>NC_068926.1:55810000-57060000 GCF_023091745.1 Budorcas taxicolor
ACAGCTGAAGATCACTATACCCCATGGACACGCCTCCTCCTGTGTATGCCCAAAGTCTCCTACACCGAGCACGTGACTGTGTCTGAGAGCCTTCTGGAACATTCCTGGCCCATTCAGGGGGGAAGGCCAGAGAGTGGACAGTGTGTGAGCAGCCCTCAGCCAGTGACAGACAGGAGTTGGTAGATACCCCAGTTCCCTTGCTCCTTGGGTGGGACAAACCGAAGATGTATTCTATACAGTGTGTCAGAGGCCCCCAATGGAACTGAATCCTAGATGCTGACAGCAGTGACTTGATCATTAACTGTATACTGAAGCTGTTGGCTTTCTTCCTTTATCACTTCTTAGGGTCATCTCCCAAATAAATCCTTGGAATCACCTTCCAAATAAACTACCCACACAAAAATCCTAGTTTGACCTCTTAGGTTACAGCTGAGGAGGTGAAATGGCTTGCCAAGAGATACAAGAAATCAGTGGTTGCCCATCACTGTAAGGACCCCGTGTCCTGGTTTCTGGTCCAGGGCATTGTGATATTTCACTCTTCATGAGCTGACATACCTTGCGTGTGTGCTAAGTCACTTCAGTTGCGTGCAACTCTTTGCAACCCTATGGACTGTAGCCCACCAGGGTCCTCTGTCTGTGGGATTCTCCAGGCAAGAACACTGGAGAGAGTTGGTTGCCATTTCCTCCTCCAAGGGATCTTCCCAACACAGGGATGGAACCCACATCTCTTATGTCCCCTGCATTGGCAGGTAGGTTCTTTACTGCTACTGTGGATGCTTAGAAAAACAAAACTAGGGACGTCCTTGGTGGTCCAGTGACTAAGACTCCACACTCCCAATGCAGGGACCCAGATTTGATCCCTGGTTGGGGAACTAGATCCCACATGCTGCAACTAAAGAGTTCACATGCCACAGTGAAGATCAAAGATCCTGTGTGCTGCAACCAACACCCAGGACATCCAAATAAATAAGTGAATAAATTAATATTTTTTAAAATTGGATAGCATCATTCATAATAGCCAGAAGGTGGAAATAATGCAAATTTCCATCAAGGAATGAATAAATTAAAACATTGTGGTATATCTATGGAATGGAGTATTATTCAGCCACTGAAAGGAATGAAGTACTGATATACCCAACACAGATGAACCCTGAAAACATCATGCTACGTCCAGGAAGTCAGAGACAAAAGACTCCATATTGTGTGATTCCATTGGTAGGAAATATCCAGAATAGACAAATCCATAAAAGGCGGCGGCAGATTGGTGGTTTCCAGGAGCTGGATGGTAGAGGGGATGGGGGAGTGACTGCTTTATATGCACGGCGTTTTCCTTTGGGGTTTTGAAAACATTTTGGAAGTCGGTGTAGATGGGCTGCATGACATTGAAAATGTTCTAAATGCCACTGAACTGTACACTTTAAAGTGGGTAATTTTATGTTATGTGATTTTCACCTCAATTGAAAAATAACTGCTAGGATTGGTCCTAGGACAAATGGTAGAGGTGTACAGTTTATCCTTTGAACTATCTTGCAGGCTAACACCTCCACCCCAGGCTCTACTGCTGTGTCTCAGAACTTGGGTGGCTTAGTACAGCAGAACCTAATCATGACACTCATTCTAGGTAACATCTAGGCCTACAGCTTTCTAACTTCATTAATTCATTTATTAGTAGCTACTTATGGCACAACTTGGAGAAGGCGATGGCACCCCACTCCAGTACTCTTGCCTGGAAAATCCCATGGGCAGAGGACCCTGGTAGGCTGCAGTCCATGGGGTCGCTAAGAGTCAGACACGACTGAGCGACTTCACTTTCACTTTTCACTTTCACGCATTGGAGAAGGAAATGGCAACCCACTCCAGTGTTCTTGCCTGGAGAGTCCCAGGGATGGGGGAGCCTGGTGGGCTGCCGGCTATGGGGTCGCACAGAGTCGGGCATGACTGAAGCGTGTCCAGCAGCAGCAGCAGCAGCAGCAGCATGGCACAACTACCACCTGCCAGTCACTGGGGTAGATGCTGGTGATAAAGTGATTGACCAAACTGGACCCAGGCTCCATGCTCACAGAGCTTACAATCCAGTGGGGAAGAGAAACATTAATCAAATAATCATCCAGTCGTTGTCTGTGACAAATGCTAGGAAGGACAACTGTGATCTAGTGAGAGGGATGTGACCGAGCCAGGAGGTCAAGGAAGGCTTCCTGGAGGAAGTGACAATTAGGTAATGATTTGAACACTGTAGGTGTTAGTAGTGAAAATTTCTATCAAACCCTATTATGTGGCTGTCATTGTGCTTGCTATTTCAACTCATAACTCCCAAAAGTCCTTTGAAGGATCTACTACTGTTATCACTTGTATTTTATAAAGAAACTGAAGCTCAGAGAGGTCAAGTGGCTTGCTTAAGGTCACACAGCAAGGAAACCATGGAACCAGTGGTTTACTCAGACATGGGCAACCAGACCAATATAAAAATTTAGGCCTCATGGATAGGCCAGTGGGTAACAGATTACCTTAGGTGGACCAATGGCTCAGGATACTTAAAATTTTAAATATAAAGCTGAAATGGTCATTCGGTGAAGGAGATCAAACTAGATGCTTTTCTGTTTCTGTTTTATTCTTCGACTTCTGAGAACACTGGGCCCATATTTCTTACTGTTACCAAACTCATCAACATGTGGAAGTTGGAGGCTACGAATGCTTGATATAACACACTAAATCGAGAAGGTGCATCACTTATTAGTAAGGAGGACACCAACGACAGTGATCATGAGCACAATACCTCCGGCAACTCCTAGGTGGCGATAAAGAGGAGTGAGGCATGTTACCAGTCTTCCCAAAAAACAACATGTCTGTATTTTTAAGTATGAATGAACATAAAAATTTCTAGTACAAGAGGTGTTGAATAAAAAAAAACAAAAGTCCCCCTCACACTTTCCCTTAAATCCCTCCTTTTTTCTTCTCAAAATTAACTGGTTGAAGGTTTTTTTTTTTTAAATCTATTTTTAGGAGGCTTATTTTATTTTAACTGCAATTTTTTTCCAGAAAAGGTATTTGCTTATATCACTCTCCATTAAAACAAATGACACACTTGGAACTTTCTCCCCTTAGTGTATCTTTCCATGTCAGCACATACTGAGCTCCCTCACTTTTGGCTGCAGAATCCGTAACAGTAATAGTTAACATTTGCAGAGTGCTTACTGTATACCTGGCACTGTCCTAAGCACTGTCCTTGTTTTAACCCATTTAATCATCACAAAATCCTAAGAGATACATTCTATTATTATCATCCCCACTTTACATATGAGGAAACTAAGACACAAGTGGATAAGTAACCTGCCCAACATCACAAAGCCAGTGGGCCAGAATTTAGATGCAGGAAATTTGACTCCCAAGTCTACACTCTTAATGACCATGCTGAACTACCATAGCATAAATATATCATAATTGATTTTATCTTTATTTTCTGAAGGCTCTTTAAAAAATTATAATTTTTTCCAAATTGTGCTAAAATATATTGTTATGAAATGTACCTGGGATCTTGGCTTTATTCATGTTTGATGAGGCCAACAGATCAGGATAGGAATGCCATGGAAAAGACAGCTTGTTACTCTCAGTTCCCAAGAGGAGGGGGTGGGAGGTGTGCCATGCCACACACAGCCGAGACAGGGAACTCTGAGGGTGGCCACAGGCAGGGAGAGTGAGGGGAAAGCACGTGCAGAAAGTCCTTATTGAGATTTCTCAGAGAAGGAATGGGTGAGGTAAGGTAAGCTGCTGAGCAGGTCTAGGATTGGACAGTTAGAATACTTTTGGTGGGCTCTGGGCTATAGGGCCGGTCCCTAGTTGTACTTGGCCCTGGGATGGTCAGGGCAAAGGAATTTTGCCTCCTGGAGTGTAAAAGCCGGAGAAAAGAAGTAGTTCAGAACATGGGCTTTGGAGCTGCTGGTCACTTGCCTAAATGACTTGCATATTCTAGGCAAGTCATTTACCATCACTAGCAATTAGTTGGGAGGGGAAGTCTCTCCCTGGTCTCTGGCCCCAAGAAGTCATAAAATGTACACAATTAAAAATGATTAATACATATACAGAAATAAAACCTACCATTTAAACCGTTTTGATGATGGCGATCTAGTCGCTAAGTCATATCCGACTCTTGCAACCCCAAGGACTGTATAGCCTGCCAGGCTCCTCCGTCCCTGGGATTCTCCAGGCAAGAACACTGGAGTGGGTTGCCATTCCCTTCGCCATTAAACCATTTAAGTGGCATTAAATGCATTCACACTGTTGTGCAATCATCACAACCATCCATCTCCAGAACTCACAAACTCTGTACCTGTAAACTCCCTGTTCCCTCTTTCTTGAAGCCCCTGGCAACTACTATTCTACTTTCTGTCTGTATGAATTTGACTACTTAAGTACCTCCATGTGAGTAGAATCACAACTGTTATCCTTTGTGACTGGTTTATTTCACTTAAACATAATGTCTTCAAGGTTCATCCATGTTGTAGCATGTGCCAGAATTTCCTTTCTTTTTGAGGCTGAATAACATTGCATTAGGTGTATACTACATTTTGATTATCTATTCATCCAGTGATGGATACTTGGGTTATTTCTATCTTTCGGCTATTATAAATAATGCTACAATGAACACTGGTTTACAAATACCTTTTTGGGACCCTGATTTCAACTCTTTTTGGCATATACCTGGAAGTGGGATTGTTGGGTCATATGGTAATTCCATTTTTACTTATTTTGGAGGGACTGCCATACTGCTTTCATAAGGGCTGCACCAGTTTCTGTTGCTATCACACTGCACTATAGTTCTAATTTCTCCACATTCTCCTATATTTTCTTCAAAAGTTTTATTGTTTTAGGTTTTACATCTAGATTTAATCCATTTTTAGTAACCTTATATGTATGGTATGAGGCATGGGTTGAGGTTCATTCTTTGGCACAAGGGTATCTAATTGTTTTAACATTTTTGTTTTTCATCTTAGGCTTTCACAAATAAAATTGCTATCGTATTACAACTTGGGCTTTCCCAGTGGCTCACTGGTAAAGAATCCACCTGCAATTCAGGAGATGCAGGTTCGATCTCTGAGTCAGGAAGAGCCCCTGGAGGAGGGCATGGCAACCCACTCAAGTATTATTCTTGCCTGGATAATCCCATGGACAGAGGAGCCAGGTGGGCTACAGTCCATAGGGTCTCAAAGAGTTGGACATGACTGAAGCAATTATGTTTGGGATTACTTTATCGCAACCTCTTCAAAACTGAATATTATCAAGGCCTCCCTGGTGGCTCAGTGGCAAAGACTCCACCTGCAAATGTAGGAGACATGAGTTCGATTTCTGGGCCAGGAAGATCCCATATGCTGTGACAACTAAGCCTGTGCACCATAACTACGGAGCCTGTATTCGAGAGCTGGTGAGTGGCAACTACTGAGCCTGCGTGTCTTAGAGCCTGTGCTCCGCAACAAGAGAAGCCACCACAATGAGAGGGCTTCCCTTGTGGCTCAGCTGGTAAAGAATCCGGCTGCAATGCAGGAGACCTGGGTTCAAAGTAATGCTCAAAATTCTCCAAGCCAGGCTTCAGCAATATGTGAACCGTGAACTCCCTGATGTTCAAGCTGGTTTTAGAAAAGGAAGAGGAACCAGAGATCAAATTGCCAACATCTGCTGGATCATGGAAAAAGCAAGAGAGTTCCAGAAAAACATCGATTTCTGCTTTATTGACTATGCCAAAGCCTTTGACTGTGTGGATCACAATAAACTGTGGAAAATTCTGAAAGAGATGGGAATACCAGACCACCTGACCTGCCTCTTGAGAAATCTGTATGCAGGTCAGGAAGCAACAGTTAGAACTGGATATGGAACAACAGACTGGTTCCAAATAGGAAAAGGAGTACGTCAAGGCTGTATATTGTCACCCTGCTTATTTAACTTATATGCAGAACATCATGAGAAACGCTGGACTGGAAGAAACACAAGCTGGAATCAAGATTGCTGGGAGAAATATCAATCACCTCAGATATGCAGATGACACTACCCTTATGGCAGAAAGTGAAGAGGAGCTAAAAAGCCTCTTGATGAAAGTGAAAGAGGAGAGTAGAAAGTTGGCTTAAAGCTCAACATTCAGAAAATGAAGATCATGGCATCCAGTCCCATCACTTCATGGGAAATAGATGGGGAAACAGTGGAAACAGTGTCAGACTTTATTTTTGGGGGCTCCAAAATCACTGCAGATGGTGATTGCAGCCATGAAATTAAAAGACGCTTACTCCTTGGAAGAAAAGTTATGGCCAACCTAGATAGTACATTGAAAAGTAGAGACATTACTTTGCCAACTAAGGTCCGTCTAGTCAAGGCTATGGTTTCTCCAGTGGTCATGTATGAATGTGAGAGTTGGACTGTGAAGAAGGCTGAGCACCGAAGAATTGATGCTTTTGAACTGTGGTGTTGGAGAAGACTCTTGAGAGTCCCTTGGACTGCAAGGAGATCCAATCAGTCCATTCGGAAGGAGATCAACCCTGGGATTTCTTTGGAAGGAATGGTGCTAAAGCTGAAGCTCCAGTACTTTGGCCACCTCGTGCGAAGAGTTGACTCATTGGAAAAGACTCTGATGCTGGGACGGATTGAGGGCAGGAGGAGAAGGGGACGACCAAGGATTAGATGGGCTGGATACCATCATGGACTCGATGGACGTGAGTCTGAGTGAACTCCGGGAGATGGTGATGAACAGGGAGGCCTGGTGTGCTGCGATTCATGGGGTTGCAAAGAGTCAGACACGACTGAGCGACTGAACTGAACTGAACTGAACCACTGGACCACCAGGGAAGTCCGTGTTCTTAATTGCAGCATGCACAATTTTCAGTCTTCACTGCAGCAGGCAGGATCTTTAGTTGCGGCACGTGGGATTTAATTCCCTGACTAGGGATCAAACCTGGGCCCTCTGCACTGGGAGCATGGAGTCTTAGATCATTAGGGAAGACCCTATTTTTAAACATTAGTAATGTAGTAGATTTTTCTTCTATGGATATCAATTTTTGAACATAGAAAATAAATTTTAGACATGAAAGTAAGACCTCAGAGCTTTTTAAATATTTGATAAGATCCCAGAGGAAAAAAATGTGTTGTAGTTACCACAAATCTGTTCTAAAAGTTCAGCCCACACAAATTTATGTCAAACTTACAACTAATTAGAGAAAATGGGAAAGAGGTAATTAAGTCATTTCATTCTGTTATATGTAATAAGTCGTGTTGTTATTTTTTCTTAGTTATGAACTAAAAGATGAGAGTCGATGTATGATTTATGGGAGTTAGTTTAATGACACGATTAAGAACATGCATATCAGAATCAAACTGGCTGGGCTCAAATCCTAACACTTTGAAGTTGTGTGATCTTGAACAAGTTCCTTAACTTCTCTGAGCCTCAGTTCCCACAAAGACAAAGAAGAATTGATAATAGTACTTATATTTACGGTTGTCAGTGACATCTGAGTGAAAGTACATTTTAAGGGTTTAGCGCAATACTTGGCAGATCAGTTCAGTTCAGTCACTCAGTCGTGTCCGACTCTTTGCAACCCCATGGATGGCAGCACACCAGGCTTCCCTGTCCATCACCAACTCCCAGAGCTTGCTTAAACTCATGTCCGTTGAGTCTGTGATGCCATCCAACCATCTCATCCTCTGTTGTCCCCTTCTCCTCCAGCCTTCAATCTTTCCCAGCATCAGAGTCTTTTCAAATGAGTCAGTTCTTTGCATCAGTTGCCCAAAGTACTGGAGTTTCAGCTTCAGCATCAGTCCTTCCAGTGAATATTTAGGGTTGATTTCCTTTAGGATGGACTTGTTGGATCTCCTTGCAGTCCAAGGGACTCTCAAGAGTCTTCTCCAACACCACAGTTCAAAAGCATCAATTCTTCAGCACTCAGCTTTCTTTATAGTCCAACTCTCACATTCATACCTGACCACAGGAAAAATCACAGATTGACTAGACAGATCTTTGTTGGCAAAGTAATGTCTCTGTTTTTAATATGCTGTCCAGGTTGGTCATAGCTTTTCTTCCAAGGAGTAAGCGTCTTTTAACTTTATGGCTGTGGTCACCATCTGCAGTGACTGTGGAGCCCAAGAAAATAAAGTCTGTCACTGTTTCCATTGTTTCCCCATCTATTTGCCATGAAGTGATGGGACCAGATGCCATGATCTTAGTTTTCTGAATGTTGAGCTTGAAGCCAGCTTTTTCACTCTCCTCTTTGACTTTCATCAAGAGGCTCTTTAGTTCTTCTTCACTTTCTGCCATAACGGTGGTGTCATCTGCATATCTGAGGTGACTGATATTTCTCCCAGCAATCTTGATTCCAGCTTCATCCAGCCCAGCATTTTACATGATGTATTCTGCATATACGATAAACAAACAGGGTGACAGTATACAGCCTTGATGTACTTCTTTCCCAATTTGGAACCAGTCCATGTTCCATGTTCGGTTCTAACTGTTGCTTCTTGACTTGCATACAGATTTCTCAAGAGGCAGGGAAGCTGGTCTGGTATTCCCATCTCTTGAAGAATTTTCCACAGTTTGTTGTGATCCACACAGTCAAAGGCTTTGATGTAGTCAATAAAGCAGAAGTAGATATTTTTCTGGAACTCTCTTGCTTTTTCTGTGATCCAGTGGATGTTGGCAATTTGATGTCTGGTTCCTCTGCCTTTCTAAATCCAGCTTGAATACCTAGAAGTTCTCAGTATACATACTGTTGAAGCCTCGCCTGGAGAATTTTGAGCATTACTTTGCTAGCATGTGAGATGAGTGCAATTGTGTGGTAGTTTGAACATTCTTTGGCATTGCTTTTCTTTGGGATTAGAGTGAAAACTGACCTTTTCTAGTCCTATGGCCACTGCTGTTTTCCAAACTTGCTGGCATATTGAATGCAGCACTTTAACAGCATCATCTTTTTGGATTTGAAATAGCTCAACTGGAAGTCCATCACCTCCACTAGGTTTGTTCGAAGTGATACTTCTTAAGGCCCACTTGACTTTGGACTCCAGGATGTCTGGCTCCAGGCATCTGACTTGGCAGATAGTGAGCCATAATACTATTATTATTATACTATTATATTATTATTATATTATATTAATAATATAATATATTATATTATTATACTCTATTTTTTCTTTTAATGGTTAAAGAACTTCTTTGGTGGCAAAAGAGCTGTTCTGAGAACTGAAGAATATGGAGAGACTGAAGAACAAATCCTATTTAGTCAGATGCTGTCTTTCTCAGTCACTGAGGTTTTACTGTCTTCTCTGGGGGTTTCCCTGGTGGCTCAGAGGGTAAAGCATCTGCCTGCAATCTGGTGGCTCAGAGGGTAAAGCGTCTGCCTGCAATGCAGGAAACCCGGGTTCGATTCCTGGGTTGGGAAGATCCCCTGAAGAAGGAAATAGCAACCCACTCCAGTACTCTTGCCTGGAAAATCCCATGGATGGAGAAGCCTGGTAGGCTACAGTCCATGGGGTCGCAAAGAGTCGGACACGACTGAGTGACTCACTTTCACTTTTCTGGGGTCCCAAAGAGTTGGACACGACTAAGTGTGCGTGCATACACACACACATACACACACACTTTTGCAGTTTCCAAGGAAAAGAGATGCTACACTGCTTTCGAGAACTTTGAGGCCAGAACTGAGTCCTGGTGTGAGTTATCTTGAAAATAACCCTGGAAATCAGCCAATAAGTCTGTTTAAAGGCAAGAGACTGTAATTTAGTGCTTTGGACTAGTGGCAAGTAGTCATGTTGGGAGCTGGAGCTTTGGAACCAGACTAAAAGCGTGAAAAGTGTTAGTTGCTCAGTTGTGTCCAACTCTTTGCAGCCCCATGGACCATAGCCTACCAGGCTCCTCTGTCCATGGGATTCTTCAGGCAAGAATACTGGAGTGGGTTGCCATTCCCTTCTCCAGGGGAATCTTCCCAACCCAAGGATCAAACCTGTGTCTCCTGCATTGGCAGGCAGATTCTTTACCACCTGAGGTACCAGGGAAGCCCCAACCACGCAAGTTCGAATCCTACCTCTACCACTTTCTCCTTATGGGTCCTTAGGCAAGTTACTTAACCTTCCCACACCTCAGTTTCCTTGTTGGTGGACAATAAATTCCTCAGTTGGCTCTTGTGACGAATATATGGCAAAGAGTGCTTAGAACAGTGTCTGGCATAATGTAAGCCCTTAAAAAGCATCCGCTCCATTTCTGTTTGGTTGAAAGGCAGTTATTCGAGAACCTGATGCTTCTTTTCTGTTGGAGCTGTGCAGTTTCCCTCCAACTTGTTTCTGGAGCCCATTACAGAGACACGTAGGGTTATAAAAGGCAATAGAAACATGCCACTCATTAAAGGTGAACAATAGAACCAGCCTTGTCCACTGTTTCCACGAGGGGGCAGTCGAGACTCAAAGGAAGCCTCACAAGCCGCCCACACAAGTCGGGCTTCATTGGGTTCACAACTTAGTGAAGTAACTTCTGGGTGTACATGGATTTTCATAACTTCTGTTTTCTAAACCAGCATAATAAGTGATCAAGGAATTAGGGAGAATGTTTGAGGACAGGACTTTGAACCAATTCCGTGGTGAATCACATCTTCCTTCTGAAATCAGGTTTATGGGACTTCCCTCCTGGGCCAGTGGCTGAGACTCCGTGGTCCCAATGGAGGGGGTCTGGGGTTGACCCTTGGTCAGGGAACTAGACAGACCATATGCTACAACTAAGAGTTCGCATGCTGCAACTAAAGATCCTGTGTGCCACAACTAAGACCCCGCACAGCCAAATAAATAAATAAAATTTTAAAAAACGCAACCCAAATCAAATTTAAATCTTACAACAAAGTGAAAGACGATGCGGTAACTTTTGGTTCTTTTCTCTTTCCCCCTTTCTCCCTCATTCATTATTTATTTATTCATTCTTGAAGTGAAGTGAAGTCGCTCAGTCATGTCCGACTCTTTGCGACCCCATGGACTGTAGCCTACTACGCTCCTCCATCCATGGGATTTTCCAGGCAAGAGTACTAGAGTGGGGTGCCATTTCCTTCTCCATTACAGACAACAAATAATTACAAAAATCCTTCCAAATGCCAGGCACCAAAAAGGCAGAGGTGAAAAAGATTAACATGGTTCCTGCTCTCTTAGGGGCTGACAGTCTGCTGGAAAAGACAATTAAAAAAAAAAAAAGATCATTACACAATTGATTATTGTATCTACCACCGTGATAAGACCTCAAAGTAAAATTGCAGTCTGAGTGAGCAGGCAAAGGGAGACCCCAATGTTCTTGAAAAACTGGCATACGCGAGGCTTCCTTGAATACAAGAATCTACCCTGAGGCAAAGGAGTGGACATTAGTTAGAGGAAGGGGACATGGGAAGAAGAATGGTTTACTCATTCAACAATATTTGTAGGTTATCTGTTGTGGACTTCGTCTTTTTCTAGGTGTGGAGGAAATAAAAGAGCGATATGCTAATGAGGGACTAGAAGCAGGTGGCTGCCTTTGACAGGGGTTAGCTCATCTCTTTCTGAGAAGCTGAGACGGGGAGGGAGAGGAAGAGCCAGTCTTATGAAAAGCTGGGAAACAGTATTATGGGCAGGCGAAATAGCACATATAAAGGCCCTGTAGCGGGAATGATCTTGGCACGTTTGGGGAACAGCCAGTTGGCCAGTGAGTGGCTATAGCAGAGGGAGGTAAGGGCAGTGGTAGGCGATGACATCTACATGGATCACAGCCTTGTTCTAACTCAATGAAACTAGGAGCTATGCCGTGTAGGGCCACCCAAGACAGATGGGTCAAGGTTGAGAGTTCTGACAAAATGTGGTCCACTGGAGAAGGGAATGGCAAACCACTTCAGCATTCTTGCCTTGAGAACCCCTTAGAACTGTGGCATTGGAGAAGACTCTTGAGAGTCCCTTGGACTGCAAGGAGATCAAACCAGTCAATCCTAAAGGAGATCAACCCGGAATATTCATTGGAAGGACTGATGCTGAAGCTCCAATACTTTGGCCATCTGAAGCGAAGAGCTGACTCACTGAAAGAGACCCTGATACTGGGAAAAACTGAAGGCAGGAGGAGAAGGGGGATGACAGAGGATGAGATGGTTGGATGGCATCACTCACTGGATGGATATGAGTTTGAGCAAACTCCAGGAGATGGTGAAGGACAGGGAAACCTGGTGTGCTGCAGCCTGTGGGGCTGCAAAGAGTCAGACATGACTGAGCGACCGAACAACAAGGAGATGACATCTGAGCAGCAGCAGAGGTCTGATTTTGGAGGCCTTGGTAAAAGTTTGGGTTTTAATTGCACGGAAGGCCATTGGGTGGATGGGTTGGGTTTCAGCAGAGGAATGTGGTCCCATTTAGGTTTTGAGATTGCTCTGACCTGAAGTGAGGTGCTGATGCTGGAGGAGGACGAAGGTGAAAGCAGGGTGTGGCAGGCAGAATAACGAACCCCCAAAGACATCCCAGTAACCTGTGTTAGGTTACACAGCAGAAAAGAAAGATGGCTAAATTGTGTCCAACTCTCGCGACCTATGGACTGTAGCCTGCCAGGCTCCTCTGTCCATGGGATTTTCCAAGCAAGAATACTGGAGTGGGTTGCCATTTCCTTCTCCAGGGGATCTTCCCAACCCAGGAATTGAACTGAGGTCTCCAGCATTGCAGGCAGGCTCTTCACCAACTGAGCTAAGCAGGAACACAACAAAGGAATTTAAGTGGCCCATGGGATTAAAGTTGCTAACCAGCTGCCTTTAAATTACAGAGATTATCCAGGATTATCTGGGTGGGTTCAATGTTATCATAAGGGTCCTTAGATGGGGAAGAGGAGGGCAAAGGAGTCAGAACCAAAGAGATGACTTGAGAAACATTCTAGTGGCCTTTGCTGATTTTGAAAATGGGAGGAGGCCAGGAAGTAAGAAATGAGGGTGGCCTCCAGGGGGTGGAAAAGTCAAGCAAAGTGATTTTCCCTGAGAGCCTGCAGGAAGGAATGCCAGCCTGCCAGCAGCTTGATTTTCGCCCAGTGAGATCTGCTGCAGATGTTTAACCTCCAAAACAGTAAGATAAGAAATGTGGACTGTGGGACTTCCCTGGTGGCCCAAGACTCCACGCTCCCAATGCAGGGGGCCTGGGTTCCAGCCCTGGTCGGGGAACTAGATCTGACACGCTGCCACTAAGAGCCCACATGCTAGGACTTTCCTTGTGGTCCAGTGGCTAAGGATCCGCCCGCCAATGCAGGATTAGGTTAAGGTCTAATGCCAAAGGGCAACCAAGCCTGTGCACCACAAACACAGAAGCCTGAGTGCCCTAGAGCCCAAGCTCGGCAACAAGAGAAGTCACTGCAGTGAGAAGACCATGCACTGCAGCAGCGTAGCCCCTGCTCACCGCAGCCAGAGAAAGCCAGCAAGGAAGCCCCGACGCAGCCGAAAATAAATAAATCATTAATTAAATTAAGAAAGGGCCTGCGGGCTGCAACTGAAGATTCCATATGCCACAACTAAGACCCAGTGAACCAATGTGCGTGTGTGCTTAGTTGCTCAGTCGTGTCTGACTCTTTGCAACCCTATGGATTGGAGCCCACCAGGCTCCTCTGTCTGTGGAATTCTCCAGGCAAGAATACTGGAGTAGGTTGCCATTCCCTTCTCCAGGGAATCTTTCCAACCCAGGGATTGAACCTGGGTCTCCTGCATT
Organism: Budorcas taxicolor; assembly: GCF_023091745.1. Taxonomy (NCBI): domain Eukaryota; kingdom Metazoa; phylum Chordata; class Mammalia; order Artiodactyla; family Bovidae; genus Budorcas; species Budorcas taxicolor. Next base: position 55,823,693 of record NC_068926.1, read on the forward strand.
ACAGGCAGATTCTTTAACATCTGAGCCACCAGGGAAGCCAAATAAATAAAAATACATAAATAAGAAATAAATGTGGATTGTTTTTAGGTCACCAAGTTTGTATAGTCTTTGTTACAGCATCAATCAGAGATAAACACACAGGAAGGCCTCTAAGAAGACCACTGTCATCGTTCAGATGAGCTTTGGTAGTGGCTTAAGAAATATTCACCTTACCTACTAAATGCTGGGATCTGTCTTAGGCCCTCTTTCACGCTGGCCGTTAGGCCACCTATCACCTTTACAGAAGCAGGACTTGGCCACTCCTGAGTTCCTGTCGATATCCTCGCTCCAGAGCACAAGCAGTCCCCATACCTGGGATTCCATGTCACCCAGTGGAGTCAACACTTGGCGGTGGTGCCAGGAGCGGATGGCCTGGGAAAACTAAAGGGCAGGGCGCCTTGGTGAACCAGCGCATGGCTGTGACACTTTGATTGGACCATCACAGATCTGACCTGACCACTCATCTGAGGTCTAGAACAGGTACACCAGATGAAACTCAGGTTTACCTGACACACACACAAAAGCACCGAGTCAACTTTGTACTTCCCTCTCCTGACCTTCAATAAATTAACCTCTGTCAGAATAAATAATCAATAAATCTGTTGGAAAGGGAATTCCTTCTTTCTGTGGCCTTCTCTAGGGATGGATGGGTGATGCCTGGGTATCAGGCATCTTTGTATCTGTCAAATTGGAATTCAAAGTGTCTTGATCCAGGGACCTATTTTTAATAGGGTAACTCTCCAGGCTCAAACATTCAACATCCATGAATAATTTTTTTAAGGATTGGCAGCAACCAATGAATGTGGACACTATCTTAGAATGCTCTTTTTCTTTTTTAAATCAGCAACCCAAGATAGTCCCTTATATTTAGAAGCCTGGATCTAGGGTTACATATCAAGATACACGCACAACGCTCTTTTGCTGAACGCAGCTGTCATGGTGTGGGCCAGAGATAATTTGCTGATCCAGGAGCTGAGGCCAGCGATTTTACGTCTGCATCTGCTTCTGCCCGTAACTTGCGGGTAAAGACAGGGCCACTTCAAAGGCTGTAGCCATATCACGCTTAGCAAAGCACAGAGCAGCGGGTCAGGGACATTCCCTCCCTGAGGCTTTACCTGCGGAGCCAGTCAGTGCTCCCTCCTGCAAAGGGACTGCATGACACTGCTCCTTGCCTCTGCCTTGGCACCCTCACAGGTCCTTCTGTTTCTCTATGTGCCTGTTCCCCACTAGCCCGATAACTGTACTCAAGGGTCTCTGTCCTATTGGAATCTCCAAAGTCTAGCACAGTTTCTATGGTTGAACAGGTGCTCTGTCAATAAAGAGCTGATGAGGAAATGGAGGCGAGGGACAGCACAATGGGGAAATCGTCCAGAAAGCTAGCAGATGACTTTCCCCCTGCTTGTGACAGGCATAGTAAGAAGCAGCCTACGTAAAGCAGACAGTGGTTGTTATTGGTTTTTTTCTGTTCAGCATCTGTCTCTCCTTTCTTCTGGTAGAAAGCACTTTGGTTTTCCTTTGGGAAACCACCCTTCCCACACTCTCAATCCATAAAGTTTGGGTGGAGCTGACTTCACCCTCCATTTCGCCGGCTGAATCCTGACTCATTTCCTGCCAGAGAGGGCGCCACACAGCCTTGGACACTGCGTCACTCTGTGGCACAGGTGGCCACACCTGTGCGTTAATGGCTAGTATTCATTCTAATGGTTTGGTTCCTGCTCTAAATCAATCCTGCATTACTTCAAATTGAAACTTTTTCTCCTTGTAGCTATTATGGCAGAGTTACTTTATTTCCATAGTTTGGTTCCTGCTCCAAATCAATCCTGCATTACCTCAAATTGAAACTTTTTCTCCTTGTAGCTATTATGGCAGAGTTACTTTATTTCCATAGACATTGCTTAGCTGGTAGGAAGAAATTTGAAGATGCTGGCAGACACTGTGCCTCTGTGAAACCAAAATGTGCTCAGGAAGTTGAGAAGTAGGTAAGGGAGATGTTCTTAACAATACTGAACACCAAGATCCAGCCATACCTGAAGTTATCTCTGAAATTTTCATTTTCAGCTATATGAACAAGTAAACTCTTTGCTGTAGACCTTTTTTTTTTTTGGTCCACTGGCTGCTGAAACAGTCCCCTGGCTCTTGGCCAATCCATTTTCTAACTGTGCTTTCTGGAGTGAAGCAGGCATGATCTGAGCCCTGCAGGAGAAGACCATCACCTCACTCTGTCAATATCAAAACTCTCTGCCAGGACTTGGGGGCCCGGGAAAAAAAAAAATCAGTCCCTCATCTTGAGCCCAGAGCTCTCTGACTTTAGTGGGGCCAACACTTTCAGTGCCACCTAGAAGGGCACTTCAGGCCATAAGCTAGATATGAGTTGATACCTTGCTAGCACAACCCTTGGACTTCCCTCGTGGCTCAGATAGTAAAGCGTCTGCCTACAGTGCAGGAGACCTGAGTTCAATTCCTGGGTCGGGAAGATCTGGAGAAGGAAATGGCATCCCACTCCAGTATTCTTGCCTGGAAAATCCCTTGGACGGAGGAACCTGGTAGGCTACAGTCCATGGGGTCACAAAGAGTTGGACACGACTGAGCAACTTCACTTTCACTTCTTTCTTTAGTCCAACCCTCAGCCTCTCTGTGGTCTTCGCTGAGGCTGGGATGAATGAGCCCGTTATGGTTATGGGAGTCTCAAGAAGGTTGGGAACCCCAAGGAAACACAATGTACGCACCATGGCAAACCAGGTTTCTTAAAACCATTTTTATTCTGCCTCTCAGCAACACATCATTTGATTTGGATAAAAGATCAGGAACTTGAATACAAACAAACAGAAAACAAGGTGTGTGGAACAGAAATCAAGATCCATATACTGGAATGATGCTGGGATCTCTGTGTGCTGAGAATTGGTATTCCTGGTTCATGTCCTCCTGGGACAAGTGCTGGCTCATGACGGACGTCTGGGTGAAATGACAAGTAGAATCTGGTGTCCACCCGTGTTTATTTTTTGTGAGGGTCCAGGGTTTTTAACAAATCCCTGGGATCCACAATAATCTAAGAACGATGCTTTGTATTTGTGTAACACTTAGAATTTTCCCTCTGGGGCAATCGTATCTATCATGGTGATTAATTATCATACTGACCATTCCGAGATAAGTAGGCAGGTGTTCTTATCTCCGTTTTCCAGATGAAGAAATCTGAGGCACAGAAGGCTGAGAAACTTGCCTAAAACTGGCTTGCATAGATAGATAGTGGCAAAGAAGGCATTGAAACTCAGGTGTTTTGATTTAGGCACTAGTTCATTCACTTAGAATAAGCTGCCTCTTCTTTTGCTTAGGAAGGTTATTTTCTTGATTTCTAGTACTAGTTTTTGAAGTTATTTTTAACATATATGCCCTTATCACCTTTTGTATTAATCACTTAATATTTTCTTTGAGTCCACTTCTTTTTGTAAGTAAATGCATTTGACAAGAAAATTATATTCCTAAGTGGAGACTCATAAATGGAAAGCAATAAAATACATAGACTGAAAACCCACTAAGTTATTAAATTTTGTCTAAACAGAAGACTTTGAACTTGAGGTCTGCTCTTTATTAAGAAGGGAAACAAACCAAAGAATCAGAAAGGTGTTGAGGACCCATGAGCACTAAACAGAGACTTTCTCTAAAATGTAATCAGGATTGAAAAAGAAAAATGCAAATGTTCTTTGTGATTTAGTGACACTTAATCTTGTGGCTGCAAATGACTTAAAAGTTATCTTTGTGTACCACCAGTGGTATATCTTGCACACGGGGTTAGCGTGTTCTGGCAGGCAGAATAATGGTGGCATTGTTAGACCAGTAGTCACACCTACAGGGTTTACATTTGACAGAAAAATAAATACAGTGGGTGGCATTTCCAGGTTGCATCCAGGAAAATCAAAGATCTTGCCTGAGACTTGCTAAAGAGAGAGAGAGATTGAAGTAAGTTCATTAAACACAGGCAGTATATTCTCAGAACTGGGATGGGAAGGATCCCCATGTACCTGTGACTGACCACTAAGTACATTCTCAGAGTCTGAGTCTGTCTGAGGTGACAAATGAGGGTGTGGTCAAGTTGAGCCATGGGGGATGTAAGCAAGGGGTTGGTGGGAGGGAGTCAGGCGAGACTAAGGCGAAAGACCAGAAAGCTCCTTCATCCCCATCTTTGATGATGGAATGGAGCTGATGGAGGAGGAGCTACTAAAGGCCAAAGTGAAGCTACAACATGTAAAAATGAAAGCAAACAAGGCACAAAGTCAGCTCTATTCGATGACTTTAAACATGCTACAAACGCGCTCCACGCTGCAAACCAGGATCCTTTACTCTCCCCAGAACTTCCCTCTCCTCCCGGATCTGGACTTCTTCCCTCATTAAAAGCAACAAGATTTTCTGAGGCTCATCTCTGGAGAAGAGGAATGCACACATGGACACAACGGCTTTTGATACACTGAAACAGTGAGGCTTGATTTTCTTAAGGAAAAAAAAAAATCAATGGCTTCAGCTCATCTGGCTTTGCTGCCTGGGTTTCCTAAATTTTGGACTTTTTTTGTTGTTGCCTGCTGTTCTTTCTGGTTTTAGTTCATTTGCCAGGGACCTGCCTCTGGAGAGTCCTGAAGGAAAAGATCCTCACAGTCTGAAGTCAAGGATCCATTCCTCAAAAACTCCTCTGGGGTGTGTGTGGATGAGGTCCATCCTCCATGCTCGTAGATGACTGCTGGCTGTTCAGGCTCTGTGTGTACAAGAGACAGAGTGAGCGAGAGAGACAGACAAACAGAAGGGGGGGTGGCGGGGGAGAGAGAGAGAGAGAAGAGAAAGAGAGAGAGAAGAGAGCGCAGAGCCTCTTCAGCAAGGGCTTCCCTCTTCAACGGCTGGTGCCCTAATTCACCCAGTGCTGACATGGACTAGCAGCTCTGCACACTTTGGAGTCTAAGCACTGGCTTCTTTTTGAAAAATATATCTTACTTGGAAACATGTTTTACATGTTGCACATGCAAAACTCCAAATGATACAGATGTAGGCACAATCATGGCCCCTGAGGCTTTCTGAATCTTACTCTCCTCCTCAAGGGTTAGCAGCACTGTTAACATTTGGGGTGCACCCTCCAGGCATTTTCCTCTACATTTAAATCACAGCTGTAGTTAGAAAGGAGCATCTCAAGGAGAGATGGGAACAAGCCATGCAAATATCAGGAGGAATACAACTCCAGGAAGAGGGACCAGCAAGTGCAAAGGCCCCGTGGCATGCTTGTGTTGCTCAAAGAGGAGGAATTCAGTGCAGCAGAGGAGGGAGGGAGCAAGGGCTGGGAGATGTGGATGGAGAAGCAACAACCAGATCCTTTGGGGCCTTATAAAGCCATAGTAAGGGAGGTATCTTCACATTTAAGCTGCAGTATCGTATGCCATCCTATGAGTGAACCAGCATGTATTTACCTGTTCTCCCACTCTGGACATTTAGGCTGTTTCAAGGTTTCCCCTATTTCAAGTGGAGCTGCCTTGAGCATCATCGCACATCCTTGCTTCTCATCCCTGGGCTTCACATTTGAATCATCTGGAGGGCCCTAAAACCTACTGATGCCCTGCTCTATCACTGGACATTCTATTTTAGCTGGTCCAGGGTGGGCCCTGGGCATTGGGGACTTTCCTGTGTAGGGAGGAGAATTACTGTTTTAAATGCCTTTTTGTGACACTGAGAAGTAGATGCTGGGCAAGTAGGCACACAGATTTTAGAAAATGACCTTCTGAAAGACTGTCCCAATGTACTGTTCCACACCAACAGTGTGGTATCCCAGTTTTCACACTCTCACCAACCTTGATATTATCACGTGTGTGTGTGTGTGTGTGTGTGTGTGTGCGTGTGTGTATGGACATCTAGTATTTCATTGTTACTTTGAGTTATCCGGCTACTGGAGAGATTGAACATCTTTTTTTTTGTTTACTTTTTAAAAAACTTCTTTAGTCTTCCATTAAATTTTTTCTTTCTTTTTTTTGAACATTTGTTTCATGTTTATTCTTCCTCAATATCCTTCTTCATCAATATTCCACCATCTTACATCCTTTTCAAAGCAAAATTCTTTCCATTGTTGATGACTTAGGTCTGACTTATCTTTATCGCAACTTATCTGAACCAACAAAGAAAGGCCTTTTTGATCTGGAAACAGGTAATGTTTCCCATTTTTCATCATGGAATCACAAAAATTCTCTGAAGACACATCTGTGCGAAACAACTGCCAGGAAGGAAACCTTACATCAGCCAATAATACAAAGAATAAGAGAGATTTGCTCTTATGCTTTTGTAAGAGCAGCTTCTTACTTCTTATCCCTCATGATATTTATTCTTACTTCCCTTCTAACGCAAAGGGAGGATATGCTGAGGTCAGGAGAACTCTTTTCAGTCTCCTTATAATGTAGAAGCTTTACCAGTACAGAATGGGTTCATATCTGCTAACTCTGAACCTGCTAATAGGAGATAGTCATGGAATCCTTAACCTTAGAAGTGAAGCTCTTCCTTAATGGAACTTTGGAACATGATGTCTCTTATTGCTAAGAATGACAAGCAAGCATTTTTAATACGTGGTGGGAGTGTGCTTGGCTGTTTAGGTACCTACAAGGCCACCTAGGGATGTAAAGTCAGTGAAAATACAATGTATGTGTATTTAACTTACAGAAATAAACTATTCATATTTTTCACAGAGAAAAAAAGCAACTGTTGAAATGGAGATACTGGCCACCAGGCTGCTTGATGTTTATGAGTATGAATGGGTATAGGGCTCCTGTTGAGCTCAGAATGTGGTTCCAGTGTTTGAATGTACCACACGAGGCCTAAACAGCCAACAACCTCAGCTGGTGTTCGACCCAAGGGACACCATCCGTCCCCACACTGGAGGGAACACTGGCTATATTGGGCTGATCAGGAGACGCTGTGTGACTCTCAAGTAGGGCACCCTCCTACAGATACATCCAAGATTAATTTTGATTATTCAAAGCTCACTTTATGCCCCGACATTATAACTTCACCTCTGAGTAAGAAGCAGCTCCACTGGCTGTCATTTATTGTATTTGTGGCAGACAACACTGGTCTCCCTCACACCCAGGTTTGGTCAACTGATTTTGTGCTAAAGGAGTTCCACTGAATTCAACCAAGCATCAGACATGTGACCATGAGCATGATCACAGGAGAGAAGAAAGAGGAGACTTGGGAGATGTGTAAGCTTCCTAGGAGGTAGGGCAGGGGAAGCAGCAATCACCGAAGCTTCTTTCAGGTGGCTCAGGAATGTGAAAAAGTCTTACTTTGCAGCCTACATCTACCTATTAATACATAAGACTGCTCTCCATTAGGGACTTTCCTGGTGGTCCAGTGGTTAAGACTCCATACTCCCAAGGCAGGGGGGTTTGATCCCTGGTCAGGGAACTAGATCCCACATGCTACAACGAAGAATTTGCATGGCACAACTAAAGGGCCCTGTTGCTGCAAAGAAGAAAAGATCCTAAGTGCCAGAACTAAGATCTGGCACAGTCAAATTAAAAAAAAAAATGTTCTGCATTAGAGGCAAAGCTTTAGCATAGTGTTTGTACAACATTAGAATACTTAGAACTAGGTTTTGGGGGTTAGCAATGCTGTGACCTGCCTCTTGGGAAACCTGTATGCAGGTCAGGAAGCAACAGTTAGAAATGGATATGGAACAACAGACTGGTTCCAAATAGGGAAAGGAGTACGTCAAGGCTGTATATTGTCACCCTGCTTATTTAACTTCTATGCAGAGTACATCATGAGAAAAGCTGGGCTGGACAAAGCACAAGCTGGAATCAAGATTGCCAGGAGAAATATCAATAACCTCAGATATGCAGATGACACCACCCTTATGGCAGAAAGTGAAGAGGAACTAAAAAGCCTCTTGATGAAAGTGAATGAGGAGAGTGAAAAAGTTGGCTTAAAGCTCAACATTCAGAAAACTAAGATCATGGCATCTGGTCCCACCAATTCATGGGAAATAGATGGGGAAACAGTGGAAACAATGTCAGACTTTATCTTTTGGGGCTCCAAAATCGCTGCAGATGGTGATTGCAGCCATGAAATTAAAAGACGCTTACTCCTTGGAAGCAAAGTTATGACCAACCTAGATAGCATATTCAAAAGCAGAGACATTACTTTGCTGGCTAAGGTCCGTCTAGTCAAGGCTATGGTTTTTCCTGTGGTCATGTATAGATGTGAGAGTTGGACTGTGAAGAAAGCTGAGTACCGAAGAATTGATGCTTTTGAACTGTGGTGTTGCAGAAGACTCGAGAATCCCTTGGACTACAAGGAGATCCAACCAGTCCATTCTGAACGAGATCAGCCCTGGGTGTTCTTTGGAAGGAATGATGCTAAAGCTGAAACTCCAGTACTTTGGCCACCTCATGTGAAGAGCTGACTCATTGGAAAAGACTCTGATATTGGGAGGGATTGGGGGCAGGAGGAAAAGGGGACAACAGAGGATGAGATGGCTGGATGGCATCACCGACTTGATGGACGTGAGTCTGAGTGAACTCTGGGAGATGGTGATGGACAGGGAGGCCTGGCGTGCTGCGATTCATGGGGTCGCGAAGAGTTGGACATGACTGAGTGACTGAACTGAACTGAATGCTGTGATAATGCATGCTTCAGGGCCATTCGGAGTTTTGATCGTGGGTCTGGGAATCTGTATTTTCACAAGCATCCCTGCTGGATCTGTCACAGGTGAGACCTGTGCTTTGTGGAACATGACAAGAATAACCTAACCTTGCTTGAATCTTCAGACGCCAGCAGAAAGTAAAAGCCTGCAGACTTGTTGTTTTTGGCTGAGGATGCGAAAACTCAGGATCAATAAACAGATGGCTGCAGTATTTAAATGTTTCACCTCTGTGATTCATTTCTCTACTTTCCCTAGCAACCTGTGAACAGGGAATTTGATAAATCCAAGAGACTGCAAGTTTCTGATTCCATATGAACAGAGCACTTCTCTCCTGCCAGCTCAGCATTCTATCCCAAACTGTTGAATAAATTTGAGCTCAGTAATTCCCAGTTCTAACAGATCTGATGTCATCAAACTCTTAGCTTTCTTTGCTCCAACCACTACATGACTTACAGAGATATCCTGTAAAATTAGGATAGGTGATACAAAAAGATCATATTTGTGGTTACTGGAGGCAGGTTCTGAGGGGAGGGATAACTGGATGGTGGGGGTCAAAAGCTACAAACTTTAGTTATAAGATAAGTACTAGGGATGTAATATATAATGTGATAAATATAATAAACGCTGCTGTGTGTTATATATGAAAGTGGTCTACAAGAGCAAATTCTGAGAGTTGTCATCACAAGGAAAAAATTTCTGTTTCTTTCTGTATCTATACGAGCTGATACGTGTTCACTAAACTTACTGTGATAATCATTTCATGGTGTATGTAAGTCACCTCATTGTGCTGCACACCTTTAACTTATAAGTGCCGAATGTCAATTAAATCTTGATAAAGCTGGAAGGAAAAAAAATTAGGATGAATGAGACTTTCATATGAGCTTGGGTGAAGACTATCATGACCTGAATCTGTTCCAAGAAAGTGAACTACCAGAGATTTCAATCATTTGAGAGAGATTGGTTACAGTTTTCTTAATAAGGGTAAGGAATATATATATACACACACACATACATAGATACACACACATAAAGGCATGTGTGCTCAGTCATGTCCAACTCTTTGTGACCCCGTGGACTGTAGCCCACCAGGGTCCTCTGTCTATGGGATTATCCCAGCAGGAACACTGGAGTGGGTTGCTATTTCTTCTTCCAGGGGATCTCCCCGACCTAGGGATTGAACCCACATCTCTTGCATTGGCAGGCAGATTCTTTACCACTGAGCTACATGGGAAGCCCTTTTTTAAAAGGCAGGACTTAACAAGTTTTAAAACATAGGAGATTTCAGATAGGTTTTTTTTTTTTTAATGAAATACAGAAAACTGACAAACTCAAAGCTTTTGATCTTACCTCTAGGCTAGGCCTTTTCTAAAGTCAGATTTTCCCAGCCCCTCTACGGAGGTCCTTGTTTTGACTGTTACAAAAGCGTCTCTCTGTGGTACACCTCCTGGGTGGTAAAATGATTCCCGTCCTTGGCCTTGAGTTTGATATAACATGTTAGGATGACGAGTTTGCTGATGTAAATGAAAACTGACCACTCTGTTAACGGCTGGTGCTATTAGTGTGTCCTTCCTTTTCGATTTGGGAGGAAGGAAGTCTGTGTTCTAATCTGCAGGGTGTTCTAATCACCTGCAGCAGCGTCTTTGGGAGGGAGTGGGGAGCTTGAAAATGCAGATTCTTCGTCCTCACTTATGACTCAGTGAGTTGGAATCCTCTGAGGTCGGGCTCAGATGTCTAACTCTTTTAAAACTCCCCAGTAAGTCTTTCTGCAGCCCAAAGTTTGGGAAGCTCTACTTTAGTAATTCCACAATGTGATTCAATTCCTCCAGTAAGCCAGGCTGGGAAATTTATTTCAAAGGATTACTGAGAAATCGGGTCTTGTTCTTGGTTTTAATGGAAAACAGAACTGATTTCATTCACTGAGGTCTAGTTTCTTACTCTCTCTTATACACAAGCACATACACACGACAAAGCTTTAAATTTTAGTTTCTCCATGGAATTCTAACTCTGGAAAACATTTTTGCTTTTTTTGATCCCACAGAAGGAAAAGTAGCTAGAGGGAACCTGACCATACAGATGGGGAAACAATTCTATCCTCACTTTATAGAGAGGCAAATTGAGGTACTGGAAGCTTCCTAACTTGCCAGGGTGGGAGTTCCTGATGGTCGGGTGGCTAAGACTCTGCACTCCCAATGCAGGGGGCCTGGGTTCGACCCTGGCCAGGGAATTAGATTTCACATGCCACAACTAACAGTTCATATGCCACAACTAAAGACCCTGTGTGCCAAAACTAGAAGATGCTGCTTGCCACAACTTAAAAAAAAAATCCTGCACACCACAACTAAATACCCCACACGCAGCAATGAAGACTGAAGACCCTGTGTGCTGCGACAAAGACCTGGTGCAGCCAAACAGATAGGTAAGATAAAAGTAAATATTAAAAAAAAATGCCAGAGTGGTCTGGGTGGTAGAGCTAGGATTTGAGTCCCGGCAAAACGAGTGCTAAGAGCCAGGCTCTAACCACTGTGAAACACTTCCCATCAGGGAGAATCAATGGAGAGGCTCCTCTTCTAGCCTTCATTACTACTACTAACGAAACCTCAGTCACAAGGATACAAACATCAGTGTTTCACCTGCACACAGAAACCTTCTTATTGAGGAAGACTTCTGGGTCCCCAGTGAAACTTCTTGCCTGGAAGCTAATAGGCAAACTGAACTTTGAAAGCCAAATTGTCCACCAGAAACTCTATAAAGTAGATAATGTCCAGGTTGCCGGCGTGATTTTTGTATGTTTTTGTTTTGTTTGGGGCCCTCATCATGTGTTTAAACTGTGTGAATTGACTGTCAACATCTAAAAATCGGAGATTTTAAAATAAAGACCCAGCTTTCCAATGTTTTCTGGAAAATGGGCCCATGAGGTCTGCGTTCTAAGTGGTGACAACCAGCAGGAGCAGAGTGGTGGCTGCTCCCCTTCTCACCACAGTCCCCACTGTTCCTGACCAACCTGCTTCATGCATGTATAATATGTTCCCTGCCTCACTCCTGCAGCCCTTTGATTTTCTTACCCTTGGCCCAAACTCATCATGCTCTTCTGGCAGGTTGGAACCTCAAGGCACCAGCATTATAGAAATAATTCTAGAGTTAACCACAAGGTAAGAGCCATCTACTGGCCTTTGTTAGTGCGTGTACTAGAAAGGATGTGCTGGCTTAGAGGCTGTGAGGTGGTGTGGTTAACAACAGCTTCCAGGAACTTCTCTGGCAGTTCAGTGGCTGAGACTCTGTGCTCCCAATGCAGGGGGCCTGGGTTCAATACCTGGTCAGGAAACTAAATTTCTTATGCCACAACTAAAAGAAAATCTTGCATGCTGCAACAAAGATCGAAGATTCCGCGAGCCTCAGCTAAGACCTGGTACAGCAAAACAAACAAACAAACAAAAAAACAACAACAAACATTTTCCAGAGCCAGGTTACCCTGGGCTTACCCTCTGTCTTTTCTACTAATTAATTGCGAGATATCAGGCAAGTCGCCTCATTTCTCTGAGCCTCCGTTTCTTCATCTGCAAAAAATGGGGATAATATCACCTACTTCCTGGGGTTGTTGTGAGGACTCAGTGAGATTTAATTCATGTGAGGGCATGGAACAGTACCTGGCATATGGTGAGTTCTAGGTCAGTGTCAGTTGCTATTATTATAACCACTTAGCTCAAACACTGATCTGGGCAATATGTGTTTTTACAAGTCCCCAGGAGTTAACACGAGGACTTGGTCTTATTTACCTGGAACACCGTCCTTTGAATTTGGCTCATCTATTCAAAGCCTTGAACTCAGTTCAATAGCATCTTGAACTCTTTGAGGTCCTTCCTCCAGTCATGTTGATAATCATAGTAATAATTAACAAATGGTTTGTATTTCTTTATGCACTGAGAAGGAACAGATGCCAACCTACACACATTCTGTGCATCATCTTATTAACCTTCACAACAGGTTTATTAAATGGGTACAACTATAAACCTCAGTTTACAGAGAAAGAAACTGGAGTTGAGGGAGGCAAGCAGTTGGTGGAAGGTCTCACAGTAAGTAAGTGGTAAAGGGGGGTACTTGTGCCCAGGAAGTCTGGTCCCAAATCTGCACCATGTTACCCTCCACCCCATGGCCCCATGCTCACACATGCAAGCACATTATGCTTCTATTAAAGAGGAAAGTCGGGTGTGTTCTCATCTATCTTTCAACTGCCTTCTCCTTCATAGGCCAGCATCATCAGTTTGCCATCTTGTAGGCAAGACACTTTGAGGTGCTTTTGACATCTTAGTGCCTTTTTCTTCTCTCTTTTGGTCAAAACCATCAATTTTTTCCTTTATGACACTTCCTATTTTGATATCTCCTCCTCCATCCAGCGGCCCCTGATTGCTCATGGATCTGGCTTGTCTGATAGGAAGTTGACCCACCAGGACATCCACTACCGTCTTGGTTGCCAAGGTGGGCTTGGCTGATCTAAAAGGTGCCCCCTTCCTCCCATACCCACCCAATTGGCCCCTTCCTGAAACCAAGTCAAAAAGACTGATCTTCCCAGCTTGAGGGAAATGGTGTTGGAGGAACAGTGTTGCTATGAGAGAAGAGTGGAAGGATTTCTGAATTCTTATCTGTTTGGCCAGGAGTTACACAGTGAGACAGAGATGAATCTGGGCTTGTCATTCCCAGATCCTGGTTGTCCATCACACCACCTTGCCCTTTGGCAAAACTCTGATGGAAAGTATCATTGGTTCTAGCGGATGGAGCCCATCTCTGCTGGCTGGAGAAATCAGAATAAATTTGTTCGGATCCAGAGAGAAACATCATCTTTGTGAGATGAGAGCTCACTGAAAATACCAAACATAGGTAGAGACCCTTCTGTTCTTAAACTAAGAACAGTCAGGCTAGTTGGATGCAGTGGCATGCAGGAAATCATTTAGCAGATTAGATGCTAAGGCAGAGCAAGTGATTACCTTCAAGTTTCACTTATTGTCATACATTTCCCACTCTCTTAACGGTTAGGTGAAACTATGTGACTGGTGTTAGTCGATCAAATATGAGCCTAAGTGATAAGAACGCTCCAGGGCTGAGGCAGTGAAAACCCATGTGGGATTCTCTGGCTTTTCCTCTCTCCTGTCTTAGCCTGAGAAGCCCTCATGTTCTAGATCAGAGGCTGGAAAACTATGGGCCATAGGCCAGCTCCCTGTTTTTATAAAGAAAGCTTTATCACACACAGCCACATTAATGCATTTACAGATTGGATATGGCTGCTTCTATGCTAAAATGCAGAGTTAAGTAGTTGCAACTGAGATGCTAATAGTGGCCTAAAATATTTATCATCTGGCCCTTTACAGGAGAAGTTTGTTGACTCCTGTTTCAGACAGAGCAGCTACAAGATGGTATCGTCTGGACCCTGAGGGACTGTCTGGAGGAGAGAATTTCCACAAACCCATGTGGCCTATGGAATAGCAGAGAGGAAAAATGAAAACCCTTTTGTTTGAGACTGTTACTGGAGCACAATCTAACCTATCCTAGCAGTTTCCAGTGGGCTTTTCAAGAAAAGGCACCTTAGAGGACTTCCCTGGAGGTCCAGTGACAAAGACTCTGCACTCCCAAATCAGGGCGCCTGAATTTGATCCCTGGTCGGGTAATCAGATCCCACACGCCGCAACTGAAGATTCCACATGCCACAACTAGGAGTTTGCACGCCACAACTAAAGATCCCTCTTGCCACAACTAGATTCTGCATGCTGCAACTAAACGTCCCGCATGCCACAACTAAGAGCTTGCATGCTGCAACTCAAGATCCTGCATTCTGCAACAAAGACGGATGCCATGTGCCCCAACTAAGACCTGGTGCAGCCAAACAAATACAAATAAATACTAAAAAAAAACAGAAAAGCTTACCTACTTCCAAGTGAAGTGAACTGTACAAGAAATAGCAATGACAAGAAGGCCAATAACGATGGAGGCGACAGCCACCCACTTGGCATTCCTTCCAAGCCGCTTGGATCCTTCAATGTCTCCATCCTCATAGCTGTTCTGAGCCTGGGGGACACAAGGGAAGAGCTGGTGATGACAACCCACAAGGAAAGACACGGCTTCCCACGCTGATCTGAGCCAGTGGCATGGTTACCACCTCCTCCAGGAAGTCTTCCCTGAACTCCCAGTCTGAGTTAACTTCCTCTTCTGTAGTTCCTGATTACTTTCATCTTAATATTTACTATAGCATATTGAAAAGAATGATTTGGCCTCTCCCATTAGAGTGTAAGTGCTATGCGAACAGGGACCACTATCTCCTTGTTTAGCACAGTATACCACTGTCCAATGCAATAATTGTCATGTAGATTATATGCAGTAAATATTTGTATGCTGAAAGGATGAATGGGTACATCTCTCTCATCCATTAGAACAGGGGTCTGCAAGCTATGGCCCATAGGCCAAATCCAGCCTGTTATTTTTGTAAACAAAGTTTGTAGGGAACACAGTCACAATCATTTGTTTACTACTGTCTGTAGCTGCTTTTATGTTATAACAATAGAAATGAGTAGCTGGGACAGACAGCGTATTGCTTACAAATCCTAAAATATTTATTATTTGGTCTATGACAGAAAAAGATTGTCTGCTCTTTATGCTAGAAGGTCAGGGACCCTGGCTGACCTGTTCACTCTTTTGCTGAAACCAAACTGTCATTCACCTGGCATCTACTCATACAGCATCCCCAGCTGTTAGAATACTGGGAAACTTCTGTACTGATTGTTAAGTAGCAGCTGCCACTTCCCAATTTCCCAGCCATCCTGCTCTCTCCTCTGAGTTTCTCCAGACATCTCCATGGTGCAGGGTATCACTAGGCTCAAGATGGTATCCTTGTGCAGAGGCACAGAATCTTCTGTGCCTTCTGGAGAGATGTCTGGTCCATTATTGGAACTCAAGAAATCTGTATTGGCTGAATGGGTGATGAACACATCAGTTTTCCTACAGAATATGAGTTCACTGATGGCATTCTGGAACCCCAGGCAGAGGAGAGGTGCTCAGAGAGTCCTTGCTTCTGAGCTGAAGGTCAGATGCTATCCTTCTCTCTTATTATAAGCGCTCTTTATCATAATTCCCACTGCTGAGACTTCCCCAAAAGCTGCGCTGCAGCCCAAAGAAGACTGGAAATCTGCATTTGTAAGTTAGGGACAGAATGATTTGATCCATGCCATGAATTGCAGGTTTCCGTGGGAACCTCTATTCTTGACTATGAAAGCACAACACTCCAGTAATAATCACCCTTCGTCGTGGACTATGAAGGGGAATGAGGCATATGCAGACAATAACAAGCCAGAGAAACTCCTAGTAAACCACAGAGCTTTCTGCTTCTGGAACCTTCCGTTAATTCTTGGATCTGGGCCATCTTAGTCAGCAACAGGCTGGGAGACTTGTCTCCCCAGCGAGTCTTCCTATTTGGGCCTCTTGTGTGAATGGGAGAGTAAGAGCTTGAAACGATGCCAGGGGCTGCCGGCAGGGAGAACTCCAGAACCCTGCATCCTGAATTCTGGAGTTCTTAACCCTGTGTGCCCATCAGAAACACTTGGATAGTATTAAAAATAAACGCCAAAGGCTTGGCCCTATTCTGGAGAGACTTCAATTTAACTGGTGTAGGAGCCAGACGACACCAGTTTTTTAAAGTAGAAATTGTGGTAAAATGTGCCTGACATAAAATTTACCACTGTTGAGTGTACAATTCAATGGCACTAAGTACACTCACGCTGTGCAAATATCACCGTCATTAATCATCTCAAACTGAAACTCTGTTTTCATTAAACACTCACCCCTCATTATTCCCACCTCTCCTCCCCATCCCCAGCCCCGGCCAATCACCATTCTATGTCCTGCCCCTATGGATCTGACTCCTCTGGGGATTTTATGTGAGTTGGCTCACACAATGGTTGTCTTCTATGACTGGCTCATCTCGGTGAGCATAATGTCCTCGAGGTTCACCTATGTGGTAGCACATGTCACAGCTTCTTTCCTTTCTGAGGCTGAATAATATTTCATTTTATGGATAGGCCACATTTTGTTTACCCACTCATTCACTGATGGATACTTGGGTTGCTGCCAGAGTATTTTTTAAAAAACCTTCTCAAAGTCAAAAACCTTTGGTCTAGACAACTATCTTTAACATCGTGCAAGGTCAAGACGTTCACCATCTTAAGATTTAACCCAAGAAAATGTGTCATGGAGCGTGGGCTCTAAAATGCAGAGAGATCTGAGTTCAGATTTCATGTCTTATCAGCTGTGAGAATTACAGCAAGCTATCAAGCTTTCTGACTGTGGCTCAGATCATGAACTCCTTATTACCAAATTCAGACTCAAATTGAAGAAAGTAGGGAAAACTTTAGGTATGACCTAAATCAAATCCCTTATGATTATACAGTGGAAGTGAGAAACAGATTTAAGGGCCTAGATCTGATAGATAGAGTGCCTGATGAACTATGCAATGAGGTTCGTGACAATGTACAGGAGACAGGGATCAAGACCATCCCCATGGAAAAGAAATGCAAAAAAGCAAAATGGCTGTCTGGGGAGGCCTTACAAATAGCTGTGAAAAGAAGAGAGGCAAAAAGCAAAGGAGAACAGGAAAGATATAAGCATCTGAATGCAGAGTTCCAAAGAATACCAAGAAGAGATAAGAAAGCCTTCTTCAGCAATCAATGTAAAGAAATAGAGGAAAACAACAGAATGGGAAAGACTAGAGATCTCTTCAAGAAAATTAGAGATACCAAGGGAACATTTCATGCAAAGACGGGCTCGAAAAAGGACAGAATTGGCCTGGACCTAAGAGAAGCAGAAGATATTAAGAAGAGGTGGCAAGAATACACAGAAGAACTGTACGAAAAAGATCTTCATGACCCAGATAATCATGATGATGTGATCACTAATCTAGAGCCAGACATCTTGGAATGTGAAGTCAAGTGGGCCTTAGAAAGCATCACTACGAACAAAGCTAGTGGAGGTGATGGAATTCCAGTTGAGTTATTTCAAATCCTGAAAGATGATGCTGTGAAAGTGCTGCACTCACTATGCCAGCAAATTTGGAAAACTCAGCAGTGGCCACAGGACTGGAAAAGGTCAGTTTTCATTCCAATCCCAAAGAAAGGCAATGCCAAAGAATGCTCAAACTACTGCACAATTGCACTCATCTCATATGCTAGTGAAGTAATGCTCAAAATTCTCCAAGCCAGACTTCAGCAATACGTGAACCGTGAACTCCCTGATGTTCAAGCTGGTTTTAGAAAAGGCAGAGGAACCAGAGATCAAATTGCCAACATCCGCTGGATCATGGAAAAAGCAAGAGAGTTCCAGAAAAACATCGATTTCTGCTTTATTGACTATGCCAAAGCCTTTAGAACTGGACATGGAACAACAGACTGGTTCCAAATAGGAAACGGAGTACGTCAAGGCTGTATATTGTCACCCTGCTTATTTAACTTCTATGCAGAATACATCATGAGAAACGCTGGGCTGGAAGAAACACAAAATGGAATCAAGACTGCCAGGAGAAATATCAATAACCTCAGATATGCAGATGACACCACCCTTATGGCAGAAAGTGAAGAGGAGCTAAAAAGCCTCTTGATGAAAGTGAAAGAGGAGAGCAAAAAAGTTGGCTTAAAGCTCAACATTCAGAAAATGAAGATCATGGCATCCGGTCCCATCACTTCATGGGAAATAGATGGGGAAACAGTGGAAACAGTGTCAGACTTTATTTTTTGGGGCTCCAAAATCACTGCAGATGGTGACTGCAGCCAGGAAATTAAAAGACGCTTACTCCTTGGAAGAAAAGTTATGACCAACCTAGATAGCATATTCAAAAGCAGAGATATTACTTTGCCGACTAAGGTCCGTCTAGTCAAGGCTACGGTTTTTCCTGTGGTCATGTGTGGATGTGAGAGTTGGACTGTGAAGAAGGCTGAGCGCCGAAGAATTGATGCTTTTGAACTGTGGTGTTGGAGAAGACTCTTGAGAGTCCCTTGGACTGCAAGGAGATCCAACCAGTCCATCCTAAAGGAGATCAACCCTGGGATTTCTTTGGAAGGAATGATGCTAAAGCTGAAGCTCCAGTACTTTGGCCACCTCATGCGAAGAGTTGACTCATTGGAAAAGACTCTGATGCTGGGAGGGATTGGGGGTGGGAGAGAGGGCGACCAAGGATGAGATAGCTGGATGGCATCACGGACTCGATGGACATGAGTCTGAGTGAA
This sequence comes from Budorcas taxicolor, assembly GCF_023091745.1. NCBI lineage: Eukaryota > Metazoa > Chordata > Mammalia > Artiodactyla > Bovidae > Budorcas > Budorcas taxicolor. The sequence continues at coordinate 55,842,644 of NC_068926.1, forward strand.
CTCCGGGAGATGGTGATGGACAGGGAGGCCTGGCGTGCTGCGATTCATGGGGTCACAAAGAGTCGGACACGACTGAGCGACTGAACTGAACTGAAGCCTCAGATTCCTCATCTGTAAATTGGGGACAACAGTAATAACACCTTCTTCATATTGGAGGGGCCAATGAGTTGATGCATGCAAAGTGGTTAGCATTGGTCCAGAACATAATTTATGCTCAATAAATTAGCTTTTACTATGAATTGCCACTGCCTGTTTTATTCTTCTTCTAAAGCTGAGGTCCTTGGGGTGAAACAGAATCTTCTGGGCTACCTATGAGAATTATAGGCGATCAATCTCTACTCCTGGGGAGTAGAGAATTCCAAGTTTGGGAAACGTTGTTTTAGAGGCTTCACAAGTAAAGTCACAGCATAGAATCCTAAAACCCTGAACTGTGAGTTCATAATCAGTTTAAGATTATATAGATTCAGACTCTCCTAAATTGATCATTATTCTATCATGCTACCTTCAAAAACCCAGTTCTGAGATTAGTCATGGCGATATACTTGCACTGCTGTAACCAGGAAAAATAAAACAAAGAAAACAATGAGACACTCCTTGCCAATCTCTCCCCAAACATTGTCAACCCCTGGCTGTTTGGATGAAAACGCAGTTTCGTGTTCTCAGCAGCAGTGACAACGACAGTGGGAAGAGCAGCCAGTGTGTGCCATGTTGAAGGGCTCATCTACATCTGTGCATTGCCCATGAGCGCAGGGGAGATGGGGGCTACCCAGGCCACTTGTCTGCTGCAGATCAGCAGAGCCACGCTGGTGACCTGGCTAAGGGCCATGGGGGTGCAAGACATGGGTGAACCCTGTCCAACCTTCATCACCTGTTAGCAGTCTGGCATCTTGTATGTAACCCTTTTCTTTGCTATTCACCATCCCTCTGGAGCTCATAAAGGAGATGTTGAGTCATCCCAGGAATGGATCCAAGGTTAGCTTGAAAAACAGGTGAAAAGCCTCTTTCAATATTAGTTGTAGACTCTTTTCTTCTCAAGAGTCCTCTTATGAATCCCTTTCTTCCTCTGGTTCTTGGAGAAGGGGCTTCCCATGGGTAAATATGCTGGGTAAATGTGAGGATATGGGGGAAGGGATGAAGGTGGGGTAATTTAGAACTCTCATATTTCACTTTAAAGGACTTCACTGGTGAGGGGCTCTGGCTTCAGGGTCATCATCCCACAATAGAGCAGGAAGGGATTAATCCCCCCTCCTCAGTTCATTGGCTGGAGTTCTTTTCTCTCCCAACTGGCACTGCGTATTAATACAGGTCTGTTGGCAGATGCTACAGATTGAAGCGGTAGAAGTGGGTTTTAGAGAAAATGCATGGTTTATAAATCTTTCTCTGAAGGGCTTAAAAAGCAAACTATTCCATCTGCTGTGGAAGAACTATGAAGAAACAAGGGATGACTTTGATACTTAAGTTTACTCGATTGTCTTAGTCCTTTCACCGATTCTGAACGCAATTCGTGAACATGTATTTGAATGCTATAGAAACGTACACTGTAGGCAGAAAGCTCTTCTCACTTTTATTTCCCAAAGATAACAGGGTAGTACATTCGCTTCTAGATTTTTTTTCTCCATGAATAATATGAAAGGAAAACTGACACTTTCTCCTCGTTTCATTATGACTAAGCACATCACGTACCACAGTTCATGAGAAATAGCAATTTGTATACCGAGATAAACCAGGAACAACAGGTTAGTCTGTTTAGCCTGCATCCTTCCAACATTGAAACCTTTGAGTATTTCCCATTAGGCTTTGCAAAGACAATTTCATCTTTGCGTTTTGTGACATGGATACCTAAACACAGGTCCCTTCCTCAGTGGATATGTAATCTTTTGAGAAAGATACTGTTTTGCTTTTTTTTTTTTTTTTTTAATCAGGAACAGATTAACGGAAAACCTGGTAATCTTGGAAATTCTGTATTCATTTCCTTTAAATACTGTGGTTTGTATTTGGCTGGCTGGTCATTTTGAGGCTGGACTTCCTTGTATTTCAAGTAAAATTTTTTCTTTTCTAATTGTTTTGGCCTCTGAGTTTTTCTTTGACAAAAATCATAATGATAATAGATAGCATATACTGAGTATTTGTTATGGGCCAGACACTTGTCAAGGATTATTTCATCAGTCCTCATAACAGCCCTGTGAGGCAGATGCTTTGTTTCCATTTTACTGATGGGAAAACTGAGTCACAGAGAAGTTAAAATAATTTGCCTGAAGATACATAGCTAGTTTGATTCTCTCTCTGAGGGTTTTTCTTTTCCTCTTAGTTCAAAATGTGAGTAGCAGCATACTGTTTGTGTTCTGTAACTTGCTTTTTGCCACTTGTTATAGGGTGGGGGTGGCTTTCCAAGCTCATGCTTCTGGGTCTGTCTCACTGCTGTTTTCTTTCTCCACTCATGATTTAAAGCACGTTGATAAACTCCCTAATGTTGCACTGTCCTTGATTCTTGGGGAAAAACCTTAATTTGTCATGATTCACTTTTGGGAGGTAACTTTCTGTTTGCAACAACTTCAAACTTTCAGAAAAGTTCCAAGTATAGTTGTCTCACTCTTTTTAATGTCTTTGTACTAGTCACTTAAATGGTCACACCTCACTAACATTTCAGCTATTTAAAGTTTGTGGCAATTACATAATATGCTGCAACAGACACCCTCATTCATATATTTTTGTACACATTTGAGTGTCTTCTTGGGATGGATTCCTAGGAATGGGATTAGAGTCAAAAGGTATATTTATATTTGGAGATAGAGTAAAGTTGCATTGCAGAAAAACTGGACAAAATTTACATTCCCACTAACAGTATTTATGTGTCCTTTCCTCCACAACCTTGCCAACATTGTATGTTATTAATCTATTTTTGCTGTTTTAACAGGCGAAAAAGAATCTCAAAATCACATTTCTTTGTTAATGATGAAACTGAGTCATGCTCAGATTTCCACTCAAACATCACGTTCCGAGAGAGGCCTTCTCAGTTTATGTAAAACTTTCCCAAGTGACTAATGCAGTGCCTGGAGATCAATAAATACATGCTGAATTAACAAACATATGTACGGACAAATGTCTGTCAAGGGTATTTCTTCTTTAATACCTTTATTTACATATTTTGACCGTGCTGGGTCTTGCTGCTGCACGGGCTTTCCTCCAGCTGTGCTGCGTGCAGGCCACTCTTCGTTGCGGTGCATGGCTTCTCACTGTGAAGACTTCTCTTTTGGTGGAGTATGGGCCCTAGGGCACACAGGTTTCCGTAGTCACAGTGTGTGGGCTCAGGAGTTGCAGCTCCTGGGATCTAGAGCACAACAGTTGTGCTCAATAGTTGTGGCACCCAAGCTCAGTCATTCTGTGGCATGTGACATCTTCCCAGATCAGGGATCGAGCCCGTGTCTCCTGCACTGGCAGGTGGATTCTTTACCACTGAGCCACCAAGGAAGTCTCAAATGTATTTCTTCTTAATGAGCTTTACACTTATATCTTTTTGTCTAGTTGTCTATTAATTTGTCTGATAATTATACATTTGCAGAAACTTTTTACATATTATAGGTCAGCACCATGCAACAGAAATATAATGGGGACCACATACCTAATTCAAAATTTTCTGGCCATCTCTGGTGGTGCACTGATAAAAAATCCACCTGTCAATGCAGGCGATATGGGTTCGATCCCTGGTATGGGAAGATTCCACATGCTGCAAGGCAACTAAGCCCATGTACTGGAGTCTGTGAGCTGCAACTACAGGGTCCATGTGCTGCAAATGCTGAAGCCCGAGTGTTTTATAGCCCATGCTCTGCAACTAGAGTTGCCCCCACTCTCCACAACTGGAGAAAGCCTGTATTCAGCAACAAAGACCCAGTGCAGTAAAATAAAAATTTTTTTCTAGTACCCACATTAAAGAGGTAAAATTAACTTGAATAACATATGTTTTATTTAACCCAACATGTCCAAACTTTTATCATTAAAATCTGTGGTGCTATTTCCAATACTCAATAGCCACATGTGGCAACTCTAAGAATAGCACAGAAAATAATATACATTAATCTGTTATGTATGTTGCAAAATTCTCTCCCAGGTTCTCCTGGCTCATTGTCTTTTCCCCCTAAATTATAAATTTTATTTTGATATAGTTTACGGTTTACAAAAAGTTACAAATATAGTACTAAGAGTTCCCTTTTACCTTTCACCAAGCTTTGGCTAATGATGATATCTTAAGTAACCACAGTACTTGGTTAAAACCAGGAAATTGACGTTGATTGATATTATTAACTCAGTTATAGACCTTATTCAGATTTTACCAGTTTTCACATGCACTCTTTTTTTTGTTGTTGTTTTGTTTTTTGGGTATGTGTACAGCTCTATGAAATTTTGTCGCCTGCAGATTGGAGTGACTATTGCCACAAAGAAATTCTTTCATGGAGTGTATAGAGAAAAGGGAACCTTCTTAGAGGCTGGTGGAAAGGTAAGTTGGTGGAGCCACTATGGAAAACAATATGCAGGTTCCTCAGAAAACAAAAAATGGAATTGCCATACCATCCAGCAATCCCACTCCTGGGCGTATATCCGGACAAAACTGCAATTGCAAAAAGATACATGCACCCCTATGTTCATAGCAGCACTAGTCATAATCGCCAAGACATGGAAACAACCTGAATGTCCCTCAACAGATGAACGGGTAAAGATGCAGCACATTTATATGCAATGGAATACTACTCAGCCATAAAGAGAACAAACTAATGCCATCTGCAATAACATGAGTACAACTAGGACTATCATACTAAGTGCAGTAAGTCACAACAAGTAAACCACTTATACGTGGAATCTGAAATATGACACAAATGAACCTCTCCAGGAGCTGACTGTGGCTCAGACCATGAGCTCCTCATTGCCAAATTCAGACTTAAATGGAAGAAAGTGGGGAAAACCGCTAGACCATTCAGGTATGACCTAAATCAAATCCCTTATGATTATACAGTGGAAGCGAGAAATAGATTTAAGGGACTAGATCTGATAGATAGCGTGCCTGATGGACTATGGACTGAGGTTCATGACACTGTACAGGAGACAGGGATCAAGACCATCACCATGGAAAAGAAATGCAAAAAAGCAAAATGGCTGTCTGGGGAGGCCTTGCAAATAGCTCTGAAAAGAAGAGAAGCGAAAAGCAAAGGAGAAAAGGAAAGATATAAGCATCTGAATGCAGAGTTCCAAAGAACACCAAGAAGAGATAAGAAAGCCTTCCTCAGCAATCAATGCAAAGAAACAGAGGAAGACAACAGAATGGGAAAGACTAGAGATCAGTTTGAGTGAACTCCGGGAGTTGGTGATGGACAGGGAGGCCTGGTGTGCTGTGATTTATGGGGTCGCAAAGAGTCGGACACGACTGAGTGACTGAACTGAACTGACTCATGAAACAAAGACTCACGGACAAAGAGAACAGGTTGCCAAGGAGGTGGTGATTAGGGGAGGGATGGGGTGGGAGTTTAGGGTTAGCACATGTAAACTTTTATATACAAAATGGATAAACAGCAAGGTCCTACTGCAAAGAGAACTATATTCAATATCCTATGATAAGCCATATGGAAAAGAATATTTTAAAAGAATGTACATATATATAAATATATATAACTGAGTCACTGTGCTGAATAGCAGAAATTAACATAACATTTTAAATTAACTATATTTCAATTTAAAAAAGATATTCTCTCATGTTACCCTTTGTAAGTCACACCCTTTCTCATGTCCAAGTCTTTTGTCCTTTAATTTAGATTTGTGGCATTTGGATATTGCCCAGAGTTCACTTCCAAGTTGTGACACTTCTTCATAATTTCATAAACCAAGTACCTTTACTTTAAGGTGCTAAATAGCAATATGCTGTCTCCGTTCATCATGCAAAGTAGGTTAAAAAGAAAGACCTTTAGATTCTTTCCAGCCCTTATCTTTCATTGTAAGTCAAATGAATATTTGTCAGCATGTAGAAAAAATGGTTGTCCTCAAATATTTTATAAGGCCTCAAGAGTCCCCAGTGGTGGTTCTTCCCTTTTCTGTGAGGCTGGGCTTATGCTGGCAAAATGTAACAGTCATTACAAAACCTAAAAAGAGCTTTCAGGTCTTGGTCAGCTGCCTTGAACCAGCAAAGGTCACGCTTGGGAACAGAAAAGTGGCGAAGTTCCTTTCCCTTGTAGTAAATACTAGTGACGTCACGCTCACTGCATCTGGTAATTTGAAGCTTGTTTATACGTCCCTTCCCTGGATGGACACATGATATGCAAATACTCTGGCAGGAAAGTTGTTTGGGAGCCAGAAATGAGGACGATTGTCTCTATGCCCAACCGCAAGAAGGCTGCAGCAGGGACCAGCATGACTATGCCGTGAGGGCATGCAGCCAAGCCTCCTGGCCATCTGTCAGAAGGTACAGGTACTTGCTGGAAGCCACATTTCCAAGAAGGAGACATCCAGAAAAATTCCGCAAATTTTAATAACTGGCATTGAACATCAATGGGTGCAATGTTCTGGGACTTTGTGACACTTTATATCAATGATAAAGTTGATCTCTTGTCCTGAGCCAGGAAAATATGGAAAGTACTTTGTCCATTCCCTCTGGTCTTTAGAGCAGAGCTCTTGCTGCATCCCACATGATACTGGATGAGACCGCATCACCTATGGGGTGGCTGTCAGGCGAAGATCTGAGATGAAACTCTCTAAATGGACATGTTTAACATTCTTTATACTGGTGGCCGTACCTTAGAATCACCTATGTCCCCAAAATGCCCATGAAAATTCCTGTGCCCAAGCCCCACCCCAGATCAAATGAATTAGGATCTCTGGGGATGAGACTCCAGCATCGGTATTTTTCAAAAAGCTTCTCGGGTCATTCTGAGAAGAGTTGAGAACCACTGTCCTGGATGGATTGGCCATTCATTCATTCATCCAGCCATTCACTCACTCAAAACTATTTATTAAGCATCAACTATGTGCCAGGCACTGTTTGCTGCCCACATGGAGCTTACATTTTGGTAAAGACTGAAAATAAAACACTTAAACATGTAATTTTCTTGGGCTCCAAAATCACTGTGGATGATGACTGCAGCCATGAAATTAAAAGATGCTTGTTCCTTGAAAGAAAAGCTCTGATAAACTTATAAAATGTATTAAAAAGTAGAGAACTCATCCTGCCAACAAAGGTCTATATAGTCTAAGTTACAGTTTTTCCAGTGGTCATGTATGGATGTGAGAGTTGGACCATAAAGAAGGCTGAGCACCAAAGAGCTGATGCTTTAGAACTGTGGTGCTGGCAAAGACTCTTGAGAGTCCCTTGGACAGCAAGGAGATCAAACCAGTCAATCCTAAAGGAAATCAATCCTGAATATTCATTGGAAGGACTGATGTGAAGCTCCAATACACTGGCTACCTGATGTGAAGAGCTGACACACTGGAAAAGACCCTGATGCTGGGAAAGATTGAGGGCAGGAGGAGAAGCAGGTGAAAGAGGATGAGATGGGTGGATGGCATCATCGACTCAATGGACATGAGTTTGAGCAGACTCTGGGAGATAATGAAGGACAGGGAAGCCTGGTGTGTGGCAATCCAGGGGTCACAGAGAGTCAGGCACGACTAAGTGACTGAACAACAACAAAACATGCAAGTAAACAAGAATACAGAATATTACTAAGGCAAGAAAAATGGGATGGTGGGTGGAGGCTCTCCCTCAAGTTGTGGCAGGTGTCAAGACCTGAAGACCTGAGAAGGAGCCAGATCTGCAAAAAGCGGGAAGAAGATGCCAGCAGAGAAAACAGCAAATGTGAGAGGGAAATAATTTTTCTGCTCAAGGTACTAAAGAAAATTCAATGTGACTGAAATGTAGGCATGAAAAGTGGGGGAGGGGAGAGAGGAAGGGGAATATGAGATAAGGTTGGAGGTGAAGCCACAGACTATGTTATAATAATAATATATAGTTATTTATATATTTATATTTTATCATTTATATATTTATAAAATAATATAGTTATTATAACTGTAACTATAGTTATAAGAATGAACTATAATGCTAAAATAAATTAGTTAATATAAATAAAATAGTTAATTTTATTAAACTAAATAGCTAAAATAAAAGTTAATATTTATGGAATGCCTATACTATGCCAGGCCCTGACCTAATCACCTTCTGTGCACCATATAATTGCAACTTCACAATAAGTGGTCAAAGTTTAGATTCCATCCAGGCTGAGACATGCAGAAGTCACACTTCCTCAGTGGCTCCCCTGGCTTCATTTTCGAGAGCTTTCTTAGCAATACCAACTCCATTTTGATCATCCTTTTCTGGAGCGCTGAAGGAAACAGACCAGGGCTGAGTCAGAACCTAGGTCAGGGGACTTACTTAGGATGGGGTGACCTGAGAAGGCTGCCCTAAGGAAGTTGACATGTAAGCTGAGACAGGAAGAATGAGAAGTCACTGGCCACATGAGACGGACAGAGGAGAGGGTTCCAAGCAGAGGAAATGACCTAGACGAGGATGCGGGCCAGGAAAGGTGGCAGGGGGTAGCGTGGGGGGAGGTGAACAGGGAGGAGGGGTTTTGGAGAACCTTGTCCGGGGCCAGACCCTGAAGGCCAGAGAAGGCCACAAAGTCTATCCCTTGGAAGGCAAGGGGCGTCAATGATGGGTGGCGGGGCCCAGTCAGGGGCTTCTGGTCCATCCCCCACACATGATTTATGCCCTCTGATCACAGACCACTATCAGACATCAGGAGCTTTCCAGAAGAGCAACTTCCCACTAAGGCATCAGTGTGACAGCTAAGGCCCAGGTAACAGAAATGTACCTTCTATGCCGTACCAAGAAGAAGGGGACTTAACGGCAGCACTTTTGATTTTTACTGAGGTCTTTTTTTTTTCTTACTGCTGGGCAAAATCATGAAGGAGAAAAGTTGGGCAAGGGAATGGGAACCCTACCCAAGTGTATTTAATGGCTCATTTTCTTCATCTCCCTGCTGTTCCAGAAACTCTAGATACTCATCAGGCCCTTACCCTAAAATAATTCATGTCAGTCCATCCTTTCTGGAAAAGATATTTCCTTCTCTGTGTCAGAATCAATTGTAACTCCTGCCAGACCACTTAACAACCTTGCTGCTTTTGCCTTTACAAGCCCCTGAGTCTTTCTCTTCCCTGGAACACTCTTCCGGTTTCGTCTGAATCTGTGTCTCCTGAATTGCAGTTCCTAACATCACAGTGAATTCTTTTCTTATTAGCACACAGTTCTTGGTGTGGCTCAGGGTTACTCACTCTGTTGCTTATGGACGTGTCGAGTATTTTTAACCGTGAGCTCCATGAGGGCAGACATCATGTCCCTCTTTACTCACCACTCCATTTCAAGTGCTTAATAGAGGACACTTAGTACTCCTTTAATTCCCTTTGATGAGGTCAGAAAACCAAACAACTTCACCAGCAAAGCAAAACAGACACCAAAACAAAACAATCGACTGGCATAATTTTCTGACCAACCAAGGCAACCTGTTATTTTGGTGCTGGCAGAACAAAGGGTAAACTGAGTCATCTAACTTTCCATGTCAGAGTTCTGAAGGGTGGGCTTCTGCCCTAGAATGGCAGACACAGGTTTGCTGTCTGAATGACCAGAAGAAGGAATTTTCAGCTTGAGGTCAACACCTGTGAAGGAATGTTAGTCCTCTAGCCTTTACTTCATAAGTCAGAGTCACTGACAATTCTTCACTTAAATGGAACCCACCCTCCCAGTATTTGTGTGTATGTGAACTGTGCTCAGCCCGATTTTATTACAGATGTTATACAACAGATAGATGGATATTCAATATGGCAGTAAGTAAATGAGTAAAAGACTCCTTAGAAGGAAAGTTATGACCAACCTGGACAGCATATTGAAAAGCAGAGACATTACTTTGCCAACAAAGGTCCGTCTAGACAAGGCTATGGTTTTTCCAGTAGTCATGTATGGATGTGAGAGTTGGACTATAAAGAAAGCTGAGTGCTGAAGAATTGATGCTTTTGAACCGTGGTGTTGGAGAAGACTCTTGAGAGTCCCTTGGACTGCAAGGAGGTCCAACCAGTCCATCCTAAAGGAGATCAGTCCTGAGTGTTCATTGGAAGGACTGATGCTGAAGCTGAAACTCCAATACTCTGGCCACCTCATGCAAAGAGCTGACTCATTGGAAAAGACCCTGATGCTGGGAAAGATGAGGGCAGGAGGAGAAGGGGACGACAGAGGATGAGATGGTTGGATGGCATCACCGACTCAATGGACATGAGTTTGGGTGGACTCCGGGCGTTGGTGATGGACAGGGAGGCCTGGCGTGCTGCAGTTCATGGGGTTGCAGGGAGCTGGACACGACTGAGCGACTGAACTGAACTAAGTATGTGTTAGTCGCTCAGTCTTGTTCGACTCTTTGTGATCCCATGGACCATAGCCCACCAGGCTCTTCTGTCCATGAAATTCTCTAGGCAAGAATACTGGAGTGGGTTGCCATGAACCCAAAGGGAGAAAAAAGCTTTGGAGGGATGAATCTGAATCTGTTTTCCTCCTTTGTAAAATGGGGATGTTAGTACCTACAACCCAGGCTGCTGGTGGGGCTTTATTAAGATGAGTATTAAAGGGCACAGCATTATCTCATGCAATTCTGAGAACAATGTAGAGAGGTCTGCATTAACATTCCTGTTGGAGAGGTGGGGAAACCTAGGCCCAGAGAAGTTAGGTGAAGGAATGGAGCCAACATTAGAATCTAGGAGTTGAGTGCAGAGTCTGGACCTACTCAGCGCCTGCCTTTGAAACCCACTGCCAGCCTAGGGTTCAAATGGCAAACTAAAGGAAAGAGAGGCTACAAGCAAAAAAAACCCGAAGGGTTTTCCTAAAAACTTTGGAACACACAGTTAGTTCCTTGCAACAAGGTTCACAAAGCAAGTGAAAGAAGCAAGGCCCAGACTACCCACCAAAGAGAAAATATTTGCAAGTTAGAGATCTGATAAGGGACTCATATGCAAAATACACCAAGAACTCTGACAACTCAGCAATCAAAAGACAATTAAATATGGGCAAAGAATGTGAATAAACAGTTCTCCAAATAAGATATACTAACAGCCAATAAGCATAAGAAAAGATGCTCAGTCTCATTAGTCTTTAGGGAAATGAATCTGCAAATCTGAAATCACAACAAGATACCTACTAGGATGGCCAGAACGGTGAAGACAGGCAGTGGCAAGTATTACTGAGGATGCAGAGACACTGGAACCTTCAGACACTGCTGGTGGGAACAGCAAGTGATGCCGTGGCTTTAGAAACAGGCTGGCAGATTCTTAAAAAGTCAAACAGAATTATCATACAACCCAGCAATTCCACTCTCAGGTATATGCCCAAGAAAATGGAAAGCCTACGTTCACATAAAAGCTGTACATGAATATTCATAGCAGCATTATTCACAATAGCCTCCAAAATGGAATCAACCCAAATGTTCAACAACAAAGTGAATTAAAAGCCAAAATGTGGTATATTCATACAACAGAATATTATTCAGTATTAAAAAGAAGGAAGTGCTGACATAAGCTACAATGTGGATGAACCTTGAAAACATGGCACTAAGTGAAAGAAGCTGCTGGGGTCCAGGGAAGGTCACCCTAAAACATGCTTTAATGGCATAATGCTTATTTCTGAATTAAAGTTACTAAAGAAATGCTCAATGCAAGAGGGACCCTTTAACCCTCCTTTCTGTCTCCCTGGAAGCAGGAAATAAATCTCTCACCTGAAAGGTACAGGCTCTCCATTTGGAGGTAGAAAGACCCTTTACTGACAGATACAGGGAATTCAGGCTGAGAAGCTTGTATAAACAAACTTTGTTACTTTTAAAATTTACCACCCAGGCCAAAATCCTGTTCAGATTCTTCACTAACTAAGCACCCAAAACTACGGTTTCTTTGTCCTGTTGTATTCTCACAAATTTACTGTTTGTCTGATATAAAAGCTGCCTGCTTTGGCCACTTCTTTGGTTCCCCTTCTAAAGACCTCTGTGCACACAAATTAAAAGTTGTCTGTCTCTTTTTAATCTGTGTCAATTTTATTATTAGGCGAGCCACAGGAACTCAAGAGGGATAGAGGGGGAGAATTTCCCCTCCCTGACAAAGCCAAACATGAAAGATCACCAATTGTATGATTCCATTTATGTGAAATAACCACAGTAACTCATCAGTTCAGTTGCTCAGCTGTGTCTGACTCTTTGCTACCCCATGGACTGCAGCACGCCAGGCCTTCCTGTCCATCACCAACTCCTGGAGTTTACCCAAACTCACGTCCATCGAGTCGGTGACACTATCAAACCATCTCATCCTCTGTCGTCCCCTTCTCCTCCTGCCCTTAATCTTTCCCAGCATCAGGGTCTTTTCAAATGAGTCAGCTCTTTGCATCAGGTGGCCAAAGTACTGGAGTTTCAGCCTCAACATCAGACCTTCCAATGAACACTCAGGACTGATCTCCTTTAGGATGGACTGGTTGAATCTCCTTGCTGTCCAAGAGACTCTCAAGAGTCTTCTCGAACACCACAGTTCAAAAGCATCAATTCTTCAGCACTCAGCTTTCTTTATAGTCCAACTCTCACATCCATACATGACTACTGGAAAAACCATAGCCTTGTCTAGACGGACCTTTGTTGGCAAAGTAATGTCTCTGCTTTTTAATATGCTGTCTAGGTTGGTCATAACTTTTCTTCCAAGGAGTAAGCGTCTTTTAATTTCATGGCTGCAGTCACCATCTGCAGTGATTTTTGAGCCCCCCAAAATAAAGTCTGATACTGTTTCTCCATCTATCTGTCATGAAGTGATAGGGCTGGATGCCATGATCTTAGTTTTCTGAATGTTGAGCTTTAAGCCAACTTCTTCACTCTCCTCTTTCACTTTCATCAAGAGGCTGTTTAGTTCTTCACTTTCTGCCATAAGGGTGGTGTCACCTGCATATCTGAGGTTATTGATATTTCTCCTGGCAAGCTTGATTCCACCTTGTGCTTCATCCAGCCCGGCGTTTCTCATGATGTACTCTGCATATAAATTAAATAAGCAGGGTGACTATACAGCCTTGACGTACTCCTTTTCCTATTTGGAACCAGTCTGTTGTTCTGTGTCTGGTTGTAACTGTTGCTCCCTGACCTGCACACAGATTTCTCAAGAGAAACTGACAGACTCTGAAAATGGATTAGCTGTTGCCAACAATAACTCATAGACTCAGAAAATAGATTAGTGGTTGCCAGGATCTGAGAGGAAAAGGGTTTGGTGAGTGACTGCTAATAGGTTTGTGATTTCTTCTAGGGGTGGTGAGAATTTATTGGAATTAAACAGTGGTGATGATTGTATAACCTTGTGAATATACTAAAAATCACTAAGTTGAACACTGCATTGTTTTTAAAGAAACAAGACCTAGTAACAGAGCTTTTGTGCATTGAGGGCTCTAGGGGATTGATGACGGGGCTTAGAGAAACTGGTGGGATCTGGCAAGAGATGGTGGTGGGGTTTAGAATCAGCATGGGGGTGCCTGGTAGTTATCCTAGAGTCCACTGGAAGCAGAAGCCAGGCTTGCACATGTTAACAGAAGATTAGACTTTCATGTGAGAAATATCTAAAAATACAGAGAGGAATTCTGAGGAGTTGATTTAGCAGGGAGGGATAAAAAGCCAGAGAAACCTGGGCTACTGTACATTAATGTAAGCCCCATTTAAATGCACAGGTCATTTATGCCCAGGAAAACTGGGATCCAGACAAAAATAGATCTTAGTTCAGGGACAAAATTAGCTTTGAGTAATTGCTCTAGTTTGCAATGAGGGCTGAAGGAAGAGTAAACCAAGAATTGATGCTAAGTCTGGGAGCGGGGTGGCGTGAGAGCAAAGCAAAGTAATGGTCTGTTAAGAGCTCGCATGTGACATTCCACTGGCTAACAGAGCCTGACCTTTCTATTTTGTGGCCTATTCTGGGGTTCCTTCCTGGGGGAGTTAAATCCATTTTAAGTGGATAACATATATGTTATAGCATACATCCCTGGAACACACAAAGCTTATTCCACCCCAGGGCCTTTGCACTCTCTGGCTCTGTCCAGGTCTTTCTATGACTGGCTAGTTTTCATCCTTTTAGCCTTTGCCAATCACCCTTCCTAAAGAAGATTCTCTTCACCACCTGCCCCCACTAATCCTCCTCTCTCATACTTCCCTATTTATTCTCTTCACAGTATCTATCACTCCGAAATGACTTTGTTTATGTGCTAACTTGGTATGGGCTGTCTTCCCCGAATCATACGTTAAGTTGCCAGAGAGCTGAGACCTCGATCGCCTCATTTGACAAGCAAGGGACGGCTGTGGTTGTCCTGTGGTTCTCATGGAGACTGGATAACCTGTCCAATTTAGGGGCAGAGGAGACCCCTTTGACTGTGGATTTGAAGTGACATGCTCCAAACAACTTGTCTGTTTTCTGTGTCTTATTTCTTAACTGGTTCAGAATTCTCAAGGACAAGAACAGTGTTCACTGAGAACCTATTAGCTCAGAGATGTCCAGAACGTCAGTTGTATAAAGCTAGCATGTATCTATCTGGTCATCACTGTGTCTGGCACATAGTAAGTGTACAAACATTGTTGAATGAATGAACTGTGAGGAGCCCTGCCCCCTGCGTTCTACCCTTGAGAAGCGGTGGCTGAAAATTTCCCAGGTCCTATGGCTCCTTCTCTGAGGGTGCCAAACACACTCAAGTGATGTTTCTTTGTGTTGACTTGAAGCTCTCCTCCCTCATCTTCTCCCAGCTTTTCTCTTTGAACTTCAGAGCTGACTGCCATGCATCTGGCTTCCTGCTGTGGAAGGCAGAGGTGAGGAACAGCCAGAATCAGAGGAGAAGGCTGGTGGCCCGGGCTGCCTCTGTCTTTGGCCGTGCAGATAATCTATTTGCCACATTCCTACCTCCTGTTTCCATTCTCATTGATAATGGATCTTAGACTTTGCCACAATCACACACAAATGTGGAAGAGATTTTTGGGGGCTTGTGGGATATCTGAGGGATGGAGCTGTCAGGGGAGTATAATCTCCTCGGTTCTGTCTCATCACAACAAAAATCTGAAGCGATGGACGTTAAAGCCCTCGGCACGTCACAACTCTCAGACAGACCATGTTAATAGTTCTCAGACAGATCAGTTTTATTTAGAAAAAAAGGAAAATACATCCTCAAGGCTTGAGGGCATGCCCACCCAAAAGACATGGAGAGAACGCGAGGGAGTGTGTGCACGGGTGGGATAGAGAGAGACCCCTGGCTCTTTGGCTCCTCTTTTTATATGTTTTTTCCTCCCCCAGGCCTGCCCTATGTAAACTGGGCTGGCCAGGAGTGCTGTTTGTTCCTACTGAGGTCCTCACTCCAGTCCTTGGACCTTCCTTTGATCTATTTTCGCAGGCTTTTCCCTTCGTTGTCTTTTAGCCACCGCCATTCTGGACTCCTGTTTCCTATTCTAACGACCTAACAGAGCCATCCTCTCTGGTGTCTGCTATTTCCTTCTCTTCATAGATCCTTACTGAAGAGACAGTATGGAAAAATATTACAGATCACATGTTCTTCAAAAGCATGAAAGACTCATCTCAGGAGCATCAGGTGCCCTCACTACAGGGGTAAGAGAACAAACAGGTGGACTTAGCGATGGAAACCAGTATGGAGGTTCTCGAAAAAAATTAAAAACAGAACTACTACATGAGGGCTTTCCTGGTGGCTCAGTGGGGAAGAGTCCCCCTGCTCATGCAGGAGACACGGGCTCTATCCCTGGTCCGGGAAGGTCCCATATGCCTTGGAGCAACTAAGCCCGTGTGCCACAGCTATTGAGCCTATGCTCGAGAGCCGGGAAACTGCCACTACTGAACCCGCGCGCCACAGCTGCTGAAGCCTGTGCGCCCTAGAGCCTGTGCTCCACAAGAGATGCTGCCACTATGAAAGCCTGCACACTGCAACCAGACAGTAGCCTCCGCTTGCCGCAACGAGAAAAGCCCGTGCAGCAATGGAAATCCAGCACAGCTAAAAATGAATAAATAAAAGTATTTATCAAATAAATTTTAAAAAAAGGTAAAACATTCTGTATCACCCTGGTAGCTCAGCTGGTAAAGAATCTGCCTACAATGCAGGAGACCCTGGTTCGACCCCTGGATTGGGAAGATCCCTTGGAGGAGGGCATGGCAACCCACTCCAGTGTTTTTGCCTGGAGAATCCCCATGGACAGCGGGGCCTGGTGGGCTACAGTCGGTGGGGCAGCAGAGTCGGACACGACTGAGCAACTAAGCACAACACAGCACAGCATACTAGGGAAAAGAACTACTACCTGGTGCAACAATTCCGCTTGTGGGTATATATCCAAAGGGAATGAAAACAGGATCCTGAAGAGACATCCGCACTCTCACCTTTATAGCAGCGTTAGTCACAAAAGCTTCTCCAAAGGACTTCCCTGGTGGCTCAGACGGTAAAGCGTCTGTCTACAATGCGGGAGACCCGGGTTCAATCCCTGGGTTAGGAAGATCCCCTGGAGAAGGAAATGGCAATCCACTCCAGTACCATTGCCTGGAAAATCCCATGGACCGAAGAGCCTGGTAGGCTACAGTCCAAAGAGTCGGACACCACTGAGCGACTTCACTTTCACTTTAGTCACAAAAGCCAAGATAATGGAAGCAACCTAAGAGACCATCAATTGATGAATGGGTAAGGAAGCTGTGATACATATACACACACAATGGAACAGTATTCGCTGGAGAAAGAAGGGGATCCTGCCATTTGCAACACTACAGATGGACCTTGAGGGCATTATGCTAAGTGAGATAAGTCAAGCAAAGAAAGACAAATACTTCGTGATATCACTTACATGTGGAATCTAAAAAGGCAAAGTCACAAAAACAGAGGGTAGAGTGATGGTTACTAGGGGCTGGAGTTGAGGAACAGGAGAGACGTTAAGTGTACAAACTTGCAACTGGTAGACAACTAAGTCCTGGGGACCTAATCACAGCATAGAGATTATAGACAACATTGTAGTGGAAACGTCAGACTCTAAATATCTAAGATTTAAGAGACCAGATCTTCATTATTCCCATCATGAGAAAAGAAAATTATGTGACCTAACAGAGGTGTTGACTAATGCTACAATGGCATCATATTGCAATACAGAAATGTATCATATCAGAGTAATGTACACTTCAAAGTTCCACAAAATTACACGCCAACTAGATCTCAAAAAAAATTTTTTAAGTAGGCTTACATTAGTGGAGGCGAGCTTTTGCTTAGGTAAAAACCCAGTAAAACTCAGAACCAAAATAACTAAACTGCTGATATTTTCCAATCATTTCCTTTGGGCAGAAACTGTGCTAAGCTGTGGTTTCTCTATCCTTAGAGATTTTCAAGACTAGAACACATCAGAATAAAAAAAATTTGTCTCACGTGAACAATGTAGTTGACAGTTTCAGCTTGATAAGAACAAATGATTTATAAGTAGAACCACCTTTCAAGGTGGAAAAGAATTCACTTATTTACTATCACACCTTCCCTCTTCTTGCTAAAGATTTGCAGTATCTTTAGGAAAATCCTTATTTCAGACTAGACATAAGATCTAAACACCATAGAAAAATTGGAAAAAGAGTAAAAACTTATTATAGTAAAATCTGAAGTTATAATAGCCAAAGGTTACCAAGATTTACCAAGTATCCTGCAAATATTAGGGATTCCCTGGTGGCTCAAGATGGTCAAGACTCTGGGGAAGCGAGGTGGGAGGGGGTTCAGGATGGGGAACACATGTACACCTATGGCTGATTCATGTCAATGTATGGCAAAAACCACTACAATACTGTAAAGTAATTAGCCTCCAATTAAAATAAATAAAAATTAAAAAAAAAAAAGATGGTCAAGAATCTGCAATGTGGGAGACCTGGGTTGGGAAGATCCCCTGGAGAAGAGATAGCAATCCATTCCAGTATTCTTGCCTGGAGAATCCTATGGACAGAAGGGCCTGGCAGGCTACAGTCCATGGGGTCGCAAAGAGTTGGATACAACTGAGCGACTAAGCACAGAGAACGGATAGGGATACACAATGTTGTGGTCGTTTCAGGTGAACAGCGAAGGGACACAGCCATACTATACATGTAGATGTGTGAACACTTCTAGTTGATAAAGAGAGCATAATCCTATTGTGTATACTACTTTATAGTCTCCCCCACTTCATCTTTGACTTTCAACATTCCCCTGTATCATAAAAATTCTTCACAACATGATTCTAATAAAATATTCTATGTTTTAAATGAATGTATTATAATTTACTTAGTCACACTCCTCTGTTGGAATCGCTATTTATCTCCATCTTCAATTTTTCACATTTAAACCACAACAGTGACAAATATTAATTAAGCAATTACTCTGAGCCAGGCATCATGATTCATGTTTATTAACTCGCTTTATAATTCATTTCATCACTAATGCTCAGATGAACATCTAATATATAATGCCATGCCTCTCCATTTAATTTTTAAAATTTTTAATCTCTTGGTGAAGCTTTCTTTGTATAGGTCTTGCTTATTTCCTATGTTTATTTCTGTTATTTAACATTTTATTTGCTATTTGTGACTATGCCAGTATTTTGATCTACTGAGTTACTGATACTGAAATCCTAATTTTAGAATGTGTTTTCTTTTCTTTAAAACATCTATTCCCTCTTTCAAAACCAGCCTCATCTTCACTATCCCTTATCTCTGGTACATATTTGGCCAATGCTAAGTAAGTAAGGTTTTCTCCCTTTCAGTCTCTCTGCCTCTCTGTTCCTCCCTCCCTCTTCTCTTTCACACACACATACACACTCATACCTGTGCAAACTTAACATTGATGCCTAAACATAATCTTAGATACTTAAATGTCCAGGTGTAACAATTCACTTTGCACAGATCAATATTGTCTTAGATTCCAGACTTCCTAGATAGCAAGTTCCATCAAAACAGTTTGATGGATATGGGCATTCACTAAACATTTTTAGTAATAATGCTTGAGTTTTCAGAGAGCTCTGGAATTTGTTTTGATTTTGCTTGTTCCTAAGTTTCTTTGCCTAAAGGTAGTGCTGGGGATTCAAAGACTAGACTTTCAGATCATAAGGCATGTTTCCTCATCATCACCATTCATCCATTCAAGATGGTCTGTCATCTTCTTGGGCTTCTGGGCTGTTGCTCTTCACAAATATCTTCATGGACAAGGGAAGAATTGTCCTTTTGCCTATCACTAACATAAAAGTAGAGAGAAATTCTGCCAGGCTTAATTGAGAGTATTATACAAATGCTTCTTATATAGATGGGGAAAGTCTATTCAAAGAAAAAGCTCTCAGGACATCAAAGCTGTGTTCCTATCAAAGGGCACACCTAGCTATCTGATTTTAATGCTTCAAGAGGCCAGACTGAATTTTATGGTGGTGATGACCGTCATGTTTGACTTTTGTCCACTAGGGTCACCTTTGCAAGACTTGTTTCTTCATGGATAAGTGGAAACAACAGCTTTCTTGTGTATCTCCCTGGAATTTTGAGAAACACGTACAATTGTATCCATGCGAAAATGCTTTGAGAAGTAAATACTTATGGAAAAATGTAATAGTAATAATAATGGCAATACCACAGTGCCAAAGTTATCTAGAACAAAGAACAAATGAAATTATCAGAAGAGGGAGGTAACTGTAGGGGGTGTCCTTTAGTTCAGGGAATAGAAGGCATGAGATAAGGGATAAAAGAAACAAGAGAGTCAAGTTTCTGAATTCCATATGTAGGAAAAAAAGATAATGAGGGAGGAAGACCATCAGCAAAAGTCTGGTTAGTGAGATCCATTACAAATATGTGTTGAGCACAATATAAAAAAAAATCAAAAAATGAAAACATCTAAATAGATATTTCTTTCATACAAATGGCCAACAGGCACATGAAAAGTTGCTCAGCATTGCTAATTACTGTAGAAATGCAAATCAAAGCTACAATGAGGTATAATCTCATACCACTCAGAATGGCCATCATCAAAAGGTCTACAAATAATAAATGCTGGAGAGTGTGGAGAAAAGGGAATGCTCTTACACTGTTGGTGGGAACGTAAACTGGTACAACCACTATGGAGAAGAGTATGGAGGTTCCTTAAAAAATTAAAACTAGAACTACCATATGATCCAGCAACCACACTCCTGGACATATATCTGGAAAAGATGAAAACTCTAATTCAAAAAGATGCATCTCAATGTTCATAGCAGCACTACTTACAACAGCCAAGACATGGAAGAAACCTAAATGTCCACCAACAGATGAATGGGTAAAGATGTGGTGTGTGCACGCGCGCGCGCGCGCACACACACACACACACACACACAGAAGTATAGATATAATGGAATAAAATATTACTGAGCCATAAAAAAGAATGAAATAATGCCATCTGCAGCAGTATGGATGGACCTAGAGATGATCATACTGGTATCTGAAGTCAGAGAAAGACTGTTTATCACTTATGTGTAGGAGTTTTAAAAAAATGATACAAGCAAACTTACATACAAAATAGAAAGAGACTCACAGACAGAAAACAAACTTACAGCTACGAAAAGGGAAAAAGAGGAAAACTGGGAATCTGGGTTTAACAGATGCACACTACGATACATAATACACAGAAGAACTATACAAAAAAGATCTTCATGATGATAACCATGATGGTGTGACCACTCACCTAGAGCCAGACATCCTGAAATGCGAAGTTAAGTTAGCCTTAGGAAGCATCACTACAAAGCTAGTGTGGAGGTGATAGAATTTCAGTTGAGCTATTACAAATCCTAAAAGATGATGTTATGAAAGTGCTGCACTCAATATGCCAGCAAATTTGGGAAACTCAGCAGTGGCCACAGGACTAGAAAATGTTAGGTTTCATTCTAATCCCAAAGAAAGGCAATGCCAAAGAATGTTCAAATTACCACACAATTGTATTCATCTCACACACTAGCAAAGTAATGCTCCAAGCCAGACTTCAGCAGTACATGAACCATGAACTTCCAGATGTTCAAGGTGGATTTAGAAATGGCAGAGGAACCAGAGATCAAATTGCTAACATCTTCTGGATCATCAAAAAAGCAAGAGAGTTCCAGAAAAACATCTATTTCTGCTTTACTGACTAAGCCAAAGCCTTTGACTGTGTGGATCACAACGAACTGTGGAAAACTCTGAAAGAGATGGGAATACCAGACGACTTGACCTGCCTCGTGAGAAACCTGTACGCAGGTCAGGAAGCAACAGTTAGAACTGGACATGGAACAACAGACTGCTTCCAAATCGGTAAAAGAGTACGTCAAGGCTGTATATTGTCACCCTGCTTATTTAACTTACATGCAGAGTACATCACACGAAATGCCATGCAGGAAGAAGTACAAGCTGGAATCAAGACTGCCAGGAGAAATATCAATAACCTCAGATACACAGATGACACCACCCTTATGGCAGAAAGTAAAGAAGAACTAAAGAGCCTCTTGATGAAAGTGAAAGAGAGTGAAAAAGTTGGTTTAAAACACAACATTCAGAAAACTAAGATCGTGGCATCTGGTCCCATCAATTCATGGCAAATAGATGGGGAAACAATGACGGTGAGAGACGTTATTTTCTTGGGCTCCAAAATCACTGCAGATGGTGACTGCAGCCATGAAATTACAAGACCTGGTTGCTCCTTGCAAGAAAAGCTATGACCAACCTGGACAGCATATTAAAAAGCAGAGATATTACTTTGCCAACAAAGGTCCATCTAGTCCAGGCTATGGTTTCTCCAGTAGTGTATGTATGTGAGAGTTGGACTATAAAGAAAGCTGAGTGCCAAAGAATTGATGCTTTTCAACTGTGGTGTTGGAGAAGACTCATGAGAGTTCCTTGGACTGCAAGGAGATCAAACCAGTCTATCCTAAAGGAGATCAACCCTGAACATTCATTGGAAGGACTGATGCTGAAGCTGAAACTCCAATACTTTGGCCACTTGATGCGAAGAACTGACTCACTGGAAAAGACCCTGATGCTGGGAAAGACTGAAGGCAGGAGGAGAACGGGACAACAGAGGATGAGATGGTTGGATGGCATCACCAACTCGATGGTCAGGAGTTTGAGTAACCTCCGGGAGCTGGTGATGGACAGAGAGGCCTGGTGTGCTGCCGTCCATGGGGTCGTAAAGAGTCGGACACGACTGAGCAACTGAAGTGAACTATATATAAACAAGATAAACAAAGACCTATTATATTGTACAAGGAACTATATTCAACATCTTGTAACAACCTATAATGGAAAAAAGTCTTAGAAAGAATATATACATATATACACAAACAGATATACACATATATATACACAAACATAAAACTGAATCACTTTGCTGTATACCTGAAACTTTATAAATCAATTATACCTCAATAAAAAAAATAAAAGGACAAGATCTGATCGGGAAAACCCCCCCAATTTTGCTGGGAAAAAGGTGGAGAGGTGGGTCTCTAGACAAGAATGTTAGTGAGGGAACACTATTCTTGTTCTATCAATAGTGAGTCAACTCATTAAAAGGAGAACCAATGTATCACTAAGAACAGTATTTTTGTGTTCTGTGAACACAAAACGTGTGTCCTTAAAATCAAAAGATGCTTGGCAACATGCTTAGTAAATGCACCATGCTACATTTTTCTGACCAAGAGCCACAAGAAACAGTGGTTGGTCAAAGGTTTCAGGAGACTCCCAAGGAAAGGAAACAGTACACTTTCGCTTAACTTAGTACCTGTGTTCTCAATCCACCCCTCCCACATTCCTTACTCCTTTTTAAAAAATAAACTTGTTAATATTGGGCAGAATCGATTGTTTGAGAAGCATGGTTTTAGAAAATCTGGTTTAATTCTTGAACTTGCAAAAATGGAAACTTCAGGTATATTCAGGTTCCTGCACTGGAAGCATCATATTTCTGGAAAAACAGCTTTGAATGGAAGAAAATCCGTTGAGAGCAGAAACCAATTTCCAAAGGTGGATCCATTGGCCTGTGGTCTGGGGATGTTGGTGGGTGCCAGATGAGCCAGGAAAACTATCCTTGGGAAGCAAGCCTTGGCTAACTTCTCAGCAACCCTTGGCATTAGCCTGACTTTCCTGGATGTTTTTCAAAAAAGTTTTGGCAGAAATGCAGAACACAGAGGGGAAGGGAAGGCAATCCTCAGAGATAAAGGTAGGAACACATTAAGGCCTCTGGGGCCATTCATTCATTCATCCATCCATCCGTTAATCAAACATACGTTACTTACTAACCACGTGCTCAGCATTGTGCTAAGTGCTGCAGCCAACAGTGCAGCTTCAAGAGGCTCACGGACACAAACTGGTGCAAAGAAGGAAAAGCACCCCGAGAGAAATCTATTCAAAGTGTAGGTTGAGGGGACACAACTTAGGGTGAGGGCAAAAGGGTAATCAAGAAGGACTTTACAAAGGAGGCAGTTTTCCAGCTGAACTTTGAAAGAGGAGTGAAACCTGCATTTTAACAAGCACCTCAAGTGGTTAAATTTTGAAAAGCACTGTTCTAGGATATGAGATGGAGAAGGCGATGGCACCCCACTCCAGTCCTCTTGCCTGGAAAATCCCATGGACGGAGGAGCCTGGTGGGCTGCAGTCCATGGGGTAGCGAGGAGTCGGACACGACTGAGCGACTTCACTTTCACGCATTGGAGAAGGAAATGGCAACCCACTCCAGTGTTCTTGCCTGGAGAATCCCAGGGATGGGAAAGCCTGGTGGGCTGCCGTCTTTTGGGGTCGCACAGAGTCGGACACGACTGAAGCGACTTAGCAGCAGCAGCAGGATATGAGATCTCCTACCTGGTCTTCTCTTGAGGACTATTTAAAGGTGCCCTTCAAAGTCACCATTAAAATTCATTATAAATCAGATAGTTTGCTTATAAATTCATGACAAACTGCACCTCAGCCATGGCATGTTTCGCCAACTTATTTAACAGCTGCTGTTTTGTTACCTGGGCAATGTTTAACAACTCTAGGAGGGACTTTTCTTTCTTTTTTATATTTTTAACAACAACAAAAAACACCTTTACTATGTAAATTTTCAAGCATATTAAAAATCAACAGAACAATACAACAAACCTCCATGTTCCCATAACCCAGCTTCAACAACCATCCATTAGTGGCCAATCTTGTTTTTAAATCTCCCATATTATGTTATGAGAAAGTCATTATAAAATTTTATCAGTCAATTAAAATGACATTCAAAATGTGTTTTCTTTTCTAGGAACACACAGGTTAACATCTTGTACCTCTAATAATCTGAGACTTATTAGATTGAAAGGATCTATTGAAAGGACCCCAATAGCAGTTTAAAATCTATATTCCCAAATTCCAAGTGTCAGTGGCCACCCTCTGCCACATACTGGGGAAACATGAAAGCAGCCATCAAGGCAGGGGTTGCCTGGGCCATGTGTATATCTAAAATCTATGGGCATCTATAACAAAGCTGTCCAACAAAGCTAACATGCTTCAGGCAAGGTCTTTGTCATCTGAAACCATCTTAACACTCTTCAGAGCTTCAAGTGGAGGAATTCATAAGGAATAAGTCACAGGTATCCATAATAGTGATATTCTATTTCTTAGCTGACAATAATGTAGAAAGAGCCACAGAAAGAAGAAATCAACAGAGGACCCAATGAACTATAATACTTAGTTTCAACTTATAAGCGATAGCAAGCATCTTGGGTAAGCTACCTGAACCAGGATCTGTTATTTCCAAACTCTGCCTTGATTACTGAAAACAAACAAACAAAACCCCCAAACCCCACACAAGTAATAGCTCTCCTCTGAAGCTATGAAAATCCAGCTGAAACCCAGTTTCGATGGACAAGCCCTGGTAGAGCCTGGGTCAGATGGAAAGAATATCCAGTTTGGTCTTTCATTCTGTGGATATTTACTTTCTTTCTGACCACAGACTTTGTCTTCTAGAGCAGGTGTGGTCAGGTTCTGGGCAGGGCTGTGGCTTACTGTGTCAGCCCATGGCCAGGTAACGGATTTTGACAATGGCTTCAGGTTGACCATCCACTATCAACCACGTCTCCTGCTGGTTTATGAAGCCTGCTGCCCTGTTTCGAGGATTTCTCTTTGCCTTTTTTTGCTGTGTTGGAGCTGTTTCCTGGATCTGTTGTCTTTATGTCCCCTGATTTACTTCCTTGTATTAGGGGAGCACACCCTCCCATAGCTTTATAAGAAAAGGTATATGTCGGATTTCTTTTTGAGATCTTGAATGGCTGTAATTAATGTTTACCATTAGATCACAGCAGTTATTTATTCCAGTGACACATCTGTCAATACTTGTCATTGCTTTTATTTTTTAATCAAATTCGCTAGTCTCAATAAAAATAGAAAAAGCTACTGGAAAAGGTAATGGCTTGTATCCCTGAAATATATGCATACATCATCTTTAATACTAAATTCTAGCTGTGTTTTAGGTAATGCCATGAAATCATTTAAATTTTACTATTTAATTTCCACAACAGTGCCTGACTTGGTACCCTTGCAACCCTTGTTTTACAGGATTAAGAAATCAAGCCTCAGAAAGACTGAAACAGTTGCATGAGGTTACAGATGCAGCAAAAAGCACAAAAGGCTTTGAACCTCACTGTTTGGTACCTGGACAGATTCTGTGGGTGTGAGGAAGAAATTCTATTGAAAGAAGGTTTATAATTCACCTAATTAAAATTCACTGGCTATTATATATTCATACTTAGAGTGACCAAATTGGCTCACCTATGCAAAAGACTGTATTATATCATAAAAATGGAGACTTGGCATGGACTTGCTTTCGGTCTCTTGAACCAGGTAGCAAATTCCAGCTACAAAACTAGTATTAATAGATGGAGATCTCAACCGAAATTTGCCAACACTCTTGCAAGTTTTTTCTTGCAGATCCAGGAGGGGAGAGACCTTGCTGATCTTATTTATCTCTTGATAAAGGTAAAGGAGTATACCAATGCCTGGAGTGTTAGTCACTCAGTTGTGTCCAACTCTTTGCAACCCCATGGACTGTAGCCTGCCAGGGTCCTCTGTCCATGGAATTCTGAATTCTCTAGTTAAGAATACTGGAGTGAGTAGCCATTCCTTTTCCAGGGGCTCTTCCTGACCCAGGGATTGAACCCACATCTTCTACATTGCAGGCAGATTCTTTACTTTCTGAGAAACCAGGAAAGCCCAGGGAAGTGTGGAAGAGCCTGGCATTTAGTAACAGTGCTCAATATGTATTTGTTGAATGACCAACCAATCTTTCTCCAGGGTAAAAGTCATATGGACAGTCTCCACATTCCATCTTTCATATGGAATAAAAGGATAGCCTGGAATGGGTGGGAGTACAATGAATGAGACCTTAAAACCACTCTGGGCTCTACTTCCCAAGTCGTGTACCCCATCTGTATGGAGGAGGGGTGCTCTTTCCAAATTCACATGTGTAATATGGGCTAGCAGTGATCCAGCCTGCAGGAAATTCACGAGATACGTGTCCCTGAAACTGAGTATAGGTTAAGTGTACTTTTTTTTTTGCATTTTTTTTTTTTGATGTGGACCATTTTTAAAGTCTTTATTGAATTTGCTACAACATTGCTTCTGTTTCATGTTTTGATTTTTTTGGCTCTGAGGCTCCCTGACCAGGGATGGAACCTGCACCCCCTACAGTGGAAGGTGAAACCACTGGGACAGGGAAGTCCCTAAGTGCACTTTCAACAAATAGACTTTTAACACTTGGGGAAGCAAAGATTTCCATGTCCCTGCCTTTGGCAATGCTTGACCCACCAATATTCTGACACGACAAGCCATACCATAGCAGTTCTCTTCAGTGGTGAACTCCTCACAACCCCCAGGACTCCCTTAGTTCTGCCCGGGATGGTGGAAAGACCGCAGGTGCCAACAGCTTGAAGAATACTCTTCTCAAATGTGTATTTTCAAAGAGGCTTTATGATTCCCTAGCACCTACTTCAACTTTGTAATTTGATAGAAGGCTTTTCAGACTGGATTTAATAAATAAAGACATTGATTGTTTTGAGATTCCTGGCTCTTTTTACAGTTCTGGGAATGAATTATATTGAGCCTTGTCAATATTTATGTCAGTTTGCATTATCTCCCTGTGTTTCTTGACTGGAGTGCTATTGATGTTTGGGGTGGGTCAGTTCTTCATTGGGAGGACAGTCTCCAGCATTGTAGGATATTAATATTCTTAGCCCTTCCCCCCCAAATGCATGTAGTGCCCCAAATCACTGATATACACAGATATTTCCCACATAGTTTCAAGCACCTCCCGGGGAACGGCACCACTATCTAGTGCCCCAAATGATCACAAACTACAGATGACTGAGATATGAAAATAGCCAGGACTGAACATCACCAGATTCCCCAGGGAAAGCATACACCTGGCAGTTGGTCAGCCATTCTCCTCCTATGCACCCTTCTGCTTCCTCTTTATCCTTCAGAGTCTTTATTATGAAACCTGTCAAAATGAATTCTGCACTGTTTCAAAGGGAAAATGCTTCCAGTACCTTGGAGGGAGCACAACTTGGAGGGTGTAGGAAGCTTAGTTTGACGTTCTATTTGTTTTCATACGTGACATATGATGTTTCCAGGCTCCAAATCTATCCATCTGTCTGACAGTTATTGCCTGTACTGAGTGCAACACTGGTAGCTTAACACACTTCTACTCTCTTTTATCCTTACAACATTTTTGCCACCTCTTAAAATGCTTTCTACATTCCCATATTCTAGATGAAGAAGCCAACACTTTAAAAGGGTATACATAAAGCTGATCCACTTCATTGTACAGTAGAAACTAATGTAACACTATAAAGCAATTATACTTCAGCAAAAAAAAAAAAAGGTATGAAATTTGGCCAGTCAACTTTCTGATTCCAATATCTATTTTCTGACAACAGGATGGTCTCTTGCTGTAAATCTAGTGAAAAAAAGTCTTGCAGGAGGGAATGGAGATAGGAGGGCCAGAAAAAGGTTTCTATTCAAAGCACATAGAAGTCTAACCCCCCAGGACACACCAAGTGGCATCATTAGCATCCAACCTGTCACCACCAGCTGGAGTTCCAGCTCATCTCAGATGAATGTGGGATGGTGGCGGGGGGGCGGGGCGGTGGCGAGCCTCTGCAGGCACTTTTCTACTTGGCACTGGGAAAGGAGTAAATTGGCTGTTGATTCATTAATAAGCCAGGATAGAGTGTGGGCACCGATACCAGTCAATTCTCTGCTACTGCCTAGAGAATTTGGCTGCTACAATCTCCCCTTCCTGCTTTGCTGCAAAGAACCATCCAGGACCGGATATCTCAGAAGAGGAAGGAAGAGAGGAAACTGACTGGTTGGTCCTAAGGAAACTGATATGGCGGTTCCGGGGTTCCAGCATGGGATAAAGCAGCAGGAGGAGAACAGACACTGTGACCCCTTAACACCATTCATATATTCATTCATTCATTCACTTCGTACTATTTATTGGGCATCTATCACCAGCCAGATTTTCTTCTAGGTGAAGCTACACCAACAAAAAAACAAACCACAAGCAAATACCCCTGCCCTCATTGAGCTTATATTCTAATGAGGGAACACAGACAATAAGCATATTAATACATGGAATAACATATTACACAGAAACAAATACTCTGAGCAAAAAATTACAGGGAGGGGAGAACAAAGCTTGTGAGTGTGTGTGGGGGGGTGGGGAGGTTGATTTTAAAACAGTGATCAGAGAAGCTCTTAGCCAGTGACATGAATAAAGATCTAAAAGCACCACCATGCTGGGCCCTGTTCCAAGAGGTTCCCACTTTATCTCATTAATACAACAACCCTGAGAAATATGGCTATGATTATCCCCACTTCACAGACAAAGGCTTAGGTGAAGAGAAATGCAGTGATTTCTGGAGATCATTAGGATTTGAACTCAGGCAGTCTGAAGTTCAGCGGCTGAACGCTTGAATGTTGGTGCAGACAGCCTACAAACGGGGTATGAGAGAGGGCAAGCTGTGACTGCAAATGAGGCCTCTGTGTGCACCCAGGAAGCCAGTACAGTGCCACGCATGGGCAACTGTGGGTGGACTTGCAGGGGGGAAGCGGGTAGAGGTTCTTGATCTTTACGGAGTTTACTGGGACTCTCCGGGTCTGCGGCTGGGGAGCTGGGTCTGGCGAGGCGGGTGGGTGGGGGAGGGGGCTCGCTGCAGGGTTGTCCTGGGCCAGCTGCCCCAGTCAATAAGGTTAGGACCTGGCCAGAGCTCCTCGCCCTCCGGGGTTCTCACAAAGCTCCTCCCTGGGCAGCTGAAGGCGGTAGTGGAAGTGAGCTCAGGAAGTAGCACCAGCTGCTTCTTCTACAGAGACAGCCACAGAGTTGGCAGAGGTCAGCACAAAGGGCGAGCTGCACGGAGTGCAGGAGTTCCCCAGTGCATTCCCAGGTCTGGAGGGGCGCCGGGGAGTCTTTGGGGGGTGGCAGCAGAGGCTCAGAGAGTCGCCAAGAGTCTGACACGTCTGAGCGACTGAACTAAAGAGAGGCGCAGATAGGGTCGCTGTGCAGCAAGTGAGAGATGAACAACCACGTGCTCGGGTAAGAGAGGACAGAGCGGCACAGGGTGCACAGAAGAAAGGCCTGGAGAGGGAGCAAGCTCACCGGAATAACGGGACCAAGAGGTGCCGGAAGAGAGTGAAGAAGGGTCAGCTGGCGGGGGAAGAAGCGCAAAGGAACTGGTGTCCCAGAGAGGGCGTGCTCAAATGTGGGACCAGGGGTCTAGAAGACATTGGGAAGCGCTTAGGGACCCTCAGAGAGTGGCCCAGGTGGTGCCCCAGGCACAGCAAAGACAAGACTACGTGCTAAAAAATAGAGCCGGTGCTGCCTCTTGAGACCCGGGGCAAGGGATAAGCAAGGAGGGCGCAGAGTCTGCACGCTCAGATAACGCGGAGCGCTGTTGCTGTTAGAGTGGTGCGCTTTGAGGCTCCAGAAAAAAAAGTTGAGAAGTGGATGGGTGCCCAAGAATGTCGGAGGAGGCGGGAGGGAAAACGGAAAGTCCAAGGAAGAACTTGCTTGGTTAGGAGAGAAGGCACAGCACTGCTGGAAGTGGAAAGCCGCCCGGGGCGGCTTGGTCAGGGTTCTGAGCGCCACCGGGAGCACAAAGGAGGCGCTGATGGTTGGAGGGAGAGTGCGGAGAGTCTGAGAAAGGTGAGCAGAGGGTAGAAGCCCCGGTGCCCGGGCAGTGAGGAAGGGAGCGGTGAAAAGCGGAGAGTGTGAGGAGTCCCCACGAGGGGGTCCTGCCGCTAGGGTCTTCTGCGCCTGGCTGCTGCGGGTCCTAATTTACTTACCATGATGGAGAAGACTAAAGCCACAATGTTGATGGGGTACGCGGGGCAAAAACAGGCGACGATGGCAAGCCACAAGTAGTTTTGGGGCTTGGGCACGTCCTCCTCGGTCTTGTCATCGTCGGTGGTGGCCTCGGGACTGCTGTCCAAAGCCCTCTTGAAGTCCGAGCTGGGAGCGTACTGAGACATGGGCGAGGTCGGCAGAGCGGGGAGGCGCAAGAGCACGCAGTCCGTGTGGTCTGGGGCTTTGGCCGCAGGCTCCCGGCGAGTCGCTGAAAAGCCAGTGGCACAGGACTCCAGGGAAACGTAATCTCACCCCTTCTGCGCCTTCCACTTGCACCTGCCTGGGCTCAGGGACCCGAGCCAAGAGCCTCCGGCACTGCAGGGAGGGAGCGAGTGAGGGCTTCGGGGAGGCACCGGGGGAGGAGAGAGGGAGCCAGCCTGAGAAACAGGGGAAAGGCACCCCCTGAGGATACACCCGGGGGCCAACAAGCAGACACAAAGACTTACAGGTTAAGAGTCTTACAGGGAAGGGAAAGGGAAGACCCTTTACATGGCAGACTAACTGACCTAAGGCTGAAGATGACCAGCTCCTCTTTTAAAGCAGCATCACAGGAGGTGACCCAACTCGATCCAGTTGAGCACCCAGCCCTACCCAGGAGGCAGCAGACTTACTACTTCCTCTTGACTTTAATGATTTGCTTTCCCTGCTCTGTGATCCTTCTTCTAAGAGTTTGAACACTGAGCCTCACTGATTTATCTTCCCCAACAGGTAGGCAGGGAGCAAGGTGCTCAGTTTGGGGCACCTAACATCACTGAGGGGGCCTCTGGAGACTGGTGTGTCAAGAGGCAGCGGGCACCACCCAGGCAGGGCCTATCCTGGTACCCTCTACTTTCTCCCAAGTGTGCCGTCAAGGAGTCCTTCTCCTCTCCACTTTTCCACCTTGGAAGAGAGAGAAGCAGGTAGATCTAACTTGTGCAAACACAGGTGGTTACCTGGGATGGAAAGGAGAGAGAGGGATTCACTCTGGGAACTGGAGTGAGGGTAGCTGAGATACATCAGCAGTCTGAGCAATTCATGAAAGATGGTATGGACCAGAACTGGGGCTCCAAACCAGATGTAGTGGGGAAATCATCACATCTGAGTTGAATGACCTCAGAAAAATTCCCTCACCTTGCTGACTGCCAATGTTTTTGACCAAAAGAAATAATAATGATAGTGGAATAATGAGTCCCTGCCTCATCACAGATATTGTTAAAGACTATGAGACTGCATGTCAAGTCAGGAGATTCTAAGTGTTCAATAAATTTAACCTATTATTAGGATGATATTTTCCCCAAATATAGTTATTATAGGGCTTCTCAGGTGGTGCTAGTGGTAAAGAACCCACCTGCCAATGCAGGAGAGACAGGTTCAATCTCTGGGTTGGGAAGACCCCCTGGAAGAGGAAATGGCAACCCACTCCAGTATTCTTGCCTGGAGAATCCCATGGACAGAGGAGCCTGGTGGGCTACAGTCCATGGGGTCTCAAAGAGTCGGACACGACTGAAGCGACTGAGCACAGACACGTATAGTATCTCAAACCCAGTATCTCTTGCTGTAAACAATTCACGAAACATTCAGCTAGTCTGAGTTGGCAGGACCACAAAGAAAGGCAAATAATTTTAGTGTGCACAGTCTCAAAAGCAGTTGCTCACATCATCACATGGAAAAATGAGATGAGATGAGGAAGCAGTATGCATTCACCATCTCAAAACATGAACTGACTGATGGTCTCGGATGCTCTCATTCATTGCGTGGCCCTCTCTGATTTGAATATCTACCCCCCTCACTGGATGGCAAACTCCCTGAGAGAGGGAACTGCCTTGCTCATTTCTGTGTCAACACTTGGCAGTTATCTGTATTTTGTGTGCTTAGCATAGCTTTCTGGGTGAACATACGAAGATGACACATCACTTATATGGGGAATCTTAAAAAAAAAAAATGATGCAAATGAACTTATTTGCAAAACAGAAACAGATTCACAGACATAGAAAACGAAATTTTATTGTTCCCAAAGGGGATAGCGGGAGATCCCATTGCTGGGGGAGAGATAAATTAGGAGTTTGGGATTAACATATACAAACTACTATATATAAAACAGATAAATCTAACAAAAGCCTACTGTATAAGCACAGGGAACTATATTCAATATCACGTTAACTTATAATGGATACTGAAAAGGAGTATCTATCTGATTCATTTTGCTGTACAACTGAAACAACACTGTAAATTAACTATACTACAATTTTAAACAATGATTTAAAAAAAAAAAAAGGGAAAATACCACAGTATCTTTCCCACCATGTCTTCTCCCCCATTTTGGATGGTTAATCAAGTAGGAATAAGCCAGAGAATTAGAGTCACCTACTGAGTTCTCAACCAAACCTTTGCCTGGAATGCTTTTCCTTGAGACTGTCACATGGGTGCTCCTCCTTATTTCTTATCTGTCAACTGAAATGTCACTCCCTCAAAGAGAGAGTTTCTCTTTACATTCATCTAGTGTAGGCCCCCATAATTATTATATATTAGCTTTTTTTGGGGGGGTGACATTTATCACTGCTGCTGCTGCTAAGTCACTTCAGTCGTGTCCAACTCTGTGCGACCCCATAGACGGCAGCCCACCAGGCTTCCCCGTCCCTGGGATTCTCTAGGCAAGAACACTGGAGTGGGTTGCCATTTCCTTCTCCAATGCATGAAAGTGAAAAGTGAAAGTGAAGTCACTCAGTCCTGTCTGACTCTTAGCGACCCCATGGACTGCAGCCTAGTAGGCTCCTCCGTCCATGGATTTTCCAGGCAAGAGTACTGGAGTGGGGTGCCATTGCCTTCTCCTACTGTAATTTATTTGTGTACTTATTTGCTGTCTACTTTTTCTTGAGACTATAAGCTCTGTAACCTGTTCAGGGCTGTATCTCCAGAACTTAGAATTGTCCTGGCACATACTAGGGATGCAAGAAATAGTTCTTGAATGAATGGATCAGAATTACCTATGAGTGTTGAAAAATGATTTCCAGATCTTGATCAAGATCTACTTGAATTAGAATTTCCCAGAGTGGTACCCCAGAAATCTATATTTAGAATGCCTGGGAAATCTGTATTTTTAAAACAATCCTAAGTAATTTCGATGGAACTGAACATTTTCTCAAATCCCAATACCATCTCTAGCTCTCAGGATGTAGGCCTGGATCTTTCTTTTTTAGGTCCCCTCTGGTGCCTCAAATTCAGCATATCAAAGATTAAAGTGTCCTCCCTAAGAACCTACTTCTCAAGGCTTGGTCCATGGCTAATGGGTCCCGCCCATTTCTCTAACCTCCTCTCTAGTCAATCTTCTCCTCTATGCCCAGTTACACGGGACTTTTTCCCCCCCTCTTCTCAAGGAGTACATCTAGCCTTTTTCTAACCCAAGGTCTTGGACTCAATCCTTCTTCCAGGAATGCGTCCCTTCCTCCCTTTCATCTGTTGGCTCCTTTTCATTTTCAGGACCCATCACTTCATGTATTATCTTCTGAGAGAGTCCTTCCCTGACCATCTTATCTAAATCATGTTTCCACAACTTAAATGTCCATCAACAGATGAATGGATAAAAAAGGTGCAGTGCATATATACAATGGAATATTACTCAGCCATGGAAATGAATGAGCTTGGGTCATTCATAGTGATGTGGATGGACCGAGGGTCTCTCATATAGAGTGAAGTAAGTCAGAAAAACAAATATCATATATTAATGCATATATGTGGAATATAGAAAATGGTACAGATGGACCTATTTACAAAGCAGGAACAGAGATGCAGGCACACAGAATGGACATGTGAACATGGGGAGGGTGGGCAGGAGGGTAGGACCGACTGGGAGAGTAGCACCGACATCTATACACGACCATGTGCGGAGCGGCTAGCTAGAGGGAAGCTGCTGTAGCACAGTGAGCTCAGTCAGGTGCTCTGTGACGACCTAGAGGGGTGGAATGGGGGTGGGTAGGAGGGAGGCTCAAGAGGGAGGGGATATATGTAGACATATAGCTGATCCACTTTGTTCAACAGCAGAAACTAACACAACACCGTAAAGCAATTATACTTCATTAATAAAACAGCAACAATAACAAAAAACAAAGCAGACTTCCACAGTTTTATTCACCATCCTATTATCCTGTTTATTTCCTTCATCACAGGTATCACAACCAAAGACTGTCTTACTTGTCTGCTATTTATTGTCTGTTTCCCCCAGTAGAAGGCAAACTCACAAGAGCAGAGATTTTTTTTCTATTTTCATTTGGTTCACCGTGGTGTCTCCTAGGCCTTGTTCCTGGCCCTAAGTAGGTGCTCAACAGATACTCACTCAACAAACTGTGCATGCAGTCATCCACATTAGGAACTTGAAAGCATAATTCTTTTCTTTCCTTCAGCCTCTACACAAACAATTCATCATACCCTACTGACTCCATCTCAAACACAACTCTTCACCCCATCCTCTCTTCCCATCCCCATGGCCAGTGTTCCAGTTACAGCTCTTATCAACAATGGAAAAGCTCCAGTGGGGGCTGTATGAGCTGTATTTGTAAAGTGAGGCTGGTGAATTTAGTGGGTGTGACGAAGCCCCTGCTGCAGTTCATGGGGTTGCAAAGAGTCGGACACAACTTAGCGACTGAATAACAAAGCCCAAGGATCAGGCACCACATGGAATTTTGCTGCTTCAAGGTCATGAACTGCACCATCCACTCCAACCCACTTGTGTCATCCTGGAAAATACACAAAAAAAGATTGTTGGTTGTTGACTCAGAATAGCCCATCTCCTCTGTCAAGGAAACAACTGCTCAATACCGGTCCAACACTCTGGAGTCACCAAACATTTCCTACTGTGTGCACTCAATGCATTCCCTATATGCATCATCTCACTTAATCCCTACAGTTCCATTTACAAATTAGGTGCAGAGGTTTCTTTTTCTTAAAGCTGAGGAAACCTAAGATCAGACGGGTAAAGGGTCTTGTGGAAGGCGTTATAGCTGAGTGGAGGTGCCAGGATTTGAACCATGTCTAGGATACTTGTTCAGCAAGCTTGTCCAGGTCACAGAGGTAGTTGGACATCTCTGTAGTTTGCTAGAGTTATAATATGCTATTCAGGGAAGATGGATTAATAGATTGTTGACCAGTCTAAAATGTAGCAGTGGAACTGCAATCACTTGAAATATTTACAATTAGATTGAAAAGAAAGTGCCCATACCAGAAAGTGTAATGTATATGGCCTTGATTCTTGAGGGATGCATTAGACCACTCAGTAGGGGTTTCTAGCTCATATTTCCTGAGCTTCACTAATTTTCTCTTGAGAGGTCAATTTATTGCTCTTGAACCTTACTGGCTGATTGCTTAATAATGTAGCAATACCTTCTCTCTTTTAAAAGGAGAGAAGAAAGTGACTTGCTAGTGGCCAGTCTAGAAGAAGGAAAGAACTCACTCTAGCCTTTTGGACCCCAATGTAGCAACTTACCCTTTTTGACTTCAGAAAAAAAGTTTTATTTTCCAAATGTGAAAGTAATATATATTCTTTCTAGAAAAGTTGGGAAATGAATGGAAGCATAAATAAGAGAAATATCACCTGTATCCTACCGTCCAATGTTAACCACCATGGAAATAAGGGATTATTTCCTTCTAATTCTCTTTCTACATGCATGCATGTTATATCACTCTTAACATTCTTTGCAGGTATTTTCATAGTCTGCATCATTTGCTATTAGATGGATCACTACTTAGGTAACCATTCCCTGATAATCAGGTATTTATGTTATTTTCAGTGGGTTTCTGTTACTAAACAAAACATGGAAAATGCTGTCACGGACATCTTCTGTGCCCAGTGACCAGCATTTGTGACTCTTTATGACTCATGACCTTATAGGGTAGATGCCTGTCTTTGCATTTTAAGTCAGAGAGTTAAAATGCATTTATGCATTTTCTTTATGACTCATGACCTTATAGGGTAGATGCCTGTCTTTGAAAGGCAGAGAAAACTCAGACTTGCTGGCTCAGAAATTACAGTATAAGATATGTACCAAAGGTAAAATTAAAGTTTAGCCCAAGGAAACAATCACAGATTAAATGGACTACAGAAATGAGATGATTCAAATTAGATGAAATGAGATGTATTAAAAGAACAACTTCTCAATGCTAGATAGATCCCCAGAACTACAATACTCAATGAGGGTGACACTGAATGTATGCTTTCTGATCTTAGTTATGTTTGCTGCTATTGCTACTGCTAAGTCTCTTCAGTCGTGTCCGACTCTGTGCGACCCCCAAAGATGGCAGCCCACCAGGCTCCCCCATCCCTGGGATTCTCCATAATAGAACTAGGATTCCATAATATTATAGAAGGAGGGAAGCAAGGTGAACGGAAGAGAGAGAGAGGGAAGGAGGGAGGTGAGAGGGGGAGAAACAGGAGAGGGAGAGAGGAGGAGAGAGGGAGAGAGTAAGGGGAGGGAGAGAGTAAGGCGGTGGGGGGTAGAGAAAGAAAGAAAGAGAGAGATGTTGACTGAGAATCTGCTGATCTGTGAAAATGCAAGGGAAAGGTTCCAGATCTTAGGAATGGGTAAGAAGTCCAGTGTGCTTGCTGCCAAATTTTGCATTAGTCTCAACTACCCTGCTTTAGCCATAAAGTAACTGCTGTGGTCTCAGGAGTTTGCTACAAAAGAACTGTGTCTTTTTGGCTAATATGATTAGAGAATCGTTTACCTTTCAAATTTCCAACAGTTTTGA
Source organism: Budorcas taxicolor (assembly GCF_023091745.1). Lineage (NCBI taxonomy): Eukaryota > Metazoa > Chordata > Mammalia > Artiodactyla > Bovidae > Budorcas > Budorcas taxicolor. Next base: position 55,879,809 of record NC_068926.1, read on the forward strand.
TCCTCTTACAAGGGGGCAAAAAAGAGCAAAACGTGGGAGAGGGAGTATGAGCGGGAGAGAGATTACGGACTGTTAATTTGTAAAGCCACATGAGGATGGAGGGGGATAAAACACAAACTCTCTGACTTAAAATACAATCCTTTTCCCATTCATCCTCCATTGTAACAGAGAACTGTATCTATCCCATCATTTTCCTTGCTGACTGGATGACATATATATCCTGATAATATATAAGAATGCTCTGTTTTGGACTATACTCTGCAACTCATGGATGAACCTGCTATAAAAAAATAATCAGAAACTTCAATTAAATAGTTTCTGAAAATAAGGCTCCCTGGTGACTCAGATGGTAAAGCATCTGCCTGCAATGCAGGAGACCTGGGTTTGATCCCTGGGTTGGGAAGATCCTCTGGAGAAGGGAATGGCTCTACCCACTCCAGTATTCTTCCCTGGAGAATCCCATGGACAGAGAAGCCTGGTGGGCTACAGTCTATGGGGTCACAAAGAGCTGGACACGACTGAGTGACAAAAACTTTCACTTTACTTTTCAATTAAACAGAGGTGGGAGGCCAGAAGTGGTAGCTCTCATGCCCTGTAAAGATAATAGAGCCCAACAGGAAGAAGAAAGACTCCTCTTCTTTCCTGGCAAGGACTCAGCCAATGACAAGTCATGGACTCTGTTTACTAGAGCCTTCCCACTGCCTCTTACCCTCTGTATTATATTGAAGTACAGTTGATTTACAATGTTATTTTAGTTTCAGGTGTGCAATGTAGAGATACAGAATATTTACAGATAATACTCCATTTAGAGTTATTATAAATATTGGCTATATTACTGTTTGGTACAATATATCCTTGTGGTGGTTTAGTCACTAAGTCGTGTCCAACTCTTGTGACCCCATGGACTATAGCCTGCCAAGCTCCTCTGTCCCTGGGATTCTCCAGGCAAGAATACTGGAGTGGGTTGCCATTTCCTTCTCCAGGGGATCTTCCCGACCCAGAAATCGAACCCAGGTCTCCTGCACTGCAGGCAAACTCTTTACCAACTGAGCTATGAGGGAAGCCCACAATATATCCTTGTAGCGTATTTATTTTATGGATAGTGCTTCTTTGTACCTCTTCATTCCCTACCTCCATTTTGCCGCTCTTCCCATTGGTAACCACTAGCTTCTTCTCTATCTCTGAGGGGAGTGGGGTACTTTATATTTTCGATGGGGTGGCTGGAGAAGAGATGCTGGATACATTCTGTTGAACCCTAGAGACCCTCCTCACATTTTCCCACCCTATACTCTGACCTGGTAGATTATTTGGAGTGTTTTACATCCAGCCTGAGGATATATGGTTCATTGTGTATTTTGTTAATAAAGTTTTATAGAAACACAACCACACACATTGATTTATTTACAGGCCATGACTTCTCTCATGCTGCTGCTGCTGCTGCTAAGTCGCTTCAGTTGTGTCCGACTCCGTGCGACCCCATAGACGGCAGCCTACCAGGCTCCTCCGTCCATGGGATTTTCCAGGCAAGAGTACTGGATTGGGGTGCCATTGCCTTCTCCAAATAATGAGCTAGTTTCCCCAAATTATTTATGATTGAAGGTTGTTTGACAGCAAGTTTCTAAACTAGCACTTCAGGTTTTTAATGCTATGAGTTTGTATGATGTGATAAAATATGGTAAACCCTCCTCATAATTTTTATTTGCAAAATTGGCTTAGAAAATTCATAATCACTTTTAATAAGTCTTCTGAAACACATACATATATATTATATGGACAGGAACAAAAAATGATAACATTTCCAAGTCTTCCCTAATTTATATTTATCTAGGATCTTTTTTGGGTATCTAATATTTTACACTTTTTTAAATAAAGGTCTTCTATTTCTAGGCACAGTACATTTTTTGTTGCTATCTGAATAGGATATATTTTTTCCTACTGCATTTTCTCACTGGTAGCTCTTGGGATGTTGAAATTCTACTGCTATTTGTATGTTGTTATTTTACACAATAATCTTGCTGAACTTTCTTACTGGCTCTAATAATTTATCTATCTTGTATTTTCTCTATAGTTAGTCACATAGGTTGTAGACTTCTTCTCTCTTTTTCTTAAACATCATTTATTCTTCTGCCAGGGCTGGCTTCAAGCCTCTCAGTCTAGCTAGACTTTAATAACATTGCTTTAATTTTTTTTTTAACAGGTTAATATCTTTAACATATAACAAGCTCATACAAATTCATCAGACCCCAATACATAAGAGCAGAGGACATGACAACCCACAAAAGAAATATAATTGCTTAAAGTGAAAAGATGTTCTAGTTTGCCCGAATTGTTTTCTTTTAATGGTGCCTACTTCCAGTTAAGACAAGCAGGAGTGGCTATAAATTAATGACAGTGACATAACACTGCCTTTAAAAATATATCTTAAAAATAGAAAAATACGTTAAAGTAAAAATTTAAAGTGCAAAGATGACAGAGACAGCAAACATAGTGAGGTGATCTTTGGATAACTTTAGCTGAGAAATACTGCCTAAGTTATAATGCATTTATTCTGAAAAGAATCTTAGGGATAAGAATCCCATTCTTTTTGTTCAATCTTTCCCTTCATTTATGAAATGTGTAAAATGAAACTGAGAGAGGGTAAATTACTTCCTTAAGGGCATGCAGCCCCCATGATCACAGCCCAAGTTCCATGACTCTCTTGCCAATATTTTTCTTTCTCTTTTACTTCTATTATTTATCATCTTGAAACACTTTCTTTTTACTCTCCTCACTCCCACCCCACTATTTCCAATTTACTATCCCAATTAAGAGTTTCTCAACGGCAGCACTATTGACATTTTGAGTCAGATATTTCTTTAGTTGTGGGGACTGTCCTGTGCCATAAAGAATGTTGAGAAGCATTCCTGGCTTCTACCCACTAGAATCCAATAGCATCCTCACTTCCCGTGGTGACAACCAGAAATATCTTCAGTGCTTCCTGGGAGGCAAAAATTCCTTCAACTGGGTTATCACTGCTCTGAAGCAGTGCTTTTTTATTTCTATAAAATATTAGGCCCTTCTGGTGCTTCTGGTTTGTAGATCACACTGAATAAAACTGCTCTGAACTACAAAGTCTAACCATCGTTTCCTTCCATTTTTGGAGAATTGTGCTTATCAGAGATGACATACAAATTAACACTCCATTCAGGACAACATTTGCTATGAATGAAATTAAATCTCCTGTGTGGAAGATGCAGATTCCAGTATTAAAATTTCAGAAGCAAATTTTTTCTGAGGTGGGTAGAGACCACACACAACTTTACCTCCTACACTTGGCAAATTAGAAACCAACTGGAGAAACTAAGAGGAAATTATCAAAAATAATCATTTCACTATTTATCTTGGAAAAAAACTGTAATGTGCCTCATCTACATGTTCAGCAAGCACAGTTTGAGAAAAGTTTGTAGAATGAGTACAAGTGAAGTGAATAACTCCTTAATGTGTTGTTGTAATTGCAAAGGCTGGGGTGAGCTCAGACTCTTTCTAGGCAGTAGAATAACCATTTTTAATTGCTTAAGAGAGCTTCCTGGGAAAGCTGCACTTTAGCAAGGGTTTGGAGGCTGTGTATAAGCAGGAAGGGTTGTAATGCTGCCCTAAATGTCTTCAATTATACATAAAGGAGTGGGTTTTCTATCACAATCCAGCAAAAAAGCTTTTGTTGGGCTCTTGGGGAATTTTTGTGCATTAAGGATTAAAACTTCCCTGGATCTTTTGGGCCAATGAAGGTACAAACTGCTCTTGGTAAGGGAAAATTTTCTCTATGGTTCTTTAGAGTAAGAGTGAAAGTGGGTTTTAAAAATTCAGAACCACAGTCAGTAGAGCCCATATTTGACCTAATCTTTCTTCTTTCTCTTTCTGTCTCTATCAAATGCTTCCTCCCCTGTTCCTCTTTCCATTTTTCTCTTTCTGTGCCTTTGATCTTTTTGCAAAGTGAATATAATGAGGCACACACACAAAAAAACCAGTTTTATGATGTGTACTCTAAGGTGCTCTGCTTGTGCTTTTATTTCCCTTACAAAAACAAGGCAAAGCAGCACGGTTCCAGGAAATGGATGTGAAATTATCAGCTATAAGAATTTTCAGCCATACAGTATTGGTTGACACCGGATGACTTTCTTCAGGTGACCGAAGTTTGGGAAGAGCAGAATTCAGGCAAAGAAGAAAGAAGGTTCCCCAATACTAGGACTAGCAAAATAATGTGTGATGAATTCTCCACTTTCTGAAAGTTACCTGGCACAGGCTGCTTACATCAGGAAGGTCAGGCTGGATAAACCTAACCTTTTCCTGGCTGCTCACCAGAATTACCTGAGATTTCCTAAAGAAGCAAATGATTTTTCAGCCTTGGGGTTCAAGTCTTAGCACCTCTATTAAAAAAAAATCCTCCCTTGAGATGCAGATGAAGTCAACCTGGCTCTGGTCCCAAAAGGCATTTGGAACCAATAAATTGGCAGAACTGAAAGGTTCCTTAGAAGAGCCTGAGGACTCCCTCAGAGCACCCTTGAATTTAGGCACCATTTTAGGTCAAGGGTCATGTACATCAGATGGTGGATAATGGTTGTAGCCAACAGAGTGTAGCCAAAAGTGGCATGGCACATGCCTGGATGAGTCAAATCCCTGTCTCTCACTTCCTTCTTGAGTGATCTCGGATGAGTCATCTAGTCTTTCTGAACCTGTTTTCTTGCCTGTAAAATAGTACCATCCCTAACAAGGTTGCTGTAGGGATTAAAGGAGGAAATGCATGTAATGTGCCTAGCAGGGTACCTGACACGTGATAAGTGTTAAGTACTGGGAATTCAAAAAAGACAAAGTTATTTTTATCAAGAAGACTTGAGATGCTTCAAGTTAGAGGATGAAGCTTAAGAGTAGCCACGATCTAAGTCTAAACTCATGAAAGGAATAATGGAGAAGTTACTTGTTTATAAAAACAAATATCCTTTCACTCTTGCTCTTACCTCAGGGCTTTTGCATATTCTGTTCCCTTCAGCTGGATTGTATCTCTGATCCTCACATGGTTTCCAATTACATTTTTTCATTTTTTCAGTTATTATTGCTATTATTTACTTAGCATCTATCTTCCCCACTAATACATAAGCTTCATGGTAGCAGAAACAACCTTTCACTGCTGTACATGAGGTCTAGAACAATGCCTAGCACATAGTAAACAGTCAGTACATACTGATCAGATGAAAGAACACTGAATGAATAAATCTTGGTCAAAATAATAAATGATTAAAATATGAAGCGATAAATGAGTATAAAAGCCACGATTTTTTTTAATATAAAGGAGCAAGGGTATCTAGGCTGCAGCCATGAAATTAAAAGATGCTTACTCCTTGGAAGAAAAGTTATGAGCAACCTAGACAGCACATTGAAAAGCAGAGACATTACTTTGCCAACAAAGGTCCCTCTAGTCAAGGCTATGGTTTTTCCAGTGGTCATGTATGGATGTGAGAGTTGGACTGTGAAGAAGGCTGAGCACCGAAGAATTTATGCTTTTGAACTGTGGTGTTGGAGAAGACTCGAGAATCCCTTGGACTACAAGGAGATCCAACCAGTCCATTCTGAAGGAGATCAGCCCTGGGTGTTCTTTGGAAGGAATGATGCTAAAGCTGAAACTCCAGTACTTTGGCCACCTCATGCGAAGAGCTGACTCATTGGAAAAGACTCTGATGCTGGGAGGGATTGGGGGCAGGAGGAAAAGTGGACAACAGAGGATGAGATGGCTGGATGGCATCACCGACTCGATGGATGTGAGTCTGAGTGAACTCCGGGAGATGGTGATGGACAGGGAGGCCTGGTGTGCTGCGATTCATGGGGTCGCAAAGAGTTGGACACGACTGAGCAACTGAACTGAAATGAAGGGTATCTAGAGACAAGCAACCTTAAGACTTGAAGGGACTGGTGAGATGATTAACTTCAAAGCATGCATATTTACAGGTGGTGAGTAGGACGAGGTTTAGTATTTTACTATCCAAGTTCTTTACCACAGTTTTCTCAGTTACCAAAATTTGGGCATGTGCTCCCATGATTGCAAGGATATATGTGAAGACAACTGAATTGTGTATTTGAAATTAGGATACTCACCATCATGGTTGTATTGACATGGAAATTATCCTTCAATAAAAAATAAATAAATAAATAAAAATAATGGCTATAGTTCAGCTTATTCTACCACATATCCTGACAATGAAAGTCTTTATTAGGGTGGTTTTTGTGTGCGTCTAAATGTTTTCTACAGAATTTGGTGAATGGTAAGGGTTAATTTCCAAAAGGTGACTTAACTTGACCCCTGGAAGCCTCCTTGGCACTTAGAAAATTAGCCTCAACGTTTAGTGCTGCAAAGTTGAAGACATCAAGGCAGTAGCCCTAACAAGTAGATTGTATCAGCAGGTAGCTTGGCTCCCTGGTGTCTCACTGGGGACGGCTGCACCCTTTACTTTGTCTCACTGGTTGAACAGGAGGGGTCCAGGACAATCATAAATGCCCACATGCTCTCAGTTCAGGCATCTGGGCTTGAAACCTTTTCTCACAGAAGAGACAGAGGCGTCTATCATTCACTCACTCATTCATTCATTCATTTTCTTAGCACAGAGTCTCAAATGGCTACTGTTACGGGCTGCTTTGTGCCTTGCCCCCAACAAATTCATATGTTGAAGTCCTAACCCCCAGGACTACAGAATGGGATGGTATTTAGAGACAGGGTCTTCAAAGAGATGGTTAAGGTCATTAGGGTGGGGCCTAACGCAGTATGACTGGTGTCCTAATGGAAGGAGGGAATCTGGACACAGACACAGAGGGAAGACCAGGTAGAAACACAAGGAGAAAATGGTCATCTACATGTCAAGGAGAGAAACCTCAAAAGAAACCAACCCCACCAACAAAGGAACTCCAGCCTCCGGAATTATAAGACAGATGCCTGTGTTTAGACCTCTCAGTCTACAGTACTTTGTTACAGCAGCCCGAGTCAATACACTTACCCTATGCCAGGCATTGATGACATGGAGGTAGTAATAGATAAGACCTAATCCAGAACAATGGGGAGCTCATCAGTCTGTGTTCCTGTGAGTTCAACTGGAGTCACTGAAACAGGAAGAGCCAACTGGCCCTTGCCTCTACCCACGTACCCAGAACTTCCAGATTATGGCAAGGGATCCTCCATTCCCGTGTGGTAGACTCTGGTGGTGTGTCACATTAGCTTGCAGGCAGGTCTGCCAGCTTCAGTCGCTATGTCGAGTCTCCTGTGTTTGAACCCATTAGCTCTGGTACTCTGCTGTGCAGCCATCTGAAGGTAGCCCATTGCTGCTGGTCCTATCCTGAAACCCTGATTTCCACGCCAAAGGTACAATTTCTTAATCCTGCCCACAGCTTGAAGTGCTACAATGGTAACCTCTGATCAGTAAAGAAGTGGGGAGGATGCCATCTATCTCCTGACTGTGAATCTAAATCTCACAGCATCCTTGGTGAAAATGGGATATGCAGTGAATGGGGTGAGAAGGGGTCAATATTCTTTCTCCATGTAAATATCTGATTAACATAGCACCTAGTTTGAGCATTCTTTGGCATTGCCCTTCTTTGGAACTGGAATGAAAACTGACCTTTTCCAGTCCTGTAGGCACTGCTGAGTTTTCCAAATTTGCTGGCATATTGAGTGCAGCACTTTCACAGCATTATCTTTCAGGATTTGAAACAGCTCCACTGGAGTTCCATCACCTCCACTAGCTTTGTTCGTAGTGATGCTTTCTAAGGCCCACTTGACTTCACATTCCAAGATGTCTGGCTCTAGATTAGTGATCACATCATCATGATTATCTTGGTCGTGAAGATCTTTTTCGTACAGTTCTTCTGTGTATTCTTGCCACCTCTTCTTAATATCTTCTGCTTCTCTTAGGTCCAGACCATTTCTGTCCCTTATCGAGCCCATCTTTGCATGAAATGTTCCCTTGGTAGCTCTAATTATCTTGAAGAGATCTCTAGTCTTTCCCATTCTGTTGTTTTCATCTATTTCTTTGCATTGATCGCTGAAGAAGGCTTTCTTATGTCTTCTTGCTATTCTTTGGAACTCTGCATTCAGATGCTTATATCTTTCCTTTTCTCCTTTGCTTTTTGCCTCTCTTCTTTTCACAGCTATTTGTAAGACCTCCCCAGAAAGCTATTTTGAATTTTTGCATTTCTTTTCCATGGGGATGGTCTTGATCCCTATCTCCTGTACAATGTCATGAACCTCTGTCCATAGTTCATCAGACACTATATTTATCAGATCTAGGCCCTTAAATCTATTTCTCACTTTCACTGTATAATCATAAGGGATTTGATTTAGGTCATACCTGAATGGTCTAGCAGTTTTCCCTACTTTCTTCAATTTGAGTCTGAATTTGGTAATAAGGAGCTCATGGTCTGAGACACAGTCAGCTCCTGGTCTTGTTTTCGTTGACTGTATAGAGCTTCTCCATATTTGGCTGCAAAGAATACAACCAATCTGATTTCGGTGTTGACCATCCAATTCCAAAGAAGGGCAATGCCAAAGAATGCTCAAACTACTGCACAATTGCACTCATCTCACGTGCTAGTAAAGTAATGCTCAAAATTCTCCAAGCCAGACTTCAGCAATACGTGAACCGTGAACTCCCTGATGTTCAAGCTGGTTTCAGAAAAGGCAGAGGAACCAGAGATCAAATTGCCAACATCTGCTGGATCATAGAAAAAGCAAGAGAGTTCCAGAAAAACATCTATTTCTGCTTTATTGACTATGCCAAAGCCTTTGATTGTGTGGATCACAAGAAACTGTGGAAAATTCTGAAAGAGATGGGAATACCAGACCACCTGACCTGCCTCCTGAGAAATCTGTATGCAGGCCAGGAAGCAACAGTTAGAACTGGACATGGAACAACAGACTGGTTCCAAATAGGAAAAGGAGTATGTCAAGGCTGTATATTGTCACCCTGCTTATTTAACTTATATGCAGAGTACATCACGAGAAATGCTGGACTGGAAGAAACACAAGCTAGAATCAAGATTGCCGGGAGAAATATCAATAATCTCAGATAGGCACATGACACCACCCTTAGGGCAGAAAGTGAAGAGGAACTAAAAAGCTTCTTGATGAAAGTGAAAGAGGAAAGCGAAAAAGTTGGCTTAAAGCTCAACATTCAGAAAATGAAGATCATGGCATCCAGTCCCATCACTTCGTGGGAAATAGATGGGCAAACAGTGGAAACAGTGTCAGACTTTATTTTCTTGGGCTCCAAAATCACTGCAGATGGTGACTGCAGCCATGAAATTAAAAGACGCTTACTCCTTGGAAGAAAAGTTATGACTAACCTGGATAGTATATTCAAAAGCAGAGACATTACTTTGCCGGCTAAGGTCCGTCTAGTCAAGGCTATGGTTTTTCCTGTGGTCATGTATGGATGTGAGAGTTGGACTGTGAAGATGGCTGAGCGCTGAAGAACTGATGCTTTTGAACTGTGGTGTTGGAGAAGACTCTTGAGAGTCCCTTGGACTGTAAGGAGATTCAACCAGTCCATTCGGAAGGAGATCAGCCCTGGGATTTCTTTGGAAGGAACGATGCTAAAGCTGAAGCTCCAGGACTTTGGCCACCTCATGAGAAGAGTTGACTCATTGGAGAAGACTCTGATGCTGGGAAGGATGGGGGCCAGGAGGAGAAGGGGACAACCGAGGATGAGATAGCTGGATGGCATCACAGACTCGATGGATGTAAGTCTGAGTGAACTCTGGGAGATGGTGATGGACAGGGAGGCCTGGCGTGCTGCGATTCATGTGGTAGCAAGGAGTCGGACATGACTGAGCGACTGAACTGAACTGACTGAACATAGCACCGTTAATAATTTGTCATGAGTCAAATATCTAAATACATGTAGGTCTGTTCCACTGGTTGGCCTACTAATTTCTCCTTGCAGAAGTACTGGATTGTTGAAATATCTATAACTACATGAGTCTTGTCTGAAGAATCTACTTTGTGTTTCTTTTAGTGAATGGAATTCTCCAGCTTTTGCTAATATGTATATATTTAACTTTCACTGTTTCAAAATAATTTATGTTGATATAGTCTCAAAGTTATGAAAAAGTGGAAGAACAGCAAAAACAATGTCCATATCTCCTTTACTCAGATTCTCAACCTTTTAACATTTCACTGCATTAATTCATTATTCTCTTTTTCTTTCTATAATGTCTGTATGTGTGTGCAAACTCATTATCATTAGTTTTTATGAACCACCTGAATATAAACTACAAATGTGTTCCTTTCTCCCCTCTAAATTCTCCAATATTTTCTCCAAACAAGAACACTCTCCTACATAATCACCATACAACCCTTCAAGTAAGGATATCAACCTTGATGCAACACTGCCATCTCACCTACAGATCCTGTTCAAAGGCTGCTCCCTGTCCCAATAGGTGGGTCCTGACTGCATCTAGAACAGGCACTGAATTTTGTTATCATGTCTCCTTCAATCTGGAATAGCTCTTTAGTTGTCTCTCATATCCTTGACCATTTTATGATTTAAAATTTTTTGCTGAGTTTGTCTTATGGACCAGAATATAATCTACCTTGGTCAACATTCCATGAGCACTAGGAAAAAAATATGTTTATTTTACTGTTGTTGGAGTCTTTTATATATGTCAATTAAATCCTGTTGCATGACCACGTGGTCCAGATTTTCTGCATCCTTGCTGATTTTCTTTTAGCAATTCTATTGCCCAGAGGAGGATGTTGAAGTCCTAATTTCAATGGTGGTTTTTTCTATTTCTCCTCTCATGTATTGTGAGGTTCTACTGTTTGATGTGTAAATAATTAAAACTGTTAGGTCTTCCTGATGAATTCTTTTCTCATTATGTAATGTTTTTGTTTCTAGTAGTTTTCTTTGCTCTGAGGCCTACTTTTTCTGATACTACAGTCATTTCTGCCTTTAAAAAATTAGCGTTTGTATATATTTTTTCATCTTTTTAATTTAATCTATGACACTGCACTTGAAGTGAGTTTCTTGAAAGCAGAATACAGTTGATCTTGCTTTGTTGGTTGCTCTGCCAAGCTGCCAATTTCTGCCTTTTAATTGGTATATTCAGACCATTTAACATTTAAGACATTAAGTCTCCCATTTACTATGTGGTTTCTGTTTGCTTCCCTGTTTCTCATTTCTTGCTTTCCTATATGTTATTTGTGTTACAACCTCACCAGAGCCATGACAGGCTCAGAGAGGTGCACTAGGCCAAAAATAATCCCTGAGTCATGCTTCCGGGGATGATAACTCTGGCCAATCAGAGAGATGATAACTCTGGCCAATCAGAGGGATGATAACTGGCCAATCAGTAAATACCAGGAAACCCCTGCAGCCAATCAACCCTTGCCAACTCCCTGTCTTTGTTCTAAACTTATAAACACTGCTGTAAATCTGGGCTCGGGGCTCTTGTTCTACTCCACTGTGTTGGATGTGACAGGAGCCCTGGCTCGAGCTAGCAATAAACCCCTTTATGCTTTCACATTGCTGTGGATGTCTTATTCTCTCAGTTTTGGGGACTCGGAGACTGGGCATAACATTTGGGGGCTCGTCCGGGATCCCTTTAACTGGGAAGAATAACATTCTCCCAGTAGAAGGGGTTTCCTCACTAGGAGGAGAGATATCTGAACACCGGTGTTAGTTCTGGGTTAAGTCCAGCATAAGGCCGAGGCCCGGTATCGTGCCAGGGAGGCGGCTGGCTCTGGTTACTAGGTTAAGTCCCGCGTAAGGCCGAGGCCCAGCATTGAGCTGGGGGGACGGCTGGCTCTGTGAGCATCCTGCAGGTAAGACTGAGTGGAAATTCAAGAAGCCCCAGTGTTGTGTTGTTGGTGGCCACTTTGCGTTTGTTGTCTGTTTGTCTATTTGTTGTGATTGCGTGAGTGCTGGTGCCAATCTTTGCTTTTTGTGTGCTCTTTTGGCTCCCAGTGTACTTTCCTGTGATCACGGGACAAACAACTTCTACTCCTTTATCTCTTATGACTAACCACTTCTGTGATTTTAAGTCTAGAGCACAGAATCTATCATTGCTGGTGAAAAAAAAAACCAAGTTAGTAACTTTTGTTCTGCCGAGTGGCCTGCTTTTGATGTCGGCTGGCCACAAGAGGGCACCTTCAGCCTGCCTACTATTCGAGCGGTCAGAGAGAGGATGCTCACCCCCTACCCTTCGGGGCACCCAGACCAAACTCCATACATTCTGGTCTGGCAGGACCTGGTTAAAACCCCCCCCCAGCCTAGCTAAAACCTTTTGTTTTTCAGCCCCATGCTCCCCTTTCTGCGCTGCCATCCGGGGGCGCCGCTGTCCAGCCACGCCCGCGCCGCGGTTTACTCAACCTGGAGACCGAACTCTCCCCGCCCCCCTATGCAGATCCACTTTTGCCCCCGCAGGTTCCTCAGGTCTCTTCTAGAGGGATACAAAGGGACACTGAGACTTCGGCCCCAGCCCGGGAAGGAGGCCCCGCCCAAGGGACTTGGAAAAAAAACAGGGACATCACCAATATGGCAGAAAAAAACAACCCGGAAGCCTTCTCCTCCTCCACAGTCCAGGCATTTCCAGTTCGGGCGGGACATGCCCGAACAGACGGAGAACGGACATACCAATACTGGCCCTTTTCCACCAGTGATCTTTACAACTGGAAAACTCAGACCCCTTCATTCTCTGAAAAACCTCAGGGCCTCATTAATCTTTTAGAATCTATCCTTTTCACCCATAACCCCCCCTGGGATGACTGTCAACAGTTGTTACAAGTGCTCTTTACTACAGAGGAACGTGGACAGATCTTGTCAGAAGCACAAAAAAATGTGCCGGGGGTAAATGGGAGACCCACTACGCAGCCTAACTTGATTGATGAGGGATTTCCCCTGACGCGGCCCTGCTGGGACTTCGAGGGCGCTGAAGGTAGGGAGCATCTCTGAGTGTACTGCCAGACTCTCATGGCTGGCCTCCGAGCAGCCGCCAGGAGGCCAACAAATTTGGCTAAAGTAACTGTGGTTAGACAAGAGCCAAATGAGAGCCCGGCAGCTTTCCTTGAGAGATTAATGAAAGCTTTTAGGCAGTACACCCCCATGGACCCACAAGCCGATGAGTCGCACGCAGCCGTCATGCTAGCATTCGTGAATCAGGCAGCCCCAGATATCAGGAGAAAACTGAAAAAAAAAAAAAATAGAGAGGTTGGGAGAGCAATCCCTGCAAGACCTGGTGAGGGCAACAGAGAGGGTTTTTAATCATAGAGAGACTCCAGAGGAAAGGGAGGAACATGTTAGGCGAGAGGAAAGAGAATTCAGGGCCAAAGAAAACCGTAGGAATCAGAAAGAATTAGCCCAGATATTCTTTGCAGGGGTGGAACAGGGAGCTAGTTCTCAGAGAACAAGGGAAGTCCATTCGAAGGGTGAAGGGAAGCCAGCAAGGGATTCTATCATGTATACTATCATGTAAGAACTGAATCGCCAGTCTATGTCTGACGCAGGATACAGCATGCTTGGGGCTGGTGCATGGGGATGACCCACAGAGACGTTATGGGGAGGGAGGTGGGAGGGGGGTTCATGTTTGGGAACACATGTAAGAATTAAAGATTTTAAAATTAAAAAAAATAAAATTAAAAAAAAAAAAAAAAAAAGGACCAGTGTGCGTTTTGCAAGGAGATAGGACACTGGAAGAGTAAGTGCCCCGAGAGACACCTAAGGGAAAGACCCACCAAGCAGGAGGTGTCCTCCGCGTCCTCCACGGGGGCCCACATCCTATATGGAGGAGAAGATAGCGATTAGGGGGGTCAGGACCCGGCACCCCGCCCCGAGTCCTGGGTAACTATACATATGGAGGGGAAACCGGTTGGCTTCATGGTGGACACGGGAGCTCAATACTCGGTCCTTAACCGGAAAGACGGACCGATGTCTAAAAAGACCAGCTGGGTACAAGGGGCCACCAGGACTAAACGATATGGATGGACTACTAAACGTCAAGTGAACTTGGGGGCCCAGCAGGTGACTCACTCTTTTCTTGTAATACCAGAATGCCCAGCACCCTTGTTGGGAAGAGACTTACTATTTAAAGTCAATGCCCAAATTCACTTTGACCACGGAGAGATATCAGTTCTAGATGGGACCGGACATCCCATACAGGTTTTGTCTCTGGCATTGAGGGACGAATACAGACTGTATCAGCCAAAGCCCCTCATGGCCATTGACCCCAATGTACAACCTTGGGTCCAAAAATACCCTCTAGCCTGGGCAGAAACTGCGGGGGTAAAACTAGCCAAGCAGAGTCCTCCCATCATTGTTGAACTGAAATCGGACGCCACCCCTATCCGGGTGAAACAATACCCTTTGAGCCTAGAAGCCTGGCAAGGAATCGCACCACATATACAACGGCTTCTGGAGGCAAAAATTCTTAAAAGGTGCCGATCTCCATGGAATACTCCTTTGTTTGAAAAAGCCAGGGGGAACGGACTTTAGGCCTGTGCAAGATCTTCGTGAAGTCAACAAACGGGTAATATACATCCAACCGTCCCTAACCCGTACACCCTTTTGAGTGGCCTCCCGCCAGACTACGTCTGGTATACTGTCCTAGACTTGAAAGATGCCTTTTTTAGTTCACCCTTGGCCCCCTTGAGCCAAGAGATCTTCGTATTCGAATAGATAAAAGAAGGCAGCCAGACCTCAAGACAGCTAACTTGGACTCGACTTCCGCAAGGCTTCAAGAATTCACCAACACTATTCAATGAGGCTCTGGGTGAAGACCTCCATGAGCAGCAGGTTGATCACCCCAACATTGTTCTATTGCAGTATGTTGACGACCTTATGCTAGCCGCAACCACTGAGGAGGCATGCCTAGAAGCAACAGGCAACCTCCTTCAAACTTTGGGGACCTTGGGGTACCGAGCTAGTGCAAAGAAGGCCCAAACTGCTAAGCAAGAAGTCATATACCTAGAGTATAAAATAAAACAAGGACGGAGATGGCTGATGCAGGCCATGAAAGAGGCCATATTGCAGATCCCCGAGCAGGCAACTCCTCAACAAGTGAGAGAAATTCTTTGGACTATTGAGTATTGCTGGCTATAGATCTTGGGATTTGCTAAAAAGGCCTGGCCACTATATGAAGGAAGTAGAAAAAAATAAAAACTGGACTTGGACTGAGCCAATGAAACGGGCTTTTCAAGAACTCAGACAGGCTCTGCTGGAAGCCCCAGCCCTTGCCCTCCCTGAGCCGTCCAAGCCCTTCCAATTGTTCATAGATGAAAAACGGAAAATGGGAAAAGAAGTCTTCACGCAGCAGTGGGGGCCTTGGAGGCGACCAGTGGCCTACCTATCCAAACGACTGGACCCGGTGGCTGCAGGGTGGCCACCTTGCCTCCAAATCATTGCCGTTACTGCCCTCCTGGTCCATGATGCTGACAAGCAGACTTATGAACAGCGACTCCTGGTCTACACTCCCCATGCCATCAAAGGGAGTGAACAAAGGTGCCATCTGAAGCAGCCCCCAGGTAAATGGATCTCTAACGCCCGTTTGACCCATTATCAGGCTTTGCTGCTGGACACCCCACGGATGCACTTCCAGACGCCCTGCTTCCTGAACCCTGCTACTCTCTTACCCAACCCGGAGGAAGACAGCCCCCTCCACGACTGTGGTAAGATATTGGCTGAGACGACGGCAATACGAAAAGACCTAACAGATGTGCCTTTAAATAACAGTGAGCTGATATGGTTTACAGATGGAAACAGTTTTATAAAGGATGGACAGAGAAAGGCTGTCCAATAGTTGATGACTCTGGGAAGATAATATGGGCGGAAGCCCTTCCCCCGGGTACCTCCGCCCAAAAAGCGGAACTAATAGCCTTAATACAGGCTCTGGAGAGAACAAAAAGAAAAAGAGTCACTATTTATACTGACAGTCAGTATGCATTCGGCACTGTACACATCCAGGGCCCAATATATAAAGAGCGGGGGTTTTTGACAGCCGCGGGAAAAGAAGTTAAAAACCTGCCTGAGATCCGCAGACTCTTAGCAGCCGTCCAACAGCCTCGAGCAATGTCAATAGTACATGTCCCTGGACATCAAAAGGGAAGAGACATCAAGGCTCGAGGCAACCCTCGAGTCGCTGATATGGCGGCTCATGAGGCGGCTGACAGGGACTGCACAGCCCCTATACTAACTGTGGGGCTACCACCTCCAGGTATGAGAACCTTGCCACCAACCCCCAAGTATTCCTCTTCTGATCTCAATTGGATTCAAGAAAATGCCAGCCCTCAGGAGGGCAAAGATGGATGGTATCAGGACCAAGATGACAACTTGATACTTCCCACCAATTTGGGTCAACACCTCTGTATTCACCTACATCTGACCACCCATCTAGGAGAAAAAAAAGACTCTAACCCTCTTACAGACAGCACGTTTGTGATTTCCCCGACAACAGGCAACTGTACGAGACATAGTCCAGGCCTGCAAAGCGTGCCAGATGATGAAGCCGGGAAAAGGACAGCATACGGAAATGAGGTACCGGAGAGAGAGGCCAGGGCAACACTGGGAGATAGGTTTTACAGAGGTAAGACCAGGCAAATATGGGTATCGTTATCTGTTAGTTTTGGTGGATACTTTTTCTGGGTGGGTGGAAACATTCCCTACTAAGGGAGAAACAGCAATGATAGTAGCTAAAAAGATCCTAAAAAAAATAGTACCTAGGTTTGGGCTGCCGGTGACTATTGGCTCTGATAACGGGCCTGCCTTTGTAAGTCAGATTATACAGAGACTGACCTTAGCTCTGGGGACCAAATAAAAGCTGCATTGTAAATACAATCCCCAGAGCTCAGGACAAGTTGAAAGGATAAATCGGACTTTAAAAAAACTTTGGCAAAATTGGCAATAGAGACTGGCGGGGACTGGGTGACTCTCCTTCCCTTCACTCTCTTTCGTGCGCATAATAACCCCTACAAGCTGAACTTAACCCCTTGTTTACACATCTCAATATTCAATCCTAAAAAAAGAGTTCTACATCTTGGTGGCAGCTGTGCCAAAAATCCTGTACCACCCTAAAAAATAATGTACGACTACTGGGCCCAAAAAACAAACACCCGGTCAAATGACTCAAGGCAAAACCAAGAGAAAACCTATTACAGCCATCACCATAGCGACCATGTTCGGCCTTGGGATCGCTGGGACAGGGACTGAGATAACAGCCTTGTCCCTCCAAGGCCAGGGATTTACTTCATTGTGGGCAGCCATAGATAAAGACATTACCCGCCTAAAAGAGTCAATTAGTCACCTAAAAAAATCGCTGACCTCCCTGTCCGAGATGATCTTGCAAAACCAAAGAGGGCTAGATCTAATTTTTCTGCAACAAGGCGGGGCTCTGCACGGCCCTGGGAAAAAAAATGTTGTTTCTACGCAGACCACACCGGGATAATAAGAAAATCTATGGCAAAGGTGAAAAAAAGACTAGCCCAGCGAAAGGGAGAGCAAAAAGCCCAGCAGGGATGGTTTGAATCTTGGTTTCAACGATCTCCGTGGCTGACAACATTAATTTCCACCCTGGTGGGACCTCTTATGGTGCTTTTACTAATACTCACCTTTGGCCCATGCATCCTCAACAGGCTCATTATGTTTATAAAAGAGCGTATTAATACAGTTCAACTATTTGTGCTTAGAGAGCAATATCAAACTGTACCCCAAAACAAAGAAAAAGATTCCTCTATATGATCTAAAAACAGGGGGGAATGTTACAACCTCACCAGAGCCATGACAGGCTCAGAGAGGTGCACTAGGCCAAAAATAATCCCTGAGTCATGCTTCCGGGGATGATAACTCTGGCCAATCAGAGGGATGATAACTGGCCAATCAGTAAATACCAGGAAACCCCTGCAGCCAATCAACCCTTGCCAACTCCCTGTCTTTGTTCTAAACTTATAAACACTGCTGTAAATCTGGGCTCGGGGCTCTTGTTCTACTCCACTGTGTTGGATGTGACAGGAGCCCTGGCTCGAGCTAGCAATAAACCCCTTTATGCTTTTGCATTGCTGTGGATGTCTTATTCTCTCAGTTTTGGGGACTCGGACACTGGGCATAACATTTTGAATACTTTTAAAGATTCCATCTTGATTTCTAGTGCTTTTAGATGTATCTCTTCATACAGCTTTTGTAGTGACTGCTCTGGAAAACTCCATTTATCTATCTACACACATAGAAGTTATATGTATTTATTATAAATTTTAGTATATAAAGGATGTGTAACATTCAGTTTACAAATAATTAAAAACACAGTATTCTTTAT
Source organism: Budorcas taxicolor (assembly GCF_023091745.1). Lineage (NCBI taxonomy): Eukaryota > Metazoa > Chordata > Mammalia > Artiodactyla > Bovidae > Budorcas > Budorcas taxicolor. Next base: position 55,898,118 of record NC_068926.1, read on the forward strand.
TGTAAACTCCAAATACCCAATTAATTCTCACAGAATCCTTCTGTTGATTTTCATCAAACTCTTGTACTCTTAAGTCTATGATTGCACTGATGAATGAGTGTAGCTTTGGCAATAATGTTAACTGACATTTTTGCTTAGGTTAATGAGAAAGGCAAAAATGAAAGAATCAAGACTTGTGAGAATTTCACTTTTTGTCAATGATATGAGCAACTTTTCGAACTGGAGAACAGTTTCAAATATTGGAAAAATATTTCCTCTTTTTGTTATTCATAATGTGATGACTACTTTTAATTTTATTATTGCTTTTTTCCAAGCTCTGTTGAGATACTGTTGACATGCTATGTTGCAGCAGTTTAAGGTGTACAATGTGATGATTTAATATAAATATATATTGAGAAGTGGTTGCCATGATAAGGTTATTAACACATCCTTCACCTCATAGAATTATATCATTTTTTTGTTGTTATGGTGAGAACATTTAAGATTTATTTTCTCAGCAACTTTCAGGTGTTCAACACTGCTAACTACTGTCACCATGCTGTACATTAGATCCCCAGAACTTATACCTGGAAGTCTGTATTCTTTGACCATTATCTCATTTCCCTCACCCCCAGATCCTGCAGTTATCAATATACTCTGTATTTCTGTGAGTTCAGTTCTTTGAGATTCCAAATAGAGGTGAGACTATACACAATTTGTCCTGCTTATTTCACACAGCATAATGCGCTCCAGCTTCATTCATATTGTCAAAAAATTCAAGTGGCAGGACTGCCATTTTTATGGCTGGGTTATATTCATACACACACTTATCTACACACACATACACACACACATATATATGAAAAATATATAAATGAAAAATATGCAAAGTTCGCATATAATTTTCGAGTGGGTCTTCCATATCTGCAGTTCATCTGTGGACTCAACAAGCAGCAGATTATGCTGTACTGTAGTATGTATTGAAAAAAAGTCTGACTGTAAATGAACCCGTACAGTTCAAAGCCATGCTGTTCAAGGGTCAATGGAATATATATATGTGTATATATACACTCATTTGTAAAGCCTTGGAAAGTGCTCACATTCCCATGACAATATTTTAAGTCTATTTTTATACCCCACAAATCAAGTATTAGTATTATGTTCATTTTTATAGATATTTGTTTATATTTACCTATTTACCAATGTCTTTGGTATTATACCTTCTTATATTTCAGATCTTCCTTATGGGATTACTTTTCTTCTTTATGAAATATATCTTTCAGGATCTTTATTAGTGGGATCTATTGGGAATAATGGCATAGGAAATGGCAACCTACTCCAGCACTCTTGCCTGGAGAACTCCGTGGAAAGAGCTCGGTAGGCTATAGTCCATGGGGTCACAAAGGGCTGGACACGACTGAGTGAGCATTGGGAATAAACTATGCCAGTTTTTGATTTTTGGAAAATGTCTGTATGTAGTCCACATTCTTGGAAGACAGCTTTTTCAGAGAGCACAATACTAGTTTGACAGTTATTTCTGCTTTGTATTTTAAAGCTGTTATTTCACTCACAGCTGGCTTTCATTGTTACTGGTAAGATGCGTGCTGTCTGTTTACTTGCCTTTCCTTTACAAATGACCTTCTTTCCTTCTGGCTGCTTTTAAGGTTTTTGTTTTGCTACTTGTAATTGTACCATGATGTATAACACACAGTAAGTAAGACCTTTATCTGCTCTGGTTGGGATTTGCTGGGCTTCTTAATCTCCAGATCCACATTTTTTTATTAATTTTGAAAAAGCACAACCATCCTATCTTCAAATGTCATGTTTTCTATTCTTTACATGAACTTTGATTAGATATTTGTTTGCCCCTCTTATCTATCTTCTATGTCACTTGATATTTATTTCATATATTTTATCTGTCTCCATGTGGCTTTCTGGGTAATTTCTTTAGAATGTTTTAGTTAGATCAATTTTCTACTTAGCTATGTTTAAACTGCCTTTTAGCCCATCCTCTGGATTTTAAATTACCAGATTACAATAAAAAATTTCTAATAGTTCCATTTTCTTACTTTTCAGAATTTCCTGATTATATAAGCAGGTTAGTATTTTTTGTCCGCTCTTTTCCCCCCATTTTGTTAATAAATTTTATTTTTAAAAAAATTAATACACAGAAAAATTGGCTTTGGGGACTGTTCTGCTGCTGCTGCTGCTGCTGCTAAGTTGCTTCAGTCATGTCCGACTCTGTATGACCCCATAGACGGCAGCCCGCCAGGCTCCCCCGTCCCTGGGATTCTCCAGGCAAGAACACTGGAGTGGGTTGCCATTTCCTTCTCCATTTGGGGACTGTTCAGCTCTAGGAATTTTAACATATGCATAGATCTGTGTAATCACCATGACCACGAGTCTTATCACTCTGAAAAAATCCCTTGTGCCATCCATTTGTAGTCACATTCTTCCCCACTCTTTCCACTTACTCCCACACTCCCTGGAGTGCAAGATGAGCCTGAGAGGATTTCTTGGCTCATGTGACCAAAAACATCCCCAAACAGGTGCTATTTCTTTTGACAGCTGTCATCCTAATGGGTGTGAAGTGGTAACTCATTGTGTGGTCAATGTTTTTATCATGTGTCTGGCACTTTGCCTGGAGAAGGAAAAGGCAACCCACTCCAGTATTCTTGCCTGGAGAATCCCATGGACTGGAGGCTGTCAGGCTCCTCTGTCCATGGGGTCGCAAAACTTGGACACAACTTAGCAACTAACCCACCACCTGGCACTTTGCTAGTATAGCACAGCGAACAGGTTTGGGCATTGTGGGTATAAAACACATACAAGTGACTAACTACAGTTGCGCAAATTGCTCCAAAGAAGTTGAAGGGCCAGGCTGGAGTGCCTGACTAATTCCTGGAGAAGGAACATCTCAAAGACATGGTAGCTCCCTCCCATGCATTCTCTTTGGAAGTGGAACGTGTCATGCTGCTCCATTCACAGGCTTCTGGGGAGGTAGCCTTTTGGCTGCTCAGTTTTTAGAGGCCCACAGATTTTTTTTCTCAGCACACATCAGAGTTCGGGACTGGATTTTGCCAAACATCTTCAAAGGTCCCCAAAGAGCTCTTCATCTGGCAAACAGTTTTCCATCAATAAACAGGGCAGTGTTTCCTGCCTAGATACCTATTAAACTTGTATCTCCCCACCCAGAAAGAGTCACTCTTAGCCAGATGTTCCCTGGTTGGGTCAAGATGCTCTGCTGACACAAGGCCACCTGGTTTTCTGTGATTCCCACTTGTCAATTTGTGACCAGAACCTGGATGACCATTGAGGGGAAGGCAGTAGTAAATGGGGCCAGGAGACATGGAGCAGGACTGCTGTGTTTAGGTGCCTTTTCTGTAAGTCCCTCTAAGATTAAGATATTCTTTAATAAAGTGGAAGAATTGGACTTTATGATCCCTTCTTATGTGGCATTTGATGAGTTTTGAGAGGAGGTGATTAGGTCAGCTGTTTCAACACTTTCTCTAAAAAGAGATAGATGAAATGGATGATGTTCATAGGCTGACATCATCCATAGCCATGCTCAATTCTTGGAGAAGTAGCTGCAATGCCACTCTCTCCTTTACCACACAAAAAGTCCACTGGAAAGTTTAATTACTGGGTTGGCCAAAAAGTTTGTTCTGGTTTTCCTGTAATAGCTTACAGGGGGGAAAAAACCCAAATGAACTTTTAGTCCAACCCAATATAAGTATAATACTATTATAGTGAAACATATTTAACATAGCACCTGATACTTAGCAAATTCTCAAAACTCTCTCTAAAATAACTTAAAAGTAATATTTTAAATTATTATTACTTATATTTAAGATTAACTGACAACTTACGATAGCCAAGGGCTTCCCTGGTGACTCAGATGGTAAAGAGTCCACCTGTAATGCAGAAGACCCAAGTTTGATCCCTGGGTCAGGAAGAGCCCCTGGAGAAGAAACTGGTTACCCATTCCAGTATTCTTGCCTGGTGAATCTCATGGACAGAGAAACCCTGCAGTCCATGGGGTCACAAAGTGTAAGACATGAATGAGGAACTAACGCACACAGGATAGTCACGCTACATTCCAGAAGCCAAATCCAGCCTGGCACTTGCTTTTAGATAACCTGTGAGCTAAGAATAATTTCTGAAATAAGTTAAAAAAATAATATTCTGTGATACATGAAAACTGTATGCAATTCAAATTTCGGTGTCCGTAAATAAAGCTTTACTGGAATTCAACAGTGCCTAGTTTCGCTCATGCATTGGCTGTGACTGCTTTGACACTACAGTGGCAGAGTAGAGCACTTGTGACATACCACAGGACGCAAAACCTAAAATATGTACCATCTGGTCATTTATAGAAAAAAGGTTTGTTGCCACTTTCTCAGATTCTTATCTCTACTGGAATCAACTTCATATTTGTATCTACACTTTGCACCACTTAGCCAATTAAGGATAGAAAAAGGCTCAAATACCACAAACTAGGGACACGACTTCACTTTTTCCACTTTCATGCATTGGAGAAGGAAATGGCAACCCACTCCAGTGTTCTTGCCTGGAGAATCCCAGGGACAGGGGAGCCTGGTGGGCTGCCGCCTATGGGGTCGCACAGAGTCGGACACGACTGAAGCGACTTAGCAGCAGCTGCAGGGTGAGCTACCTAGGGTTCCTTCTCACATCGGGTACATGACTACTGGAAAAATCACAGCTTTGACTATCTGGACCTTTGTTGGCAAAGTGATGTCTCTCCTTTTTAATACACTGTCTAGGTTTGTCACACTTTGCTTCCAAGGAGCAAGTGTCTTAATTTCATGGCTGCATTCACTGTTTGCAGTGATCTTGGAGCCCAAGAAAATAAAATCTGTCACTGTTTCCACTTTTTCCCTTTCTATTTGCCAGAAAATAATGGGACTGGATGCCCCTGCTTAATTCTCTAAACAATTAGATCAAATCTGTAAGAGGTGGCCTGCCTCTGGGCAGTGGTAGCTGCTACAACCCTTCAAAAGGAGACTAAACAGTTAACCCGTGATCAACCAATCGCTGTTTGACTCGACACCAGGTTCAGACTTTGGCAAGTTCTAAGGGAAGAGAACAGGTTTCCTATAAAAGGTCGATTTGAGCTCAGGTTATACTTTCAGATGACGTAGCGGTTACCATAAAAATCTAAATACACTAAATCCTGCCCCCCACCACAGAAATGGGGGCCCTGGAGGATGATTATATGGAAACCACAGATATGATCTATTCCTGTCACTGTGACCCAGGAAGGGGAATGTCAAGGCAGAATGGTTCACAGAAGCGGTTTTATGGTAAAAGGAAAAAGGCTGCTGGGATACACAGTGACCTCCTAAACCCAAGTCATGGAGCCATAAACCTATCTCCAGGGACTTCTGCCCCAAAAGCCAGGCTGAGAGCCTGCAACCCAAGACTTAGGGCTTGGAACAGGGAAGATATTAAGTTTTCACACATTCCTGGTATGCATATACCATTCCACATGCGCATAGGGCTTTTGGGAAGAGAGAGATACACTTACTGCGGAGAATAAACAGGAAATCGTGGCTTCAGCATATGGAAGCTCTTAGAAGCCATGCAGATTCCAAAAGAAGTGGCAACGATTCACCATCGGGGTCACCAAGAGCGGGTGCAGAGGTGATAAAGGGAAACAAGATGGTTGCAACTGCCAAAACAGCAGGCCTAGAACTGGTAACTTGGCAACTAACCTCTCATACCTTGAAGTCCAGATCCATCCAATTATTCCCCACTCTATACAAGGAAAGAATGAGAAAAAGCCCTAGAATGCACCTTCAACAGAGGTCTGGGAGGTCTTGGGTGGCTAGTTAATGAAAATGAGCAGTACTTCTTTCCCTCAACTGCAGCTTGTCAAGCCATCCGGGAGGCTCATCCAGGGAACTCAGTAAGTAAGCAAAGCCCTTCATAACTGGTTAGTTGAGATCAGGGTAACATCTGACATGAAACATACAATCAGTCTGGAGAGTTCAGACCAGCTCCATCTACACACAAACAACCCAATACCAGACCCCACATAAGGAGGCCCCCAGATAAGGCCCATTCAGACCAGAGAAACATGTTGTGGGGAAGACTGACGGATTTCACTGTCATGCCCAGAATACCTGGCAATTTCAGGCACTTCTTGGTGCTGGCAGACACATTATATGGGTGGGACAGGAAAGTGTATCCTGCTAGAAGTGAAACAGCAGCTCAAGTAGCTAAAGGCATTACCAAAAGAAATAATCCCCCCCCCCCCCCAACCCTGGTCTGGGGTTCCAGGATCCCTGGAAAGTGATAGTGGTCCAGCATTTGTGTCTCAAGTGACTAAGTGAATGAGTGCCCCGGGCATAAAGTGGACCTTGCACTCAGCTTGGAGATCCAATCTTTCGAGAAAGTAGAGGGAGCCAATCAGACCTGAAAACGAACCTCAGCTGAGAGGTTCAGGAGACTCGGTGAAATTAGATGCAGCTGCTTCCAACCGCCTGGCTCGAAAGCAGCTAGCCCCAAACGGTAAGGTAAAGTTCAGTGTGTTAGAGCTCACAGATAGTAAACCCATTCCTCAAGCTTGAGACAGGGACACCTGAGCCCGCCGAAATGGAATAAATCCAACGTACCCTCCAGGCGGGACAAACTCCAAAAGCTCTCATGGAATGTGGAGACCAGGTGCTTCCCTGTATTGGGGCCTGGGTGTACCTAAAACCCTGGAAAACCAGGAGCCCGCGGGCCCAGCTCACCCCCAAGTGGACTGACCCCACTTTACATCCCACCCATCTGCCCTGAAGTTGCAGGGGTCACTCTGGAGGTGCAACACATTCAAGGGAAAAGGCCTCAAAACCCCAACCTCTAGCCAGGTAACCGGAATTCAAGCTGCTTCTCCAAAACAAACAAAAAACCACCAAAGCTTGACCAGGAAGACCGACCCCGGCAGCAAGCTTCCACACCAGAGCAGACTTGCCTGCAGGCCGAAGACCGAGAGAGTTTCACTTTCAGAAAAACCTGAGACCATGTGCTGCTGCTAATCTTTGGACCACTCACCATCAATTGTCAGGCGTCCTTTGTCTCCCAGCAGTTAGACAAACTGAGGCTGCTCAGGGGATAAACAGTCAGGGCTGAGGCCTACTGACCACCCTACAGGCCTGAAGGCAGCTAGGGCAATTCTAGGGCCGTTCAGGGGGCGCTCTGCGCCTCCACAGAAGATGCTCTAAGCCTTGAGGCCCCCCTGACAGTGAGGAGCAGGACAACGAAAGACAAGCGGAGGCCTTTGTCACCAGCAAAGCCCGTGAACAATTCTAGGAAAATAAGTCTAACCTTTTTTCCTTAGGACTTGGTCTGGTTTCACTTCCTCCAGGAGGGAGCTGCAGGCGCCCGGCAGAGGTCTTACTCCAAACACTTCAGGCCAGACCTCCTAGTGCAAAATGGCTGCTAGACTTGCAAAGATGTTGCCCACAAGGCACTGCGCGGGGGGAGCTGTGAACAGCGCCTGCGCCTGCCCTGTGAGAGCTCCACCTCTTCTGCTGACCTGGGCCCTATAAAGTGGCTCCCAACCACAGCCTGTCCTGAGTGCCTATCCTCTGGAGCTGGGGTTTACATGTCTCCATTCTGCGGACTAAAAAAGATGCACAACGTGAAAGTTGTGAGTTAAGTTCTATTGGGGACAAAATGAGGATTGCAGCCAAGGAGACAGCACCTCAGATAGCTTTGAGAAACTGCTCCAAACAGTGAGAGAAGATCAATATGTATGATTTTGGCGAAGGGGGAGTTTGATGCAATCAAGCACTTATCTTACAAAAGGTTTTATACTAATAACGAGGAGCTGAAGTCACCATGAGATTGATTGCTTTTCTAGATATGAGGAGATGCAAGGATTGGGATCAATTCCTGAAAATATCTATCTAAAGACATGTTCCACTAGTTTCCTGGAGCATAAAGTATCTCATTCTCCACCCTGAACTCCCTCAGTGTGTATTGAAGGTCAACAGCTGCAGCAGCACAGGGTTCAACTCATACAGAAGCAAATGGCAAATGAATTAGTAGTTGACAATTCTTTGATCAAACAATTAAAGCTTTCGTTTGTTTCTGAACCAAACCGGGCCTGCTTCTGTTGGCTGGAACAATACCGGGCAGTCAATACCCGACTTGAAAAGGACAGAACGAGTCATCTACTTGCCTTCATTCTTCCTTTTCCGTGCCCACAGCCTGGGTCCCTTCCCCAACTCCAGCTCGCTCTGCTGTTTAATAATGATCTCCATTGTCCTCAGGATTGGGGCAAAGGAAGTGAGGGGATGAGGACAGGACAGACGTGGGTGTGGTTTGGTGACTTCCCCTTCCTGGAAATATTCTGAGTGCCTGCCTTAGTGATGGCAGGTTATTCTGGGCTCCTGAGTCTATGGGGGTGTAATGATGTTAATAATATCCTCTGTGCTAAGTGGGCACAGATGGACAAAGCAGGTACCCAGGAAGCAGGCAAGGGAGGCACTGGTGGGTTCACAGGCTGAGCAAAGTGCTCTGATGTTGTGCTACTGGTGTCTGGAGTTAGCCTCTGATTGTGAGGTCCTTCTGGGGACCACAGCCGTGATCAAAGAACCAGTGGAGTTGGCCGCGGGTGGTGGTGATGGGTATTGCTGGTGGTGAGAATGGTGCCTTTTAATTCTCGCTTCTTTGCCATTTTTTAAGGCCAAAGTCATAAAACCACTGCATAAGTTGGATCACATCATCGAGCAATTTCACTGAACAGTATCTATAGAGATTCTCCTATGATTTTTTTCTAGATTCTAGGAATAGAGGGAGAATGAAAGACTCTTTCTTTCCTGGAATTTAAAACCAGATGAACAAATGGATAAGGCATTTTCAGAAAGCATTAAGGGCAGTGAAGAAAATAAAATAGAGCACAGAGAGTAACTTCTTGGGAGTTTAGAAGAGATGACCATTAATCACATTTTCATGTGTGTGCTTTTTCAGGGTCTCTTTCCCCTCAGTATCTGCCCTCCTGAGCTAACTATATATCATCTACCTGAGAATGGGATCATGATGTACATTCTGTATTGTAACCTTATATTTTTTCACTTGATATATTGTGAACATCTTTTGCTTTCATTACGTATTCACCTGCATCTTTCACTTTTTTATGGATGTGGAGCAATTATTCAGACAGGCTGTACCACGCTTACATGACCCTGATGACTGTACACGGGTTGCTTCCAGTGTGCTGAAGGGAGGATGTCTCTGGGGTCTGTCTTTTCCTTCCGTCATCACTGTCGCCTCCCTGGCTCAGGCTCACACTGACCTTCACTTGGACCATTGAAATAGCCTGCTAACTGGTGCTCTGTCTCCATTGCACACTCTTCTGAGCAGACTTTATATTTCTAATAATGACACTTTTCTGCCTCCAAACTATCATTGGCTCCCTTTGTGTACACAATAAAGCCTAAACACCATAATTTTATCTCTCTTGGGTTGTGCACCAATAAAACCGGATGGCTTGAGTAAACACATGAAAAGATGCATATGCATAAGATTCTTAGGTATTAGGGAAATGCAAACCAAACCACAATGAGGTACTACTTCACACTTACTAGGATGGATGTAAATACATACTCCAGTATATAGGGTGATGTATTGAAATGTATCAAGTATTGATAAGGATGCAGAGAAACTTGTTGACTATGCCAAAGCCTTTGACTGTGTGGATCACAATAGACTGTGGACAATTCTGAAAGAGATGGGAATACCAGACCACCTAACCTGCCTCTTGAGAAATCTGTATGCAGGTCAGGAAGCAACAGTTAGAACTGGACATGGAACAACAGACTGGTTCCCAATAGGAAAAGGAGTACGTCAAGGCTGTATATTGTCACCCTGCTTATTTAAGTTATATGCAGAACATCATGAGAAACGCTGGACTGGAAGAAACACAAGCTGGAATCAAGACTGCCGGGAGAAATATCAATAACCTCAGATATGCAGATGACACCACCCTTATGGCAGAAAGTGAAGAGGAGCTAAAAAGCCTCTTGGTGAAAGTGAAAGTGGAGAGCGAAAAAGTTGGCTTAAAGCTCAACTTTCAGAAAACGAAGATCATGGCACCTGGTCCCATCACTCCATGGGAAATAGATGGGGAAACAGTGGAAACAGTGTCAGACTTTATTTTCTTGGGCTCCAAAATCACTGCAGATGGTGAGTGCAGCCATGAAATTAAAAGACGCTTACTCCTTGGAAGCAAAGTTATGACCAACCTAGATAGCATATTCAAAAGCAGAGACATTACTTTGCCGACTAAGGTCCATCTAGTCAAGGCTATGGTTTTTCCAGTGGTCATGTATGGATGTGAGAGTTGGACTGTAAAGAAGGCTGAGCGCCAAAGAATTGATGCTTTTGAACTGTGGTGTTGGAGAAGACTCTTGAGAGTCCTTTGAACTGCAGAGAGATCCAACCAGTCCATTCTGAAGGAGATCAACCCTGGGATTTCTTTGGAAGGAATGATGCTAAAGCTGAAGCTCCAGTACTTTGGCCACCTCATGCGAAGAGCTGACTCATTGGAAAAGACTCTGATGCTGGGAGGGATTGGGGGCAGGAGGAGAAGGGGACGACCGAGGATGAGATGGCTGGATGGCATCACGGACTCGACAGACATGAGTCTGAGTGAACTCTGGGAGATGGTGATGGACAGGGAGGCCTGGCGTGCTGCAATTCATGGCGTCACAAAGAGTCGGACATGACTGAGCAACTGAACTGAACTGAACTGGACATTGTTGGTGGAAATATAAAGTCTTTTAGGGAAACATTTTTGTCATTCCTCAGACAGCTAAACATAGAATTGCTGTGGTTCCTAGCAATTCCTCTTTTAGGTACATACCCAAAAGAACTTAAAACAGAGACTTGAACAGATACTTGTATGTTGGTGTTCACTGTAACACTATTCACACTAGATAAAAGGTGGAAACCCCTTCATGGATCACAGCCTTGTCATGGCAAATGGGCTTGTGTAACTCAATGAAGTTATGAGCCATGCCCTGCAGGGCCTCCCAAGATGAACGGGTCATAGTGGAGAGTTCTGACAAAACATGGACCACCGGAGGAAGGAATGGCAAACCACTCCAGTATTCTTGCTGTGAGAATCCAATGAATAGTATGAAAAGGCAAAAAGACATAACACTGGAAGATAAGCCCCCCAGGTTAGAAGGTATACAATATGCTAATAGGGAAGAGCAGAGGGCAATTACTAATAGCTCCAGAAAGAATAAAGTGGTTGGGTCAAAGCAGAAACGACACTCAGTTATGGATGTGTCTGGTGGTGAAAGTAAAGTCTGATGCTGTAAAGGACAATATTACATAAGAACTTGGAATGTTAGGTCCATGAATCAAAGCAAAGTGGACATGGTCAAACAGGAGATGGAAATAGTGAACATCTTAGGAATCAATGAACTAAAAATGGATAGGAATGGGTGAACTTAATTCAGATGACCATTATATCAACTACTGTGGGCAATATTCCCATAGAAAAAATGTAGTAGTCCTCAAAGTCAACAAAAGAGTCTGAAATGCAGTACCTGGGTACAATCTCAAAAATGACAGAATGATCTCAGTTGGTTTCCAAGGCAAACCATTCAACAACAGAGTAATCCAGATTTATGCCCCAACCACTGATGTCAAAGAAGCTGAAACTGAACGGTTCTATGAAGACCTACAAGAACTAGAACTAGAAATAACACACACAGGCACAAAAGATGTCCTTTTCATCATAGGGGATTGGAATGCAAAACTAGGAAATCAAGTGATACCTGGAGTAACAGGTAAGTTTGGCCTTAGAGTACAGAATGAAGTAGGGCAAAGGTTAACAGAGTTTTGTCAAAAGAACATGCTAGTTATAGTAAACACAACTTTTCAACCACCCAAGAGACGACTCTACACATGGACATCACCAGATGGTCAAAATCAAAATCAGATTGATTATATTCTTTGCAGCCAAAGATGGAGAAGCTCTATATAGTCAGCAAAAACAAGACCTGGAAGTGACTATGGCTCAGATCATCAGCTCCTTACTGCACAATTCAGGCTCAAATTGAAGAAAGTAGGGAAAAACACTAGGCCGTTAAGGTATGACCTAAATCAAATCTCTTATGATTATACAGTGGAGGTGATGAACAGATTCAAGAGGTTAGATCTGGTAAACAGAATGCCTTAAGAACTATGGATAGGAATTTGTTACTGCACGGGAAGCAGTGACCAAAACCATCCCCAAGAAAAGAAATGCAAGAATGCAAAGTGATTGTCTGAGGAGGCTTTACAAATAGCTGAGGAAAGAAGAGAAGCAAAAAGCAAGAAAAAAAGGGAAAGATATGCCCAACTGAATGCAGAGTTCCAGAGAATAGCAGAGAGATAAGAAGACCTTCTTAAGTGAATAATGTAAAGAAGTTGAGGAAAACAACAATGGGAAAGAATAGAGATCTCTTCAAGAAAACTGGACATATCAAGGAAACATTTCATGCAAGGATGGGCAGGATAAAGGACAGCAATGGTAAGGTCCTAAGAGAATCAGAAGATCTTAAGGAGAGGTAGCAAGAATACACAGAAGAACTATGCAAAATAGGTCTTAATGCCTTGGATAACCACAATGGTGTGGTCACTAACCTAGAGTCAGACATTCTGGGATGCGAAGTCAAGTGAGCCTTAGGAAGCATCACTACAAACAAAGCTAGTGGAGTTGATGGAATTCCAGTTGAGGTATTTCAAATCCTAAAAGTTGATGCTGTTAAAGTACTACACTCAGTATGCCAGCAAATTTGGAAAACTCATAAGTGTCCTCAGGACTGGAAAGTCACTTTTCATTCCAAACCCAAAGAAGGACAATGCCAAAGAATGTTCAAACTACCACACAATTGCACCCATCTCACATGCTAGCAAAGTAATGCTCAAAATTCTCCAAGCGAGGCTTCAACCATACATTAGCTGAGAACTTCCAGATGTACAAACTGGGTTCAGAAAAGGCAGAGGAATAAGATATCAAATTGCCAAAATTCATTGGATCATAGAAAAAAAAAGAGAATTCCAGAAAAACATCTGCTTCATTGACTACGCTAAAGTCTTTGACTGTATGGATCACAACAAATGTGGAATTCTTAAAGAGATGGGAATACGAGACCACCTTGCTTGTCTCCTGAGAAACTTGTATTCTCAATCAAGTCAGGAAGTAACAGAACATTACATGGAACAAGGGACTGGTTCAAAATTGGGATGGGAGTATGAGAAGGGTTTATATTGTCATCCTGCTTATTTAACTTATATGCACAGTACATCATGTGAGATGCTGGGCTGGATGAAGCACAAGCTGGAATCAAGATTCCCAGGAGAAATATCAACAAGCTCAGATATGCAGATGACACCACTCTAATGGCAGAAAGTGAAGAGGAACTAAAGAGCCTCTTGATGAGGGTGAAAGAGGAGAGTGAAAAAACTGGCTTAAAATTTAACATTCAAAAAACAAAGATCATGGCATGTGGTCCCATCACTTCATGGCAAATAGATGGGGAAAAAGTGGAAGCACTGACAGATTTTATTTTCTTGGGCTCCAGAATCACTGGGGATGGTGACTGCAGCCATGAAATTAAAAGATGCTTGCTCCCTGGAAGGAAAGCTATGACAAACCTAGACAGCATATTAAAAAGCAGAGACATCACTTTGCCAACAAAGGTCTGTATAGTCAAGGCTATGATTTTTCCAGTAGTCATGTATGGATGTGAGAGCTGGACCATAAAGAAGGCTGAACACCAAAGAACTGATGTCTTCGAGTTGTGATGCTGGAGAATACTCTTGAGAGTCTCTTGAACTGCAAAGAGATCAAACCAGTCAATTCTAAAGGAAATCAACCCTGAACATTCTTCAGAAGGACTGATGCTGAAGCTGGAGCTCCAATACTTTGGCCACCTGATGTGAAGAACTGACTCATTGGAAAAGACCCTGATGCTTGGAAAGATTGAAGGCAAAAGGAAAAGAGGGCAACAGAGGATGAGATGGTTAGATAGCATCACTGTCTCAATGGACATGAATTTGAGCAAACTCCAGGAGACAGTGAAGGACAGGGAAGCCTGGTGTACTGCAGTCCACGGATCACAGAGAGTTGGACATGACTTCGTAACTGAACAACAAAAAAGGTGGGGAAAAACCCAAGTGTTCCTAACAGATAAACAAAAAGTGATATATACACACAATGGAATGTTATTCAGCCATACTTAAGAATATAGTTCAGGTTCATGCTACCACATGGATTAACCACGAAAAAATTGAGTATATAAATCACACACAAAAGGATAAATGTTATATGATTTCACTTACATGAAATATTTAAAATAAGCAATTCATAGAAATGGAAGGTAGACTAGAAGTGACCAGCTGATTGGAGAGATTGGAGAGTTGTTGTTTAATGGGTACAGTTTCTGTTGGGAGGATGAGAAGGTTTTCATGGTGGTGATGGCTGCACGGCAGTGTGAATGTGATTAATGTGAATGAATTATGTGCCTAAAAGGGTAAGGTGGCTAATTTTATGCCATGTATACTTTGCCACACAGACATGCACACAACACTGATGGCTTGTCCACCCCCGCCTCTGTGCTTTTAGTCACAAAGTTGGTTTTTCTTCGTGTACATTTTGTTTTTCCTAACATTTCTGCCTGTTGAAATCCCATTTCATTTTCAAGTCCTACCTTAAATGCTATCTCCTTCCTTGATGACTTTCCTAACTTTTTGTCCCTCCAATCAAATCAATGTGATGTTTAATTTGTTTGGGCTTTGGGAATTCTCTATACATTTCTTCTGGGCTGTTTTCTTAGTTCCCTGTTAGACTATAATTGGGGCTTCTACCAATTGCTTATTTTATATATTTCATATAAGTGAAATGATATAACATTTATCCTTTTGTGTCTGATCTACAATGTTTTTGTGGCTAATCCATGTGGTAGCATGAGCTGGAACTATATTTGTATGTATGGCTAAATAATATTCCATTGTATGTATATATCACACTTTATTTATCTGTTAGGGACACTTGGGTTTTTCCTACCTTTTCTGTTGGTCACAGGGACCCCCTGTTCATCTTTGCATAATTCATTCAACAAATATTTATTGAGCCCATACTGTGCACCAGCTTGGTACATAATGCCAATATACGGTAAAAGTTAAAATGTTGGACTGAGTTGAAATGTCATAAGTGGTCTGAACCCCAAATCCTCCGAGGAATTTCATAGTGGTGTAACTTTAAGGAGGAGTCACTTTCCTCCATACTTAAAAGATTTGTGGCTTTCATTTCTGGAGGTAGTCAGCTATGGGCTTCCCTGGGGACTCAGATGGTAAAGAATCTACCTGCAATGTGGGAGACTTGGGTTTGATCCCTGGGTCAGGAAGATCCCCTGGAGAAGGGCATGGCAACCCACTCCAGTATTATTGCCTGGAGAATCCCATGGACTTGGGAGCCTGGCGGGCTGTAGTCCACGGGGTTGCAAACAGTCAGACATGACTGAGCATGCACACATATGGAAAACCCATTATGCCTTGCTGTTACCTCCATCATTCATCATTCAGCTATGACAGGCTGTTTTTCCTTTCTTCCAGGAAAATATATTACCCACCTTTGGGGAAATTGTTTTCCTTTTCCTGTCCTCCAACTCCAACCCCTGTACTTGGGTGAGCTGCCATGTTCTTATGCGATTTCACTCTCTTGGTCACTGTTGACTGGTCCAAGGTGGACACTTAACCCAAGCTGGGCCAATTAAAGTTTTCCCTGGAATTTAAAAAACCAGAACAGAGGAGGGGAGCCTGGGGGAGACTAGAAGCCACACTGCCATCTGTGTAAGAGGAAGGCTTGTAGCAGGACAGCGTATGGCTGAGGCACAGACAGAAAGGGCCCTGGCACCAGCTGAATCCAAAGATCCAGGCATGTTTTTGTCCATCCTATTGCTGTTTCAATCCTTCATTGTATTCCAACAAATTTCTAAATTAGTCTAAAGTGGAATTCTGTTCCTTGTAACCTATTTGCTGCAAACTCTCTGAGCCTTGGTTTTCTCATTAAAAGGGATGGTAATCCCTTTTTCATAGAATTGTTATGAATATTTTAAAAAGATATTGCATATAAAGTGTTCAAGATAGCACCTGGCATATAATAAGTGACCAATAATTGTTAACAATGATTATCATTTAAATCTGCCTGCAGACAATGTGGGTGCTCCCTCTAAGCCTATTGAATCAGAAAAGAGTTTCGATTCTTCTTTCAGCTCTGTCCATGAGAGAAGGGTCATTCTTTGTGACTTTAGTGCCTTCTGTCCTCATTTGGCCCAGCCATGCCTCCTTCTCTGATGACAACCTGAGTTCTGAAGGGCTCTCACCATTTTCAGCCAGTTCTGGCGGAAGTGTCTCCCACCATGGGGGCCTGAGACAGATGGGTTTATCCCACACTCCAAACGGAGCCTCACCTCATTCCATTTCCATTTGGCTCCAGCTGGTAGACACCTACTGCACAGCTCCAAGGCTTAATTGCATTCTGCTTGTATGTTGCCAGACACTAAAACCTTGTTGTTGGGAGTTAAGTGTTTTGGGAAATGGGCTGTATTATTTTGCCAACCGAGGCTCTGGAAAGTTGGAACTGCTGAATGAGCCGCCAGACCTGACCTTGGTCTCCGACTGGTGCACCTGTACTCGCCAGGGAAGACGTGTTGAATTGCTTGCTGTGAGCTCTGTGAATCGACTTGGAAGATGCCCTGCTCCTGCAGGGACATTTAGTGGCACATAGTAGGCTCTCAATTGTTCTCATAATATAAATATATTGTGAATTACTCTGGCTGTTAAAGGTAAACCAACAGCAAACAACTAAATCATGGTTGGTGCCAGACAGGGTTTTAAGCCCTCTATGTGTACTAACTCGGTGGTTCACAAACTCTGCTGCACACTAGAATCACCTGGGTCATTTCTAAAGGTCCTGATACTCAGGCCACACCCTGTGCCAATGACATCAGAATCGCTGGGCAGCAAGAGTTTTAAGAACTCCCTGGGTGATTCAAATGTGCAGTCAAGGACGAGATTCAGTGAAGGTCCTCATATAATCCTCCCAGCTAGTCTATGAAGTGGGTACTATTACTCACACTGTATTATTGAGGAAACTGGAGCACAACAGACAGGTTAAGTGACTTTCCCAAGGTCACACAGCTGGCAAGTGTCAGAGTCAGTCTACCAGACCAGCAGGCTACCAGGTCCCAGAGCCCAGGCTTTTAATTCTAGAGTAAAACACTGCAACTCCACCACTATGCTACATCCTGCAACAGAAGCCTGAGTTTCTCCCCTTTTATACTCTCTGAGGATGCCTCATCCTCTCCCGATTTCGCCTCATTGGTCTTCTCACCTTCAGTCTCAAGCCCTCTACTTCAGTAGGATCATAATGCATGCCACACATGCAATTTTAAGTTTCCTATGGGTCACATTAAAAAAGCAAGACAAGTGAAATTAATACAACATTTTATTTAACCCAATATACCCCAGGTATTATCGTTTTGACATCCAATCAATGTTAAAAAATGTTAATGAGATATCCCACATTTTTCATACTAAGTGTTCAAAATCCCATGTATATTTTCAGTTATAGCACAGCTCAGTTTGCACCTGCCACATATCATGTGCTCAGTAGCTACAAGCAAGTAATGGCTACCATATTGGACAAAGTGACTAAGAGTGCAGACCTTAGAAATTCTCATCACAAGAAAAAAAAAGTAATTGTGTGAGTTGATGATGGATAACATCTAGCCTTGGTAATCCTTTCACAATTTGCACATACATATATGTCATTATGCTGTATACCTAAAACCAATACAATGTTATATGTTAACTAAACATAAATGTCCATTAAAAAAATTAAAAATAGAAAAAAAAGAAGTATCATAGTTTATTGGAAGACAGAGGGTGAGAAGACAATGATACCATGATTAACCATTTTATATTGTGGAACTCTCTCCTCTCCTCCTGGGTTTCCTGGCTTGACTGATACCAGACGCACGGGACCATTCTTAGTATAGACTAAGCGAAGGTTCCGGAGTTAAGCCACATCTAAATTACTAGTTAAGATAACTCTAAATTCCAATATCATCTTTTCCCTAATGGGTCCTTTTTGACAGGGCCACCCCTTCTACCTCCTCACCTCCCACTTTGGAGACCATGGAGCTGGGACGTCACCTGTCCAGCACGTTCTGTCACATACAGGAAGGTTGGCTCTGATAATGACCCCCACCTTACACGTATTTTATGCTCTTTTAAAGCAAAATGGACATTTGCAAAGCTACTGCAAAGCTGAGTGATAAAACATCTATGTTCCTAGTCTTTCCTCTGTCTCTTGATTGATGCTTTGGCTTTAACTCTGATTTTTCTCTCTGCTCTACCTGCACAATGGATCTGAAGACAGTCTCTCCCACTACTGTGCCACTAGCCCTGTGAAAGGAAGGACCTTTCCTCGGGGCTGTCTGGAATTTAGCCACACTTACACATGGATCCCTCTTCTCTAATTAGGAATCCTTTTGTTGCAAGTGAAGGAGACCAAACCAAATCTGGCTTATTGAGCAGGCTTTGTCCACATAACCAATTCAAAGGTCCGACTTGATCCAGATACCCTCATTGTGATTTGAGACTTCTCTTACTCCATTTCTCAACTTCATTTTCGTCTCCTGGTTGGCAGTGTCTGTGTGGTGGCTCTTGGAAGCTATACTAAGTCGCTTCAGTCGTGTCCGACTCTGTGCGACCCCATAGACGGCAGCCCACCAGGCTCCCCCGTCCCTGGGATTCTCCAGGCAAGAACACTGGAGTGGGTTGCCATTTCCTTGGAAGCTGTAGACTTATTTTATCCTTATTGTCATTAATTCCAGCAGAAAGTTCCTTGCTCTCACCAGTTCCAACACAAGATCAGAGGTTGACTTTTATCGGATTACATGTCCATCCCTCTGTTCCACTCTGGTCCATGCTCCAACTATGACCTGTGGTCTATTTTTATATGACCTGCAATCTCAGGTTTTTACATTTTTAAATGGCCATGTATATAAAAAGAATATGCAACAGATATTTGCTATATCTGTTCCTGCTCCTTCACAGAAAAAGCCTCTCCAGTGCACATGGGGTGCTCTCATGATAACCATGCAGGTGGCTGCAGGTGGCTCAGTCAGAGCAGTGGGACAGGGCACCACCTGACACAGGCTTGGCATGCAGTAGGTACTCGATACTTCTCCCTGAGGTTCTTCTTTGAGCTTGGGAGCTGGGGGGTGATGTATTGCCTCCTTCTAGTCCCTAGTCTATTTTAGTCGTAAAAGATCTTCCTTTGAGTAAATACTCCTCGCCTAAGCTGTTAATGCCCGCCCAGTTCCTTTTTGGCAGGTTTTAAATATTTCCTGGAGAGCAAGATGGAAGGGTAATACTAACATACACCACTAGATGGAGCTACAGCTCTGAGAAATAGGCTGGGAAAGTGATGAGTAAGTCTCGCATCTCCCCTGCCCAAGACAGACAGACACACAGGTTCTAGACTTGGCTCTGCCACTTACCGGCTATGTGACTGTTGGCAAACGACTTCAAGTGCTGGCATCCTTACTTGTGAAATGGGGATTATAACAATGCTCACATCAGAGGTATGTCGTGACCATCAAGTAGGATGCAAACTGTGGAACACAGAGTAAGTTAACAGGATGCTAGGAAGTCCCATCACTAGAGCTACTCCTGGGGGCATGGTTCCAAAAGCAAGGTAACTTTAGTGACCTCCTTGTCTCATATGATCAGGGCTGGGGGGCAGGGTCAGAGGGCAGCAGCACAAGGGAGTGAAATGAAATGAATTCGCTCAGTCATGTCTGACTCTTTGCGACCCCGTGGACTGTAGCCTACCAGGCTTCTCTGTCCATGGGATTCTCCAGGCAAGAATACTGGAGTGGGTTACCGTTTCCTTCTCCAGGGGATCTTCCCGACCCAGGGATCAAACCTGGGTCTCCTGCATTGGAGGCAGACACTTTAACCTCTGAGCAAAAGGGAGGGAAAGCAGAGTTAGCTGAACACGGGTACAAAACACCTTTTGGAGGCTCCATTTCATCATCTGTAAGGCAGGGGAGCCCTACCTTGCAGGATGATGATGAAGAGATGAGATAACACATAGCAAGCATTTTGCACAGTGTCTGGAAGGAAGCAGTCCCTCCGTCAGTGCGAGGTTGTGAGTGGCTGCTTGACGCTTTTTGCAAACCCAGTCCTCAAGACCCTCTCTCCCCGCTCCTCTTCTGCCCTCTCCTCCCACTTCCTGCTTTAACTGTCATGACCCATAGGATGCTGAGGTCCTACGTCTGTCTCCACTGCCACCCACTCTCCTGAGTTTTAAATCCCCCCACTTGACTGCCCCAGAAGCATCTCCCACTCAGTATGCTCAAAACGGAACTCCTTACCTTCTCATTCTGAATGTTCTTTTCTTCCTTTCCTTCTGCTACATTAAAGGTACCAACTTCCACCCAGTGGTCTGAGCTGGAAAATTGGACATGATTCCCGATGTTCTTGTCTTCTGTCCATTTGTCATACACCAAACCGACTTCTGCTGATTCCACCTTTTAAATATCCTTTTAATGGATCTCCCTGGCCCCACTGGCATGTGCTTCCTATAATCACTGCTACGGCAGCCGTATCTTAGCACCCTGTTCCCTGCCTTGCACTCACACAGTGGCTATTTGTTTTTCTTGAATGGAAATATGATTATTCCCCTGCTGAAAATCCTTCCCTGGCTCCCCATGGCCAGTAAGTTGGCCTAAACTTCCTAACATGGCCTGAAAGAAAGAAAACAGTTAGTCACTCAGCCGTGTCTGACTCTTTGCGACTCTGGCTTGTAGCCTGTTTCTGTTCTTGAGATTCTCCAGGCAAGAATACTGGAGTGGGTTGCCATTCCCTTCCCCAGGGGATCTTCCTGACCTGGTGATCGAACCTGGGTCTCCTGCGCTGCAGGTAGATTCTTAATTGTCTGAGCCACCAGGGAAAATTAACATGGCCTAGAAGGCACCTAAAACTCTGATTTCTACCTCCCTCCCCAGCCTCCGTCTCCTCTCCTTCCCTGTGCTCACTACCAACCTGACCTTACAGTCCAGCCAGACATATGTTATTTCAGTTCCTCAGATGACACTGAGTTTCTTTTTTGCCTCTAGGCCTTTCCCTCCTTCTTTCTTCTCCACTCCCCCTCACCCCAATCCTGATTTAATACAGAAAAGTTTAGGGGCTTTCCTTGTGGCTCAGATGGTAAAGAATCTCCCTGCAATGCAGGAGACCCAGGTTCAGCCCCTGGGTCAGGAAGATCCCCTAGAGAAGGGAATGGCTACCCACTCCAGTATTTCTTGCCTGGAGAATCCTAAGGACAGAGGAGCCTGGCAGGCTATAGTCCACAGGGCCGCAAAGAGTCAGACATGACTGAGTGACTGAACACACACAGAGAAGTTTAGAACCTCTTAACTGAGCAGCCTCCTTATAGACTGCATCTCACCTCTACACCCCAGTGGCTTGTCATGACATCACACTAAACAAAGAGTACTGCCGTGGATATCATGCAGTCCCTCTGCCTTCTCCATCACCCTTTGCTGACCTGTGCCTCTAGGTAAATTATCTGTGATCAGGGACCTTGTCTGCTTTGGTCATTGCTCTACCCTTTGAACCTAGAACTTGGTTGGTTGATGCATATTCAGTTCTTGATAAATATTCATTGACTAAAAAGAGTAAATAACTGAATAGGTGAGATGCTGCATAGACAGAAAAATAGTTCGACTCTCTTCTTTCCACCCCTTCTGGATCATGGGGAGATGCTGGGGTCCAGCCTATATGAGCATCCCGATAATCAAGTCCAGATGTTTAAATGTTAATTCGGTTTGGCTGTCAGCGAGAGAGTTAAAATGACTACAGGTCCTGTAACTTAAGTCAGATGTATGGGGGAAGACCAAGATGGGAAAAGAAGACGAAGATGAGAGAAGAGGTTAAATGGCAATAAACCCACACAATTTTGAGATGACTGGAAGTTAAGCTTCCTTGTACAACCAAACCCAACACAAGATATTACAAGGACTCTTAAGGATGAGATTTTCTTGCACATCACTTGCCTTGTTGGGAAGTGCTCCATCCATTCACCCACCAACCCACCTACTCATCTCTATCTAGGACAGTATACATAAAGTTGAGAACTACACTCTCACTCTAATGGTATGAAATGGGCATAACATCAGCACCTACTTAACTGTAGTTGTGAGATTATTAGGCAAGAATATCACCCAGCACTGGGCCTGCTGCATATCAATAAATGATAACTGTATGTTACTATTAGGATTTCAATACCACGCCCAGATCCCACAGCTCCAACTTTTCCCCAGCCAGACAGCAAACATTCAACTCAATTTTATTATCCAGAATTTGAGGAGAAGGCTAAGAGGGAAGGATCCTGGAGAGGGAGTAGGCAGAATCAGGCTGGACCAAGGAGCATCAGAGGCCGGGAGCCTGAGGCTGGTATGTGAGGGAGAAGGGGGCTTCCACCTGGGAGCAGCTCCCCCTAGAATGTTTTCAGAATCTGGTCTCCAGATGACCCTACCAGATCATAATGAGTCTCCATGAGAGCAGGCACACGGTGTAGACAGCCCTCCTCCACTGGGGTCACTGGTCGACCCAGGCCCACTACGTCTGGGCACTCTGGGACCGGATGGGGATGTTGATTCGGCTCTGCAGCCAGCTGATATAATCCTCTTGAGGCATATGGATGATGTGTTCTCGCACAAACTAAGGGGGCAGACACAAGACAGCCTCAGATTTGGTCTGAAAGCTAGACTCCATGCCCCCTCCCCTCCCCAAGAAGATCCCAGATGATTTGTGATTGAGGCTGGTGGCCCCAGGACACCTCCAACCCCTCAGGCATTCATAATCAAGAAAAGGGCCTCTTTCCAGTTTCCCAGTTCAGCAGGCTAATTTTAAGTCCCTTTTTGTCACCACTGACCCAAAGAAATCTGGGGAGAGCAGAAAAACCCAGCTGTCTGCATCTTTTTCTCTTTTCTACTGCAGAATATCTTTTTAAAAAGTCATTTGTCCATACACATTTTTGGGTTCACAGACTCCCTTGAGAATTGAGGACAGCCACAGGCTTGCTTCCAGGAAAGGGTTAAGATACAAAGCACAGAGTTTCACATGAATTTCAGGTTAAGAGACCCTCCCACATCCAGGTTAACAGAAGTTCTGTGATGTTCTACTGGGAGAAGAGCATGCTAACTTTTATGAGCTAGGGCTAATAAAACTCAGCCCAGAAAAAGGGGAACATCCATATCCATAGTCCCCTCCTTTCACCCATTCAGAAACGGCTTTTTCCATAAGCTGTCACTGAGTCGTGTCCCACTCTTTGCAACCCCATGGACTGCAGCAGGTCAGGCTTCCCTAGTCAGGCTTTACCATCTCCTAGTGTTTGCTCAAACTCATGTCCACTGAGTCGGTGATGCCATCCAACCATCTTGTCCTCTGTTGTCACCTTCTCCTGCCTTCAATCTTTCTCTAAGTGGCAGGTGGAATGCACACCCCACAACTGGAAAGATGCCCTGGAGACTTAGTTTCAGGCTAGCCTGCCAGATTCTCCCACGAAAGAGCTTCACGAGATGTGGGAAGCGGAATCTGACATTGGAGCTTGTCCACAAGGTATTTCTCCCTCCCCCAACTCCTGACTGTGTGCCCACATACACAAGCCAGGTCAGCCTGTGGAAGGGCCAGACCATCATGAAAACACTGAGAGGCCCAAGAAAGCCACCATTTGAGTCACTTCTTTGTCTTGAGACACTGAAAACCCTATTAAAACGTACATTTGCCATAACATAAAATTAAGGAAGTGACTCCACAGATATCTGTTAATATCTTAGTTGGAGGGCCCTTCCTCCTCCCCACATCTGCTGACACCTTTTGATGCCCTAAGGGAATAGGGCACCAGGAATTTCTAGGGGAGGTGGGGAAGGTAGGCTGCTACTGCAGACCCTTGTGAGGCTCCTCAGCACCCTTCAGATAAAGACCTAAATCCTTAACTTGACCTTCAGAGATCTGCACACGCTGACATTTCTGGTCCCCTGGGAACCATGCACCTTCCTGCTCTCTTCCTTCCAGAGCCACTGACTGCCGCTGAATCCCTCTAGCAGTTCAAGCTCTGTCCTGCTCCGGGGCCTGGGCACCTGCTCATTCCCTTTCTCTTCAGCTTGCTGCCTTTTCAGATCTCAGCTTAAAAGTCATCCTCCTCAGGGGGCTCTCGTTCAGAGAAGCCTCTTCCACATTTACGTTAAGTCAGGGCTCCTCAAACTGTATTGTGCGTATCAGTCACCTGGCATCTCACTGAAACACAGATGCTGAGCTGGTCAGATACAGTTCAGAGCCTGGGATGCCGCATTTCTAACACGCACCCATGTGAGGTCCACAGGCCACGATTTTAGTTGCAAGCTTCACAGTGCTGCTCACTATGACTGTCAGTTATTGCACTCACATGTCCATTCATTTCTATTTCTCCAAAGACTCCAAGTTTCCCGGGGGCATCATTTACACAGAATATAATGTCCCCTGGAGCTGAACAACCAAGGTCACAGGACAATGCCTCTTCTATTGGATGATGAGTTCCATGAAGGCTTTTATGCCTTTTAAAAAACTTTAAAAACTTCAACAGTGCCTAGATGTTGAGAGGCCAGAATGAGTGTGTCTGGGGTGTTATGAGAGGAAAGGAAGTGCTCGTCACCTCGATGGCGACTGCGATGTCCGGGGAGCACAGTTCCCAGGCTCTTAGCTCCTGGAGCACCTTTAGGAGGACATGCGGTCGGATCCTCAGGTCCAGATTTTCCCCAAACTTCTGCAGTTTTGCCAGGATCTTCCTCACAGGGCGGAAATTCTTCAGATCCTCAGGGAGTCTGGACAGCAGGTCAAAGTACCTTCAATTCCAAGAGGAGAGGATCGGTTAGGAAACTGCTGGCAGACAGTCTGGGCACCCAAAGGACCTCATCTCCACTCCTGGGATGTCTCCAGGGTAGCAACAGTCTTTATCTGGGGGACTTTCCTCCCTCCTCAACGTAAAGTATCCACAGATCAGGCAAGTCTTTGTTTTTAGGGATAGTAAAAACCGGGAGTCACGATTAGCACAGTGGCTCAGCAGTAAAGAACCCGCTTGTAATGCAGGAGACACAGATTTGATCCCTGGGTTGGGAAGATCCCCTGGAGAAGGGAATGCAACCCACTCCAGTGTTCTTGCCTGGGAAATCCCATGGACAGAGGAGCCCAGTGGGTTACAGTCCATGGGGTTGCAAAGAGTCAGATATGTCTTAGAAACTTAACAACAACAAAAACAATGAAAATTAAGGGCATGCTTTAAAGACAGGCATTGATGATTTTTTCTGCCAAGCAGACAATGTGACAAGTTATAAGGAAGGAAAAATACTGGTATTCTGAAGCTACTCTTGGAGAGTTAATCGAGCCAAGGAGGACATGGACGCACTTGTGGGATACCTTCTAGGATGCAAGAGGTTCTCACACACCAGCTGCTGAGGACGTGTGTCTGTGTGTGTGTGTATTTTCCATGTTCCTGAAAATGAACAATCAGAGGCCATGATTTTGGTGTTTCAGTGGGTTTTAAGAACCTACTTTGGCCACTGGATACAAAGAGCCTTCTCACTGGAAAAGACCCTGATGCTGGGAAAGATTGAAGGCAAGAGGAGAAGGGAGGGACAGAGGATGAGATGGTTGGATGGCATCATTGACTCAATGGACATGAGTTTGAACAAACTCTGGGAGATGGTGAAGGACAGGGAAGCCTGGTATGCCTCAGTTCATGGGGTTGCAAAGGGTTGGACATGACTGACTGAACAAAAAATATTAACATTATGACAGTGTGTGAAGGTAGTTTGGGAATGCATCCTTGAGACAGTGGGGAAAAGGTAGGTTCTAACCTAGGGGTTCAGGTGTGGGTGAAGGTAGGGGTGTTATCTCATGGAAAATGGTTTTTTTCCCCGATTGTAGAAAAAGTTGAAGAAAAACTTGATCATCCATCATACATTTTGGCTGCTCATACTGCTTTATATTTGTCATATCTGTTTATATATTTATTCTGATCTTTTTGTAAGCTCCCATTCTGCATTATTAAAATTGTTGAAGGGATTCTTGGTACATTTTTAGGCTTTCCTATCTTACTCTAAGATCTTGATTTACTCACCCTGACAGGATGGAGGTTTTGGAAATCAGACTCCAATTTTATATTGCAGATAAGCATAGAGACAGGTCAGACAGGGGTTTAAATCCTAAAGTTTCCCGATTTGTAAAGTGGGGGATAATATGTACCCTTCAGGATTTTTGTGGGGAATAAAATAGACAATTCATGAAAAGTGCTTAGGAGGGGCGTGTCTACCATCCAGCAATCACCCAATTTGCATTATTCTGTGTTGTATTAATTATCACCCCTGTGCACACTGTTCTTGAGGTATGCTTGTCTGGCTTTGTATCATTAAGAGTTAAATTATTTGGGGAATATAGTTCTCCCCCCACAGACCTCAGGATCTGTTGGTATTTTCAGATTGGTTTGCCTCTTCTGCTTCTCTTATAAGGGTTGGCAAGTGAGTCTATATTTGCAAGCTGAAGCAAACAGAAGGTAAATATGGTGAGTGCAGCTAGGTAGATTATCTGTGGCTCAGGAACTGTGGGGTTTCTTGCCTGATTATACTCTGGATATAGCCTGTTTTGGGAGAGGGGCCCTCCTAGTGGCCGAGGACAGTTTTGGAGTGATGCTTCTCTGTCTTGAGGATAATGGGACTGAATGTAACTTTGTAACACCAGTACCCCGTTCACCACTTCCAGGGACTGCCTTATCTGGCTCTCAGGATCTTTACCAGTGGTCTGCAATTTCTTCTGCATCGGCTTTCACTGCGGAGACTTGGTGTCTCATTTTGGCTATATCCTTTTGGAAATTTGAGACAAGGTTGAAAGAGTGGAACTTCTGGATACCTCTTTCTTCTTGGCGCCTGCATCACAGATGGTATGAGAAAGAGGAAGATGAATCAGATGCTCTTTTTCTTTCACCTTCCTAGCTGCCCTCAGAGATCTGAGTTAAACACCTTTTCCTTCTTGAGGTCCTTCTTAACCCTCTCAGCTACCCTGTAAGATACCAGCGGGCTTTGGGCCTAAGAGGCTACAGCTCTCTCCAAGGTCCTGAAATGCTCATTGTCTTACTAAACCCAGTCACTTTTTAATCAGCCCTCATTCTCTCTCTACTTTTGATTGTCTTTCCAGTTTTCTCATTGGTAAGATGGAGGATAATCATCATTCCTAGATCCCAGTGGTGAGGAGTAAATGATAACATGTGTATAGTGCTGAGGTCAGTGCTGACTCACAACAGCAGGTGTTTAACTCATGTTGGTTCCTCTCCTCCTCATGCCCTTCATCATCTTATGCATACATCTTCTCTCTCCAAAGAGACTATATTACAAATATACCCATGCCGCCAACCATACACACATTTCAATGGCTTTCCATTTACTCAGAATAAAGTCCTTTGAGTGACTTACTCCCTAAGGCTCTGGATTATTCAGCCCCTACAACAACTTCCAGCCTTATCTCTACCCTTTCTACCCCTTTTCTCCCAGAATTTTAGGGTTTGGTTCATGAGCTGGGTCAGGAAGATCCCCTGCAGAAGGAAATGGCACTCCACTCCAGTATTCTTGCCTGGAGAATTCCACGGGCAGAGGAAGAGGAAGCTGGTAGGCTACAGTCCAAAGGGCCGCAAAGAGTCGAACATGACTCAGTTGACTGAGCACAAGTGAACAAAGTCTCTGAGATAAACCTCAGCTTGTCAGGGCTCAGCCTTAATGCCACCTCCTTAGAGAGGTCTTGCTGGATTACCAGTCTGCATTAGGTCCTCATGGTTTCACTCCTTCTCCTAGAACCCTTTTCCCTTACTGTGGAGCAGTGACTATAAATTGTACCCATAAATCCATCAGTTCAGTTGTTTTGTCTCTGCCCATATTTTCCAGGAGACTATAAGCTCCCTGAGGGCAGGGAACATGTCCTTCTCAATCCCTGTTATCGTCCCAACACCACGCATCTGGTGGTTATATACTAAGTGCCAGATGAATATCCTTTGAGTGAATGGATACACGTGTGCTCTTACTTCATGAGGATTTCCATCTTATCCTGTAGACAGAAGCCAGCCTCCTGGGCCACGCTGTAAAACTTGGCCCTCATGGTGTTACACACCCCACTCTTGTACTGGATGATGTCACGGTTGGCGCGGCTGTGGACACAGATAAGATGGGCTTAGGGGACCAAGCCCAAGGGACAGACGCATCCCTGGGGCCCAAGGTGCTTTGCAATAATACACAGCCAGGTTCTCCATCCTCACCTGAGACCTCCCTCAGCATTCCCCTGGATGTAGGGAATAACAGACCTTCCCAACAATGTTGGACTGGTGACTCAGGCCTTATTACACGAGCCCATGATGAGACATCTGGTCACTTTAGCTCAGCAAGGGCTAAGGACAGTGAGATGAAAATAGAACCTGGAGCTGGGAGGTAGATTCAGGTTCAAACTCCCTACCACCACGTTTTAGCTATGTGGCCTCTGGTGAGACATTTCATCTGGCCAGGTTTCAGACTGTTTCCTTGTAGAATGGGACAGTACCCCTGCCTCACAGAATTAGTTTTGAGGAATAAGCAATAATGAATATAGCAGTTTTGAACTGTGGTGCTGGAGAAGACTCTTGAGAGTCCCTTGAATGGCAAGGGGATCAAACAAGTCAATCCTAAGGGAAATCAACCCCGAATATTCTTTGCAAGGACTGATGCTGAAGCTGAAGCTCTAACACTCTGGCCACCTGATGTGAAGAACTGACACATTGGAAAAGACCTTGATGCTGGGAAAGATTGAGGGCAGGGGGAGAAGGGCGGGGCGACAGAGGATGAGATGGTTGGATGGTATCATCGACTCAATGGACATGAGTTTGAGCAAACTCCGGGAGACAGTGAAGGACAGGGCAGCCTGGCGTACTGCAGCCCATGGGGTTGCAAAGAGTCAGACATGACTGAGTGACTGAACAACAAGCATGGAGGAAGGCTCTGTTGCCACTGTCTGCACGGGTCGCTCCACATCTTGGCTATAAGCCCCTTGCTCTGGCGTCCTTTGTCCCTCAGTTGTATCTATGGCTTCAGGGAGTCTGGTTGGCACTGGGTTATTTCTACATCCCTGGGAAGATGGAGGCTGCAGGTGCCACAGTCCCTCTTGCCTGGCACCTTCCGTTGCCTACCTGGCGTACCTTTTAAGCTTCTTCTGGAGCACCTGGGAGTGGCTGTCTCCGCTTGTACTGCTGGATCTGTCACTGAGACACAGAGAAATGGTTTCACGTTGCCTGGAGTCTGATTCCCCCCCAAAGGGTGACTTTAGGGCCCCCATGACATCTGCCAGCCTCAGGTGAGTGTGGCGGTTCTAATCAAGGCATTCGATAGAACTGCGTGCTTTCCCCACACTTTGATCTTTGCTCCCACTGGACACTCTGCTTGCAGAGTCTTCCTTGTTTCTCCCCCAGCAGCTCAAATCCTGCCGGATCTCATGGCCTAGAGCAAGTGCTGCTCTGACTCTCCTAGTCCAGTGGTGGCCTACTGCCTCTGCATGTTGCTGGGATGACAAGTTTTCAGGAACCCAGCTTCTTCTGTATAAAACCGGACTCTCCATCTGGAGGGCAGGTTCACTGTGCACACTCCCATCCTCCTCTCTGTCCTCACTTCTCCTGGGGTTGAGTGCAGATCTGGGGAGGGGCAAGTCCTCCTGGTCATGCTGTCTGGGGTGGTCCCAGCCCCAGGCTGCCTCTTCATTCAAGGATTCTCTTAACTGGACCCTGGTGCTGAACACCCAATTCACTCAGTTTGGGAGACAGGCAGAGCTGGGTTCAGAGCCCAGCCCTGGCACTGTCTACTCCTGGGCTGTGGAGAAGCGCCTCTGCTCTGGAGTGTCAGTTTCCTCATCTGTGATCAGGCAACTCCTGGTGCCATTTGCCCTTTCTAGGTTGGGAGGTGACTGAATTCCTTAAGCGGCTGCTCCCTCCTGTGACTGCCTGGCTGGGGTCCCTAGATGGGGTGAAGCTCTTTGCTCATCCCCGCCCCCCCATACCTTCTGCTAGGTCCTCCTCCAGTGACCTGGGCCTTCAGCACCCACGTCCAGCATCTTCTCTCACACCCTGCCCCGCTTTGTTTCTTCCCAACATTTGAGACACTCACTTGACTGCTTTATCTGTGTGATTCTAGAGAGTGAGACTATTTTCCTTATCCCTGTGATGTGCGGCAAATCCTCCCCTTCCTGCTCTGTGACATGTTGGACTTCTTCAGGGAGGCCAGCCATTTCTCAGACTCCTCCCCACAGGAAAGGGCCCGGCCTTTGCTGCTTTTCCCAGAGGCTCATGGGACTGGACCCAGAGGTCTCAGGTCTGGCAGGTGATGGAGCAAACCCTTATCCCATCTTGCTAGGGAGCAGAGCCCCGGTAATAATACCCAGAAGGCATTGCATTTGGATTCCAACC
Organism: Budorcas taxicolor; assembly: GCF_023091745.1. NCBI lineage: Eukaryota > Metazoa > Chordata > Mammalia > Artiodactyla > Bovidae > Budorcas > Budorcas taxicolor. Next base: position 55,928,686 of record NC_068926.1, read on the forward strand.
AGCTGCCCCTGCCTCTGCTGATGAATTCTTTAGGGGAGCAAGTGGGCTTTGACCTTCCTCCTATAGATGGCTCTCTTCTAGAGCTGAGAGTGTGACTCAGGGGGAGGCAGGAGGTGAAGGAAGTAGTGTTATTAGCTGTGATTTAAAAAAAAACAAACAACAAAGGACCCTTCTGCCTGTCTCAGTCAATCCTTTCCTTGACCCTCCTTGAATTTCAGCCCTACTGGTCTTTGCTCAGTGCCTCTAAGCTTCCTCCTACCTCAGACTCTTTGCACATCTGTTCCCTCTGTTTGGAATGCTATTCCTTCTATTCCCTCCACAGCATGGATCCTAGGTTCTATGGGAAGGTACAGGAATCACCTGGAGAGACTGCTCAGAATGAATGCAGATTTCAGATCCTACTGTTTCCAGCCAGAAGCTAGCTAATTCTTCTTTTTCCCTCAGGTCCTAGCTTAAATGTCAGACTCAGCCTTGGTTAGAATCCTGGTGCTCAACATTCACCTAATCCTCCGTAATTCTCCTTCAGAATGCTATCTAGGGTCATGATTACACAACTATCTCTGTGGGATTATTTGATAAATGCATGACTCTCCCATTAGAACAGTAGCTCTTAACCACTGGCAGGATTCAAGGAGATCAAGAATGCAGATGGAAAACAAACAAACAAAAAAAACCCAACAGGTTGCATCTTCAGCCTTTCGCAGAAATGGAAATCACAGGTTTTTACACATCACATTAAAATTATGGGAGATACTTTGAAAGATCATTTACACTTGACACTAATCCAAAACTACAGTAGTTATCAGAGCTGCTGCTATGTCTTGTTGTATGAGGCATTGCTGACGAAGCTCACAGATGACTATATATCCCATATTTGGTTGTAATATTATAATCAATATTACTAGATTTCTTTGTAAACTTCTGTAGTTTATAGTCTGCATTTGGAAGCATTTTGCTGAAAGGCATCCATAAGCTTTCTTGGATGGCCAAAGAGTCTATGACACAGGAGTTATGATGCCAGACCAGACAGTGGGCTCTACCCACAGGGCAGACTGCATCTGTCTTGTTTGCTGCTGAATCTCAAAACAGCCGGGCACAGCTCCTGGGACATAGTGGGGACTGAGAAGTATTCTCTAGATGAACAAATAAACTGGGGGCAGACCTGCCCCTGCCCCATTACAAGTCACCTGAGTAAAGAGGGAAGGGGTAGTTCCAAAACACACCCTCCCCCCTTCATCTCTCCACTACCAGAGAAGACTAACTTTATGGCTCACGATCGTTGGGAAGTAACAGCTAAATACGCACCACCAAGCCCTGGGAGTCAGGTAACTTATTTCCAGTGAAGAAGGAAGAAGATCCCCCTCTTTGCCCCCCTTCCCACAGTCTGGTGAGGGTGTCTCTGCAATGCCCCCTGTAACCATGTGTTGCCTCCTGACTTACCCACTAGGGCCCCGGGCCTTCCTACCTTGATTTGCGGGTGGTCTGCATGTCCTTATAGGCAGAATCGCTCTTGTTTTGTCTGAGCACTGACAAGATGCTGCAAAGCAAGATGAGTCACTTAATAAGGCTCTGAACATATGATGCTCTGAGGCAGTAAACATCCATGGGAGAACGAACGGAGGGTGCTCATCTACAGGGGGGATCCTAGGTTCTATACGAGGGCACATGAGTCACCTGGAGGAACCACCCAGAATGCACGTGTAGACTCCTGAGCCACATTCCTAGAGATCTGGAAACATCAGGCCTGGAGTGGGACCCCAAAGCTGCATTTAAAACCACACACACACACACACACACACACACACACACACACACACACACATGCACAGTCTTCTGACTCGGGTTCGCAGAGAACATACTTTGAAAACCTTAGAATTTCCTGACACACCACGAAACAATGCCTGCTCAAAGTGCTTGTTAAAAAATATGGTTTCCTCTAGGGATTTTGGTTCAGTGCATCTGGGATGAAGACCATAGATCTGTAGTTTTCACAAGTGCCCCAGCTGATTCTGATCTTCAGGGATGTTCGGGAAAGACTGTTAGAGGATTTTAAGAAAATGTCATCTTCCTAGACAATGTTATGATCTGAATGTTTATGGTCTACTACTACTGCCCCCCACCCGCCCGCCAAATTCATATGTTGAATCCTAACCTTTTAGAGGATGCTGTTAGGAGGTGGCGGCCTTTGGGAGCTGATTAGATCATGATGGGGGAGCCCTAATGATTGAAACTGATGCCCTTGTTTAAGAGACCCTGGAGAACTAGCTTGTTCTTTCTACCACGTGAGGATGCAGTGAGGAGGGCAGCTGTCTATGAAGAAGAGCATCCCTGCTGGACACCGAATCTGCTGGCATCTGGATCCGGGACTTCGCAGCCTCCAGAACTGTGCAAAATAAATGCTGTTCACAAGCCACTCTGTTTATGGTATTTTTTGTTATATCAGCCTGAACACACGAAGACATGGGACCAGAGGGCAGTCTGGCCCTTGAGGCTAGGGGCTGGAAAGGCAGGCTTTCACGGGTTTCTAAACAGCCCAGAATTCTATGTCTGTCTTGATGGGAGCAGATTTGGTGTCTAAAGTGAAGTAGGAATCTACATTTTTAAAGTGAGGCAGGCAAAAGAAAACCTGCAGCTTTCCCTAACTGTCTCTGTGAAGCTCTGCAGAGAAGCCTCCAATATTTGCTGTCTTTGTGAGAGATTAGGGAAACTTTTCTCCTAGACGAATGGAAGCAGATAGGAAATTTCAACAGGTTCTTGCACTGAAACCATGGTTATCTTATCATTAAAGTGAATGCAGGGGCCAGGTGAAGAGTTTTGTGAGAACCAGGTTCTCATGTGGTTTAGTCTTTGAGTGCCTGAAGCGAGTCATCCTTCTCCATTTATGAGATGGGACAAAGGAATTGGGTACTGGTTAATCAATCTGTCTCAGCAAAGTGCTGCAAAGGTTCCACAGGACACTGCACATGAAATAAAAGTAACCACCGCCTCCACTGTCACCAATTTTTACATGCTTAACAATATGCCAGGCACAGGCTAATATGTTAAATGCATCATCTCACTAAATGCTTAATGTGACTTGGTGACGTAGACATTATTTCCGTAATAATGAAAACACTTTACCAGGAAATTATCATTTAATTCTCACTGCAGCCCTTTGGGATAGGTTATTAATGAGCCTCATTTAACAGAATTGGAATCAGGCTCAGAGAGGTGAAGCATCTTGCTCAGCAGCACACAGCCATTAACTCATGGAAATGGAGCTCAACCCTCCTCTGCTTGGTACCACTGCCAATGCCTGGATGATACACAATCTCATTCTAGAGATGAGAAAACTAAGGTTTAGAGAAAGGCTGAGGGACTTGTTCAAAGGCACTAGGTCTTGAACCCACGTCAGTCTGATTCCAAAGCCAGTGTTCATGATGTGAATGCTCACACAGGAAAGGAGCTTCTTGGAGCTGATGCTTCATCACTGTCATCTGTCTTTAATGCTGATAAGCCAGGCAAAGAGGCTGGGGCCGTAAGGGCCAACACTGTCGCCGCATGCCTCAGAGCCGCCCTTCAGGGCCTCGAAGCAAGTTGAAGCAGCAGCAGCTGCCAACTCATCATGAACAAGCAGAGGCGGGTGTGATGCATGTGAGCGTGCTTGGTGAACTGTAATTATGGTAATAACAATAACCGATAAGTCATAGCCAGCATCCTAGTAGGCTGAAGGCGATGATGAACCTCTCTCGTTCCTCATTCATTCTCAGGAAGTAATTTGCTTACTTAGAGGGATCCACGCTTGGGAAGGGAGCTTCAGCTCTAGCCTGCATGGTCTCTGAGGCTTTTAGAGGGTCAGACGTCCAGTGCCTGGGGCTTTCCGCCGGAAGGAGGACACCTTGGGTTCAAGTTCTGACTCTCTGAGCCAATTACATTGGTTGCCTGTCAGCTCGAAACTGCAGAGGGATTCTTTTTGCTCCATGGATAGAAATCAGAATCCCAGAGGTGGCTTCCAAGGTCCCAGCAGACTTATACCTCTTCCCATCCCATTTTGGCAGCATTTTGGTCCGTTCTGAGCATGTTTGCACATGCATGCCTGTAATGTTCACTCCCCTTGCCTGCTCTCCCTGCTTCTCTTGTAATTTGGTTAGCTAGCTCTTCTTCATGCTTCATCCAAAATCTCAGCTTGAAGTTTCCTCCTTGGACAGAGCTTCTCTGATCCCCATCCCAGACAAGATCAGATGCTCCTATTACTTCCTCTTACAGGTCTGAGATTTCTTTCCTAACACTTCCTGCAATAATGAGTACAGTTGGTCCATCCATATTCATAAATACACACTAAAAGAATGAATGAATAACCTTTGGGTTCCTGGGAAGAAGGGCAGCGGAGTAGTTAAAGGAATAGTTTTTGGAATAAGAAAGTTGCAGATTTGAGTTGTCACCTTACCATTTGTTAGCTGGGTGACCTGAAACAAGTTCCTTACCCTCTCTGAACCTCATTTCCTTATTTGTAAAATATAGACAACAGTACCTACCTTGCGGGGTTGTTGGAAGGACTCAGGGAGGTGATACATGTGAACAAAGTACGCGGTTCAGCACTTGTCACAGAGAAAATGCTCAACCATGGGGCACTGCTGGCCTGAACGATATCACTCTGATGCTGACATCCTTTATTTGACCAGGTATCAAGAGAATATACCTGGGTGCCTGTCTTTGCATCTCGTTTTCCAGGGTGATTGTTCTCCGAGCATCTTCCCGAACCATCTCTAGGAGCTTCTGCAGACCTGATGGGAACACAAGAAGTCACTGCCTGCAGGGTGCCTGTGAGACAGGACTGTGCAGGTCAGGGCCCAGCCCCCAGCCTGATATCATCTTTGCTTTGGAGCACTGTCCCGTGGTAGCTCAGTTGGTAAAGAATCCACCTGCAATGCAGGAGACCCTGGTTTGATTCCTGGGTCAGGAAGATTCACTGGAGAAGGGATAGGCTACCCACTCCAGTATTCTTGGGCTTCCCTTGTCGCTCAGCTGGTAAAGAATCTGCCTGCAGTTGGAGGACCTAGGTTCGATCCCTGGGTTGGGAAGATCCCCTGGAGAATGGAAAGGCTACCCACTCCAGTATTCTGGCCTGGAGAATTCCATGGACTGTATAGTCCATGGGGTTGCACAGAGTCGGACACAAATGAGCAACTTTCACTTCACTTAACTTTGGAGCACTTGGGGGCTGGAGAAGGATAAGACCAGGGTCTAGAAGTCTGACAGGTTGTAAATATGACTCCTCTGCCTCCTACCAGTGACCAGCCATCTCCTTTGGAATGCCATCTAGAGTCCTCCCTGTGGCCTGTGAGGCCTTGCAGGTCTTAGTTGCTCTTTGTCCCTCCTGCCTCATGCCATTCTCCGCATCCTCTCGCCGCTGGAACTCTACTGCAGCCTGAGAGCGCTGCTTCTACTTCCAAGAAGAAATCAAGAAGTCACCTTGTGGGGGAAAACTTTCTCTTACTGCATAGGCCTGAGGTTCCCAAATGGTGACCCATAGGCTGATTGGATCGGATTGGACTGGGACGCCCAAACTTGCTAAAACTGGCGGATTTCTCATAAAAACACCCAGGCCTCCAGCTTCCCTGTAAAGACTCTGAGGTGCGGCTCATCACTGTTGTGTGCTGATGGGGCCTTCAGACTTTCAGGGCATTCTCCAGCTCACCATCGCTCTCCCCACTCGTCATCACACTAGCTGACTTGTATTTCCGTACTTGGTACTGTTGCTTTTTATACAATGTAGAGATATTTCTCTGTGTCTGGCTATTGTGTGTTGACTTGAGTTCTCTCAAAAGACAATGTTCAAGCCCTAATCCTCAGTACCTCAGAATATAAATTATTCATGTTTTTATTTGGAAATATGGTGGCTGCAGGTGTAGTAACGAAGAGGATACACTGGAATGGCATGTGTGCGTGCTGAGCCTCTTCAGTCGTGTCCGACTCTTTGCAACCCCATGGGCTATAGCTAGCCAGGTTCCTGTGTCCATGGCATTCTTCAGGCAAGAATACTGGAGTGGGTTGCCATGCTCTCCTCCAGGGGATCTTCCTGACCCCGAGATCAAACCCGTGTCTCTTACATCTCCTGCAGGGGCAGGTGGGTTCATCACCACTAGAACCACCTGGGAAGCTCCACATTGGGGTAGAGTGGGCCCTTAATGCGGTATGACTGGTGTCTTCGTAATAAGTGAAGAAGATGGCCACGTGAGGACAGAGGCAGACTGGACTGTCACTGCATCTACAAGCCAAACTGTTGAGGGTGCCAGCAACCGCGAAAAGCTGAAAAAGGCAGGGGAGGGCTCTTCCCCACAGATTTCAGAAGAAACAAAGCCCTGCCGACACCTTGGCGCCTAACCTCCAGAACTGTGAAACAATAAATCAATGCTGTTTTCACCCAGGACATGGTGTTTTGTTAAGGCAGCTCCAGGAACCTAGTACACAGACACTCTTAAAAGCTGGAAAAGAACATATATCTGGAGTAAGCTACATGCTTCAGGGTGAGTAGGAGAGTAGAAGCTCTAAGTGCTTTATGTGGATACAGATGGGTAAGGTAAGTAGCTGGCACTGTGCTTGTCATCCAGGCACTGTCAATATTTGCAGAATAAATAAGTAAATGACTAAGGAGAAAAAAAAACAGGAAGGGTTTGGAAAGCTCTGAGCTAGATTTGGAATATTAATGAAGGAACACAATGCCAATGTAGACACTTTCCTTCAGTAGGTGTCTGTAGTCGCCTCAGGGTTAAGTCTCAAAAGCCATACCTGGACGGGTGAAGCCAGTGCTTCCCACGTCTGTTCATGTCCAGCCTGGTTTGTGAACGCAGTCACTGGTTGCTGGGAAGAGGGTGTTCCCCTCAGCGACCTCCCCTCGGCCATCCAGGCTGTGATAATCATCAACGTTTAGCCATTTTCTACCCCACCTTCCTCATTCTCAAGCAGTTCACCTTCCTAGTAACCTGTGGGCAGGGTTCCATTCGACCTGACTCTGACCTTCACTTTTGTCTTATCATGCCCACCTCCCCTCCTGCTATGCATCCCAGCATCCTTGTGGTGTGTCCAGAAGCCTGTTTGTGAGGGAGCTCTGGCTTTCTCCCCTTCTCTGCTCCCCCATTTCTGCCCCTACTTGTAAGCAAATCAGCCTAGTGGGTGGATCCCGGAGAATGCCCAAAGCGACCTGGCGCACTGGGCAGCTATCCCAGAGAATCCCCTCTATGGCTCCATATGCCACTTAAGGCACTGAAGTCTGTTTGTTTGTTTTTTCCTGCTAGCCAGTAATGCCTCTGGGCAGGAATGGTGCCTGCCAACATTGAGGTCCATCCATCCCATAGCTGAGGCTGGATGTGTATGAACTGGCACAAAACCTTGGGCTGTGAGGCCCGCATTTACCCACAGAGGCTAACTGAAAGGAGAGACTTGTTTGCAAAAGGTACAGATGCCACGAGATACAGTTTCCCTGAGGAAGACAGCCCTGTGATGGATGCCCACACTTGGAGGAACCTGCCTAGTTCTTAGTCCCCAGGGCTATGGACATGCCATTACCCAATACTCAGAGACAACAGCATCCTCTGGTTCTGGATGACAAGCCACACCCCTAAAGAAAAAATTCTAGTTCCGTCCTCCATCACCCATCCCCAGCCAGTCTAAGAACCTTACTTGAGAGCAACTATACCCTCCCTTTGGAGGAAAAGAGAGGGAGTCCTTTTGTTGTATGCAGTTGGTTCAAGGGCTTGGGGGGACAGTAGAAGCCACAGGACTCTTCTTTTTGAGTTACTACTTAAGTGAGTTTTTCCTCTAACAGTTCCAACACCAGCAGCTTTAAGACTGGCAAGAGAAACGGCACGGGCTTTAGTTTCTCTGGAATCCCGATCACTGACTTGGGAGGAGACCAGTCCACACAGAGGCCACGGCCCGCTGTCCCCAGTGATTTGTGTCTACAAAGACTTCATTATGCAGCCAGCCCTGGAAATTAAACCTTGGTCAGATGGTGTATCTCTCAGAATAGGATTCATGAATTCAGAATCAATTTGAGGAGGTTTTAGAAGGCAATGAAAGTCTGGGAAATTAATCTACTTTTGTGAAGGCTCTGACAAACGCAGTAGAGGTTAAGGGATGAATAGAGGAGAAGGGTGAGGAGCTGGAGGGAGAAGAACGAACTCTCTGGATGTCGGTCTCTGGTGGGAATGCATCTCCCAGCCATTGCTGTGCACCTGCCGTGTGCCAGGCTGAAGCTAAGACATTGTTCCACGCCTGAAGGGAGCTCACACTCCTTTCCCCTTTCTTCCTTAGTAACAGAAATATATATATGCATATGTACTCTGTGTGTGGGGGGGGAAGGGGGTGGGCATGGGAGGAAGCATTTATTACCCCAATTTCCCAACATCCTTTGCAGCTAAAGGACTAAATGCTGTGACTAAGTCCTGTGGCTAAATTCCGGGCCATGAGATTTTAGGAGAAATGTTGTATGAAGCTTCTGAGAAGACTGCTTAAACTCGGTTGGAAGTGAGCACTTTTCTACTTCACCTACTTCCTTCTGCTTCCGTCCAAGGATGTGACTCTGATGACTGGCATTCCAGCAGCCATTTTGGACCATGAAGTGATCCATGGTGAAGAAGAAAGACAGAAGGAAGTAGGATCCCTAATGATATTTTGGAACCACTCTATCTCTAATCTGGGCTTCCCTGGTGGCTCAGCTAGTAAAGAATCTGCCTGCAGTACAGGAGACCTGGGTTTAATCCCTGGGCTGAGAAGATCCCCTGGAGAGGGAACGGCTCAGTATTCTGGCCTGGAGAATTCCAGGGACTGTATAGTCCATGGGTTGCAGAGAGTCGCACACAACTGAGCAACTTTCACTATCTCTAACCTGCAAAAAAAAAAAAAAAAAGTTAATAAATTTTTATCTTTTTTAAACTAGTATTTTTCAGGTCTCCATACCTAGCCAAAAGAAGTTCCTACCTGAAACAGGGAGACGTCGTTGTATTAAGTGAAAAGTAAGTACCTAATGGGACTTCCCAGGTGGCTCAGTGGTAAAGAATCCACCTGCCAATGTAGAAGACACAGGAGTTGGGGGTTCAATCCCCAGGTTGGGAAGATGCCTTGAAGAAGAGAATGGCTACCCACTCCAGTATTCTTGCCTAGAGACTCCCGTGGACAGAGGAGCCTGGTGGGCTACAGTCCATGGGGTTGTATAGAGTCAGACACCACTGAGCATGCATGCACTTAACGACTTTATACAAGCAAGTAAAAATACGAAGAACTGAGAGGAAAGCAGGGAAAACTTTGCAGTGAAGAGCCTACGTCTCACTTAAGAAGGGCGGCTCCAGTTGAATATTTTCATACAGTTTGCTGGCCAACTGTTGTCACAAACAGTAACGTTTTTTAAAGCCAGGATTTCGATGTCCAAACTCTCAAGCTTAAAAAGTCACTCCTACTTAAAAAAATAATAATAATAACTTCTGTGCTAAATAACACATGGATGGCAAGAAATAGCCTATGTGCCCTACCTTTCTATCTCGAAACTAAGACAAAAGATAGGGGTAAAGAGGGCAGGGTCCAAAAGAGTTTGGGGAGGTGCCACTGGCTGCGGTTTGACTCAGAGGAGGGAAGCCACTGGGAAAGGGTCAGAGGTGTCTTAAAAAGGGGGTCACAGTGTGACACAACTTCCTATATCAATTTTCCAGAAAAGGCACATTTCCAGAGACAGGAATTAAGTTTGTGGTGGGAAAGGAGAAAGGCTGTCAATGGACATGAGCTTTCCTTTGGGGTTGATTGACATGTTCTATAATTAGATGGTGGCAATGGTTACACAATAAATTTACAAAGAATCATTGAATTGTACACTTAAAACAAGTGAATTTTATGGTATGCAAGTTATATCTCATTAAAGTTTAAAAAAGCAGGTACCGAATTTCAAAAATATAGTATGAAAACATAAAATACCTTATCAATATTTTTATATGATTATATGTTAAAATGACAATATTTTAGAAATTGGGCTAAGTAAAATACAGTATTAAAATTTTTTAAAAGAGCAATTGCTGACCATGGGCTGTTTCCCCAGTGGAAATGGTCCAGAGTAACCCAGGTTAGAGTTTATTTCTGATTTCCACTGGGGGAAAGCAAAGGGGTCCTTGGAAATTGACCAGGGCTAGAGGACCTGTGTGTCTTCTTTAACTGAGTGGGGGTAAAGGTGAAGCATGAGGGGCTCTTGATGCCTGGCTTCAAGGCAGAGTCAGCACAGACTGGTCAGATCTAAGGCAGGACTTACTGATATGGAGAGGCTCTTCTTCAGGCTTGGTTGAAGACGATTCATTGTCCTCGATGTCTTTGCTGCCTGTCGCCTGGATGATCACACTTGGAGGTTCATCCGAGCCCGGGATCACGGAGATCATGCTGCTCTGGGGGGATGACCCTCCACTCGTCCGAGACAGACTGAGGGTGGAGCCTCGTCGGCTTGGTTTGCGGGTGGTGGGGCGTGCTACAGGGATTTTGAATTTCTTGGTCTGAAGAAAAGAAATAAGAAAGGGAAATTTTAGAAAGAATGAAGGAAGGAGGGGAGAGGGGAGGGAAGGAAGTAAAAAAGCAAAACCCTGGCTCTGAATGTAAATTCTTTTTGACTCTTTCCAAACACCATGAGATATATTTTGGGTCTGGGGAAACCTGCCACGCAGTGACGTCATTTATACGTGTGTATTACCACAAGCAAGTTTGATGGGACTTACTCTATTCAGTGAGTGCCATGATTGCCCAGTAGTCACCACAGGAAGCTGAACATGTAATCCAATGACACTGCCATGAACCAGAACACATTTTGACTTTCCTTTTGTAACAACCATCAGAGTTGATTTTTAAACTAGGGGAGGATGGGTCTAATTTCTTTTAGCTGCATCTTGTTTTTCCTCCCCCAATTCTAGGAATCAACTTTGTGTTCACCAGATGACACCTGGGCCTCAAAGAATAAAGAGTTATATTCGCTGGGGTTTTCTGAAGAATACGAAATGGAGAAAGCTCTAGCCTTTACATTCAGAGGTGGAGTTGGGGAGGCAGAGTTGACTGATGAGGAGAAGGGGAGGTGCCATGATGGAGGTGGGCAGGAAGACCGAGATGACAAGTCTTAGGAGGCAACAGGCGGAAGGTAGGGAAAGTCCTGTGAGAGGAACGTGAATTTTTGAAAGGAGTCAGAGTGGGCAGGTTACAGGTATGTGTGCGTGTGCATGTGTGTGTGTGTGCGCACACTCTCTTGTATGACTGGCTGTCACTTTAGAATGTACTTTGTGTGGTTATGTCCTCATTTAATTCATGATTAATTAATTGGGCTAAGTAAAATACACTATTAAAATCCTGGTCTTAGGTTTCCTAACCTGTCCCAAATTTACTCAGCTACTCCAGGTAAGAGCTCAATGCAGGTCTGGGCTACAGTTTACACTCCATTAAAATAGAAACAATTTCATTTGAGAACATTTGAAATGAAAGCTCTTGGAGGGCAGTCTGAGATCTTCTTTGGCTGAAACTCATAGCTTGTGATGCCCTAGGGAAGAAGATAAGGAGAGGCACACCTGAAGACACACAATATCTGATCAGTGTCTAACAGGGAGGCTGCTGCTGCTGCTGCTAAGTCGCTTTAGTCCTGTCTGACTCTGTGCGACCCCATAGACAGCAGCCCATCAGGCTCCCCGTCCCTGGGATTCTCCAGGCCAAGAATACTGGAGTGGGTTGCCATTTCCTTCTCCAATGTATGAAAATGAGAAGTGAAAGTGAAGTCACTCAGTCGTCCCGACTCTTAGCGACCCCATGGACTGCAGCCCACCAGGCTCCTCCGTCTATGGGATTTTCCAGGCAAAAGTACTGGAGTGGGGTGCCATTGCTTTCTCCCTAACAGGGTGGAGAGGGTGGCTTTCAGCAGGCCTCATCTCAGGGAGTCCACAGTGTGTAATCAGAAGTTATTTTTTGACTGGCTACTAAGAGAGTCAAGTTGGCTTAAAGCTCAACAGTCAGAAAACTAAGATCATGGCATCTGGTCCCATCACTTCATGGGAAATAGATGGGGAAACAGTAGAAACAGTGTCAGACTTATTTTTTTGGGCTCCAAAATCACTGCAGATGGTGAGTGCAGCCATGAAATTAAAAGACGCTTACTCCTTGGAAGAAAAGTTATGACCAACCTAGATAGCATATTCAAAAGCAGAGACATTACTCTGCCAACAAAGGTCCATCTAGTCAAGGCTATGGTTTTTCCAGTGGTCATGTATGGATGTGAGAGTTGGACTGTGAAGAAAGCTGAGCACCGAAGAATTGATGCTTTTGAACTGTGGTGTTGGAGAAGACTCTTGAGAGTCCCTTGGACTGCAAGGAGATCCAACCAGTCCATTCTGAAGGAGATCAGTCCTGGGTGTTCTTTGGAAGGAATGATGCTAAAGCTAAAACTCCAGTACTTTGGCCACCTCATGCGAAGAGTTGACTCATTGGAAAAGACTCTGATGCTGGGAGGGGGTGGGGGCAGGAGGAGAAGGGGACAACAGAGGATGAGATGGCTGGATGGCATCACCAACCAGATGGACGTGAGTTTGAGTGAACTCCGGGAGTTGGTGATGGACAGGGAGGCCTGGCGTGCTGCAATTCATGGGGTCGCAAAGAGTCGGACACGACTGAGCAACTGAACTGAACTGAACTGGAGTCAATTTCTAGGGAGGTTGATAAGAAGTCTGGGGTCCCTGAGGAGGAGAATGGGGTCTGGGACTCTCAAAGCAGAGATAGGGGTCTGGAATTCTCAAGGAGGAGGAAAGGACAAACATCTTTTTTTTTTCCCCTCTATATTCCCTTAGTCTGTCACATAAAATGTTTTTTTCTTTAAGCCCAGAACTGATGATTACATAACAAACAACTCAGTTTAAACTCTGTACTAAGGATTATATAACAACAATGTATCCTGCTTGAGGACAGTTTCTCTCTCCTGAAAACCTTCTGGCTAATCCTGTTATCTTAAAATGTAAATTATGGGAGTGGGTCTAGTAAGATCTTTACAACCTTGAGACATTCTTTTGATTTATTGTAATAACTAATTAAAAAAGTATATAACTCCTTTGCTTAGATTAGCAAGGGGGGCACTCTCTGTTCCCCTTCTGATGTCTATATCAGAAGTTTTCTCTGTTCCTTTTTATACTTTAATAAAACTCTGCTATACGAGATCTCTTGAGTGATCAATCCTGGTCCCCAGTCCCGAAGCTAAATCTTCTTCTTCACTGTTCACAGTAAGCTATCACTACTTCAGGGGCCCTGAGTGTAGGTGGAACTGTTAGGGGAAGCACACTGATTGAAAACGCCCACCCTGGCCAGGCACCATAGTAACCATTTATGACAGGAGATCTTGATAAGGAACATGGAACTAATAAGCCACTACCAACTGGAAGAGTTCGGGAAAGGTTGAAAGGAGACACCGCGTGTCCGTCCACTTCCCAGAATCCCTCTCGCTAGCATCCATCTTGGCTGAGCGATGTGTGCGCCACCAGGAAAGACTCTGAATTAGAATGATTGGCCAAAGACCACCGGAAACTAATCCCATCACCATAAAACCCGAGACTGCTAGCCATGCAGCAGAGCAGTTCTCCTGGGTTCCCTTACCCTACTGCTCTCCACCTGGGTACCCTTTCCCAATAAAATATCTTGCTTTGTCAGCACATGTGTCTCCTCGGACAATTCATTTCTGAATGTTAGACAAGAGCCCAGTTTCTGGCCCTGGAAGGGGTCCCCCCTTCCTGCAATAGAACCTCCCTGCTCCGGAAGAGGGAAGGGATTTCTCCATTACACAAGGCAAGGAGGTCGGGGAAGAGGGACAGGAGGAGGCTATGGGTCTTAAGATGTGATGTCTCCCTGTGAACACCACCTCCCCCAACAAATCTTCAGGGAGAAGCCACACAAGTGATGGAATGTTTCAGAAAGTGATAGCCCGGGGACCTAGAGTTCCAACTGGGTTTAACCAGATCTCCAAGGGAGTAGATGAAGCTACAAAATGACTGAGATAAAGAAAAAGCAAATGCCCAAAGCTGACATGCTCTTGCCTTTGATAAATTAGCAGCCTGGTGCGGCACCCCCTTTGTCGTGGCACTGCAACTGGACAAGAGCTTGCCAGACGGTCAGAGGGCTCCTTTGCCCCCTGCTCCAGCTAGGCAGAGAGACTATCAGAGCTCTGTGACAATACCTGTAGAAGTCAGCTCTTCCTGACTCACCTGGCACAACGTGAATTCTTGATTCTGGAAACCAGACTCTTTTACATCAATGTCATTTTTGACGTCTGGACAGATTGTGTCACCAGGACAGCCTGGAGTCTTGCAATGAGCATTGGACCCAGAGCTCGGGGACTTGCCTGGAGCAGGTCGCTCCCCTACCTCCTCTCCCTCATCTGTACAACAGAGAGGATGGGCTGGGATGATCACAGACGAGCTTTCCACCCAGAGTTCTGTGCACATCTTCCTTGCATTAGGATTTCATTCTGTGCTCCTAAAGCTGCCATTAATTAAAATTCAATTAACAGTCACAGCCAGGAAATCCAAAGTGAAGGGCTGACACTTCTGATTAATTGAGAGTGGCAGAAGAATAAAATGTGTGTGGGGGGAGGTGTGATAGGCAGATTCGGCATCCTGCTTGCCCTTTATTGAACTGACTCTTCCTGAATTGACTTAAATCCCCAAATGCTTCTTCTCTGTGTCTGGTATTTCACTCAAGGAGTGGTGTTAATTGGCTGCTGTGCTTCCAACCAGGAAGGACTGCTTTTTTGCAAAACAAGGAAAAGGTTTCCTTATACTTTCTTAGAAGCAGGGGTTTCAAACTGGTGGCCCATGGGGAGATATGTTTAACTGCTCAGAATTCTACAAACTGGGCATATGTTCATATGAAGTACTGAGGTTACTGGTCTCTCTTGAAAATGATAAGTTCTGGATCCCATTTTCACATGGTGAAATGAGTAGAGCTAGGCAAAGGTTGTTTCCTTTAGCTGTGCAGGAGAATTCTTGTTTGCCATAGACCTCCCCACTCCCTACTATATTACCCAGCCTAATCTTTCCATTTATGCAATTTCCCCAGCTTTTGAGGATCACTGCCCTGGCACTGATGAGCTCTACACATAAAGAGGAATATTGATTGCTGTGGAAGTTGACTGGAGCCTCTCTTTCAAAGTCCTTATTCTGCAGGTGGAGAAACTGAGGTCAATAGAGAGGAAAGGACGTCTTCAACGCCATGCAGGGAACTGGGTCACAGTGGCTAAACTAGGTCTCCTGACTCCTGATTCAGTGCTTCCCCAGCCTCAGGACAGACCACACTGCAGCCTAGAGTGTGACCCACAAACTTGCCCAGGAGGGATTTCAACTCGGAGTTCAAGGGCAAGTGATTCACTCACCCCTCCTCCAACTATAGTTGTCAATAGTCCTGAAGGACATTTTTTTTTTAAAAGGTTCGTGGCTTCTGCCGCTTTTTTCTGTGCATCTCTGGAGACAGATGCACATGGTATCTCCATAGCAACTTTCAGTGATAAAAACAAAGGCTCTACTTCTCAGATGTAGAGTGTTCTGATGAAAAAGCAAGAAAACGGTGAAACTTCCTGAGGGGCGATGATAATCATGATGCCAGAGAAAACATGCTTTTGAAGAGCTTGGTGTTTAATAAACAGGGTTTAATAAATAAACCCAGGATTAGTTAACTCTTGGCTCTGCATGGCTTCATGCAAATTACTTAACCTCTCTGAGCCCCAACTTTATGATCTCCTACCTGGAAATAACTATAGTATTTACGGAGTAATCAGGAGGACAGGACTGGTTAATATACCTAAAGAGCTTCTTTAGCACAGAACCTGGCCCATTGTAATTCCGTTTACAGAGTGGCTTCTAAAAACTATATAACCACAATAATGCACAGCATTTTAACATTTTCAAAATGAGACTGTGTATTGTTTCCTGGGGTTCTTTGCTAAGGTTGAGAAATGGGCAGAAACCAACATTATTTCCATTCTGTGGGCTGGGGCATGGGTTCAACAAAAATCTCATTGTGTGTTCTCTCAACAGCCTTAAGCGCTCTACTCCTGCCATTATTATTATTATGGGGCTTGTTTGCTAAGTGGATGTGTTTGGGAGTTAGGAATACTCTTGAGTGAAGAGAACAGCACTCTGGATTTTCTCTTAATAATAGACCCACGTTCTAGTTTGTAGAAAGCCCTGTCTGTTCAGTCACTCATTTCTTGTTTTCTGAGTTAAAAGAGAGAGAGAAAGACAAATGACTGTTATTGATTAAAAATATAGAGCTAAAGAGCGAGGTGAATCCATTTCCTCCCGGTGACATCTTATTAGGCAGCTCCTCCGCTACTCCTCCCCTCCTCTATAAAGTGGTATCTAGCCAAATGGCATTTCTTCTACAATCCCCAGATAACCATTTTAATTAAATTCACAAAAGCCATCCAACAGCATGAGGTTCTGATTTCCCTTCACTCAGAGCACCAACTAGAAAAAAAAAAATCCCATC
Source organism: Budorcas taxicolor (assembly GCF_023091745.1). Classification (NCBI taxonomy): domain Eukaryota; kingdom Metazoa; phylum Chordata; class Mammalia; order Artiodactyla; family Bovidae; genus Budorcas; species Budorcas taxicolor. Next base: position 55,945,192 of record NC_068926.1, read on the forward strand.
AGAGAAAAGACTGGCAAAAAATGCCTCCCCCTCCAAGTTGGGGTTGGTAACCAGACGACAGAGTGGTGAGCAAACGGTTACCTTCGGTGCTGTGACGAAGTGCTCCCATCTCTGTCCCATGGACTTGTCCTTATTGATTTTTTTTATTGTGCTCTTGCTTCCACCTGGGTCCCTGAGTGAGAAAACAGCTTAATGAGTTTTCCGTTTCTAGAGCCTCAGTTTATTACAAGTACTTTTAAGAAAAGCAATAAATCGGTGATGGATGGTGGCACTTCTCTGCTGTGATTTTCCCCACTCCTGTACTCTGGAAACAGTGGGAGGGGCAGTTCTCCATGGCCGGGGTCTTGTGAGTGGGGATCGAGGTTAGGAGAGACCGCAGCCTGCGGGGTAGGGCCTGAGGGAGGTGCAGCGTATTTGTCCACATTCTGCATCTATCTGCATCTTGGACTCGGGTCCTCTAGCAGACTCCAGAGCAGGTCTGTGGTTCCTCTTGGGGGTGAATCGAAAAGCATGTTTGTTTCTGAATCTCTGCCTACTCTAGTGCCTAAGGGTCTCACATCAGGGACAATTCTGAGTGACACAGAGAGAATTTCTGGGTGTGTTTGCTGCGGGGAGGGGTGCTAGGGGAAGCTTGTGGGATGAGTTGCACAATGAAAATCACAGGTTTGGAGTTTACTGAGTGAAAAGTTCTATACAATCCTACACGCAAGACGCTTCTGTGCATTCTCGCTGAATCACCTCAATACCACCTTGTTATGCAGATATTTATCATCTCATTTTACAGATGAGAAAACAAACTTGGGGTCTTCAGTCACTTGCCCAGATGCATATTTACAATGGATCTAATGACCATCCCTTGCGTGGGTCCCTCCAGGCCCCTATACCTAATTTTTGTATTTTAACTTTGTATTATTTTTCTTAAAGTGCCCCTCTCCCCAAATGAATAAACTTCAGGTCCCACGAAACCTGGATCTTCCCTCGTGGGTTGTAACTTTCTGAGTAGGAGACCGAAGCCTCAGTAGGTCTGGAAAGTGACCTACCTAGAACCCTTTATCTGAAACCCATGGGACCAGATGTGCTGCCAAATTCAGAATGTTGGCATTTTGCAACGGAAATACGCTGTATGTATACAACATATTGGGGGCAGGCGGAGAATGGGACGAGAGAGGATGAGATGGCTAGATGGCATCACCGACTCGATGGACATGAGTTTGAGTAAACTCTGGGAGTTGGTGATGGACAGGGAGGCCTGGTGTGCTGCGATTCATGGGGTCGCAAAGAGTCGGACACGACTGAGTGTCTGAACTGAACGGAATACTACATATTAACATAATCTTGCCAGCGGGCTTTGAGGCACCATCTTTTAATTCAACATGTTAATATTTCTGCAGCAGTATATATGAATATTTACACTAGGTGGGATAATGACTACAGATAGCTTCAAGTTTTGCTACCAGATCAGTTTGGTTCATGTCAGACTTTGCTGCCAAACTGAGCTATGGAAAAAAACCGAGTTTTCAGAGCCTTTTGGATTTTGGACTTGTGGCTACAGGGTGGTGGAGCCCTGCTGACAAGCAAGCTGGAAGACTCAGTAACGACCTCTACCTTTGTAACAACTGATTGACTGATCTCTTGATCTCTCCATTCATCCATCCATTCGTTTATCTCCTTTTTCCCTGCAGAAAGGATTTTTAGATGTCTGGGAGCCTTTAAATCGGTTGGCTGGCTGTCACTCAGCATAGAGGAGGGGCTAGAAGGAATGAGACAGCCAGACCAGTTTGACTGTGGGGAGGCATCAACAGGAATCTAGGCTCCTCAGGGGCTGCTGGTCAGGAGAGGTGCTCAGATAGGAGCCAGAGGTGAACCTCACTTACTGACTGGTTTCTGTGGCATGGGGGTCTGAGTAGCAGAATCAAAGGCTTTTACCAGCCCCAGTGGAGAGGGGGATGTGTGCGCTCTTTGTTGGCAGAGCCTTGCTGGGCATCTCCTAGCTCACAGCCTCGATGCCTGAGAAATGCATACAGGGTCAAAGTCGGGCTGTGGAGGGCGGGGTGAGAATGTGCCTTCAAGCTTTTTGTAAGACTTTATGTTTGATTACACAATAAAAAGCCCTCTGAATAATTAACAGTGAAGCTCATTTAACGTTGATTCTGCCTGCCTCTCCCCCGAGTAATCAAATTAGGGAATATTCAAAATCCAGCCAGAGAAAGGAGCGATACTTCAGTCCTATAAACAATATTTAAACTAGCGGCGCTTTTGAAGTCTGATTTAAGGCTCACCAACTGGAAGCTTTAGCGTTTCTGCTTTGGAGCATTTTCTTTCAAGACCACAGGGCTTTTCTCGCCTTTTCCCTTTGCTAACTCAGCCCCTGCTGTGCCTCCAGCCTTCTTCTTGAAGTTCAAAAGCAGCCCCTCTTTCCCCTTTAAAATTAAATCTGGTCTCGGCCAAGCTTTCAAAATCTTAAATATTCAGACCCAATTGGGAAGATGGAGGTTTATCATTCACGCAGACTTCCAAGACGACCCGAAATCTATTGCAACTTCAGGCAGCGGGTTAAATGAGCTAAAAATGCAGCAGGCTTCCCAGGGATCTTAAAAAGCCCTGAGCATCGCTCTTGCAAAGCCATTGATAAAGAAAGGGCCTGGTTAGACAGGATTGGTCTCTCTGATGTTTCATTTTCAGTAGCAAATAAACGAAACAGGAGGATCAATAGGGAGACAAAAGGAAATAACCTGAGCATTGTTGTCCACAGTGGGCTGACTGCACACACCTCAAGCAAGGAGGGCAGGCAGGCTGGTGTTCCTTCCCAAGGCCTGGAGGCACAGTCAGAGCCCTTCACCCACTGGGGTCTCAGGTTTTCCTGGCTCTCTGAAGTCAGGTATAGCTCTGTGACTTGCTTTGTTAAAAAAAAAAAAAAAACATGAGTGCAAGTGACCGGTAGCTTGCAGGGAGGATGCTTTAAGGGCCAGTGCTCAAGTCAGACTCCCTTTTCTGCTGTGCTGATGGGGAAGCTTATGCTGAGATGGAATTCCTATCATCCTGGGCCCCCAGGTGACTGAGGTGAGAAGACTCCCGTGTGGATTACATGTACAGGGTGAACGAGATGTGAGCTTGGGCTGTGCTAAGTGGCTGAAATTGGGGGGTTGATCGTCCGGCAGCTTAATTTACCTGACCTAATTGATAGCTCTGATTTATTGTCTGTGTGATCTCAGGCCAGTCTCTTTGAGCATCAGAACCAGGAAAAGGGGTATATCTGGGTAGTTAACTGTGGGTTTAAGAATCTGGTGGACCAGCTGTCTGAGTCTCTGCCTGCCCTGCTGCTTCTGAGATGTGCAATTTTTTTAATAATATTGACCCTCTCTGAGCCTCAGTGTCCTCAACTGTCAAATGGGGAAATAGTAGCTGAGTCAGAGGATGATTAGAGTGAAGATGCAAAGAAATGGGCTTGTTAGGAGCTTGGCAGGATGCCTTGTATGGAGAACTGAATACAGCTGAACTATGAACTACATGCGCTTTTTTTGACAGACATCTCAGTGTGGTATGGAGGAGGTGCTGGTGGTGGGTAGGAGGCATTCAGGCACATCCGTGGGGGAGAAGCCGCTGCGATCTTCAGACCACAGTCTCTCCCTGCTAAAGCTTTCCGGGGGATTCTATCGGCTAGACATCAAGGGAAGGGGTTGTCGAGCACTGTTACGTCTCTTCTAACTCTGGCTGCCACTTAAAGACATCTAACCACAGTGCAATCTGGGTCATTTTCTCAAATGCTTCACTCGCTCTTTCTGAATCCGCATTTGCTTCTGAGGGTAGAGGGTCTGCTGGCGGGTTTAGGACATGTTCACAAGTCCACAACTGGAGATGGCGGACGGAGGTACCTGCTGACTTTGCAGCAGAGAGAGGCCGGAAATCAGAGCTCCCGTGTTCTCCCTGGCCAGGGTGCCTGCCCCACCTCTGGAGTAATAGGCTCTGTGGCTGCCCAGCCATGTTCTCCCACTCCTGCAGAGATGTCTGCTTGAGTACAGGAGTGGGAGGATCAGTGCAGGGGAAATCAGAAACTTCACTCAGACGTCACCTTCTGTGTGAGTCTTCCCCTGACGACTCAACTTAAAAGTCACCCTACTACCCTGTCACAATCACAGCACCCTGTCAATTTCTTCATGACGCCCACTGCTATCTCAAAGGATCTTGATTATTATGTGTTTATTATCTGCTTCTCCCCACCACCTCCCTTGGAATAGAAGCTCCAGAGGGCAGGGACAATGTCTGTTTTTCCCACGGGTGTATCCCCAAGAGTGCCTGAAAAAAGTAGGTTTGAGGAAAATGAGGCTTTCCAGGGTAGGGGTGGTGGGGACGCATGATAAGGGAAAAACAACTTAGTTTAATAATTACTATTATGTGTCTTGTTCAGAACAATGCTGCATTTTTTTTTTAAGCGACAATCTGGCAAACACTTAAGATCTTGAGAGAATTGGTTGAATATGTTGATAAACCCCAAAGGTATTAAAAGAAGTTTTGACATGGAGAGATAATCCCCGTGTATTAAGGTAAACAACAAAAATTTAGTTGCAGAACAATAAATGTAGACTAGCTTTTTTTTTTTTCTAAAGGAAAGTATATATTTACATGTCATATGATCTTAGTAAGTTATGGTCCCTTTTTATATCCTGGCAAATACTACTTCATAATGAGTTCTCCTTTTTTTTGATACCGGATTATTTCCTAAATTAATTGAAGGTTTTGGGGCTTTAGCTAGAAACAGAGGAAACAATCATTTAGTGGTTAAGTGCAGATGCCTTGCACCTGGGCTTTGTTGCTGTTCTTTAGTCACTCAGTCGTGTCCAGCTCTTTGCGACCCCATGGACAGCAGCACACCAGGCTTCCCTGTCCTTCACCACCCCCTGGAGCTTGCTCAGACGCATGTCCGTTGAGTCAGTGATGCCATCTAACCATCTTGTCCTCTGTCGTCCCCATCTCCTCCTCCTTCAATCTTTCCAAGCATCAGGGTCTTTCCTAATAAGTCAGCTCTTCACATCAGGTGGCCTAAGTATTGGAGCTTCAGCATCAGTCTTTCTAATGTATATTCAGGATTGATTTCCTTTAGGATGGACTGGTTGGATCTCCTTACAATCCAAGGGACTCTTAAGAGTCTTCTCCAACACCACAGTTCAAAAGCATCAATTCTTCGGCACTCAGCTTTCTTTCTTGTCCAACTCAGACATCCATACATGACTACTGGGAAAACTATAGCTTTGACTAGATGGACCTTTGCAGTAGGCAAAGTCAAGTCTCTGCTTTTTAATATGCTGTCTAGGTTTGTTACAGCTTTTCTTCTAAGGAGCAAGTGTCTTTTAAATTCATGGCTTCAGTCACCATCTGTAGTGATTTTGGAGCCCAAGAAAACAAAGTCTGTGACGGTTTTCATTGTTTCCCTATCTATTTGCCATGAAGTGACGGGACCAGATGCCATGATCTTAATTTTTTGAATGTTGAGTTTTAAGCCAGCTTTTTCACTCTCTTCTTTCACCTTTATCAAGAGGCTCTTTATTTCCTCTTCACTTCCTGGGCTACCTGGGTTCAAATCCTGACTTTTACTAGCTGTGTAACGTACAGCAAGTTACTTAAATTCTCTTTGCTTCAGTTTCCTTAAGTCAGAATGAGGCTCAAATGAGGTCACATCTCCGGACCAGTGCCTGACATAGAAACCACTCACATGACAGCTAGTTTCCTTATAACACAGTGGCTAGATTTAGGTACCTGTATCATATTTGAAATGTTTTATATGTAGAAAGGCATCTATCTTTTTCTAAAGGAGGTGGTGGGTTCTTTGGGCCTAGAAGCCCAGCCCTTGAGTGTCTGGACTCTCTTAATGAAAGTCAAAATTATTTGGAGTCTCCAGTTGAGAGCGGGTATAGGGCTTCCCTGGTGGTCCATGGTTAAGAATCCGCCTTGCAAGGCAAGGAACATGGGTTCGATCCCTGGTCTGGGAAGATCCCACGTGCCATGGAGCAGCTAAGCCCATGAGCCACAACTACTGAGCCTGTGTGCCTAGAGCCTGTATTCCACAGCAAGAGAAGCCACTGCAATGAGCAGCCCATGCACTGCAATGAAGAGTAGCCTCTGTTCACCACAACCAGAGAAAGCCTGCATGCAGCAACGAAGAACTAAAGCCAAAAATGAAATAAGTAAATAAATCTTAAAAAAAAAAAAAAGAGTGGGCCCAGGAATTCCTTGGTGGCCTACTGGTCAGGATTCCAGGTTTTCACTGCTATAGCTGCATAATGCAGTCAAAAAAGGAAAAAGAAAAAGAAAGAGTGTGTCCAGTGATGTCTCTGGGACAGCTGAGGCAATAAGACACACCTGACTGTGTGCCCACGTAGCTCCAGGGCAGAGCACTGATTACCTGACTGTGGAGGCTCAGGGCGGTTGGAGCAGCTCCTTCCCTCTGCCTGAAAGGTAAATTGGCAACTTCTCACTCCCCTCTTTGACCTGGGGTCTGCCCTGCTCTTTCCCACTGAGTGGGGCTAAGGAGAGGTGTCACTAAGGCTTGAAGTCCTTGCTTACACCGGGTCTTGTCTGCTGCTCTGTAAAGGTCCACTCGTTTCTAGTCAGTCCTTGGAAAGTGAGTCTCTAATAAGAATAAAACCGATATGAGTTCACAACCCTTTATTCAATTCCAAAATCCAAAGGGTCTTGAAAACAAACAAAACAAAAACTTATAATTTACTTGGCAGCAAAACATGATCTGAACTGATGGAAGACTATTGATGACCTTTGTTTACCTTGAGTATCCATTTAGTGTAAACATTCATTTTTTTTTTCTGCAGAAACATGTTTGACAATAGGGTGCTGTCCTAGTTACCTCTGGGAGTAAAATGCTCTATTGTCTCATATTTCCATTCTAAAATGCCGAAAAAGAAAAAAAAAAAGCCACAATTTTGAAATGCAGCTGGCCCCAAAGGTTTGAATAAAAATCTGTGGCCCTTCATGTATAAAACAAGTCTTACTTTGCCTAAACAGAAGCTTCCATCTCTCAGAGGAGGGTAATTAGCACATTCATTATTGAAGGCTTTTTTTCTGCTCTCTTTGGACCTGATCATCTTGTCAATTGAAATAAACTCTTGTTAGAAGTAGAATTAATGAGGATACTAGAAAATGATAATGTGTTTCTATTGCCACACGATGAAATCGGTAAGATCTTTTTGTTTTTTTCCTTTCTAAATAAAGTAGAGACTCAGACACAACTCAGAAGGACATCCTAAAATCTGTCATCTCTCCACTTTCCCGACCATCCACCCATCTACCCAAATATGGGATCTTCCTGAGATGAACAAAGATCATGTTTGTAGCATGCCTGCTGCCAGTTAGTAAAATTTTGCTGACTGTAGAAAGCCCACTTTGAGGTACTTTGCAATGGGCTCCTGAGCTATGTTTTGGGCCCGTTTTTACAGGTGAGGGATCTGAGGCTCAGAGGTGAGGAGCTTGTGCAGGTCACTGGGCCAGGTGGCAGAACCATGATCAGACATGAGATCACCCCACTTTCTTTCTATAAAATCCACAAGGGGGCAGGGACTAGACCTACAGCCATCATTACGTCTAACAGAAATGAAACCTCTAGGAACCTACAGGTCCCAGAGGATGGATGTTTCCTTTTGGAAAATGCATGGTGGGTGTCAGGACTCAGGGTTTATGTTTCAAGCACTTCAGTAACAGGAGATGCTTGCTGCTTGATAGTGGAAACTCAGAAAATCTCAGTCAGGAGAATTGAAGACTTGGTATTTTCCTCGTGGGGTCATTCCCTGGATTGCCCACCTTCGCAACCAGATTTGGGTTGAACTCATGTAGCTTCTCCACCCCTCCCTCTCCATCTCTTTGTATGTTTTTCCATTTACTCAGTGAACATAGCTCTCAGCCATTGGTAAAATTCTGCTCAGAGGTGTATGTCCTCCCTCGCCCTAAGTCTCAGTGGTATTGACAGTCACATCCCTAACTGCTCTTTAAAATCAGGATTTTGGTCTCGAATAGCTATCATTTAATGAGCACTCACTGTGTCCTCAGACATCATGCCGAATGTTCTACATACTTAATCTTGCTTAATCCCTACAAGAACTCTTCTGGTTCTGTTCTTGCAGACAACTTGACTCTCCTTAAAGAAACAACACCTTACATGCCTGCCTGTTCCTCGCTCTGCCTTGTATGTGCCACGCAGTTCCTGTGACAGTGGCCTCAAGGCTGCTGAGGAGGCCTGCTCTCTGGTGGAGACGCATCTAACACTTTTCATGGCTTAGATAACAGGTGCTGGAGCTTCTGCCTGAGCAAAGTCAGCTGCTCCTGGGACCTGAACACAGAATATTCCCTTGGGTCCAAGTGGAGAAACAGTTTTCAATATATACTAAAAAAAAGAGAGAAAAAACAAAACCTTAAGAGAAAGGGGAAAAACATGGAGAATGGGAAGAGTAGATGGGAAGGGGACAGGAGGAAAATAGGAAGAGGATCAGATGATGAACAGTGCGGGGAGACAGGATCCAGGAAGAGGGCTGGAGAGAACCTAGCTGTGCTGAGTTGGGCTGGGATGGCTGGCCAGCCAGTTTTTGTGGTGTGAATACTCTCGCCCTGGCTGAATGACTTTGAGCTTCTCATGTGATGTTACTGCATGTGGAATTGGGGAAGAGATGCTGGGAGGGCGTGCACACGAGGGTTCTCACTGCTACAGTTTGGACCCAGTAGGATAGAACTCCTATAAGCAACCTACCACCCCCCAAAAAAACAGGAGAACGATGGGGGAACCCACAGGAGCTTCTGCCCCACCAATCACCCAGGTAGAAGGGTTGAGACCTACTTGGGATTCCAGCAGGTGATCACAGGCTTCATGGTATGGTGGCTGTGGTCGATAGTTAGGGCCTCCAGGAGCCAGTGGAGGACGCAGAGCTGGCGGAAGATGGGCTCGCTGCAAAGACAGAGGGCAGGAGCCCAGGGGGATCCTGTTAGAGCAACATTCTTCACAATGGTGGCGACAGAGACAGGACTTGTGCTGGCTCCTGGCTGGAGAGCTGTCGCCAGGCTCTGGGTGTGTGGCACTATCTCTTGTGCACAGCAGTAAAGCTTTGCAATGGGCTCCTGAGCTATGTTTTGGGCCCGTTTTTACAGTGAGGGATCTGAGGCTCAGAGGTGAGGAGCTTGTGCAGGTCACTGGGCCAGGTGGCAGAACCATGATCAGACATGAGATGACCCCACGCCAGTTGCTGGCAGTCGGCATGCATAGCAGGCAGGAACAAAGGAGGGGCCCGAAAGGCAGAGGTCTTGACTCAGGCAAACAAGAGGATTGAACGAAATGGACATCCAACTATTCATCCGATAAAAATACAATAAATATCCTAGCATTGTCTAAGACGTCTGGCAACACAGGGAAATTAGTGTATTTATCGTATGTCTTCCCTTCCCCCTACTCCAATTAACAACTGGACTCACTGCTTTAGATTTATAAATCCTTTGCCCCCAGATGTAGCTGGATATTGAGGAAAACCGCACTGAATACATCATTTGAAAGTGTAACTAAGACACTGTTTAAAGATAGGTTTAACCTGCATTTTGTGACTTGGGGGCAATTTGTATTCTGATGAGCCAGACACTGAGAAGGAAGTTTGACACACAGTGTTTGTTGCTGTTCAGCTGCTCAGTTGTGTCCCACTCTTTGTGACCCCACGGACTGCAGCACGCCAGGCTTCCCTGTCCTTCACCATCTCCCAGAGTTTGCTCAGATTCATGACCACTGGGTTGGTGATGCTACCTAACCATCTAACACGGTATTTAATTCTCCCTAAACCCTGCTGGGTATAAATCATATATGAATATTAGAGAGGAGGAAACAGAGGCTTAGAGAGGGGCAATCGGTGTGCTCTGGGTCACACAGCTTGCTGCTGACAGAGATGGGATGAATATCCTATTTAACAACACCAACAGTCCTATAAAAGGGCGCTTCTACACCATCCTTTCTGCAGACAAGGGACTTGGGGAAGTAAAGTGAGCCACCCGAGGTCACACTAGGATTGGTGAGGGTTTGAACCTACATCTGTTTAATCCCAGAGACTGTTCTTTTGTGGACCTGAGCTCTGTTTGTGGTGCTGGTTTGGGCCCAGTGCAGTGGCCACCCTGAGCAAGGTTGGCACAGGGTTAACTCACTGCCTGCATTCTTCCTGGAAACGAGGGGGAGTCCTAACTAGCCGCCCCTCCTTGCCTGGTTCCTCCTCTTACACTAATGCGCCAGATGCCTCCATTAGAACCTGTGTAAGTGCTCTTCTCTGAAACTGCTCCTGGCTTGATCGATGCTCCCCAGGGTTCCTGGGCCTCGTGCTCAGAGGGGCATGCAGGCATCCACCCTCTGGCTTCCAGGAAGGCCTGGCTCCCAAGGTGGAACCTGAGCCCTGGGGCTCAAGTGTGGAGCTGGCCCAGGGGTATCCCAGAGAGTCCCTCAGCTTGCAGGGGAGCTGCTTCCAGGCACTCCACTCACAGTCCCCATGTTCTGGGGTGGACGTGTCCACCAGGTATTAGGAAAACTAGAGTCAGCAACTCTCTCTCTCTCTCTTTTTCTGCTAAGCCCTTTCCTTCTTTTGTTTCTCTTCTGCTTTAAAGAAACTACAAGTCCACGGTCCTCCTCCCCTTCCTCTTCCTCCCTATATCATCTTGATCCACACAGGGTAAGTGCATGTTGGCAGCTCTGGGTGCCAACAGTAGCAGTGGCTGTGCCATGTGCCTAACCCTCTGCAGACACCCCCTTTTTGTTGCATCACAGGGGGACAAGGGGCAGGTGAGCCTCGGATTCATTTCTGCAAGGGACAGGAACAGGCACAAGCCTGGCCCTTTCCTACCTTTGCTGAAAATCTTCAGACTCCCTAAACCATCTGAATGAATGATGTCCCCCTCCACTCACAAGCTGAAGTCCTAATCCCTAGCATCTTGGACTGTGACTGTACCTTTAAAGAGGTGATGAAGTTAAAATCAGGCTGTTAAGGTGGGTCCTAATCCAATCTGCCTGGTGTCCTTATGAGAAGAGGAGGTGTGACACACAAATACTAGAGCGCATGCTCACGGAGGAAAGACTGTGTGAGGCCAAGGAGAAAGGACTCAGGAGAAACCAATACGTGGGCACCCTGATCTTGAGCTTCCAGCCTCCAGAACTGGGAAAGCATACATTTCTCTTTCAGAATGTCTGGGCCACTTGGGCTGTGGTGTTTTGCTATGATGGCCCTGGTAAACCAACACCCCTTCACATGGGAGAGACTGTCCCCCTCCTCAGCCCTGAGTCCCCCTCCTCAGCCCCGAGTCCCCCTGCCCCACTGTGCTGCCATCTGCAGCCTGGTGCAGTTCTGCTCAGAGGCACAAGCTTGCCGTACTCTCTCTGCACTGTGTTGAAACCCTAGCTGTGCCATCTGCTAGCTATGTGGTCTTGGCCAAAGTACTTAACTTTCCTGAGTCTCAGTTTTCTCATCTGTATGATGGTGGTAATCATTCCAGTGAAAGTGAGGTGAGGCGTTCAGCACTGTTCTGTGCTCCTGATACACACTCCCTTTCCTCCTCCTCCTCTGCCTCTCAGTGACTGGGTCTCAGGTCAGATGTCACCTCCAGCAGGAAGCCTTCCTTGATTTCTCTAGCCTCCTCTCTCTGAGAAGGTTCTGAAGCCTTCCTACTCTTACAATGTGTCCCTTTGTCCATACACATTGTGTCCCTGCTGTCTCGTAACTGCCTGTTACCTGTCTCCCCAGCCCACAAGCCAGGGAGCTTCAGCGTATTGTCTACCACAGGCAATTCTGTGCCAGGCACAGAGTAGGCTCAGTACATTTCTGGTTACTAAATGGGATATGGTGGGAATAAATTGGTTTGGATCTGACATTTTCTGGAGCTGAAAATCTGGGCACAGTTCTTCTGTGTACAACCACAGAGGTAACAAAGGAGAGTGGCGACAACAGCAAAATGACAATAATAGTAAACTCGCCCCAGAGAGCACTTACTCTGTGCCAGCCACTGTTTTAACTGCTCTACATCCATTAGTTAAAGTCATTCTTGTAACAACACTTTGAGGAAGGTACTATCAGTATCCCCATTTTTCAGATGAAGAAACTGAGGTCCTGGAAATTACCCAAGGTCAAAAAGGCAGCAAATGGCAAAGCTGGAACCTGAGCCCAGATAGCCTGGTTACTGAATCTGTGTTCTAACCATCAACACAAAGTTGATGTCTCTTGTTACAGGACAGAGCCTTCCTTCCCTTTTCAGCAGAACAGGGTTTCATCCAATGGGTCTGCACCTTTTTTTCCATTTATAAAAAGTGCCTTAAAAAACGTGTGCACAAATGTTTACAGCAGTTTTGTTCATAATTGCTCAAAATTGGAAGTAACCTTTAGAGACGTATGGATAAATAAACTGTGGTACATCCAGACAATGGACTGTTATTCAGTGTTAAAAAGAAATGGGCTATTAAGCCATGAAAAGCCAAGGAGAAATCTCAAAAGCGTATCACTAAGTGAAAGAAGTCAATCTGAAAAGGCTACATACTGCATGGTTCCAACAATATGACGTTCTGGAAAGCACAAAACTATGGACAAAGTAAAAGGATCAGTGGTTGCCAGGAGTTGGGGATGGGGGGAGGGAAGAATAGGCAGAGTAAACAGGATTTTTAGGGCAGTGAAAATACTCTGAATAATACACGAATGGATGGATACATGTTGTTATGCATTTGTCTAAACCCATAGAATGTATACCACCAAGAGCAAACCCTAATGTAAACCAGGGGCTGTGGGTGATTGTGAGGTGTCACTGTCGGTTCATCGATTCTATCACATAGCCCACTCTGGTGGGGGATGGACGCACTGGAGAGGCTGGGCAGAGGGAGGAGGTAAGTGGGAAATCTCTACACTTTCCACCCAATTTTACTCTAAACCTGAAACTGCTCTAAAAACAAATAAGGTCTTACTGAAAAAATAAAGTGTCTCAAACCCAAAGATCTCTCATCTCACACGCAGCAAAACAGAGAGGCAGAAAGAAAGGGTCCCCAGAAACATGCTTGATAGAAACTGTTCCTTTTTCATAGTGATTATCTGTCAGGTCAAAGCACAATATCTTGACTGTTATTAAATTAAAAGAGAAAGCATTTATTTTCTTAAATGTGGGGCATAATAGATGGAAACGCTAACCAGGGTGCACAAATCCTGCTTCTAAAATCCTAGCAGTCAGAACTCTGGGAGAGCTCCCAGGGGTCCGTGTACCTGAATAAGCAGCCCACTCTGTTGAAACGGCCACACCAACCACAATACAAGTGGGCATCTACATCCCTGAGAAGAAAACAACGTTTTGTCCTTTTACTAAGAGAAATCAGAAAATGCATATAAGGCACCCCATGCTGACTGTTGAGGGCAAACCAGGATAGTGGCTGTAGGCACAGTTGCTTAGGAAGGGTTGTAAGGACAGTCCAGTCAGCTCTGAGAGGAAAGAACAGGCTGTCCTCTTTCCTGCAGACAGCACCTCACCTCTCTCTCTCTCTCTCTCTCTCTCTCTCTCTATATATATATATATATATATTTTAAGTATCCAGTCTTCCTTGGCATCATTGAACTGATCCCCATATAGTCATTTGAGAATTTTCAGCCCGTTCTAGGATCACTCCTATTGGGACTGAAATCCACCTTGGCTGGTGTGAAGACTCGGAATTTGAGAACTGACTCGGAATTTGAGAACTGACCCGGCAGGCTCTGCCCGGTGCTTTGTGGTAGAATGATGATAAAACTGCCTGGATTCTCCACCCCTCCCCGCATCCATGTACTTTACAGTGTGATCTGGCGTCTCTCGCATCAGGAGGTGGAATCTTCATTTCCCCCATCCCTTGTATCTGGGCGTGCCTGATGTCTTGTTTGGCCAGTCGGACACAGTGGAAAGGTCCTTGGGTCCATTCTGAGCCCAAGCCTTAAGAGGCTTTGAGTGCTCAGGCTCTCGTCCTTGGAGCCCTTCCTGAGAGCCATGGAACAAGTCCAGCTAGCATGCTGCGTGATGACAGCGATGGTCCCTCCTGTCAGCCTAGCCACCAACCAACCAACAGACCTGGGTGTAAGGTCCTGCCCTGGATGGGCCTGCTGCCAGCTTCCCACACACATGCAAGCCCAGCCTGGACCAGCGGAACTGATCCAGACAAGCAGACCCACCCAGCTGACCTGCAGACTTTGAACAATAAACGGTTGCTCTTTCAAGCTACTCTACTTTGAGATGTTCTGTCATACAGCAACATATTACTGTTACAGTCTTCAAATGCAGCCAGAGCCTCTTAATAGCCAAGGAAGAGAAGAGTCAGCCTTCAGTCTACTGCAGGAGTGTGTGCCTGTGTTTGCAAATAAAACTTTATTGGAACACAGCCACATCATCCATTCACTGTTACTTTCACGCTGCAACTACAAAGTACAGCTGACTCTCTGCATCTCTGGATGCAGAGGGCTGACTTTACTACTCCCATTTATATTCATAAAAGACATGAGCATCACAGATTTTGGTATCTGTGAAGGTCCTGGAACCAATCCCCCACAGATACCTGTCTGCAGGTGCCAGAGAGATCATCTGGTCTGCAAAGCCTGAAATACTTATTGCCTGTCCCTTTTCCCTCTAGGAAAGAGGTTGGTGATCCCTGTTCTAGGATATAACAAATAACAGCCACTGCTGTGATCGTCACCACTACCATCATCATCCAACAAACTTGACACAAAGGTCTGATTTTAAAGTCAGGAGAATTTTGTGAGGATGTTGTGAGAATTTTGGCAGGTTCTGCCTTCTCTCTGGGCTTCAGTTTCCCCATCTAGCACTGAAGGAAGATGAGCAAAAACTCCAGTCACTTCTGCAACTGATATAAACCTCTATTTGCTCACATCAAAGGAAATGGGTTTTGGGACCTAGGAATATGTGTTTTTCCAGGCATTTCCTTACCTTGACATTCCCCTCACCCAAGTCCTGATCCCCAAATGATTCAGATCCAAGTAAAAGCCTAAGAACCACTTGTTTACACCATTTGGGTTCAGAAGGCCTGTCCATGGAGAGACATATGGAAGTGTAAGTGTTTCCAAGGGTCATTATGAGAAACTGCAAAACTTACTTTTGTAAAGAGATGTTTTAAGAACATCCAATTGAGGCGGCCAGTTGGAACGTCCCTAAACAAATAAGTCTGTGATGAAACTAGTCATAATATCCATCAAACGGAGATAGGAGAAAAGTGGGGAGTGGGGCTCATGAAAAGTGGAAATACTAGTTAGGGAGAGGAATGTGTCCAAATACATGGTGTTGATGGTGATAACGATGGCGAGGAGGATGGTGATATGGCCAGTGGTGCTGGTGATGATGACGTTGTCAATAGTGTTGGTAATGGTGGCATTATCCACCCACAAAATAAGTGCTCTTATTAATGACTTGACATATTGTCCTAGGATTTCAGTCCATTACTTTACGCTTTAAGTACATGAGACCTGGTAGTCCAAATACATCATGAGCTCCTCAGAGGTAAAACCTTGGGATATACCTTCTGTGTAGTGTATGGTGGTGAGAGATCAGGCTTCTGAAATTAGACACACTTGGCTTAACACCCCAGTGCAGTGACATGCTGAGCTCTGTGACCTTGGGCAGGCTACTATACCTCTTCAAGCTTCTGTTCTCTCATCTGCAGAGACAGGCTAATAAGATACCTGTACAAAAGCGCTGCTGAGAGGACTGAGTGGAACAGGGCCCACCAGAGCAGTCAATAGTGTCATTTTTACTGTGCATGCCTTTGGGACCTAACACATATTTGACAAATGAGCAGAAAGAGAAGTCTAGAATCCACTGCCCCATGCCCATTGCCCTAAAGCTGTGGTTCTTATAGGAGGGGGCTGGGGTACCTGTGTGTGTGTGTGTGTGTGTGTGTGTGTGATTGTGCCCCCAGGGGATTTGGCAATGCCTGGGGACATTCTAGTTGTCAGAGCTGGGGAGGGGGTTGGCTACTAGCATCTGGTGGGTGGGGGCCATGGATGCTGCCCAGTATCCTACATCCTACAGTGCACAGGACAGTCTTTCTCAAAGAAGAATTGTTTGTCCTTGAATGTCAATAGTGCTGAGGTTGAGCAGTCTTGCCTTAATCTCTGTCCCTGAAATCTCCCAGTTGAAAAGGGCTAACTAGTGAGAAAGGAAAAGCTGGGCTGAGAATTCTCTGGAATAGATAGGAGGGGAATGAGATGTTAAGGTTCTGGAAAGCCTGAGTATTCCTTGGAGGGTTGCTGAGCCCGTTACACCATGCAATGATGAGTTTGTACCTGGGGTTGGCTCAGAAGGCAGTAGGGGCTTCTCTGGGAAATAACTCCCTGAGTCTTGGGGAAAACGTGCCCCTAGAGGCTCAGGTGAGACATCTGCCAGGCTTGCATTGCAGATAGATTTTATCAGGCTTTGCAAACTATTTGATATTAGAGTGTCTGGCTTGGTAAGGAATGGAATGACTCGGTCCCAGCTGGATTGTCGTTTAGCTCTAAGGCACCATGTCTGCTTTCTGTTATTTTTATACGCCACACAGCGTTGCTGGCCCCAGGCTCCCTGTCCCTTTCAAGAGGACAAAGGAATAGCTCCCAATGACCGTTAGCTGGTTGAGTCATTTGACCTTGGCTATGAATGATAAAGCAGTGAAGCAAACAAGCCCGAGGTGGGACTACTTACACGTGGGCCTCGGGCAGCGAGGGTGAAATGATGCAGCTGTGCATGGGGGTGAACGGTCGCAGGATGACTTCAGCCACTGCCTTCTTCGTCTTCTCATCCCCGTATGTGCTGAAGCAGAAGCAGAGCGAATGACAAGCAGCAGTTTTAATTGCCCACATCTTTAGCGAGGGGTTATTTGGCAAATATCACTAGGCACCGACTATGCACCAGCCAGTAATTTCAGCTGGAAAGGTGAAGGTCCCAGAAGCAGCCAGTAATCAGAGCACGTAAGACCCCCTTCTCTCATGGAGCATCTATTCTTGTGAACGAGCAGAGAGAACACATAAGATCAGTCAGGCAGCTGTGTGGTACACTGATATACTAGATGAAACAAACAGTTATGCTATTGTGGGACATTCAGTCCACATCTTGACTACTTAGTAGCATGAAAGCCATTGATGATGTAAACAGTAAGTTAATGGCAGGGTTTAAATAAAACTTTATTTACCAAACCAGCTTGGGGGCCCAGGGGCTGGAATTTGCTGACCCGTTCCTCACCCCCTCCCTCCCACTAGTAAGTGATATATGCTATGGGGAGAATAAAAGAGAAGGGAGTTCAGCAGGGCTGGGAGAGCTAGGGGCTGCAATCTTAAACAGAATGATTGGGGCAGGCATGACTGAGAAGGTGACATTTGATAAGAATTTGCAGCGGAAGGGAGCAAGCCGTTCATCCGTCTGGGGGCAGAGCCTTCTGGAGAGAGGCAGTGACGGGTGCAAATGTCCTGGGGTGGGAGTGTGTTTTAGAGACGGCCAGGAGGCACGTTTGTCTAGAGTGGAGTGAGCAACAGAAAGAGGAGAGAGGGAGGGATGCAGAGAGAACAGGAGCTTTGCAGACCAGTGCGAGGACCCTTGCCTTTTCTGTGAATGACAGTAAAGGATTCTGAACTGAAACAAGACATGATGCGACTTCTTACAAAGGAGCCCTCTGGCTGCTGTTTTGAGAATGGCCGATGGCAGGGGAAGAGGGCCAGGAGACAGATGAGAAGTGCCGTGATAATTTCAGCTGGAGACAGCATGCTGGCTTGGGCCGGGGTCCTAGCAATGGGAATGGTGAGAAGTGAAAACAACAGGATGGACACAGGGAAGGAGCTGCCTGGAGTCAGTGGTTCTCAATTGTGGTCCTTCCCTTAAAGAGACTTCTCCCAACCCTCCAGACAGCTGACTCAGCAGCTAGATGAATTGGCTGTGAGATGCGGGGACCTCAAACTTCAGAAGTGGGCACAAGTGTTCCCCCAAAGATCAGCCACAACCAGGCATACCTCTTCCAAAGCCCATTCCCTGCCCCACAGGGAACACAGGGGCTTCCTCTGAAGCCAAAACCATCACAGGAAGGGAGGGGACATGATGCTTACAGAGACGTGAATCAGCCCAGACAGACACTTGTCTGAAAAAGACTGCTTCAAAAAATGAAAAACATTAAGCTACATTTAATAACATAAATAAGTTTTTTGTTTTTTCAGCACCATCATGGAGTAAGTCATTTCAGTCAGAGAAAGCAGTCTTTTTTTCCCCTTAATTTTGGCATGCCTGAGTCATAGGGCAAATATTTTTTGCCCATGACCAAATCGAGCCCACAGTCACATCTTCATAAGCCTACTGTGCGCATAATGGAATCAGTTGTCTGTATTTTAAAACTGGGAGATGTCACACAAAGATGGAGACTGTAAAGTTCTTGCCACTCTGGGTAAGAGGTGGGTGGGGTCCAAGATCAAGACCATTGCCCACCTATGCAGGAGGTGGGTACCCCTTGGGTTGCTTGAGACTTAAGAGCCCCTGGCATCTCACTCCCAGCCTGCCCTGAGTATTCAGGCTACCTGCGTGCTCCTTTAAAGCCTTGTAGTTTTCTCTGCCTGAGCACTTAAACATTGACTGAATCATTGACAGGTTCCCTGATTCATTCATGTCTACCCACATTTATCCAACATCTCTGTGCTGGGGGCTGCGGGTGCAGTGATGCAGGAGACAGAACCAGCCCTGCCCTCTGGAGCTTAGAGCCTCATGGGGGAGATGAGCTTCACACAAACACAGTTGTGACAAGACTCAGTGGGAGCATGAATGGTGCTCAGATAGCCCCTAACAGAGAATTTGGCTGAAACTGAGTCTGAGAATACTGTCCGGAGGGAGGTGTATCAATTTAGAAATATATGCCCCAAGTCTCTTTCAGTGGGAAGGTGGCTTTATAATATATAGTCCCATTTCCCTGAAATCTTGGCTCTGTGAATGGCTGGGCCAACAGGACATGTCAGAAGCAGCATGATGCCCATTTCTGGGCCCAGCCTCCAGGAACTGGCAGCTTTTCTGTTCTATGTCTTGGGAGGCTCACTCTTAATTCCTAGCCACCAGCGTGCTGGTGGCGGTGGGGGGTTGGGGGGAGAGTGGGGGGGGGCGGGGCGGAGACATGGGAAGGCTGTGAAGAGCCTCCTGGGGGCAGAGTCCTGGCCGAGCTCA
This sequence comes from Budorcas taxicolor, assembly GCF_023091745.1. Lineage (NCBI taxonomy): Eukaryota > Metazoa > Chordata > Mammalia > Artiodactyla > Bovidae > Budorcas > Budorcas taxicolor. The sequence goes on from NC_068926.1 coordinate 55,964,374, forward strand.
GAGTGACAGCAGCCCCAAGGTGCCACTCACATGGATGAGCCCTCTCGGAAATAGACACTCACTCTGAGCCATCCCAGCTGGTTCTGTAGATGATCCTTCCGCCCTGAACCCCACTCAAATGGCAGATGTGTGAGTGAAATAGATGTTTGCTGTCTTGAGTTAATGGGTTTTGGAGTGGTTGCTCACAGCAACAGTAACTGGAACAAAAGTAAATATTGAGCTGAGATCTGCAGGTTGAATGAGAATTAAGTAGGCAGAGGGTGGGGCAAGAGGCCCTGTGGAAGAGGGAAGGTGGGGAAAAGTGTGGCTGGAGGGGAAGACAAGGGCCAGGCTGTCCGGAGCCTCGCAACCCCGGCTCAGACTTTTCCAGTCCTCATCTTATAAAGAATGGTGGCCGTTGAGGATTTTAAATCGGCAGCAGTTTATGTTCGGAAAAATCACTCTGGCTTAGCATAGGGAAAGGAGACGGAGGGAGGCAGAAAAGGTGAAGTGGGGGCACCCACTACGAATTTACCCTCCTCCTGGGACTTTGAGGACAATCCTGGGGTCATAGAGTTAACTAGAGTCAGACCAGAATAAGGGGACTTTCCCAGTGGTCCAGTGGTTAAGGCTCTTCACTCCAAATGCAGGGGGCAGGAGTTCAATCCCTTGGCAGGGAACTAAGATCTCGCAAGCCGCAAGGCACGCCAGAAACATAAACAGGAGCAGAATCTAGGTCCCCAGACTTCCATTTCCATAGGCTCTTAATTCCGCCCTGGAGCTGAGGAAACCACAAGCCAGTATGTTGGTGCTCGGAGTCTTACTGGCTCCACCTAGTCCCCCAGTAGTTTGGAATATGTGGAAATTAACCCAGCTTTTACACTCCTTAATTGCTTGTTTTATGTTTCCTCTCAACTGCAATAATAAGACAAATTCTACCCATTGTTTTTTTTCACCTTTTTCAGCTGAATTTGCAGCTGAGAAATGAGGTCACTGAACACAGTGAGAAAGACTGCTTGCAGGCAGGAATCTTTGGGGACATGCTTGATTTTCTTTCTTCCCTAAGTAGCTTGTCAGATTTAAAACTTTGGTCTGAAAGAACTTACCCTATGGTCTTAGATTGGGGGGTGGGGTGGTGGGGAGAGGGGGGGATAATTCCTTTTAATCCCTTTTACTTTTATAACGCACAGGATCAAACACTGTGTTAAAAAAGCAGTTCTAAATGAACACTTGTATTTTTGATAATTCTGTGATTGGAATTATATTTATAGAACACAGCTCTTAGATGTGAGATACTTTCTAGCCTGCCTGGAAATTGAGATTTTTAGCCATAGATCTGAGGGTTGTAGGTAATTGAGGCCCAGGGAGATTAAATTCATTTCACTGTGTAATAACAGCTAGCAATTACTAGGCATGTCTCATATGTCAGGCTCTATATTAAGCATTATTTTATTTAATCCTCACAACAAATTTGAGAGCTTGGTGAGGTTCACAAGGGTGTAGAGAGAGGAGCCTCAGAGTGGCACAGTGACTTGCCCAAAGTTAAACAGCTGTTACGTGCAAAGTTGGGACTTGAACCTCAGTCCTGTGCTCTTACCCACTACTTCGTACTGGTATGGACCATCTCCCAGTGCTATTTTATAACACCTGCCTCCCCACCTGCATCTGATGGCTATGTGCAATAATGGCCTCCAGTTTTATTTTAATAACCAGCATTGCACAGCTTATAGAATCCACTGGGTAAGACATAACCAGACCAATGTCTATGAGAGGCATGATCTCATGCATATTTAAACTTATTAAACTTTAAATAAACCATGTCATGCACACTGAAACATGGATTGGAGAGGGAAGGATTGTGTTCTGCAACCATGGATTAATGACCACGTGCAAACATTATAACTGAACTATTGAAATGGTCACAGAAGGGTCCTTAACAGAGGCCATCTTCCCCAGCACCTGTCTGTGTGCTTGCTAATCCGAGAAAAAACCTCTTCCAAATAAGAGCCACGAGTTCATTCCTTCTCTTTATTCTAGAGAAGGGCTGCCAGCTGGCTAATGTCACTGAAAGTACCAGACTCAAAGAGCGTCACTGGGCTCTTAGGTGACACTATGGGCAAGATTTGCTCTGAGCTCTTGGGACCTTTACAGAAAGGGTGAGACTCCTTCAATTCATTGAGTGGCTTTGTCTATCCTGTGCCCCTTCAAGGTCCTGGGAGGACACTTCACTAGGGTCCCCTGAGTGGCTGGATGGTGGTGGCTCAGGTCATGGATTGCTTGCTTTTCTTTTTTCACTCTGAAAATCACATTTCTGACTTTTGGCAAAAGATAAACACCATCACAGCTTCCTCCTCCAGCTCTGGCCTTTCTAAGCAGGCATGCTGGCTGTAGGATTTCTGGTGGACTGAAATAGCAGGGTATAACCACATCTCTTTTGTGTCACCCAACAAACTCCCACTGAGCACTGAAGGTCCTGGGGACCTTCAGTGGGACCTTTTGGGGAATTCTTTCCAGATTTCCTTTCCACTTCCAAAACTGAAGGGGCTGGACACTGTGAAATAATGGAAATCTATCTATCTGTATCTATATATCAGTCTCTGCCCCCAGTTCCTGGCACAGAGCTCCTAAAACTCTTGGAACTTCCTAAGTGATACAAGAGCACCAGGGACAGCTCTTGTTCTAATGTTTGGTGTTATACCCTGGGTCATGACACGGAGTTCCCAGATCTCTTGGGATTTCCTGGGTGACCAGGGTGTCTTTTTATTCAAATGTGGCAACTCTTAGTGGGCTCCTGGATAGCTTCAGGATAGGGACTGGTTACCAGAAAGACTGAGCCATTAGAAGCTGGCAGCTCCCTGGGAAGGGGAGAGGGGCTAGAGGCTGAATTAACAACAGTTCATCCTATGTGATGAAGCCTCCATAAAAATCCCAGAAGTACGGGGTTTGGAGAGCTTCTGGGTTGATAACCACATCCAAGTAACAGGAGGACGGCAAACCCTCCAACTCCAGAGGGACTGAAGCTCCTGTGCTTGGGACCCTCCCAGATCTCACCCTATGTACTTTATCTTGGTGCTCATCTGTACTCTTTATTATATAATAAATGGGCCTGGCATGCTGCAGTTCATGGGGTCGCAAAGAGTCAGAGAAGACTGAGCGACTGAACTGAAATAGGAAAATGTAAGTCGGTGTATCCCTGAGTTCTGCGAGCCACTCTAGAAAATGATCAGACTCAAAGAGGAGGTCATGAGAACCCTGATTTATAGCTGGCTGATCAGAAGTACAGCTGATAGCCTGGGACTAGTGATTGGCATCTGATGTGGGGGGTCACCTTGTGGGAGTGAACCCTTAACCTGTGGGCTCTGATGCTAACTCCACGTGGAAAGCATCGGAACTGAATAGGATGGTAGGACACCCCAATGGTGTTGCAGACATTTGCTTGGTGTGGGGGAAAACCCCACGCATCTGGTGTCCGAAGTGTGAGTGTGGCCGTGGCATGAGAGCAAAGGAGAAACACACGCGAGGAGGGTCCTCCTTTTGCAGGCACACTTTGGGTGCACACCATGGTGCCGTGTCGTGGCTTCACGCGTGGTGGGGGCTGTTCCTCCGCCCTTCTCACATCTTCGTGCCATCAGAAGGCCCGCATACAGTAGGTCTTCAGTACATAAATGGCTGGCTATACAATGAGACTGGGCCGGGGTCGAGACTGTCCCCCTGTCTCACCCCTATGCTTACTGGGAAGCCAAGATAAAGGTCTAAGACCATAATGCGCTAAGGGGCCATGAATATTTTAGTGAAGATCTTGTGGGGAAACGAATAAATAGCTTTACATTTCTCATGCACGTGTGCTTAGTCATTTCAGTCGAGTCCAGCTGTTTGTGACCCTATGGACTGTAGCCCACTGGGCTCCTCTGTCTATGGGATTCTCCAGACAAGAATATTGGAGTGAGTTGTCATGCTCTCCTCCAGGGGATCTTCCTGACCCAGGGATTGAACCCATATCTCCTGAATCCCCTGCATTGCAGGTGGATTCTTTACCGCTGAGCCACCAGGGAAGGCCTTACATCTCACACTCTGAGGCAAAACCTTATAAAAACCCTCATTAGATATCTCTGTTCTCACCCAGTGATGGCTGCCCTTTCGCTCTTCTCTCTTCCAAAGGGTCCCTTCTCCTCACACCCTTAGCCTGTCTGCTGAATGTCCCCATTCTATCTATCCGGGAAGCCTTTGTGCTCTTCCTCTGTATCTGCTTGTTCACCTGAATACCCTTTGCTCGCCAAAGGCAGCTTCTCCTTGGGATGCTCACTCCCTGGAAGGTATGGGGGTGGGGGCTGTAAGTCACAGAATTTTCTCTCCTCTTAAATAAATGCCCAAATGGTGGGCTAGTTTATTTAGACCAAAGCTTTAGATATAAATAAGCAAAAATGTTGGACAAAATATTCTTTTTAAAAAAGTGTCAAAGAGCCGACCACAAAGTGGGAATCTCTTAGCCAAAACTGGAGTGAGACTGGAGACCACTGGAAAGGTGAGGCAGCCTGAGTGCTGCTTTGGTCCTAAGGATGTCTGTCAAGCTATAGAAGGTTAGTCCCTCTGACAGCTTCACAAGGCAAGGGGGATGGAAAACAAAGTCTGCCCAAATGAGGAATCAAAGAGGAGAGAGACCTTCCTTACAATAAGTGTGGTTCCCAAGGGCCACACTTTCAGGGGGAAGATGACTAGAACCATACCAGCCCCTCGTGGTCCACACTCAGGGTTCCCAACAGTCACAGGGAACCTTGAGCTTTAAGAGGATTGGCAACCACCAGTGTCCAGCCTGACCCTCACCCCCACTCCAGGGCCTCCCAGAGGAGAACTCCCTTCATTCCCTCTTCAGTTGAAATTTACCTAACATAAAATTAACTGTTTCAAAGGTTGCAATTCAATGGCATTTGAACCAATGGTTGTACAACCATCACCTGACTCTAGTGCCAAAATATTTTCATCAGCCCCAAAGGAGACACTGCACCCACTAAGCAGTCACTCTCTTATCTGCCCAACTTCCTCAGCCCTTGGTAACCACCAGTCTACTTTCTGTTTGGGATGAACCTCAAAACATTATGGTAAGTGAAAGAAGCCAGACACAGAAAGGTCCCATACTGTGCGATTCCACTGACAGGACTATCGCTTTTAAGATGCACACATTCATATTTCTTTATGTTAACGAGAGGGCTTTCCAGTCGAGTGGTAGAGAATCCATGTGCCAATGCAGGAGACATAAGAGATGCGGGTTCGATCTTTGTGTTGGAAGGACTGTGAAGAACAGAATTTGGGGAGCGGTGCAGAAGAAAGGGACTATCTGCTGGGGATCCCATTTCCTCCTTAGGCACCAACATGGCAACTTGGGTTCCTAAAGTCAGCTCTAGCACAGTAACTCTCAACCATGGCTCCACATGGGCATTTTCGAGGGGAGCTTTGAAAAAGGCTATGTCCAGGTAACACCCCCAGAAAGTCTGATATTGTCATGGGTCTGAGAAGCACCTAGGTGACTCTGATGTGGAGCCAGGGCAGAGCCCATTGCTTTATCAGGACAGTGGCTATGGTGGCAGGCCATTTCTATCACATACATTGGGTTGGTCAAAAGTTCATTCAGGTTTTTCCCATAACATCTTACGGAAAACTGGGGCCAACCCAGCACTTCCTCTCTTCCTGCTGTAGCATTTCCTTCTCATCCCTGATTTATGCCTTGTTCGCTCTGCCCAAGAGAAGTATCCCCGGAGCTTGTTTCTGCAGAATGGCACAATCCATGAAAGCTGGTGTCACTCAGTTTGGGACTTAGGCGACGCTTTCCATAATTCAATAATGGGAATTATGTGAGCATCTCTAAGCCTCATTCCTAATCTCTAAAAGTGAAAAGAAAGTGAAGTCGCTCAGTTGTGTCTGACTTTTTGCGATCCCATGGACTGTAACCTACCAGCCTCCTCTGTCCATGGGATTTTCCAGGCAAGAGTACTGGAGTGGGTTGCCATTTCCTAATCTCTAAAATGGGGCTAATCATAGCATCTATCTCATAGGAACATTTTGAAAATTTGACAGAAAGATGTGCACAAAGCACATGGTAGACAGACACCCATTATAAATTGTGATTATTAGCATGGTTATTGTTACATGATAGGGTATTTCATAATGTTCCAGTCTGTTGATGGTCTTCTCCCAACCAGAGGAGAGACCTTTACAAAAAGAGGGAGGCTACTGTATTCAACAAACCACAACGATTTTTTTTTTGGTTCACTTGCTTTCGGTGGACACTGAACTAGGATCTCAGGTTTCAGGAGAAGGTCTAGAACAGGGATATTGATCTGTAATGAAACAAAGTAGCATACAAACACAGTATGGGAACTCAAAAGAGTCCAGAATGGATTTTGGAGGTGGTGGGCTGAAATTCGGGAAGCTGCAGGGGAGGGTGGCATTTAAGCTGAGCTTGTAAGGATAAGGGATAAGTAGCACTTTAGTAGGGAGAGGATGTAGTAGGGAACAGCACAAGAAAATATCTAGAGGTAGGGATAAACCTTGGAAGAAGAGGGAAAGAAGCGCACCTGGGGACCTGCACGATTTCCTGGTTAGCTCTTGGCTCTGGATATGAGAACGGACATGTGTAGTAGAAGATCACTGAATATCTGAAGGTGAGGCTGGCGAAGTAGGTTGGGTCGGGTTGAAAGAAGTCATCAGACACCAGCCTAAGAAGGGGCTTCCCGTGCGAGACAGCTGCCACCCCTCAACCCAACCAGCCAGTGTTCCTTCTCAATGGTCCTTCCCAAGGCCACGGGGCTGCAGCGACAGAGGTCTACTTACGGCAGAACCAAATCCCCATACTGGATATCTGACAGCATTTTGGCTGGTTGGAATTTATTTCTTTCTTCCTCTTTTAGTTTCTCCAGTTGTTGCTGCTTCTTTTTCAAGGCACTCTCCTCCTTCAGGATGGTGAAGTATCCACGGCCAATCTTCACCCACTGAATTAAGGTGCTGAAGAAAAGAAAGAGGGAGAAAGATGGGCTGGCTCTCAAGGCAATGTCTTACTATCTTGGGACCGACAATTAACTGAAGGACACTCTCAGGCCCAGTAGCAGGAGACTTCCTGTCTTTAGAATTCCAAAGTCAGAGTTACTTACCCTAAGCTTGACTTCTACCAAAGACCACCTCCTACCAAAGACCTTGAACAAATTATCTAACCTCTCCAGGTTCTGGTTCCACCACTCAACAAATACTTATTGAGCGCCTGCTGTGTGCGAGGCACTCTGCTAGGTACTATGAAATGAGAATAACAATTCACATCCTGGAGGACCGATTTAATTGGCAGTATTTTTATTTGTTTTGTTTGTCATGGTTTGTCTTAGATTCCACGACATGTGGTACTTGAGTACCATACACGTATGTCACTGGCAGGTCACTGGCAATCTTTTCCTAAGTGTAGACCTTGCTTCTCAGCCAGTAAACTTTTCTGAATTTCTACGCTACATGCCACATTCTTAATCTCTAAAATGGGGTTAATCATAGCATCTATCTCATAGGAACAATTTGAAATTTTCACAAAAATGTGGCGGCAAGGATCAGGTGTCACCTGTCCAGCCACGTTCTTGTCACAGCAAAATAATCTCTCAGGTTCCTCATGCATAAAACTGTGCAAAATCAAATGACTGTGTACCGGGTGGAACACAGTGAGGCCAGATTATACATAACTGGCCCTGAATTGTCCATGTGGGCTTTTAAGTTTAGGGATGCAAGCAGTTGATGTGAGGTGGAATTCGTATTTGAAACAAAAATGCTCCTGTTTCACTTTCAAGCTTCTGAACCCACGCATCAAAGGACACCCTGAGATTGCCAGATAAGCTGATAGAAAAACCGGAACCATATGCAACCCTTCAATTCCACAAAAGAGGATTTTCTTGCTGTGGCGCAAACAAAGCAAATGCAGAGTTAATCTGGGAGCTGGGGCTGGCGTGACAGCAAACGCTATTTCATGATCACGTTACTTCATGGAGCCTCTTTGCTCAGAATTTGGTTCAGAGGTCAAGGCTGTCGTCATACACACAGCACAAAGGCATAAAATGACATAACTCACATTGTGAGGCTTTCTGGGCAGAGCAGGGGTGGCTTAGGGTTTTGTGGGAGTAGGGCTGGGGCAAGGGGTCCTTTGTTTGTGTGGGGACTGAGCTCTCCAGCAACAAACAAGGACCACCTTGGGTTTCTTATTATAACGCTCCCCCTTATGTGGGCAGAGGGAAGGCGGGATGGGCAGCTCAGAAGCGTCAACGGTCACACAATGAAATCAGAAGGATGGAAGAAGACGGTGGAGAGTAAGACGGGGAGATCGCCTGCCTCCCCACAAACTCATCAGAATATGGAACAACTCCTACAGCACCACTTCTACATGACAGCTGAAGTCCCCAGACCTCCAGAAAGGCAAGCCAATCTCCTTAGCACGAGAAAGCAAAGCAATATTGTAAAGCAATTATCCTTCAACTGGAAATAAATTTTAAAACAGTGAAGTCAGACTCGTCATAGCATTGATTCACAACCAGTTTCAAATGTGAGTGTTTGCCTAAACAGCTGCATCTTTATTAACCATTCAACAAAGACGTATGAATACCCACTATGTGCCAGGAGCTGCTCTAGGTGCTGAGATTCAGCAGCAAACAAAACAGCTCACAGCATCCTGGTCCTCACGAAGCTCCTATTCCAGGGGGTGGAGACAGACACGGAACAAAGCAGTGAACTGTAGGTGACATGCTAAGTACTGGGAGGAGCATGAAGCAGGGACACGGGAGAGTGAGAGACAGGGCTGGCGGAAGGGTTAGCACCATTTCGAACTCATGGTCAGTGAAGGCCTGGATGATTCTGCAGGCCAAGGAATGCCAAAGATGGCCAGCAAGCCACCAGAAGCTAGGTGAGCGGCATGGAACAGAGTTTCTCTCTCAGGAGTCAGAAGAAACCCACCCTGCTGATACCTTGATCTTGCACTTCTAGCCTCCAGAACTGAGACAACACATTTCTGCTGTTTAAGCCACCCAGTTTGTAGTACTTTGTTACTGTGGCCCTAGGAAACTAAGTACAGTATGATCACATATTTAAACCTACACGTGGAACAGCCCAACTCTTTGTTTTCTTTGACTGCGAAGGTTAACAAAATTCTTATGAATTTTATAATAAGTGACAGGCTGATGGTCCATGCCACAGCAAATAAAAGGAGCTTGAGTATTATGTGCCAAGCCCTGAGCTGACACCTATTTTGTCTCAGAGTCTGTGCTAGGCGGTTACTATGCATCAAGTTCTATTCAAGCACTGGCATTACAATGAAGGATGCATCTTCAAAGAATTCACAGACTCCACCTCTACATCTAAGTTACCTTATTTCTACAAAAGTAGAGATTAAGAGTTTGGCAAGAAATTTATTTGACTTGGTTATGCCCTTATTCCAAAAAGGGTTCAGTTCAGTTCAGTCACTCAGTCGTGTCTGACTCTGCGACCCCATGAATCACAGCACGCCAGGCCTCCCTGTCCATCACCAACTCCCGGAGTTTACTCAAACTCACATCCATCGAGTTGGAGATGCCATCCAGCCATCTCATCCTCTGTCGTCCCCTTTGCCTCCTGCCCCCAGTCCCTCCCAGCATCAGAGTCTTTTCCAATGAGTCAACTCTTCACATGAGGTGGCTAAAGTACTGGAGTTTCAGCTTTAGCATCATTCCTTCCAAAGAACACCCAGGGCTGATCTCCTTTAGAATGGACTGGTTGGATCTCCTTGCAGTCCAAGGGACTCTCAAGAGTCTTCTCCAACACCACAGTTCAAAAGCATCAATTCTTTGGCGCTCAGCTTTCTTCGCAGTCCAAATCTCACATCCATACATGACCACTGGAAAAACCACAGCCTTGACTAAATGGACCTTTGTTGACAAAGTAATGTCTCTGCTTAGGGGCAGCCAATTTAAAAAGTGAGAAAGGCAGGAGACGTGATGAATAAGGAAACAAGATCAGGTAAGACAAGTATCAAATCTCATGACACACGAGCTAGTACACAGATTTGGCCCTGAGCATCCTAGAAGCCAATGCAAAGAAGGAAACATAAGCCCTCATGTGATTTCCAGTGACCATGAGACGTCAAAAAGCTGTTTGGGTAATGGCTAGCCGTTCCAGGTGGAAGAGGAAGAGATTTCTTTCAAGGATCTGAATAAGGAGGACACGGTGAAAAGCCAAGTCTGCAACACACCTCTGGATGTGGGTATTGATGAATGCCTGTCTTACTGGTGAACTGACAGAAGAGACTAGGGGAGATGGTGGTTGCCAGTTTGAGCAATCTAGCAAGTTTTCTGGTAGAATTGCAGCTTCTGTCAAGCAAGGCAGCCAGACTCCCAGCTGTTAGATCCTCTGGAAAGAACTGGTTGAGAGATGAACAGAGGTGGCCAAGGGCAATGTGTATGTCTGTGGTGGTGGGCGGGGCGGGTAAATGTCTGGGCCCTCAGGTCAGACCCACGAGCCTATTCTGGGAACTTCAGGACTGTGGGGTGTTCATTCCACGTGCCGTGAAACGCACCCCTGCTACTGCAGACGTCCATTTAAAACTGCTTAATATTTCATCAAATTCTTGTTTAATTCCCTTGCATGTTCCCTCTATTTTCTTCATCATTATTGCTGTTACCAGGCTATCTGCGGGAAGGGAGGTATTTGCAGCGAAGAGCAGTTTCTGCCTCTAAGTCCACTCACCCAGCACCTCCTGCTCACTGCTTCCCACAGTGTAAAACTCCCCTGGCTAACATTGCAAGAGGAGTGATGGGGAGGCAAATAATTAACTGCATCAGGCAAGCAGAGGAAGAAGCAGATTATAGAATGGAAAGTTTCCTCCACCCAAAGCCACTTCCTCTTCACTGATGCAGTGGAGAAGGTTTCTACATTTAAGGGACATACGTTCTCTCTACAGGAGTCTGTGTGAGCTGATGAATGAAAAATGTGCAGTATGACAATAGGAATAGTCTCCTGGGGCACAGCTGAGTCAGACTGAAGGGGCGGGTTTCCCTCCAAGCACCTCCTGATCTGAGAGCCAGTGGATGCGGTGCTGAGGCTTGGAGGGGCAGCCTCTGGATGGGGTGGGTCTCTGCTACCTGCTTAGGCAGATTTTAAAGTTCTCTGAACCACAGTCTCTCCACCTCCAAATGAGAAAAAAAGTCATTCCTGCCTCCAAGGGCTGCTGGGAGGGTTAAATGAGACAGCGGATGTAAAGAGCTTAGCGTAGTATCTCAATGATTGGGTACTATGATTACTACTGTCAACTCATTGAGCAGTTGTGATCTGCAGTTAAGAAAACAGAAGGAAGAGGTTAAGTGAATGATGAAGATCATAGTGGCTGGAAAGTAGCAAGCAAGGGTTGGGAGCCCCCAGGGCTGATTCTGGGATTTCTCTCTCCGCCTGCATATGCTGCAAACACCAGCCTATTCAGTTGAGTTCAGTTCAGTTCAGTCGCTCAGTTGTGTCCAATTCTTTGCGACCCCATGAATCGCAGCACGCCAGGCCTCCCTGGTCCGTCACCATCTCCCGGAGTTCACTCAGACTCACGTCCATCGAGTCCGTGATGCCATCCAGCCACCTCATCCTCGGTCGTCCCCTTCTCCTCCTGCCCTCAATCCGTCCCAGCATCAGAGTCTTTTCCAATGAGTCAACTCTTCGCATGAGGTGGCCAAAGTCCTGGAGCTTCAGCTTTAGCATCATTCCTTCCAAAGAATTCCCAGGGTTGATCTCCTGGGACTGGCTGGATCTCCTTGCAGTCCAAGGGACTCTCAAGAGTCTTCTCCAACACCACAGTTCAAAAGCATCAATTCTTCGACGCTCAGCCTTCTTCACAGTCCAACTCTCACATCCATACATGACCACTGGAAAAACCATAGCCTTGACTAGATGGACGTTAGTCGGCAAAGTAATGTCTCTGCTTTTCAATATATTATCTAAGTTGGTCATAACTTTTCTTCCAAGGAGTAAGCGTCTTTTAATTTCATGGCTGCAGTCAGCATCTGCAGTGATTTTGGAGCCCCCAAAAATAAAGTCTGACACTGTTTCCCTATCTATTTCCCATGAAGTGATGGGACCAGATGCCATGATCTGTGTTTTCTGAATGTTGAGCTTTAAGCCAACTTTTTCACTCTCCTCTTTCACTTTCATCAAGAGGCTTTTTAGCTCCTCTTCACTTTCTGCCATAAGGGTGGTGTCATCTGCATATCTGAGGTGATTGATATTTCTCCTGGCAATCTTGATTCCAGCTTGTGTTTCTTCCAGCCCAGCGTTTCTCATGATGTACTCTGCATATAAGTTAAATAAGCAGGGTGATAATATACAGCCTATACAGACTATTCAGTAGAGAGCTTTAAAGTTTCAAGTTTATGTATCTTTGGGCTGTTCTTATTGCACAGGGTTCACCTCTAGGCCCTCAGAAGAGAAACTGGTGGTGTACATGTTCCTTCTTTAGGCCATGTTTAATCCAATCCAAGTCACCACCTGCGGCAGATTAGGTCATCGTTCACCGGATACTCCCTCCATCCCCCCTTCCCCGCTTCCCTACATTCAGGGGTGGAATGTACACCCAGCATCCTGATTTTGAGCTTCACCATGTGACTTCTTTGGCCAATGGGATGTTAGCAGGTATGACCTGAACAGAAGCTTGAAATAAGCTTGCTCAGTTGGGTCCATGACAAGAACCAAACCCACTATTTCGTTGACCCCAGAAGAATAAAAATGTCATAGAACAGATCTGAACCAGCTGATCTCAACCTAAGTCAGTCAAATTCGTTATACCACAGATGTATAAGCAAGGAAGAAATACTTACTGAAAATCACTGAGTTTCAGGGTAGCTTGTTACACAGCATTGTGGTGAAAACAGCTGACAAATACACCATTTGTTATAAGACATGACATTATTTCACGAATCACAAAGAAGGAAAAACCCATGAAAAGTCAACTGAGACATGACTGTATGTGGTATTTCCAGTACAGAGCTGTTAAAATGTGAAAAGTGTGCCTATTAGATATGACAAAATATGGCGCTGAGAAAATCATGCCTCAGACCTGAGAAGACACGATGTGGCACAGAGCTCGGGGCATAAGGCAATTAACAGCCCCCTCAGAGAAGTGTCTGTTGATAGCATATCTGATAAGCTGTGTAATTTTCTGTGAGATCAAGAGTCCTTTCTGATTGTGAGATTTACCCACACATCTACTGTTAATCTTTACCGAGCCACTCCACCCTTGAGTGATGTTATCTAGCTTCTTGCTACTCGAAGTATGGTCCCTGGACCATCAGCATCAGCAACACCCAGGAGCTTGTTAGAAAGGCAGAATCTTGGGTGTCCCCCTCAGACCTCTTGAATGAGGGTCTGCATCTTCACAGGACCCCTAGATGACTCATATACACACAGAAGTTTGAGGCGCACTGGTTTAGCTGTCCTATTCCTTTTATTAAAAAAAAAAAAACAAACACAAAACTCTTGCAGAAAGAAATCTTCAAACTGGCTTTATTAGAAGCCTGATTCCCTTGGTACAAGTTTGAAATAAAACTTTGACCCACACTAGCAGTCGATTCGTCTCAGCAAGTTCTTCGAGCTCAGCTGTGGCAGCCACTTCTCACTCTTGGAGGGCACTCTGCTCTTCTGAGTCTCCCACTACCTGAATCAGCCTCCATCCCCAGAGCCTTGAAGAAACTGACGGTCATCTAAAACAGACAGCCTCTGTTCTTTTCATAGGGGCCTGGCAGGAAGCTGTGGAGTACTGGCGAGTTAGGAGGCAGGGAGAGAAACTCATGTTCAACCTTTCTATGATGGGGGGCATGGGATTAACCACTGCAAATCGTTTTGTTAAAAATCAACAGCCCAGATGTACTTAAAAAAAAAACAAAACCAACCACAACTTTTAATGGTATTATGGCTCTGCATCCCAGCTGGTTTTCACTCACATTTTCTGTCTCTGCCTGCAAGAAATATGGGGCTATAAAGCCAGGAGAGCTTCGGCGGGGAAGGTGGAATGACGTTAAGATGAACAAACACTCTTGGCAATCTGATTTCAGGAATGTCCTGCTCTCCCAGAAGGGAATTGCCTACGTGGGAAATTTTCACTTAACAAATTTTACTGTTTTCAAATAATAGCAAATAAATCAGTTTCTTCCCAGCTTGTGGAGGCTGAAAGCTTAGAGAGCCCACTTCATCTGGCTGGCTCACGTCTTGCTTTGTCAGCCCACCCAGACAGATCGATTTCAGAGGAGGACAGGGCAAACATGATGGAACGGAGGGATCTGAAACACGGTCCTTAAATTTTTGAATTTTGAGGCAACCCCTGCAGACGAATTAATAAAGCAGCCCCAGTTCAAATGTGGCCGAGCAAATATTTTGCATTTAAATTTCCGCATTAGAATGCCCTGTTTATACAATAACTTAATAAATCTAGCCTGGCTGCCAAATTGACAAGAAGGTGAGAATCATTCATTAAAATGCAAATGCAATTGAGATGAAATTTGGAATACATTTATTACAGTAATTGAACTTCAGTCAACTGTAGTCACAACACAGATTTTGAACTACCTTTCAGACAAAAGGACGTGTTGTATTATCAACACCCACCCCCCTCAAGTTAATATCTTTGTCAGCATGCAAATTAGAGCCAATTCCTGAGCACCAGTGATTTGCAATGGAGGATTTCACTCTTCTTTACAGGACAAGATTGCCAGAAAAAAGGTCAACTGCATACACAAAAGATTGCTCTGGTAGCATATTGTGTATACAGCAAATTGATTGCAAACATATTCTGAGTGCTTACTGCAACCACGCTCTTATTAAATCACATCTGAACATCTCTTTACCGGCCCTGGGTCATTGGCTAATTGCAATGCCTAACAATGGGAGATTTGCCAAGTTAGGATTTCATCTCTGAGATCAGAAGTTTCAGATGGATTTCTCTTCTTTCTGAATGACTCAGCCCCAAAAGGAGAGCTGGTTCAAGGGTTCCTTTTAATCAGATGGCAGAAAGATGCTACTGAGGCTGTGATAAAGACACAGAATAACTGACTCACAATTAGAGAAGTAGCTTTATCTGCTTCAGGTTTTGTTTTCTCTGGCTCCTTTGTGAAATTTACGTGGCATTTCTGAGGTCTGGGCGAAGAGCGCACACGCACCTAGCAGATGTTTGAGCTGGAAGAAGACACAGCCTAGAGTTTTTCTTTGGACACAGATAAGTATGCTATTCAGGAGTCCTCAGTGCAGCAAAATACAATTCATTTCACCTGTGAAACGGAGTGACTGCTTTTGTCTGCTTCGCCCCCTTCATCATTAACTGATCACAAAGTGATATCAACTTCTTTCTAAATGTCACTAGACTGACTTCCTGTTGCTACCACCCTAGCCAGAAGCCATCATTCATTGCCTCTATTCCTCTGAGTAGCTTCCTATCTCATCTTCCTCCTCCTCAGTCCATTGTCCACCTTGCTGTCACCGGGCTCTTCTGAAAGGCAGATTCATTCCCATCAGAGTGTTCCAAACCCACTGCGCTCAGGGTGAAGGCCAGACTCTTCCCCATGGCAATCAGGTCCTCTAAGACCTGGGTTTTATCTCTGACCACTCACCCAGTCATTCATTTGTATCTCTCCGTCCCTCAGAATTCTATGATTTTGCCCCTTCCTGCAGCATGTCCTCCCTTCCTTCACTTGCTGATTCTAAGGTCTGGGAGAAACTGTCAGCTGCTGACCATTCAATACTGCTGCTTCCTCCCTGCTTCAAGTCCAGGCTAGGCCAAGTGCCTCCTCTGCGCCCCCACAGCTCCCCATGCCTATGTGCTCCCCACTGTTGCACGTGTCATGCTATCTGTTCAGTTGCCTATTTCCTTGTCTGCTTTTCCTATTAGACTGCAGACTCCTTGAGGACAGTGCCTGACAAAGAGTAGGTGGTCAGCATTTGCTGGTTTTATTTCCCTACCTCTTCTCCTTTCTCCCAAAGGCAGGAAGTGCCAATATCCATTTCCTGAGCTTCCTTGGAAACAGACCAAGTTATTGTGAACGTCAAATACCCAGACAAAAAGTCATCAAAACAACAACAAACAAAACTACCTTTTCCAGCTCTTCTGGAGATAGGACTAGCCAATGATGTACAAGAGGAGATCACTGGGAGGAACTTCTAGGAAAGCGTGACAAAGGAAGTTAACACAGCAGGGTGGCATTTGTCCTTCAGTCCCTTTTTCCTCTCTCCCTTCCTGCTGCCTGGAACTTAGCTACAATGGCTGCAGTGCCAGTAGCCATTGTGTGAGCATGAGGAAACCCTGCAGACAGAAGCAAACACTAAGGAGAGGAGACGAAAAGACAGAAGGAACCTGGGTCCTGGACAACCAGTACATCTTCCACAAGGTAAACCTCTCAGGACTTCCCTGGGGGTCCAGTGGCTAAGACTCTGCCCTCCCAATGCAAGGGGCCCAGGTTCTATCCCTGGTCAGGGACTTAGCTCCCAAGTAAAGGTGCCAGAACTGAAAGATCCTACGTGCTGTAACAAAGACTGAAGATCCCTCGTGCCACAGTTAAGACCCAGCACAGACAAATAAATAAAACAAAATAAAAAATAAAACCAAGCCAAACCAAAAAACCTCTTCCATGTGAGGGAGGTAAGACTTTGTCTTAAGTCATGGTAATTTCAGGGCTCTGTTTGCTCTGCAGTTGAATACAGTCTGCAAATGACAATCTCTGCCTCTTTTTCTCCCTTTTTCTCTTTGACTACACTGTCATGATTATCACATTTAAGATGCTGTCATCTTGGGTAAATCACTGGCCATAGACTAGAGAGTGATATTAGGATGGATTAGTCTGGATCATGGGAAAGAGGCAAAGAAACTTAGAAGCATGAAACTGCCAAGAGAGGTAGGCCTGGGATCGTCTCCACGGAGTGTGTCTGAACAGCTGGGAAATATTCAACAGCAGGGTCTGAGCCTGGAAGGAATGAGGGCTGGGGGCCCCAGCGAGTGGCTGCAGTTGGAGAGAAGCAGGTACTGCCTGGGGGCACTGGGAGGCAGTGCACAAGGATGGCTTGAGGGGCACTGAGCTGAGCTCTCGTGGGAAATTCTCTCCTTGCACCCACACAGCATCCCTAGGAAGGAAGTACTCTTGTCTCCATTTTGCTCATGAGGAAACTGTGGCTCAGAGAGGTTAAGTAGTAGTTTGCCTGATTCCAAAGTGCTGCAAGAGGAAAATGCACTGGTTTTTAGAAAAAGTCTCTCTGGGTTTAATTGGTCATCGCTTCCTTGTCATTCAATGTCTGTGACTCTGGGTGAGTCAGTTTTTCCTCTGTCTGATTCACTCTGCTCACCTCTAACATGGGGATAAATGGATACCCTCTTAGGGTATTGCTGAAACGAGAGGCACGTAGCATATTGCCTGGCACACAGGAGATCTTCAATGAATGTACATGTGTGCTAAGCCACTTCTATCGTGTCCAACTCTTTGCAACTCTCTGGACTGTACATGCCAGACTCCTCTGTCCATGGGATTCTCCAGGAAAGAATACGGGAGTCGGCTTCCATGCCCTCCTCCAGGGGATCTTCCCCACTCAGGGACCAACCCTGCGTCTCCTGTGGCTCCTGCACTGCTGGCAGATTCTTCACCTCTGCGCCACCGGGGAAGCTCCTCAGTAAATGGTGACAACCATCATCTTCATCACCATCATCATCATCATCTCCATGAAGCCATAAACGACTGCTGTTATAACTCTTTTGCTTTTGCACACAGCCAGGTTGGCCGTTTGGCTCCAAGTTCCCATGGGCTTCTGGAAAGTGGCACTTGCTTCAAGTGTCAAGCTTAGGGGTTTCTCTTCTCCAACAGTGGAAGAGAGAACAGTCTAATTAGACTGCAATTATTAATATTTTGAGATTTGGTCAGCTGCATCATGCAGTGATTTATAAAGGTCTGTGAATCTACCGTATGTGGTAGCAGTAGGATCAACGCTCGGTTATCACATTAAGTGATGAAATTTATTAAGCTAAAGGGCCAGAAAGTTAACCTCTGATCTACTGAATAAGAAGTGATAAGCAGAGACCTAATTGCTTCAAGTGTTTATTTTTTTTTTTCTGGGTTCTTTCTTTACGTAATCTCTGTCTCAGACCTTCACTAAAGAAAATGAAGAAAGCAGGAAAGGAGGACGAGGAGGAAACCAAGGAGGAGCAAGAGATGGAAAGAAGAATATAAGGAACCCACATCCAGCCTCGTGGATGCTTTAGGGGGAAATGATGCTGAAGGCAGTGGATTGTAATCAGGTAGCTGAAATGCTGCTCTAGTGGCTCAGATGGTAAAGAATCTGCCTACAATGCTGGAGACCTGGGTTCAATCCTTGGGTCAGGAAGATCCCCTGGAGAAGGGAATGGCAACATACTCCAGCATTCTTGCCTGGAGAATCCCAAGGACAGAGGAGCCTAGTGGGTTACAGTCCATGGGGTTGCAAAGAGTTGGACAAGACTGAATGACTAACACTTTTGACACTTTCAGGAAGCCAGGTTCTAATTCTACTGACAACTGGCTCTGTGATTTAGGCAGAATAATTAACCACTCTGTTCAGTTACTATAATTTAGGGATAACCATCACCACCATTGCCTCTATTACCACCACCATCACCACTAGAACATGAATAATCACCACGTGCCAATAACTATGAAAAATGCTTTACAATCACTAATTTAGCTATTATTAACCCCACCTCACAGTGAGGAACTGAAATACAGAGAGGTTCCCTGACTTATGCAACGTCACCCAGGTGGGGTGCAGTGGAGTCTGTACTAGTATCTAGGCCTGAACCTGTCTTCCTCATCTGTTTTTAAAGATAATATTATTTTTATCTGACCTGTGAAAGATGAAAAGTGAGGAAGTAGATGTGAAAGCATTAAAAAAAAAGTCAGAGTACAATTTGTACAACGAAGTACAGTTGTAAATTAGATACTCAAAACTGCCTTAAAAAGAGGAGGATTGGTCCTTACCATCCCATCACACTATGGCTAATTGCCAAGGCCACAGTCAAAAAAATCAAGTCTTCTCATGGATACAGGGTACACACACAGGTGAGCTGGTGATGAGTAAATTAAGACGCAAAAAAAGTTGTATCTCTGTGAATCTCCCTCTTCTCAACCCTCTGCACCTTTCTCAGGAACTGAAAAAAGCACCTTAGGCATTACTCAAGGAACTGAAAAAGGCATGACATGTTTAGCTGGGGGTTTGGAGTCCAAAAGTCTTGGCCATGTAACGACCATAGCATTTCTGCTTCTTAGCCCCGCACACCTGATGTTCTGGTCCTCCACCAGGTACCAGCCTCAGGTTCCTCAATGTGAAGATGCACATCCTGAGAAGAGAGCATCCCCCTCCACTCCCCTCCGCTGTTCTCACAGCTTCCCTCCATCTGGGCTGGCTCCACCCTGCTTTGTTTCAGGGCTGGACCCCTCCTTGGGGCTAAGTAACAAAAGGTTTCCACCCTGACTGCCATGCCCTCAAATCATTATCTTTTCCTGCCATTCCCTCTTCACTGGCCTCCTTCCTTTGGAGCACTTGCCCTGTTCCCCTCACTCCCTGCTAATGCTTTCCAATGTTGCACACTGTCTCTGGGCTTCCCAGTCCAGCCTCCAGGGCTCTGCATGAGCTGGATTTGTCCCACGCTCTGAGCCTCTTTCCCTGATAGCTCAGCTGGTAAAGAATCCACCTACAATGCAGGAGACCCCGGTTTGATTGCTGCCTCGGGAAGATCCACTGGAGATGGGATAGGCTACCTACTCTAGTGTTCTTGGGCTTCCCTTGTGGCTCAGCTGGTAAAGAATCCGCCCACAATACAGGAGACCAGGCTTTGATCCCTGGGTTGGGAAGATCCCCTGGAAAAGGGAACGGCTATCCACTCTAGTATTCCAGCCTGGAGAATTCCATGGGCTATATAGTTCACGGGGTCGCAAAGAGTCAGACATGACTGAGTGGCTTTCGCTGAGCCTCTTCCTTGCCACCGGATGCTCTAGCAACGTCATCATGCAACCTTTGTCCCTCTGCTTGCAATGCCCTTTCTTCTTCCTCACCTGGTTAACTTCTACTCAACCTTTAGAACTTACTCAGGTATAAACCCTACCCTGTGCCGAAGCTGCTTCCGCTTTTCCCAGGCATCTCTGGTGGGTGCAGCCCTCAACAGCCTGTTGACTTGTTTCTGGTTGTATACACCCTCCTCCCACCCCCACCACCAGATGGAGCGCCTGTAAGGTAGGGACAATTTCCAAGTCTTTTCTGTGTCCTTAGAACCAGCACATGGGGAGTCCTCAGTAAAATGCTTGTTGCCTAAATAGCTAAGAGCTTGAAATTCTTGCATCTCAAATCTGAATTAAACACCTGCCTCCTTTTGGGTACAATGGCACCACCCTATCTGATGTGGGGTGTTCATATTTCTCTCTGGATGGAGCAGGTATGCAGAACTGTCTGTGCAGAAGCTGATTCATCCAAACAGAATAGAGATAAATGGATGCCTTTGAGGTTTTTTTTTTTTTTTTTCCCAACTGGGAACTAGAATATAGAAAGTGGTGTTCTGGAAGAAGTGATCAAATGAAATATCCATCCGTGTGCCTCTCAGGAAAGTTATTTCTTTAACTTGCAGTGTGGTCCCTGACCTACCTTGTGCCCAATGACTACAAGAGGTGCTGAATCCCCCCCAAAGGAACACAGATCCAGCCCTTAATACCAGCTTACACAGTAGGCACACATTGTGCTTTAGTCGATGGCACAAATGGACTTTGAAAGCTTCTGCAAGCTCACAGTTCACACACACACACACACACACACACACACACACACACAGACACACACCCTTGTTCACACACCATCCTCTCCCCAAATCCATTTCAGACTTTATAAACCTCTTGAAATGCAAACACAGTGACAGCAACCTAACGGCCATTTTGTCTGAGGATGCTGAACAAGGCTGCCATCCCTCTGACTCCTTTATGGTTAAAAGGTGCCTGGCCCCAGGGCTACTCTTCCGTTAATGTGAGTCAGTATTTGTATGAGGGATGTATGCAACGCTTCTGGAAGAATAAAAACCCACCAATGGTCATCAAACTGTTCCACATGCACCCCAATTAGGGCGATTTCTGGAAGGTAGCAGGAGCCCCCCGGGTCTGGTTTCTAGGCAACTGCTATCAGGAGTCCTGAACCTCACAGGGAAGGGAAGATGGGCGAGCAGGCCCTGTGAAGGGGTGTAGTGTGCTCTTCATGATGCCTTCACTTCCCTGACCCCCATTTTGTCTATTCACCCCAGAAGCAAATTAGAGCTTGGAGGGGGTATGGAAGAAGCTAACTATCCTTGAGTACAGAAACTCTGGGGAGGACTTAGACTGGGAAAATTACCCTCATGATAGTCATTACCTACAGAGCACTTTCTGAGCGTCAGGCAGAGCCCCAAGGCCTCACATGTATTATCTCATTTAATCCCTACAAGAGCCCCGCAAGGCAGGTACTATAGTTTCAAAGTTGGAGAAACTGAGGTTCACAGAATTGAAGCTGCCTGCCTAAAGTCACACACAATGAGAAGGTAACAAAGCCAGGATTTTCACTCTGGTCTGTCTGAATCCAGGAGCCACCGTCTTTTTTTTTTTTTAGTATAGTTAATCTACAATTTTATATTAGTCTCAGGTGTCAACACAGTGACTCAAAAGTTTTATAGCTTATACCCCATTTAAAATTATTATATGGAGAAGGAAAGGGCAACCCACCCCAGTATTCTTGCCTGGGAAATCCCATGGACAGAGGAGCCTGGCAGGCTACAGACACGACTCAGTGAATAAACAATAACAAAATCTAAAATATGTTGACAAGTTATGAAATGGCTAAATATAGGTCTAGACTACTGGAATAACAGCTAATGTTCTTTTTCCGTATATTATGATGGCTAAATCTCTACTTTGTTACCATCTCCATTAAGTTGCTGCTCACCAATGTCTGAATGTAGTGAAACCGCTGAACTCCCTGAGCTTAAGTTTTCTTCCTATAGAATAAATATAGTAGTAATTTCTACCTTCAAGATTTCTGCAGAATGAAGATGTTACTGAGCTTCTTAGCAGTGATTCTTACATATAAAGGTTTTCCCAAGTTACATATTCAACACTTATGCACATGCATGCTAAGTTGCTTCAGTCGTGTATGACTCTCTGCGACCCTGTAGACTGTAGCCCTTTAGGCTCCTCTGTCCATGAGATTCTCCAGGCAAGAATACTGGAGTGGGTTGCCGTGCCCTCCTCCAGGGGATCTTCCCGACCCGGGGATTGAACCTGTGTCTCCTCTGTCTCCCCCATCAGCAGGCAGGTTCTTTACCACTAGCACCAGCTAGGAAACCCATCCAATTTTTTAGAAGGCTCTTAATAAAAGTAAAACTTTTAAGTAAATATCTCTCAGGGGGAACTGACAGTAAGTGGACAATACTGAATTTCAGGTGAGATCGTAAATGCAATCAGTGCTTCAGGCTCTCATGCAGCCTCCCCCAAGAAAAAAATGTGACTCATTGGAAACTAACGGATTCTCCATGTTTTTGGCAACAGAAATCAGAGATTATGATTAGAAGCCTGGAGAGTTTCTCTCTTCATCACCATTACATCTTGCTTTCCTTTTCTAGGTCTTCACCTAGAAGGTCCACGGTTTAGATGCTCAAGCACTTGGTTGTAGCCAACTCCTTAGTCTTCATCTTTACAGGCATCTCCAGAGCAGCGACAGCTTTTGGGTAGAAACATTTTCTCAGCAGTTTTGGTTGCCAGTTTGCTTACTGTGGTCACAGAGTGACACTGTACTGTATTCACGTAAGATGCAACTGCTGGAGGAAACCAGCCTCTACTGCCTTTATACCTTCCTGTGCCTCTGTGAGCATTGAAATTCTCAAATACTGGCTACGTTTCCCTATGCTGTACAATATATCTTGCAGCTTATTTATTTTTTATATATAGTAGTTTTCCTAACCACTGCCCTCTTGTGCCATCTTTCAGGACACAGAAATTTATCCCACCTGAGGAAAAAAAGCACAGCATTTGGAGATGGTTCAGCAGTCAGTTTTTGGTTCTGAGGTAAGTAAGTATTTTTTGTTGTTGTTGCTTTTTAAAGAATGCAAGCCCCACCCTGCAGCACCCACTATTACCTATTGTGCTTAATGACTAAATGGGATGGAAGAATTATTCTTCGTGGACCAAGCCAGCGTGGACAGAAAATATGCATCAGCAGGGAGGCAGGTTGCTTTTAGAGTGCGCTGACTATCTCCAAAGGGCCCCTGGCTTATAATTTAGAAACAGACAACGAAATAAGGCACAAGACCACTGGCCTGTGAGCTTCTGATCCATGTTCTTCTGTTTGATCGATGGTGGGGATTACTTGCTAGAGAACAACCACCACTCAGGAATTCACAATGGCTTTTTCCACTGAGTTCAGTACAAGGGGAAATTGCAGGGGTCTGAGGTGCGGGGGTGGGCTTCCCTGGTGGCTCAGACGGTAAAGAATCTGCCTGCAATGCAGGAGACCCAGGTTCGATCCCTGGGTCAGGAAGATACCCTGGAGAATTGAATGGCTACCCGCTCCAGTATTCTTGCCTGGAGAATTCCATGGTCAGAGGACCTTGGCAGGCTACAGACCATGGGGTTGCAAAGAGTCGGACATGATTGAGAGACTCACACACACACACACACACACACAAGGTACGGAGCAGTTGGTGGCGAGGAGTGTGTAGTCAAAGATTCTCCTCTGAATTCACAACTTGGGTCTTGCCCATCACCATCAGAAGCAGCTTCTGATGGCTTCCTAGACAGGAAGTGTTTGCCCGTCACAGCTTGTCCTTGTCATGAAACATTCAGAAGGATCCCAGGAGATGCAAAATCTCTGCTCAGGACCATGGCCAGCTCCCCCACCCCCATTCACCCAGGATCTGCTGAGCTGCATAGATGTGAAAGCTGTTCTGTTAACTATCTGATTGATCCCCAGGATTAAGCTCTCATCTTCCTAGGGACCTTACATCAGTCCCTAGCCCAGTCAGTGCCTGAGACAGAGCAGAAACTTAGCAAACAGTGTCTACAGTCACCCAACTTTCCAGCTCGTGTCCTGACTGCAATCCTGTGTACATTGTTTTCTCTGCCAGGGAACCCTCCCTCAACTCTGCATCCTTTTTACCTGGTCATTTCTGATTCACTTTTCTAGATCAAACACTTCCAAAGGGTGTAAACTAAAAGAACCACAGAGGTATTGCAGGGAAAAGGTAAATGAGTCCAAACACACTTTTAAAGGCTCGCATCTAGTCTATAAATCGCCACTGGCACTCATACCAATAATTTGGCCTGTGATCCCTTCTCTAACACCACCTTGCTCCCAGGCCCCAGGCCCTGAGAGCTCTTTTAGCTCTTATTTTTTATCTATGTGTAACTACCACTAAAGGGCTGCTTAATTGTACAGCCTCGGAGCCATTATTAACATTGTAGCCTACAAACTGCGTTGGGATGGTGGGATGCCATTCATGGTGAAACACACACTATGGATGGTAGTCCCTGTAAGTGTGCAAAGGGGCAGCCCTCTTCTGAACACATACCGCTGCCTCCCTACCCCAGTCCTTGCATGGGTAATAGACCTCCAGAGAAAGTTCACTGGATCTAAAGGTTGCTTTTCAGCCAATGTGTATTTTGGGCTGTTTCAGGGCAGGGGTAGAGATTCAGATTCCTGCCTTAACTAGTCGTTTGGATCTGGTTTTATTTAATGGATTACTAAGAGATTCAAACCAGTCAATCCTAAAGGAAATCAATCCTGAATATTCACTGGAAGGACTGACGCTGAAGCTGAAGCTGCAATACTTTGGCCCGGCCACCTGACACGAAGAGCCGACTCACTGGAAAAGACCCTGATGCTGGAAAAGATGAAGGGCAAGAGGAGAAGGGGGCGAAAGTGGATGAGATGGTTGGATGGTATCACTGACTCAATGGACATGAGTTTGAGCAAACTCTGGGAGATAGTGAAGGACAGGGAAACCTGGCGTGCTGCAGTTTATGGGGTTGCAGAGTTGGACATGATCTAGTGACTGAACAACAACAGGTTACTGAATAAGCTCTTCTGATTTAAAGATTATCTTGCAAGGAGATATTTTAATTTCTTTAACTCTGCACCCACATTCTGCCAAGAAACTCTTGTCTGGTGTTAATCTGACCCAGAATGACTCCTAAAGCTAAACAAATACATGTGCTGAAGGGCCAGGCTGTGTGTTTTCTGTAAATGGTGCCTATGGGCCTGCCAGAGCAGCATCAAAACACATGTAATTTCCTGAGCCCCAAAACTCTATCTGCCTCAGATATAACCTAAGGAAACTTGCTGAAACATCATTCTCGGCACTTCTCAGGCTGTTTGACTGTCCTGCCTTTTTTTTTTTTTTCCTGAAGCTCAGGGAAGAAAAGTGCTTCTGCAAGCATTCTTGCTGACTTTGTTCTCATTTTCATGGAAAATTTGGGGAAGATAAAGTCCAGGCAAGTAAGTTTATAAGGAAGCCTTCTAACCGCAGGGGGGATGGCAAGGTTTGGCTCTGGGGGGTTTGATTTTGGAAAAATGTCTCACTCCATATCACCATCTGTCTCTCAGAATGATTTAAGTAATGTACCTGGGTTCCTCAATAGAAAAAAAACAATGCAAAACTGCTCTCTCTACAAGTTTCTCGATGAGAAAAAGCCCCAAAAGCTCTATGGTTAGACACTAGGGTAGGGCAGCTTCCCTCGGACTGAGTGGGGAAAGGGCATCCTGGAATCCCTAAAGATAAACTCTCATAGGCAAGTAGCCTGATTGTCTGGGGGAAGGCTTCTACTCAAACCCGATGGGATTTGAGAGCTTATAATGGTGTGCATTAGTGAGATGTCAGGAAGAACGGCCAGTATGGTCTCTAAGATCATGGAGCACCTGTTCTCGATACCGACACCTTGTGGCTGTGAGCAGCAATGGTGGTGGAGGACACAGCATCAACTTTCTCCCTCCACCTCTGAGGTCTGGAAGGTAACCAAGAAAGTTATTTATTAGACAATTCAAGGTGTGGGTGGCTGGGGTGGTGGGGGGGAGGAGAGGTGGGGGTCGGGTGCGGGGTGAAGCTCCCAGAGGCAGACACTAGAAAAATTCATGTGATGGTTCATACGGCTAACTGGAAAAATAAAGGAAGTGTGCCTTAAATTTGTAACCTCTTTAAGTTGTAAAAGAGATGGTCTTTATGAAATAGCTGCTCATATTCTAAATGCTTTCTTTGTACTAATTTTACCTTAAAAACAATGCCTGGAAAGTATCTAGCTCTTTGTCTCTCAAGGCACAGAACAAACTATGGCGCTCTAAGCTTCTTCATTGTATGCTCTCCAGCATTTGACTTTCCTTACAGTCAAGACAGGAAAGAGAAAATGCTTGGTCCCCACACAGATGATAAAATATCTGCTGAAGAGTGGACAGAATCCCAGTGGCATGGTCAAGCAGTCAGCATGATGTATAAACACCAGCCATCAGGAGTACTGACTGACTGTGTTAGTTGTATGTTTAACACATGCAATCCAAGTGCCAGATATATGCATCTTAACACATTTAACTGGACCATCCAAACTATCACAACCAGGTTTTATTATTATTCTCATTTTACAGATGAGGGCAATGAGATTCAGAAAGATTAGGTAGTTTATCCATATTCAAACAGTTTGTCAGTGGTGGAGCTAGGATTCAAGCTGGGTCCAAAAGCCATGATATATTTCGGGCTTCCCTGGTGGCTCAGACAGTAAAGAGTACGTCTGAAATGCAGGAAACCCAGGTTCTGATCCCTGGGTGGGGAAGATCCCCTGGAGAAGGAAATGGCAACCCACTCCAGTATTCTATTGCCTATCAATACATTACATCAAAGGTGGGGTATGTGGCTGGGAAACCAGTTTCAAAAATGATTCTTATGCACTTTTGGAGCAGAGCCTTGAGGAAATTAATACCTGTTGAAATATATTTACAAGCACTGATTTTGGAATAACAGGGCTTGAACTGCCTATTTGATTATTATTGCTTTGTACTCCTGTGGGTCGTGGGTTGGACAAATGACAGTGTCACTTTTCTCACAGGGGGCTGTAAGATGCTCAGAGATAAGCTTGGTGAACTTGTGAGGCTTCTGACTTTTTAATATAATTTTATTTTACTTTCAAGTGAAATCATGACTGCAAAATGTCAACTGATATTACAGAGATGATCCAGACAAAGATGTGGTCAAAAGCTAGAGATAGTGTGTTCAGGACAAATGGAAGTTTTCCCTTGCACTGAAAAAGGTGAATGGATTACAGTCTTGGGCAACAGGCTCATGTGAGTGAAAACCATCAGAACAACCACTTTATGAAGGGGCTTATTAAAGGGAGTGCTGAGTAGGGCAAGAATTTTATGAGAAGAACTCTGAGGAAGAGAAATGGTCTCATAGATGCATGTTGGGTCTGCCTGGCGCTCAGCTGGACAGTAGATTTAGTGGGTGGTTATATCATGACTACTTTATGTTCTAATTTCCCTTTCCATAAACTGCTCATTTGCTTGCAATGACTATCCTAAGGTGAAAAGGGCAAAAGTCAAGACTGAGGTATCGTCAATCTCTCACACCCTATTTTTCTTTTTTTGGTTGTTCTGCTCTCATTTCTTATGAGAAAAGCTCATTTGTTCCAAGCATTTATGAGCTAGCTACTTTTCAGCAGCCCAGTGTGAATCTAGAGGACTTTAGTTAAGGGTAAAGAATCTAAAAGTTGCATGTCCTAGGAATTCATCTTAAGGAACTAGAGTATGTAATGATGTAACTCTGAAGATGTCCCTCTAAGCATTGTTTATATAAGAGGGGAATAAATCAAAGGAGAACCAGCAAGTACAATGACAGGAGATGGTTAGCCACATTCTTAGAGTACAGATAAATCATTAGCTATATTCTTAGAGTGAAATAATTCTACAACCATCCAGATGGTTGTACTTGAGTGAATATTTGATAGCAAAGAGATTGCTATTTGTTTTAGATGTGATAATATTACTGTGGTTATGGTTTTAAAGAGAGTCCTTCCCTAGACAGTTGTTTAAATTTTTACAGATAAAATTATAAATGCTTCAAAATAATAGGGGAGGATGATGTGTAAATGGAATAAGACTGACTGCAAGTTGATAATCATTGATCTAAGTAATGCATGCATAGAAGTTCATTATAATATTTTTGTTCAAATCTGTATGGTTCAAATACAGATATTTTAAAATTTTCATACTAAAAAGTTTAAAAAATGAAATTGTGGATGTGCAATTATTGACATGGAAGATGTTCACAATCTATTGCTAAATAAAAAAATCAGTTTACCACATGGAATAGGCCGAATGGTTCTATTATTCTTGATAAAAAAAAATACACATGTACATATAAAAATATTGATAAAAGTTGACATACCAAAATACAAATAGAGATGATTCCTAGGTGATGTAATTGAATGTGGTTCAATGACTCATTTATACTATTAATACTTCTCCACATTTTCCAGTTTTTCTAAATCATCTTGTTTGTGTATTTTTAAAAGTTCTTTTAAATACAGGGCTCAGGAAACTGTTTAGCAGTATCAACCACAGCTGAGCCTGTGCAAGTCCACCCTTAGGTATGTTCCCAGCAGAAATGCATACAGATGTTCAGCAAAAAACATGCATAAGAACGTCCGTAGCAGCTCTCTTCATAACAGCCCCACAGTGGAAACAACCCAAATGCCCATCAATATCAGAACGGTACGCTATGTCACACGATGGAAACTGCCCAGAAACTGGAAGATTACAAACCCCGACTTTGTAAGGCAGTGAGAATAAATCTCAGAAATAATGTCGAGTAGAAAAAAATATGATAATAGTGCCAACTGTACAATATCACTTACGCAGTGTTCCAGACAGGAGACACTAACGTAAGTCTAAGCAGTCAGGAGAGTGATTTTCTTTGGGGTAGGGCAGTGACTGCAAGGGGGATGAGAAGGTTTTCTTGTGGGGTGGGGACGGGTAATGCGCCTTTTCTTGATGTGGGTGTGGGTTCCATGGGTGTGTTCATTTTGTGAAATTTTATTGAGCTGTAGGCTTAATGATTTGTGTGCTTTCCTGTATTATGTTATATTTCAATAAAAAGTTCAAAAAAATTACAGGGCTTAATGCAGGCAGCATTTACGCTAAGTGGTGGATTAGAGCTTTATTGTACAGCCTGTGGTTACACCCATTAGAATAATGGCTTGTTGAACAATCCCAATAGGAAGAGATTTCAAATTAATATGGAAATCCAGCACTAACAGCTGCATTTGCACAGCCTCCACTTACAAACTATCTGTCCTGATGTCTCCCTCCTCTCCGCATCAGGTTTGTCCTGTGGTCCCTTAAACATGGACCTTTGAGGTTCAGTGCCTGGGATCGGGTATGACAGGCTGGATCTTATGTTGGGGCTCTGCCTGTAGCCATGTGCCTGGGAGCAGGGAGAAATCCATGAGACCATGGCCGTACTGTACACCAGCTACAGTCACACAGGGAACATGAAGGATGGAACCCAGGCAGCCACCATTTATCAAGCATTTACGACGTGTCAGGTACTGCTCTAAGTGCTTTAAGTGTACTGCTCTAAGTGTATTAACTCATTTAGTCCTCACAAGATCCCTGAGAGAGGAAGGAAGTACTTTTGCAATCTCTGCTCTGGGGAAATAGAGACACTAGGAAGACTGCTGATCACTGTGTGGCTTGTAAGCCACAGAACTGAGATTTAAACCCAAGCTGTCTGGCTCAGAGCCTGCACGGTCTCACACGACAGCCTGTCTGTGCCTGTTACTCTGAGCTGGGTTCCCTCATGGCTCAGCCTGGCCACCTGATCTTTTCAGGGGTGTATCTTAGTCACCTTCCATCTCCCCACCTCCCCTCAGCCTGATGCCTTAAAAAAAAAAATACAAAAAATGAATTAGACACAGAATTCAGGAATTCTGAAACATGCATTGAACAAAAATACTTCTAATCACCAATTACATTTCAGACACTGTGCTGGACACTGGCAATAAATTAGTGAGCAGAAAAAGATACCGCCCCTGTTGTCAGGGGAAATGGCCATTATTCAAATAACAAAACAAAACAGTGAAATTACACACATTAAGCAAAAGTGGGATGTGGAACAAAGGCCCCAGAGTGGATGTGAGTGCCAGCCCTGCTACTAACACACCCTGCGACCTTGGACAAAGCAGTTCTCTCTGGCCTGTGGGTTCCTCATATGGCACAAGAAGGCCTTAGACTAGATGATCAATTTCCAAACTGACTTCCAGTGACCACCCCTTCTGTGTGATGTTAATCTAGGATGGTTGTGCCTGAGGATAAAACATTCCATTGTCGGCTTGGTTGCTTTTTTTATAACCTCTTTCTCCTTGTTATTCAAGCTTCTATTTCTGGACACATATGCTAGGAGTTGCCGGGGTGTGCCACCAGAATCCTCCTTCTAGATGGAGGCCCCCATTTCTCTAGGTGCTGGGGGCTCATAGCTGAGTTCTTTCCCAGGAATTGCCCTCAAATAAAAGGAGTTGCTT
Organism: Budorcas taxicolor; assembly: GCF_023091745.1. Lineage (NCBI taxonomy): Eukaryota > Metazoa > Chordata > Mammalia > Artiodactyla > Bovidae > Budorcas > Budorcas taxicolor. Next base: position 55,994,940 of record NC_068926.1, read on the forward strand.
CCATAAATGGTATACCCCTCCTTGGAGGAAGCCTGCATTCAGTAACCGGCTCCTGTAAGAGTACAAAGGTCTGGTCCTCTTGCCTCAAAAGTTGGGATATCTCAGAATGACCCTCCCAGCTTCAGAGCTCCCTGTGGGCTGATCTGAAGCTGGTGCTATGACTGCTTCTTGGCTCAGCTTCTTCTCTGCCCATCCTGCTGCCCTTACTTGCTTCAGGTGTTGCTCCCAAGAGCACCTCTCAATGAAGAACCTGCATGCAAATCTCCATCTTGAGTCTGTCCCTGGGAAACCAACCTACAGAAGTTAGGTGCAGCAGTGGTCCTCAGTAGTAGACTCTAAAATGATATTCTGGGTCAGTCTCCCGAGGCAAAATAAATAAAAGCAAAAACAAACAAATGGGATCCAATCAAACTTATAAACTTCTGCACAGCCAAGAAGACCATCAACAAAAGGACAGTTTACAAAATGGGAGAAAATACCTGCAGACAGTGCCACTGACAAGAGGTTAATCTCCAAAATATACCAACAGCTTATGCAACTCAACATCTAAAGGGCAAATAACCCAATCAAAGATGGGAAGAAGCCCAAAATAGACATGTCTCCAAAAAGACGTCCAGGTGGTTAACAGGCACACAAGAAAACACTCAACATCACTAATTATTAATATTAAAGAAATGCAAATCAAAACCAGAATGAGGTATTGCCTCACACTGGCCAGAATGGCCACCATCAAAAGTCTATAAATAATAAATGCTGGAGACGGTGTGTTGAAAAGGAAACCCTCCTCCACTGTGGTGGGAATGTAAATTGGTGCAGCCACTATGGAGAACAGTACTGTTTAGTTGCTAAGCTGTGTCCAACTCTCATGCGACTCCATTGGCTGTGGCCCGCCAGGCTCCTCTCCTGGAGTGGACTACCATTTCCTTTCTCCAGGGGATCTTCCTGACCCAGGGATCGAAGCCAGATCTCCTGCAGTGCAGGCGGATTCTTTATCACTGAGCCACCTGGGAAGCCCAGAGAACTGAAAACTTTCAGATGTTCAAGCTGGATTTAGAAAATCAGAGGAACTGGAGATCAAATTGCCAACATCTGTTGGATCATCGAAAAAGCAAGAGAATTCCAGAAAAACATCTTCTTCTGCCTCACTGACTACACTAAAGCCTTTGACAGTGTGGATCACAACCAACTGTGGGAAATTCTTAAAGAGATGGGAATACCAGACCACCTTACCTGCCTCCTGAGAAACCTATATGCAGGTCAAGAAGCAACAGTTAGAACTGGACATGGAACAACAGACTGATTCCAACTTGGGAAAGGATATGTCAAGGCTGTATATTGTTACCATGCTTGGCCCCAGGTAGCCACTGAGACTCCTTCATGGATGGCAGCCTTGTCATGGCAAAGGGGCTTGCATAACTCAATGAAGCTATGAGCCAGGGCACGCAGGGCCACCCAAGATGGAAGGGTCATAGTGAAGAGTTCTGACAAAATGTGGTCCACTGGGGAAGGAAATGGAAAACCACTCTAATATTCTTGCCTGGAGAACCCCATGGAGAGTATGAAGAGGCAAAAAGATAAGACACTGGAAGATGAGCCCCTCAGGTCAGAAGGTGTCCAATATGCTACTGGGTAAGAGCAGAGGGCAATTACAAATAGCTCCAGAAAGAATGAATTGGCTGGACCAAAGTGGAAACTTTAAAAAAGGCTGAGCTCAGAAGAATTGATGCTTTCAAATTGTCATGCTGGAGAAGACTCTTGAGAGTCCCTTGGACTGCAAAGAGATCAAATCAGTCAATCTTAAAGGAAATCAACCTTGAGTATTCACTGGAAGGACAGATACTGAAGCTCAAGCTCCAATACTTTGGCCACCTGATGCCAAGAGCTGACTCATTGGAAAAGACCCTGATGCTGGGAAAGATTGAGGGCAGGAGGAGAAGGGGTCAACAGCAGATGAGATGGTTGGATGGCATCAGTGACTCAATGGACATGAATTTGAGCAAACTCTGGGATATAGTGGAGGACAGAGGAGCCTGATGTGCTAAAATCCATGGGGTCACCAAGAGTCGGACACGACTCAGTGACTAAACAACCACAAAGCCGCTGGGGCACTCGTGCATTCCCCTGACCAATTCTGGCCAGCCATGGACAAGAGCAGCAGCCATGGTCTGAGAAAGGCACAACGACCAGGGCAACATCCCAGACCAGCCAAAGTGCTGGGTGAAAGTGAGGAGGCTCTAGGTACGGTGATGAGAGAGGTGATGAGTATCACTGGTGGCCCAAAGACCCCGTTTTAGTGGTGAAGGACATAGTGTCACCCACTAATCTTTGACTTGAACTCTGGGGGAGCGAAATATAGTGTGAGATCTTTATTTTAGATCACAGACTGTCTCTTTTTCTTTCTTTTGAACACAAAAGCCACACATACACATTTAATCAACAAGATAAATTCACCTTTTAGGACCTATTTACCTAAAAATTTTACAGGGTAGCACAAGACTGAGTTAGATCTTTTTTTTTGCCCACAAGAGAGAAGCACATATTGCCTGTACTATGAAGGCTTCCCCTACAATGGTGGGGAGCATGTGTTTGCATGGTCTAGGACCACTGAGGTCTAAAAATGGGAGAAGCCTGAGGTCTTCTAGCTCAAGACAGGTGGGAGGAAATGTGAGTCCCCTGGTCCTCACCAAAATGTCCCTGAAAGAAGGCACTGATTCCATACTACAGATGAAAAACTGAGGTTTGGAGAAGTAAAATGACCAGGCTGAGGTCACTTGGCTGATGAGGGGGAGGACGGGGTTTCTTTGTCTGCAAAGCTCTTTGTTGCTGCTCTTGAATAACTCTAGAGCAGTTATAACCCTAGAATAACATTAGAGCAGATGCTCTAATGACAACCAGCTCAAAGATGACGACTGCCTTTTCTCGAGCTGTTCCTCTGTTCCTCACCTGTATCTGGCTCCACAAATCTCAACCACCGTGTGCAGCAGACGTCTTGCCCATGCATCCCATCCCACAGATAAAGTAACCAGTTCCACAGAAGTGAACTGATTCGTGCATGGCCACCCAGGTAGTAACTGGTGGAATCAGGATTTGAATCCACAGCTGACTCCAAAGTCAGCACACTATCAACTGTACTGTCTGAACCACCTCGCTTCCCCCACCTTGACCCTCAAGCCTGGCTATCAGCCTGAGAACACTGCCTGTCATCTGGGAAAGGATTTCACAAAACAGAGTTTTCTGTGCAAACCTTTTTGTAACAAAGGTTCAAGGTTCAAGATATTTTGATGCTTAAATCTGAAAACATGTAAGTTCTTTTTTAAGGTGGGATCCTCTGAGGCAGCCTTAGCCATAAGGAAAGACATTAAACAAAGATACCCACCCTCAGTGGAGAGTGGTGCAAGAAAAACAGAGAGGAAAACTTGCCCTGGAACTGTAGTTAACTAGAGATGTCAAAGACACACCAAGATGCCAGTGGAAATGGGCAGGGCCTCTGGGTCACATTCAAGATGATAAAAACGCAATTAACTTGAGCCTGGTTCCTCCAGCCCGCAGCAGTGACCTACCCTTTGGGTATGCAGCTGTGTTGATCAGTTCTGGGTGTGCAGCTATGTTGATCAGTTCTGGGCTAAGGACACAGGGCCAAGTACTTTCCTTTATGGAACATGCTGGGGACTCATTAATGCCCGCCCACTGGCTGCAGGGTATGGGTGTGTGTGGGGGGATGATGTAATGTAGAGGGGACTGAGGTCTTCTCTGAATGATTCATAAGGTACAATTCAGAAGCCTTAACCTTGTCTGCATTCCAAGGTATCGACCAGCATATAAATCCATGATCTTGAACAATTCTAGGGCTTTGAGGCAAGTCTCAAGTCTGAGGAGAAGGCAGTGGGATTTCTAAGTGAAGACATTCTGGGCTACAGGCTGTATATGTGGAGATCCTGGGTTTTGACTGATGGGATGCAAAAGCTATTGAGAACCATCAGTGAATGTCAGAGGTCAACTACAGTTTTTCAACATATTTAAATTCACTGATTAAATCAGCCTCATTTATGAAGGGATTTGGGTAAGGTTTGCTCTCCTGCTGCTCTCTTACTCTCCATCCCTCAGTTTGGATTAATCGTTGTTACAGATACCAATGTTTCCTTCTGAGTCTTCTAATTTAGAGATGACAAATAAATTACATTCTGTGTAACAACTCTAATCAATGGTGGTGGCTATCTGCAGTTCTGGTCTGAGAGGACTTTCAAGACCAAGTCTGGGCTCAGGTGGAAAGAGTACTGGGATCCATTAATGATGTCTATCTTGGGCACAAGAGAAAGAAGTGGTGGTGGGGGAGTATCTGTGCCACCCATCTAGATTTACCTTTTAGTTAAATCATTAGTTTCATCTCTTTTTGTTTCAGAAAGAGAAGTTCACCTACCAGCTTAGACACAAACCATAACTCAAAGTGAATTTCCCTTATTAAACACCATTAACTCATAAGGCAGCCCAGAAACAGGGTGGGATGATAAAAGTGTCACGTTCCCTCTGGATTTATTTGTCTTTATAGACTAAGAAGCCATTTCAGTCGTCAGGGTCCTTGATTGCCAAGCTGTTCCACTCAAGAGGGGTTTATGTAAGAGTATATATTAGGTGATAAAGGGTTTGAAAAATCTTGTGGGAATCCAAGATTGGGAACTCATAGATAGGCACTGGAGATTTTCTCCAGAAAGAGAGTTTCAGGGTCCTTGGAGCAGGATCTGAAAGTCTTCAGGTTGAGCCTGGACGTGACCCTCTTCTCTGCTGCCGTCTTCTCCTCTCACTTCCTGCTTGGGTCCTCCACCCTTCCTCTCTTCGCAGCATCTGCTCACACACACAGTCATTGCCCCCCATGGCCTGGCTCCCCACAGCTCTCCACGGCCTCCCTGGCCTCCCTTCCTTCTAACCTTGTAGCTTCTTCCCTCACTGTCACCTGCTTGATTCTTGATGTGGTTTCCACTTTACACTCCCAAGAGGGAGACTCTGATTTGTACAAATTAATTTTGGGGAAACTAGCTCATGAGTCAAGGGCCAGCTCGGAACTGGCTACCTGACTGTGGTTGACTAGAAAAATGACCTGAAATCTCTGCCCTTGTGCAAGGAAACTTGACAGTTCTTCCCATCAAGAAGCAGAATCTATTCCCGCACCTTTAATTTGAGTTGGATATGTGACTTGCTTTGGCCACAAAGTGATGTTTTGCCTAGTTTAAAGCTTCAGAGGCCTCACACACTTTCATTCTCCCTCAGAATGCTATTCTCACCCAGCTGACCCACTTGGGAATGGGACACTGTGCTGTTAGGGCCAAGGTCATCCTAGACCCACCTATGGTATTTGTCCTCCAAGCCTAGAAGCGAGCCCAGCCAAGATCAGCAAAGTCACCTACACAACCCTTAGCTGATGACAGATGCTCAAGAGAGCCCAGCGGAGACCAGAGAATCTCCCAATTGAATTACAGACTCACAGTCATTAATAAATGTGATTATTTTAAAGTTATCGGTTTTTTGAGGCGATTTGTTATGTGGTGATAGCTAACTGTCACAATGACAGCAAGGACATCTCTGAGCTTCTCTGAGTCTTAGTTTTCTCATCTGAGAAATGGAGCAAAAGGAACTTTCCTGCTTGCCTCAGGGAAGATTTTTAAGACATGATGCAAATATAAACTTTAGCAAATATTTACTGAGGGACTTCTCTATGCTAAGAACTGAGCTAGACCCTGGGGATTTGCAGGACAGACTGATTATGTTGCAGGACAACATTCATACCTTCTCTTCCCAATCACAGGCCATTCCCTAAAAAGGCAAAGTGAACACTCCAGTTTGAAGGCATTGGAAGAGAGAGACTGGCCCGAAGGAGACAGCAATTGACTTGCCATCTCATCAACTGATTTATCCCACAGATTTATAGATAAGCTGTCTCCTTCACTGACTTCCCCTAAATTAACATACGGGTCTTCCCCTTTAGTTTTCTGCTAAGTTCCAGGGATGGACAACAGAATTAATATCCCATCAGTAAACACTCAGGAACCATGACGGTGGACATGATATATTCTAGGTTAGGACACATCTTACATCCCAGTGAGGGAGGAAGAGATTGCACCTTCTTCCTCATTTCCCACATCTGATCCAGTCCTGTGCCTCCAAAATAGAAAAAATAAAATCCCAAATCTACCCACTTCCCTCCAAGGCACTGCTATTTGTGTGATCCAACCCATCGACATCTCTTACCATAGCCTTCCCACTGACCTCTACGCAGCTGATGAAATGTTCTTTTTAAAAATCAGATGATATTCTTCTCTTGTTCGGAACCCTCCAGAGGGTTCTCACTGGACTTAGACTAAAACCCAAGCCTTTCCCCATGGTCTGTGTGGCTCAAGGCCCTGTAGGCTCCAGCTTGCGCCCATCTCCCTCATCTGCTCCAGTCATGCTGGTTTTCTTTCTGCTTCTCCAATACTGTTGGTTCGTTCTGGCTTTGGTAACCATCCACTTTTTGTCCCATAAAATACTCCATTCAAGTGGCACCATTCAGATGTCAGCCCATGGCCCCCTTTACAAAACTGTTTCCTCTGACCCCTCTCACTAAAGCAGCACTTGTTCCCCATCAGCCCCGCTGCAGCGTACAGGCAGACATCGGGGATACTGTGAGTTGGGTTTCAGGCCATTGTAATAAACTGAGTACTGCAATAAAGCAAGTCACACTTTTTTTTTTTGGTTTCCCAGTGCATATACAAGCTACGTTTATACTGTACTGGTAAAGAATCTGCCTGCCAATGCAGGAAACGTAAGGGAGTTGGGTTGGGAAGATCCCCTGGAGGAGGAAATGGCTACCCACTCCAGTATTCTTGCCTGGAGAATCCTCATGGACAGAGGAGCCTCGCGGGCTGCAGTCCATAGGATCGCAAAGAGTTGGACACGACTGACGCAACTTGGCATGCACACTGTACTGCAGTCTAAGCATGCACTAGCACTGTATCTTAAAAAATGTACATAGCTTAATTAAAGAATACTTCAGTGCTAGAGAAGACTATCATCTGAAAATTCAGTGAATTTTAATGTTTGTGCAACAGTCACATCACAGATCACTGATCACAGATCACCATCGCAGATACTGTAAGAAAGGGAAAGTCTGAAATATTGGGAGTATTGCCAAAATGTGACACAGAGACACAGAGTGAGCAAATACTGTTGGAAAAATGGAGCCTATAACAGACTTGTGGGGTTGCCACAAAATTTGAATTTATAAAAAATGCAGTACCCGTGAAGCGTGGTAAAATGAGTATGCCTGTACATCACCTTCTTTTATATTCTTCACAGGATATGGTCAATGTCCCCACCCCAGTCCTGTACATTTACTCGCTAACTTGTTTGTCTTTTTGCTCAACACACATCATTGTTTGTTATTCATTGAGGACAGGAATTTTGTCTATTTCACTGCCCTGTCTCCGGTATACACAATGCTGCCTAGTGTATACCTGGTGATTCCTGGTATTCAATAAATATTTGTTGAAGAAAATGAACGATCACAGAAAACTAAGGAGGGACCAAGAAGAAGTGTCTAACTTCATAAAAAAGATAAAGCTTCTTCCTGTGCCCAAATCCCACCTCTGTCATTTCTCATTGCCCTGCTTCGGCTGTCTCCCAAAATGCAGCTGGAAAGCAAAGCCTCAGACCTTGGAAGCACCTGCATAGCTTGTACCCTGCTGGGCTCTGCTGGGGGAGAGGGCTAACTCGTCACTGCTTATTTGCAATTGCTGGTACCTAACTAAACTTTGTGTGGGTAAATCATAGCTTCAGTTTCGACATGTCTGTTGTTTTAGTAGCAGAGATGTCTGTTTCCCTTAAAACATGTGCAATAAAAAGCATCAACAGCTTTGGAGGAAGACATGCCATTGCCTTCAAGAGTCGACCTAGAACTGGGCACACACAGAAGCCCTGGGTGTCAACTTCTGCTAGGGAAGAGAAATCGGCAAGTGAGCATACGGTGGCTGCTTAGTGCCACCGAACATCTGGTGGAACAGGCGAGGAGGAAAGCAGTTAGATTTTTATTCTTTTTAGCATCATGTTAAATTGGCCATGAAACCAGGGATGGTGCAATTGAATTATAAGAGGGCTGAAGTATTAAATAAAAATCGAGGAGACAGTGAAGGTGTTTGACACAAGGTGGGCTGGATTCTAACAGGAGGTGAAACGGATATTAAAAACAGTAAGTGGAAAAGACATTATCTTCTCCGCTAATCATTCACCTCATTTAATACTGTGTGATGAGGCCAAGGGGTGTGCATCTCTTAGAGGGGTGATTTCCCCTGGAAAACAAGGTGTTTGCTTCTGAAGGGGGATTTCTGGCTCCTTAAATGTCAGTGGGATCCAGGAGCATGGCCAGGTGGAAGGTTTTACTGCCGTTTCTTGTTTTCTTGCCTTGTGGCTTTTCTGTCTGGCTCTTTCCACACTGTCCTTCACATCCAGCACCTGGCTAAGGATGTTAAAGCCTGTCTGATGAGGATGTTAAATTCTAGCCATGGTAGATGCGTCTGGCAAAAAGGACAGACTCAGCCTGCCAAACCAAGGATGGCAGAAAAGCCACTGTCTTCATCACCTTTCCTTCACCCCTCTGCTCTACAGGCTTAGAGGCAAGCTCCACCTTGGTTATCTGGGGGCATGTCCGCAGAGGGTGCTGGTCCTCTCTGGAGGGACAATGAGCCTGATTTGTAGCTTCTGATGATTTCTGTGCACAAGTATTCCCACTGTGGCTGATGCTGAGCTACTGATATGAAGTCAGTGAATGTGGAGCCCCCATTTTACAGTAATGTCTACCACACAGATACTATAAACAGAAGTAATCTCAAGAGCACAGCCAGCAGTAAAAATATATAAAATCATCAAGGAGTGATGAGTTACAAGTATTTATCACGTTTGTTTTAATCTCATGTACTGGGTTGGCCAAAAACGTTCGTTTGGGGTTTTCCTGTTATATCTTGTGGACAAACGCAGATGAACTTATTGGCCAACCCAATATTTAAGTTTATATGATTTAGAAACTTACAACCCAACATGGAAGTTTATATAATTTAATTCTTAACAGTAGCTGTGCTTAATAACTGGCTTGCAGATTTCCTGGAAATTTAGCAAGTCAGTTCTGGTTACAGGCTGACTCACTGCTGCTCGGTGCCCTCCTTGGACTGGGTCGAGTCCTGGTATCTGGAACTTTCATGGATCAAGGCACAGTTATCAGCCTTTAGTCTACAGTACAGATTACTGTGGAACTCTCATTTCCAGGCTCCAGAGACTCTGGTGTGTCTTTGCATGTTGAGTTAGAATCATCTACCTCAAGGCTGCTAACATTCAGCTGGTGAGAACTGACACGGTCGTAATGGTTCTGTATGGCCAGTGTCTATTCCGATCGATTACTGCCATGACATACGTGATGGTCCCGTATTTTGAATCTCACCTCTGATCCAGTTTCCCGGCTGTACCATTTCCTCTGAAGCCTGGAACATTTCCTCTGAAACCTGGAACATCCTCCAGGCATGACTGCAGAGCAGAGGACAAATCCCCGCTGGGAGGTGCGCCCTCGGTTGTGCACAGCCCTCTTTCTTTGCCGCCTGCCTGGATGTCCGCACACAGGTAACTCCTGGCCTCTTAACTCTACCTCTCATGGGTTCCTGGGGCTCCTGGGTTCCCAAACCATCAACCTCTAAAGCCTTCTACGCTCACTCACTCAGATGTGTCCAATTTTCTGTGACCCTCTGGATGGCAGCCCTTGGGATTTGTCCTGGAAACAATACTGGAATGGGTTGCCATTTCCTCCTCCAGGGGATCTTCCTGACCCAGGGATTAAATCCTCATCTCCCACATCTCCTGCAGGGCAGGTAGATTTTTTACTGCTGAGCCACAGGGGAACTCAAAGCCCTTTAACCTGGGTTCACACACTGTACAGGGCAATGTGTCCACAACTAACAGAGGGGTCCCTGTGGATCTCATCCCTTGATTCTGAGGGAAGTACACAGGCCATCTCTGAGCTTGGCTCTGCTTCAAACTCAGACTGCGTGCCATCATCCCCCTTGCGTTGGGACATTCTCTGCAGGGTAATTACAACAGTGACAGTTACATGAGTCTGATGGGGCTGTCAGAACAGAACACATGGTCTAAACAACAGATGTTTATTTTCTCTTAGTTCTGGAGGCCAGAAGTCCATAATCAAGGTGCACCTCCTACAGTTCAGAAGACATCTACTAGCTAAGGCCTTGCCTGGCCTTTTCTCTGTGGGTGCATGTTCCTGGCATGAGGACAACAATCCTATTGGACTAGGGCCCCACCTTTCTGACCTCATTTGACTTTAATTACATTTTCAATAGAATGGGAAAGACTAGAGATCTCTTCAAGAAAATTAGATACACCAAGGGAATATTTCATGCTAAGATGGGTACACTAAAGGACAGAAATGGCATGGACCTAACAGAAGCAGAAGATATTAAGAAGAGGTAGCAAGAATACACAGAAGAACCATACAAAAAAGAGCTTCATGACCCAGATAACCACGATGGTGTGATCACTCACCTAGAGCCAGACATTCTGGGATGCAAAGCCAAGTGAGCCTTAGGAAGCATCACTACAAACAAAGCTAGTGGAGGTGATGGAATTCCAGTTGAGCTATTTCAAATCATAAAAGATGATGCTGTGAAAATGCTGCACTCAATATGCCAGCAACTTTGGAAAACTCAGCAGTGGCCACAGGACTGGAAAAGGTCAGTTTTCATTCCAATCCCAAATAAAGGCAATGCCAAAGAATGTTCAAACTACTGCACAATTGCACTCATCTCACATGCTAGCAAAGCATGCTCAAAATCCTACAATCCAGGCTTCAACAGTATGTGAACTGTGAACTTCCAAATGTTCAAGCTGGATTTAGAAAAGGCAAAGGATCTGGCCTGAGCAAGAATGGGCGGGGGGCAGGGGGGGGGTCACTCTGATGCAGGTACTCCCTGCAAAGTCCAGCCAAGAAATGGGCCTGTCCCCAGTCCTCCCAGGGCTGCCCTCCTGCCAGTCTCCAGCTTATGGTTAAGGCTGAGGGGCACTGAGACTGGGCAAAGACCCACACGCATCACCCCGAAGCCTATCAGATCGGCCCTATCAGCTTGTCTGCGGGTCGTTTGGTGTAGGGCTCGCTCACAGGCTTCGTTTAAGATCAAATTGCCAACATCCACTGGATCATCAAAAAAGCAAGAGAGTTCAAGAAAAACATCTACTTCTGCTATTGACTAAGCCAAAGCCTTTGACTGTGTGGATCACAACAAACTTGTGGAAAATTCTTTAAGAGATGGGAATACTAGACCATTTTACCTGTTTCCTGAGAAACCTGTATGCAGGTCAAGAAGCAACAATTAGAACTTATATATGGAACAACAGACTGCTTCCAAACTGGGAAAGGAGTATGTCAAGGCTGCGTATTGTCACCCTGCTTATTTAACTTATGTGCAGAGTACATCATGTGAAATGCTGGTAGGATGAAGCACAAGCTGGAATCAAGATTGCCAGGAGAAATATCAATAACCTCAGATATGCAGATGATGCCACCCTTATGGCAGAAAGTAAAGAAGAACTAAAGAGCCTCTTGATGAAAGTGAAAGAGGAGAGTGAAAAAGTTGGTTTAAAACTCAACATTCAGAAACTAAGATCATGGCATTCGGTCCCATCACTTCATGGCAAATAGATGGGGAAATAGTGGAAACAGTGACAGACTTTATTTTGGGGGGCTCCAAAATCACTGCAGATGGTGACTAGCTCTAAGATGGTGAATCCTTTCCAGAATATTTTTAATTTACTTTGCCCAGATTAATCAGAAGAATCACTATGTATGGCAGCCTCATGAAATGCATTTAAGTGAAAGACTTGAAAGCTGAAATTAGTCCTTGATCCATGGGCTGCAGGACAGATGCTGTGTCAGCAGACACGAAAACATCACGAATCTCCTGCGTTTCCATCAGAGCTCTTGGGTGACCAGATGCATTATCAATAAGCAGTAATATTTCGAAAGGGATCTTTTATTCTGAGTGGTAGGTCTCAACACGGGGCTTAAAATATTCAGTAACCATGTTGTTAACAGATGAGCTGTCATACAGGCTTGAAAAGAACAGAGTCCCTTAATTGTTTGGGTTCCCTTAGACCGCAAGTGATTTTGGCTTATAAGTGGTAAAAAATAGTATTTAGGAGCACTGGTTCACAACTCAATCTGCTCCTTTCTAATGTGTGATTGGTGAGGACACATTATAAACTGCTCTGACTTTTCGCTTTCTTGTCCATAAAATGGGAAAAATGATATTACTTTGTAAAGTTTTAGGGAGATTAAAAAGTGACATGTATGTTTTAAATTAACTAAACTTAATAGCACTGTATATATTAACTTATCACAACAGCAGATCAAATTATAAATTATGATGATGTGTTACTCATTTCCTTTGTTAAGTGAAATTTTCATTCTCCAATTGAAAAAAAAAATAATAAAACAATCACTCCTCTGTAAAAAAAACTCAACATTCAGAAACTAAGATCATGGCATTCGGTCCCATCACTTCATGGCAAATAGATGGGGAAACAGTGGAAACAGTGAGAGACTTTATTTTGGGGGGCTCCAAAATCACTGCAGATGGTGACTGCAGCCATGAAATTAAAAGACGCTTGGTCCTTGGAAGAAAAGCTATGACCAATCTAGACAGCATATCAAAAAGCAGAGATATTACTTTGCCGACTAAGGTCTGTCTAGTCAAGGCTATGGTTTTGCCAGTAGTCATGTATGTGAGAGGATGTGAGAGCTGGACTATAAAGAAAGCTGAGCACCAAAGAATTGATGCTTTTGAACTGTGGTGTTGGAGAAGACTCTTGAGAGTCCCTTTGGACTGCAAGGAGATCAAACCAGTCAATCCTAATGGAAATCAGTACTGAATATTCATTGGAAGGACTGATGCTGAAGCTGAAACTCCAATACTTTGGCCACTTGATGCGAGGAACTGACTCACTGGAAAAGACCGTGATGCTGGGAAAGACTGAAGGTAGGAAGAGATGGGGACAACAGAGGATGAGAGGGTTGGACGGCATCACCAACTCGATGGACATGAGTTTGAGCAAGCTTGGGAGTTGGTGATGGATAGGAAAGCCTGGCGTGCTGCAGTCCATGGGGTCACAAAGAGTTAGACATGACTGAGAGACTGAACTGACTTTTTCAAGGGCCCTCTCTCCAAATGCAATTATGTAGAGGGTTGGGGTTTCAACATACAGATTTTGAGCGGACACAATTCAGTCCATAATAACTACCGATCACTTGAAATGTGGTGGGTCTAAGTTAATATATGTTCTAAGTATAACTGTACACTGTGGATTTTCATCATTCACCTGTTTTCATCACATGTTCAAAAGAGAATATAAATTTCTCATTAATACCTTTTTAAAAATACCTTTTTATATTGATTACATGTTGAACGATAATATTTTGGATATATTTGGCTAAATATATTATAAGAATGACTTTCACCTGTTTTTTTGCCCACTTTTTAATTTTTTTTCAATGTGGGCTACTGAAAATTTTTAATTTACATGAACAGATCACATTATATTTCTGCTGGACAGTGGGTATCCAGAGACCCTCTCAGAGCTGATACAGCCACCCCTCCAGTGACTGGTGGGGAATTGTTCTCTGGGGCCCTGTCTTGATGCCTCTCTTCCTCCCTTCCTTCTCCCCAGTTTCTAAAGCCCATAGCTTCCTGCCTCTTCTTGGGTTGAGTCATCCCATTCAGTCAAAGCTGTGCTGTTACACAGAGTAGAGACTTGGGTGGGCAGCGAAGGAAGGACTCCCTGACCACAGCAGTGAGGAAGGAAACGTGTCCCTGTGATTCTTACCAGGGTCTGGCTCAGAGCGGGAGATGTGCAAGAAAAGCAGACCGCCAACCCCCCACACTGCCTGTAGCACCCCTTGCTGAGCATGTCTCCTGTGTGTTTTCTGTTAAAAGAATCTCCATTTCTTACCCTGCCTTGAGTTGCTCTGCCAAAAGCCCTATGTACAACCCCATCTTGGAACGTTACAGGTCCCAGGAAGGAGTTAAGGGGTGAGGAGAGGGAAATTCCACCTCACCCCACAGCAATGAATAAAATATAGTCCCAGATCTCAGTTTGCTCTTGCTACCGTGCAGGAAGGAATTGGTGGGGTGGAAAAAGAAAGCTATGAGTGACACTGTATACAAGGCTCTGGCATTTCAGTGTATTATTTCACCGTGTCTTTCTAACAGCCCCATATTATTATATTCACTCTACAGTTAAGGAAACAGGGACTCAGGGAGGTTAAGTAGCTCCTCCAGTGTCACCAGCTGGCAGGTAGCTGGGCCCATATTTGAGACCAAGTCTGTCTGACTCTTGGCTACCATGCTGCGGCTGTGCTGTAAAAAGGGAAGAGTTTTCTGGAGCACATGAAGACTCTCTTGAGTTGGATGCAGTCCCAGGAAGGAAAGCAGAGGGAATTATAGGCATGGGACTGGTCTGAGAAAGACTGGGGAGGTGACTCTGGTGCAGGTCACCCTGGTACTCCCTGCAAAGTCCAGCCAAGAAATGGGTCTGTCCCCAGTCCTCAGAGGGCTGCCCTCCTGCCAATCTCTGGCTTATGGCTCAGGCTGAGGGGCACTGAGACTGGGCAAAGTCCCACACACATCACCCCGAAGGCTATGGGCTCGTCCCTATCAGCTTGTCTGCGGGTCGTTCAGTGCAGGGCTCACTCACCGGCTTCGTTTAAGGTCTTTCTTGAGGTTTATTATTTCCTTCTCCATATACCTGATGCTTCTCATTGGCTTTTCTGGGACCTACGGGAAGTCAAGAAGTGAGAGGAAAAGCATTAGTACAACTGTTAGCAGCAAAGCTGGGCTGCAGGAGGCCCGTGTGTTCACATGAGACATCTAATCAGGTTGGAGGGGCCCTTGGGGGTCACAGCATCCTTGTCTCCACCAAAGAGAGATCCCGGGGCGTGCTGGAAACAGCAAGAGCTTTGGAGATGGACGAATCTGAGCTCTGACCCTCATTCTGTCCGGTGACTGCCTGTGTGACCTTGGAAAAATTACTCATCCTTTCTGGGTCCTAGTTTCTTCAGCAGAAGAATGGGGGACCATTTCCTACCTTGTTGTGATGATCAAATCAGTTGCTAAATTTCTGACTCACAGCAAGCTTTGGAAAAACAGTAGCTTCTATTATGAGCATTATACTCAGACAAAAAGTTGAATATTGATAATCATTGTTGTAGGTGGCAGAGGTAGTGGATTTAGACAGCTGAATTTTGTCAATATAAAGATGCAAATGTACCTTTCCCACTGCTCCCCTAGCAGGATTTCATGAGTGACTTATCCAAGTAATTGTTTATGGGTTTCTCTTTCCCTTTTTGCTATTCATTTGCCTTTCTTAGCCACGGGTGAAACCTCACAAGACAGATTTATTACTCAAAGGTGGATACTGGGTCAATATAAAGAAGAGAGTTCAATTAACTATATTTTAATATAAAAGTCACTTTTCTCAGCCACCAATTTGGTGAACAATAACAAGACTATTAACTTGATTATCTTGTCTTAAAATTAATTCCCGTAATATTAGGTTTTTTAATTAAAGGAAATGCCAAGAAATTATGAGAAAATGGATGCTTTCAGAAGAAACTGGTGGGAGAATACATTGTAATGCCTTTTCGGAAGGGCAATTCATCAGTGCATACTAAATGCTGTAAAAGTGGGCATGCCCTTGGGTCTAACGATTCTTCTGCTGTCACGCATCCTGTGGGACTATCCTTGCACGCGTACAGAGGTTCATCCACAAAACTGCTAGGATGCTGCCTGTGACAGCAAACTCGTGGAAATCACAACTTCACAACAGAAGACAGGTTCAGCAATCATGGTGCCTCGTAAGGACAGAATGCTATGCAGCAATTAAATGTAATGACAGTATAACAATTCAAAGTGTAGAGATGCTCTGAGGAGTTCTCTGAGAGAGACTCATTACAAAGTAATAGGTATTGCATGATTCTTTGTTTTTGGAAAAATGATCTGTTTGGATGTACACATATCAAAAGATATTAAAAAAAAAAAAAACTTCCTTGTCATGTGGCAATTCTCTCTGGGGTGGGATTATGGCAGATTTTATTACTTTCTCTTAGCTTATGTGATTTCCCCATTGCTCTGCCGTAAATGTTAATCAGTTATATAATAAACAAAGAGAAAAGATTTAAAGAAAAAAGAAACAGCAAGTGAAATCTGACCATGGTGGATGGGCGGAACTGTACTGAGAGTGGTTTCTGAAAGCACAGTGAGGACGGGTCAGCTGCTCATTAACAGAAATCATAGTAATGTGGACACGTGGGAGGAGGCATGGTGCTTTCTCAGCAGCCATTGTCACCCACGTTCTCCAAAAATAAAACTGGGCTGTGGTACCTGCTGCTCTGGGCCTTTTGAGTGGAATGAAGAAGGCAGGGAATGGATCCATATCAAAACTGAATGAATTTGGATGGTCCCAGAGATTGTCATACTGAGAGGAGTAAGTCAGAGAAAGACAGATAGCGTACGCTATTGATTACATGTGGAATCTAAAAAAATGGTACAAACGAAGTTATTCACAAAACAGAAACAGCATCACAGATTTAGCAAACGAATTTATGGTTATCATAGGATGGAGGAGGTTAAGATCGGAGGTTAGATTTGGAGGATAGGACTGACGTATACACACAGCTATGTATAAAATAGATAGCTAATAAGGACCTACTGTGTAGTACAGGAAACTCTACTCAATACCCTGCTATGACCTATATGGAAAAGGGATCTATAAGAGAGTAGATATAGGCATATTGTGTAACTGGTTCACTTTGCTGTACAGCAGAGACTAATGCAACATGGCAAAATAATTATGCTCCAATAAAGTATTTTTCACTGGGATGACCCAGAGGGATGGTACGGGGAGGGAGGAGGGAGGGGGTGTTCAGGATGGGGAACATGTGTATACCTGTGGCGGATTCATGTTGATGTATGGCAAAACCAATACAATATTGTAAAGTAATTAACCTCCAATTAAAACAAATAAATTTATATTAAAAAATATGTATAAAGTGAATTGTTGGCCCCATGCACATCTAGACTATAAGGAAAATAAACTGTTAATCTAGTGCTGAAAAAAACAAAGCAAAATTGAATGACATTTCTGGCGGGATGGAGGAGATGGAGAGAGGGGTCCGGAGTAGAGGGAAGGGACTGTCACTGGCTTGCCTCATTCTGAACCACCTGTTTCCTGGGTCACCTAGTATGCGTCCTGTGCCAGGCAGCTCAGATTAGAGGTGGAGAAGCTACTATAAGTCCCCAGGGTACTCCTTCTTATTCACTAAATATAGCATGCGTGCGTGCTCAGTAGTGTCTGACTCTTTCAGACCCCATGGACTGTAGCCTGCCAGACTCCTCTGTTCATCCAATTTTCCAGGCAAGAATACTGGAGTGGGTAGCCATTTCCTTCTCCAGGGGATCTTCTGACCCAGGGATGGAACCTGGGTCTCTTGCGTTGGCAGAATGACTCTTCACCATCTGAGCCACCGGTGAAGCCCATGGAAGTAAATATAACATATTGTTAAAAGGGACTGAACCCACGTCTCTTGTGTCTCCTGCATTGGCAGGAAGATTCTTTACCACTGGCACCACCTGCCCAAATTAAGCATAGAGGATACAGAAAAGTATCTGAGACAGCCTTGAATAAGTTCTGCTAGACATGAAACTGGAGAAGGCAATGGCACCCCACCCCAGTACTCTTGCCTGGAAAATCCCATGGATGGAGGAGCCTGGTAGGCTGCAGTCCATGGGGTCGCTAAGAGTCAGACACTGAGTGACTTCACTTTCACTTTTCACTTTCATGCATTGGAGAAGGAAGTGGCAACCGACTCCAGTGTTCTTGCCTGGAGAATCCCAGGGACGGGGGAGCCTGGTGGGTGAGCCGTCTATGAGGTCGCACAGAGTCTGACATGACTGAAGCGACTTAGCAGCAGCAGCAGACATGAAACAATGAAGTCATTTATAAACTTTATCTCGCTAGCTATCATTAGCAATAACTTACAGGTAATATATCAAGCTCATACCAATACACAATGGTGTTTCTATCCCTTGGCTGAAAATTGATGGCAAATCTATCAGTTTCCATCTTGAGGGATGATGAAGAGGGGGGAGAGGTAGACTTCCAAGGAGGCCTGTAAGAATTTCCAGGAGTTCTTCTTAAAACTTCTAAATAATGGACATTGGCTTTTTTCACACTCCTGGTATCCCTTCTCTCCTCTTGATATGGGTTTGCCTGCTAAGACTTCCTGCCCCTCTCCCGTGGAGCACTTGTGCCTCAGAAAAAACTCATGGTATCAGCAACAGGGGTGGTCCTAACTGAAGCCAGACAGCACGCCCACCTCACATCACAGGCTGGCTGAGGGATGCTCATGTGACCCAGTTTGGACTAATGAGTTACAAGTTTCTAAGAAACATGATTCTTAAGTCGAAGGAACCACAGGCAGAGAAGTTCTATTTCCTCAGAGACTGTGGACAGAGAAGCAGATACCTGTGGGGGTTGTTGGCAGCCATTCTGTGCCCATGAGGGAGCCACCCTCCAGCTGAAGATGTGGGGAAGAACAGACAGGAGAGTCAAAGAAAAACCTGTTCCATGGTACCTTGTTGAACTGATCAACCTTCACCAGAACCTGACCTTTTCACGAACATTTCCTTTACTACTTTTCAGCCAGTTGACTTGGCTTTTCTTTCCCTCACAACCACAATATTTCTGAAACAGCTTCCTCCCTTAGATGTATCAGGGCAGCAACAGATCAATAATTATTTCAACCAGTTCTCTTTCTCCTCTAGGAAATTAAGACCAGATGATCCCTATTCTGGTGCAGTTTTTTCAGTGAAAGCAATGATATTGGCCCTATTTCGAGATCAAACATTTGAAATCAGGGTTGCCTTTTTCTAATCCCCCTCCCCTTTGTTGAGCACCCAATTAATTCCTTCTTTCAGAACCAAAGCAACGTTCATCACAGATGTTATGATTAGAACACATTTATGAACAAAGACAAAATGAACACATTCAGATTTCCTTGCCATAATCTGAAAATCTATGACTGAAATGCTTCCTGGTGTCAGTTGTGTGCCCTTTACTCTCCTAAACCTCCCAGGTGTCACCCCCTTCATGAAGGAACTATGATAACTGTCCAAACTTCAAGGATTTTCCCTGAAATCTCACCTAATGACAGTTGCCTGTGCACCAGGAATTCGCACTATTGTAAAAGACTGAGTTTATATAGACTGGGATTGGTGCTGAACAATTTACAGTCGCAAAACCCAACTGTGTCCTTGGCTTGACACAAGGCTTTAGCAGGAGAAGATGCACTCCACAAGTGCTGAAATTATTGCAGTATTTTCGTGGATTCTTAGGAGACCATTTTTATTGTGACAACTGTTTAATTACAAGTGAAATAAGCCACTGGTAATAACGGGCATTGGATGAGGGAGAACTGGCTGTCAGGATATTTATAAACGCACTTCGATGTGAGCACAATGAGAAGTTCACAAAGCATCCAAGAATTGCCATCTCTACAACCTTTCTAGAGGGCAATTTCACCATATGTAATGACAAGTCTTAAAAATACATGTTCTTTTGCTCCAGCAAATCTGCTTCTAGCCAAGAAAATTATGCAGCAAGGATAAAAAAAGATTTATCCACGAGGATGTCTACCACAGCAGTGTGAGTAATAGTGAAAAACATCTAAATGTCCAGCAACAGGCACTGGGCAAATAAACTGTGGTCGAGCCAGACAATGGTGTATGATGATCTGAACTGGGTGCTACTATTTAATGCGGCTGAGATGCATACTCAACTGATGTGGAAGGAAGTATAATTTCAAGAGAAAAATGAATGTTACAAATACAAAGCGTTTAAGAACTTAGATCATAGAGAATTTTAAGGTCTGCATTCATAAAAACCTACAGAAATTCCTAAAATATATATATAAGCTGATATAAACTATGATTTAAAATATTGATACATGGCAAGGTATCAGCAGGTAGTCAGTGTTAGTCGCTCAGTCGTGTCCGACTCTTTGTGACCCCATGGGCTGTAGCCCACCAGGCTCCTCTGTCCATGGGAATTCTCCAGGTAAGAATACTGGAGTGGGTTGCCATTCCTTTCTCCAGGGGATCTTCCAACCCAGGAACCTGGGTCTCTTGCATTAGCAGAACGACTCTTCACCATCTGAGCCACCGGTGAAGCCCATGGAAGTAAATATAACATATTGTTAAAAGGAATGTTATCTTAGACTGCTTGAATTGTAGATAAATAATAATTTTTATTTGGGCTACATTTTTTTCCTGATTCTAAAATAGTTTACTTATATCAACTATCTAATAATAAAATGATAAATAATAAAATAGATCTTCCTGGTGGCTCAGATGGTAAGGTGTCTGCCTGCAATGTGGGAGACCTGGGTTCTAACTCCTGGGTCAGGAAGATCCCCTGGAGAAGGAAATGGCAATCCACTCCAGCACTCTCGCCTGGAAAATCCCATGGATGGAGGAGACTGATAGGCTACAGTCCATGGGGTCGCAAAGAGTCAGGCACGACTGAGCAACTTCACTTTCACTTTCACTAGTAATAAGATAATAGTGTTGTTCTTATTTGTAAAGCAATTCTAACTATCAAAATAAGCAAAATGTAAGTTTTTAATGTTGTTTTAAATGAGAAATCTAAGA
Organism: Budorcas taxicolor; assembly: GCF_023091745.1. Taxonomy (NCBI): domain Eukaryota; kingdom Metazoa; phylum Chordata; class Mammalia; order Artiodactyla; family Bovidae; genus Budorcas; species Budorcas taxicolor. The sequence goes on from NC_068926.1 coordinate 56,015,720, forward strand.
GCCTGGAATGATGTAATTTAAAAGTCTATTTTGGGCACAAATGAACTTATCTACAAAACAGAAATCGAGTTACAGATGTATTAACAGAAAACAAACTTATGGTTACTGGTGGGGGGGTGATAAACTAGAAGATTGAGATTGACATACACACACTGCTATATATAAAACAGACAATAAGGGCCTATTGTGCAGCACAGGGAACTCTCCTCAGTGCTCTGTAATGACCACTATGGAAAGGAAGCTAAAAAATAGTGTGTGTCTATGTATGTATATAGATATATCTATATATAGATATATAAATAATATATAACTGATTCACTTTGCTGTAGAGCAGAAACTAACACAACACTGTAAATGAACTGTGTTCAGTGCGTTCATTTACTAAGTCGTGTCTGACTCTGTGAGACCCCAGGGACTGTAGCCTGCCAGGCTCCTCTGGCCATGGGATTTTCCTGGCAAGAATACTGAATACTCCTTCCTTCATGGAATCGTCCTGACCCAGGGATCAAACCTGTGTCTCCGGTATCTCCTACACTGCAGGCAGATTGTTCACTGCTGAGCCACCAGGGAAGCCTCTATGTAAATAAACTATAGTTAAAAAAAAAAAAATTAAAGTATATTTTAACACACAGTATCAGGCAGGGCTACACGTAGGAAATCATGCAGTTCAAGACTGTAATATAGCGGAGCAGTTACAAAGGTCTCAGAAGAGCTGGAAAGCCAAATTAGGGAAGATAAGTCATGCTAGAGATTAGCAAAATGAAACTTCTACCACTTCCAGTGCTGGAAGGACTAAGGGAAAAGGTAGCCTTCAGAAGCTCTAGAATTGGGCCACTTGGCAGAAGCTGGACTCGTGGAAAAGTGTATTTTCAGCTGAAGGTGCCACCGGAAGCTGAGTGAGAGATGGGGAGAAAAACAGTAGCCTGCCTCCTTTCCTCCCTCCCTCCCTCCTTTCCTCCTTCCCTCCCTCCTTTCCTCCCTCCCTCCCTCCTTTCCTCCCTTCCTCCCTCCATCCCTCCCGTTTCCTACTCCACCTCCTACTGGCTAAACCTACAGGGAAGCCAGCTGGCAAGGGTGCCTGGGAAATGTAGTTTGCGAGGATCAGTCTTCCACGGGGACTAGGAAATGAAAATGACTCCTTCCACCCCCCACCAATGGTTATTTTATAGCTTATACAAATGCTTTGGCTCCAGGTCCTGATCAGTTATTTTTAGACTATAAAGCTGGTTTTCCCTTTAACCGAGGACCCCTTTGCAGATGATAACTTTGTACATCCCTCATCTTTTGATTCTAAGCCTGACACCCTCAGAATTTCCTGTGGCTAAGATGCATATCCAGAATTAGGATCATTCTAGCTTTCTCAAGATTATCAAAACCCACCTTTCGAGAAAATGCAGAACTCTCCGACTTTTCCCAGTTTCTTCCCTCAGGAAGTACTGTATATTCCAGACCTCGGAGACCAGCTCTGCTTGCATCAAAACTCCTGTGTTCTGTGTACCACACCCTTTAGATCCTTCCTGCTGAAAAACAAGCTAATGCTAAGTATTTCCTCCCTACAGACATTGATTAGGGTGTCTCCTTACTGAGGTAACACATATGCAATACAACTCTACGTTTTAGATCATCATCGGGTTAAGAAATGAACTAACAGATACCAGGGAAAGAGTAAAAAAAAAAAAAAAAAGGAGAAAATAAAAGCCAAGTACAATCCTATCACCATGTCTCTGGATGTCCTTTGTTTAATTTCTGTGACTATCCCTAGCTGACTTTCATAAAAGCTATCCTGGGAGACTTGATTTTGTCTTTGCTTCCCTTGAGTGTGCCCCTAGTCTTAAGATCCTTCAGGTCTTCCATTGCTCTGCAGAGTGTGGGTGGCACCTCCATTCTCTGCTGCCTGGAAAGCCAAGGCAAATCTCTGCCCTGTCCCCTTCTGTATCACGTGTCCTGCCTCTCATCTACATATGGGTCTCTGAGGGCAGGGCTGTGAGAAACGCAACGTAACATCCTATAATGTGTCAGGTTGAAAGATTATGCATTTGTATAGACCCATAGTGGAGCCTGAGGTAGGGATGGTTTGGGGGCAGGTACCTTCACATTTAGGGGCTTATTACCCTGTGGCTCAGTGGTAAAGAATCTGCCTGCAATGCAGGAGATGCAGGAGACATGGGTTTGATCCCTGGTTAGAAAGATCCCCTGGAGGAGGAAATGGCAACCCACTCTAGTATTCTTGCCTGGAGAACCCCATAGACAGAGAAGCCTAGCGGGCTATGGTCCACAGGGTTGCAGAGTTTGGACATGGCTAAAGTGACTTCGGGCATGCACACACACTTAATACTCATGTGCTGGGACTGTTTTAAACAGTAGCACTTGGAAACGATTTGGCTTAACTTGATAGCTGACAAGCGGAGGTGATAGGAATGCATGGAAAGATCTTTGTTGTCCAAAAGGCCCAGGTTGGGGTCCTGATTCTGTCACTTCACTGTCGGGTAATAGGGCAAGTCATACATCTGCCCTGAGTCTGTTCCTCATCGGTGAAAAGGCCCTAATGCTGTCTACCAACGACATCATCATTCATCTACATGCCATACATGAGCCTAAGCGTGTTCTTCTTTGAAATTCATGATTCCACTTAGTCCTCGCCTCATTACTATTCTTCCCATTTTACAGAGGAGCAAATTGAGGCTTCAAAAGGAGAAAACAACATGCTATTAAATGGCAAAGTCAGGCACTGAGATCAGTTCACGTGACATCAAAGCACGTGTCTTGTTTTAGGTTTCTGTTGTTGTCTCTCTTAGTGTATAAGTTTCAGGTGCACAGCATTCTAATTTGACATCTGTACACACTACAAAGTGATACTACCACAAGCCTAAAACCATCCATCAGCAAACAGGTGACCTCCATCATCTGTGTCACTCACCTCCCAACCACTTTCCCTTCTGGTAACCACTAATCTGTTCTCTTTATCTATATTTGTTTTTATTTCATTTATTGATTTTTGATTCCACGTATGAGTGAAATCATACAGTATTTGTCTTTCTCTGTCTGATTCCTTTCACTTAGCATAGTACCTTCAAGGCTCATCCATGTTGTGACAAATGGCTGGATTTCATTCTTTTTATGGCTGAGAAGTACTACACACACACACCCCACACATCTTTTTTATTTATTCACCCACTGATGGCCACTTGGATTGTTTTCATATCTTGGCTACTGAAGCGGAACGTTTAGGTCTCACATGGCAGTTCTCTTCTTAAGTTTTTGAGGAATCTCCATACTGCTTTCTAGAGTGGCTGCACCAATTTGCAGTCCCATCAACAGTATACGAGGTCTCCCTTTCCTCCACATTCTCCCATTCTTGCCTTTTAGAGAGTGACCAGTCTAACAGGTGTGAAGCGATATCTCATTGTGGCTTTGATTTGCATTTCCCTGATGATTATAGAGATGCCGAATGTCTTTTCATGTATTTCTTGACCATCGGGATACATCTTCCTTAAAAAATGTCTGTTCAGATCCTCTGACTAGTTTTCAATCGGGTTTTGTTGTTGCTGTTTGTTGTTGAAAAGCATGTGCTCTTAACCACTACTTTACCCTGCTCCCAATTTTGCATGGCAGGGGCTAGACAAGGGATAGCAGTGACAGCTATTAATTTATGGATGCTGCCTCCAAAGCTGGCCCGTTGCGCTTTGTTAGATTTTGTCATAAGAATTTTTATACGGCAGAAGATCAGAATGATTGGTTGAAGGTCAAGGCCAGAGAGGCAATCTTTGAAATGTCTGTTGTTCTCTTGTCTTTTATGAAAGCATGTTCTAAACCCATCTTCGTTAGTTCTTAAAATATGATCCACTTCCTTGAATCAGATTAAGATGGAAATGAATTCCTGCTAAATGTACTTGGGTTGATACAGACGTCAGGGGAACAGCTGGGGATGCTCTGTCAAGTGGTGAGGGGGGCGGGGGAAAGGGAGACGGTTGGAAAAGAGAACACTGAGGAATAGGCAAGATGTTTAGCAAACTGCAGACTTATTATGGACAAGGTATAAACAACAAAGCAAGCAGAGAGTGGGTAGGGTCCATGGGAAGAGTGTACACATGAGTCTCAGCTTGCATACTGATATTTAAGCTTTCGGTGGTTTTATGATGGTGATCGATGCTTTCCTTTGAGGAGAGTAAACTTCTATGCCATAAGGGTATAAGGCAGGTACCCACTTACAGTGTATGGATAACCCTGAACTAATGACCTCATCCAGATGCAGACCTTGCAACTGAAATATGAAATGGGCTCCTGAATTCTTTAGAGACTCTCTTCACTAAAGGCAGGGTGCCTCCTTTAGACAGCATTTGTTATTTTTGAGGTATCATTGACATATAACATTGTTTCAGGTGTACAACACAATGATTTGATATTTGTATAGTACACCACAAAAAATCTACCACAAGATAAATCCACCACAATAAATCTAGTTGACATCTGTCACCTTACACGGTTACAGAAATATTTTTTTGTGATGAGGACTTTTGAGATGGACTCCCTTACAACTTTCAAATATGTAATACAGTATTATTACTATAATCACCTTATGGTACAGTCATTCTAAAGAGTAAATGACCTGAACTCCTTAAGAATGTTAACATCTACATCAGCTGGGCCCTCTGGGAAGTGGGCACTGAGACAGGGGCACAGGAATCTTATTGAGGGTGAGAAAGAAAAGGAGTGAGCCGGATTGGGCAGAGAGAGTCTCAGACCATGATGAGGACCTGCTGAAGTCTCAGCTGGTGCAACGCGAGCTCCAGAGCAAAGTTGGCCCCCGGCAGGAGTCCAAGCATAGGGCAGAAATGACTCACTGACTGGGGACTGATGGATTGACCTCGTCTTGGTGTGAAAGCTGTGGTGGATCCTGAAAGTGCCACCCATTGTACAGAAAGAGAAACAGAAGCAGAGAGGCAATCATCCGCACTCACATAGCTTGTCAGCTGGCAGAGGCACGATCAGACGCCTGGTGCTATGATTCATTTTGTGTGTCAACTTGGTAGGGCCATGGGCTGCTCAGACATTTGGACAACCGTTATTCTGGGTTTTTCTGTGAGGATGCTGTTGGATGAGTTTAAGATTTAACCTGACAGAGCAGATGGCCCTCCCTAGTGAGGGTGAGCCTCATCTAATCATTTGGAAGGACTGCACAGAACAAAAGGCAGACCATCCCCAGTAAGAGGGAATTCCTTTAGTCTGACTGCCTTCCAGCTGGGACATGTTTTTTTCTGCCTTTGGACTCAAACTGAAATGTCGGCCCTCCCTGGGTCTTGAGTCTGGAAGCTTTTGAACTAGAACTTACACCATCAGCTCTCTTGGTTCTTAGGCCTTTGGTGCTCCACCAAAACTCTCCTGGGTCTCCAGTTTGCCAAATGCAGGTCTTGGAGCTTGTCAGCCCCCACAAGTCCATGAACTAATTCCTTATAATAAATCTCTGTAGAAAGACAGAAGGCAGAAGGAGAAGAGGGCAACAAAGGATGAGATGGCTGGACAGCATCACCATTTCGGTGGACGTGAACTTCGGCAAACAGTGGGAGATGGTGAGGGACAGGGAAGCCTGGTGTGCTGCAGTCCGTGTGGTCTCAAAGAGTCGGACATGACTTGGCAACTGAACAATGACGACAAATCCGTATCTATACCTAAATGTGTCCCATTAGTTCTCTTTCTCTGAAGAACTCTGACTAATCCATCCAGTCTCCTTGAGAAGGAGGACGAGTGTGAAGATGGGTTCTGGAGAAGCACACGGAGGGGATGAACGTTCCAGTTAATGAAGGCAGAGTGATGTGTTACAGAGGGTGAGGAGGGAGCCTTGGGGTGGGGGTGGGCACAACTGACATTCAGAAAAAAGCACAAAAGTATAAAGACCTGCTTCACTGGCTTTTCTTCCATGGGGCGCAATACAGCCTTCCCTTTCCTCTCTTTCATGAATCAGCCAGCAGGATCCACTATGGGAACGCAAACTGTGCTTTGAGGGGCCTGGCAAGGTGTTGAGCTAGGTGGTCCCAAGATGGCCCTGGGGGGAGGAGTGACAGACACAGAGGGAGAATAAAAGCATGTGAATTCAGAGCCCCGAGTCCTTGCCCCTCAGCGGTGTGACCCCAGGCAAGTCACTCCCTCCAGTTACCAGGGCTCTCAGAGGGCAAGCACCTGCCGGGTCTTTACTCAGAAGACACGAGAGGACTAAAATTCACACTTGGTACGTAGGTCTTTGGAACCAAACACGCCAAGGAAATGTTACTATCATTGCCACGACATCATGAGGATCTGGAATTTTTACAAAATTAAGTTATAAATGGAAAAATGTAATTTGAGTGAGATTATGAAAATATTCCCATTTACTCACTAAGGGCAGAGTAAGGCTATCGACTTCAACGCAGTTGGCAACGGCAGCAATGCAGGGATATAACAGTAGGTGGCGCTAGATGCCATAGCTTGCAATCAAGTCCCGGTTCCTCCTAATCTGTCTTTGCCTCCCTGCTCTTGATAGAAATGGAAATCAGAGGCCACCGTCAGTGAGCCCCCATCAGCCCTGGGATTGAGCTGGCCTGCTAGCAGCAAATGGGCTAACCACCCAGTTTAAAAAAAAATTCTTTAAAAGGTAAATATATTAATTTCATAAGCTCTTTTGAAAGACTAAATAGGAGGGGCCAGCAGACCAGCTGCTGAGCATTAGTAGCCAATGGGAATGTATATGACAGTCTGCCACTCAACCTCCTGAAGGAGATTCAGGGAAGGGGCCCCAGGATGTAACGGCCATCTTGCCAAAGGTACTTCTGTTTAATAATGATAACAGTGCCTGAATTTTCAGCACCTCCCAAATGTCTGGAAAGATACTAGGCTAGAGATGGCAAATGGGCTCCAAGCTGAATGCTAGCTTCAATCTACCCATTAGAAGCAGTGGCCGCCTGTAGCTCCCTGCAGTTGGATCTCTCCAGAAAAGAGTTCTGTGGTTGATCATCAATGTCCGCCATGGTCCCAGGAAGGAAAATCAGCGTCATGACACGTGACTGCCATTCCTTTACCAGGCGCTTTACATATGTTTTCGCATTAAATCTTCACAACCACTCCAAAAGTTAAGGGCTGTAACTATTATTATACCCATGTTATGGGTGAGGAAACTGAAACCAGATTAATTAAATAACCTGGATGAGGTCACCAAGCTGGTAAGAGTGAAACCTAGCAAGACCCTGTGGGGCTCCTGGGCACAAAAGTCTTTTTGTGTCCCTGGTTTCTTGATTATGGGAAATAGGTTTCATTTGCCTCCAGACCTTCCCTGGATGACAGTGGCCGGTTCAAACAGTGGCTAATCAGGGAGGAGAGAGAGACAATCAGGAAACAATAGTGTGGCCTTGGGGCAGGGTCCTGGTCCCCCTTCAAGGGATACATGTAACAATAGCTTTGAGCTGTTTTGCAGATACGGAAACCCCACCAGGTGGAAGAAGTTAACTGCATACTGCCCACAAGTATGCAGACCCCAGACCTGTTGGAACCAAAAGGTTGATGATGCTGACTCCTAGAAACCTCATCACCAACCAATCAGAAGAATGTCCACGAACGCATCACACTGTCCTCTTTGAACCATTACCATAAAACTACTCACTACAATCTCCGGGTTGGGACACACAGTTTTGAGGGCATTAGCCTGCTGTGGCCCCCTCTGCCTGGCAAAGCAATAAAGCTACTCTTTTCTACTTCATCCTAAACTGTTTCTGAGACTCAATTCAGTACAGGGGTACAAAGACTGGATTTTGGCTACAGGAGTGAGAATTTGCCATCTAGTTGATCACGGGGCTCTCTGTATTGCTGATCACATCACAACTTACTCCCTTTCTAGAAAACGAAACAAATTCCTTGGGAATTCATTTTGGAGAAAAGAAACAAGTAGTGACCCAAGAAAATCTCCCTCATGTTGTCAATAGCCAGGTGGGCGTATGGGTTGGGTGGGGGGAGGGGATTAAGTCCCCATGTAGCTTCAGTTCTTTTTCTTAACTTGGAAGATGACATCAACATTTTTTGCAAAATCTGGGCAAAGTCCCTGAAGGTCCAAGGAAACTCAGCCTTCCATTGGTTAATATCTGCTCACCTTCCATTTAAGAAGCAGAAGCAGAGTATCTAAGCCAGCGCTGAAAGAGAAAACAGACAAGATGCAGAAGAGCTTGGGTGGGGCCTCTCCCCTTGGGATGAGGCTTTGTGTGACTCCAGGCCTGCTATGGTATGAACCCTATAGTGCTGTCCACAGGGTGCTATTCAGTTCCAAGGTACATGAACCACATTAAGGAGGTTGGGTGAGGGGCAAGAGTAGCCCCGCTATTTCTTAAATACCTACTGGGAGTCAGAAACCAGCTGGGGACATGACTCAGAATGAGACACCATCTCTGCCCTCAAGGAGTTCATGGTCTAGTGGGGAGACTTGTATCAAACAGGCAATTCAACTACAATGTGACAAATGAAGACACCAAACACGGCTTGGGGGTGGTGAGGGAGATTGTTACCCCAGTTTCAGACTGAACTGAACACAGAGAGTGGAAGAAACAGGTTCTCAAACAGCAGGAACCATGAGAAACTGAAATGTGGAGTGTGATGCTGATGTGGGTTCTCTTGACATCCCCAAGCTGGAGGAAAGATGCCTAAAGCTTTAATGCTGCCAAGGAACGATGAGAAGCCACTTCAGCAAGATGAGCTTAGAGATGAGGGTCCTCACTATGAACTGAAAATGAAGCCTTGAGTTTTACTTCATTTCACTTCATTTTTTATTTTAGTTTTTTTTTTGAATAGGTAATATTTTCAAATGATTTAAAAACATACAAGAGGGTATGTAGTTAAAAAGTTATTATTTCCACCTTGTCCTCCAGACATTCATTTCCCTCTCTGGAGATGACTAGTGTTATCAAGTTCTTCTGTATCCTTCCAGACAGATTTTATACTTCAGTAAGCAAACACACACACGCACCCACCCGGATGGGACCCTCATGTCAAAGGCAGTCAGAATATTCCCCTCCACGGTTCCAGAGACCGCCCCCCCCCCCCCCCCCCCCCCGCCCCAGGCCCAGGTGCCCTGGGCTGGGCCACAGGCATCGTCAAGACGGGTCTGGCACCTCTCACGATGAGCAGATGTCTGTCCCCAGCTGTCCTCTGAGAGCTATTTCGCAGCAGTGTGTCCTGGACAAGTGCACCCGATGCTGCACAGGTTCCCTGGTGGGGGCTTTACAACCGTGAAACAGAACTGCAGCTGCGACGCCTCTCACCACCTCTCAGTCCTCGGCGTGCAGAGTGCTGTAGAGCTGTGGCTTCAGCCTGAGGATCAGTGGAGGGGGCAGACAGGCCAAGGTTCTGCCTCTGCTCACAAAGACAGCCAAGCGGCTCCTAGTTAAGATATTAGCTGTATATTCAGCTTACCTCTTTGTTAGGTTCCATATTTGTGTTTTGACCACAAAGTTAAAAACCACCGATTTAAGCGGTTACTATGCTTACACTGTAAATTGTATGTTTCCTCGCTCCTCCTCTAAATTCCAGCCTGGCAGTTCGTGCAGCGAGTGTGTGTGACCTTGTCACGTGGATCTTCAGTCTCTGGCACACGGCAAGGACAGAGAGGTTTCTTGGTTGAGCGAGTGGGTGAATGGGTGAAAATGCAACTGTAACGTTTGTTGAGTTTCAACTTTTAGACTCAGCTCACAGACAAAGCCTGGAAAACGGAATTACCAGTCCTGAAGAGAATGCAGGTGTTATCAATCTCGACAATGGAAGAGCCGCAGTAAGACATGAGCAGTCCCAGGGAGGAGTCAGTCTTTTCCTCTTCTATTCTTCAGGGTCAATAGAGCTATGCTACAAGTCTAACAGTTGCTTTTAAAGGTAATTTTTTAAAGAACAGTTTTAAGTTCACAGCGAAACTGAGCAAAAGGTGTAGAGAGCTCCCTTACCACCCCCCTACCTCTCACCACCACCTCCCCACGCCAGGCCCACACGTCCACATTCTCCACCACTAACATCCCCACCAGAGCGGTGCACGCCTTACCAGTGATGAACCTACAGTGATATACCATCACCCACAGCCCATATTTACATTAGGATTCGCTCCTGCTGTGTAGTCCATGGGCTTGCACAGATGTCTAAAGTCATGTGTCTATCATGATCGCATCACATGGAATAGATTCATTGACCTGATAACATACTTTTAAAAGATATAAAATTAACCAGTACCGGAACTATTAAAGTAGCACTGTCCTCCAGGGGATGGGATTCGGAAGTGGGCAGTGAGAGCACAGGGCTAGAAAGAAACTAGATCCTCATCTTTCATAGAAAATCATCACAGCCTTAAATGTATTAACTGAGAAACAGAGATAAAACTTAAATAACTTGGAGGTGCGGCTCGCTGGAAACAAGTGTTAGACGAGGCTGCCTGGGGAATGGCATCAAGAGTGAGATGTGGGCCAGCAAGACGGGGTCCTCTTCGGTAAAAGCCTTTCCGTGCTATGTTTTCTTTTTAACTTGTGTATATCAGCTTAAAGAAATTACATAAGGGGACTTCCCTGGTGGTCCAGTGGTTAAGACTCTGCGCTCCCAATGCAAGGGACGCGGGTTCAATCCCTGGTTAGGGAACTAAGATCCCATATGCCACGCAGCACGGCCTAAAAAAAATCAAGAATTTCAAAAAAAATCTAACTTAAAAGAATGTCGGAGCCCTAGCTGGAATTAAAATACAGAGCCCCGCTTTGTTCTCATGAAAATCAACACAACAAGCCCGTCATATCCGTTCTCATTTCAGAGTCAAGACAAAATTAATTTGGAAAAGAAAATACAGACAGGGAGCAGAGCTAGCAACCTCAGGAAATTCAGGGAAATGTAATTGAGTAAGAATTATCTCCTTAATTACTTCTGACCAAATCAATAACAACGCTAGATGAGAAACCACCGTCGCCACCAATGAGTATCAAGTTAGTGAGAAACTAATTGGGGTTCAGGCTTGTTTAAAAAAGCAAAACATCCTCCTTCTCAGAGTTAGCAAACATGGGCAGGGGGTGGGGATGAGCAGAGAAGGGCGAAGACTGTGGCTGACAGCCTGGGGTGGAGAAAATCAGAAGCTGAACCTGCGTATGCTTCTCAAATGTGAAAGCCTGAACAAAGAGCGCTTCTCCAAAAAGGCGACAGCATGGATGCCCTTGATGGTGTCAAATGTTCATTTTCACACTTTCCTGGGCCTAAACAGAAAAGAGGCAGGTTGTCGGGCAAATGAGAGGGAAGCGAACCAAACACCACAGAGGTGGGTGAGAGATTATTTTTGTTTTCACAAGATCCTATGCAGGACCTTCAAATAAAACCACCTCGGATGTACCTTTCGGGGAGAAGTAGTCCAGGTTTTTCTGGGATGTAGTGTTCGGGCTGGGGTAAGAACCTAGCCAGAGGCGAGATTCAAGAGTGCCCATTTGCCTAACCTCGTGCAGACCTACACTGCTCCCGCCAGCGCTGGGGTCTCCTGACAGTTGTCTAGGGCTTTCTAACTCCCTTGCCCACTCTGGGTTTTGCTCCTGGCACTCCAGTCTTTGAAATTGTCAATGAATCATCCCCATTGTGTAGGACACATTGGATATTCTTTCATTCAGAAAAGGCTTACTGAGCTCCTCTGAGGGGGCCAGCCCAGGACTAGGATAGACACACCCTTTCGGAGTCCCAAGGGGGCAGGTAGGCAACTAAGCAATCTATAACGCCGCGCTATGCAGGCTGTGGCCAGAGTGGGCCTGGGGGCTTCGGGCATGTCTGACTCATCGAGGACAGAGGGGTAGCCAGGGCACGGAGGTGACTTCTTAGTCTAAGCGGGTCTTGAAGTCTAGGAGGGTGTAAAAGAGGAAGGAGAAGGATGGAGTTCCAGGCAGACGTAACAGTACATGAAAAATCCTAGAGGTGACCGAGAACTTGACACAGAAGATGGCTCAGTCCAAGTGGAGCACGGAAAGTGGGGTAGGGGTGCAGAGTAGTGAGGAAGGAGAGGCAGGTATAATAAGCAGAAGCTAGATTTACCTGCGGACTCTTGCTTACCTGAGGCAATTTTCTCTTTTGCTTAGGCCACTTTGAATTGGGTTTTCCTCTCATCTGCAATGAAAAGGATCTTGACCATGATTTTTGTTAGCAAACGGCAAGTATTTTGTCTAGATGACCCCAAACAACGCCCAAGGAGAGCTGTATATACTATTTCCCTGTGGCTAAATCACATCCCATGGGAGGTCATTAATTTCAGGATCTTCAGAGTATCAGCGCTAAGAGATCACCCAGCACAATCTTTTCACCACATGACAGATAAACTTAAAATGGCCAATAGGGACAAACTGAGAGAGAAGCACGGAAACACATACATTACCATGTGTGAAACAGATAGCTAGTGGGAAGCTGCCATATAACACAGGGGGCTCAGCTTGGTGCTCTGTGACGGCCTAGAGGGGTGGGATTGGGGTTGGAGTGCAAGGGAGGTTCAAGAGGGAGGGGACATATGTATCCTTATGTCTGATTACTTTGTTGAACGGGAGAAACACAGCACTGTAAAGCAATTATCCTCCAATTAAAAAATAAAATTTTAAGGAAATGGCTGACATTTATCGAGTGCTTACTAAGTACCAGGCACTGTTGCAAAGATTTTTGTGCATTGACTCATTTCACCCTTGCGACACAAGGGTGTGGGATAGGGCTGTCCATCACCTCCTTTATACAGATGTAGAAAATGGAGTTACAGAGAGGTCAAGGGCGCTTCCAGAGTTGCATGACAAGCAGGGGGCAGAGGTGGGGTTCAGATCCAACACGCAGTTTAGTTCCAAAGTCTGTACTCTCCCTGCTCCACTAACAGATGAGCAACCCAAGATCTGGAAAGGCTGCGAATTTCCTGAAGGTCACACAGCAAAGTAGTAGAAGACTGAGGACAAGTATATACAAGTTCTCACTTCTCAACGTCAGACAAGAGTCGTTGGCAAATACGATACCTCTCTGAGCTTTGGGTTCCTCGTGCACAGAGCCTACCTCAGGGTGGTGACAGAGATTCAGTGCTAATGTGTGTCAAGTTCTCAGGATGGGGCCGGGTTTATGGGGTCTTCTCAGTAAATGCTAGCTGTTCATGTAACTGTTATAATTAATAAGCTGTGCTGTTAACGAAGGTGCAAAATGCAGGTGATCTGCCATAGGACCATGGGCAAGTTGCTGAATTACAGTGGCCGCTGGTCCCCTCAGTAAAATAAGGTTATTATCCGCCCTTTGCTCATGACACCAGAGCATTACAAGCATTAATTAGAAGTTTAATAATGTGCTGTGCTCTTTGATGCTCTATAAACATAGAGATGTGACGGCTGGATATGTATATAATCCCCATTACTGCAGATCTTGAATTGCTTTACTGACGTTAAACAAACGAACAAAAAGAAATCCAGCTTTCCAAAGGCATATAAATCTGAGTTAAATAAAAGAAGACTGGGTTTTTATGATATGCTGACAGGTTAGAAACCCAACAGGACTGGGCATCTGGCCTCAGTGGACTGGCTGCTATGCCAAAGTCTTGGGGATGTAGCAGAGATGCAGATATTGTGGGGCTCTCTCTTCCTCTGGATTTGAGCTCCTTCAGGGCTAAGATGGAAACTTGTCATCAGGGATCACAAGCATTGAGCACAGAGTTTGATGTGCACCAAGCACACGATAATCACTAGGTGAAGGGAAGGCTGACTTGATGACTGGGTGGAAGCTGGATGGACAGATGGGTGGATGGAATCCTGAACCTCTTGGTGATGGGAGATTCAGTGGGTCTGGCCCCAAATACTTGGGCCAGATGGGGAGTCACATCAGGTACTGGAGAGAAAGTATAAGAAAGTGTACACCGGAAAGTATAACAAATGGGCATCACACGGACCTGCGTTCCTGGCTGAGTGACTTTGGGCTTGGACCGAACCTACCTCGCTTCATCTGAGAATGACAATGATATGACCTAATATCTGTTAGGATGCTCTGAGCTCAAAGCAACAGGCAACTCCATCCACCCTTGCATAAGCAATTAGGAAATTTCCTACTTCACGTAAGAGGGACTCCAGAGTAGAATCCAGGGCTGGCCTTGAAGTTCTGTTGTTTTACTGAGCTTCCCATGGAGTCGGCTGTCCAGAGTCAGCTTCACCCTTAGACATCCTCCTCGTGTGCCTGTAAAATGACTGCTGGTAGCCAGCGGGGTCAAGGCTTCTTTCCCAGAAGCCCCTGGCAAATCTACTTCCCTGTCTCACTGGCCCAAGTGGGCTCAGGCTGGCCTATCGTTCGGGCCCATCATTGGCTAGCTAAAACTGCCGTGACTAGACCTGTCCTGCTCAAGCGGCGGCCCATGGACCAACATCATTAGCATCACTTGGGAGTGTATCACACTTGCAAATTCATGGGCCTCATACAAGTGAAACAGGACCTGGGGGTGGGGTGGGGTCCAGGAATCCCCATCAGGCACTCTTGGGGATTCTTACACCCAAGCTGGAGAACCACTGGGTTAGACCACTCAGCTGGGATGATGGTCACTGGTGAGTCAACTACAAAATGTAGATGATAATGAACAATCTTAGGGTTGTCATGAAAATATAAATAATAAATATGGAAAGGACCAGATACAGTAGGCACATAATAACACAGGGTTTCCTTTTCTTTCTTTCTCTACTGATGTATAAATGCTCCTCTTCCCTTTAATTCTTCCTTTCCCTCCACCTCAAGGTACCAAACATTCTTGTGCTGCTCTGACCTATGGAAACCAACTTGTAAACTATTTCATACTAAAGTGGGAATGGCTAACATATGAGAGCACCTAGCAGCATTTTCCCCTGAAAATTGAGGCCAGGGAGCAGGCAAATCCACTGGGATGCTTGGTCAGTGGTGTAATTTCAGGTATGTACCAAATTTAGGGTGTTGGGGAATGTTTTAGGGTGAGACCAAGCTGCTCCATCCTCAGATTCCACCCTCAACCCAGGTAACCTCCTCCTCTGGCCACAACACAAAGGGGACCAGTTGGTGAGTCAGGATGCCCAGAGGCAGCCAGCCCGGGTGAAGACAGATGAGCACAGGAAGCTGTGGGAAAAGGGAGGGCTGAGGTCGGTCAGGCTGACGGCATCAACCTCCACCCTATCTTCGGTTCTGTGTCTTCAGAGCCTTGTTTATGTCTTTAGGGAGGATCACAGCCTCTCTTGAGGCTTTGATTTCTGGATCTGCCAGTTCCAGGTTCCCTTGGAAGAATACTAATAATTAAGTGGAAAAAACCCTACAAGAATTTTTTTTAAAAAGGTGGGGAGGAGCAAAAACCCACCCAAGCAGATACCAGATGAGATCTGGGCATGGCAGGCCCTCTTGGCAGAGTTTCCTGATTCAACAGCTGGCTCTGCATGTCAGGCTCAAAGGAAAAAAAGAAATTGGGCACTTCTTCCAAGGAACTTTATTTTGAATAAGCTGGAACCGAAAAGGTCCCTTAATCCCCAGAGAGGAAAAGGCTTCCTTCGAACAGATGGGAGGGCAAAAGAAATGTTGGCAGGGAGAAGGGCATTAATTAAGTTGGAGCCCCGGCCCCTCACTTGACAGACGGATGCCCTTCTGGGTCTTGTGTGCATCTCGTTTAAGTCCCCTGCAGGCTGGGGGGATGACCCCAGTTTGTCATCCAGGCCAGAGCTGGTTCTTTATCCCATGCTAGGGACATGGAGACTTTCTCTGGGAGTGGGATAAATCGGGGCTACTTGAATTGATGTCATTTCCATACCCCATTCCAGCAATCCCATATATATAGGATTATATATATATATATATATATATATATATACTTTTTAATGGAGGCATTTTAAAATTATCATTTTTTAAGACTTTTAAAAAACGTGGACCATTTTTAAAGTCTTTATTGAATTTGTTACAATATTCCTTCTGTGTTATGTTTTGGCTTTTTGGCCATAATGCATGATCTTGGGTCCCTGACCAGGGATTGAACCTGCACCTCCTGCATTGCAAGGCAAAGTCTTCACCACCAGACCACCAGGCAAGTCTCTAAAATTATTACTATTATTTGCTTAGAAACTGCCTTTGGCATCATTTGGCCCTGGATTCCAATTCATTGCTGTGTGACCCTGGGCAAGTTATAACCTCCTGGAGAATCAGTGTCCTCACGTGTGAAAGGAGGACATCCATAATACGGCTTTTCTTTTTAGGGATGTTGTGAGAATCACAGCTAATGAATTCAAGGCATTTCACACAGCACCCGGCATTTAACGCGTGCTCTGTAAAGGCTGGCTATTAGAACGATTATGAGTTCTGCCAATAAGCTTCTCGGCTCAAGGCCCTGTCTAAATGAGACCAGGAAGAGCAAGTGTGCATTAAAACAATCTTAAGAATAGAGATGGGTCCTTGAGACAAACTGTCTGGCTCTAAGATGCTGGTTCCACCAGGTAATGGCATCTGTGATCACACCTCTCAGTAGACAGAGGAAAAGCGGATGATTTGGCCTTTAAGGTCCCTTCCACGGGGCTTGATGCGTCATTACGTGTCCCTTCCCCGTGGTCACAGACCCACGTGAGCAAGTCCCCTGGGTGGCGGTGGGTCCTTCTGCTGCTGCCACATCCAGGTCCCATGCTCTCTTTGCAGGACTGGCTTCCCAGCTAGTCCTGCAGGCTCCCACTGACATTCCTGCCTCTTTATGATCTACATACAGTGGGTTTAACAGCATCATCCCCAAAATTTACACCCATGTGAAACTTCACAACAAGACCTTATTCAGAAAGAGGGTCTTGGCAGATGCAATTAGTTAAGATAAAGTCTTACTGGATGAGGGCTTCCCAGGTGGTACTAGCGGTGAAGACCCTGCCTGCCAATGCAGGTTAGATATAAGAGATGCGGGTTCGATCCCTGAGTAGGGAAGATCCCCTGGAGGAGGGCAAAGCAACCTACTCCAGTATTCTTGCCTGGAGACTCCCACGGACAGAGGAGCCTGGCAGGCTACAGTTCACTGGGTCGCCAAGAGCTGGACACGACTAAAGTTACTTAGCGTGTGCACACATACAGACACATGCGTGCATACTGGATGTGCGTGGGCCCTACATCCAATGACTGGTGTTCTTCTAAGAAGAGAAGAGGACAGCAGAGGAGGCCATATGGAGATGGAGGTGGGGCTGAAGGGAACCATCTACAACCCAGGGGGCACTGAGGACTGCCAGAGGTCAGCAGGGGCTGGTAGCAAGGAGCCAGGAGGGAGCCTCCACAAGGAGCCAAGCTTGCCCAACGGGCCTAGATTTTGAGCTTCTGAATTCCTGAACTGTGAGAGAACCAACTTCTATCATTTGAAGTCACCTGGTTTGCGATAATTTGTTACAATGGCTCTAGGAAACTACCCGCCATCTTTCCATAAAACAAATGTCTCTACCACTCTCCTCAGTGGCCTCAAAGCAGAGTCCCAATTCTTTGGGGTTACTCCATCGAGTCTCTCATGCCTGCATCTGCTGGTACACACACCCCGTACTCCTGTCTAAACATCTCGGAAACGTGCGTACTCCTGGGACATGTCATGTCTCCTGCAGGAGAGGCCCTTCCTCTCCTCTCCCACTTGGAACACTCCTGCTCATCCTTCCAGGCCCAATTTACATATCACCACCACCATGAAGCCTTCCCCAGCACACCCTCTTCTATTCTCCTTCCACTGGCCAAGCTAGTTCCCACAGCATAAAGCCTCCCTCCCTTGAACACTGAGTTCACACACTAATGCCATTTGTTTGATGCAGCCACGCTTATACTAGTTGTGAGCTCTGAGATCAGATGGTCTTATCTTTGTAAGGGATTGATACATGTTTGTTGACTGACTAAATAACTCTTCGGAATGGATACTGAAAGATGGAGGGAACTGATACCATTGACTAGGAGATGCGAAGGCGAGAGGTGGCAGAATATATGCAAAGATGGCCAGGACATGAAGGGTCAAGATGATAACTTTTCCTAATCAGTCTTGGGGAGGCCAGTTGCCCACGTTGCCATGTGCGCCATGATGGGGTCACCCATGAGAAGTACTGTTCTCTGTAGAGCCAGAAGCCTTCCCATTCTGGGTGCCTTTGCAAAGTGCCTTTGTCGGGGGGTGGGGACAGTCTGGAGGCAAGCAGCAAGGAGTGTGGTCCTCACATGGACTACAACTTGGTGGGTGGATGCTAAGGGCATGGACCCCTCTCATCATGAGTCATCCCCTGCTTCATGACAGACAGACTGAACCAGAGGAGATGCACTTATGAACCCAAAGGGGACACTTAAGAAGCGGAGGGGACAAGTGGCCAGAGGGTGGACATCAGCAAGAGGCTGACATCGGCTTCAAATCCTCAGTCTTCTACTGCTGGGTGGAGTGAGCCTGGACAAGTCTTCTATGTTCTCTGTTCTCACCTCTGACATGGTGAAGAAGCTCATAGCAAGGCCTGCCTTGCAGTGTGGTTGTGTCATGAGACACTGTATGTGAAGTGCCTGGCCTGTGACACTGCTGGTGAATGGTATCCCTCTCTTTTTTTTGGTCTGGAAGGAGTATTATTAATTTACCAAATATTTTCTGAGGTCCTATAAAGGGTCTGTCATCCTTCTAGGATCTTGGTGGCTAAAAAAATGTTCCAACTCGAGATATTCAGGGCTGTTAAACACTGTTTTTTGAGATCAAAGAAGGTGTGCGAACACTCTCTTCCTGAAGGTACTTGATGTCTGATGGCTTCATTGTGGTCTGACTGGACCAGAAAGGCCATCTGCCCCTCTGTTATCCTGTCTGCACCTCTGAGGGGAGTTCTGTGAAATGAGCCCTTATTTCCTTGCTGGATCCCTCTGCTGAAGATGCCACACAGGAGCAGGGAGCTACCCGACTCAGGTTTCTCTCCCCACTGAAATCCGCCCAGGTGGGAACCCAGGCACCACTTTGAAGGCTCTTTTCTAAACCACCAGGAGATAATTCCATTTGCAAAACTTTCCTTATGACTTGCCTCTCTGAAGGCGAGTTGATTTACCATGTTTGTATTTGTTCAAGGTACATTTCCAAAGTCGCTTACTGCAGCTACGTTTTAAAAATATAAACATTCTCCCGATTTCAATGCAGGTACAAATCCCCAGGATGTACATTTTTGAGCCCGTGGTGTAGGTGGAGACTCAGACAAAATAGATACTATTTGGAGTAGGGGAAGCAGAGCAAGGAATCATTTGGCGGAGACAGAGAATGACTGCAGGAACTATAAAATGAGAAATGTGCTGTGGAATCTGCAACACTGTTGCAGAACGCATTTCCCCCTCCTCTGTGTCAAGGGAAAACATAACCCATATTTCCTGTACTATGAGCCTAATCTTTGAAATGGCCCAAATCGCATTTCAACGAACACACGTGATTGAGTTTGTCTAACTAGAAGTTTAATGACCCGTAAAATGTATCATTGGCACCTGGCAACCCTCAAAACTCTTTTACACAGCACCTGCATCTCACACCATGAGGTCTGGGGTTGTGGGGTGTTCAGCTTGGTTTTCTTTAGGAGACAAAGTCAAATATCTGGGAGAGAGAAATTCTGCACAAACGTGCAGTCTGTGTGTTGTAACTGAGCATCATTAAAGAGCATGGGTGGCTGTGGCATTCTCTTGTTGACTGACTGACTGATTCGCCCATTCATCCAAAAATATATACTGAGCACCATTATGTCCCAGGCTGTGTGCTACAGAGCTTGGTTTTAGGGATGACAAGGATAATATCAGTCATACTTTACTGAGTGCTTGCTATGTGGCCCATGTTGAGCTGAACTTGGCCTGGATTTCCCTATTCAGTTCTACCACCATCCCATAAGGTAAGGAGAACCACTATGATCACCATTCTGCCAAGACTAATCAGCCTCGATTCCAAATTCCCAAGGAAGAATCTGATTGGCCCGGCTGGGGTCATGTGTCCACCCCAGCTCACAGCTGGACAAAGAGGGTGGAGCTGTGTCATAGCAAGCTGGATGCAGTCCAGCAGAAGGTAGTTCTCAGAGAAGTGAGGTCTCTGGGAGCAGCTACCTTCCTCCATGTACACTTGTCTGCAGACACTGGATGTGGCGAGAGGCCTTCGAAGGGCTGGGAGGAGACTTAGGTCCTGGGACCACTCTTAAGATGCCCCACTGTACCTTCTGCCACTGAACTACAGGACATCTCTATTCTAGGATAAATTCCCCATTTTGATCAAGTTTCTCTGGAAGCGTTTGTGTCATGGATGACCAAGAGGGCTTGGGTTAGCTGTCCCTGAAGTCACAGATTTCTCAGTATTTCCAGGGTGCTGTCCTGAGCTTTGGCCTCTGCCTTTTGCAATGCTGCGCCCTGCAGCAGGGAGAAGTAGGAGACCACACAGGTTTTGAGCCACCCACTGGCACACTGTTGTGGGACCCCACGGTCAAAGGCTTCCAGGGGCGGCAACCCCAGGCTGAGCAATTTCCCAGGGTTCAGGAGGAAGAAAAAGACACCAGACCTTCACTTATTCTAATGCAGAAAAGCCCCTTCAATCTACATGTCAACATTCTCTTAGCTTTCTCCAGGGGTATCAACCACAGCAACAATAGAAACAAAGGTGACGGCTCTCACGTACTGACTTGTGCTTCGCGCCGGAGCCCACACCACACGCTTTACACTCACTCTCCAACAGGACATTCACAACAGCCTTTCGGGTCAGGATTCCTATTGCTGTCATTGTACAGAGGCAGAAAGCAGGGCTCCGAATGGTTAAGTAATTTGCCCAAAGTCACACAGCTATGAAGTCTGGGATTTGATATTCCAATCTCAGATCAGTCTGAGACTAGATTCCAAGCTCCAGCACTTTCATCCAAGCCTGAAGCACTGATCTGTTCTCTGGCATTCCAACAATTTGATGGTTACTATCCAAGAACTCAGGTTTATAGCTCAGAGTATCTATAAATCCTGAAAGTACCTCGACAGAATACACTGGAACAGCTGCTATGGAAAACATACGATGGCTCCCTAAAAAAAATTAAATCCAGAATTACCACATGATCCTGCAATTCCGCTTCTGGGTAGATACTCAAAAGAAGCTTTTATACCCATGAAGTTTATAGTCTTGTTAGGAGACAAAGATATTACACAAACATTGATTTAGTTACTATGGTAAGTAAGTACCACAATGGAAAAGCCTAGTAAGCACAGCAAACAGTGTTACTGAGGGGCATTTGGAGGGAGAATTAGGGAAGGTGGGGGAGGTGGTGTTTAAACTGAGATCCAAGCAGTGACAAAAATGTCTTTAGTGAGGGAGTGTTCTGGTAGCAGAAGCAGCTTGTGCAGGTGTTTGGAGGTAGGAGGATGTTGAACGTGTTTAAGACACTATAGCCTTGTCCCTTGAATAGAGACCGGCATTATTGCAACAGTGTGTGTAACAGTGAGACATCAAGGGCCCCTTCCCTTAGATCAGAGGTGTTTGATGACTCGTTTATCTTACACTTATGAAAATAAGTACAGTCACAGACTAAACAGAGGCATTTCTCTATGGAGAGTCTAATTCGTGCATGTGGCCACTTACCAGGTGGGATTGGGATGTTCTCCTTGGTACAGAGAAGAGAAAAGCATCTTCACATTTCGCATTTTCCATTTAGTTTGTAAGCCCCCAACCCCTAACACGGATGGGAGCAACACGACAAACAAGTGGCAAGCTCACTGTGTGAGGTGGGAGACTCCACTCCAAGATGCACTGGCCCTGGATCTCAGACCCGCTCTTGTCTGTAGTGCCCTTCCTTTCTCCATTCTATTCTACTTGTTTTCCAAGTCTGCCTAGGTCACTGCCACTTTATGAGCACAAGTCGCATATTTGGGAGGAGACCCCAGAACGCACAGTGAGGGATGAGACCAGGAGAGGAGAGCCTGTAATGAGAAAGCAGGTTACCACTGTGGCCACCCAGGGCTCATTCTGCTGGGACCAATGGGGAACAGGACAGAGTAGGGCTCAGCAAACTTGTCTGGAAAGGACCACACAGTAGCTACTTTGGGTTTTGCAGGGTATGCGGTCTATCGCACAACGTGACATAGGAGAGCAGTCACAGGCAATATGCATCCTGTGTCAACTAGTGGGTGTCACTGTTTTCCAATGAAACTGTATTCATAACAGCAGGCGATGGGGTGGATTCAGCTGCAGAGATGTTGTCTGTCAATTCCTGACACAGAATGGGCCTCGGAGTTGTTGTATCTCAGGGCAGTGAAGCCAGGGACTTCTCCACAGACACTGGTCTGCCACTAGACGGGGGCTGCTCTGGAGGGCATCACCTTCCTGCCCCTTCTGGACTGCCCCAGACCCAAGACAGAGAGCCAGAGATGCTGCTGTAGGAAGTCGTGGATGTGTGTGAGCCTGGGAAGAGTCAAGGGGAGATGGAGAACACTAATGCACCTGCTACCCTCCCCACTGGCCATGTGAGGCCTTCTGACCATAAGTAAAACAAGGCTCAGCGAGGTGAAGTGATGGGCCTCAGGTCACATAGCTCAGAAGCAGTCATGGTCAAAACAGAGCCGGTCCCTATGTTATCTGTGAATTGTGAGACTCTGAAGGCGGATTTTTTTTTTTTTTAATGTGGTGTTTAAAAATCACATTTTAACATCTGTCAAGGCACTTCTGTTCTGAAGCACAGAGTTTGGAAAGCATGTCATCATAACCTTTTCCTTGAAATGGGATTTCTTCCTTTGTTTTGTGAACTGTTATAGAAACCCTTGAGAATCCAAGGAAGAACAGAGATAGATGATCTAAGTGCTCTTCATGCTTAACAACCTTTTAAAATTGCTTGATTGTGTGTGTTCAGAATGCATATGTCATACTGCTGCAAATCAACAAAAACACAGCACACTATCCAGTAGAAAATAAGTGATTCAAAAGGTAATCCTCAGAAAAGAAAACACAAATGGATCACAAGTATACAGACATCTGACCATCACTTAGGAATCAGGTAAATGCAGGAAGGCCATGATGAGATACTCTCTTTGACCATCATATTGGCAAAAGTTTAAACATCTTATTTAGAGTAGGTGAATATGTGCGGAAATTGTACTCAGTACCTCTGGCAGGCTGCAAGCTGGAACATGTTTTCTGGAGAGTGAAAGTGAAAGCTGCTCAGTCGTGTCCAACTCTTTGCGACCCCATGGACTGTAGTCCATGGAATTCTCCAGGCCAGAATACTGGAGTGGGTAGCCTTTCCCTTCTCCAGGGGATCTTCCCACCCCAGGGATTGAACCCAGCTCTCCCACATTGCAGGTGGATTCTTTACCAGCTAATCCACAAGGGAAGTAAGTGGGTAGCCTATCCCTTCACCAATGGATCTTCCTGACCAAGGAATTGAACCAGGGTCTCCTGTATGGCAGGCGGATTCTTTACCAATTGAGCTATCAGGGAATTGATTAATAAAATCCATTTTCTCTCCCTTCTTCTTCCAAGCCCCTGAGGAACAGTCGTAATGGTCCAGGCCAGTCACGGCGGCTCCATTTCCCTCACCAGTAACTGGTGTATGCGGGACCAGAGGGAGCTGAAGATATGGCTGCACATGTCGCCGAGGCCATCTCCAGCCATCCTGTGACTAAGAGGGAGGCATTCCCAACTCACGAAGGGTATCAGAGAAAGCACCTGGGTCCATGAAGATGGCTTCACACCCCTGAACTAACCATCTTTGTAATGGACCCTCATCTGACTTCTCATTAACATGAGAAAATAAAGCCCTTGTTGTTTGGCCATTTGAGTCTTCTTTTCCTTGAAGCCCAGAGTATCTTAATTGATGTAACTGCCTCTTCCATAGAGAAACAGTGGCTCATATGTCCAGATAGTCAATGCACCAGCATTTTATTGTTAGCACCACGGACCATGATGACATTAGGAGTAACCAGAGTATGCATCGGCAGGGACCTAGGGAAATAAATTATGGGTCGGTAACACTACCGAATTCCAGGCAGCCAATAAAAGCAATAAAGTTAGTCTTTATACTCTGGAGCCACCATGTATCTCCAAGATACATTCTTAAGTTTTAAAAAGTTCTGAAACTATACATATGGGAGAGCCCCATTTATGACAGGCAAAATAATCCTCAAAACAAAATCTGTGTAAAGATTCATAAATATTTACAGACATACCTATAGAGAAAGTAGATGGAGGTAGCCACACCACGTACATAAAAATATTGATCTCCAGCTGGAGACAGACAGAAGGTGATACTTAAAGGAGACTTCTACTTTTTTAATGCTTTTTCCGGCAATACTAGTGAATTTTATTTATGACCTCTGCCATTAAAATTAAAGTGCAGAAAACATCCCACATGCTCATTATAGAAAAATGTGGCCGAATGTAAGTTTTGTTCACACCATACAAGCCAGAAGTCTTTTTTTTTTTTTTTCTTTAAACCACGGTTTCAGGCTTCCTGGAAACAAAGAGGAACTTCTCTTCAGGCCCTCAAATGTTTACCTTGTATGCAGCACAATGACTTGGGCAGAGTTCAGTGTTTTTAATCAAAAGCTGCTTGTCCAGTGGGTAATGCCAGTATAAACAAAGCTCTGCAGGACTGGGTTTGGGAGGTGGAAGGACTTCATCATTTGCACGCAGGCTTTTTTTTTGTTTTGTTTTGCCGTGTGGTATGTGAGATCTTAGTTCCCTGACCAGGGATGGAACCCGGGGTCCCTGGAAGCATGGAGTCTTAACCCCTGGACAACCAGGGAAGTCCCCAGGGCTGCACCATTTGTGTTGGGTGGGTGTGTGTGGGCGTGTGTGTGTGGGTGGCTGGCTGGCTGGCTGGCTGGGTGGGTGTGGGTGTGGGTGTGGGTGTGTGTGTGTAAGAGACACAGAAAGAGAGAGAGGAGGAGAGGGAGAGAAAGGGCAGTGGGTGGGCTGCTGTCCACATGATTCTGGAGAATTCTCTACACAGAGACCCAGCCTGTGTCGCCCTGCACCAGCCCTCCTCCTGCAGCCGCTTAGCACCATGTGAATCTGACTTTCCCCAGGCGAGAGGATTCCTGGGATGCCCAGACGGTCATGACAGTGTTGTGGGCCTGGGCTGAGTGATGACTGCCTTTCGTTGTGGCCTATGTTGGTCGGGCCCCGTTTCCTGGGTTGGGCACCATTTGTCTCAAGGTTGCTGTCATCCTGCTAGGAAGGTACTGTCTTCTCTGACAGTGTCGTTCCTACGAAATGCTGCCGGGAGAATCCTGCATGGTCTCCAGGGTGGAATGCCGCCAGCCAGTCATCATGCCCAACAGCCCGTGAATGGCAGTTCCGGAGGACTCGCGCCTCTGCTGCCACTGCACCAAGCCTCCCTAGGCTGACTCGCTTTGTTGCTCCTGTGACTGCCCCATGCTTTCCAGGCCAAGTAGTGCCCACCAGTGCTAACTTAGGAGATGAGGTCTGGCCGACAGGTGTCAAAGGAAAGAATGGTGGAGGGAATATTTGATTTTCTGGAAATCAAAAAGGATGCTTCTCTAAGTGTTTCACTTATTTCCTACCCCACCCCATTCCCAGCGAGAGAGAAAAGCAAAACTTTTCAGGGTCTTAACTGTTGTCTCTGAAATAAAGGATTGGCAGTGGGGGTGATGTGGGGTTCTGCTCAGCAGGAAAGGATGAGGTGGGAGGGACAGTCCTGGTGACCAGTTTCTAACAACTGTGCTATAACTGAATAAAGAAGATACCAGTCAGCCTTTGACAAAGCACCAGGAAAAACCAAGGCCTGTCCCCACTTTGGGGCTCCAGAATTCATACATTCAAGTTCACCTGAAACTATCATAACACTGTTAATCAGCTATACTCCAATACAAAATAAAAAGGTAAAACAAATTCCCATAAAAAAGAAATAAAACTCACATATACTACCAAAAAAAAAAAAAAAAGCATTCATTCATTCAATAAGTATTAATAGTTGCTCTGCACAAGGCACTAGCGGGGCCACCAAGCAACAAACCAAGAAAAGTTGCAAATCCTAACAGGGCTCCCAGTAGGAAAGATGGTGCACTCATATTGGAATTTGAGGAATGGTGAATAAAGGGACTGTTCACAAAGGTGTGGGCAGGACGCAAAGACACCTACCAGGGCAGGAGCAGCAGGGAGCCTCTCTGAGATGTAAGAAGGGGCAGAGCAAGGGAACAGTGACCAGAACCCAAGCGCGCGGCTGTACAATGATTCATGACCCACCACATCAGCAGGACAGGAAGGAGACCAAGAACAGTACTCTGGCCAGTCCCTTTCCCTGCCCTTTGATCTCCTAATGGTGCCTCCTGTTGGCTGAATCCAACCTAGGCTGCTCATTGATGCCAACGGTGCATCACCCACCCTGGGGCACACAGTAGGCAGGGAGGAGGTCGGTGGCCAGTGAACCTGGAGAGGCAAGTGGAGTCTTTCCAGCACAGTCCCTCCTCTTGTGGAGCTTATTATATTCTACCTGGGGAGACACTCAATAGCTCTCAAACATAATGTCTCCAGGACCTTCATATGTCCAAGCAGCAGCACCTTTGTGCAAATTAGACAGAGACACCCTCTCTCTGAACAGATGCAGCCCCTTGCCAGGGGATGTGGTAAGTACGTGCAGTGCTGTCTGGGTATCAGCTTTCCTTTTGGGTCCGGGCTTGTGTGGGACTCAGTGAACAAAACACGATACCCCTGAATGTCAAGCAGTTACGGCTTCATACATTAATAAAATCAGAGGAGAGTGACAGAGCATGCGAGGCGAGGGGAGACAGTGGGGACTGTGTCTATGTTTGATGTCTCACTGCTCCCAGGTCCCTCTGCCTTCCTGTTGGCTTTGCTGCCAGCCAGGGCCACTGCGATGGCCCAGGACAGGCAGCTTTTCTAGAGCTCTGGGTTGCGTCACGCTGGTGACATGATACAAAGAGAGCGGACGAGGGGCCCCCAAGGAAGTCCTAACAGGCTGCTTGCCCAGAGTCAGCCCCCTGCACCCCCCTCACAAGGCAGGCAGAAGCCAGGGCGAGTCCCGGGCTGGAGTCAGTCACTGGTGGGAGCCGCCTGGAGCTGGCAGGGGACGGCTCGGCTGTCTCCTCCCAGCTCCGGCTCCCTGAACTGTAATGAGCAATTTGTCTTTCAGCCTTGATCTGCTGTCGGCAGGGCTGACACCGACTCCGAGTATTAATTTCTTCTCGAATTGTCTTACACTGCAGCCAACAGAGGGGTGAAAAACAGAGTGGGATTTGCCAGATGTAGAAACCCATCACCAGCTGCTTTTATTAGTGGTAAAGCAGGAGTTGGAGAGGAGGCCTGAGCTGCGGTCCTTTATGTAAGAATCAGATGCTGGATCCCCAGTGAAGCATTGTTCATCCTGTAGCCATGTGTTTGACACTTCTCTCCCATTTCTCTCGCTTGTCTGAACACCGTCTTGGCTTTGTCTCTTTAAAGAGGCCAGACAAAGATATGATGAGAAAACCTATGGACACCCCTCATCTTCTCATCTGCCCATAACATACTCACGCATCTCACAAACATGCCCTCTTGATAGTGCCTATCATTTTTAGATTCCATTTTATTGGAGGAATCTGTGGTTGGAAGAACCAGAAACACATTCATCCAATGCCAGTGGCTGGGGGGAAATGGAATCCAATGAGCGGGAAGGCTCAGCTCCTTGCTCTGTCTCTTGAGCTCGTCAAAAAAGACGTGGGCCCTCACACGTGCTATTTCTCTGCACGTCTGCTGCTTTATTTCTCTCTGCATCCTGGCTCCCTCTGCTCCCTTTTTAGAGAGCCCATAATAGCGGTGCCAAACTGGTGCTTCCAGCCCCAGCGTTTCTCATCTCACAGAGTAAGGACTCTGTGGCCACCTGGATCAGTATCCAAAGTCCAAATTCCCACCAAACCTGACTGGTGCAGCTTGTATCAGATGCTGTCCTTTGGTCCAATCATCTGTGCCATGGAGGGAGGGGCTACATGGTATGTGGAAACAGGGGATGTGGCTGGAGCCCGAATGACTTCTCTAGAACTGCCATAAAGAGATGCTGTGCTGGCAAAAGGAGATTTGGATTTAAACTGTTATTCGTGAAACCACCTCCAGACCTGTGGCCTTCAGCAAGTTACATAATTACATAATTTCTCTAAGCCTCATGTCTTCATCTGGCAAATGGGAGTCCTAAGACTTCCCTCGTGGTATTTTTGGGTGGGCTGAATGAGTTGAGGGATGTCTGAACGTGGTTAACGTAGGTCGCACGTGGGAAATGCCTGCTAAGTGTTACTTGGCGGGACACACTCCATCCCCTGGGCCCTCCGCCACTTCAGCTGCTGTGGTGGGGACAGGTCCCCTGCACAGTGACACTGCCCCACCTCCAGCACCTGCCTGTCCTCAGTTCTGCCTCAGGTCCTCTCTCCGCAGCCCCAGGAGCCAGCTGAGCCCACAGTGCAGATTCACACCAAATTCAGACCAGATTCAACACAGTCAGAGTTAACACCTGTGGGCCAACCCCCAACCCATGGTGGATGAGGCGAGTGGATGAAGGCTCCGGCCATTCCTCTGCACTGGTTGCCCTGAGGGTTCCCCAAACTGGGCCCCTGCGTGGGTCTGTCATCATCTTCTCACTGCCCCCCACTCCTCAATTCCTTCCTCCAGGAATCACCTTCCAAATAATCTCCCTGCCCCCCAAGTCCTTGTCTTAGGCTCTGCTTTTGCAGAAAACAAAATCAAAGCACATACACAGTGTGCTAGCTGGTCCACCAACCCAGGAGCAGGGTCTAGCGCCATCCCCACCCGGAGCCATGCCCACAAGAAGAGCTTCGACAACACGGCTAACAGGCTGGCCCGGAGCAGTTCCTCCATGCGCAGACCTCAACCGTCAGAGGAGTGGCCCATGGGAGAGGAGAGACAGTTCCCATGGGGCTGGGGCATTTTCACCTGCCTCATGGCCCAGGGGAGAAAGAAAGTTTCCTATTGGAACTGGAGGGTGAGAGGCGAGCCAGTCACAGCTTGGTGGCCCAGCATTTCTGGAGAAGCAGAAATATGATCATAGTGTTGTTGTTCAGAATGCTTCTAAGGCCTCCCCTTGCTGTCAAGGTCAAGGCCAAAATTTTTGTAACAGAGACCTCGTAGCCCCACCTGAGTGCACCTCTCCATGCCCAGCTCCCACTGCTCCCCCTCACCCTCTCTGCTCATGCATTCATTCACTTATTCACACTTTACTGAATACACAGGATGGGCCAGTCCTCCCGTGCAGGCCCTCCTGGACCTCTTGGAGTCCCTCCTCCTTTCTCAGGCCTCAGAGCCTTCACAGACTCTATTCTGCCTGCAGAGAACACTTTTCCCTCTACCCCCTCAGCGGCTAGGTGTTTCCACAGCACTCTGCACCCCCTGTCACCCTCCTCTGTCACACCCTCCATAGTGGTGAGCACGTGATGGGAGGCACAAAGAGGGCAGAGATGGCACCGTCCTGCTTCCCGCCGACCCACGATGGCCACCGTGCTTCCTGGCATGCAGCAGGGCAGTGGGCAATGTTTGCTCCGTGGGTACATGCCGAAAAGGGGGCTGGAAGATACGCATCCCTGCCTCGTGGTCAAACACAACAGACTGCTACTGAGCTTGTTCACTGATGTATTTCTTAATGACTGAATACTGGCAAGAGAAAAAGAATTGGGCTAAAGTACCAGAAAACCGGCTGTAAGTTTGCTGAGGAGGACGAAGGGTGTGTGTTTGTCTAGATGACGGTTAAGCAGGGTCTCTGCCTCTCTCTCTCTCACGCACACTCTTGGTCACTAACGGCAAGGATGGAAGATCATGAGGCGGTGCCAGCTGCCTGTAGACAGCCTGCCTGCTCTGTGCTCACTGGCACATTCTTCCAACGATTTCTCAGGCCTTTTCTCAGAGGCTCTCTGGTTACAGTGTGGACAGCCCTCCTTGTCACCTGCTTCAGCCTCCTACTGCAGGTCTGTGGGTTTGAGAGGGGCACTCCTTGTCAGGGACTAAGAGTGCGGCTCACAGATCTGCTCAGAGGTCTGGGCTCTGGTGCTCACTGGCTGGGTGACTCTGAGAGAGTGACTTAACCTCTCTGAGCTGCAGCTAACTGTGTGGAGAACAGGGTGGGAATAGCCGATGCCCGTAGGACTGCTGTGAGGTGCGGGTGAGAGGATGCACGCAGAGCTCTCAGCCTGGTGCCTGGTTCCTGGTACCGAGCAGGGCCATGGCCTACAGCAGCTCACGTCAGCTACCACTGAGTCTGAATGTCAGGACATCACACAGAGAAGCTGGTTTCTGAAGGGCATAGAGCGGAGGCTGCAAGATGTAACTCCGGGCACCATATGCATAGAAACCCATTATCCTGCCACTTTCACTGGGTACCTGCAACCTCAGTTCCTCCTGTATAAGCGGAATAGCTTTAACAGGAGAAATGTTGACACATCAAGGGCAGAATTAGACCTTCAGGGACATTACAGCTCAATTCACCACTAAGGCTCAAAAGTCCATGATAATCATTGAAAATTGAGCCAAAGATAGGGCAAGAGTAGAAACAGGAAATCTTGAGGATAGGGAGGGAGATGGGGTTTGGTTCAATGGGAAAGCAGTATAGAAAATACACTTAATTTTAAATGGTGCTGGTAAGGAGGAAGACAAAACAATCCTGTTTTATTTGAATGGGGCATCTCACTGATGACAGTTAACAGAAGTGATGCCTTGTGAAGTGGTGACCTCTCTGACGGGATGTATTCAAGCAAAGTCTGCCTGATCTAGGCTACATCTGGGGTCCTCATACTTTGGTCATTTGCAAACCACCTTCAGGGTATTTGTCATCTCTCTGCACCACCTGCATTCTTAATTGCTGAATAATTAAATGGGCTCATTTAAAAACACAGTAAAAAGAAAACTTGATATCAGCCCTGTAAGTGGAAAGTCGCTACTGCCTGTCTCAAACAGAAGGTAACCATAAAAGTAAATACGATGAAACAAAATAACGTTATTCAGTCAGAGCTTGCAAGGTTGTCTGCTCAAGGCTCTGAGTTTGGGGGGCCTGTCCTCTTCTGGTTAAAAGGGAGAGTTACAAGGGTTAGAGAGGGGTTACAGACTCAAGGAGCACTAAACTGAGCCTTTCTCTTCTGCATAATACAAAAGGACAGGGGAGAACTGAATAAAGACGACCTTTTCCACTGCATCAGTTCATGTTGTAGTCTGTGCAACACGGAAAACTCATCTCACTGTTAGTGACACCTGTCTTACCCTCAGGGGAACCTCCAGGAGCAGCATTCCAGCACCAGATCTGAGGCTGGGTAAGAGAAGATCTAAAATCCATTCCGACTCTGAGATTTTATGAGCTCATCATATCATTGATGATGAGTTTCCTACCCAGGAGTGCTGATAAATTAAACAATCTGTTCTCCAGCGAGACAACAAAACAAAACCTTGACTTGAAGCCTTTGCCCATTCCTATGGTATAAATACTTCCCCCATGACTGATTTCAAGCTACTTTCAAGATGTCACTGAATGCAGATTTCTGGGAGAAGACGAGGACAATAGGCTCTGGGAACCTGGATGAGCTGGAGCCAGCACGCGACATTTCCACCCACTGTGGTTGTCCCCTTAAGGATATAAAATAAACAGCATCCAAAATATTCAGTTCTAATGGAGGACACCTCAGAGATGTTGCAGGTTCTGTTCCAGACCACTGCAATAAAGCAAGTCACATGATTTCTTGGTTTCCCAGTGCATGTGAAAGTACTGTTTATACTATAAGTGTGCAACAGCAATGTCTTAAAAAAACAATGTACATACCTTAACTGAAAATTACTTTACTGCTAAGAAAAAAAGCTAACCATTATCTAAACCTTCAGTGATTTGCAATCTTTTTGCAACAGTAACACCAGAGGTCACTGATCACAGATCACCATAACAAATACAGTAAGGATGAAAAAGTTTGACATATTGCCAAAATGTGACAGAGACACAAAGTGAGCGAATGCGATGGTGCCAGCAGACTTGTCTTAAAGCAGGGTGGCCAGAAACATTCAATTTGTGAAAAACTACAATGCCTGTCAAGTACAATAAAGCAAAGAGCAATAAAGTGAGGTGTGCCTGTACTTAGAAACCTAAGTGCTTCTGAGACACCTGGCCCTCTCCTAGGACCTGTGTGTGTGGGAGGCATGGACTAGACTTCCTGCAGTTCCACTCCATGATCGGATTCCTTTCACGAGCACTTCAGAAGTACCCTCCTGCCTGCATCCCCAGACAGCTCAGTGACCACCAGGGTTGGGCTTGACTTTCAACTTGCCTGCTTTCGGCACATCTATATTTAATTCACATCTGCATTCTACCTGCTGTATATTCTCAACTGTAGCTTTGCTTCATATCCAAGCAAAGTGTTCAGACTCCTGCCTGCTTAACTTTTAAGTCACGGCATGAGGATCATTACCCCCTTCAGTGGCCTCCCTGGGTCAGTTCACACCTGCCATCACCTTTCAAGGTCTAGCATCTCCCACATGTCAATTACCATCTGCATCTATATGCAGGTGAATTCCTGTGCATTGCTGTGGTGATTAAATCTTCATCTGATCTGTTTGCACATTTCACCATAGATACTTTCAAGGAAGAACTGGGTATAAATAACATTTCACTGAGGGTTCACTATGCACCACGCATTATATGATTATTTGTTGTTGTTCAGTTTCAGCATGCCAGACTTCCCTGTCCTTCACTATTTCCTGGAGTTTGCTCAAACTCATGTCCATGGACTAGATGTCTGTTTCACAGAATTGTAACACAAGATGTTAACCCACCTTTGGCATGCTATGCCATGCTTTCTCTTTATCCCTGTGCCCCCATGAAGCCCAGAACAGTGCTGTGGGTCCTGGGGGTCCCCAGGCAACACTCAGCAAAGGTGGTGGGACTGCCAACAGCTCCAGATGCTAGCCCTGGCTCTTCTTCAGTTCAGCCTGGCCTTCCCAACACTTTCTGAGTGCTCAGGCCACAGAGCATTTGAGTGTTCTCCACCTGAAAAACGACATCCTATATATCACCACTTAAGCTTAATTGTGAGTGGCTTGGGGGAAGCCCCACATGGGGTGATTTTACAAAAGGCTATTATGTTGGCATATGGGTTTCACGATCTGTGGCCATCACAGCAACGGCTATTTTTAGCTTCCCAGAAAAGGTTTGGCAGGAGCTATTTTTCTTTTTTTCTTTCCCCCTTCAATGCTGGAATTGGCCACTGTCTGGTATAACCTGGCCAGGCTGAGCTGGGGATTTCCAGAATGAATAGAGAACTGTTAAACAAAACTGGTCATCTAATGACCATGTGCACTGGTCCCAGATCCACCCAGAATGTGCTGGCTGTGAGCTGAGCATCAGTTGGTACTGACATTAATGTACCAACTAATTAGTGGCTCACCACCACGTACTTGGAAGGAGGATTCCATCAGTGGGCCTGGATCTCCACATACATCCAGCAGGGCCACTGTATGCTGTTTCGACAAGCCTGTGTCAAGCCTGACCTGTGCACAGGGCTCTGCCTGTGATCTTTTCTAGGCTTGTGCCTTGATAAGTTTGGCAAAAGAAATAAATTTCAGCAATGCACTTGCCACTTGCTGGAGGGAGGTTAAATTTCAGCCATGTCCTGGGAGGGTGAAGTGAAAGTCGCTCAGTCATGTCCAACTGTTTGCGACCTCATGGACTATACAGTCCATGGAATTCTCCAGGCCAGAATGCTGGAGTGGGTAGCCTTTCCTTTCTCCAGGGGATCTTCCCAACCCAGGGATCAAACTCAGGTCTCCTGTATTGCAGGCGGATTCTTTACCAGCTGAGCCAGAAGAGAAGCCCAAGAATACTGGAGTGGGTAGCCTATCCCTTCTCCAGCGGATCTTTCCAACCCAGGAATTGAACTGGGGTCTCCTGCACTGCAGGTGGATTCTTTACTAACTGAGCTATCAGGGAAGCCCTCCTGGGAGGAAGGTGTCATATTTGTCAAGAGCACAGACAGACCTAGGTTCAAATCCCATCTCTGACATCCATTAGCTCTATGGCCACTTACTTAATCTTTTTGAGCTTCAGTCTGTGTCTGTAAAATGGGACCAACAGCACTGCCCCCTTTCAGGGCTGTTGCAAAGGTTACTTGAGGTACTTAGCACAGAGTCTGGTATGCAGTAAGTACTTCTTTATGTTCCTTGGCAAAGCATTTAAGAGCCTGGGTTCACAGAGCAGTGACATGTGGTGGAGGAGAAAATGTACAGAGCTAAAACGAAAAGGCTTTGAAACCAAACTACCCTGGGTTTGATTCCAAGTTTCCCCAACGCTCAGTTCAGTTCAGTCGCTCAGTTGTGTCTGACTCTTTGCAACCCCATGAATCACAGCACGCCAGGCCTCCCTGTCCATCACCATCTCCTGGAGTTCACTCAGACTCACGTCCATCGAGTTGGAGATGCCATCCAGCCATCTCATCCTCTGTCATCCCCTTCTCCTCCCGCCCCCAATCCCTCCCAGCATCAGAGTCTTTTCCAATGAGTCAACTCTTCACATGAGGTGGCCAAAGTTCTGGAGTTTCAGCTTTAGCATCATTCCTTCCAAAGAAATCCCAGGGCTGATCTCCTTCAGAATGGACTGGTTGGATCTCGTTGCAGTCCAAGGGACTCTCAAGAATCTTCTCCAACACCACAGTTCAAAAGCATCAATTCTTCGGCGCTCAGCTTTCTTCACAGTCCAACTCTCACATCCATACATGACCGCTGGAAAAACCATAGCCTTGACTAGACAGACCTTAGTAGGCAAAGTAACGTCTCTGTTTTTGAATATGCTATCTAGGTTGGTCATAACTTTCCTTCCAAGGAGTAAGCGTCTTTTAATTTCATGGCTGCAGTCACCATCTGCAGTGATTTTGGAGCCCCCCAAAATAAAGTCTGACATTGTTTCCACTGTTTCCCCACCTATTTCCCATGAAGTGATGGGACCGGATGCCATGATCTTCGTTTTCTGAATGTTGAGCTTTAAGCCAACTTTTTCACTCTCCACTTTCACTTTCATCAAGAGGCTTTTTAGTTCCTCTTCACTTTCTGCCCTAAGGGTGGTGTCATCTGCATATCTGAGGTTATTGATATTTCTCCTGGCAATGTTGATTCCAGCTTGTGCTTCTTCCAGTCCAGCGTTTCTCATGATGTACTCCGCATATAAATAAGCACGGTGACAATATATAGCCTTGACGTACTCCTTTTCCTATTTGGAACCAGTCTGTTGTTCCAGGTCCAGTTCTAACTGTTGCTTCCTGACCTGCATACAGATTTTTCAAGAGGCAGGTTAGGTGGTCTGGTATTCCCATCTCTTTCAGAATTTTCCAGTTTACTGTGAACCGGCGCACTAAGCGTGACCAAGAGGAGCTACCCCACGTCTGAGGTCAGGGGCAGAAGCCGGGAGGACCCCATGCCCAAAGGGCAGCGGCCAAGAGGAGTTACCCCACGTCCGAGGTCAGGGGCAGCAGCCGAGAGTGCCAGGCTGCGACGCTGCTGGAACAGCCGAGAGGAGCTACCCAAGTCCGAGGCCAGGGGCGGTGGCTGAGAGGAGCTACCCCGCGAGAATGAGGTCAGGGGCAGCGGCCGGGAGGAGCCACCCTGTGCCCGAGGCCAAGGGTCGGTGGCCGGGAGGAGCAACCCCACGTCCAAGGAGCGGTGGCTGCGCAAGCGCAGGAGGGCCTAGAGGAGCTATCCCACGTTGAAGGTCAGGAAGGGTAGTGGTGAGGAGATACCCCTCGTCCAAGGTAAGGAGCAGCAGCTGCGCTTTGCTGGAGCAGCCGTGAAGAGATACCCCACGCCCAAGGTAAGAGAAACCCCATTGCTAGGTGTGCATAAAAGGGTTGGGGGTAGGGGACAGGGCTGTGGCAGGAGTCACACTAAATGGCTGACAACAGTTACTTCTACAGTAGAACTGTTTTGGGATGATGGTCAAAGATGACATCAACCTTATTTACAGTACCATAACTGTTTACAAGGTTAGTGCTTATGTTATTACTCATGTATATAAACACTGAGAATAAAGGGAAACAGAACCGGTTATTGGAGTTTCCCAGATTTTGTGGGTCACAGAGATGAGGCTTTATGATAACTGGAAATTGTCAAATTGGAAACTGGGAAATCCTTCTTAGTCTTCTTCTCCACCTCCTGTGACTTGGGTTGGAATACCGAGGGTTGCCATCCCAGGGCATGGCAAAGTCTCTCTGTAGCCCTAAGTCCTTGCAGCTACAGAACACCCCCCCTCCCCGCCTCTTACTCCGAAATGGGGAAGTAACCCCCACTCCGAGCTACTGGTACTCCATTGCCTATAACGCGGCCTGCTGTTGGGAATACAGGGTAAACCGATTAAAGGAATGGAGGGGAGGACTGAGGCTGGACCGGACAAAGCCAGCATCCTGAGGTGACTTCAGGCTTGCACTTGGGGCAAGCACCTGAGAGATTTAAGAGCAAAGCACTGGAGCTGTGGACACTCATTGCCGGGACAGCCCCGTGGTGACAGAGCACCAAGAGGGTCCTGGGCTGGCCGTTTCTGCCTGACTCCTCCCACAGGCAGGCTGCGCTGAAGCTCTGTGTTGGGCTGGCCAAGATGCTCAGAGCTGCATGGAAGCCTCACGTGTTCCTTCCTCAATCCGTCTTCTTCCCCTTTCTCCCCAGTGCCAGACAGCACAATCTGAGGCTCGCCCTGCTCAATCCTGCTTCCTCTCCTGTTGAACGATCACAGGCATGACCAGCAACAATCCCCTCACCCTTCTAACTCTGTCTTGGTACCTGCTTCCCAAAGGACCCCAATGGAAACGACCACCTATGTTCCTCCTGCCAGAATGAGCCAGTGTCTTCACTCTGGTTAACTGGATCCCTGTACGTGCTCGTGGGAGGGCAGGGAGGGAGGCAGCAAGGTGGTCAAGCAAGAGTCTCTGCTGTGTAAGGCAGTTGGGAAAACCCCACCCTTCAGCTAGGAGAGGGGTCCCTCCACTAAGCTTCCCTGGGGCAGTAGCAAGTGGGTTTCTTTGAAAGCGACTTTGCTTTCTCGGTTATTGAGATGCAGACAGGAACCACATTCAAGACATGCCGGGCAGCGGGGTGGGGGGTGCGGGCCCTCGTCCAACACAGTCCCATTTCTTGGTATAATGTGACCTTTCCGTCTGATTAGCACTCTGCTCGTTTCGCCAAAGGAAATCCAGGAGAAGAGGTATTTTTAGGAGACAATAGGCAAGTTAATTAGGTGGCTCTACATTTGTCAGACTTTACATTAAGAGCTCCAAGGGAGGGGGTGGCTGTGGCAGGAAGGAGCCGTGGACTTGATTCATTTTGAAAACTGGCTCGGGGGCTGGTGGGTCTCTCCCCCCACCCCACTGCATTTTGCGTGCAGCGGTAGTACATGAAATTTTAACGACATCTGAGCCACTTCTCTCCACGGCTCCACTGCTGTCCATTTGGCTGAAAACTGTCTTTGCTGTGTGCAGGGACCACTGAGCTCAAGGAAGGACATCGCTCCCTGATCCCACACCCCATCACTTTGACTGGTCTGATCACAATCAGAAGCTTGCCTCTGGGGAGGTAAGGTGGGGCCCCACGGATACACATCATTCGCACCAGCACATTCTGTAAGGGTTCGTAGCACAGGTGGAGGGACGTGGCCTGGAAGAGACAGCAGAAGGGTGGTTTCAAGAGAGATGATCAGAAGTCAGGTGGGGACAAAAGAGAGGAGAGAGCGACGGTGTGGGGGTTGAGAGCGTAGGTCTCCTTCCTCGCTCTGTGCTCAGCGGAGTCGCTTCATCGGTAGCTTGAAACTGGCCACAGTGGGAGCAGTGTTTACACCGCAGAACCTGGTGAACACTACAAACCTGGATGGTTTGTTTGGTTTTGTTTTCCCTGCAGAGCTGTTAGACATTTATCAGCATGTCACCGGGACAAAAACTTTTGTCGGAATGGACCCATTCCTAAGAGGCATTGCCCCCGAGCCCCAGATCCCTTCAGGGCATTTCTTCTCACACCCTTTCCTTTGCAATTGTAATGATCCACATGTTTATCATTCAGTGCTTCCTTTCCTGGTTCTACGGCTTACTACCTCTGAAGTTGGGCAAGTTGTTAATCTCTATGTCTCAGGTTTCTCATCAATAAAATGGGTATAAGAATAGCACCAAACCTCCTAGGGCAGTTTCTTTACAGTTGCCATGAAGGACTGGCACAATACATTACATTTACTATTTTAATTTATCCAGGCTTGATAATAATCCAGTGGCCGGCATTATTATCCATTCGAGGAGGCCCCTAAGATTTTAACTCTCACCGTGGTTTAGTGGCAGAGACAAGACTAGAACGCATGGCTTTTGGAATTCCAGAGCCTGCGTGTCCAACCGACACCTCAACCTCCCTCTGAAGCATCTACCTTCTTCCTCTGGCAAGTCAGCTTCTCACCACGCAGGCTTGGGCCAGCCCCGGAGTTCTGCTGGGAGCAGGAAAAAAAGCATGAAATTCTCCGCATCTCCTTCACAGAAAACTTTCTCGCCTCAAACAGAGAACGAGAGAGGAACAGGTTGAAGTTCATTTGGAATTCTGAGTTCATTATCCATGTGCTTAAAGCCTGTCTAGATGACAAATGAAATGTGAAAAACGTAGATAATCACCCACATGTTTGGTCTCTGTGGTGTCAGAACTGCTGTATTTTAGAAACATCTGGATGGCAGCAAAGGGGCCAACCCAAGCTTTGCTTAATGAGAATGCACAGGATTGAAGGACACCCCCTCCATTTTACAGATCAGGGAACCAAGATTCCTAGCAGGAAGTACCTTGCTAAGGTTACCTGGATTTTTTGGCAGCAGAGCTGGGGTATAAACTCTCAGCCATGTGGTTTTAAGCCCCACTGCACTATCTGACTTTGGCAGAAATTGCTCGACATGGTGCCAGGCACAGAGTCCCGCCTGAATAGGCAGGTCGTAAGTGATTTGGGAGCAAGCTTCTCATGGAAATGACTTGCCTCTGATAAACAGGACTGGTCTGAGGAAAACCTCCATTCACAGTTCAGGGAACTGAGGCTCAGAGAGGTTAGGTAACTTGCTTAGGGTTACACAGCTGCTGGTGGGGTTGACAGGAATCTGAACCCATTAGGTCAACTGGCCACAATCACCGCCTCTTAAGCACCATAATAAGAACACAACTGCTTTTCGGGGATGTGCTACATGCCAGGCAAATCATGACAGAAAAGGAACTAGAGGACTGTCCAGAGCGCCCCACTTAACACTGGGGAGTTAAAGCTGCTCTGGGGTTGGATCAAGGTCAGCCATCTCGCCCGCACTTCAGGACTTTGTAAAGACACCACCACCTGCTTTGCCACTTAAACCTGACATGTGCGCCCCTCGGCCTGACTCCAAGTTTTCTGAAACTGAGTCACTTACACACAATCATCATAGCCTACTGTGGCATTCACATACCACTTCTTTTATTATTAACATTTTTCTTTACATTAATATTAAACAAAAAACCTCAATCTACTTTTCTTCCTAAGCAATAATGCCCATGACACTATGCCTTTGAAGTGCTTGTTTGAGTTTTCCTAATGCACCATCAAAATTAACACATAATTATCAAGATTAAAAGTGGCTGTACATATAAAGCTCATCCTTTGTACCAATGATGGCTTGTAGTAGCCTCCAGGCATCATGGCCCAAGTGTGGTGTGAAATCTGTCCCGTCTCCTGACAAAGAGGCCTGCCCAAGCACCACGATGTCTCTGAGAGTGGGGATTCTCCCGTGGACTCTAGAGACTTGGCACTTTCAAGAAGCCAGTTAGCACCAATGCCGGGATCCTGGAGGCCGGGCTAAGGGAGGGTGGATGGCTCGCAGTCACCATACTCCTTATGCGTCAGCTCCAGACCTCAAGCTTCGTGAAAGGTATATATTAAACCCCAACTTGACAGATGAGAACTCAGAGATGCAAAGTGGCACAGCTGACCAGAGGAGGAGCCCAGGTCTGAGCCCAGGTTAGCCTAGCTCCAAAACCTAGGCCGTGAGAAACGATGCCTGGCCGCCACCCTGGTCCCTGACCTGCTGTCATCTGCCATCTCGGATCGCCGGATTTGGAAGGGCCCCTGTGGGGCATGATCGTCACAGGAAATCAGCACAGACGCCTTTTAATAGTGGATGTAGGCTTAAGATGCTGGGGTCTCCCCAGGGATGGAAAGGCGGGGGTAGTACCCAGCCAGCTTGTGCAGGAGGGAGAAGAGAGAATTCCAAGGCAATATTTTTTTTTTCGGTCTGGAGAAAAGCCTACTCCTGATGAAATGAACAAGCCTGGGGTTAGAAAGCACAGCTGTTGCTTAGAGAAACGGGTGAATGCTGGCGTTTGTTCCACAAAATCTACATAGCAGCTTTAGGAGAGTTTCTGAGATTCTCATGGGGGAGAATATGGAGGCTCAGAAAACCAAGTGTCTTGACCACGACCTGCTAGTCTCTAAGTGACAGACCTGGGGTTCTAACCCAGTTCTGACTGTAAAGGTAGCTGTCCTGACACACAGGTCACTGGGTCATTCATTCATTCATTCACTCACTCATTCCACAGCTATTAGGCCATGGGAATAAGTTAGGAGTGATGTTTGAGATTTGGGCTCTGGAGACAAATCCCTGGAATTTTCTGGATTTCAGCCCCACTACCCCCTACCCCCAGGGGACATAGGCATCACCTGGGGGTCTTGCATTTTTTGTTAATTATCTTAAATATCTATTCTGCTGATGTAGACACAATCTCACGATCTTGCTCTCCTACAGAAGGAATCATTTCCCCAGCATCGGCCGCTTAATGAAGAAATATGAGAATGTTCCAAGGAATGGAATCATGTAGAGAGAGCCAAAGCACCCAATGGCTGAAGCATGTAGGTTCCAGGTGTCAGGCTGATTAAAAAGCTGCTCACAGGTTTTAAACCAAATGGTTGGAATGCAAGTGTTTTTGACAAATGCCCCCACATCTAAACCACCACCAATACCCCCATTGTTATTACTGAGCATCTGCATTTCAGCCTCTGAGTCCTAGGCTAGACGTCAGAAACACTGCTGAGATGGGCAGGGAGGAGCACAATGCTCCACCCGTGTGGCCCCTTCATGCAAACTTGAGACCCTCAGGTACAGTTGTAAAGAGCTGTGTTGAAAAGACTCTTCTCTCACGCATCCCATGGCGATGTGTGTTTGGGGTTGCTGCTTTGGGAACAAGGTACAGGGTATGTGCTTCTTGGTGACACACTTCTTTTTTCAACCTAACATGGTATCCTGGATCCACTCCCAAGCCTAAGTGAGCAGGGCAGTTCATTATGATGACAACTGAAGCCTCGCATCCAGATTCGGAGTGCACCAAGGGCGCACCCGCTGCCTGACATTTGGCAACTTTGCCAAGACGTTAACAGCAACGCGTGATTATGTATGATATGCTTTCCTTAATTCATCATGGATACTGCGGGCTGGAGAGAAACTGAACTTTAAAGGTGGACTGCGTTTCGTTCCGCATCATCTCAGTGCAGCGATAGGGGGTGGGGATGAGCCAGTTGGCGGGCAGGTTTCCACAGGTCCCCGCAGGTCTGGGCAGGTTGAGAGACTCCTGATTCTGACCAGGTCTCAAGGCTGGGTCTGGCTGGATTCCCCAGTGTCAGAGAGGTGTGTGTCCACATCTCCAAGCCTACTTTATGCATTTGTATTTTCTGAATGACCCTTGAAGGCATTTATTTAAATTTGAAATCCCTGCTCTTAGGAAATGAGTTAAGAGACACAGATCTGGGTAACACAGATACTTACTGCTGCCCTCGGTAGTGCTCTGGCCTCCTATTTCATCACATTCATTCATTCAACAATCATTCACTGGCACCTGCTCTTTGCCAGGCCCTGAGCAGGAGTGCTGGGGAGGCAGTGGACAGTAGGAACTAAGGCTCACTGATGATTTACCACTTGCCAGATGCTGCTTCAATTCATGACTCATTTATGCTCACAACAGCCCCTTGAGTAAGTACAATTATTATCTTCAATTTGTGGATGGGGACACTGAGGCTCAGGGAGGTGAAGTAACTTGCTTGCGATTGCACAGCTGGCAAGTCCATATCCTTAACTATCATACACCACTATTTCTCTGGTAAGGCTGATTTCCATGGAGCTTACATTAGCTTTCAGAGATTCATCTGGCTTTAAACTCCCGCTGCCCTCTGAAGCTCACCCGCTCTGCAGATTTGAGAAATGCAATTTCATGCAAGTGTTTTTTAACCCAATAAAACTAGAAAGTGTCTCCCTCCTCCTGAGGAATGCCATTTGTCAGCCCTCTGCTTGCAATTTTCACCCCTTTCTGGGCTTCAAGGGAGACTGTTGGAAGATAAGCCTGGGAGCTTTGTACACTGTATATCTTTTTGAAATCTACATGGCAAGGGTCTTTCTCTCCAAATATGGCGACTTCTCAGGCCTGGACTCAGCGTCCGTTACTCAGGCAGAGGCGAGGAAGGCCCCATATAAGGTCATGCCTCTGTAGTCTTCATCTCCTTCTACAAACCTGCCTGCCTGGTTTCTATCTCCCATGTCCCTAGTTCTGCAGCCACGAGTTCTATCAGCTGAGATGTGTGATGGGATGTTGGTACTTTACCCTCCCAGGGTTCTTCCTCTGTTGTCAAAGAGAACAGGTTTTATTTCTCACCCCACCCCTATCCCACCCCCTTTATCCTCCTCTAGAGGTATGATTTAGGAAGAGTAAGAAAGAGGAAGAAAAAGGAAAAAAAGAACTGCCAAGTGATGAGGTGAACACCAGCAGAGGAGAAATAATTAGCACCGATTAAACATAGGGTATTATTAAAAAATAAAATGGCAAGCGAGTGGAGGTTAGCCTGAACCGGGAAAAGCAACGCAACCCTGGCCACGTTAATTAAGCACAAGGAGTCTCCATGGAAACCCAAGTTGGGCACATTGATGAACTCATGTTAATTACATGGAAATCTCCGCACTGGAAAACCACGCTTGGGAAAACGCAGGAGGAAACAAGCTCCGTAGGCCTTGATGCGTTCATGCAAGTCAAGGCTTCTGTCGCCACTGATGACAAATCGAATTTCAAGTGGCTTCTTTCATGTTAGCACACTCTGAGTTTAGAACTGAAGGTATAATTCTTTACTGGTTGGCAAAGCCTGGTGCCCCCTGGTCACCCCAGTCCATCTGCACGCCCCTTGCAGCACCACGCGATCCAGCAACAAAAAGGTTAACAGCTGATCTGTATCCTTGCCATTACTGCCTGCCCAACATTTTGATAGTGTTTGCTCTCATCTTCAGCTATTACTGGACAGGAAAAGCAAGGCACTACCCTCGAGGCTGCACAGCTATAAAGTGAGAGATCTGGAGTCGGAATCCAGGCTATAAAATGCCCTCCTGGGGGCTTCCCTGGTGATCCAGTGGCTAAGACTCCAGGCTTCCACTGCAGGGGACATAGGTTTGATCCCTAGTTGGGGAACTAAGATCCCACACACCACACAGTGCAGTCAAAAAAAAAAAAAAAAAAAAACAGTTATAAAACACCCTCTCCTCTTCCCCCTCTTCTCTCCAATTTCCTCCCTGTCTTCCCTTCTCTTCTTTTTTTCTTCTTAGCTTTATTGGGATATATTTCACATACTACACAATTCACCCATTTAAAGTGTACAATTCAATGATTTTTAGTACATTCAGATAGGTGAACATCACAGTCAGTGTAAAGCATTTTCACTAGCTCAAAAAGACACTCCTTAGGTATCACCGCATTACCCTACAGTCTCCTCAGCCCCTGGAAACCGCTAACCAATCTGATTTCTGTCTTTACAGATTTGCCCACAATGAACATCTCACATGAATGGATCCTGCAGTATGTGGCCTGTTGTGTCTGGCTCCTTTCACTGAGTGTCATGTTTAGAAAGTT
The DNA here is from genome assembly GCF_023091745.1 of Budorcas taxicolor. NCBI lineage: Eukaryota > Metazoa > Chordata > Mammalia > Artiodactyla > Bovidae > Budorcas > Budorcas taxicolor. The sequence goes on from NC_068926.1 coordinate 56,059,551, forward strand.
CAGCCACATTGTCACATGCATCAGCCCTTCATTCCTTTTTATGGTCAAATAAAATTCCACTGTAGGCTTCCCAGGTGACGCAGTAGTAAAGCATCCACGTGCCAAGCAGGAGAAATGGGTTTGATCGTCGGGTCGGGAAGATCCTCTGAAACAGGAAATGGCAACCCACTCTAGTATTCTTGCCTGGGAAATCCCGTGGACAGAGGAGCCCGGTGGGCTACAGTCCATGGGGTTGCAAAGAGTCGGTCACGACTTAGTGACTAACAGTAAGATTCTACTGTGTGGGTGTGCCACTTTGTTCTTATCCATTCCTCAGCTGATGGACTCTTGGGGAGAGCTCACGTGTCAATCTCCACATCGTATAAGCTTATTGAAGGTCACAGTTAAGACCCAGGCTGGTTTCCTTGGCTCCTGCACACAAACGCTAAAACAGAGATCTCATTCCATGTTATTGAGGAGCGATGTGAAGTGCCTGTAAGTCGAGTGCACAACTTGGGGGAACTTGGGGGATTATTATGAAGGGAGGGAAAGCTCCGAGTGATCGTGAAGGAACAAGGGGAAGAATGAGACTTGGTGGCTCTGTCTAGGGGGGTGTACGGCTCTTGTGTGAAAAGTGAGGGGTGGACACACTCCAGAGAGTGGGAACGTGGACCTAAGTCACCCCCAAGAAGTCTATTAGACTCTCTGTGCCTCAGTTTCCTCATCTGTAAAACAGGGAGACGGTAACCATGCCTACCCTTTAGGAGTAAACAGAGGCTAAGTAGCTCATCTTTGCAAAAGTAGAACAGTGCCTGGCATACAGTGAGTACAAGCGTTTGCTATTAATTCTCTTACTACCTTGGTTAGGTCTTCGGGGGCTGCTTACCTTGACCCCACGGGTATACCCTGAAGGCCATATTTGATGGAAGAAACATTCACAGACCCACTGGCCCTGCTCAGGACCCGTTTTCCTGGCCATCAAATTAGGAGAACGGGTGCATGTATTCTAGGAGCGTTAAGATTCCGACTACTGGGATTTCCTCTGGGGTCATCACCCCGCTCTCCAGAGCACAGTCTCTTGGTCTGTGTGGGAGTGGGGTCTCTCAGGCCTTTCAGCAGGGGCAGGATCTCACCCCACACCCCACTGCTGCTCCCTGTCCCCTACGAGGTGTGGATGCAGGATAGAGCAAAGGGTGAAACCAAGGGCTTCAGTAAAAGCAAGGAGGAGCTCCTGGTTCCATACCGTTGACCCAGTCTTTGAACCTCTTTACCCTCAGTTTTCTTATCTCTAAAGTGGGGACAATTCGATCATCTCCCTCCTGTTTGCTTGAGGATGAAACGGATGAGTTTGTGGACAGCACCTGAGTGCAGGCAGCACATAGGAACAGGTGGGCTCGTGGCGCTTCTCAGCCTATTACTGTTACTGTGAGGCCAGGACCCCAGTGGGAGGCTTGGGTCTCTGAACATTGCAGTCTCGGCCCCAGTGCTCTTCACTCATTATGCAGACTGTGGGCCCTGCAATTTGTGAGTTTACTGGAGAGAGACTGTCTCTGATCTCCAGTGGCTGTTAGGCGCCTGCCTGTGTGTTTCCCATCAAAGTGAGCCTCCGCCTGTATTCTAATCACATCCCCCAGTTAATACCATATATTTCTATGTAAAAGGGAACAAATTACACGGAGACAACACGGAATATGAAAGCTCCCAGCAACGCTTTCATTGTTTGAGACGCGTGCTCTGCTCCCTGCTTCTGAGAATACGAAGTTAATTGGCAGTTCCATTTATCTCACTTTGCTTAACTGATAGATCCCGCTGCCCTTTAGTTTGTAAACACTTCTTGGTATTTCTCTGATCCCACTTTCTTCTAGTGCCTGCCTCTGACCACAAAACACACATACCCACCCACACACATACCCAAAATCTACATTTGTATAATATGACATTGTGAGGGAAGAATGGATAGGATTTGATATTTTTGATACATTTGTCTCTATTTTTCTTTTTAAGAAATTAGATAAATACAAGTAAATACAAACATATGCTAGGGTGTTTCCTTTTCTTAGATATTTATTCATTTAATAGATATGTGTATATTTTGTTGTCTAGTACATGCCAAAGGCGATGGCACCCCACTCCAGTACTCTCGCCTGGAAAATCCCATGGATGGAGGAGCCTGGTAGGCTACAGTCCATGGGGTCACGAAGAGTCGGACATGACTCAGTGACTTCAGTTTCACTTTTCACTTTCATGCATTGGAGAAGGAAATGGCAACCCACTCCAGTGTTCTTGCCTGGAGAATCCCAGGGACGGGGGAGCCTTGTAGGCTGCCGTCTATGGGGTCGTACAGAGTCGGACACGACTGGTGTGACTTAGCAGCAGCAGCAGCAGCAGTGCCAAGGACATGCATGCTGACGCTTCTCTAACCTGTTTCTTTTCTTTCATCTCTACTGCAGTCAGTCTAACCAGTGTTGACTTCAGGTTGGGGGGAAGCATGAGCTTTGGAGCCAGACAGAACTGGGTTCAAATCCTGCTCTACCACAACTGGTGTCACCTGGGACAAGTCCTCATCTTTCTGGATATTAGGCTGTTCACTGGTAAAAATGGAGCTTACTGTATGCTCACACTTAAAATAGTACATTAAGTGAAATAGTAAATGAAAAATATTTTTAAATGTTCATTATTCACAACAGTCAAGATATGACAACAGTGTAAATGTTCATTAATGGATGAATGGACACAGAAAATGTGGTAGATATACACAACGAAATATTATTCAGCCACGAAAAAGAAAGAAATCTTGCCATCTGTGACAACATGGATGGATCTTGAGGGCATTAAGCTAAGTGAAATAAATCAGACAAAGACAAACATTGTATGGTCTCACTTATATGTGGACTCTTAAAAAACAGCCCCAAACCCAACTTACAGAGTCAGAAAACAGATTGGTGGTTGCTGGAGGTGGGTGAAATGAAACAAAAGGTACAAACTACCAGCTATAAAATAACATCATAGGGGTGTAATGTACAGCACAGCAATTATACTTAATAATACAGTATTGCATATTTGAAAGTTGCTAAGAAAGTAGATTTTAACTTTTCATCACAATGAAAAATATCCGGTAATTATGTATGGGACGGATGTTAACTAGACTATTTGTATTGGTCACTTCACCCTACATATGAATATCGGACCATTACACTGTATACCCCAAATCGGTATAATATGGTATTGTCAATTACACCTCAGTTGAAACAAATAAAGATTTTTAAAAGATATCTATAACAGTGTCTCTCACTTATGTTCAGTGATGTATTACTTTTCACCTGCCTTCCACCTCCACTGGGTTTTCTGTTATGCCCCAGGGCCTGCCTCAGTCTTCCCTCATTTACTCCTGGTCATCCTAGAGTCTTTCCTTGAATGCCTTTCAGGGGAGCTTTTCCTGAAGCCCTTGAGTAAACTAGGTGCTCTTGCTGTTTGCTCCTAGGACAGCCTGTGTTTGCCTTTCTGCAAGACTCATTATGCTTGAAATTACTTGTCCAACACTCACCTCCTCCTCTGGTCTGAAGCTTACGCAAGGGTAGGGACTGAGCTGTGTGTGTCAATTATAAAACACACCACAAATGACACATATCATTTCAGATTTGAAAAAGGAAGAAAAACTGGAACCAATCCAAGTATCCATCAAAGGAATGGATAAACTCTGACATACTCATCTGAGGGAAAACAATTCAGTGATAAGAGGAGCAAACTACTGGTATACCCAACAACACGGAGGAGTCTGAAACACTGAATGAAAGAAACCAGAGATGGAAAAGTATATACTGTATGGTTTAATTCACAGGAAATGTGAAGGCAGGCGAAACTTATCTACAGTGATAGAAAGTAGACCAGTGGTTGCCTGGGGCTGAGGGTGGGAGGGAGGCACTGAATTCAAAGGCCAGGAGAGAACTGTGGGAGATGACTGAACTAGTCTTAGTCTACTGGGGTCTTGATTATGGGGGTATGTACACGAGTCAAATCTCGTATAGACTTAAAATGTTTGCATTTTGTTGCGTGTAAATTATACCCCAAAAGTTGATTAAAAACTAACTAAACTTAAAAAAAAGCAAAAACAATTAAATAAGGAAGGAAATAATGAAGCAGCAAACAAAACAAAAGAAAGAAAGAAAGAAGGGAAGCTAGTTTCCTAGCTTGAATTCTCCACAAGCTGAAGCTAGACTTCTAAGTAGGATGTGGCAGTTAGTGAAAACTCATTGTTCTCATCGGGTTTAGAAAGATAAATTACAAAAAATAATATTTCAAAGACACTGAAATGCTTGGAAATAAAAGTCTAGGTGAAAAATCCAGAGAGAGAAATGTCCTTCATGGAAATTATGAAAGCCGTTAAGACCATGAAGTGACATTTTTAAAGTGCTAAAAACAAAAACAACCATCTAATAAACTTGTTTACAGAATAGAAACAGACTCACCCTGCCCACCCATAGTTCTATACAATAAATAATCCCACCTATACAATAAAAAAGATCCTTCAAAATGATAGCAAAATGCAGACATTACGGACACACAGAAGCTGAGGGAGTTTGCCAGCAGCAGTCATGCACTGTCAGAAACGCTAAAGCAAGTGTGTGGTCAGGCTATAGGAATATGATCCCAGATGGAAATAGGGACCCACAGAAAGAATAAAGAGATCTGAAAGAGTAAAAGATGCATTCACATTGGTAGAAAACTGACTGCTTAAAGCAACATTAATAACTGTTTTGTGGCCTTAAAATAAATATAGAAAAAAGCAACAACTATAATAAAAAGCATTCATAAGTTTGGTTTTGTTAAATTTAAGAACTTATGCTAGCACAGTTTACAACAGCCAAGATATGGAAGCAACCTAAATGTCCATCAACAGGTGAATGGATAAAGAAGCTGTGGTACGTACACACACGTATACACACACACACACACACACACACACACACACACACAATGGAATACTGTGCTGTGCTGAGTCACTCAGTCATGTCCGACTTTTTGCAACCCCATGGACTGTCTCATCTGTCCATGAAGATTCTCCAGGCATGAAGACTGGCGCGGGTTGCCATGCCCTCCTCCAGGGAACCTTCCTAACCCAGGGATCAAACCCAGGTTTCGCACACTGCAGGCAGATTCTTTACCAGCTGAGTTACCAGGGAAGCCCCCAGTGGAATACTACTCAGTATGAAAAAGAATGAAATAATGCCATGTGCAGCAACATGGACTAGAGATAATTACACTAAGTGAAAAAAGTCAGAAAGAGAAAGACAAACACCATATGATATCACCTAATATGTGCCATTGAAAATATGATACAAATAAACTTATTTACAAAATAGAAACAGACTCAGACATAAAAAGCAAACTTATGGTTACCAAAGGGGAAAAAGAGAGGCGGGAGGGATGAAATTAGGAATTTGGGATTAGCAGATACAAACTACTTTTTATAAAAGAGATAAACAACAAGGTCTCACTGCATAGCACAGGAAACTATATTCAATATCCTGCAACAAACCTTAATGGAAATGAATACGACAATGAACTTATATATATATATATATATTTATAAAACTGAATCAGTTTACTGTATACCAAAAACACATTGTAAATCAACTATACTTCAACTTAAAAAATAACTAAAAAATAACAGCAACAAAAAAGAACTTCTGCTCATCAAAAAGACCATTAAAGGAGTCAAAGCGGCTTCGCAGGTGGTGCAGTGATAAAGAATCTGTCTGCCAATGCAGGAAGTAAGAAACTCGTGTTCAGTTTCTAGGTTGAGAAGATCCCCTGGAGCAGGAAATGGCAACACACTCCAGGATTCTTGACTGGAGAATCCCATGGACAGAGGAGCCTGGCAGGCTACAGTCCATGGAGTCGAAAAGAGTTGGACACGACTGAGTGACTGACCACGCACACAAAGGAGTCAAAAGAGCCTGGATGGATACACGCATGTGACAAAGGACTCATATATAGAATATAGAGAGAGTTCTTACAAGTCGATAATAAAAAGGCAAATAAATCAGTTTAAAAAAAGACAGGAGACTGAAACAGATACTTCACAAAGGAAGAAATCAAATGACCAGTCAACATTTGAAAAGATGCCCAAGAGTACTGTTCATCAGAGAACCGGAAATTAAAGCCACAGCGAGTCATCACTGTGCACCCACTAGAATGGCTGCAACTGAAAAGACTAAGTTTTCATGAGGATGTGGAGCAACCGGAACTCCCATCCATGGCCAACAATGTGGAATGCTGGCAGCTTCTGATAAAACGACACATACTGCTATCTTATGACCCGGCAACTCCTAAGAGAATTTAGTGTACATGTATATTCTCACAAAAGATATAAAAGAATGTCTAAATAGCTTTAATAGACTTTAATAGACTATCATGGTAGTCCCAAGCTGAAAACACTGTATGTCCATCAAAGGGTAATGCATGTATCAGTAGATTATATATTCAAACAATGAAATACTACCCACTAATTAAAAAGAATAAGAACGTGAAAGTGGAGAGTGAAAAAGTTGGCTTAAAGGTCAACATTCAGAAAACGAAGATCATGGCATCTGGTCCCATCACTTCATGGGAAATAGCTGGGGAAACAGTGGAAACAGTGTCAGACTTTATTTTTGGGGGTTCCAAAATCACTGCAGATGATAACTGCAGCCATGACATTAAAAGATGCTTACTCCTTGGAAGAAAAGTTATGACCAACCTAGATACACAAGACGGGCCTAGTGAAGAGTTCTGACAAAATGTGGTCCACTAGAGGAGGAAATGGGAAACCACGCCAGTATTATTGCCTGGAAAACCCCATGGGCAGTATGAAAAGACAAAAAATGTGACACTGGAAGATGAGTCCCCCAGGTCGTAAAATGTCCAATATGCTACTGGGGAAAAGTGGAGGCCAATTACTAATAGCTCCAGAAAGAATGAAGCGGCTGAGCCAAAGTGGAAATGACGCTCAGTTGTAGATGTGTCTGGTGGTGAAAGCAAAGTCCAGTGCTGTAAATAAATTGCATAGGAACCCAGAATGTTACGTTTATGAACCAAGGTAAGTTGAGTGTGGTCAAGCACGAGGTAGCAAGAGTGAACATTAACATTTTAGGGATCAGTGAACTAAAATGCATGGGAATGGGCAAATTTAATTCAGATAACCATTATATCTACTACTGTGGGCAAGAATCCCTTAGAAGAAATGGAGTAGCCTTCATAGTCGACAAGAGAGTATACAATGCAGTACTTGTGTGCAATCTCAGAAATGACAGAATGATCTCAGTTCATTTCCAAGACAAATCATTCAACATCACAGTAATCCAAGCCTATGTCCCAACCACTGATGCTGAAGAATCTGAAGTTGATTCATTCCATGAAAACCTACAAGACCTTCTATAACTAACACCAAAAGGAACAAAAAAAAAACATATCCTTTTCATCATAGGGGACTGGAATGCAAAAGTAGGAAGTCAAGAGATATGTGGAGAAATAGGCAAGTTGGTCTTGGAGTACAGAATGAAGCAGGGCAAAGGCTAACAGTTTTGTCAAGAGAACACACTGGTCATAGCAAACACCTTGTCCCAACACCACAAGAGATGACTCTCCACATGGACATCACCAGATGGTCAATACTGAAATCAGATTGATTATGTTCTTTGCAGCTAGAGATGGAGAAGTTCTATACAGTCAGCAGAAACAAGATCTGGAGCTAACTGTGGCTCACATCATCAGCTCCTTATTGCAAAATTCAGGCTTAAATTGAATAAAGTAGGGAAAACCACCAGGCCATTCAGGTATGACCAAAATCAAATCCCTTATGATTATACAGTGGAGGTGATAAATAGATTCAAGGGATTAGATCTAGAAGATGGAGTGCCTAAATAACTATGGAAAGAGGTTCGTAACATTGAACAGGAGACAGTGACCAAAACCACTCTAAAGAAAAAGAAACGCAAGAAGGCAAAGTGGTGATCTAAGCAGGTTTTACAAATAGCTGAGGAAAGAAGCATGTTAAAAAGACAGCATATTAAAAAGCAGAGACATTACTTTGCCAAAAAAGGTTCATCTAGTCAAAGCTATGGTTTTTCCAGTAGTCATGTATGGATATGAGTTCAGTTCAGTTGCTCAGTCATGTCTGACTCTTTATGATCCCATAAACTGCAGTTTGCCAGGCCTCCCTGTCCATCACCAACTCCCAAAGTTTACTCAAACACATGTCTGTTGAGTTGGTGATGCCATCCAACCATCTCATCCTCTGTTGTTACCCTCTCCTCCTGCCTTCAATCTTTCCCAGCATCAGGGCCTTTACCAATGAGTCAGTTCTTCACATCAGGTAGCCAAAGTACTGGAGTTTCAGCTTCAGCATCAGTCCTTCCAATGAATATTCAGGACTGATTTCCTTTAGGATGGACTGGTTCCATCTCCTTGCAGTCCAAGGGACTCTCAAGAGTCTTCTCCAAACACCACAGTTCAAAAGCATCAATTCTTCAGCACTCAGCTTTCTTTATAGTCCAACTCTCACATCCATACATGACCACAGGAAAAACCATGGCTTTGACTAGATGGACCTTTGTTGGCAAAGTAATGCCTCTGCTTTTTAATATGCTGTCTAGGTTGGTCATAACTTTTCTTCCAAGGAGTAAGCATCTTTTAATTTCATGGGTGCAGTCACCATCTGCAGTGATTTTGGAGCCCCCTCAAATAAAGTCTGTCACTGTTTCCATTGTCTCCCCATCTATTTGCCATGAAGTGATGGGACCCAATGCCATGATCTTAGTTTTCTGAATGTTGAGTTTTAAGCCAACTTTTTTAACTCTCCTCTTTCACTTTCATCCAGAGGCTCTTTAGTTCTTGTTCATGTTCTGCCGTAAGTGTGGTGCTATCTGCATATCTGAGGATGGATGTGAGAGTTGGACTGTAAAGAAAGCTGAGCACCTAAGAACTGATGTTTTTGAACTGTGGTGTTGGGGAAGACTCTTGAGAGTCCCTTGGACTTCAAGGAGATCCAACCAGTCAATCCTAAAGGAAATCAGTTCTGAATATTCATTGGAAGGACTGATGTTTAAGCTGAAACTCCAGTACTTTGGCTACCTGATGCGAAGAACTGACTCATTGGAAAAGACCCTGATGCTGGGAAAGATTGAAGGCAGGAGGAGAGGACGACAGAAGATGAAATGGTTGGATGGCATCACCGACTCGATGGACATGAGTTTGAGCAAGCTCCAGGAGTTGGTGAAGGACAGGGAAGCCTGGCATGCTACAATCCATGGGGTCGCAAAGAGTCAGACACAACTGAGTGACTGAACTGAACTGAGGAGAGAAGAGAAGCAAAAGGCAAGGGAGAAAGGGAAAAACATACCCAACTGAATACAGAGTTCCAGAGAATAGCAGGGGGAGATATGAAGGTCTTCTTAAATGAACAATGCAAAGTAGAATAATAGAATGGGAAAGACTAGAGATGTCTTCAAGAAAACTGGACCTACCAAGGGAACATTTCATGCAGGATGGGCACAATAAAGGACAGAAACAGTATGGGCCTAACAGAAGCAGAAGGGATTTTAAAAAGGTGACAAGAATACACAGAACTGTACAAAAATGGTCTTAATGACTCAGATAACCACGACGGTGTGGTCATTCATGTATAGCCAGACATCCTGGAGTGTGAGGTCAAGTGGGGCTTAGGAAGCATAAAGTTAGTGGAGGTGATGGAATTCCAGCTGAGCTATTTCAAATCCTAAAAGATGATGCTGTTAAAGTGATGCACTCACTATGCCAGCAAATTTGAAAAACTCAGCAGTGGCCACAGGACTGGAAATCAATTTTCATTCCAATCCCAAAGAAGGGCAATGCCAAAGAATGTTCAAACTACCATTAACATTGCACTTATCTCACATGTTAGCAAAGTTATGTTCAAAATTCTTCAAGCTAGGCCTCAGCAACATGTGAACAGAGAAATTCCCTATGTAAAAGCTGAGTTTGGAAAAGGCAGAGGAACCAGACATCAAATTGTCAACATTCACTGGATCATGGAGAAAGCAAAGGAATTCCAGAAAAACATTTACTTCTGCTTCATTGACTCCACTAAAGCTTTTGACTATGTGGATCACGACAAACCGTGGAAAATTCTCAAAGAGATGGGAATACCAGACCACCTTACTTGTCTCCTGAGAAACAAACCTGTATGTGGGTCAAGAAGCAACAGTTAGAACAGAACATGGAGCAACTGACTGGTTCAAAATTGGGAAAGGAGTATGACAAGGCTGTATATCATCACCTGCTTATTTAACTTCTATGCAGAGTACATCATGTGAAATGCTGGGCTGGAAGACTCACAAGCTGGGTTCAAGGTTGCCAGGGAGAAATATCAACAACCTCAGATATGCAGATGATATCACTCTAATAGTACCACCTCAGGAAGAAGAACTAGAGCCTTTTGATGAGGTGAAAGAAGAGAGTGAAAAAGTAGCTTGAAACTCAACATTCACAAAACTAAGATTACAGTGTCTGGTCCCATCATGTCACAGCAAATAGAAGGGGTAAAAAGTGGAAACAGTGATAGGTTTTATTTTTGTGGGCTTCAGAATCACTGTAGACAGTGACTGCAGCCATGAAATTAAAAGATGCTTGCTCCCTGGAAAGAACGTTATGACAAACCTAGACAGCATATTAAAAAGCAGAGACATCACTTTGCTGACAAAGGTTCACATAGTCAAAGCTATGGTTTTTCCAGTAGCCATGTACAGATGTGAGAGTTGGACTGTAAAGAAGGATGAATGCCTAAGAATTGATGCTGTTGAATTGTGGTGCTGGAGAAGACTCTTGAAAGTCCCTTGCACAGCAAGGAGATCAAACCAGTCAATTCTAAAGGAAATCAGTCCTGAATATTCATTGGAAGGACTAACGCTGAAGCTCTAATACTTTGGCCACTTGATGCGAAGAGCAGACTCATGGAAAAGACCCTGATGCTGAAAAAATTGAAGGCCAAAGGATGAGGAGGAGGCAGAGGATGAGATGGTTAGATAGCATCACCAATTCAGTGGACAGTAATCTGAGCGAACTCCAAGAGACAGTAGAGGACAGAGGAGCCTGGTGTGCTCTAGTCCATGGGGTCACGAGAGTTGGATACAACTTACTGATTCACCAACGACAACATCTACCCACCTACTTTTCTCTCTTCAAGAAATATGTGTGTGTGTATTCAAGAACATTTGCTCCCCCAAAGACGTACAAAAAACATTCATAACAGCATTTTTGTAATAATTCCATCCCCTTCTCCCTCCGAAACTACAGAACCCAAAAGTCCTTCAGTGGGTAAATGGACAAATAAATTGTAGTACATTTACACATAAGAACACGAAACAGCAGCAGAGAGAATGAGCAAATGACAATTACACATGAAAACATAAATGAATCTCATAATAGACAGATGAAGCCAGATCCCAAAATGTATGTACATGTGACTCCATTTATATATACTGAAAACCAGGCAAAACATACGGATGGTGATAGACGTCAGGAAGATGATTACCACCGTGGGGGTCGGGGAGCTTGGGGGATTCTGGTAATGCTTTACATCTTGATTTTGGTGAAGGAGAATGGATCTTTTCACCATGTAAAAACTCAGCAAACTGTACACATATCTATATATATTTCTATGTATACTTCAAGAAAAACTTTTTAAAGCATTTGAGTGAGAATAAAATGATTTAGAAAAAAAAAATCTAATAGAGTAAAAGGCTTCAGAACACACAGGTGAATATGAGAAACTGCAAAATTGGTCCTGATGCAAGGTATTTCAGTGGTGAGAGGCCAGTTTTCAGGCCTCTGCTATAAACCCAAAGTGTATTTCTCATTTGCATTTCCAAAAATTTAACCTCTGTACAGATACAGGAGTCCACTGAAAAACAGACAAGGAACCAAGAGAGGAGGAAACCCTGAAGGAAACTTAGGGGAAAGGTGACCACAGTGTATGTACCTGAAAGTTGGTATTGTATTGGGAAGGAAGAGAATTCTCATCACCTTCCTCACTAGACTTTAAACAGAAATGTTCTAAAGATTTGGTGAAAGAGTGATATGCCCTCATGGTCAAGGTCTCTAGAAAGAAACATGGCGCTAGAAGGGTGGGCAAGGCTAGAAAATGAAATTTTGAAGGAAATGGATATGAATGAACTAAATGGAAATGAATTAACAACTATGAATGAAATAAAAATGAATAACTATGCATAGTTCAAGTAATAAAGCAATGGGTACAGTACCTAAGGAAAGCTAGACTTCCACAGAGCTTCAGTGTACTCAGGTGTTCAAAAGGATTTCACCAAAGATGGCAAGGAGGCCATATCCCCAGAAGTAGACTTCTAGAATTAACAGAAAACCTATAGGCAAGGAGTGGAAATTTTTAAAAATACCACAAGCAACAATTTTTTGTGTGTGTGTGTGCTATTTTGGCCATGTCACATGGCTTGTAGGGTCTCAGTTCCCTGACCAGGGATCAAACCCACGCTCTCAGCAGTGAAATGTAGGATCTTAGTTCCCTGACCAGGGATCAGACCCATGCTCTCAGCAGTGAAAGTGTGGAGTCCTAACCACTGGACTGCCAGGGAATTCCAGCAACACATTTTAAATAGGATTTGTGTTGTTCAGAGCAAGTAGATGTACAAGGAGATAACAGGTCCTCTCTTTGCAGAAGATGCTGGATGAATTCAGTCAACACACATTTATCACTTGTCTTCCATGAGGCTGGCACATAACAGGTGTGCTGCAAACAGTGGCTGTATATACTGAATACAAAGATTAATGATGGTCCCTTGTCGGTGGCCCTCTCTGTTGGTGGTGGTGCAGACCTGTGAGCAGGTGTGTGATGAGGGCTATGACCGTGGCACCCCACACAACTGAGGAGAAAAGCGACAAGGGAGGGAGTCAGAGGAAGCTGGCTGCGTGGAAGAACTGCCCGATAGCAACTAGGAAGAGTGTAGAGGACCAGAGCACGTCCAAGTTCGGCACCTACATCTGGCCGGTCCTCTCCAGAGGGAGGCTCCTGGGGACTATCTTCATTCCCATTTTGCACTTGAGAAAACTGAGACTTGGGATGGAAGGTGGTGATGTGCCTCAGGTCATACAGCCGGGCAACTGCAGAACCAGGGCTCATCCGACAGAAAACGTTACCATCACGTTCTCCGGGTGCAGGCAGAAAGCTGCCGAAACACCCTTCAGGGTTTCTCAAAGACTCTGATTCTGGGTGACGAGTCCCCGGCTTCAGAGTTTCTGGGAAATGTGTTGGTCTGGGTTATACTGCCTCCTGAACATAAGAGAGGAATGCTTTGGCTTTGGTTCCAGTGCTCTGACGTCTACCTCTCCTTGAATACAAAGCCCAAGTCTGACTGCCTCGTGACCCTGGCAGAATCAGAAGCAGCAGCCGCTGGTGCATTCACGTTCTGCACACAGCTGTGCCATTTCTGCCTTGAACCCACTGAGCCTTTGTGGCATCTACTCTTTCTTTAAAAAAATTCATTTGGGGCCCATAATATGCTTTGTTGAGAACCAGGCTTTGTAAAATGAAGAAATTAGCTGCAATAACATTGTGTGGTCTATATTAATGAGTTGTAACTCGATATCAAGTTCATTATCAAAACAAACCCTTCATTTGCCTGAAGGCTTGTGGCTCTGTGTCTAGCTGAAAAAGCAAGCCTCCCTTTGTGAAGGCAGGAAAAACAAACCTTCAGAAAGTGGCCATTTGTGCTGAAAATGCCCCTGACACACCCTTCACCGAAACTGCGTGAATTGTGGTCCTGTCATTTACGGCTGGAGACACCCTTGTGCTCTTTTGCTTTGGGCTTAAAACATTCCCTGGACTGCTCTGCTCTGCTATCAATCTTACCTAACGATCTATTTACCTAAAGTACACAATCACAGACCAGCCTCCCATTACAATCTAGGGCAGATGAAAGAACATTAACGAAACCAAGAGCCTGCAGGACTGGATGGCTTGGCAGTTGGTCTGAACCGCTCCCTGCCCTCGGTGTCCAAGTGGCCAGGCTGTCCTGGGGTTTTTTTCCTTTTTCTCTTTTTCAACAGACGAAATTGCTATAATAATTAAAGGAGCTAAAAGGAAGCACAGGAGGAGCTAGCAAATACTGTTAGGCTTCAGGATGCAAAGGGGAGAGGGGTGGGGAGAGCAAGCAGAGAGGAAGCAGGGAGGAGGGGGCGAGAGCAGACAGACACTTCACGCATAGCCTCCAAGCCTGTGGTGAAGCGAAAACTGCTCTCTGTGGAGCGTGACATTCTTTGATTCTCCCTGAATCAGGGCTGGGGGCTTAGAGGGTGTCTGACCTCTGACCAACCTCCTCACCCACTTCATTAAGGGCCCTACCACGGGCTAAATTCAGGTCCTTTAGCTGCCAGAAAGGGCTCTCTTCCTTCAGAGGCAGGCAAGGTCTAGTTTCAAATCTATCTGCAGTAGGACCAGGTTCTAACAATAAAAAGGAAGAAAAGGGGCCCCTTTGTTTTGTGAGGAACCGAGAGACGGCTGCATTTGGAGTGACTTCTGTGGACACTGTGACATACACCGCTCCCCACCCCCCACCCCCCCGCCCCCGCAGGATGCTCCCGTAATGTCTGATGAGCTCGGAAGGGCTTCTGCAACTGGGAGGGTGCGGGCTGGGAGAGCACAGTTCGGACCTAAATTTGGGGGCTTGAAAGTGAAGCCAAGTCTGCATTTGAGCAAATAAAAGAGTAGCAGCTCTGGGCCCCATGCAGAGAGGGGAAAACAAAACGGGACTTTGGAGCCAGACTGGTCTGGTTTTGAATCTCAGCTTCTCCATCACACAAGTCCCTTTCTGTGTCTGAGCCTCAGTTTTCTCAGCTATAAAATGGAGGGGACAACACCTTCATCATGGGGTTGTCATAAAGTCTCAAGTAAGACAAATTTACAAAGATAAATCACCTGGTACACTCCGAATCCTCAATAAACGGTAGGATAACAAGTAAAACAGGCTGTAGGACAGTACACACTGTCCTTGTATGGATCCGAGATGCCACAGACATCAGACTCCAAAAGAAGGTCAGAAAGACCACCTGGAAGGCACTTCCGAGGCAGCGGTAGGAGCACATAGGACTCTCCATTTGTATCCCCACGCTGAGAATATAAAAACAGAGTGGAGAGGGAAAGAGATTTGTGCAGTGACTTGACAGCAGCTGCTGGGACGCTTTGAATCGTGAACCCAAAAGGAGGCGGCTGCATCCTTCAGCTCAAATCAAATGAGAGACCAGCTGCCGTGATGCTCAAGAGCATAAAATGTGACCCCTGCAGGTGGGGGCTGGCGAGCTGGTCTTTGATACCCTCGGGGAAAACCCAGAGGACAGAAGCAGGCTGGGTCGTGCTTCTAGGGCAGGGCGGCAAGGTGGAGGGTAGCTCTCTTAGCCTCTGTTTCCTCACCTGCAAAGTGCGGTAAATACTGCCTACTTCTCAGTGTTGTGGAGTGAATGGAATTGGTCAGTTCATCAGAAAGGAGAAGCAGATAACCTAAGGTCACAGAGCAGGTGAGCAACAGGACTCAGACCCTGGAATGATCTGTGGCCCAGTGCTAAGTCAATCAACCCTGACAAGGGTTTGTCTGGCCAGACTGGGAAGCTCAAGAATTAATCCTTTTACTGAGACAATTTAAATCCCAAGCCCCGGAGCTGCACAATAAAGGGAACAAGCAGGGTTATTTGTTGGTTCGAGGCAGGGAGGGAAAAGGTGAGAAGACTGGTCAGGGTTAAAGAATCATCAGGCTGCCCATGCTAGCTCCCATGGACCCGTGGAATGCTCTTCCACATCCACCAAGTTCATTTCCTACGAGAATGCCAGATTCATGTTCTCAGATTCCTTGGTATCCGTCTGCTTCCTGAGTTTTGAGAGAACTTTTTAAGAAGGTCTAAAAATACCAGAGAAGCAGTTTGATTAGCAGAAGATGGGATCAGCCAATAAGCAAGAGCAACCCAGGCGACAACCATGTGCTAACTGCCGCTTGGGCATTTGCTTCAAGGGCCCTTGGAAACAATACATTTCAGTCATGTTACCCTTTTGGCTGCCATTTCTTGAATGTATAAAAAAATGATCGGCATGAGAGTCATCATCTCTGGAAATGTCAGTATTTAAATGTTTTAATGCTTGATATTTTGGGGAGCCAATGGCTTCAACCCCTAAGTGGAAATACGAAGAGAGAGCATTCAGTGAGCACCTATTATTTGCCAGGGGCTTTCCTTTGTATTATCTCATTGATCCTCCCAACAACACTCCAAAGCCAGAGTTGTTATTATTTCTGTATGTGAGATAAAGTTACTGAGACACAGAGAGCAACTTGCCCCCAGTCATACACATAGCAAATGTTAGAATGTCATCTCTCTTTATGGGGCACCCAGTATGTGCTGGGGATGTACTGGTGCGTAAAACACCTACAGCCTTTGCCTAAGTGAAATTTACAGTTACCCTGGGGGATCTGATGCCTCACTTGCCATGCAGAGCTATCCTCGGTCCTGAGAATACAGACTATTCTCATACTGAACTTAAATCCTGCACCAGGCACTGTGCTAGGCTCTGGGGATAGACTTGTGAGCAAGGCAGGGTCCTTTCCCTTCAATGAGCTCCAAGTCTACTGGTGGGACCAGACAAATTAACAGGCAATTATGAGGTAGGGTTATTTTTTCCTTTTGGTAGAAAATAAAAAATTCAACAGGTCAGAGCTTGGATTTAGACTAAATCCATTTAACTAGATATTTATCCACATTATTCAAACCAATTAAACTGTTTACAGTGATCAACATCTCAGTCACACACACCCCAGAACCTCATTCCTCATTAGCTGGGCCTGTCTTCCTTGCCATTTTATCTAGCAGGTCTTGACAGTGTACTGACCCAGCATTAAAACACGTCTTTCTTAGAAATGCGACTCTAATTAGAAATGGCTGATAAACCTTCATTGAAATGAGCATTATTTAGAAAGATGCATCTAAGCCACAAACAGGGGTTCCCCCCACCCTTGTCCCTCCTTGTCCCCAGCTATGCTTCTCTTCCAGAAAAGCTCACTGGCGTATTTTAGCAAGAGCTCAAGAAAATGCAAATATCCTTGTCTGTGGTCACGGGGCACAGTCACATTCTTGTTTACATCACCTACAGCTAAAATTGGCACTTTTCTTTTTCTGCTGGAGACTTCCTGAATATACTCTTTAAAAATGCGAATGACAGGTACTCCTTTTAGAGAGATACTTGTCTATTGTTCCTTCTTACTGCAGGTAACCAGACTGACCTTAAGAGCAGAGAATCTCTCTAGTTAGTTGGTCCTGGATTCAAATCCTATCACCTACATGTCTGGGTATCTCTGGGCAAGTCACAAAATCTCTCCAAGCCTCAATTTTATCATCTCTACAAACGGGTAATGACAGCATTTGCCCCATGGGACTGAGGAGCTAACTTTAATAAAATATGCAGAACACAGTAGTGGCATAATAGATGCTTAATAAGTGGCAGCCACTATTTGCTCTCTGGAGTCATATAGCAAGGAGGATACCCCCAGACTGTGAGGTTAGGGTTCTCGGTTCTGCATATGAATATGAAGAAACTACAGAGGTGAAGTGATTTGCCCAAGGTCATACAGCTATGTAGCAAGAGAGCTCATACTCCAAACTGACCTCCTAATTCCCAGCAAGGGCCACCCCCATTCCACCACTGTTCGGAACCCTGGAAACATCTTGCCATGGAAAACTACAGTTTCTTGTGGGGAGGAGGGAAAGGGGAGAAAGTTCTACAAGGAGGAAGAAGATGGAAGGTACAGCACCTTCGAAACCCAGTGTGACTTCCAAGTAGACCAAGTAATCAAAGATGGAGCTGGCAGGGACTAGATCATGCAGAGCCTTTTAAACCTTATTAAAGATAATCATCTTCATTTTGAGGGCCATTAATTGTTTTAACCAGGGAAATGACAATATCACACTTGTAATGAAAGAGAATGGGTTGGAAGAAGGTCAGATTGAAGGTAAAGGGGGCAGTTGGGAGGCTGGTGGAATAGTCCAGGCTAGAGATGGAGATGAGGGCATCCTGGATCAGGTAGTGACCTTGGGGAAGGAGGCAGTGTCCACAGAGTGCCTGCCCTGAGGCAGCTGATTGAACATAAGAGATGATGAAGAGGGAGAAAGCAAAGATGAAGCTCAGGTTTCTGCCTGAACAACTGGGTACACAATGGCATCATTTATTTAAAGGGGAACGTCTCACCATTCAGCTGGGGAAAGGTACTTAGGACTTGGGTGGTCCTGCACTGCCGTGATTCTCAACCCAAGATGACTTTAGTCCCCAGAGGACATTTGGTAATATCAACACATTTGTGGTTGTCACAATTGGCGTCTAATGGCCAGAGACCAGGGGTGCTGCTCAGCATCCTCCAATGCACATGGCAGCCCATCGGCCCCAAATGTCAATGGAGTCAAGGTTGAGAAACCCTGTTCTGCTGAAATTCATAGTCTTAAAGGAAGTAAAACACTAGAACTTTTCAGTTATTGAAAGATTTAATGGGAACTCATGGAGCTAAATCCTCCCTAATTTGAAACCCCCCCAGAATAGAAACTTGGGTAACTTCGTGTGTGGAGGAGAAGAGCATGGAAAGATTTACCTGCTGGAGCTCTGTGGAACAGCCTTTTGTCCAACAGGAAATCAAGAAAGAACCTGTTCTTTGGAGGTGAATGGCAACAAACTCTGCCTCACCCTGATGCATTAGAAAATAAGAAAATCCAGCCACGATTCAGTGTCTTTTATCACCCCAAGTCCACATCCAGCCAACACTGAAGTTGCAGGCCAGATGGCTTCACTGCACCTTTCTTCCCATGCTAGAACTTGCTTCTATCTCCAACTCTAATATATCTTTTACCTTTCTTTTTAACTTATTAGCCATTTTGATTCATGATTATTTATGCATTTTCTCTCCAACAGAATTATGGATTTCTTGAGAGAAGCCCCCAAGTCTGATTCATATTAATGCATCCAAAACACCTGTCATATATTTAATAGACATCTCAGGGGGTCATATTGACCCTGTACTAGGCTGAAGCTGCTGCTGCTGCTAAGTCACAGCAGTAGTGTCTGACTCTGTGCAACCCCATAGACGGCAGCCCACCAGCCTCCCCCGTCCCTGGGGTTCTCCAGGCAAGAACACTGGAGGGGGTTGCCATTTCCTTCTCCAATGCGTGAAAGTGAAAAGTGAAAGTAAAGTCGCTCAGTCGTGTCTGACTCTTAGCGACCCCATGGACTGCAGCCTACCAGGCTCCTCCGTCCATGGGATTTCCCAGGCAAGAGTACTGGAGTGGGATGCCATTGCCTTCTCTGCTGTACCAGGCTACAATGGGGCATTACTTTCCATTCTTTCTGCCACTGAGTTGCAGCCAGCCACGGACCCCTTGAAGCCCCTGACAACACTGAACCCATTCCAGAAATCATCCCAACTGTATAATCTTCCCACTTAGTGAAATCCAGAAATCCCAAAGCACTTCCACACTTACAGGCAGATCTCCAAACAGAGCTCACTTTTGAGTTATTAAATACAACTCCCGATTGCATAAATTCCAACTTAGAAATACATCAGATCAAAATTGAACCTGCAAGAAATTTTTTCAGCACAGTTTGAAAACAGGAATTCAGAAGGGAAAATGCCACCATCTCATGATAGAAGGTATCCCATTACTGGTGATTATGATTTTGAATTTAACTGTCAGAAAGATCTCTGAGAAAAATATGTTGATTTGTTCAGTCCAAGAAAGGTTTAATTGGCTTCTGTCAGATTTTATGTAAGTGCTACTTGCCACTGAACCCCACGTGGATTCTGCAGCTTTTGAACTGAACAGATGACAGCTGAGTCTTTAGAGGCTGCAGGAATGCTGAAAAGGGGGTCAAGGATAGGTCTCTTTCTACGGTTGTGCAAAGGCTTATCTAACCAGAGATTGATTCTTTAAGCCCCCTACCCTCCACTCTCCAAATGATGACAACAGAAGGGAGTCAAAGGAATAAAGACAGTCCACTATCTTGGATCTCTTTTCATCTGACTCCCTATATTTTTCAGTTTCTGGAAGGTTGTCCCATGTGATTGTCTTTTTTCACTTCTAGGTATCCTCAACACCTAGAATTACACTTAGCACATATCTGGAGCTCAGTAAATAGCAGCTGAATGAATGTTTCACTTGGTGACTTCCCCCTTATCCTGACCCCCTCAGCCCTTCAGTGGATTCTGTGCAGTTTTTAAAAGTACCACTATGGACAAAGGCCCTTGATATCCCTAAACAGTTGTGGTACAGGCTAAGAGCTGTCTCTCTCTCTTTTAGGTTACTGTATTGCTTGGGACCCCCCCAATATCTGATTTTTTGTGAAGTCATTTGTGCTAGTTATTGCTGATCAGTCAACCTGACCCTCATCTCCAATACTTTCACCTCTCACTTGCTCCTGCTTTTCCACACTCAGGATAGGTACACACTTTCCCAGCCATTGTTTTTTTTTTTCCCCACCCCCAGCCATTCTTGCAATTAATAAAAGACAGGTGACAGTACCCTAGCAGATGAGACATAAGAGGAAACATGCTGGGAATTTTCCTGGAAAGCCTTTGTTTGCCTCATTAAAAAGACAAAAATAGTTCTTACCCTCCATTTTATCCTCTTTCTACTGGAATATGAATGTAATGGGTGGAGATGAGGTAGCCATTCTATGACCATGAGGGAAAAGGACCTGCCAGTCTTAATATTAACTAGTTCCTCCTTGAACTAATGCCAGTGGGCATATACCTCCAGACTTTTCACAGAATAAAAATAAATCCACATTTGTTTCAGTTCAGTCGCTCAGTCGTGTCCGACTCTTTGCGACCCTGCTTTTGAGTTTTTTCTCTTACTTGCAACCAAGAATGATCCTAATTGATACATAAGGCTTTTTTTTTTTTAAGCCACTTCTGTCTCTCCATAGGATTCAAACATGACTAATGAGACTGGGCTGAAAGTTAAAACCAAGGGATTTAAATCATTCTTAAGGGCACTCCCTTTCCTACAACTAGGATTTTTGAACTGGTCACGCATTTCTGCCATCAGGATGAACTCTCTCCTGCAAGGCATCTCATCCTTCACAAAATTATGCTGATGGTGTTGCTGTTCAGTCACTAAGTTGTGTCCAACTCTTTGTGACCCCATGGACTGCAGCATATCAGGCTTCCCCATCCTCTGCTATCTCCCAGAGCTTGCTGAAGTTCATGCCCATTGAGTCGGTGATGCCATCTAACAATTTCATCCTCTGCTGCCCTCTTCTCTCGTTGCCTTCAATCCTTCCCAGCATCGGGGTCTTTTCCATTGAGCTGGCTCCTCACATCAGATGGCTAAAGTGTTGAAGCTTTAGCATTAGTCCTTTCAATGAATATTCAGGGCTGATTTCCTTTAGGACTGGCTTGATCTCCATAAAAATATACTCTCACACTAATTCTTAAAAATATGCCTAGGCCTGCTTCTTCCCTTCTACCCTTAAACTGGGACTTGGCATCACTAATGATGGATCCCAGTCTGCGACTTTACCGTTAATGCTCAGCTTCCTTCAGGCTTCACATCTGGGCTATCTTCAGAACAGTGATGGAGGCACACGTGTCCAGCCAGAGAAGACAAAGGAGCATGAGTCATAATAACAACTGTCATCACCTACTAAGGAGTTCACTGTGTACTGAGTGCCACGCTCAGTATTTCAGACGCACTATTTTATTTAATCCTTTCAAAAGATCTGCATGGTAGACCCTATTATTATTCAGGCCGTTTCACAGAACCTCACATTAGGGTCAAAGAGCACATTCGAGCCCACCTTGTCTGATTTCAAAGGCAGAGAACTTACGCTGTCACTAAGCTTGCATCATATCAACTAGACTCTGACGTTTCTCTTCTGCTGCTCCCCTCCCATCCCCACCCTCACCTCTCCATGCTCAGCAGCTGCTTCTTCGCAGATGAGACAAAGAACTCACTTCATGTCGTCCAGCATAAAGAAAGTGCCTCTCGTCCTTCTCATGTCAGAAGGTAATGAACACATGCCTTCCCGGCACCCTGATTTATCACAGAGGGAGCCGACTGTCACATGGGTCTGCGATTAGACACAGCCATATTCACTGAGGCAAAACATCACCAGTCCAGAGCTTCAGGGCAGAAAGGAAACAAAACAAAGCAACAACTCGAACTCTGCAACTGTCTCCATGCAGCAACAATGGAGCCAAAGAATCCCTTGGGGAGAAAAAAGGACTCGTTGCTATCTTCCTGGCCTAAAAGTCATGAGTGATGATAAAAATGAAGGTGCAGCTGGCTGGGATTTTTTAGAACTGAATCTCAAGTGGTCTTCAGATCTCTTATTTATTTTATTTTTCAGGGTAATCACTGATTCAGGGCAGGGGGCGTAGTCTCCGTGATTAGAGACTAGAGAAATTACCCAGTGCTGAGCCCACTTCGAACAAAGTTACCACTTCAGGCCACAATTTCTCTTATCTGAACAAAGAGGAAAATCGCTTCATGTTTTGGGGTGGAAATGTATTACGTTGGAGTCAAGGTTTCTCTTGTTGGAGGAAACCTGTGCTTGTTTGATTCCAGATAGCCCGACTGGATGGTGGGCTGAACTTCTGAGACTGCCCTGGGCAACTCCATTCTCACCGTTGGGGTGGATGGTAGTGGCTGCGGGACAGTGATGCTCAGGCCAAGGTCTTCTCCTTAGATGGGACTGTATATAGCTTGCCTCCATCTCCCTGAATCTGCCAACTTACCTCTCAGCAGAGAACTAGACCCTGGGGCTCTTCAAGCCTCAGTCTATTCAGGTGCAAAGTGGGAGTGGGGGCTGGCGGGGGGTGGGGGGTTGTAATAACTACACTCTATCACAGAGTCAATTAAAAGATTAAGCAACAGTGTCATAATGGCTAACATTTCCTAGTATTTACTCTGCGCCAGGCCCTGTTTTAAGAGCTTTACCCATATTAATTCATCTAATCCCCACAAAACCCTATGAGACCAGAACATTTTAAGCTGGATTTCCTCTATTCTAAGATGTGCATTTTCTTTACTCATTTCAGCATCTCTTAAACTGGGGTACTTCTTATAATTGAAAGTAGGGCATAGTTTAGTCAGTAGAGTTTTGTTTCTTGTTGGCACACACAGAAAATGGTGATGCCTCTTGAAATGGAAGATGCCTTAGATCAAATACAAGGTGCCCATTTCACAGAGGAGGAAACTGAGGCACAGAGAGGCACTGATTTGTTCAAGGACCCACAACATAGCTGAGTATCAGAGTTGGGGTCCGAACCCATATCGTTTGCTGAAGAATCTGCTCTTTTAATCACAAAGCTAGGATTCACTGAAGCACCCAGTCTAGCTCCTGCCTGTTTCAGTGTCTGCCCAAACTAAGGATCCTTCTTGCCCCTCTGCCACCCAAAGGATTCCATGCCTTTATATAGTTTTTGCCAAATGCATCCCTACATTTCCATTCTAGAACATGGAGAGGGTGTCTGAAGTGCCCTTCTCTGTTCCAGTCTCTTCCAAAGAAGAAAATGTGGACCCGTGGTAATCTACATATGCTCTGCTCCGTCTCTCCCCCACAACTAATCCCATTAAACTTCTCTTTTGCTTCCTTGAGAAACCAAGGGACAAGGGACAAGGAACTCCTTAAACAGATTAGGGCATCTGACTTAGGGCAGGCTAGACGGTTTCCTCAACAAGACATTCAAGCAGAGGATTTGCACACATTATTTACACTCCGTCCCTCTGCCGAAAAATCTACACGAAGATGCTGTGCAGAGAAAGGTTCCGTTGTAACATTAGTTATGATAAAGCAACTTTCAACCCCGGGAGAAGAAATACGGCCAGAGGGCTTCAGGACACTTTTGGGAGTCGCCGCCAGGTGTCACCCACTACACCAGCACACAGCAGGAAGTGGCATTCCCATTAAGCCCAGCTGGTCTCACCTTCCTCCCCTGAGAAGCCAGATTCTTCCTCAAATCACGCCTCACTGGACACCTGGCTGCCTGGCATTTGTTGTGGTTTAGTGGTCTAGTCGCTAGGTCGTGTCTGACTCTTTGCAACCCCATGGACTACAGTCTGCCACGCTCCTCTGTCCATGGGATTTTCCAGGCAAGAATACTGGAGTGGGTTGCCATTTCCTTCTCCAGGGGATCTTCCTTACCCAGGGATTGAACCTGTGTCTCCTATACTGGCAGGGTGATTCTTTACCACTGAGCCACCAGGGAAGCAATCAATGCTTTACAGTAGCTCTAAAAAGTTGAAATTTTTAAAGGTGTTTCATGATATTTCAAATGTTAGCCAGGGACACCCTAGGGTCTTCATTATTTCCTAGACAGTGGGGTGTGGGCAGCAGGATTTCCGTGGTTTTGTGCCTGAGGTCTTGTTTATCCAACAGATGCCTAGAAGCCTGCTTCCCTGCTCTTGACCTTCCAGAGTCCTATCTACGCTCCTCTCAAGACAGAGATGGTCTTTTCAACCTCTGCGTCCTCCTCCACTTTCCCCAATGTCTCTAACCCAAGATGGAAAACTTGGTTACAGGTTCTCTCTCTCTCTTTCTCTCTCACACACACACGAGCCTGAATTACCTGTCCTCTGCATTCCCACTATACCCAATGATACATCCCTCCCATACCATTTATCACATTGCATTACAGTGAACTATTTCTTTTACTTTCTGCCCCAACATACACACTACAGATTGTGAATATTTTTTAGGCAAGTTTTAAATTTTACAAGAGCAGGTATTCAGCACACAAGAGAAATTCAACAAGTTCACTAAATGAATGCAACAACCATGTAACAAAAATCTAGGAAGTGCTAACGACCTAAGATGCTGTTCTTCAACTTTGGACATATCAGAGCATGCTCACAGCAATCCAAAGAGGAGGTCCTATGATATCCCCATCTTACAGACAGGCAACACTGGAGCAGAGAAGTTCTGTAACTTGCTCAAGGTCTCAGGGCTGCAAAGAGGCAGATCCAGGGTTCAAGCCAGGCTATTTGGGTCCACTGGCCATGTGCTCACACTCACCGCTGATTGTGAAATATCTACTTCCTTCCCTTCTCTCATTGCTATGCTGGGAAGTTCATTCCCAGGGGGGCGGGGGGCTCTGCATAAAACCCATTTCCGTGCAGCATCTTGAAACCAGAGGGGACGCTGGTGAAGACTGCATATTTCAGAGGGAACTCAGTAAGAGGGCTGAGCAATGAGGGCTGCACAGAGCTGTGTCAATCCTTGCAAAGTAGGAGCTCAGGAACACTTTGGATCACCACATTAGCATGGGTGAGTTTTAAACTCTTTTCTGTGCCTTGACTTTTCTCAAAGTCCTCCTTCCTGGGGCAGGACCTTGAGCCACAAGATATACCAGTGTGGGTGGACCCCAGAGGGCCAGTAATAGGCTTTGTTCCCCTCCCACTGTTCACTTACCTTGGCCAAGGTAGGGGTAAACATGGGGGTTTGCAGATACAATAACAAAGACACGTTTAACACAGACAAAACTGGCCTGCCCAGTTCTGATCATTAAAAACCAGAAACAATTTGATGCCCAGCACTAAACACATACTCATTTTTGATTTGTCTTTCAAACCAACAACAGTATTTCTTGTCCCATACATATATGATCAAGTGTTAGCATCACCCTAAACAATTTCCATATCTTACTGAGTCCTCACACCATTCTGCCTACTTGATGTTCCTGTTCTCATTTCATAGACAGGAGCAAATAAAACCTCAGAGATGCTAAGCAACTCATCTCAATAGCTGGTGAGACGCCAAATCAGGCTTCAAACTCCGAAGTTTGACACTCTGTAGTCTCTCTGCGAAGAGAGAGGATGTGCACGTACCCTGAGCACAGTGGAACTCTGAAAATAATTTCTGCGATGGCAAACCTACAATTCATCTTAATTTTTTCCTGATGTTCTACAGTGTCACTGCCGATTTATTCCATCATTTTGGAATTACTAGCTAATAGGATGGCCCAGCTCCCCGTTCTGGCTGGCATTTTCATTCTTCACGAGTAACCAACCACTGATAGCAACAGGGATGTGTCACAATTAAATTACACCCTGACACTTCTTTCTCCCGATGTCCCTGGTTGGTCTGGAGGCTAATTTCTATTTTTCGTCTTGAAAACAAGACTGCTTTTGCAAAGAGACAAGAGACTCACCTGTGTTAGGAGAGCTGAGGCAAAAAAGGGAAATAGGGCCCCGGAGGCAGGGGCACTCTGCATCTTCTTGGTGACTGGTACCTTGGTCATCTTGGAAATCCTTCAGGCTAAACTGTGTCCAGCAGGGAAGGTTTTGTTTTGTTTTGTTTTCCCCCCAGAATCTTCTACATCAGCAGTCACTGGTGTCAAGGGCTTTCCAGCAATTTCTCCCTGACTCACAGGTCCTAATGAGACTCCAGACAGGTTTCTGACTGGGGAGGAATTAACTGGAAAAGCAAGTCTTCCTGGGTTTCCTACCAACAAGATAAGGAAGCCGCAGCGGGGTGAAATCAGGCAAGCCCCGCACTGACTTTTTAGAAAGTCACAAACTTTTATGTTTTTCCCCGTTTCGGAAGGGGACAGCTTTGTCTTCTAGAAACAAAAATAAAATATGAAACTAAAAAAATAAAAACTCCGTTGAAAAAGTCTGAGGGGGGCCCATGGAGGGGACCCCCGAAATCCATCCTAGGATTGCAGCGGCCGGCCGAGTGGAAGGGAAAGCCACCGCCGCTAACGGGCAGGCCCGGGCCCACGCGGTCGCCTGGCAACGGCGCGCCCCGAGGAGGGCTTCCTATTGGCTGGGATCAATAGGGGCGTGGTCGCGAACTCGCCCGGGCCGCTGGGCCCCTGGCTGGGAGCTGGCGGCTAGCCAGGGAACCACGTTCTCCAAACTTTGGTTTTACCTTTCAGGCCTGAAGACCTTGACCCTTTCTCTTCGTCTAATTACAAGCGTCTCTTTCCTTCCAAACTCTGCCCTGTCCTGCCATAATTCTCTAGTGCCTTGAGTTGGGTAGATCCATGTGGGCCTTGAACCCCTCAATTATTTGACCGTGAGGTTTCTCTGTTTTATTCACCTAATAACCATTCCTGCTCATCCTTCAAATCCCTCATAGAAACAACACATATACATACACACACATAAATGTATACATGTATATGTTATGTGTGCATAACATTCAGTTCAGTTCAGTCGCACAGTCATGTCTGACTCTTTGCGACCTCAGGCCTCCCTGTCCATCACTAACTCCCAGAGCTTGCTCACACTCACAGTCCATTGAGTTGGGATAACATCCAACTATCTTATCCTCTGTCGTCCCCTTCTCCTCTTGACTTCAATCTTTCCCAGCATCAAGGTCTTTTCCAATGAGTCAGTTCTTCGCATCAGGTGGTCAAAGTATTGGAGTTTCAGCTTCAGCATCAGGCATTCCAACAAATATTCAGGACTGATTTCCTTTAGGATGGACTGGTTCGATCTCCTTGCCGTCCAAGGGACTCTCAAGAGTCTTCTCCAACACCACAGTTCAAAAGCATCAATTCTTTGGCGCTCAGCTTTCTTTATAGTCCAACTCTCACATCCATACATGACTGGTAAAAAAACCATAGCTTTGATGAGCTTTGTTGTTGGACCTTTGTTGGCAAAGTAATGTCTCTGCTTTTTAATATGCTGTCTAGGTTGGTCATAGCCCTTCTTCCAAGAAGCAAGCTCTTTTAATTTCATGGCTGCAGTCACCATCTGCAGCGATTTTGGAGCCCCCCAAATAAAGTCTGTCACTGTTTCCATTGTTTCCCCATCTAGTTGCCATGAAGTGAATGAAATTAAATGCTTGGAATGTGCTAGATATTGTGCTGTCTTATTAATTATATTAACTCAGTCCTCACAGCACATCTTTAAGGAAGGTATTTCCTTATCCTGTTTTACAGACTAGAAAACTGAAGTTCAGAGAGATTGATATGCTTAAGGACCCACAGAAAGTGTGTGAACTAGAATTCAAAGCCAGACCTGTTTGATTCTAAAATCCAACCTCTCAGCCACATGAGCCTGGATAAGACACCTGACTTGGATGAGGCTTAGCTTCCATCTCTTTCACATGGGGAAAGTAGCTGTGCTACAGGTATCAAGGATTAAAGCAGATCATTATGTAAAGGCTGAGCACATGAGGAGGCCTAGTTAAGTGGCAACTAGTATTATGTCCTGACACCCCATTCCCAGGAAGAATTAGTCATTTTTGCAGTACAGTGTTCATTTCACAGCAGATATTAATACTAATATTTATTGATCACAGGCTCTGTGCCAGGCCTTCTACTGAGCACTTTACATACATTAATTCATTTAATCCTTCCAGTAGCCCTATAGGATAGGTTCCAGCTTGCAGATTGATTGTACCTGTTCTGATTTATGTGCTTTATCCTTGGCATTATTTCACACTGGATCAATCTGACTCCTTTTATCTCTAACCCCAGAGCGGCTAAGGATTATGACATCATCACAGCCACACAATGACCTCACCTTCTCTTTAGAAGGCATGGCTGCAAGATGACTCTCCATAAAATTCAAAACACCCAGCCACATAGTTCCAGATGCTGATGCTTGGAAGTAATTATTTTCCTGCCATCATCTAAAGACTGAGTCTGACCTTCCTTTTTACAGGAAGTTTTGGTCCTCCTGCCTTCTTTGCAGGCAGCATTAAGCCATCAGCAAACACTTGCAGGATGAGGATAAACTGAATTGTGTTCAGAATATGGGGTGGGGATGAGAAAAATAAGATAGAATGAGAAATATGTTCAGCCTTGAGCAGAACAAAGGGCTGTCTTCATATGGCTTTGAGGGACAGGCTTGGCAAAGAAGAATTCAACTAGTTTTGTATGAGCCCAAAGAATAGGAAGGTTTAGGCTCAATATGAGAAAATACACAGCAAAATATTGTTTTAAAAGGCATGAGTTCTGCTACCATATGACCCAGCAATCCCACTCCTTGGAATACACCTGGAGAAAACTATAATTCACAGAGACACATGCACCCCAATGTTCACTGCAACACTATTTACAATAGCCAGGACATGGAAGCAATCTAAATGTCCATCAACAGGGGCATCGACAAAGAAGATGTGATATATATACAATGGAATAGTACTCAGCCATAAAAGGGAGCAAAATAGTGTCATTTGCAGAGACATAGGTAGACCCAGAGATGATCATACAGAGTGAAGTAAGTCAGAAAGAGAAAAACAAATATTGTGTGATATCACTTGTATGTGGAATCTAGAAAAATGGTACAGATGAACTTAACTGCAAAGCATAGAGACAAAGATGTGGAGAACAAACTTACAGATATCAAGGTGGGGAATAGAGGTGGGATGAACAGGGAGATTGGGATCGACATATATACACTACTTTGTATAAAATAAATAACTAATGAGGACCTACTGTATAGCACAGGGAACTCTACTCAGTGGTCTGTGGTGACCTGAATGGAAGAAGATCTAAAAAAGAGGGGATATACATATACATATAATTGATTCACTTTGCTGTACAGCAGAAACTAACACAACATTGTAAAGCAACTAGACTCCAATAAAAATTAAAAAAAATAAAAGGCATGAGTTCTGGGGTCAGACTGACCCAGTCACTAAGCACCCTCAGTGACCGTCTCATAGGATGATGAAGCGAAATGAGTAAATCCGGTGAAGCCCAGTGCCTAGCAAAAAGGAAGTGCTCAATAAATGTTAGCTCATTTCTTTTTTATTAATGACCACCTGTCAGAGCCATATTAGAACAGGAAGTAGAAAGGGTCTTGGAATAGAAAAGACCTGTGTTCAAATCCTGGCTCTGTCTGTCATTTACTGGTAATGAGATCTTGGTTAAGTTATTTCACCTCTGCAAACCTCAATTTCATCATGTGATATATATAAATAGTAATGGTAATGCCCACTTTGTAGAGTTGGAAGGACTAAGTGAAACGATGACTATATAGAGTCTAGTACCCAGCAAGGGCTCAGTACATGCTAGTTCCCTTTTCTATTCATGAAGGGGTATGGTCCACTGAGAGAGAATGAGCTCCCCAGCACTAGAGGTATTCAACCCAATAAGGTCACATTCTAAAGTCCTGGGGTTAAGACTTCAACATAGGAATCTGGGGGAAGACACAAATCAAACTATAACAGTGAGCTGCCTCAGACTAAAAGCTCACAGATGGCTGGATAGATGTTGTTGTGTTTCCCTCAAAAAAGTAAAATCTCCTTATCTTCTCCTATGAATTTTCTGTGGCACCTTTGGGGCCGTGGCTCACAGTTTGGAACCTCAGGGCAGGCCTGTTTACTGTCTTTGGGCTGAGTAGCCTGCTTATGCAAGAGGTTAACACCCATGTGAGTAGACATGAAAGCAACAGCTAATGGGAGTTCGTGGCTAATCCCTCGCCTCCTGGCCCCTCAGGTAGGACATCTCTGGAGCATGTTCTGTGATCCCCCAGAGGTCCCCTTCAGGACTGTCCTGGGGCAACCCCATTGCCTGCAGCACTTGTCTGCTCACCAAGGACCCAGCATCGGCTTCTACCCTTTCCTATTTCATTTTCCCACTCCCCTTCCAGGACTGCCTGGACAGCCTCCCAGTTATTTCCAAACTCTTGTTCCGCATCTGTTTCTGCAGAACCCAAGCTAAGTCAGTGTTGACTGAGATAACCAGGAAGTCAGACTTAGTCAGGTCTGGAAATCTTCCCTCTTTCTCATCTCAAGATCTGGACTTGTGACCTTCTTGGGTCATCTTGCCCCATCCTCAGCTTCTTCAGCTATGCCCACATGGATAGATCTCTAGGTGTTTCTGGGTATTCTCTACATCCCTTAAACACTGAGAGGCCAACGTGTTTTCAGATATGCAAATACATCCCCCAACAATGAAATGTTTGACAACTCAGATATGAAGTGATTGTTTAATTCTTAATTCCTGCTTGATTTATGCAAAATGGAAACTGAAAGACGTGAAGCGACAGGTATTTTATCCTCCCAATTTGCCCCAAAGAAAAGCATTTGAAGGGATTAAAAATAGATGTATCAAGTAGAAGAAAAATTTGAGAATGTGTCTGATGCCAGCTGGGGTAGCCCAAGTGAAATCTCCAAATCTGCTAAACACTTGCATTTCAGTCAGTACTACATATGTCTAGCATTAAAAACCTATTGGAAAAGTCATCATTTTCTGAATATCTTTAATATACTTGTCTGTGTTGCATCTAGCACCCAGAGAACTCCTTCTGGGTGTTTTTACTGAAATGTCAGCACTGGATTTACAAATTATGGGGCCCAGGGCAAAAGTAAAGCTTGGGGCTCCCATGACACCTGGTAACTGGCAAAATCTACTGATGACTTGCTGCCAGGATGAAATATCACTGGATTATGTGTATTAGCACTAACTCTACTGATTCCTGTATTTCATTAGATTAAAGAAGGATGACTACCTGCTGCATGGCCCCTTGGGGGCTCTTTGCCCCATTCTGGCCCGACTCCATTCTCTAAATTACACCCCAGGGGGAGAGCAGTGAATTTGAATCTTTGTAAACAAAGAGGAGAAAATGTAAAGTTAACCTCGCTCCCTTCCCCTTTCTCTTTATTCTGATTCACCAGACCCAGCAGCAGGGGATGTGGTATGGGCTACAGGAATATTCTTCATGAATTTCCCCCACTGGGGAGCTAGGATATGGTGGAAGCTACTTCCACAGATAAAGCTTTCCATTCTTTCACGCTTCAGGGTGCCATGTGTGAGGCTGCAGGACAGATTGGAATAGGGAATTGTCAATCCCATCTTACCAAGATAGAAACTGAAGTTCCTGGGATTTAGCACTTTGTTAGTGGTGTAGGTGGCCTGAGAATCCAGGTTTTATGGTTCTGAATTTAGTGGCTTCTTTCAGCACTCTGCCGCACTGGCTACATGCTTCGCGGTGTGTGTGTGTGTGTGTGTGTGTGTGTGTGTGTGTGTGTGTGGTTGCGTGTATATTCACACGGCAAAATAACCTAGGGTTACCTCTGCAAGGTATGCCAAAACAAGGGATTTCAAAGCCACCAGGGGCGGGGGGGCATGGGGGTGATTAGCTTCCCTAGTCTACTGGGAGATTTCCCTTAACATCCACATACCTCTCCATGGGGAGGATGGATAAATTAGGAAATTCGGAGTAGAATATACACACTACTGTATGTAAAACAGACAATAAAGACCTGTATAGCACAGGGAACTATAGTCAATATTTTGTAATAACCTATATGGGAAAAAGAATCTGAAAATATCTATATCTGTGGGCTTCCCTGGTGGCTCAGCCAGTAAAGAATCTGCCTGCAATGCAGGAGACTGGGATTCGATCCCTGGGCTGGGAAGATCCCTTGGAAAAGAAAATGGAACCCACTCCAGTATTCTTGCCTAGGAAATCCCATGGACAGAAGAGCCTGGGGTGCTACAGTCCATGGGGTTGCAAAAGTCGGACATGATTTAGTGACTAAACCACCACCATATATATATGTATACATATGAATATGGGTGCACGTTAAGTTGCTTCAGTCATGTCTGACTCTTCATGACCCTATGGACTAGGGCCTGCCAGGCTCCTCTGTCCATGGGATTCTCCTGGCAAGAATACTGGAGTAGGTTGCCATGCCCCACCCAGGGGATCTTCCCGACTCAGGGGCTGAACTCACATCTCATATATGTATACGTATGTCATACATATACATACATATATATGAATCACAGATATATATCTGAATGTGTGTATATGTGTGTGTGTGTGTGTGTGTGTATGAATCACTTTGCTATACACCTGAAACTAACTCAACATTGCAAATCAACCATACTTCAATTAAAAAAAAGACACATATACAAAAAAGACACCTTCATCAACACCCTCCCACCCTGTTCCCTGGTAGGAGAACACTCCCCTGCCATGTATTCCCATGATTTCCAAGTAGCTCACAATTTCTGTTCAGTACACTCTATCCTACTTCCTACCTGTATGAGTAGAATTCCATGTCCCCTACCCCTGTAAGATACATTCAAGTCCTAAACCCTGGGGCGCCTATGAATGTGACCTTATTTGGAATAAGATTATTTGCAGTTATAATCATGTTATGATGAGGTCGTACTGGATTAGGGTGGGCCCTAAACTCATGATCGGTGTCTTTATAAGAAGAATAACATTTGGACATAGAGACAGAGGACACGCAAGGAGAACTATAGTAGGGAATAACAAATCTGACTCCATATTAGATCTGTCTCTTTTACTTTAACCTTTGTATTCTGTTGTTTTTGCTTCAAGTTCTTGCCTGGATAATCCCAGGGGCAGGGGAGCCTGGTGGGCTGCCGTCTGTGGGGTCACACAGAGTCGGACACGACTGAAGTGACTTAGCAGCAGCAGCAGCAATCACTAAAGGGATGTTGCCTTAAGGTAACATAATGGTCCATCTCCGAGAATCTGCCCCCTACTTTCAACAACTTACCACTTTGTACTTTACCTCTTCACCTCCCTTCTCTTTGTTCTATCAAAGAAAGCCCAGAGCCCAGTAAGGTAATTCTCTAGGACATTAGTCTGCCATCTTCTCAGACTCGTGGCTTGCCAAATAAAGTCGCTATTCCTTGCCCCAACACTTCATCTTCTGATTCACTGGCCTTGTCATGTGGCAAGCAGAACAAGTTTGGACTCAGCAACAGAAGGGCAGGTGACAACAGAGGCAGAGGATGGAGTGATGTGTCTACAAGCTGAGGAATGCTGTGGATTGCCGGCTGTAAGCTGCCTTTTCCTAAACACACGCGGCTACTTTCCCTGATCTCCTGCCCATTGGATCAACCCACCTAGAAGCCAGAGGGCATGAGAACCTGCTGGTGCCATGGAAGTGGGTCTGGAGCAGCAAGCAGAAGATGCCTAGCATAAAGCACAACTTACTTTACACTGGAGAGCCTTTCTCACTGTTGGAATTTTTGCCTAACCCATGCGCAAGCATTACTTTACAAAGGCACAAATAAAAGTAAATGCCAGTTCCCTTCCCCACTGTGCACACAGAAGCAAAGAGAAAAGTATAATCCTCCGAAAAAAGAGAGAACAAATGGCTTCCTGTTCCAGGTACAGACCGTGGGCACAAGTTTCTTCCCTAGAGGGCGCAGTGGGCTAGGCAAGGCTGCTAGACTGATCATTATGAAGATGAAGTTGAAATGTCCCTATGTTTGTTTATCTGATCCCCAAAGCATCTCTTCCCCCTTGCTGCATCCCCCCCCACACCCCGCTTTTCTGGAAAGTGACAGCTAAGAATTTAGTTTACTATGCTCTTTCCTCTCTTTCCCTCCTCCTTTTCCTACCTCTCTCCCCATGTTTTCACTATAATTTCTTTTCATAACTTATAATTTTGAACTCACAATTCAACTACCCATTCAGAGGCAATTTTCCTGCTTTTACCTTCTTCTAAGCATCACTGTTTAGACAGTCGGGATGGGGTGGCCCAATTTTCAACTTCCTGACATCTACCTTCAAGACACTTTCTCTGCCTGCTCTCTCTGGCTTTGTCCTCTGCCACTGTCTGCGTCCTGTTCAAGGACAGCCTCAGAAGTACACAACTATTTCTTGTCTGGCAGTCACCCGACTTCTGGCACTTTGGTAGAAACTGTCTTTCTCTTAGCTTCAGTGACACTTCTTTCTCAATGAAATATGCTCTTTCAAACAGGTGTTGAGGAATATGACATTTGGAATACATAATAGCTGTATTCTAACATATACCTTCATCAGACAGTAGCTAAAAGAAGAAAAGGAACTCATTGAAGTGGAAAATCCATTCAAAGGATTTGCATATCTGCCACCCCCTAGCCACCCCCACACTGTCCTACCCCTAAATATGTTTTCCAAGTTTCTGACTTTTGTTTGCAAACTTCTTTCTCCCACTGAACAATTATGAAATCAAAATGAACTTTTTTCTTCTTACTTCATAATAACATTTGTTGGTTGTAGGAAAATTATAAAGAATTAACCAAAAATAAAAGTGCAGTTATTACCTGGGTATATTTCTTCCAGATATTCTTTCCAGAAGGTTTCTAAAAGTATATTTATGTTTCAAAATAAAAATAGGCTTTAAGAAATTTTTGACTGTAGAAGTAACATATGTATCTTTAAAATTAGATTTTAGAAAGCATACGTACCTTATATATAGATTCTTTTTTTTAGATTCCACATATGACATCACATAGTATTTATCTTTCTCTGACTTACTTCACTAAGTATAATATTCTCTAGGATCTATGCATTAAAAAAGAAAAAAACTGAGAATGAATTTTGTTTCATATGATAAAAGTATACATGTGGGGAAAAACTACCACCCCCCTATCCAGCAATTATTATTTAGTCTTTCGGCATATATAAGTCCATATTTTTCCAGATGCATCTATATCTATATCTTATCTCTTATTTTGACAAAAATTAGACTGTATTAAATATACTAATTTTTTAAAACCTACTGAAGTCTTTCCCTGTCAGCAAATACTGAGTTACACCATTATCTTTCATACATTTGGTACCACAATGAGAAATACATTTCAGATGTGTGCATATAGTACATATATATTTATAATTGGGATAAAACTTTCCTGAACCACTATTCACCACTATTATGTATGGTGTTTTCTGTTATTTTCTGTTTTATTCTCTTTCATTAAAAATATACAGGTTATGACCCAGTAATTGATTTTGAGACCACTAATGGGCTGCGCCCTGGAGGAGGGCATGGCAACCAACTCCAGTATTCTTGCCTGAAGAATCCCCATGGACAGAGGTGCCTGGTGGGCTGCAGCCCTTGGGGTCACAAAGAGTTGGACATGACTGAGCGACTAAGTACAGCACAACACAGCAATGGGTTGTGACTTGCATTTTGAAAAATATTCTCCTAGGTCACAATTTCAATAGCTTTATTGTATTTTGAACTCCACAGTTTTTAAGCTGCATGGAGTTATAGAGGAGGTTTTGTCCAGTCTCTTATTTTTATTTGCAGAGGAGTGAAAATTTTATTTTCTTGATAGCTGGTACAAGAATTCCCCTCAGGGAGGAAATTTTCTTTGTTTACAGAAATATCTTTATAACTGCTTGGAGTGGGGAGGCTGCTGTAGAAGAAGTGGCTGAACCACTTCATGCCAGGAATAAACAAACCTGGGATGGAGAACACCAAGCCACACGGTAGAGGGGGGTAGAACCTGAGTGAACAAAACAAAGGGCTTGCAGGAACAAGAATATCAAATATCGAATTTCTGTTATTTGCATTGCTGTGCTCTACACCCGTCGACTCTCTCAGGTGTTCAGTAAGGCTTAATATTACTCAGATTTCTTTCCAACAAGTGATGGAAATACAATTCAAATTGGATTAAGAAAAAATAAGCTGCTGCGGCGGCTGCTGCTAAGTCACTTCAGTCGTGTCTGACTCTGTGAGACCCCGTAGATGGCAGCCCACCAGGCTCCCCCATCCCTGGGATTCTCCAGGCAAGAATACGGGAGTGGGTTGCCATTTCCTTCTCCAACGCATAAAAGTGAAAAGTCAAAGTGAAGTCGCTCAGTCGTGTCCGACTCTTAGGAGTGGTTATTCACTTACAAAATTGAATACACCAGACATTCAGGGTCTCGAATAATGCCACTGACATTTGGTATCTTTTTAATATCTTTCCCTTTTTCTTGGTTCATTCTAAGGTATTGATTCCCAATGTGTGCTGTGCTGTGCTAAGTCGCTTCAGTTGTGTCCGACTCTTTGTGACCCCATGGACTGTAGCCCACCAGGCTCCTCTGTCCATGGAATTCTCCAGGCGAGAATATTGGAGTGGGTTGTCCTTCCCTTCTTCAGGGTATCTTCCCAACACAGGGATCAAACGGGGGTCACCTGCATTGCAGGCGGATTCTTAACCAGCTGAGCTACCAGGGAAGCCCTAATTCCCAATAGTTTTCTCTAAAAAGACCTCAGGCGAATTCTTATTTGATGGACTGGGATCATATGACCATCTTTGAACCAATCATTGTGGCCAGGGGGATGGAAAGCTCTGATTGGCCAGGGCCAGATCACATGTTCATGCTTGGATCTAGAGATAGTGTTACATTCACATCTTCTTGGCTTGAGGTGGGTGAGGAGTGGTTTGCAGAAAACTGGGTTCACAGTGGGAGAACCAATGGTGGGAGGCAAACACAACATACATGCCTGTAGACACAGCACCTCGTGGGAGGCGTGAACTTAGAGAGTGAGTGGGGCTCTGAGTTGCTTTGTTTGCCCCAGTGTAGAAATGGACTCCCTGAGAGGCACATCCAAATGATCCCTAAATAGAACTAAGAGCAAAAGGAAAGTATTCCTGGGATTTCACAGAAATCTCGGAGAAAGGGTGACATTTTTCTACGATTTTACAAAGGATATCCATATCAACCTTGTCTAGCTCTTAAAGGAAAGAAGATCTGAGGACATCTGAGTTGCATATATGGGGAAACCAAGGCCCAGAGAAGTTTCCAGACCTGTCCAAACAGCTAATATTTGCTAGAGCCTGGACTGAGCACAGTCTCTTGCCATGGCTTAGCAATGTTCCCTCCACATGACTCAGGTAGACTTCCCTCTGTTGTGCTGCTTACATCAAAGCTAGACATGTCTCAAAAACTCATTTCCCTGGACGTTCCTACTCCTATAAGCCCCTTGCTTGTCCTTGGGGCTGCCTGGGGCCTCTGCATAGACCTAGAAGGAGGAGCTTGTGTAGGAATAGACAGTCAGGCTCCAACTCTTTAGGAGACTGGGAACCTAGGTGTCTGAAAGGGAGGCATAAGATGCAGGGCCCAACAAGAAAAACAAATCAGCAGGGCAGGGTCAGTGGAATAAGCAGGAGTGACCAAGAAAGGACAAATGGCTAAAGAAAGTGGATTGATACTTATAAGGTACTTCCTATTACCAAGTATTTTGCATATATTATTTTATTCAGTCTTCATAAAAATTTTAATTTCAAGGAATGAAAGGGAAGAGGAGGAAAAGAAGTGTCCATCAGCAGGAGCCATGTTTTGAAGGGCTTTGAATTTGGCTACATGAATGAGTGAATGAATGAATGGAGTTTATACCTGTATTACTTTGTTGCTGTAACAAAGAACCATGAACTGAGGCCCTTCAGCAGCAGAAATTTCTTGTTTTACAGTTCTGGAGGCTAGAAGTCCTAGATCAAGGTGTCAGCAGGGTCCATTCCTTCTGAAGGCTGTAAGAATTTGTTCCATGCCTCTCTCTCCTAGCATCTGGTGGTTTTCAGGCCAATCTTAATATTCCCTGACTTATAAATGCATAACCCCAACCTCTGCCTTTAGCTTCTAGTGGCATTCTCTCCATGTGTGTGTTTGTGTCTGTGCCCCAAATTCACCTTTTTATAAGGACACAATTATACTGGATTAGGGCCCACCCTACCCCAGTATGACCTCATCTTTAATTACATTTGCTCTGACCTTGTTTTCAAGTAGGGTCACATTCTGAGATACTGGAGGTTAAGACTTCAACATCTGAATTGGGGCAGGGGGACACAGTTCAACCCATAACAGCCGCTAAGTGGAACCCTGAGAAAAGCTGGGTTCAGCAAAATTAAACAGATTAATTTAGGGCCTCTGTGGCGCTTTTACAACCTTACTGAAAAACCTCTTGCACTCCTCCCATTGAGAGCTGCGGCCTCTGTCCCATCCCCTGAGACAGAGGATGGTGGGAATGAAGCTATGTGACATCCAAGGTGGACCATAAAAGGCCATACCGCTTCCATTTCTTTCACTGAAATGCTGGACTGCGTCTAAGAAGTGTGAGTACCCTGGGGCCAGCCCTCTGAGAGGCACATAGATCCTCTCTGGCTGAGTTCCCAGCAGAGCCCAGCCTTCAAGTTATCTTGCTGAGGTGCCAGACAGGTTAAGTGAAAAAGCTCTCTGGCAGCAGTACCCTCCAGCTGCAGCTGGGAGAGGCTTCTGAGTTAAAGTCCCAGACATTGTGGAGGAAGGACAGGCAGTCCTGGCTGTGCCCTGCCTAGACCCCAAGCCACAGAATTAGTGAGCAGAAAAAAATGGTTCTTGTTTTAAGCCACTAAGTTTAGGGTTTGTGTTAATCAGTATCCTCAAGATAAACAAAACCAATATCAATGTCTATCTCTCAAGTCCAAAGGCAGCAGTAGGCAGAATTCCCTCTTCCTTACAGGACATCTGGGGCTTCCCTGGTGGCTCAGATGGTAAAGAATCTGCCTGCAGTGTAGAAGACCCAGATTCAATCCCTGGGTCAGGAAGATCCCATGGAGAAGAGAATGGCTACCCACTCCGGTATTCTTGCCTGGAGAATCCCATGGACTGAGGAGCTGTGGGTTACAGTCCATGAGGTCACAAGGAGTTGGACATGACCGAGCAACTAACACTTTCCCTGACCTCCCTAGAGGACATCACACTTTTTTCTTTCCAGGCCTTCAACTGATTAGGTGAGGCCCACCCACATTATAGAGGGAAATCTGCTTCACTGAAAGTCTACTGATATAAATGTTAATCTCATCTGGAAAAAAAACCAAAAACCTCCACAACATCACCTGGGTTAGTAGGCTAGGCCATGGTCTAGCCACGTTGGTACATAAATTAACCATCATTGGCTGATTTGTTACCTAGCAATAGCTAACCATAATAGCCCCTCACAGCCTCTCAGCCTGCTGCTGCATTGTGTGACTTTCCAAGTGAGTGACAATATGTTACATTTTCCAATTTTATTTGGGCAGATTTCCTGCCCTCCCTCCATCTCCCTTCCTCTTTTAAAGAGAGATCTTTGAGTATGTTGTTCTGCAGATCATGTCCTTAAGAAGCTTGAATGTAGCAGTTAACAGTCCCTGATTTGGAGTCTGAGCGAATTAGATTCAGTTCTTGGCTGTATTGGTTCTGAGCTGTGTGACCTTGAGAAATCTATTAAACCTCTCCGAGTGTCAATATCCTCATCTACAAAGTAAGACAGGCATACTGACCTTGGTGCCATTGTAAGGAATAAATTGAATGAGCCTTGGAAGGGGCTCAGTTCAGCACCAGGGCACATAGTTTTTAAAATTCATTCATTCATTCACCAAGAGGTCCAAGATTTTACCAGTCTGTGGTGCTGTCCTTCCTTTTAAAAGACCTTAATTATGAGGCTTAAGCTAACCCTCTCAATTTCAAGAAGCTTCTCTCCCTCCCCCTTCCCCTTTCTTCCTGTCTTTCTGGGTATGTGTTTTTTCCCCTTCTTCTCTTTATTTTCCCTTGTGAAGTCAGATTTCCTCCACTGGGGACCACATGCATGTTTCACAAATTTATCTTGCTTGTCACTGCAGCCAGCCATGGTTCTCTGGACCACTGCTTCACGTTTCCCGTGAGGCACTGCTCCTTCTACTTCAGCTCCCCTCCTTCTGCCTCCAGCTGCCACTCTGCTCTGCACACCTTCCCTCAAGCACAGCACAGACCTTGCCACCCACGGTGGCATGAGCAAAGAACAGGTTGCAACTTTTATGCTGACTTGCCTGGATATTCCAGGGCAGTGGGAGGGGAGTGGAAGTGAAGTGTTGGCTTCTAACTGTTACTGGAGAGAACGTGGTCAGAGATCATGGACACAACTCTCCAGACATTTACAGACGCCCCCGCCTCCCTTCATTGTGTCAGTGCCCGTGGTGGTCGGGACACTGCCTTGCCTTGGTGTTCGCACCTACTGCCCAGCCCAAGACCTGCTTCTCCACATCCTCATTGTCTGACCTCATTCCGGGATGGTGGGCAGTGGGAATTTCCACTGCCTTCAGGTGAAACCCAGCCCCATTATCAGGGAGATGTTGCCCTGTGGCCCTCTGTATTAGTCAGAGTCCTCCAGAGAAACCGAACCTATAGGATATGTATAGTTGACCCTTGAACAACATGGGTTTAGAAACTGCCAGTGTCCGTTTATATGCAGATCTTTTTTTCAATAAAT
This sequence comes from Budorcas taxicolor, assembly GCF_023091745.1. Taxonomy (NCBI): domain Eukaryota; kingdom Metazoa; phylum Chordata; class Mammalia; order Artiodactyla; family Bovidae; genus Budorcas; species Budorcas taxicolor. The sequence continues at coordinate 56,100,502 of NC_068926.1, forward strand.
ACATATAGGTGGTGCTAGTGGTAAAGAGGAGAAGGAAATGGCAACCCACTCCAGTGTTCTTGCCTGGAGAATCCCAGGGACGGGGGAGCCTGGTGGGCTGCCGTCTATGGGATCACACAGAGTCGGACACGACTGAAGTGACTTAGCAGTAGCAGTGGTAAAGAACCTGCCTGCCAGGTTTGGGAAGATCCCCTGGAGGAGGGCATGGTAACCCACTCCAGTAATCTTGCCTGGAGAATCCCATGGACAGAAGAGCCTGACGGGGTGCAGTCCATGGGGTTACAAAGAGTCGGACACAACTGAAGCGACTTAGCATGCATGCACTATATAATCATGATTGGTTGAATCTGTACATGTGAGACTATGGATACAAAAGCTGACAATGGGACTTGAGGATCTACAGATTCTTGTGTCTGTGGAAGTAGCAGAACCAATCCCTCGTGGATGCTGAGGATGGCAGCATGTGTGTATATATGTATACATGTGCTGCTGCTGGTAAGTCGCTTCAGTCGTGTCCGACTCTGTGAGACTCCATAGACAGCAGCCCACCAGGCTCTGCTGTCCCTGATTCTCCAGGCAAGAACATTGGAGTGGGTTGCCATTTCCTTCTCCAATGCATGAAAATGAAAAGTGAAAAGGAAGTCACTCAGTCATGTCCAACTCTTCATGACCCCATGGACTGCAGCCTACCAGGCTCCTCCATCCATGGGATTTTCCAGGCAAGAGTACTGGAGTGGGTTGCCATATATATGTGCAGAGATTTATTATAGAGAATTGCCTCACACGACATGGAGGCTGAGTAGAACACACCCAGAAGAGCCATGGTATAATTGCCATCCCAGCCCGAAGGCCTCAGATCCACGTGAGCCAATGAGGCTCCAGTCTGAGCCTGAAGGCAGAAGGCTGATGTCCCAACTCCAAGAGAGTTAAGGAGAGACAGAGAGTAGTCAGGAGAGACGGGCAGAGAGAATCCTTTCTTTCTACTCAGCCTTTCCTACACTTGAAGTCTCTAACAGATGATAGGCTGAGGCCCACCTGCACTGGGGAGGTGGGACCTCTTGACTCATTGATTCAAATGCTAAGCTCATCCAGAAACACCCTCACAGACACACCCAGAAATAATGTTTCCCTAAGTATCTGGGCCCCTCCCCATGGCCCAGCCAAGTTGACACATACAATTCACCATCACGCTTCATACTCCTGGACCAAGTTGCCCACTGTCAGCGCATTCTGGTTTTGCAGGGCATCCAGGGTTTGCAGGCCAGTCCTTTGCCCCACCTCCTCTCCATGCATGGGCAAGTGAGGTCTGAACGTCTTCCATCCTCAGAGCTCATCTTCACAAGCAGTACCTCATCACCTACAAACAGCCGCTCAAACAAGAAACTCACAAACATTCCCAAGAACTTGCACTAATTTAAAGGCTTACAATGTCTAAATCCACAGAAAGAAGGGACAAGGTGCTGGGGAGAAAGCAGATTTATTTAACTCTCATGGAAAGAGAAGGGGCTTCCCAAATGGTGCTAGTGGGAAAGAACCCGCCTGCCAGTGCAGAAGACATGAGACGTGGATTCGATCCCTGGGTCAGGAAGATCCCCCAGAGGAGGACATGGCAACCCACTCCAGTATTCTTGCCTGGAGAATCCCATGGACAGATAAGCCTGGCGGGCTGCAGTCCAGTAGGCTGCAGGGAGTTGGACATGACTGAAGCGACTTAGCACACAAGCATGCATGGAAAGAGAAGAGCCATTGGAATTAGTTGAACCTGGATTCAAATCCAAGTCTTGCCCGAACCCGTGCAGTTTTCACTTCTACGAGATGAAGCTTCTGCTTTAGAGAGCAGCTGTGAAGATGAAATGACAAATACCTGAAAAGGTGCCTGACGCATAGAACATCCTCAGCAAATGATGGCTACTGCCTCGGCCGTTTGTTGTTATGATTGTACTTTACTATTAAGATGGTTATTTGGAACTGAGATGTTGATGCCTTAAGATCAACATGGGTGACAATATTCTTGACTGGAAGTCAGTGGAGGAGGGGTCACTTATCCCTGTGGTAAAGTCTGGAGCTGAATTGGAAATATTCTGAAGTCTGTCCTAGTAGCCTTTCATTTTAAGGGAAGAAGCCTGGACTTTGGGTTCTAATCGGTGACACAAGTTTGAATCATAGCTTTGACTTATTAGCCATGTGACCTTGACCAGCTGATTAATCCCCCAAAGCCTCCAACTTCACATCTGTGAAATGGGGATAATGATATAGGTTGAGGACTGAAATGGCAACAATATAAGGGGATTGCTACTCTGTAGGCACTCATCATTTGGAAACTTTTAATATTGTCATTGTACCTTTTTTCCTAGACACCATTCAACAACCTGTAACAGATACTAAACTGACCGTTTTTAAATTGCCCCAGGAAGATTGTGGTGTGCTCTGCAACCCCTAATCCCAGAGGAGTACTCAGATGGATATTCATTGTTTTTATCAGCCCTGCATCCATCTCCCTTCTTCGGGGAACAGCATCCCAAATTTTTGGCAGGGGAGAAGGGTAGGGGGACTCACCACTCTGACACCCTCAGTCCATATAGTTCAGATAGGATTGGCCTCATAGTCCAGATACAAGATTGGGCATGTGACCCCGATCTAGCCAATGGGTATATTTTGTCCTCCAGGGGGCACAGTGATTGGTTCAGGTGATCCAGTGAGACTCTATTCTAGGAGATGATAGTTTGGAGGCTTGGAGTAACAGGGACCATCTTTCCTATGAGAGAGTTGCCAACAAAGAGAAGGACAGGTGGGAGATGTAGAGATTGAGCCTGATGACATGCAGTTGCTTCAGTCGTGTCTGACTCTTCGCAGTCCTACGGACTGTAGCCCACCAGGCTCCTCTTCCATGGGATTCTTCAGGCAAGAATACTGGAGCGGGTCGCCATGCCCTCCTCCAGGGGATATTCCCGACTCAGGGATTGAACCCGTGTCTCCTGCATCTCCTGCGCTGCAGGCGATTCTTTACCCACTGAGCCACCAGGGATGCCCGATGACACGCTTAAAGCCCCTGAATTGAGCTGAGCTCAAAAATTTCTTCAATACTGGATGCTTCCATTACAGGAGCCAACAGATTCCCTTTTGGGCTTAATGACATTTTGATGTGAGGTTAAATGATTTGTAACCAAACACATACTAACCAATGTAATTTTGCCCCCTCTCTGCTCCTGTTAATATACCTCAGTCACTCCTGGTGGCCTACAGTAGGAACATTTCACCAGGAAAAGAGAATTTCTATCAGGCTTCCTGAGTTGTCTCATAAGAGCCTGGTTTACAGCCCCAACAGAGATGTTCATAATTGGCCAGTGAGAGCAAGTAGCCAGGGTGGTGAATGTGTGCCAACAAATAATTCAAGCCGGCAGAGCTCTTGGGGTTTTATAATTATGTGGAAAGACCTGAGATTTCTGTAAGGCAGGGGTCAGCAAATTAGAATTCTCCCAGGGGCTCAGGGCTTCTGAATGCTGGTTTCTGATAATCTTGTTTATGTCCTAGGGCAAATAAATCCATCTTTTGTTCTGTGTTATTCAACTCTCAGCACTGTTTGTAATTAAAGGGGTGGAGGGTGGAGAAATGAATGAGTTCTTTAATTGGCTCTGTTCTGGGTGACATAGAGTAAGACAAAAAGGCCCTCATGGGCGGGAGAGGGAGTTGGGGGTGGCCTGCTCTGCCCTGGGAAACGGTGATAAAACCCGGGGCAGCTGGTGATCAAGTGGCAAAGGGGCGGAAATCTATCGTCATTAGTGTGATCAATGAGCACAGGCTGCGCCTCTGCTGGTCTGTGCCAGGGCCCTCCTGAAACACAGAGAGAACCTGAGCGAATGTGGCTGGTTTCAGAAGTCACCCCACCCCCACTCCTCTAGTCAAGGATACCCTGGCGGCAGTATTGCTCACCCCACACTCCATTTCCTACAACCGTGATTCTAGGGGAGAGAGGATGACAAATAAAGCAGATAGAATCTTACTAGATGGTCAGATAAAGATAAACACCACTTCCAACATAATTATGATAGAAAGAGGACACATAGAAAGTAATGACAGATGGGTCGGTTCCGTAGGTTGAGTGCTGTCTACGAGCTGAATGCTGGGTTGGAAGCAGTACATACACGGCTTCTTTTAATGCTCTCAAGAACTCCACGCTACTGGCACCACTGTCTGCATTTTTTGGAGGAAGAAATGGAGGTAGAAAGAGAGATGAAGTGACTTGCCGGAGGTCCCTTGTTGGGGAGTGATGAAGCTGGCATTCATCTCCGAGTCAATCAGACAACAAAGCAATGCTTGTGCTGGTTGCATGATGCCTCTCCAGTGCATTTCTGGAACTCTGCTTTGCCCCTCTAGAGCTTTCCAAATTTTTAAAACCAAGTCTTTGACTTCCCTGGTGGTCCAGGGGTTAAGAATTCACCGGCCAAGGCAGGGGACATGGGTTCAATCCCTGATCTGGCAAGACTGCACATGCTGCAGAGGCCAGGGCACCACAGCTGCTGAACCTGAGCGCCTAGAGCCTGTGCTCCCCAACAAGAGACGCCACTGCAGTGAGAAGCCTGCACACTGCAATGAAGAGTAGTCCCCACTGTCCGCAACTAGGGGAAGAATGCAGCAATGAAGACCCAGTGCAGCCAAACTAAATGAGTAAATAATTAATTTAAAGAACCAAATAAAAAGTTAAATAAAGTCAAGTCCTGTACTCTAAGTCTCAGGGTTTCATCTGTGAGATGGGGATTAACAACAATTTTATGTAGCAGAGTGTGTGGATGCAAATAACAAAAACAGACATTGGGTAGTTTAAGCAAGAAGGCAATGTTCAGGAAGGATACTGGGGAGCTCTTGGAGTTCTGGTCTCTGCTGGTTTTGCAGAGCAAGAGGGGCCCTATGCCCACCAAGAATCTCCCAGTGGGTGATTTTCCCCCAACAGGAAGGGTGTTCAGATGCTGAGTAGCTAAAATATACCCTTCACCCTGACTTTCTCATAGGGCTGTGTGGTGATGGATGGCTCATGTACCAGGCATGACACGTAGTAAATGCCCAGTGAATGGTAATTATTATTATTATTAATAATAACCAGAAAGAGGCAGCTCAGCCTGTCTCTACACTTGCCGTATAAATCCTGGGCCGCTTTTCCTGCTGGATGATTTAGATTTCCTTTGTGAACAGAGACATAAACCAAGCTAACATATCCTCGAGACAGAAGGATGCTGGCATGTCTTCAGATTGGTCACTAAAGCGTGTCCTAAATTGGGAAGAAATCAAAACAGATTGCATCTAATTTCTCACTGTTCCAAGCAAGAAATTACCTCTTTAAGGGAAACGCCATGACTTTCAAAGCTGTTTGCAAATATAGTGTTTGTGAAGTGTCTTGTCTTGGGTTTGGCTTGGATTTATTGGTTAGATTGTCTGCTCCCGTGGGGCTAGCTGGGTTTTCAAAGAGAAGAGGCACAAAGAATCAACTTTTCTCACTTCTTCCTTGTGCTGTTAGGAGACTGGTGAGCGCTACTCTTCCCACAATTGGCTGCATGGGTTCTTATGGTGAAAGCATGGGCTTTGTAGCCAGACAAACCTGGATTCAAATCCTGATTATACTATACCCTGCAGTTTTGTTTTCTTGGGCTCCAAAATCACTGTGAATGGTGACTGTAGCCATGAAATTAAAACATGCTTGTTCCTTGGAAGAAAAGCTATGACAAATGTAGACAGCATATTAAAAAGCAGAGATATCACTTTGACAACAAAGGTACCTATAGTCAAAGCTATGGTTTTTCCAGTAGTCATGCACAGATGTAAGAATTTGGGGCATAAAGAAGGCTGAGTATGGAAGAATTGATGTTCAAAAACTGGTGCTGGAGAAGACTCTTGAGAGTTCTTTGGACAGCAAAGAGATCAAACTAATCAGTCTTAAAGGAAATCAACCCTAAATATTCATTGGAAGGTCTGGTGCTGAAGCTGAGCTCCAATACTTTGGCCACCTGATGTGAAGAACTGACTCACTGGAAAAGACCCTGATGCTAGGAAAGATCGAAAGCAGGTGGAGAAGGGGACGACAGAGGATGAAATGGCTGGATGGCATCACTGACTCGATGGACGTGAGTTTGAGCAAGCTCTGGGAGACAGCGAAAGACAGGGAAGCCTGTGCTGCAGTCGGTGGGGCTGCAGAGTCAGATAAGAATGAGTAACTGAACAACAAAATATCCTGCAGTATACGCTTGGGGAAGTCACTCTATCTGTATGGATCTCTGCTTCCTCATCATATAAATGAGATCCTTATTATTTACTTCCTAGAGTTTGCAGTGGCCAGCAGCAACTGTTGGTCTTGCTCAGGGCTGATGCTGGCTCATTTGAAAGCTTTCTGTAAATCAGGAAAAGGCACTCCTTCTTCTAGCAGATGTTTCTGGGGCCAGAGTTCGTGGCTTACTGAGCAGAGCACAGGGCAGGCTTCTATGTCCCTTTTAGCCCCTCTACTGGTGCCCTTGTGCAGCGTGTGACCTGCACAACTATTCACAGTGGCCTTGTTATATCAGCCTATTTGATTTGACTTTTTAACCTTTCTTCTCTTCCATCCCAAAGGATGGGAACATAACCCAATTCTGCTTAAAGCCTCTGGCAATAGCGATCGGGTCACAGATTGGTCATGTGACCCGAACAGTCCAAAAAGAACTTTTCCCTGGGATTGACATACCCATGTTGGAAGGAAGTAACACTTTCTATTCATTGAGGAAATGGCAACCATGTTCCTCTTCACATGGAACAAGCCTACTTACAGTAGGGGGAAATGTGATGAACAGGCAAAGACAAAAAGAGATAAGTAAAAATGAGAGCTATAGAGAGGAAGTTTCTGAAGCCAGTTGTGGAGGATGGTTCCTGTGATTCTAAGCATGCATTCAGTTCTCTTAGTTCCATGAATCCAAATAATTCCCTCTGCATGACTCCCTTTATGCTTAAACTAGTGTGAGTTGGTTATTTGACACTTGCAACTAAAACTGTCCTGATAATTGGGTGGTTTCTGTAAGGTGTATTGTGTATGGAAAACCCCTAGCTCAGAGGGTCATTCCATAAACAATAGCTTATTATTGCCATACTATACCACATGGAATTCCCACCAATTTGCTTCTTTGGAGTCAAAGGGAAAGCGTTTTTTTACATTTGTGGTGTCAGATGTGCCATCAGCCCTTGATTTCATGCCCAAGGCAGACATCCATAACTCATTAACAAAAGATACTAATTAATAAGGCCATGGTGTGTTTTCAGTATTGTTCTTTGTTTTATTTTTGTTTAGACTGGGAATGTTCTGAGTCCTTCCTAACAGGCGCTACAGGCAGCTGCTGTTCATCATTTGGAAATGAAAGAGGAGATGAAACTAAACATTTTGATTTTAAGCCATTTGTGACAAAATCCATTGCAATTCATTTTTTTAAGCCTCTAACTCATGGCAGCGTGCCTACAGAGGTGAGAAAACGTTGCTTTAAATTAATGCCAGAAAATAAGGGACTCAGAACAGCACTGCAGAAGCCTAAATGGCTAATGAAGTTTGGCAGAAGGTTTTTGTGAGCATGTGTAGGGCAGCTGGGTCAACAGGCAAGCGAATTCCCAAAGACAGAAGCAAAGATTAGCTCAGCTTCACCACCGTATCTGGGGCAAAGCTCACTTCCTCCTCATTTTATGGGGATGAGGGTGGGTGGGAGGGTGACCTTGGTGAATTTTCCAGCCAGAGGAAGGCTCTGTGGTGGAATACAAAAAGAAAGTAAATATAAACAAAACAAGACACTCCAGATTTTTCTGCTCAGCTTGAAGAAGTCCAAAATCTGTCACTGACTGCTGAATCTAAGGTAGCACAAGGAAAAAAAAGTGAAAGTGAAAGTCACTCAGTCATGTCTGACTCTTTGCCACCCCATGGACTATACAGTTCTTGGAATTCTCCAGACCAGAATACTGGAGTGGGTAGCCTTTCCCTTCTCCAGGGCATCTTCCCAACCCAGGGATTGAACCCAGGTCTCCTGCATTGCAGGTGGATTCTTTACCAGCTGAGCCACAAGGGAAGTCCCAAAATACTGGAATGGGTAGCCTATCCCTTTTCCAGGGGATCTTCCTGACCCAGAGGTCAAACTGGGGTTTGCTGCATTGCAGGCAGATTCTTTACCAACTGAGCTATGAGGGAAGCCATGGGAGCAAACGGGGTCAAGTTCAGTGCAGTTGTTGTTCAGCTGCTAAGTTGTGTTCCACTCTGCAACCCCATGGATTGCAGCAGGCCAGCCTTCCCTAGCTTTCACTATCTCCCAGAGTTTGCTCAAATTCATGTCCATTGAGTTGATGAAGCTATCTAACCATCTCAAGTTCAACACTAGAAAATATAAGCAGATAAACTATTTCACATGCACTTTTATGTTCTCTAATGTTGGAGAAAACTCTTGAGAGTCCCTTGGACGGCAAGGAGATCCAACCAGTCCATTCTGAAGGAGATCAGCCCTGGGATTCCTTTGGAGGGAATGATGCTGAAGCTGAAACTCCAGTACTTCGGCCACCTCATTGAGTCAATGAGTTGACTCATTGGAAAAGACTTTGATGCTGGGAGGGATTGGGGGCAGGAGGAGAAGGGGACGACAGAGGGTGAGATGGCTGGATGGCATCACTAACTCGATGGATGTGAATCTGAGTGAACTCCAGGAGTTGGTGATGGACAGGCAGGCCTGGCGTGCTGCGATTCATGGAGTTGCAAAGAGTCGGACACGACTGAGCGACTGAACTGAACTGAACTGAATATGTTTTCACTGTGGTGAGATGTAGAATTTTAGGCATCTGATAAAGATGTATTTTTCATCATATAGATTCCTAGAAAAGCACCTGCTTGTGTAGAATAACCACAGAAAAATAACCCCCAAACAAGTCCTCTGTAACTGTTTTAAATTACTAATCACTTACTATATGCTCAGTTACTTTTTAACACGTTATCTTTAATCAAAAATAACAACTTTACCTCCATTTTGCAGAGGAAGAAACTGAGACAGGTTCCTGAGTAGACGAGCCCAGATTTAAAGGCAAGTTTTGTCACACTATTTCTGTCTTCATGTGCTTATATTTTTCTTTATAACAAATTACAAAAATAATTTGAAAAGTAAAAATGCAAATATAGGGTGAAAAAGTCTTCCTAATTAGTCCTTCTCATCCAATTTCCTAGAGGTAACAAATAGTACAAACGGAACGTGACATCTTTCAAGATCTTAGATAATGCCACACATAATATGTGTGCTTTCTAGGAAAGTCAGAAAATGGAGATAAGCGAAAAGAAAGATAAAGTGTCACAATTCAGAGATATCTGGGGAGAATGTGCTGATCTATTTCCTTCCTGTGCTATGTGTGAGTTAGTGTGTGTTTGTGTATGTGTATATGTGAATGCGTGTGCTTTTAGAAGAAACATTTATTGACTTCATGTCATGTGACCAGCCCTGTGGGAAAACAAGAGGAATGAGACCCAGCCCCAGCCTCTAGGTCTGATGGTCTAGCAGTAGTGAGGAACTGCAGGCTTTGCTTCACCTTTCCAGGGACTCCTGGTCTTTGTTTTTCCCATGAAGCAGTAAGGATGGTATGAGAGCCCCTCAGAGGGAAGGAGCGTGGACAGTGAGCACATCTCCTGAGTATGAAGTCCCTTGTGATTCCATATGTGCCCATTCTACAGATGAGGGGACTGAGGCTCCAAGAGGCTGAGATCTGCTGACCTGAGATCACACAGTTCTTAGGTGGCAGGGCTACTGTGCTACTCTTCCTACTGTGTAGCCCTCACCTGCCAGGAGTGGGTCAACCCTTATCCACAGGGAAGTGGGGTGAGCTCAGGACTGCTGGGTTCTGGGAGGGATGGTGTAACATGCAGGATTCAGGACACAGACTCCAGAGTTGGGTGCATCTGAGTTTGAATCTCAGTTCTGCTACTTCTGTGAATGAAAATTGTAGCCTGCCATATCAGCAAACAAAGGATGCCGTAGCCATCAAGCCATCCATCATTACCAAACACGCTGCCCTTTGCCAGACTCTCAGCCACCGCAGCCACCCCACAGACGGTGCACCCTGAGGGAACTCAGGATGGAAAAGAACAGGGCACTGGCCCTAGATAGCTGAGGTGCAAATCAAAGGAATGATTTCAGTGAGCCCAGACTCCTGCATCTTCTCATGCACAGAAAAGCCCTAGATTCATTAACTTGAGATGTCTGGCTTTCTTTAATTAACAGTAATCTTCTGATGTTCCAACTACCTGTGTTTTTTGGTTTTTTTTTTTTGCAAAAATTCCTTTGTATCTTGGCTCCTCTCTTACCTCTTCAGAGCAGTCCATTTGAGTGATCTGAGAGGCTGCCTCCTGGGCTTGAGTCCTCAGAAAGTCGGCCAAATAAAACATAATTCTCAACTTTTAGGCTGCCTTTTTTTTCCCCTCAGTCAACACTTCCATGCTGTGCAACACTTCTAGTACTTCCTCTCTGAGCCTCAGTGAGCTCACCTGTTAAATGGGGGCCATTATCCTACACAGTTTATAGGGTCATTGTGAGGGTTACAAGGGCTGGTGCACTGAAGTGAGCGCATAACCAGCTCAGCACAAAGCGAAGTGCTTACTGAGTGTTACTGTCATTTCTCTGCTTTCGGGAAGCCTGTGATTCAGGGAGACAAGGTGAGGGGACCCCCCCTCCTCCTGGGTCTGTGAGTCTATTTTATTTCTGATTGCCCTTGGGTACAGTTTGTTGTCACCATTATTCCAAGCACTTTGGGAGACAAAGGCTGGTTCTGGCTTCTGCGGACCTCTACTCTTCATCTGAAATCGTTTCTCTTCTCTGCCTACCTGATCTGACCTGACTAGTGCCTGACACTCAGTAAATAATTGCTGAAGATTGACTCATTTGGGGAATATTGAGAACTGTACTTCTCTGAGCTCGACAATCGCCTCTCTGTATAATGAGGATAGGAATACCCACCTCATCAGGTTACTGTGAGGATTAAGTAGATACTATATAAGGCGCTATGCACAGCGTTACTCACTCTCACCTCTCCTTTTTCTTTCCTTGGGGACTTTTCCATATGTGGTCACTTGGTTGAGTTGGGTGAGGGAAAGGCATTTTCTGTCTCGATGTTTCTCCCCACTCCCTGATGCTCAAGGGAGAGGATTTGGATGCCTTTCCCTGGCAGGCAGCCTCCTCACCTTCCCTATCCTGTCCTGCTTCCTTTTAGCTCCATCCTTAACCACTCTCGCCCAGAGTCCCTTGACCTGGCCCCTCTATTCCCCTAAAGAACTCTGCCTCCCTTTCACGCTTCTGTACTTACAGAGTTCTGAGATGGTTAAGTGGCAAAAACTAAATAGGATCTGGAAGTCACACCAGATCAGGTTTTCAATCAGAATTCACAAAAAGCGTAGTTGATCAGCTTTGCTCAACAGAGCAAATTTGATCAAATCCAGCCTGGACCTCAGCTGGCCAACAATGATGATGGACTAGCGCCTGATTTCCTCCACTGGTGCTGCAGACCTGAGTGGAATGCCCACACCAACGGTCTGAGATCTCTGGTCACTCATCCGTCCTCAGAGAAATCCTTCGAGAGAGGAGGGTTTCACTGGCTCCATTTTACAGATGGAACAACTGAGGCTCAGAGAGATGACTCAGTAGAAAACTGACTTGGAGGAAACTGGCTTGAAACAAAACATGTAGCTATTCTCTTGGGCATTTTGGAAATGTGTGAATGTGTTGGGTTTGCCCTGTTAGGAACTGGGGTGCTAAATTCGATTTTAGCTTTAAAGCTAAAGCATCATGCAAGATTACTTTCCCTCAGGACCAAATGGGAACAGAATTAGAGCATGCAGACATTGCGGAAGGGAGCTTCTTATCTGATAATGAAAAAGTATATTTAGCTCTGACAACCTCTACAGTCTGTGTAACTAAGGATTTTTACCCAAAATGGAAAGTGTCGTCAGTAGATAACTGATCCGGCCACTCTTCCACTAAATTCTATAAGAGAACCAGAACTGTCTGAACATAAGTGTGATGAAAGGAGAAGATGTCAATGGCAAATGATGGAGATAATGATGATGCATTTCTATTTTGCTGGGGGCCAGTCACTGCAATCAGCATGTTAAATATAGTTATGCTTCCCTCAAACTGGGAGGCAGGTATTTTTATCTCCAGGTTTCACTGAGGAAACTAACCTCAGAGAGGTGAAGTGACCTGCCTGAGGGCACACAGCGAGTAAGTGGCAGAGCTAGAATTCAAACCCTGATCTGTGTGAATTTAAAACCCACTCTCCTTTAATTGTATTAGCTCAGGCCCTGGGCTAGGTCCCAGGGATTCAGAGATGAACTGAGATAGCTGTGCCCTCACAGAGTCCCTCGTCTTACAGAAAATAAGAACCAGCTTGGTTAGAGCTCTCCTCTGAATCTCGAAGCATGCCTACATACAAGAGCATATCACAGCTTTCCAGTGAGGAAAGAAGGCGCTGAGGGCCCCAGGTGTGGGTTGGAACCCCTTCGTCTTAGTTCCGATTTTGTTGTCAGCACCTGTCTGAGATCTGAGCTGGGGGCCTCATCAGCTGGCTGTGCTCCGATGCTGGTGCGGGCAGCATGGAGTCTTGGCTCCCACCCCTACTGCTTATCCCCAATCTATCCTGAGGTTTAGCTTCAGAAAGAATAACTAGCAAGTCTCCTTCTCTAACTGCTGTCTGAAAGGAACAAACAAGATGCTCTTACACGAGCTGGCATCACGAACAAGGCAAATGTAACCTTTCTGGGGCTGTTGACTCACAGCAGTCATCCGTGGGCCCCCCACAATCTGCTTGGTGACACAGCTGCTGCTGTCCATCATTCATTCCTCCCATGGGGGCAAGAGCAGGTCCAGCCCATGGCTCATCAGTGAATACAAACACCCTGGGATTCACTCTAACCATCTGAAGATTCTGGTTGAACCTTCATCTGTACAACCAGCTGCCATTTATTCATCGCGTTCTACATATAACACCTATGGGAGGTTTTCTGTTCATAACCTGTTTGTTGAAACAGCAGGGCTTGTGGGGTATGATCCTAATTCTTGAGCACTTCCAGGACTGGTCTTCCTTGTCTCTGAATGAAGGTCAGACAGGCCCTAGAGCTCATCTGCTTATCTGCAAGTAAGAAAAACATGACGTCTTGATCCCCCAAACCATTTCAGTTCAGTAATGGATATGTCCAGTCCAGTGCAAGGGTCAGACCTCTGGACTTCACTACCTCAGGTTCGCTGCTGGCAGAAGCAGCTGGGAAAGGACCAGAGCAGCTTCTAGAGTTTACTCTAAGCGAGTGGGAACCCTGACCTCCAACTCCTTCCCCAGCCAGCCACTCTGCCCACCTCCCAGGGTTGGCAAGGGCACAGAGGGGCGGTGATGGGGAGGAAAAGGTCTCACTTGACCGGGACTGCTGTGAGCTGATTTCTGCTCGCTTCCACTCCCTCCTCGGCTGTTAGCATGAACTTTGGACCTGTCTCCATTGGCTCCCAAACAGAACAAAACCTTTACAGGAAGAAGGGAAAAAAGACCTCCTCTGCCTTCAGACACAGCGTTATGGGTGCTCAGCTTACTGTCTTTTGCAAGTTAGAAAAACGCTTCCCTGGTGGTCCAGTGGCTAAGACTGTCTTCCCAATGCAGGAGGCCTAGTCTGATCCCTGGTCAGGGAACTAGATTGCACATGCCGCAACTTAGCGACTGCATGCTGCAGCTAGATCACACATACCACAATGAAGATCAAAGATCCCCCATGCCGCAACTTAGAACTCTCATGCTGCAACCAGAGATCCTGCATGCTGCAACAAAGACAGGAGATCCCACATGCCGAAACTAAGACCCAGCGCAGCCAGATAAGTAAATATTCATTTTTTAAAAAAGCCTTCTCCTTCCGCATTTTTGCAAGCGCATAGTGGTGTGCCCACCCTGAGAGCGGCGTGTGGCTCTGCATTCTGCAAAATGCACTCTCTTGAAACTTTGTCCGATGCACTGAATGTCTGCCTGTCTGTGGGGACCCTGTGTGCACAGTCTCTCACCTGTGCTTCTCCGGCACCAGGCTTGCCTGTCTAATTGTGCAGTGATGATGTTCCCTCTGGCTTTGACTCAGTGTGGTTCACCTCCACAAACTGGGTCTCACCATCCCTCCAAGAAGCCTTCTTAGGCAAAGCGTCTTTCATATATCTCTAGGTCAGCACGTTCTCTCTCACTCTCCCCCCACCTTCTTCTCCTTCACCAAGGAAAACTCTGGACTTTTGTGGGGGTGCAGCTGCTTTTCAGACTGCACCCATCTTCAGTCAGACTTCCACCCCTTACATTTCTCAGGCACAAGTCAGACTCTGGTCCACAAGAATTCCATTCTCCATGGGACACAGATCATGCTCGCAAGTGTTCTCCTCAAAGCTCTTCCACTAGGCTTTAGATCAGGGAACACGGTCCTCTTACCCCCATGGAGTGGGGAGAATAAAGTGCCATAGCTCTCCATCATCTCACTGTAGAGAAATCCTCCTCTCTTATTCCTACTCTCTTCATATGTTACCTTGAATCCTCTTGGACCCTCAAGTTAGGTTAGAGGCTAAGGGTTAATGAAACATATTTGTCTCCTTTGCCCATCTTGTCGGGGATCTTATCCCTCTCTTTGGAACACAGGAAGACCTGGCATTTACTATTTCATTCCTCGCTTGCTTAGGGGACCCAGCCCAAATTCGGACAACATGTCAGTCAGCAGTAGAAACTGTCAAGTGTCCCATCAGAACTTATTGCGGCAGAGTGGAAAGGCCAATTTCCATCTGACAGTATTGGCATCATTGTGCCCGAAGACTTTCTTGGGAGGTGAGGAAGACCAGTCTGTCTCACTCCCAAGGCAGACCAGAAGTGCCAGGGAATGAAAAGTCCCTAGGAGCAGCCCTCAGCCAATGACCAGTGAGAATCTATGTGCAAAATTCCCAGATCCGGGACTTCCCTGGTAGTCCAGTGGTTAAGACTCCGTGCTCCCCACTCAGGGGACCTGTGTCTCCTCCCTGATTAGGGAACTAGGTCCCACAGGCTACAACTAAAGATCCTGAGTGCTGCAACTAACAACTGGTACAGCTGAATAAGTAAGAAATAAATAAAAATAAGTATAAAAAATTCCTCACTCCCAAGTTGGATTAACTCAGAGGCGAGTGATGAGTTCCCCATCAGATGATTTCTGATGCCCAGAGTGGTCACTGGCTTGAAAGCCAAACCCTCAATGGCTTTCTTGCCTCACCTCCTACTCCCTTTCCATCATCTCCTAAGTAAAACTATTACTTGCCCTCAAATCCTTAACATCCCTTTCTGGTGCAACTCAAACTATGACACACATAATACATCCAACCCTTAGAACAACCCTGATACTCCACATTTTTCAAGAGAGATGTCTTCCTGTCTGCACTGATGAGGCAAAGAGCCTAGGGGTGAAGTTGTTTAACCAATCAATCATGGTAAGACTAGGATTCAATCTAAGATTCATATTTCTCCAAAGACCTGCTTTTTCTCCCATATGACTCTGCATTCCAGCAGCTGTCAACCCTTTCCCTACAGTCCATAAACAAAAATCCTTTCAGTGGCCACTCCTGTCTAGCCTCAGAGTGTGTTCAATCTTGCCATCTCCTGATGTTTTCAACCTTATTTCGAAGTCATTTGCCCAATGCCATTCTTCAATCCCGACTTCATCCTGCTTTTAATCCTCTCAACTTCTAGCCTTAACTTATCCTCTAGACTCAATGCTGGGCACTACCTTCCTAGCCCTTGACTTTGGCCCATTGTCAAGCCCCATTGCTTAGAGAAAGGCTCTTCCCAGCTGGGCTGAGGCCCAGGACTCCTCCTTGTGGCACTGTCCATCACGGATGCTATTTTGCTTGGTTCATATTATGGCTGTCCCTGTAAATCCTCTTTCCTCTACGTCCTAACAGTCCATAACCTTAGCTAGAGCAAAACGATTGGATATCTATTACTCAAAATGTGAAAGCATGCCCACAAAATCACGCCCACTAGCTGAGCAAACCTGAGAGTTTTTCAGGGGAACTTGGGCACCACTGCCGGGAACCGGTGAAGTGGGAAGATTTTAATTGTTCCCAGGCTCGTGGCATCCACCTAATTTCCTCTAATGAGCGCACACAAAGCATTGAGGAGTCGTGCAGGATTGGATGGCAATTCAGTGCCTCATAATGTGGATGAATGGCAGTGCCCGTTCCACAGCGGTGCCTGTGCTGATGTCTGGGAGACGGTCTCCATGGATGCTAATTCAATTATGCTGAAACATAGAAGGAAATCAGCAGCCAAACCACCGCCTCGCTGCCAAGCTGTACCTTACCCAGGGCCCCGGTGCTCTTTCCTGCTGATTCAGCAGCAGATGGCCCTTCTGGTCTGAGAATGACCAGGGGCTGTGTTCTACTTGGAACAGCTATTTGGTTCTTCAAACAAACTTCTCATCCTAGACCTCCAAGCAGAGAAAATATTTTTGTGTCAATCTTTTCCCTGCATCCTTTCTCTCCAGAAATGCCTCTTGTTATTCATTGAACAACCACCCAAACATATGACAAGTTTGATATTAAATATATTGTTCAACCAATAAATCTTGAGGGAATACCAACTACAAGTTAGGCACTCTCCTAAACACTGAAAACACAGCAGGGGAGGGAAGGGGCAAAGATCTACATCTTCAGGAATTTATAGCCCTGCCCCTGGAGAAATACGAGCACTGACTAGATAGTATCAGATGAAATTAAGGAAGTCTCGTTAACTCTGTGATGGTAAATATGATATGGGGAGATTCATGTTGAATTGCTGCAGATGACATAACATGATGTATAAGATCGGCTTTTTAACAGCTGGCAGCTTGTGGGGAAAGAGCTGGGGCATAAGTGAAACCAGAATGGCCAGGTTTATTTTGTTTTTATTTTATATTACTGATGTTGGGAAAAGGAAAGAGGATTTTTTGGACAAAGTATTCCAATGGGAAGTGAGTCTCAGTCACTCTTGGGAAGGGGAGAAGCAATTATTTTTATAAATGGCTGAAATTTTCTAGAATAATATGTTTGAAAAAGATCATAAAGCATCTCCTCAGACAACCACAGGTGACTGGCAGGTTGTATGGCACAAGAGAGTCTTCCCAGGTGGCGCTAGTGGTCAAGAACCCGCCTGCCAATGCAGGAGACATAAAAGATGCGGGTTTGATCCCTGGGTCGGGAAGATCCCCTGGAGCAGAGCATGGCAACCCGCTCCAGTGTTCTTGCCTGGAGAATCCCCTGGACAGAGGAGCTGGCAGGCTACAGTCCTTAGGGTCGCACAGAGTCGGACAGGACTGAAATGACTTAATACGTGCACACATGGCATAAGAGACTAGTAGGAACTGTTCATATCATAGACACTGTAGGTCTGGGTCTTGCTTATAACCGATCTTTGGCCAGTGGTACGCTGCTCTAATAAAATCAGTATATGTGGTAGACAAAATTCTATGATGACCACGGCCCCACTGCGCCCATCACCCATTCCAGCAGTTATCTCCTCCTCCTGGTATTTATACCCTTTGTGATTCCCTACCCCTAAGGCTGGACCTAGTGACTTGTTTCACATTAATAGACTCCAGTAAAAAGATGGAATGTGACTTTGGAGATGTGATTTTAATTGCTAGTCTATGTCCGACGCAGGATACAGCATGCTTGGGGCTGGTGCACGGTGATGACCCAGAGAGATGTTATGCGGAGGGAAGTGGGAGGGGGGTTCATGTTTGGGAGCACATGTACACCGGTGGTGGATTCATGTCAATGTATGGCAAAGCCAATACAGTATTGTAAAATAAAATAAAGTAAAATAAAATAAAAGACTGTCTTCAATCGGGCTGGTGTTCTCTTCTTTGCTTGTGCTGAATCTTTACACATCGACTCAGCTCACGGGAAACACGTGCACCCTTGGCACCTGCTTCCACTGCAACCTTCTTCCCTCATCCTGTGATAGGCTGCAGCCACAAAATGACAATCCATACACTTTCCAGGTCTGAGTCAGATGCCCAGCCACCAGGAGTCCAGGCAAGGCATAACAAGCTGTTAACAGTTGACTCCCTGAATTTTCTCTCACAACTTTGCGGCCAGGAGTAATTGCTTCTTCCCTTCCCTAGAGAGACTGAGACTCACTTCACTTTGGAATACTTCCTCCAAAAAAATCTTCTGCCCATTTTCCAACTTCAACTTTTTTATACTCTGGAGGTGGGTATTGGATCAACGTTTACAAAACTGTGTTTGCCTGGAAACTTTGTAAGGCTGGCATCTTGCTTTGAAATGTCAACTGTTTGAATATCACATCTTACTTTTCGTTCATGGGGGCCTCAGCTGAAACCAAGACCCAAAGCATTCCACTTTAACATCCTCTTTTTAAAAATAAATAAATAAATTTAAAATCTATTTAATATTGGTTGCACAAGGTCTTCACTGCTGTCTGTGGGCTTTCTCTAGTTGCAGCAAGTGGGGGCTACTCATGGCAGTGGCTTCTTCAGTTGCAAAGCACAGGTGCTCAAGCTTCAGTAGTTGCTAAAGCCTGTGTGCCTAGTTGCTCATGGGCTTAATTGCTTCAGAGCATGTGGAATCTTCCTGGAGCAGGGATTGAACTCATGACCCCTGCATTGGCAGGCAGATTCTTAACCACTGGACCACTATGGAAGTCCTAACAACCAGGTTGCAGAGTTTCTGTTCAGAAAAGGTGGTTGTTATTTTTATACTGTTGTGGACTCAAAGGTCTTCCTGTATCCTCACTCTTTGCCATGTGACTTTGGAGCCCCTCTCATCAGAGGATGGAATCTATTTCCCAAACCTTGAATCTCCACTAACCTTGTAATTGTTTTTACCAAGGAAAGTGAAAGTGAAGTTGCTCAGTCATGTCTGACTCTTTCCCCGTGGACTGTAGCCTACCAGGCTCCTCCATTCATGGGATTCTTCAGGCAGTAATATTGGAGTGGGTTGCCATTTCCTTCTCCAAGGGATCTTCCCGACCCAGGGATCAAACTCAGGTCTCCTGCACTGCAGGCAGACGCTTTATCCTCTGAGCCACTAGGGAAGGCTTTTACCAATAGGCTGCAGCATAAGTAGCAGTATACATTTCCTGAGCCTTTTCAAGTGACCCTTCAGGAATCTGGCTTTTCTTTTGGAACCCTTCTGCTGCCCTGTGAGCAAATCTGTGGCTAGGGTGAGAGATCACATACAGAAGAGTTGAGTCAGCCCAGTTGTCCTGAGACATGTGAGACTACTCAACCAAGATCAGCAAAGCCATCAAACTGTCCACAGAGATGTGTGTGAACCTCACTGGGCTCTGCTCCAATGATCAGAAATGCCCAGCTGATCCACTGACTTGTGGTTAAAAATAATTGCTATTATATCCCACTGACACTTTCTGATTGTTTGTTATGCAGTGTTATGCTGGCAGCAGGTAACTGATACAATTGCGCTGGGATAACTAATGAGGCAGTTGTTTTTGAGCAGAGGTCCCTCTCCAGTACCAAGTGGCAAAGCTGATGGCCAGCTTGGCCTTGTCATCCATACATATCTCTCCTGGAGGAAGACTGTTTTCCTTCCTTACACATTCTCAGATTCAGCCCAGAGAGATTCCTCCTGGGCTTGTCAAAACTTTCCAGAATACAGTATCACAAACAGGACTTCCTTTGGCAGCTTGTTAGGATAATTGAAATGTGGGTGGAAGCTCATTAAGCTCCCCTTCGTCAACATTCTTCCTTCCAGGCCTGGGAGAAGCTGTGAGTGCTGTCACATCCCATTAGCACCGTGTCTGGGTGGCTTCCACACCTTTCCAGGCAAATCAAACACACAGGGTCTGCATTTAAGGGAAAACACATTTATCCCCACAGAGAGGGGTATGTTTATGGAAATTTAAAGACATGCATGCATCTGGCTTGGGTGGATGATGAAAAAGAGAACAAGAAGACCTAAAAATGCTTTGAAAGTATAAAGAATCAGGCAGGTTGCTATTGCACATATTTTTAAAAATTAGCATTTGAAGGCACTGGGTATTAATGGGTGCCCTTCTGCTTTTGTCTCATGCTGTCCCCCTACAAAAATCTATTTTATGGAGAGTATTCTGCCACGATAGTAATGGCAATCGTGATGTTAATTTTCATTGAGCATGTTTTATTTGTCAGGCTTTGTGCTAAGAGTTGTATTTAAATCATCTCATTTAAGCCCAAAGAGGAGAATCCTTGAATTCTGAAGTGGAGCCCATTTTGTTTTCTGGTATATATCCAGCCCATAGCACAGTTGGCGTTAGATGCTCAATAAACATGTAGTGAACAAATGAGTGAATGACAGTCTTGTGCAGTAGAGGTAATTATTCCCATCATTAAGATAAAGAAATGGGGCGGGGCCTCCCTGGTGGTCCAGTGGTTAAGAATCCACCTTGCAGTGCAGGGGATGCAAGTTTAATCCCTGGTTGGGGAACTAAGATCCCACATGCCTTGGAGCAACTAAACCCAAGTGCCACAACTAGAGAGTCTGTGTGCAGCTATGAAAGATTCAGTGCCTCAGTAAGACCTGACGCAGCCAAATAAAGAAAAAAAAAAAAAAAAAAAAAGACAAAGAAATGGGACATGGACAACTGACCCAAGTTCCTATAGCTAGTAACCGGCGGGAAGGGCTTACATCAGGAAATTCACATTCAGGGTTGCTGTTGTGACAATAACATAAAGCAGAGAAGATGAACACATAGTAGCATCACAGGTACCCAAATGAAGGCACCCCAGCACCAAAACAACCTGGGCTCAAATCTTCACTGCATCCCAACACAGCTGTCCCACTTAAAATACAGGATGTCATATCCCCTGCCGTAATGCTCTCGCAGTGCTGGGCTAGGACTCCCAGGAAAGAAAGTGTGGGCAAGAACTAAACAAACTCATCATTAAATGCTTTATATCAACAAACACCATATGCTGGTACAAATCAACCCGCAACAATTAGTTTCAAACAAATTTAACGACACGAAACCTGCCTCATACGATTGTTTTCAAGACAAGACTAAGATAATGCTCAATGATGCCTAGCACTGGATAAGTGCTTAATAATAACAGCTCATAATAAGTTAAGCTTGCTGAGCACATCCTGTGCACCAGGGCTCTGCCTGCACCATCTCACTTAATGTTTTCATCAAGTCTGTAAAGTGGACACTGTTCGGTGTCCCATTTTATAGTTGAAGAAACTGAGGGGCAGTGAAGTTCAGCAACCTGTGCAAGGTCAAACATCTAGTAGAAAGGCTAGCTTCTCTTTGCACTGGACACACTCTCTGGAGGAGGGGTGTGAGGGAGAACAAGGACCACTTTGACTGAGCTGGGACTAAAACCCAGGCTGAGCGTGGGTGGTTCCTGGCTTAAGGAGTTTCTGGCGTTCCCCGGCAGTTGTAAGCAGCTACTCTATGGCTCCTTTACAAGGTCTGAACCCTCTTGAAAGGCTTGCTTTGACATCTCCAGTACAGAGGAAATGGCACTTCTCCAACATCATCTTTAAAGGGGCATTGTGTTCTAGCAACTGCAAGAAGAAAATCCTCCATGGAGGATTACTTAAAATACTTGTGCTCTGATCAATTTAATCTGAGGTTGGCTATGTTTCATCACACTAGTCAACCCTGTTCTCTTGGTTGTAGCTGGCTGGAACTCCTTCTTGAGGAGGATTTCAGCAAACATCAACATGCTTGATAGGCAATGTCTGCCAGGGGCAAGGGAGAGTGGACACAGGAGTGTGCGCCATGAGTTACCAAGGCCACATTATCCACATGCACTGAAGTGGTAGTCGGGGAGGACAATGATACTGCCCTTTGTCAAAGGTTTTGGGGTGTTTCTCATAGATGCCTCCACATACCATGCACAATTACATGTTTGCACAAAGAGATGTTACTCTGTCATTTGAAAGGTCATTCTGTGAGTCTTACTCAGATTCAGATTGTCATTGAAACTCCACTATGTGACCAAGATTTTCTCTGGATATTTTCTTTTTATTCTCCTACTGGGTAGGAATTATGATTTCTAGTAGAGGAAACAGGTTCAGAGAGGTGAACTAACTTGACCAAGGCTGCACAGCGCCTAGTGCAGCGTCTGACACCTAGTAGGCAACTGACAAGTTGACCAGCTATTAAGTAGCAAAGCCATTTAGGCTGTAGGGTTTAAGCTTTGAGACCAGTGCTTATTCCTTGTCACAGCAGACGGGGATCTGGAGCCACTAGATGCTGTGGAGGAAGAATGTCACCTCCATGTCAATAAACAAAGGATGTTGGCGGCCATTAAGCCAGAGCCACTGCCACCACTCAAATTGTGCACGCCGAAGCAATCCAGGATGGAAAAAAAATAACAAAAAACAAACCCAGGATACTGCCTTGGAGAGCTAAGGTGCATATCGAAGAAATAATTTCAGTGAGCCCAGACTCCTGCATCTTCCCATCTATAGAAAAGCACTAGATTCATTAACTTGAGATGTCTGGTTTTCTTTAATTAACAGTAATTTTTGATGTTCCAACTGCCTAGATTTCATTGCAAAAATTCCTATATGTCCTGGATCCCTCTTTGTCTCTTTGTAGCAGTCCCTCTGAGCCACGTGAGAGGCTATCTCCTGGGCTTAAGTCCTCAGAAAATCCCACTGAATAAAACATAATTCTCAACTTTTAGATTGTGCATTTTTTTTATTTTTTGAAGTAGACAATGCCTTGGTAAATACAGAAACAAGTAGCTCAAGAAACCTGCAGTCTTCTTCCCTTTCTCCTCAGACTCCAATGCTCAGAGAGAATTCCAAATCTTCTGGTATGAGAAACAAAGGGTCACTGCGTTTTATCCAGCTAAGAAACACTAAATGGTAAATTGCCTTTACATTTTAAATTGCTAGAACCATCAGATTCAGTCTGCATACAAGTGCATCTTTGGGGGGTAATAGCCATTTTTATGCTGCTAATCTAGGAAAAGGAAAGACAACTCAGAAAGCAGACTGATGAAGGGTGGGGTGGCAGGCCTGAGGTTGATATGGTCTAGAGAAAAGCACAGGGTCTCTCTAGGCCTGTTTTCTCTGTAAGAAATTATATGTGATCTGTGTCCTGGTAACCACAGCAGGGGAGAGTTAAGAAAACCTAATAAGGAGTCTCCTGGCAAACAAAGTTCTGTGCAAAAACAAAATAATGAGAATGCTGCATGAGAAATACCCTTTGTGTTGGCAATAAGTCCCATCTGTTTGCTCAGGCCTCAAAGCTCTTTCAAATATCGCTTCCCATGTGATCATTGCAGTACGCTTGGATGTTGGTGAGGTGGCGGGAATGGGAGCCCAGGAAAGTGAAGCAATTTCTTCAAGGCCACACAGCTGAAAGCTGAGTGGCCACTGCATTTCTAGTTAGGGCCCGGCTGCAACACTGCGCCGCTGTGCCAAGAAGGGAGAGGGCAGGACTCCTGAGTCAGGGTTTGTTCAATGAATGCAAGTGACTGAGGAAGATGATGGTTGAAAAAACCCCTATAAACCTGTACAGGGACAATTTTTCTGAGTGTGACAAAAGCCTGAAAAATATAAATTATAGGACTTCCCTGGTCTTCCAGTGGTTAGGAATCCACCTTGCAATGCAGAGGACTCTGGTTCAATCTCTGGTTGGGGAGCTAAGTTCCCACATGTCACGGAGCAGTGAAGCCCGTGTGCCACAACCATAGAGCCCACAGGCCACAGTGAAAGATCCCACATGGTGCAATGAAGATGCCGGGTGCCACAACTAAGACCCGACGCAGCCAAATCAATAGTTTTTAAAAAATTCCTTCTGCCCCCCATTCATTCCCCTTCTTTAGAATTTATCCCAAGGAAATAGATAAGATATGAAGGTGGGATATCCAGACATTCATATCAATATTATCTGTAGGAGTCAAAATGTTATATCTAACCTAAACATACAACAGCAGGATGTTGGTTCAAATAAATATATAAATTAATTGTGGCATGTTTGTATTCTGGGCTTTAGAACTGTTGGATGAATAAAAGTAAGAATGTGTATGGTGGCTTAGCTACAGCGGTGTTTATGGCTGGTTTCTTTACAGGAGCAAAAGGAACGTAAGTTTAAATATCTATCAAGGATTTGGGTTTGTCAATGCACAGGAATTCTACATTGTTTTTCCAAGTTAAAGGAGCCAGTGGATATTTGTGGACACAAAAAGAGATGTCTAGTATAGAAGTAAAGTGAACAAAGCAGAAAAATAGGTTGCATACAGTCTGGTTTCTCTCTTTCACTCTGTCTGTAAGGATGTATGTGAAAACGTTAATAGAGGTTATCTTTGGATGATAGGAGCACATTTTCAATCAATAATAATTTGAATGATTCTTCTCATAGGTGCTGACATAGGATCATAATTCTTATTGTTGTGCTCTTATGCTGAGCCCTGTGTGTGTCTGTGCTTAGCTCACACACCTGAACCAATTCTGAACACGGCACAGCCTCACGGGACAGGTATTACTGCACCAAAGAGAGAGGGGCCCCAAGCCTGGGGTTCACCTGGGACGGGTGACAGAGAAGGGACAGGAAGGTGTCTAGCTTTGATAAGCATACCCTCTGTGCCGAGTACTCATATTAACACACCGTCATAATGAATCCTGCATTGTCTATTTAATGTCCCCCTCCAAATCACTTAGGTGAAAACTGAAGCTCAGCGAGGTTGAGTAACTTCTCAAGGTCACTCAGTTTGAAAGTGGCTCCAAAATACACATGATCTCCACCCAGGGTCTGTGGCTCAAAATATTTGCTTCTCCTCAGCCACAAGGGCCTGTTGATCACTGTGCTCAGCCTGGCTTTGGAGTAAAGGTGGAGGAAAAGTCTGGTTGGGACCTTAACATCTTTGTATCAAGCCCAGCTTCCATCCTTCAAGGGAAGCGGTGAATTTGTTGCCCCCCACCCCCCGCCCAAATCCTGCCTTTGACTTTGGAAACAAAACACAAGAGTCATACCAACTCTGCATAACTGTGAACACAGACCCTATATCTCCATCTAGCTGGGTCATCTTAGAGAGATTGCTTTACCTCCTAAAGCCTCAATTTCCTTACCTATAAAGTAGAGTTTATATTGCCCATCTTTATGGGGTTTCCATGAGGTTAGAAATAATATATGCAAAACACCTGGCACCCTCATCACTTAAAGAAGTTTTTTTTTTAAACTCATTCTAAAAATGTAGAGGTACTGACACGTGCAGAACATATACCCTTAGTGAAGCTAGTGACGAGCTAGGCAGATATGTATGTATTGGGGATCCTCGAGGAAAAGCACTTCAAGTCTTCTTTGCCAAATTAAAGTCAGTTCCACCTTAAAATTCCCCTCTGCAAATGCTTTGAAAGATGGCATTTAACTGATCATAACATCCTCAGACTCTCAGGCAGGCTCTTTCCTCTACTTGCTCATCACCGCTGATTACTCAAGATATTTTTATGTCAACAGAAAACAGCTCCCGCAAAATTAGACCCATCTACCTCCCCACTCCCTGCTTGTCCTCTGCTTCCAGCCTCTTGGAGCTGCCCCGCCACCTCTGAGGCTAATCCGTGGAAGGTCTATGCCTCTGCTGGGCTCCCAGGAGCCCACAACGGCTGAACTGGAGCGGCAGACTCTGGAGAGGCTGTCGTCTGGGGCCATGGAGGCTGCAGAGAGACAGGCAAAGCTCTGCTCCTTCTGTCTCTCCCGCTTGGTTTCCTCCAGTGTAGCCACCATTCATGTGCCAAGTGCCACCCATTGCACCCATCAGGAGAGACTCTCTTTTAAAACAGAGCAACCCTGTGTCCCACCCCTGACTTTGTTAGGTAGGTCCAGACGGAAAGAATTAATCCTAAAATAAATGCTGTTTGCAGATCACATCCAGGTAATACGTTCCTTCCATGGTAGCTCTTGGGCACACCCAGGGTTGGAATTCCTGGTTTTCATCTTGTCTTCCTGCTCCCCTTCCACCCTGACTGTCCCACAGACCTCCATGATATCATTAAAGGCATGGAGTATGTGACATTGTCTTCTCCGTTCTACTGCTTGGCAGAGTCCTGGGAATTAATATATCTCTGCTTGGGGACTTTTTTCCCTGGGAAAAAATCTTGGTCTTAAAAAAAGTGACCTTGGTTACCCCAGTTTCAGTGGCAAAGGAATGCTCCATATTCCAAGTCTATGGGGAAATTCTGGAGCCATGCAGAGGAACCCTAAGATTCTTGATCAAGGATGACTTTGTTTCCAGGGCACATGCGGCAATGTCTGGAGTATTTCTGTTGGCACAGCTAGGAGGAGAGTGTTACTGGCATCTAGTTCTACTAATGATAACACTAAATACTAGTTTAAACAAAAATTGTGATATTGTACAGAAGATAGTTTATGAAATATATGGGGGGCAGAAAGAAAGAAAAACTGGGGGCAGGGTCACTAAGAGAACTAATTATCTTCCGCAATAGAAATAATAGATAATGCTTACAATTGACAACCCAATAAATAACAGCATTAGGGCTTCCCTAGAGGCACAGTGGTTAAAAAAAAAATCCACCTGCCAGTGCAGGAGACACAGATTCAATCCCTGATCTAGGAAGATACCACATGCTGCAGAGTAACAAAGCCCGAGCACCACAAATCCTGAGCCAGTACTCTAGAGCCTGGGAGCTGCAGCTACTGAGCCCCTGAGCTCCTGAGGCCCACACACCCCAGAGCCCATGCTCCGCGACCAGAGAACCCACTGCAACGAGACGCAGGAACACTGCAACTAGAGGCAAAGCCCGCTCAGCAATGGAGACCCCCAAGTAAATAGGGTCGTGAAAATAATAACAGTATTAATACATTACTTAAAATGTGGAGATAAATACCAGAAAAGACATCCCCCAAAAGTGAACGTATTTGCTTTGATGGAGCAGGAGTGGGGAGTGATGTTTTCTGAGGAAGTAGAGGGGACTGCTGAAATTTTGTTAAAACTTTTATAATAAAATTTGGCTTTTAACTATGTACACGCATCGTTTTTGTCAAAATAAAAAAAGTAATTTAATTTAAAACATCCCCTCCAGCTGCTGTTTGAACCCAGAGACTGCGGGGGTTGGGGGGGGCAGGGAATGGAAGGAGGGAACCAATATCATAATTCTAAGCATTTCACTTTGCCCATGCTGCTGCTAAGTTGCTTCAGTCGTGTCTGACTCTGTGCGACCCCCGCAGACTCCGCCGTCCCTGGGATTCTCCAGGCAAGAACACTGGAGTGAGTTGCCATTTCCTTCTCCAATGCATGAAAGTGAAAAGTAAAGTGAAGTCGCTCAGTCGTGTCCGACTTCGCGACCCCATGGACTGCAGCCCACCAGGCTCCTCCGTCCATGGGATTTTCCAGGCAAGAGTACTGGAGTGGGGTGCCATCGCCTTCTCCACACTTTGCCCATAAAATTGTATAATGGCTCTGCCCATAAAAACATATCTCTTGGGCTTTGTTGTTATTTTACTTTGTGGTTTTATTACTCAACCAGAAGATGGAAATTACAGAATTTATTAATCTGTTTTATTAACAGGCTGGATATTTTGCCACCTTGGTCAAATCTGGGGTCCTGCCATTACTGAGCTTTTTTCTCTGTTGCACTTCTCTTCCACTCAGCAAAGATGCCTGCAACGGGAGCGGGAGAAATTGAAATTCCAGTCGTGTCTCTCCTTAGTTCGGTCTGATTTTCAGAAATTGCAGTAAATCAGTGGCATCGAAAATTGCCCTATTTTTTCTGGGGGTGTTGGTTTGGCTTGATGAGAAAGCAAAAAACAAATGGAGTTTATAAATGTAACTAATCAGGAAGTTAAAGAGAGGTTAAACCTAATGGATTAATCAAGTTCCTCTGGGAAGTAGGAAGAAAAGGTGGGAGGCGAGTGATGGGGCAGGCTTTTGTCCAGACTGATTTAATAAGCCTTCCACTAGAGTCAGCGCTTAGAGTGTCTGGGGCTCTCCCACTCCTGCCCCCATCTCTCTGTCTGTGCTTCTTGTTAAAGAGAGTTGAGAGCCACCCAAAAGTAGCTGTCTGGTGTGCTTAGTGGAGAGAACAGGGTACCAGGTGCTTGTAAGATTTCGGCTCTGATTTCTGATTCTGCCACTTACTAGTTGTGTGACCTTAGACATAAGCGAATGACTACTCACTCCAGTATTCTTGCCTGGAAAATTCCATGGGCAGAGGAGCTGGCAGGCTACAGTCCATGGGGTCACAAAGACTCAGACATGATTAAGCAACTAACACTTTTTTCTTTCCAGAAATATTCCTTCATCCTTTAAACCAATGTTATATTCATCTGTAAAATGGGGTAAGTATTCCAATCTCCCCAAGTCACAAGGCTTATAAAGGTCAACAGAAGTACTAGAGTAGGGTAAAAGCCTGAGGTGGAGGTGGACAGGCGAGACTGACCAGCACCCACAAGGCCCTGGAAGAAAGACGTGCGCGTCCTAGGCTGAGAGAGTAAAGGGGCAAGTGGTATTAGAGGAAACCGGTGCTCAGTGCAGAATATGAAAATCAGTGTAGATGACATTAAGAATCTTCATCTTTGAAAGCTGTGAGAAGATCTTAAACGATTTCAAAGATGGTAAGGATGCTTGAGATGATCAGGTTTGTGCTTTGAGATGATTTATTCCACATGTCCCTCATATTGTAGTCTCTCTCACATCTTTAGCTGTGGCCCAAGCCTTTTCCTTGAGTTTTCCCAGCTGTATATTCAAATACCTGTTAAACAATTCTCATAGTTGTTCCACCAGGCACTCACAGCCAGCATGTCCCAAAGTGAATTCATTACCATCATCCCTAAATCTGATTCTCCTCCTCCACCCCTTCACCTTCTTTTGTCTCTTTATAAATGGGACCTGTGGCAGAAACTTCTAGTTGCTTCTGAATGGTCATTCCCCTTTCTTAGTAGTAGAATCTTGGGCAATCTTCACAGGAAATCACTATATTGCTACATTTCCCAGCCTCACCACAGCTAGCTGTGGCTACATGACTGAGTTCCAGCTGAAGAGATATAAACTGGAAGTTTTGTTACCAGGAAATCTCATTAAGGGGGCTCCATTTTGTACTTCCACTTGTTCTCCTTCTTATACTCTGGAATGCAAGTGTGATGGCTGGAATTCCTGCAGTCATTTGGAACCCTGAGGTTAGAACAAATGTGACGGGATGGTAGAACAGATAGAAAGAACCAGGTTTTCTAAGTATTGAAGAGCTTCCGAATAGCCCTGGACTGCCTATCACCAGACGTCTTTCACCTCAGAGATATTCTTCTTTCTTGTATAAGTCACTGTAGTTTTGGATTTTCTGTTACTCACAGCTATGCCTTATTTTAAGTGACAGCCAGAATCCTGGAATTCCTTCCCTACATCTAATCTTATACCAAGCCCTGTCTCCCAGCAATCCTGGCTCCAATCCATCCCCGTTTACTATTTTCTTTTGAACCATGTCATTTCTTACCAGTATGACTGCAATAGCTTCTTCATTGACTCCCCACTTTTAACCTCTCCCCACTGATACCCATGCTCAAAGAATTTCCATGTTTAAATCAAGTAATCTTTCTAAAACTCAAAATGGTCCTGATACTTCTGAGAAATCATGGAATCGCGGACACTTAAAATACAGAGTTTAAGAGGCTCTCAGAGGTCATTTAATCTGGATTTTTAAGGTTTATTTGGCTTGGTGAAAAAGGAAAGGCAAATGAAGTAGTTTTCCATGGTTTTTCCAGTGGTCATGTATGGATGTGAGAGTAGGACTATAAAGAAAGCTGAGCGCCAAAGAATTGCTGCTTTTGAACTGTGGTGTTGGAGAAGACCCTTGAGAGTCCCTTGGACTACAAGGAGATCCAACCAGTCCATCCTAAAGGAGATCAGTCCTCAATATTCACTGAAAGGACTGATGCTGAAACCTGAAACTCCAATACTTTGGCCACCTGACGCAAAGAACTGACTCACTGAAAAAAGACCCTGATGCTGGGAAAGATTGCAGGCAGGAGGAGAAGGGATGACAGAGGATGAGATGGTTGGATGGCATCACCGACTCAATGGACACGAGTTTGAGCAAGCTCTGGGAGTTGGTAAGGGAGAGGGAAGCCTGGCGTGCTGCAATCCATGGGGTCACAAAGAGTCAGACGACTGAGTGACTGAACTGAACTGACGGGCCTTTTGCTATAAACAGTAAACAATTCCACATATAAAATATAGAAATGCACTTGTCTGGAGAAGACCCACAGTTGTCAGCAGCTTCTTCACAGGTGTTCACCAAAAGTTAAGCATCTCTAGTAAGTCTAACCACCCCACTTTATATATGGGGAAGCTGAGCCCAGAGAAGCTAAGTGACATGTCCATGGTCACAGAGAGGTTCAATGGCAGAACTGGAACAGAGCCTCCTATTTTCTCCAAACAAGGGCTACCAACTGGAAGCCAGTGAAGATGCTGAGCCCTCCTACACATCTTCTTAAGGACATTCTATTTTCACTCAGATTACTCAAATTGGACTCACACTGATGAGGGCTGGGGTAAAATTTGTACCTGTGAATACAAGGAATCTTAACATACTTATTAATTATATACATATCTGTTTACAGGAGAATAATACTATGAACCCATTAAGCACCATTATCAATGCATGATATAATAATTTCAATGTAATGCAACTAATATATTTCAGAGGAATGGAAGGAAGTATTCTAAAGTTGATGAAAACTGAATTATTTTGAGCTAGGATGTCCTTGAGGCAGTGATAATGGTTTCTCTCGGGAATTTCTTGATGGTTAGGACTCCATGCTTTCACAGCCAAGGGCCCAGGTTCAATCCCTGGTCAGGGAACTAAGATCCCACAAGACATGAAGCACAGCCAAAAAGAAAAATTGTTGATTTCCACCACATCTATTTGGTATGGTGCTTTACACTTTACCTAAAATTTTCACTTACTTTTTAAATTTTTTTTTTTTATCGTTTCATTCTAGAAATGTGAGAAGGAAGAGGGCAGAGAAAATAGAGTGTACTAGTTGGGAATATTATGGTTGCAAGCGAGAGAACACCCAACCTACACTAGCTTGAGGAAAAAAGAAAATCGCAGGGGGCAGGAGACGGTAAGATCATTGTCTCACGTGGCTGAATTGCCCTGACATGTTCCGACTCGGGCCTGGTTTGATCGAGGGGGAGATGGTAAGATCATTGTCTCATGTGGCTGAATTGCCCTGGCGTGTTCTGACTCGGGCCTGGTTTGATCGGGGGGTCCGTGCTGCTGCTAAGGCTCTGGCTTTCTTTCTGTGTGACTCTCTCTGCTGTTCTGTTGGCTTCATCCTCAGGCTGACTCATAGTGGACTTCTATTCTCACATCTTCATGTCACAAAGCCCAAAATGGGAACAGATGAGTTCCTGCGGCAGGCCTCATGGAGGACAGGGCATTTGTCTGTCCCAGAAATATCAGAAAAACCTCTCTTAGTGTCTTACTGGTGTGAACTGGGTCAGATGCCCGCCTCTCAACCAGTCACAATGGATGATGGATATAAGCACTTACTGGTTTGAGCCAACCAGAGCCCACTCTAGAACAGAGGGTGGGATCAATCCTACCAAAAACAATAGAGCAAAAGATGGTGGGGGTGGAGTTACCCACAGGGAAATGTGAGTGAGTGCTCTTGGTGGGAAAGAGTGAGTGGTCTCCAGAAACAACTTACACTGTTCATTGTACCGTGGACTGGAGAGGTTATGAGTCACACCCGTATGACATACAGATTCTGACACATGGGACCCGACATAAATTCACAGCTTTTTTTTGTTGGTTTCAAACTTTATACCATCAACACCTTGTCTAGAAATCTGAAGAATTTTCCTACCATTCATATATATCTACCAGCTCTGTTCTTGGCAAAAAAAGAAGAAAACTCATGACAATTAAGCTGAGCCAGGAACTTCCTGTCCATGCCCAATTAAAACACAGAGCCCAAACTCCAGATAATAAAGGCATTGAGATGGAACTTGGCATTGTCTTGATAAATAGGAATTCCCTTCAGTGTTATCATAGGAAGTAGCTGGACAGAAGCAAGTTCTGGTTATTTTTTTTTCTGGCCCCACACCCTTGTAAGTCAAGTTAACTTCAGTTTAAAGTCAGCAAGTCAGTTCTTTATGTCACAAATCAAATCACTCTATCACCTCCCCAATCACATGGATTTTTCTAGGATTTCAATTCATTATATATGAATTGAAGTAAGTCCCCAGGTTACTGCAACAGAGCCTGAAACTAACCTACAATGCACCTAGCTCTCTGTATTAGTAGTATCAGAGGAGATATATTAGTATTTCTAATCTACAAAGGAAGGCGCTGTGACTCCAAGAGCTAACAGCAGTTTCTCGAAAGTCACTGTATTAGAACAACTCAGTCTTTCCCTCCTGGATGTATTCTTAATTACTCACACAGTACACTTCACTTCCGACACTTCTGGTCACCAAAAGTGCATGGGTTTTTCCTACCAAGCAATTCTCCAGGACATCCACTGGATGTCCTACAATCTATCTCAATTCTAACACCATCCACGTGGAGTAGAGTTGATCCCATGGGTTAAAGGCTCAGTCCCACCCACTGCTCCTACCCCAGGTGGTAAGTCCTCAGGGTACCCACAGCCTCTGTCAGATGTAGCTGCTAATCAAAGGTTCCCATGACCCTAATTATTAGAGGCAGCTCCTAGAAACACAGGGAAACACATTTACCAGCTTATTAAAGGATATGATAGGGAATTCCTTGGTGGTCCAGTGGTTAAGACTTTGCCCTCCCAATGCAAGGGGCCTGGGTGCAATCCCTGGTGAAGGGACTAGATCCCACGTACTGCAACTAAGAGTTAACATGCCAAAATTAAGACCCAGCATGCCACAGCTGAAGGTGAAAGAGGAGAGTGAAAAAGTTGGCTTAAAGCTCAACGTTCAGAAAACTAAGATCATGGCATCTGGTCCCACCACTTCATGGGAAATAGATGGGGAAACAGTGGAAACAGTGTCAGACTTTATTTTGGGGGGCTCCAAAATCACTGCAGATGGTGACTGCAGCCATGAAATTAAAAGACACTTACTCCTTGGAAGGAAAGTTATGACCAACCTAGACAGCATATTAAAAAGCAGAGACATTACTTTGCCAACAAAGGTCTGTCTAGTCAAGGCTATGGTTTTTCCAGTGGTCATGTATGGATGTGAGAGTTGGACTGTGAAGAAAGCTGAGTGCCGAAGAATTGATGCTTTTGAACTGCGGTGTTGGAGAAGACTCTTGAGAGTCCCTTGGACTGCAAGGAGATCCAACCAGTCCATCCTAAAGGAGATCAGTCCTGGGTGTTCAATGGAAGGACTGACGTTGAAGCTGAAACTCCAATACTTTGGCCACCTGATGCGAAGAGCTGACTCATTTGAGAAGACCCTGATGCTGGGAAAGATTGAGGGCAGGAGCAGAAGGGGACGACAGAGGATGAGATGGTTGGATGGCATCACTGACTCGATGGACATGGTTTGGGTGAACTCTGGGAGTTGGTGATGGACAGGGAGGCCTGCTGTGCTGCAGTTCATGGGATCACCAAGAGTCAGACACAACTGAGCAACTGAACTGAACTGATGCTACAACTAAAACCTGCTGTGGCCAAATAAATAATTATTTTAAAATAAAGGATATGATAAAGGATAGAAAATAACAGAGAGATGAAGAGATACCTGGGTTGATGAGGTCTGGGAGGGCCCTGACCGAGGGGGCATCTGTCTCCATGGAGCTGGGAGCATCACTCCACTGTGTGTGGATGTGCTCACGAACCTGGAAGCTCCCCCAGATTCCATACTATTGGGATTCTGTGAAGCTGCATCATGTAGGCATGATCCATCATTAACCACATTTCCAGCCCCCCTCCTCTCTCTGGAGAAGGTGGCAGGGCCTGAAAATTTCAAGCTTCTAATAACAACTTGGTCTTTTGGGCGACCAGTGGCAACCTAAAATCACCTCATTAGAACAGAAAATGCTCCTAGTGTTCCCATCACTTAGGACATTACGAGGGTTTTAGGAGCCAGGAACCTGGGGCGCCAGAGACCAATATATCTGTTTTCCATCATCTCACAGTCACTGAACTAGTAAAGTGTTGAAGGTCTTTCCATGTGTGACTCTCACATGCCACACTTTTCACCAGGTGCCCGACACAAAGACACATCTTTGTCTTGTTTGAAGGCACGTGGAAGATGCTAGGATGAGAAAGCCTCTCCTGCCAGGATTTGACATCAGAGTCCCCTTCCCTGCCCACCCCATCCTTGCATCACTCATATCCAGGAATAAAAGCCTCACTGAAAGGTTTTAACAGGACCGCCTGCTCAGGACACAGAAAGCACCAACAGGAAACATCTGCTTTGCCAACACTGGTGCTTGTCTTGATTGAAATAGACAAATAGGAAAGCAGTCCCCAAGTCTGAGGACATTCTGAGTTGAGGGGGGGCTGGTGTTATTAGCCACACCCTGCAGAGCTAGAGATGGCAGGACCTGGGTGTTGAGAAGTGAGTCCCAGGCCAGTTGACATCCTCTTGGCCGAAATAACAATTAATCCCTGTTAAAAAACTGTGCCGTGAAGAAGCTTGGGGGGGCTCCTAGGGTTACTGCTACTATAAAGAAAGGGTTTTTAAATAGGAAAGAGTCTCTACTTCCCAAAGGGCACATGGTGCAATGTCTGCAGACATTTTTGGTTGTCAGTACTGGGGCAAGAGGGGGCACTACCAGCATCTAGTGGGTGGAGGCCAGGGATGCTACCCCACGTCCCAGAAAGCACAGGACAGCCCACAGCAAACAATTATCCAACCCAGAACGTCAATAGCACCGAGGATGAGAAATCAGACTTTTCATATGGAAGAAAGAATGAACTCACGGTGGTCAGTCCCAGCTCTGCCGTCACTATCAGAAGACCTCAAGCAAGTCTGTTGACCAAGCCTCTTGGCCTCTTTGAGTCTCTGGGTCCCATCTGTCAGAGGGGATGGAAATACTTCCCTCTTAGTAATGACTAGAGGGAGCCTGGGCATAAATCATGCCATTTAGTACCTGGCACAGATTGGGTACCCAGGAAACAATAACCACTTGGCTACTAGGGTCTGAAAGGTACCAGTGGGCCCCGGTGAAAGCCCAAACTCAGCATTTATTCCAAGGGGAAGCCAAAGGGCCTGTCATGTTCTTTTCCCTTCCTGGTATCGTCGCAACCTGTAGCTAGACACCGATTTGTATGTTTAATGCTTTCATGCCCCGCCCCCCCCCCCCCCCCCCCCCGCTGGTTTACCACTAGCTCCATCAAGGCATGCTCTGTGTTTCTGTTTGTTTGTTTGTAAATGGCAGCCCACTACAGTATTCTTGCCTGGAGAATCCCATGGACAGAGGAGCCTGGTTGACTACAGTCCGTGGGGTTGCAAAAAGTCAGACACGACTGAGCAACTCACACACACACACAACACCCAGCTGTGTCTGGCCAGATGGTATCTATTCAGTAATTGGAGCCAGACAACCTGAGTTGAAATCCTGGCTTCTCCACTCTTCAGCTGTGTGACCTTAGGCAAGTTACTTAACCTTTCTGTGCCTAATTTTCCTCCTCTATAACATAGAGAAGTATCTACCACGAAGAGTTGTGGTAATGGTTCAATAAGCTATCATATCTGTCTAGGGCCTGGCACCCTTATAAAAATTTATTATTATTATTATTACCATCATTTCTTTCTTGTTTTTAATTTAGTGAATGGCACTCTGGCACTGGATGCCAGCTCACAGGAGTAGACCTGCCTCTGCCTTTGGGGAGAGCTGGTTTCTGTGAATCATTTGGAGAAATAACTTGAGTTTGCAGAGAAACTGGCAGCCCAGCTGAGCAGAAAAGTAGAAGCCGAAGTAATTTCTGGTGGGAGGTTCACAGGGCCCCCTGGGTCACCCAACTGCTTCTCTCTCTCACCTGGAAGAAATGAGAATTGATTGGAAGCTCGTCCCATCTGAAAAGGTCTGTCGGCAGCCGGAACCGGTGCGTGTTGTCAAGGATGCTCTTGATGTTTGGTCCAGGGAGGAAGTGGTTCCTGATGATCTGCTCTTCCAGGAAGTGAGACAGACTCAGTGGAGAGACAGAATGAGGTCCCAGATGCCTGCTGGATTTGACTGCTCCCCTGAGGAACAGGAAGAGAGGATAATCAAGGGGTGGATAGGGAAGGATAACGGAGGGGAAGAGACCTGGTGGGAACCAACCCTGGGGAACTATGGGGAGGCTGGGAACACGGGGCCAGAAATGTGAGAGGATCAGAGATGGAGGAGAGAGGTGTTGAGCCGAGAAGTCTGAGAGCAACAACAGCAGCGACAACAATAATACTGCTGTGAACTGAGTGCCTACTGTATGCCAGGCACGTTATACACCTGGGCTCATGATGACTTAAACCCCTGTTAAAGTTTAACCCCTGGATGCCAGGCCTCATTCATCTGTGGATGATAAACCGGTCACACTTCTTGTGTTCACTCATACATTCACTTATTCATTCAGCAAACATTCACTGCACATCTAGGGTATGGCAGGCACTGTTCTAGGGACCGGGAATAGAGCAGAAAAGCAGACAGACCATCAGACCACACTCCCTGCCCTTGTGGAGCTGGCATTCTCCTGACTGAGAGTCAGCCACCAATGACAGGCATTAAAGGATGCAACTCAGGAACTGCCAAGTGGAAGAGACACTCAGGACGAAGGGCATCTATGCCCTCACCCTCCCAGCACCTCTGTGTGTTCTCTGGTCTGGAAGCTCTCAACTCCATCCTTTTGGGGTTTTTCTGGAGGCCTCATTACATAGGAATGACTGCAGGACTCACTGGCTGTTGGGGATTGATTCAACCTCCAGCTCCTCTCTCCCCGGAAGTTGATGGGTGGAACTGAAAGTTTTTAACCCTCTAATTACAAGACTGGCTCTCCCAGCAACCAGCTCCCATTGGTAGGTGGGGTTAAAAAGTTGCCTCATTAACATAACAAAAGACACCTTTGTTGATTTCATCACTTGAATTCAGAGGGGAGAAGACTCAAATCTGGATAAGGACACTCTGACCCCAAAAGAGTAGATGGAGCTCCTCAAACCTCCTGCTCCCTATATGTGTAAACACACACACACATTTATTCTGAACCATAGTACCACAAGCGACAAGTGAACCATGTGCGTATTTTGGAGAAGCGTGTGATGGGAAAGGAGCAGCAAGTGCAAAGGCCCTGAGGCAGGAATGTGTCTGGTGTGTTGGGGAATCGAAAGGAAGCCAGTGTCCAGGAGCACAGTGAGCAGAGGGGGCGGCAGTGGGAGGTGGGGGCAGAATAGGCTCAGGTGTTGGATCAAGTGAACCTCATGGCATCATAAGGATCTTGGTTTTTAATCCGAGTGAGACCATGACTCGTTGCAGAATCTCACACAGGGAAGTCATTTCATCTGACTTAGGTTTTAACAATTCCTCTGGCTGCTGTGTTGACAATAGCCTCCAGAAGGCAAGAGAGGAAGTGGAGGGACCGGTTAGGATCCCTCCTTGCTACTGCAAGGATCTGGGTAGCAGATGATGGTGGCTCAGACTAGGTAGTAACCATGGGGCTGGTGAGAAGGGCTGGACATATGGGGCCAGCGTTTGACGCAGGGGAAGTACTCCATAAATGATCCTTACTGTTGCTTGGTAGGCAAAGGAATCTGAGGACAAGAACAAACTGGAGAATTCTGCCCAATCCCCCTTGGCCTGCAGCATCAGTTTTAGGGGAGAGAAGACACTTAAATCTGGATAAGGGCACTCTGTCCCCAAAAGAGTAGATGGAGCTCCCCAAACTGCCTGCTCGTAAAGCCCTGCCAGAGAGTTTCTCCAAATGCAGGAAACTAAAATCTTCCATGATACCTAGATTCTTGGCAACCTCACTTTTCCAAACAAGGTCAAAACCTGCCCTTCAACTTCAATGCCTACTGCTGCCGCTAAGTTGCTTCAGTCATGGCTGACTCTGTGCGACCCCATAGACGGCAGCCCACCAGGCTCCCCCATCCCTGGGATTCTCTAGGCAAGAACACTGGAGTAGGTTGCCATTTCCTTCTCCAATGCATGAAAATGAAAAGTCAAAGTGAAGTCGCTCAGTCGTGTCCGACTCTTCGCGACCCCATGGACTGCAGTCTACCAGGCTCCTCCATCCATAGGATTTTCCAGGCAAGAGTACTGGAGCGGGGTGCCATAGGTGAAGTCTAATACCCTTAATACTTTTCTAGGTGATTAAATGGATCGTTTTTCTCAAGACAAAGAAGAAAAAATTGAGATTCATGATGGGGGTATGGAAGGGGTGGGCATGTTTTGATCACATAATGGAATATTTGAAACCCTGGGAAACTAGGGAAAAGGTCACCAACAAACTGTCCCCGCCTACCCACCCTCACCAGACTGGAGCTGCCTATCAGTTTGGGTATCCTGATCTATTCTCTCTACAGGCTATAAACTCCCAGAGGGGGAACCACACCTTTGAAAACTTTCCCCATAGGACCTTGAAAATATTAACAGTTAGAAGCTTTATGGAGAGATGGGCAGGTTCCTGTTAATACCAACAGCTAAGGTTTACTGAGTACCTGCCATATTCCAGGGACCATGTTACGAGCTTAACCTCTGTAAATCCTCAAAACATTTAAAAACCCAGAGGCTTCCCTGGCAGTCCAGTGGTTAAGACTCAGAGCTGCCAATGTGGCGGGTGCAGGTTCAATCCCTGGTGAGGGAACTAACAACACAGTCTTCATTTTTACTGCTTCAATTTATTTTCTTCTCTAGTATGCTTTTAAATGACTTCATAATATTGCTTTCTACAGATATGTCATTAGTTTATATAATTCCTTGTCATCGGACAATTAGATTTTCCAATTTTTTTCCCTATGCTTTTATAAGTGTTGCAAAGAACACAGCTGTAGTTAAATCTTTATACACATAAGTGATTATCTCCTTATCATAAATGATTAGAAGGCTGATTGCTAGGTGAATAGGCATGCATATCTGTTAAATGTTTGGATAGTTATTGTTAAATTATACTCCAGGCAGGTTGCAAAAATTTACATTTCCATGAGTAGTGTGTGAATGTGTCTGATCCAAGAAGTTTGGGGATTTGAGGGGGGGGTTGTTTTGATTTTTGCATTTTGGTTTTTTGTTTGCTTGCTGTTATTGTTCGTTTTTTATTAAATCTCCACTGTTTGTCATGGTATCTTGGTATACAACAGGCACACAGTACACGTTTGACACAACCTGAAGTCACAAGGAGTGACTACAGCATTACTTCTCTTGACCCAACTTTAGGCATCTTGTGTTCTTTGCAGCTACCACAGCTTCCTAACACACCTCATGGCATGCTCTTCTTTGGGAGAACCATTTCTAATTTCATCACGGAATGCAGAACCCCAGGGCAATAAATCCAAGCCAAGGACCCTCACATCTTTCAGCCCACGACCTCCCAAGAGTGGGTCTGTCCTTCCCTCTCTCTGAAATCCATCCCTGAGTAGAGAAAGACAGAAGAAAATGAGACAGATGGAGAGCTCATTAAAACAATCAATTATTTCAGTGCATTTGGACATGACAAAAGTACACCAGGGCATGTGGGTTTTTAATAAGGCCCGTGCCGGGCGAGCAGCCCCGGGACTGACTGGCAGAGAACGAGGCAATGCTTTCCAGGAGGCACCTACTGTGATAATGTTACCTGCCGTTTACGCCATGGCAGAAAATAGACATGGAATCAGAGAACGTTAAATCTGAGATAATGGGTTTTTTAATTGTTTTCAAATTTTGGATGAGCGTTTTAATTGAAGTGGTTGGGAGGTTAATATAACTTTTGTATTTGATTATCTGGCAAGGAGAAGGGGAAATGAAAAGTGGGGGAAATTGAGGTAGTCTTTTAAAGAAGAAAAAAACTCTCCTAACACATATCATGATAAATTCCATTTCTGTACAGTCGCTTTCATTAGACATGGCAGAGGCAAAATGATTTCTGTACGGAATTAGTGCCAAGATCAGAGAAGTGCTAACAGCCTGAGGTTCTAAGTTAACCCTCTGCATGCTGAGGAGGGGAAATCTTCATTCTTTCAGTGAATTGTTATTAAGGGTTGGAGAGGCTCTAGCGTTTTTGCAGTGGCCACTGTTAACAGACACAAAGCCACTCTCTATATCTTTTGTCTCTCAACAACTCAGATGTTTTATTATACTTATTCCACAAGTGAGGGAACTAAGGCTCAGAGAGGTTAAATGAGTTGCTGAAGGCCACACAGCTGGTGAGAGAAGGCTGGAACTCTGACCCAAACCCAGATGGCACTGTGGTCAGCGTAGTGTCAGAGTAATGGAGCAGAGTTGCATGTGCCTGGACACAAATCACCCACCACCACCACCACCGCCGCCCAAGAGCTCTGTGACCCTGGGCTTATTTATCCAGCCTCTTTGAGCCTCAATTTTATCTCCTATAAAATGGTAATAATAGTACCATCTGATTTTTTTTTTTTTAATTCTCTTTTGGCCATGCCGCATAGCATATAGGATCTTAGTTCCCTCACCAGGGATTGAACCTGCACCCGCCACATTGGCAGCTCTGAGTCTTAACCACTGGACTGCCAGGGAAGCCTCTGGGTTTTTAAATGTTTTGAGGATTTACAGAGGTTAAGCTCGTAACATGGTCCCTGGAATATGGCAGGTACTCAGTAAACCTTAGCTGTTGGTATTAACAGGAACCTGCCCATCTCTCCATAAAGCTTCTAACTGTTAGTATTTTCAAGGTCCTATGGGGAAAGTTTTCAAAGGTGTGGTTCCCCCTCTGGGAGTTTATAGCCTGTAGAGAGAATAGATCAGGATACCCAAACTGGCAGGCAGCTTCAGTTTGGTGCAGGGTGGGGACAGTTGGTTGGTGACCTTTTCCCTAGTTTTCCAGGATTTCAAATATTCCATTATGTGATCAAAACATGGCCACTCCTTCCATACTCCCATCACACTAAATGGTACAATATGTTTTATGGAAAGAAAGTATACGGCTATGACTGCATGGGGGAAAAAAAAGACTGGAAGGATCTGTGTTCCTCTGAGAAAATGAGAGTTATATCTATACTTGATGAGCTTTTTCTGTTCCAACTTTTTTCTCCTGTGATAATACATTACTTTTTCTGTTCAGAAAACAACAGTTGTTTCCAAAAAGAATATTCATGAATTGGAGGAGGAAATGGAGTGGGAATATTTGGGAATTAAAGCAGGTTTAAGACTTTTCCTTTTAACCTTGGGTTCCTATTACTCGCCTGTAGTAGTAAGATTTGGTGCAGTAATAGATGATATATATGTAGTAACATATGGGGCTTCCCTTGAGGCTTAGAGGGTAGAGAATCTGCCTGCAATGCAGGACACCTAGGTTCTATCCCTAGGTGTTGGGAAAATCCCCTGGAGAAGGAAATGGCAACACACTCCTGTACTTTTGCCTGGGAAATCCCATGGACAGAGGAGCCTGGTGGGCTACAGTCCATTGGGTTGCAAACATTCAGACACAACTTAGCAACTAAACCACAACTACTACATAGTAATATATAATTAACAAGAATTACTACCATCTCTCACCATTCCCCAACTTTTTATGCACACCAAGATAAGGTGCTCTGGCTCAATTTTTCCTGGATCAGACAAGCTATCGACTAATAATAACAATGCTTTTTCTTAACAAATAATGGACTCCAACAAAAACCTGGAATTAGTTCAATAACTGAACAGTCTTCAGCTGTTAGCAAGGATGGAGTAATATGAATGGGAATAACCTCCTGCCTGAAACAACTAAAAAACTGATGCAATATATGCCACAATGATTTCAAGCTATTGGAGCTCAGGAAACAAGGTCAGTGATCCCTGAGAGGCAAGAAACAAAAAGTCAGCCCAGCATTCCTCCATGAGAGAATTTCCAGGGTGCAGTGTAGGGAGCGGGCTTGGAGGACCCCCTGAAATGAGAAGCCATTGCTGAGAGTCTGGGGAACCCATGGTGGCAAAGTTCCCAGATCAGAAGAGCACTCATTCATATTACTCCATCCTCGCTAACAGCTGAAGAACTGGAGAAATGGTAGAGCCCTGGTAAGCCCATGCCTGTGAGTCCCTAGGGTTGGGGCCACTGGGGACTCTTCTGCAAAAACTAGAGATACTGGAGGGGGGTATCCCAATGGCCCAAGACAGTGACTCTTCCCATTAACCAGGACAGATAACCTCATGGATCCCAAGGTGCTATAGAGAATGCAGAAGGGTCCTGCTTCATGGGTGAGGAATAGTTAGCTCCAGACTGAGCAAGTTGTTTGTAAAAAGTCTATAAAGCAGGATTCCCCCAGACGGCTAACATAATGCTTAATAGTAACAGACTGGATTCTTTCCCCCAGTATCAGAAATAAGATGAGCATAGGACCAGAAACAGTAAACAACTATCACCTTTTCTATTTCACAATATCCTACTGGTAAAATAAGGCAAGGTAGACTCTACACATAGTCATCACCAGATGATCAATACTGAAATCAGACTGATTATATTCTTTGCAGCTGAAGATGGAGAAGCTCTATACAGGCAGCAAAAACAAGACCAGGAGCTGACTGTGACTCAGATCATTAACTCCTTGTTGCAAAATTCAGACTTAAATTGAATTAAGTAGGGAAAGCCACTAGACCATTAGGGTATGACCTAAATCAAATCCCCTATAATTAAACAGAAGAAGTGACAAATAGATTCAAGGGATTAGATCTAATAGACAGAGTGTCTGAAGAACTATGGACGAGGTTCGTGACAGTGTACAGGAGGCAGGGATCAAGACCATCCACCCAAAAAAAGAAATGCAAAACGGAACAATGGTTGTCTGAGGCG
Source organism: Budorcas taxicolor (assembly GCF_023091745.1). NCBI lineage: Eukaryota > Metazoa > Chordata > Mammalia > Artiodactyla > Bovidae > Budorcas > Budorcas taxicolor. The sequence continues at coordinate 56,143,345 of NC_068926.1, forward strand.
GCCTTACAAATAGTTGTGAAAAGAAGATAAGTGAAAGACAAAGGAGAAAAGGAAAGATATACCTATTTGAAAGCAGAGTTCCAAAGAACAGCAAGGAGAGATATAAAAGCCTTCCGGAGTGAACAATGCAAAGAAACAGAGGAAAACAACAAAATGGGAAAGACTAGAGATCTCTTCAAGAAAATTAGAGATGCCAAGGGAACATTTCATGCAAGGATGGGCACAATAAAGGACAGAAACGGTATGGACCTAGCAGAAACTGAAGATATTAAGACAAGGTGGTGAGAATACACAAAAGAACTGTACAAAAAAGATCTTCATGACCCAGATAACCACAATGGTGTGATCACCCACCTAGAGACAGACATCTTGAAATGCAAAGTCAAGTGGGCGTTAGGAAGCATCGCTATGAACAGAGCTAGCGGAGGTGATGGAAATAGCTCCAGTTGAGCTATTTCAAATCCTAAAAGATGATGCTGTGATAGTACTGCACTCAATATGCCAGGAACTTTGGAAAACTCAGCAGTGGCCACAGGACTGGAAAAGGTCAGTTTTCGGTCCAATCTCAAAGAAGGGCAATGCCAAAGAATGTTCAGACTATGCACAGTTACACTCATCTCACATGCTAGCAAAGTAATGCTCAAAATTCTCCAAGCCAGGCTTCAACAGTACCTGAACCAAGAACTTCCAGATGTACAAGCTGGATTTAGAAAAGGCAGAGGAACCAGAGATCAAACTGCCAACATCGGTTGGATCATAGAAAAAGCAAGAGTTCCAGAAAAACATCTACTTCTGCTTCACTGACTATTCTAAAGTCTTTGTGTGGCACAACAAACTGTGGAAAATTCTCAAAGAGATGGGATTACCAGATCACCTTACCTCCCTCCTGTGAAACCTGTATCCAGGTCAAGAAGCAACAGTTAGAACTGGACATGGAAAAATGGACTGGTTCCAAATTGGGAAAGGAGTATGTCAAGGCTGTATATTGTCACCCTGCCTATTTAACTTATGTGCAGAATATATCATGTGAAATGCCAGGCTGGATGAAGCACAAGCTGGAATCAAGATTTCTGGGAGAAATATCAATAACCTCAGATATGCAGATGACACCATCCTTCTGGCAGAAAGCAAAGAGGAACTAAAGAGCCTTTTGATGAAAGTCAAAGAGGAGAGTGAAAGAGTTGGCTTAAAACTCAACATTCAGAAAACTAAGATCATGGCATCCGGTCCCATCACTTCATGGCAAATAGATGGGGAAACAATGGAAACAGTGAGAGACTTTATTTTGGGGGGCTCTGAAATCACTGCAGATTGTGACTATAGCTATGAAATGAAAAGATGCCTGCTCCTTGGAAGAAAAGGTATGACCAACCTAGACAGCATATTAAAAAGCAGAGACATTACTTTGCCAACAAAGGTCTATCTAGTCAAAGCTATGGTTTTTCCAGTAGTCATGTATGGATATGAGAGTTGGACCATGAAGAAGGCTGAATGCCAAAGAATTGATGCTTTTGAACTGTGGTGTTGGAGAAGACTCTTGAGAGTCCCTCAGACTGCAAGGAGATTCAATCAATCAATCCTAAAGGAAATCAATCCTGAATACTTTTTTTTTTTTAATATTTATTTATTTGGCTGCACCAGGTCTTAGTTGCAGCATGTGAGATCTTGCTCCCTGACCAGGGATTGAACTTGGGTCCCCTCCATTGGGAGCTCAGAGTCTTAGCCACTGGACCACGAGAGAAGTCCCCTGAATATTCTTTGGAAGGACTGATGCTGAAGCTGAAGCTCCAATACTTTGGCCACCTGATGCAAAGAGCTGACTCATTAGGAAAGACCCTGATTCAGGGGAAAGATTGAAGGCAGGAGGAGAAGGGACAACAGAGAACGAGATGGTTGGATGGTATAACCAACTCAATGGACATGAGTTTGAGCAAGCTCCAAGAGACGGTGAAGGACAGGGAAGCCTGGCGTGCTGCAGTCCATGGGGTTGCAAAGAGTCAGACATGACTGAGCAACTGAACAACAACAACAAAAAGAAATAATGATATTTGGGGCTTCCCGGGTGGCTCAGTGGTAAAAAAAAAAAAAAAAAAAAAAAATCTGCCTGCCAATGCAGGAGATTTAGGTTTGACCCCTAGGTCAGAAAGATGCCTTGGAGAAGAAAATGGCAATCTACTCCAGTATTCTTGCCTGGAAAATCCCATGGACAGAGGAGCCTGGCAAGCTACAGTCCATGGGGTTGCGAAAGAGTCAGACACAACTTATCAACTAAACAAGATTAAAGAAGTAACAGGTATCCAGAAAAAAAAAAAAAAAAAAGAAGTAACAGGTATCCATACTGGAAAGGAAGAAGGAAAACACCTTTATTTTCAATGTGAAGATTTCTGTAGAAAATCCTGTGGAATCCACAAAAGAGCTAATAAGTGAGTTTAGCACAGAATTATTAAGAATTGCCTGGCCCAACTTATTACTACAAAAGGTGGAGAAACTGTTCCAGAAGAAAACAGAAGAGAAAGCTCACGTGACCCTGCTTTAAGCAAAGACTTCTTAGCTATGACACCAGGATTACAATCTATATAAAGACAAATGGACAAATCAGACTTCATCAAAATTAAGATCTTCTGCTTCTAGTTAAAGCAGCCCCAACAAACTAAGGACCACAGACTGAGTGGCTTATAAATCACAGACAGTTCTTACAGCTTTAGAGGCTGTTCATCCAAGATGAAGATGCCGACAGACTTACTGTCTGTTGAGGACAACTTCTCTGGTTCATAGCCCATGACTCCTCCCTGTATCCTCACAGGATGGAAGGGGTGGGGAGCTCTCTGGGGTCTTTTTCAAGGGCACTGATCTCACTTGTGAGGGCTCTGCTCTCATGACCCAATTACTCCTAATGGCCCCACCTCCAAATACCATCACCTTCGGAGTTAGAATTTCAACATATGAACCTCAGGGTGCGGGGGGGTGGGGGGGGGGCGGTGAGGCAGCGGCAGTGAAAACACCCAGAAGAACACAAGTTCTTCCTAGGAACATTTTTTCCTCTCTCATTTTATTACAGTGAAGTTTGCATGCTAAGTCGCTTCAGTCAGGTCTAACTCTGCAATGCTATGGACTAAAGCCCACCAGGCTCCGCTGTCCATAGGATTCTCCAGGCAAGGATAGTAAAGTGGGTTGCCATGCCCTCCTTCAGGGATCTTCCTGACCCAGGGATCGAACCCATGTCTTTTACATCTTCTGTGCTGTTGGGCAGGTTCTTTACCACTAGCGCCACCTGGGATATGCACAATGAAGTTTAACACTATAGAAAAGTTACATCACCTTGGAGGGTTCAAAGGCACTCTTCAGAGAACAAAAAGAGTTGCCACAAATTTCCAGAGAAAACTGTAATTCAAAAAGATACATGCACCTCAATGTTGGTTGCAGCGCTGTTCTCAGTAACTAAGATATTAAAACAACCTAAATGTTCCTTGACAGGTGAATGGATAAAGAAGATGTGGTGCACGTATACAATGGAGTAGTATTTAGCCCTAAAAAAGAATGAGATAATGCCATTTGCAACAACATGGATGTCCTAGAAGTGATCATACTAAGTCAGATGATATCACTTATATGTGGAATCTAAACTATGATACAAGTGAATTTACCGACAAAACAGAAACAGACTCACAGACAGAATAGATTCATGGTTGCCAAAGGGGGAGGAGGGTGAGGGATGGGTGGATTGGGAGTTTGGGATTAGCAGAAGCAAACCACTGCATAGAGAATGGATGAGCAAAGTTCTACTGCATAGAGAAGGAAACTATAGTCAATTTCCTATGATAAACCATAACAGAAAATATGAAAAAGAACATATTTTTAGGTGTAAATCACTTTTCTATACAGTAGAAATTAACACAACATGGTGTTACACATCTGAAACAGAAGGTTCTGGAGCAACACACACCCTGTATAGCAGACAGGACCTGGAGCAATCTTTACCACTCAGGGGAGAAGGATGCCACCATTTATAGGGGGAACTGACATGACATCAGGTTGGCTCATCGGTTACCAGGGAAGCCAGCAACCGGGGCAGGTGAGAAGCCTGTAGGCAGTTATTGATTATGCCTATCACATGATGGTAAAGAATCTGCCTGCAATGAGGGAAACCTGGGTGCAATCCCTGGGTTGGGAAGATCCCCTGGAGGAGGGCACGGCAACCCATTCCAGTATTCTCTTCTGGAGAATCCCCACGGACAGAGGAGCCTGGCAGGCTCCATGGGGTCCATGGGGTCTCAAAGAGCTGGACAAGACTGAATAACTAAGCACAACAACAATCACATGAGTGGACCAGGGGCTGGATGAGCAGGGAGTGAACAGAGATCAAGAGAATAGCCATGTTGAATGGCCTGCTCGTGCGCTCCACCCCACCTACCATGCATGACCCTTACACTCCTGGGCACCCCTCTTCTATGACGGCCCCGAGGTCAAGTGTACAAAGGTGCACTGCAATACCACAAATGTGATACAAGCAACAGCAGCTAAGGAGCATCAAGACTAAGATACCTGGTAAACTAGGGACAGTGATTTGCCTACAGGTGAGAAGACTTTGGGGCCAAGTACTTATCGGGTCAATTTTTCATGAAAATCCAGAGGATGATGACAAGAGCATCTCTCTGCAGACCCAGCAATCAGATTCACTTCATAGTGAGGCCACCAGTGTCTCCGCCTCTGCAAGCAGATTCTCTCCACTCAGACTCGGGAGGAAATAAAAGATGCTTAACAGGCACAACACCGGGGAGGTTATGACCATTAAGCAGAATACAAGCAGGAACAGCACTCTGAGATCATGCCAACCCCACCTGGGATTTTTGTCCTGGCCAGCAGTATTGTGTCACCTGTCCACCAGCAGTCTCCAGAGGTGGTGCTGAGTATTGGAGGGTTATAATATTAGAAATTTCACTGGAGGTATAATATAATGGTGCCTTTCTCTAGTAGGGGACAAGATTAATTACCTAAGTAGTCTTCAGTGGGGCTGGTAGACAACAGGTGAGATCTGTAAGTCCCTTTCTAATCTATTCCCCACAAGTTGGCAAACCCAGCCACTGGGGACTTACCTGCCAGTCCCAGGTCATTTATAATGTGCCCCTCTGGGGGGAGATCCTGTAGGCAAAAGTGAGCTATTGTCTTGACTGATAGTTGGCAACCTTTGGATCCTTTGGTGGTTAAGAGTTGAATTCAGATGGTATTGACTCTGGGTGCACAAGGAGTAGACAATGGGTGGGACGATGCCCTGAGATGTTCAGTTACAGTTCGCAGGGCTTGAATCAGCCTCCTGGCAACAGGTTGAGAACGTGGGTTTCCTGCTTCAGTCATTCAGTACTCCGTTCATCTTTTCCATTAGCCCGGCAGCGGTGGGGTTGAAAGGCTGTGGAAATGCCGATGGATGTCATCTTTACCAGCCCACTCCTGGACTTTGCGGTCCTCGGCCAATGTTGATGTCCATGGTGGGTCTTTATTTTGCACACAGCTGTTATAGGCCCCCAGCAGTGGTTTTTCTGCAGTGCTTGACAACCCAGGGTTGGCCTTCTGTAAGGTCTCGCACCTGTTGTAACGCAGTGTAGACGGTAGCTAGCTATGGTCTCATCCCTCTACTTCATTGTTCTGCCTTCTCCTGTAGCCAGGAACATGGACTGGAACTGGGACCAAAAGCCCAAGGGTATTCTTGTTATTCACATTCTGGGTAAATGGCCAAGTCCAATCTGAAAGCCTGTCCCTGAGTTAATATCCTTAAAGCCTGTGTCTCTCATTGTGTAGGGGAGCTGGGTTGGGGGTAAACTGGTCTTTCTTGACCAGATAACACCCAATTATGTAATAGACAATTCAGTTTGTTGCGTTCTGTGTGTATTCACCAGCCATCACCAGGCAGTCAGATGAGCCATGAACACAGAGTTACTCCTTCTAAATCAGAAAGAAACTCTGAGCTTACCAGGATATCTTCAGTGTAATGGAAGACACCTCCCAGAGTGGTCAGCTGCCACAAGGCCCCACACACGCGCTAGTGGACGGCCACCTCAGGGTCACCCCCTGCAACTTTCCATTCCCCATCCTTATTTCCAGACATCTCAGCGCTCGTGGGGATTTCTTCGGCCTCCTGGCTGGCCAGTTGTTGGACTGCACCCCGCAGGCCTGCAAACCCAGCTTCAGGACCAAAGAGCCAGGTAGAGACAGCGACAGAGACATCAATACCCTTTAGACAGGGGATCTTACACACCCAGAATGAAGGGTCCTGGAATGACACCCCCTTTGTGGATGTATGGCAGATGATAAGCAGGACGTGGAGACAACGTGCGCTATGTGGGGGAGGAGGCTACGATTTACAGGGGGATCTGGCGGCAGGTTGGCTTACCAGTTACCGGGGAAACCAGCGGCTGGGGCAGGGAGCTAGCAGTGGGCAGTTCCGACCAAGTGCTGTGATGAAGACGACGGGATAGACACCTGAGCGGAGCAGGGGCTGGTCAAGCAGGGGATGTGCAGGGAGCAAGAGAAGAGCCATCCTGAGTGGCCTGACCACCCAGAGGGCCACCCACACCAGGGAGGGCAATCTGCTGAAACAGATTCCACTGATTCAGAGGTGAACCTTGTCCAGAAACACCCTTGCAGACACACCTGGAATAACGTTTGGCAGGATATCTGGCCACCTGCAGCCCAGTCAAGTTGCACATAAAAATAACCATCACACGGAATAATAATCCAAGGTTGTGTGACAGTGTTGGTGGCTGGAGTTCAAGCTGTCCTCAAAGCTCTTGTTACACGGCCATGTTACTCCCCACGGATAGGGCACCCAGCCTTATCCAGGCAGGGTGATGACGCCTGCCTGATCCATGTGGACTTTCTGCATTCCTAAGGACACACGAGGTCCCAGGTTCTATATTATTTTTATGTTATTATGTTAGTTGCTCAGTCGTGTCTGACTCTTTGCAGCTCCATGGACTGTAGCCTGCTAGACTCCTCTGTCCATGGGATTCTCCAGGCAAGAATACTGGAGTGGGTTGCCATTCCCTTCTGCAAGGGATATTCCCGATCCAGGGATTGAACCTGGGTCTCCTGCATTGCAGACAGACTCCTTACCATCTGAGCCACCAGGGAAGCAACCAGGCTCTATGCATTTTATCTATATGCCCATGACTTTGGACTGTCCTGGTCTCCAGATGCATGGATATTTGTTGAGTGAATAAATCCCATTTGCCAGAAAGGGTAACTCACTTATTAACAGGTTCAAGCCTAGAATGGTCTGACTCCACAGTTACACCATCCTTCTTAAAAAGCCCCGTTCCAAACCCCTGCTTTTTCACTCCCCTTCTGCCCCTGCTCAGAAACATGACTTTGCCCCTCCAGGGGCTGCGGAACTTAAAATCTCAGCTCCCACAGGAGCACGCCTGGCAAAGACGCATCTTCCCCTTGCCAGACAGAATTCCCCAGCCTTCCACGGGTAGGGTAATAGATTCTGGGTGCAGGACCCCAAGCACACACCTTGCAGGTCAGCTGGCATCTCATCTCGACTTTCCTGCCCCAGTTTCTCCAGATGTGCAGGGGTTTGCTAGCTCTGCAATGCCAAGCGGTGGCGTTGTTAGGGGTTTTGTAATTTTCTTTTTTGCCTTTCTCTCTTTAAATCTCAGCAGCAGCTGCTTCCCCAGTTCATGGCAGCTTCTGCCTGTCTCAGACAGGCGTTAATATTGACAGAAGAGGCCCCACAGCCCAGCAGGGGATGAAGAGAAGCTGAGCAAGCTCATTAGGATGGCTTCTCGGCACCCTTTGGCAGCCCCAATTACTTGGTTCTGAGCAGCATGAATATGGATCAGTGAGAGGAAGGGGCTTAACTGGATTAGCTTTTTTTTTTTTTTTTTAGCACGGAGATAGTATAGAAGAGGACTTTAAGATCACTAGTTTTGCAGTCAGACAGACCTGGCTTCCAATCCCATCTCTGCCCTTTGCTCTCCACATGACCCTGGAAAAGAACGTTCACCACTCTGAACATCAGTTTCCTTATTTGTAAAATGGGCCTCAGGGTAATACTTCAGAAGTGTACTGTTATGATCACATGACTTTTAGCACAGGGCCTGGCCCATCATAAACATTCCACCAACACCGCACCGCAGTTCCTGGTGTCCTATTTAGAAATGGTCACATTCAGAGGAACTGGCCTTTTTTCTAAGAGTAGGGGAAACTTGGCCCAAAGTCTCCGACAGATTTTCCCTCATGGTTCATTGGTCAGCACTGATCCCTGCTAACTCCTAAGAGATTCTAATCCTATCTTTCCCAGCCTCCAAGTTCTGTAGTTCAAGAAACTAAGGCCCAGAGAGGCTGAGGGTATTGCCAGAGGTTGCACAGGAAGTCAGTGGCAGAATCAGGGCTAGAACCTGATGCCTAACCCAGAGTGTTTTGTATCCCCCATAACCCTTCTCTATTGGTGTTAAGATTTCCAAGGCTTTTTTTTTTAAATTAAAAAATATATACTTTTTGGCTGCACTATGCAATATGCAGGATCTTAGTTCCTCAGGGATTGAACTTGTATCCCCTGTAGTGGAAGCTTGAAATCTTAGCGGCTGGACCACCACGAAAGTCCCTTCAAGGCATTTTTCGCAAGGTATTTGTCAGCATCTGCAACCAATTTCCTGAGCACAGGCAGGAATCCCGGGCAAAGCCTCTTTCCTTTTCTCCTCTCTTTATCTTCTAGTCCAGGTGAGCAGCTCACTTAAGTCTTGCAGTCTCCAGTCAGCTCCCAAGAGCCCCGATGGAATAAGCCAGGCAAACATCTTACTCTCAGGGCTATTTGCATTCAAGCGACCTGCTGGAAGAGGGCAATGCTTAACCCAAAGTGATGAGTTCCTAGTGAGAGGATTTAAGGCAACTGTGCTGGAGATGTTTCAGGATGGGGGCTGATTTTCACTGGCTTTATTCTAATATACAGTAATCTTTTATTCTCTCTTGCTTTATTCATTCATTTATTTGATCAACTTGTTGAGAAATTTCAAGGGCCAGGCCAAGGACTTTGCTTAGTGATAACAATAGAAAAGTAAAGGTGGGTCAGATATTGTCGCTGCCTTTGGGAAAGTCAGAGAAGGGATCAGATGAGTACAACTGTGAGGCCGAGTGTCATGCCATGGCCTCGGAATGCATATCTCACTGCCTAGGCTTATCCAGGTAGGCTTCTTGGAGGAGGTGACATGATTGAGTTTTGAAGGACTGATATAAAGTCATCTCTTCCACTAGAAAGTAAGCTCCCCGAGAGTAAAGACTTTGAGTGTTTTTTTTCATGGCTACATCCCTAACAGTCAGAACAATGCCCAGCATTGCAGGTGCTCAATAAATATTGGTTAAATGAAGGCATATAAGGGGCTCCCCAGGTGGCACAGTGGTGAAGAATCCACCTGCCAAGGCAGGAGATGGAGGTTCAATCCTTGGGTCAGGAAGATCCCCTGGAGGAGGGCCTGGCCACTCCAATATTCCTGCCTGGAGAATCCCAGGGACAGAGGAGCCTGGCGGGCTACAGTCCATAAGATTGCACAGAGTTGGACACGACTGAAGCGACTTAGCATGCAGGCATAGAAAAGTAAAGATACAGGAAAGGAAAAAAAAAAAAAAAGTAAAGATACAGGAAAGGAATCCTGGCAGAAGAAACTGTGAGTTCAAAGGCATGGGATGCAAAAGGGCCCGGAACATCTGGAGATGGCAGGAAGCTCATTGCAGGTTTAGCACAGGATGTGGGGGGGCAGAAGGACCCTGAACCACAGGCTGAGTGGGGACTGATCAGGGACTCGTCCCTGAAGGCAACGGGAAGTTAGGGATAGATTTTCAGTGGAGAGGCGGCAGAACCACCTCTGTGCTTTAGAAAGACCATCCTGTCTGTCGTGAGGAGAAGAAAACGAGGATGAGGGAGAGATGGCGGTGCTGGAAGCCCAGAGCACCGTCTGTTCAACTAGTTTGCCCAAAGACCCCTAGCAAGAATGCCAGGCTTGACTGACAGGGCATGTGAGGGGGTGGCTGTGGACGCTGGAGGGAAGTTCGGTCCCTGCTTCACCTTCCTCGGCCTCCTGCTGGAAGGCACATGATCATGCAGAAAGGCCATTACCATCCCACCAGAAGAAGCCTTCCCTTGTTAAAATTCTGGGCCATGATGTCTTGTATTAAAGCTGATATTAAGCCATAAAATGTAATATGTTATGACACCATAAAATGCAGTGTAATTGCTATAGAACCATAAAATGTAATGTAACAGGCGCCGTGACCATTACACTGCTTCACAGCCTAAAACACTTAGCTTCCACTCTGCTTTTAGACAAACAAACAATTCCTATTCATTGCTACCTCTGGAGGAAGGTATAGGAAAATCAACCCAGATGAGCATGAATTGTAAGGCAAATGCCAAAGGAGGATGCAGTGGGGTGTGGAGGCAACCCCAGGCTTTGTAGTAAGACAGAACCTAGGTTTCAGTTTTTTTCAATAATGTCTAGATCAAGATCCCAAAAAAGCAGAGTCAGAGATGGGGGTTCAGACTAGATTTCTCCTAAAATCACATTGGCCTAACTCCTACAGGAAGACCACAAAGCTGCACCCAAACTGAGGCTGGGAGTTAGAGGAGGAAAAAGGGGAGCTCTGGTCTGTCATAGCTCTGGCCCACAAGCCCCCAGCAAGGGGAACCACCAGACCCATAAGAGCAGGTGTGAGCTGCCCCCAGGACTGAACTGACATCACTGACCTTCTGAAGCTTGCCCCATATCCTTTCGTGGCCGATTCAAACGCAGAACCATATAGGGAAGGCAGTTTGGGGCAAAGATTTTCATTTAACTAAGGTGACACAATGTAAGATGATTCTGAGAAGGGAAGGCAGAGTAAACAGGGAGTAGCGTCATAGCTGGGGAGCCAGCTATGGACAGGGACGAGGGGAGGCCTGTGGGTGCTCCCCCAGCAGGGGCCAAGGCTGTCTGGGGGCTCAAGCAGAAAGAAGGGATCGCTGAGCTGAGGGCAAAGGAGAAGGAGGAGTTAGCTAGGTGAGGTGGATGTGGAGGAAGACGCTGGTGGGTAGGGGGAAGGGGGGAAGGAAGGGTGAGGGCAGGTGAGGAGGAGAAAAAGGAGGAGGAGGAGGGAAAAGGGAAGGGAGAAGGAAAAGACAGAGAAGCAAGTTAAGAGAGAAAGGGACAAACAGTAAGAGGCAATGAAAGAAAGATGCAAAGAGAATATCTGAGAGAGGGACAGGAATTGGAGAGAATGAGGAATATACGAAGAGCATGTGTTTAGAACACGGACTGGAAGAACAGCATGAGGTGGGCTGGAGAAATAAGCAGGAAGCAATAACATATAAATATACAGAGAGAGATCCTCACACTTATGTAGACCCACACACCTATGTCGGTTCAGTTCAGATCAGTTCAGTCGCTCAGTTGTGTCTGACTCTTTGTGACCCCATGGACTGCAGCACACCAGGCTTCCCTGTCCATCACCAACTCCTGGAGCTTGCTCAGAATCATGGCCACTGAGTTGGTGATGCCATCCAACCATCTCATTCTCTGCTGTCCCCTTCTCCTCCTGCCGTCAATGTTTCCCAGCATCAGGGTCTTTTCCAGTGAGTCAGTTCTTCATATCAGGCTGCTAAAGTATTGGAGTTTCAGCTTCAGCATCAGTCCTTTCAGTGAATATTCAGGACTGGTTTCCTTTAGGATTGACTGGTTTGATCTCCTTGAAGTCCAAGGGACTTCTCCAACACCACAGTTCAAAAACATCATTTCTTTGGTACTCAGCTTTCTTTATAGTCCAACTCTCACATCCATACATGATTACTGGAAAAACTATAGCTTTGACTAGATGGACTTTTGTTGGTAAAGTAATGGCTCTGCTTTTTAATATGCTGTCTAGGTTGGTCATAGCTTTTCTTCCAAAGAGCAAGCGTCTTTTAATTTCATGGCTGCAGTCACCATCTGCAGTGATTTTGGAGCTCAAAAAAATAGTCTGCCACTGTTTCCATTGTTTCCCCATCTATTTCTCGTGAAGTGATGGGACCAGATGCCATGATCTTAGTTTTCTGAATGTTGAGTTTTAAGCCAACTTTTTCACTCCTCTTTGAATTTCATCAAAAGGCTCTTTATAGTTCCACTTTGCTTTCTGCCAGCGTGCTGCGATTCATGGGGTCGCAAAGAGTCAGACACGACTGTGCGGCTGAACTGAACTGATAAGGGTGGTGTCATCTGCATATATGAGGTTATTGATATTTCTCCCAGCAATCTTGATTCCAGCTTGTGCTTCACCCAGCCCAGCGTTTCTCACGATGTACTCTGCATATAAGTTAAGTAAGCAGAGTGACAATATACAGCCTTGACGTACTCCTTTTCCTATTTGGAACCATCTGTTGTTCCATGTCCAGTTCTAACTGTTGCTTCCTGACCTGCATATAGGTTTCTCAAGAGGCAGGTCAGGTGGCCTGGTAGTCCCATCTCTTTAAGAATTTTTCACAGTTTGTTGTGATCCACACAGCCAAAGGCTTTGCTGTAGTCAATAAAGCAGAAGTAGATGTTTTTCTGAAACACTCTTGCTTTTTCGATGATCCAACGGATGTTGGCAATTTGACCTCTGGTTCCTCTGCCTTATCTAAATCCAGCTTGAACATATGGAAGTTCACTGTTCATATATGGTTGAGGCCTGGCTTGCAGAATTTTGAGCATTACTTTGCTAGATGTGAGATGAGTGCAATTGTGTGGTAGTTTGAGCATTCTTTGGCATTGCCTTTCTTTGGGACTGGAATGAAAACTGACATTTTCCAGTCCTGTGGCCTCTGCTGAGTTTTCCAAATTTGCTGGCATGTTGAGTGCAGCACTTTCATAACATCATCTTTTAAGATTTCAAATAGCTCCACTGGAATTCCATCACCTCCACTAGCTTTGTTTGTAGTGATGCTTCTTAAGGTCCACTTGACTTCACATTCCAGGATGTCTGGCTCTAGGTGAGTGATCACAGCATCATAGTTATCTGGGTCATAAAGATCTTTTTTGTACAGTTCTTCTGTGTATTCTTGCCACCTCTTCTTAATATCTTCTGCTTCTGTTAGGTCCATGCTGTTTCTGTCCTTTATTGTGTCCATCTTTGCATGAAATGTTCCCTTGGTATCTCTAATTTCCTTGAAGAGATCTCTAGTCTTTTCCATTCTATTGTTTTCTTCTATTTCTTTGCATTGATTATGGAGGAAGGCTTTCTTATCTCTTCTTGCTATTCTTTGGAACCCTGCATTCAAATGGGTATATCTTTCCTTTTCTCCTTTGCCTTTCACTTCTCTTCTCAGCTATTTGTAAGACCTCCTCAGACAACCATTTTTCCCTTTTGCAATTATTTTTCTTGGGGATGGTCTTGATCACTGTCTTCTGTACAATGTCAAGAACCTCTGTCCATAGTTCATCAGGCACTCTATCTGATCTAATCCCTTGAATCTATTTGTCATTTCCACTGTATAATCGTAAAGGATTTGATTCAGGTCATACCTGAATGGTCTAGTGGTTTCCCCTACTTGCTTTAATTTCAGTCTGAATTTGGCAATAAGGAGCTCATGATCTGAGCCACAGTCAGCTCCCAGTTTTGTTTTTGCTGACTGTATAGAGCTTCTCCACCTTTGGCTGGAAACAATATAATCAATCTGATTTCAGTATTGACCATCTGGTGATGTCCATGTGTAGAGTCTTCTCTTATGTTGTTGGAAGAATATGTTTGCTATGACCAGTGTGTTCTCTTGGCAAAAGCCTTTGCCTTTCTTCATTTTGTTCTCCACGGTCAAATTTGCCTGTTACTCCAGGTATCTCTTCACTTTCTATTTTTGCATTCCAGTCCCTTATAACAAAAAGGATCTTTTTTGGGTGTTATTTCTAAAAGTTCTTGTAGATCTTCATAGAACCATTCAACTTCAACTTCTTCAGCATTACTGGTTGGGGCATAGACTTGGATCACTGTGAAACTGAATTGCTTGCCTTGGAAATGAACAGAGATCATTCTGTCATTTTTGAGGTCGCACCCAAGAACTGAATTTCGGACTTTTTTGTTGATTATGAGGGCTACTCCATTTCTTCTAAGGGATTCTTGCCAACAGTAGTAGATACAAAGGTCATCTGAGTTAAATTCACCCATTTCAGTCCATTTTAGTTCACTGATTCCTAAAATGTCGGTGTTCACTCTTGCCCTCTCCTGTTTGATCGCTTCCAATTTGCCTTGATTCATGGACCTAATATTCCAGGTTCCTATACAATATTGCTCTTTACAGCATCAGGCTTTACTTCTATCACCAGTCACATCCACAACTGGGTGTTGTTTTTGCTTTGGCTTCCTCTCTTCTTTCTGGAGCTATTTCTCCACTCTTCTCCAGTAGCATATTGGGCACCTATCGACCTGGGGAGTTCATCTTTCAGTGTCATATCTTTTTGACATTTGATGTTGGGGTTCTCAAGGCAAGAATACTGAAGTGATTTGCCTATATAGATAACCTATACCGTAAACACATAACAACACACCTGGTCAGCACACAACAGGCATCCACACCAGTCCACACAGAGACATGCACACAAAGACATAATTCCCCAATTGATTCACATCCTTCCACTCACACCCAAGGAGGCAACGGGGGTTACTTCTGCTCAGATCCTGGGCCAGAGTCTTGGAGTTCATTCTCCAAGAGCCTGTGCGTCATGCTTGCCCCACACTGGCTGAGCAGGTGGTGGGTGGTGTGGGTGCTCAGCAGAGTAGACGTGTCCTGTGGTCAGTAGCCCTAGCCAGGGGTGGAAAAGACAGTCCTTTCTAATAGGACAGCAAAACCCTACTGTGCCAAGCATGGGTTTGGCTTCTGGGGGCTTTAGGAAGAGGCCTTGTTTCTGATGCATGTTACAACTGGCTTCACAGTGTTAGTAGTGAATGTAACAGACTAGAAAAGCAGGGAGGAAATGAGGCAGCAGAAAGTCCCCACCGAGAGTTCTGGTAAGGCACCCAAAGAATCAATGAGCGGAAAGGACACAACTGGGGGCAGGGAAGTGTGCTCAGGAGCTGGCACTGGAAAGGCAAAGAGTAGAGTGGCCAGCCAGGGACCTCCCTGAATGACTCAGCTCTCTGCAAGTCTGTGTGTGCCTGAGTGTCTGCCTGTGAGGAAGAGCCACGTGGATTAGGATCCAGGGCTGCCTCTTGTATAAATATTTGTATACAAGTAAATGGAAGAGAGGGTTTAAAACCCCAGAAGCAAACAGTAAAGTTTTCTCAGGCTAGAGGAAGATATATTTTCTCCTGCGCCACCATCCCCCACTGCTATGTGCTTATTGAGGGTATTTGTTCAGGGAAGGGAAATCCACCAACAAATTTACTACGAGACAGGCAAAACATAAACCATGATTTCCACGTTTCTGCTAATTCTTAGTATTAGGATGGAGACTTGGACTGGATGCCACCGTCTTTTGTGAGGATGCACCACCAAGAATTTTGATTAACACTGAAGAAGGCTCAGGAGCTTGTCTGTGTTAAAGATTGAGAAAATACTCATTTGTTTAAGAAAATAAAATCAAAGGTTTCAGATATCCTCTGGCACTGGGGAAGTTGGCAAAGAATGTAGATCGGGGGAGTGAGGATGCATAATCAGAAGAGGTTTCAGGCAAGGGACCTAAGGGGAAAGCCAGTGTGCAAGAAGTTCCGGGCAGGGTCTTAGTTAAGGAGCTTTAAGGACGGAGATCCTAAAGGAAACCAACCCTGAATATTCATCGGAAGGACTGATGCTGAAGCTGAAGCTCCAATACTTTAGCCATCTGATGCAAAGAGCTGACTCACTGGAAAAGACCCTGATGCTGGGAAAGATGGAAGGCGGGAGGAGAAGGTGACAACAGAGAATGAGATGGTTGCCATCACCGACTCAAAGGACATGAGTCTGAGCAAGCTCCGGGAGATGGTGAAGAACAGAGAAGCCTGGCGTGCTGCAGTCCATGGGGTTATGAAGAGCTGGACGTGACTGAGCGACTGAACAACAAAGGATGGAGACGGTGAATATTGTATGTTAGGTTGTTTCCTATTTCACACTGTGCTGTAATTCACTCCTGATAGTCCCAAATCTTCCACAAAGTCTGTGCAGTAGTTGAGGTGAAGGTTAAGCTGCTGTAACAAAGAACCCCAAAATGCAGTGGATTAAGGAAGGCAGAAACTCTTACTTGTGAAGAAGTCCTGGGATGTGTGGTCTGGAATACATCAGATCTTGTTCCACATCCTCTTTTGGGACTCAGGTTCTTTCCCCAGAACTGTCCTCATCTGCATGGTTAGGCTGCATCCAAGCACATCCCTGTGCTTTGTATAAAGGGGAAGGGAGAAAAAGAATACCATGCACAATTTTCCTTTAAGCAAATGTGGCACTAGCTAACACATTGCTTGTGCTCACATTCCATTGGTTAATTCCATCTTGACCCAGGAAGTGAAGTGAAGTGAAGTCGCTCAGTCATGTCCGACTCTTTGCAACCCCATGGACTGCAGCCTACCAGGCTCCTCTGTCCATGGGATTCTCCAGGCAAGAATACTGGAGTGGGTTGTCATTTCCTTCTCCAGGGGATCTTCCCAACCCAGGGATTGAACCCAGGTCTCCCACATTGCAGGCAGACCCTTTAACCTCTGAGCCACCAGGGAAGCCGGGAAATGTAGTCCCCAGCTAAGCAGCCATGTGCTCATCTATCTCTATGGAAGAAGGTGAGGAGGGAATTGTTAGAAAACACATTGTTATCTATTGCAGTCTTGGGTCTGGGCTAAGCCACCATAGTTCCTTACTAGATTATTGTAATAGTCTCCCAACTGCATGCTCAGTCCCTTTATTCTATTCTATTCTCCCCTCCCCTAAAGATTTCTTAATCTATTAAACACACTTTTTGCACTATTATGCTCAGCCAGCTTTGAATTTATTCTATCACAAAAAAATTGTATCTTAAGGAATTCCCTGCTGGTCCAGTAGTTAGGACTCCATACTTCCACTGCGGGGTATGGGTTTGATCCCCGGTTAGGGAACTAAGATCCTGCCTGCCAGGCAGCATAGCCAATAAATAAACAAAAATTTAAAATTGCAACTTAGTTGTTGACTTCCATTCTATTTTGAAAGCAACACCTGGAAGTGCTGCAAAAGCTTGTTACTCTCTGCTCAAAATGCACCAGGGGCCTCCCATATGCTCTGAGTAAAAGCCTGAGTCTTTCAAATTGCTTACCAAGCCCTGTATAATTTCCAGCCTCCACCCGCTTCTGGCCTCAGCTCCTCTCACAGCCCTCCTTGTTCACTCTGTCCAGCAACACTAGCCTCTGTCTCCCTTAGAATGTCAGATGTGCTCCTACCTCAGGGTCTTTGCACTCACCGAATCTTCTGCCTGGAACACTCTATCACGAGACATCCATGTGGCTCATTCCGCCACTTTCTCAACCAGGCCTTCTGGATCCCACCTCATTTAAAATAGCAATTCCACCCCCTGATATATATGAATGAATTGTGTGTGCACATGCCTAAGTGTATGGTTTATTTGATTGTCTTTTTACCCATTACATTTAAGCTCCAGGAGCAGGGATTTCATATGTGTAGGTGTTCACATGTGTGTGACATATATGCATATCTGCAAAAACTGTTAACCTCTTTCCTACTAATGACAGACTTTCCTGGGCCCAGGCAAGGAGGTAACAATGAATAAAACAGCTCCAAATCTCTAGCCTCCTAGAGCTTATCTTTTGGTGGAGGAAGACAGATAACAAATTGCATGAACAAATATTAAATATGATCCTTTCAGAAGGTGACAGGTATTGTGGGAAATAACCTGGGATGAGTTATTGTTGAGTGATGGTGGAAGAGGGAAATTTCTGTAGATAAAATCATCAGGAAAGTTCATCTGAGGAGATGACATTTGAGTTGATACCTGAGTGATAAGAAGAAGCCAGCTGTGCAAAGTGCTGGAAACTGTATTGCAGGCAGAGGAAACAGCAGGTGCAAAGTCCCCAAGGCATGAATGGGATCAGTGTATTCAAGGAATGAAAAGAAAAGCAGAGAGGTTTGAGCACAGGGAGCACCAGGGATTACAGTAGTGATGAGGTTGGGAGGGAGGCAGAGAGGGACCAGATCATTCAGAGTGTCCCTGTCCACTTTCCTAGCCATTAGCCAAGATGAGAAACTTCCCTCAGTTCAGTTCAGTCCAGTCGCTCAGTTGTGTCTGAATCTGCGATCCCATGAATCGCAGCACGCCAGGCCTCCCTGTCCATCACCAACTCCCGGAGTTCACTTAGACTCTCGTCCATTGAGTCAGCCATGCCATCCAGCCATCTCATCCTCTGTAGTCCCCTTCTCCTCCTGCCCCCCAATCCCTCCCAGCATCAGAGTCTTTTCCAATTAGTCAACTCTTCGCATGAGGTGGCCAAAAACTTCCCTGGTCCCCCCTAAACCCTGACTTCAGGATTGGCTCTTGAAGATCCAAAGGAGAAACCAAAGGACTGAAAGCATCCTTGGCAACCAGGTGCCTCCCAGCCAGTCCCCAGCTCTCTGACAAGCTTGTTACAACGTTGATGGAGTGATTAAATTCATGCTGAACAGGCTTGAGCCCTAAATAATGTTCTGAATAGAGAGCTACTGTCTGAGATGCTGCCTGCACCTGCCCCATATTTCATTAGGGCCTCCAGAGGCAAAACAGAGCCAAGGAACCTGGAAAAGGTCAGGATCTGAACACCCTGCAACTTCCAAGAAAGGCCACTGGGGTCCAGCCAAAAGGGCACTGGATTGGAGCTTCAAAAGCCAAACTTCTAGCCAGGGTCAGAAACTCACTGTGTGACTCTGGGCAAGATATTTCCTTCTCTGGGCCTCAGTCACCTAATCTGCAAACCAGTGGGGAAGGGATGACATTCACAGGTCCCTAATGGCTCTTGAATATTTATAACAGCTTTTTAAATGGAGGGTTTATGGTGGACTAACACTTAACATCAATCATCTCATTCACTTCCCACAAGAATCCTATCAAGTGAGCACTATTGCGATATTTTATAAATGAGGAAACTGAGGCTCAGAGAGGTTAACTTGTTCCAGGAGACACAGCTGAGTGTTGGGTCGGGATTTGAAGGTCAGCAGTGGGGCTGACCCTCTCATCCATTCTGTTTTAGGTTTCTTACCAACACTCTTAAGGATTTGGGCTGTTTTCAGCCTTATAGTTTGGAGGAAGATTATTTATCCAGGGTCACTTACCATTAGCTCTGCACTTTGAAATGTCTGTCTGATGGCCGGCTTGCTGTCCCCACTCCTGGGCTGTCTTGCCCTAGGACTGGAATCATGCGTGGGACTCTTGTCAAATTGACTTTGATTGGTATAGTTTCAGGAGGGCCAGGGTTTGGGGCAGACGTGGAGAGGCTGTGGGACTTGATCCTGACGAGACTTTTCAGGAGCTTTATTGACAACTGTTAATCCTGGCGAAAAGCCAGAACTCAACTGCCTTGAGCACCTTTCGGCCTCCCTTCCAATTCTCCCCAGTTTTGGTCTGCAGAGACAGCCAGGCCTGGGGCTCAGAGGCTGAAGCCAAGGTGAACTCTGTCCGCTGATCCCTGTCTACACAGCCAGGTACAGCAGGCAGCCAGCCAGACGTCCCTCAGCACCTGCCACTTGCTGCGAGCATAAAAGGAATAAAACAAACCTAAGAGGCCTGTGGTTCCCTGTGAGCCTGGGGGGAGTTCCAGTGTTGCTCAGGGTGCAGGGCTCCCCCCGCACTCATGTTTCCTGGGGTTTGACCTTCTATATTGAAACTCTTAAAAATGGGCATGCCCTTGCTGAGCAAAGGCTCATTGCATACATAAATATATTTGCATGGAAATGAGAATGAAAGTTTAATCACTGAAAAGTGGTTGTTTTTGCATGGTGGGTTTTCAAGGATATATGCTTTAAAATTAATATACAATTTTGGAGCAGTTTTAGATTTACTGAAAAAATTAAGTGGAAAGTACAGAATTCCCACAAGCCTCTAAGTTTGGGGTAATTTGTGATGCAGCAATAAGTAAGACATGATACAAACAGGGATCCTGTCTCCTCATCCCATTCATGTCTCCTCCTCACTTGACTTCCTATTTCCCAAATTGTGGTCTTAGGCTAGTTTCTTGGTCTCCCAAAATCTCAGTTTCTTCATCTATACCATGGAAATCAGTAATTCCTAATTCATAAGGTTGCCATGGGGAATGGATGAAGAAGTCAGCAAAGCTCTTATCACAGTGCTTTGATCTTGGTAAGGTCTGGTGGCCATTCAAGAGAAGTTTTCTTGCTATTGAAAGTCATAGCAACAGGTCTACATTTCCCATCTCAGGGCTATTCTGGGGCACACTGAGTGCAAAGGGGAGTAAAATTACCAGCACACTAGTGTTAATGTTTATCTCTTTTAACTTTGTGAGGCTCCCACTAATCCTATTGCATCCATTCTAAAATGCACGCTTTTTCTGATTTTAACATCCCTGAAACTGAGATGCATTTTGGTGTGATCTCATTTCACTCCCTGTGCCCAAGCCAACTTGGTCCTAGCTGTTCAGATGGTCCTTACTTCAGCTGAGTCATGTACACCGCCCAGACTCCACATGTTGATTTCAATCACCATGAACGTATTTTCAGAAAGATGACGCCATGATCAGAGTTGGCTTTGAATGGGAAGTTTCTGTGAGCACAGAAAGACACCCAAGCACAGCAGAGGGGTGGAGATCTGGTCATTATGAAGCAAATTCTTGTCTGAGGGAACAACTCCAGTTTCATATTTTCTTGCAAAGTTAACAACCAGATCTTGACAGAACCCCTAAAAGGAAGAATCCATGATAGATGAGGCTGTATTACATTTTGTCACTTAGATACATGCTAAAGGGTTTCTTGTCACATCAAGCCAAGCAACAAGCGGTAAAAGAAGGTGCCAAATCCCTGGGAACAGATGAAGGGACTTTCAAAGGATGGTGTGATCAATCAAGGTATTTAAAAGGACTATGAAGGCATTGCACAGTGACTTAATTGGAAGAGATTTGTAAAATTTCTCAATTTTACATAAAATAATGATGCATCTTAAACTTGATGATGTTTTACATTTAATGAAAGCCAGCTGAATTCAAGGTACTAAAATATATGGGACGTGATGCCAATTTAATGATCAATGAAATCTCCCAGTATTACACTGATTTATTAATATATTTTACTTTTTTGGTAGCTTATTTTTGTTTGCTTGGCTGTGTGGCATGTGGGATCTTAGTTCCCTGACCAGAGGGAATATTTCTATATTTAATATATGGACATTTATTATTATCTTACAAAAAGGCTCTCAAACCTGACTTGTATACTCCTTTTTTGTTATTATATGAGTATAATATCCTTCAGAAACCCATGTACATTGGGAGTGTGGAGTCTTAACCACTGGACCACTAAGGAAGTCCGCATCATTATATTTTAAAAACATCTGACTACTCCCTCTGTCTTCCCAAAGATCTCTCCCAACAAGGGGTAAGGAAAGGAAGAAAAGAAACCCTATCATTTTGATAGTGAAATAGTGCATATATTTTAGGAATATGCAACAATACGAGCTAAACAGTGCCTACCCATTAATTGAAAAATACTGGTTCTAGGAATTTACCCCAGAGAAGGCAATGGCACCCCACTCCAGTACTCTTGCCTGGAAAATCCCGTGGACGGAGGAGCCTGGTAGGCTATAGTCCATGGGGTTGCTAAGAGTCAGACTTGACTGAGTGACTTCACTTTCACTTTTCACTTTCATGCATTGGAGAAGGAAATGGCAACCCACTCCAGTGTTCTTGCCTGGAGAATCCCAGGGCTGGGGGAGCCTGGTGGGCTGCCATCTCTGGGGTCGCACAGAGTCGGACACGACTGAAGCGACTTAGCAGCAGCACGAATTTACCTTCAGAATGAAAGAGTGATTGAGTACAAATATTTAGTTACCAGATGGTTATATCAGCTTCATTTAAAAGCATAAAAGATTGGAAACAATTTAGATGAACCTCAACAGAACTGTGCTTAAATAAATGATACAGTTCAGTTCAGTTCAGTCGCTCAGTCGTGTCCGACTCTTTGCGACTCCATGAACCACAGCACGCCAGGCCTCCCTGTCCACCACCAACTCCCGGAGTTCACTCAGATTCACATCCATTGAGTCAGTGATGCCATCCAGCCATCTCATCCTCTGTTGTCCCCTTCTCCTCCTGCCCCCAATCCCTCCCAGCATCAGAGTCCTTTCAAATGAGTCAACTCTTCGCATGAGGTGGCCAAAGTACTGGAGTTTCAGCTTTAGCATCATTCCTTCCAAAGAAATATCAGGGCTGATCTCCTTCAGAATGGACTGGTTGGATAGCCTTGCAGTCCAAGGAGTAAGTGTCTTTTAATTTCATGGCTTCCGTCACCATCTGCAGTGATTCTGGAGCCCCAAAAAATAAAGTCTGACAGTGTTTCCACTGTTTCCCCATCTATTCCCCATGAAGTGATGGGACCAGATGCCATGATCTTCGTTTTCTGAATATTGAGCTTTAAGCCAACTTTTTCACTCTCCTCTTCACTTTCATCAAGAGGCTTGCTTTTTAGTTCCTCTTCACTTTCTGCCATAAGGCTGGTGTCATCTACATATCTGAGGTTATTGATATTTTTCCCAGCAATCTTGATCCCAGCTTGTGCTTCTTCCAGCCTGGCATTTCACATGATGTACTCTGCGTATAAGTTAAATAAGCAGGGTGACAATATACAGCCTCAACGTACTCCTTTTCCTATTTGGAACCAGTCTGTTATTCCATGTCCAGTTCTAACTGTTACTTCCTGACCTGCATATAGGTTTCTCAAGAGGCAGGTCAGGTAGTCTGGTATTCCCAACTCTTTCAGAATTTTCCACAGTTTATTGTGATCCACACAGTCAAAAGCTTTGGCATAGTCAAGAAAGCAGAAATAGATGTTTTTCTGGAACTCTCTTGCTTTTTCCATGATCCAGCAGATGTTGGCAATTTGATCTCTGGTTACTCTGCCTTTTCTAAAACCAGCTTGAACATCAGGAAGTTCACGGTTCACGTATTGCTGAAGCCTGGCTTGGAGAATTTTGAGCATTACTTTACTAGCATGGGAAATGACTGCAATTATGCAGTAGTTTGAGCATTCTTTGGCATTGCCCTTCTTTGGAATTGGAATGAAAACTGACCTTTTCCAGTCCTGTGGCCTCTGCTGAGTTTTCCAAATTTGCTGGCATATTGAGTGCAGCACGTTCACAGCATCATCTGTCAGGATTTGAAATAGCTCCACTGTAATTCCATCACCTCCACTAGCTTTGTTTGTAGTGACGCTTTCTAAGGCCCACTTGACTTCACATTCCAGGATGTCTGGCTCTAGGTGAGTGATCACACCATCATGATTATCTGGGTCATGAAGATCTTTTTTGTACAGTTCTTCTGTGTATTCTTGCCACCTCTTCTTAATATCTTCTGCTTCTGTTAGGTCCATACCATTTCTGTCCTTTATCGAGCCCATCTTTGCATGAAATGTTCCCTTGGCATCTCTAATTTTCTTTTATTTTTATTTTTATTTTTACTTTATAATACTGTATTGGTTTTGCCATACATTGACATGAATCCTGAAGAGATCTCTAGTCTTTCCCATTCTGTTGTTTTCCTCTGTTTCTTTACATTGATCGCTGAGGAAGGCTTTCTTATCTCTCCATGCTATTCTTTGGAACTCTGCATTCAAATGCTTATATCTTTCCTTTTCTCCTTTGCTTTTTGCTTCTCTTCTTTTCACAGCTATTTGAAACCATAATCACAGAAAACTAGTCAATCTGATCACACAGACCACAGCCTTGTCTATCTCAATGAAACTAAGCCATGATGCCATGTGGGGCCACCCAAATGGGCGGGTCATGGTGGAGAGGTCTGACAGAATGTGGTCCACTGGAGAAAGTGAAGTCGCTCAGTCATGTCCAACTCTTTGAGACCCCATGGACTGTAGCTTGCCTATCAGGCTCCTGCATCCATGGGATTTTCCAGGCAAGAGTGCATTGCCATTTCCTTCTCCAGGGGATCTTCCTGTCCCAGGAATCGAAACCAGGTCTCCGGCATTGCAGACAGACGCTTTAGCTTCTGAGCCACCAGGGAAGCCACTGGAGAAGGGAATGGCAAGCCACTTCAGTCTTCTTGCCTTGAGAACCCCACGAACAGTATGAAAAGGCAAAATGATAGGACACTGAAAGAGGAACTCTTTAGGTCGGTAGGTGCCCAATATGCTACTGGAGATTAGTGGAGAAATAACTCCAGAAAGAATGAAGGGATGGAGCCAAAGCAAAAACAATACCCAGCTGTGGATGTGACTGGTGATAGAAGCAAGGTCCAATGCTGTAAAGAGCAATATTGCATAGGATCCTGGAATGTCAGGCACATGAATCAAGGCAAATTGGAAGTGGTCAAACAGGAGATGGCAAGAGTGAACATCGACATTTTAGGAATCAGCAAACTAAAATGGACTGGAAGGGTGAATTTAACTCAGATGACCATTATATCCATTACTGTGGGCAGGAATCCCTTAGAAGAAATGCAGTAGCCATCATGGTCAACAAAAGAGTCCAAAACGCAGTACTTGGATGCAATCTCAAAAATGATAGAGGGAGACGGGATAAAGATGGCGGAGGAATAGGACGGGAAGACCACTTTCTCCCTCACAAATTCCTCAAAAGAACATTTCAACTCCGAGCAAACTCCACAAAACAACTTCGGTAGGCTGGCAGAGGTTATCAGGCATCCAGAAAAGCAGACCATTGTCTTCAAAAACAGGTAGGAAAAAATATAAAAGACGAAAAAGGAGACAAAGGAGGTGGGGAGGGAGCTCCGTCCCGGGAAGGGAAGCCCGTCCCGGGAAGGGAATTTTAAGAAGAGAGGTTTCCAAACACCAGGAAACACTCTCCCTGCCGAGTCGGTGGCGAATCTTGGAAACACAGAGGGCAACATAACAGGAAGGAAAAATAAAGAAATAATTAAGACCAAGAGATTACAAGCCCAACAGTAACTCCCCCAGCGGAAAAGCGGCACAGACGCCTGCATCCGCCATTGGGAAGTGGGGGCAGGGCAGGGACGCGCGGGAGGCGCGGGCTGCAGTGCTTTGTAAGAATCCGGCAGGAACGCCCCACGCGCAAGCAGAACGATCTAACTTGCGCTAGCAAACCAGACTGTGGGATAGCTACCACGCGAAAAGCTCGAACATAAGACACCGCCAGGACCGAGCACAGAACAAAGGACGGAACGGAAAAAGCCGGCTGCAGACCATCCCCCACCGGGGACAGGCAGCCAGAGCCGTAAGGACTGGAAAGGGGCAATTGCAGACCCGGAGAGACTTTACTTACCTAACTGCAAGCAGGCCTCTTTGCTAAGACTTCTGGGGGTGCTGGACACTCACAATCTGCCTCACGGGGGACGCCAGCGGTCCTCCCAGAAAGCTGAGAAGCAGCGGCAGAAAAGGTGACACGCCGCGGCGATCGCGCTCGCCAAACTCCTGAGCTACTCGGACCTGGGAAGGGCACAAAACGCAGTCCCAGCCGAATCTGTGCCTCTGAGGGCGGCCTGAGCGGCTTGGACCGGGGAAGTGCACGCAGCCTAGGGCCGGCCCCAGACGGTTCCCGGCTGAGCATCGTAGAGCCGGAGCGGTTTGTACGCCGCAAGAAGGGACAAGTCAGGCGGGGCTGAGACACTGTGCACACGACAGTGCTATTTGTTTGCAGCATCCCCCCTCCCCACAGCGCGACTGAACTAGTGAGCCTAAAAAACCAGCAAACAGAAGAAGTTAAACAGAGGGAACCACCTTGGAAGTGATCCCACACGGCCCAAAACATCAGAGAACGGCCAGATATATTTTTAATAATTTTAAAATCATTCCTTTTTTTTTTTTTCTTTTTTTCCTTTTTTCTTCTTTTTTTTTCTAACTATTTTTTTAATTGTTAAGTCTTCTATTTATCCTCTAATTTTTATTTCTATAACCTACTATTACTATTTAAAAAAAAAAAAGACTTTTTTTTTTTTTTTTTAAGGCAAACAACATATATAGCCTTTGGATGGTTGTTGGTGGTTTTTTGTTTTTTTTCTGGTTTGTTTTGTTTTTTTGTTTGTTTGTTTTTTAAATAATTCCTGTGTGTTTTTTTTTCTTTCTTCCTTTTTCCTTCTGCTTCTTTTCTTTAATATTGTATTTTCTAAACTCCAACCTCTACTCTAGATTTTTAATCTTTGCTCTTAGGTTTCTGTTGTCAATTTTGTACATTTAAAAACCCAAACTTCACTACCCATGTTTACCTGAGAGCGAGATTACTGGCTCGACCACTCTCTCCTCCTTTGGACTCTCCTTTTTCTCCACCAGGTGGCCTCTGTCTCTTTTCTCCCCCATCTCTTCTCTATCCAACTCTGTGAATCTCAGTGTGTTCGACGGTGGAGAACACCTAAGGAACTGGTTACTGGCAGGATTTGTCTCTCTCCTTCTCATTCCTCTCTCTTATCCTCCTGGTCACCTCTGTCTACTTCCTCCCTCTCCTCTTCCCCGTATAACTCCGTAAATACCTCTGAGCGGTCCAGACTATAGAGCACACATAAGGAAGTGACTACTGGCTAGCTTGCTCTCTCCTCTTTTGATCTCACCACATCTAATTCCAGTTACCTCTAACTACCCCCTCCATCTTCTCTTCTCCTTGTAACTCAGTGAACCTCTCTGAGTGTCCCTCAATGTGGAGAAACTTTTCATCTTTTACCTAGATGTTTTACCATCGGTGCTGTATAGATGGAGAAGTCTAGAGGCTACTGTAAAAATAAAACTGAAAACCAGAAGCAGGAGGCTTAAATCCAAAGCCTGAAAACATTAGAGAACTCTTGAATTCAGGGAACATTAAGCAATAGGAGCTCATCAAATGCCTTCATACCTACACTGAAACCAAGCTCCACCCAAGGGCCAACAAGTTCCAAAACAAGACATACCACTCAAATTCTCCAGCAACACAGGAACACTCCCCTGAGCTTCAATATACAGGCAGCTCAAAATTATTCCAAAACCCTTGATGTCTCATAACCCATTACTGGTCACTCCACTGCACTCCAGAGAGAAGAAACCCAGCTCCACCCACCAGAACTCCAACACAAGCCTCCCTAACCAGGAAACCTTGACAAGCCACTGATAGAACCCCACCCACAGTGAGGAAGCTCCATAATAAAGAAAACTCCACAAACTACCAGAATATAAAAAGGCCACCCCAAACCCAGCAATATAACCAAGATGAAGAGACAGAGGAATACTCAGCAGGTAAAGGAACAGGAGAGTTGCCCACCAAACCAAACAAAAGAGGAAGAAGTAGGGAATCTACCTGAGAAGGAATTCCGAATATTGATAGTGAAAATGATCCAAAATCTTGAAATCAAAATAGAATCACAGATAAATAGTCTAGAGACAAGGATTGAGAAGATGCAAGAAAGGTTTAACAAGGACCTAGAAGAAATAAAAAAGAGTCAAAATATAATGAATAACGCAATAAATGAGATCAGAAACACTCTGGAGGCAACAAATAGTAGAATAACGGAGGCAGAAGATAGGATTAGTGAAATAGAAGATAGAATGGTAGAAATAAATGAATCAGAGAGGAAACAAGAAAAACGAATTAAAAGAAACGAGGACAATCTCAGAGACCTCCAGGACAATATGAAACGCTCCAACATTCGAATTATAGGAGTCCCAGAAGAAGAAGACAGAAAGAAAGATCATGAGAAAATCCTTGAGGAGATAATAGTTGAAAACTTCCCTAAAATGGGGAAGGAAATAATCACCCAAGTCCAAGAAACACAGAGAGTTCCAAATAGGATAAACCCAAGGCGAAACACCCCAAGACACATATTAATCAAATTAACAAAGATCAAACACAAAGAACAAATATTAAAAGCAGCAAGGGAAAAACAACAAATAACACACAAGGGGATTCCCATAAGGATAACAGCTGATCTTTCAATAGAAACTCTTCAGGCCAGGAGGGAATGGCAAGACATACTTAAAGTGATGAAAGACAATAACCTACATCCCAGATTACTGTACCCAGCAAGGATCTCATTCAAATACGAAGGAGAAATCAAAAGCTTTACAGAGAAGCAAAAGCTGAGAGAATTCAGCACCACCAAACCAGCTCTCCAACAAATTCTAAAGGATATTCTCTAGACAGGAAACAGGAAAAGGGTGTATAAACCCGAACCCAAAACAATAAAGTAAATGATAACGGGATCATACTTATCAATAATTACCTTAAACGTAAATGGGTTGAACGCCCCAACCAAAAGGCAAAGACTGGCCGAATGGATACAAAAACAAGACCCCTCTATATGCTGCTTACAAGAGACCCACTTCAAAACAAGGGACACATACAGACTGAAAGTGAAGGGCTGGAAAAAGATATACCACGCAAATAGAGACCAAAAGAAAGCAGGAGTGGCAATACTCATATCCGATAAAATAGACTTTAAAACAAAGGCTGTGAAAAGAGACAAAGAAGGCCACTACATAATGATCAAAGGATCAATCCAAGAAGAAGATATAACAATTATAAATATATATGCACCCAACATAGGAGCACCGCAATATGTAAGACAAATGCTAACAAGTATGAAAGGGGAAATCAACAATAACACAATAATAGTGGGAGACTTTAATACCCCACTCACACCTATGGACAGATCAACTAAACAGAAAATTAACAAAGAAACGCAAACTTTAAATGATACATTAGATCAATTAGACCTAATTGATATCTATAGGACATTTCACCCCAAAACAATGAATTTCACCTTTTTCTCAAGTGCTCATGGAACCTTCTCCAGGATAGATCACATCCTGGGCCATAAATCTAAACTTGATAAATTCAAAAAAATCGAAATCATTCCAAGCATCTTTTCTGACCATAATGCATTAAGATTAGATCTCAATTACAGGAGAAAAACTACTAAAAATTCCAACATATGGAGGTTGAACAACACACTTCTGAATAACCAACAAATCACAGAAGAAATCAAAAAAGAAATCAAAATATGCATAGAAACTAATGAAAATGAAAACACAACAACCCAAAACCTGTGGGACACTATAAAAGCAGTGCTAAGAGGAAAGTTCATAGCAATACAGGCATACCTCAAGAAACAAGAAAAAAGTCAAATAAATAACCTAACTCTACAACTAAAGCAACTAGAAAAGGAAGAATTGGAGAACCCCAGAGTTAGTAGAAGGAAAGAAATCTTAAAAATTAGGGCAGAAATAAATGCAAAAGAAACAAAAGAGACCATAGCAAAAATCAACAAAGCCAAAAGCTGGTTCTTTGAAAGGATAAATAAAATTGACAAACCATTAGCCAGACTCATCAAGAAGCAAAGAGAGAAAAATCAAATCAATAAAATTAGAAATGAAAATGGAGAGATCACAACAGACAACACAGAAATACAAAGGATCATAAGAGACTACTATCAGCAGTTGTATGCCAATAAAATGGACAACGTGGAAGAAATGGACAAATTCTTAGAAAAGTACAATTTTCCAAAACTGAACCAGGAAGAACTAGAAAATCTTAACAGACCCATCACAAGCACGGAAATTGAAACTGTAATCAGAAATCTTCCAGCAAACAAAAGCCCAGGTCCAGACGGCTTCACAGCTGAATTCTACCAAAAATTTCGAGAAGAGCTAACACCTATCCTACTCAAACTCTTCCAGAAAATTGCAGAGGAAGGTAAACTTCCAAACTCATTCTATGAGGCCACCATCACTCTAATACCAAAACCTGACAAAGATGTCACAAAAAAAGAAAACTACAGGCCAATATCACTGATGAACATAGATGCAAAAATCCTCAACAAAATTCTAGCAATCAGAATCCAACAACACATTAAAAAGATCATACACCATGACCAAGTGGGCTTTATCCCAGGGATGCAAGGATTCTTCAATATCCGCAAATCAATCAATGTAATTCACCACATCAACAAATTGAAAAATAAAAACCATATGATTATCTCAATAGATGCAGAGAAGGCCTTTGACAAAATTCAACATCCATTTATGATAAAAACTCTCCAGAAAGCAGGAATAGAAGGAACATACCTCAACATAATAAAAGCTATATATGACAAACCCACAGCAAACATTCTCCTCAATGGTGAAAAATTGAAAGCATTTCCCCTAAAGTCAGGAACAAGACAAGGGTGTCCACTTTCACCGCTACTATTCAACATAGTTCTGGAAGTTTTGGCCACAGCAATCAGAGCAGAAAAAGAAATAAAAGGAATCCAAATTGGAAAAGAAGAAGTAAAACTCTCACTGTTTGCAGATGACATGATCCTCTACATGGAAAACCCGAAAGACTCCACCAGAAAGTTACTAGAGCTCATCAATGAATATAGTAAAGTTGCAGGATATAAAATCAACACACAGAAATCCCTTGCATTCCTATACACCAATAATGAGAAAGTAGAAAAAGCAATTAAGGAAACAATTCCATTCACCATTGCAACGAAAAGAATAAAATACTTAGGAATATATCTACCCAAAGAAACTAAAGACCTATATATAGAAAACTATAAAACACTGATGAAAGAAATCAAAGAGGACACTAATAGATGGAGAAATATACCATGCTCATGGATCGGAAGAATCAATATAGTGAAAATGAGTATACTACCCAAAGCAATTTACAAATTCAATGCAATCCCTATCAAGCTACCAGCCATATTTTTCACAGAACTAGAACAAATAATTTCAAGATTCGTATGGAAATACAAAAAACCTCGAATTGCCAAAGCAATCTTGAGAAAGAAGAATGGAACTGGAGGAATCAACTTGCCTGACTTCAGGCTCTACTACAAAGCCACAGTCATCAAAACAGTATGGTACTGGCACAAAGACAGACATATAGATCAATGGAACAAAATAGAAAGCCCAGAGATGAATCCACACACATATGGACACCTTATCTTTGACAAAGGAGGCAAGAATATACAATGGAGTAAAGACAATCTCTTTAACAAGTGGTGCTGGGAAAACTGGTCAACCACTTGTAAAAGAATGAAACTAGATCACTTTCTAACACCACACACAAAAATAAATTCAAAATGGATTAAAGATCTAAATGTAAGACCAGAAACTATAAAACTCCTAGAGGAGAACATAGGCAAAACACTCTCCGACATAAATCACAGCAGGATCCTCTATGATCCACCTCCCAGAATTCTGGAAATAAAAGCAAAAATAAACAAATGGGATCTAATTAAAATTAAAAGCTTCTGCACAACAAAGGAAAATATCAGCAAGGTGAAAAGACAGCCTTCTGAATGGGAGAAAATAATAGCAAATGAAGCAACTGACAAACAACTAATCTCAAAAATATACAAGCAACTTATGCAGCTCA
Source organism: Budorcas taxicolor (assembly GCF_023091745.1). Taxonomy (NCBI): domain Eukaryota; kingdom Metazoa; phylum Chordata; class Mammalia; order Artiodactyla; family Bovidae; genus Budorcas; species Budorcas taxicolor. The sequence goes on from NC_068926.1 coordinate 56,174,772, forward strand.
ATTCCAGAAAAATAAACGACCCAATCAAAAAATGGGCCAAAGAACTAAATAGACATTTCTCCAAAGAAGACATACGGATGGCTAACAAACACATGAAAAGATGCTCAACATCACTCATTATCAGAGAAATGCAAATCAAAACCACAATGAGGTACCACTTCACACCAGTCAGAATGGCTGCGATCCAAAAATCTGCAAGCAATAAATGCTGGAGAGGGTGTGGAGAAAAGGGAACCCTCCTACACTGTTGGTGGGAATGCAAACTAGTACAGCCACTATGGAGAACAGTGTGGAGATTCCTTAAAAAATTGCAAATAGAACTCCCTTATGACCCAGCAATCCCACTGCTGGGCATATACACCGAGGAAACCAGAATTGAAAGAGACACATGTACCCCAATGTTCATCGCAGCACTGATTATAATAGCCAGGACATGGAAACAACCTAGATGTCCCTCAGCAGATGAATGGATAAGAAAGCTGTGGTACATATACACAATGGAGTATTACTCAGCCGTTAAAAAGAATTCATTTGAATCAGTTCTGATGAGATGGACGAAACTGGAGCCGATTATACAGAGTGAAGTAAGCCAGAAAGAAAAACACCAATACAGTATACTAACACATATATATGGAATTTAGAAAGATGGCAATGACGACCCCGTATGCAAGACAGGAAAAAAGACGCAGCTGTCTATAACGGACTTTTGGACTCAGAGGGAGAGGGAGAGGGTGGGATGATATGGGAGAATGGCATTCTATCATGTATACTATCATGTAAGAATTGAACCGCTAGTCTATGTCTGACGCAGGATACAGCATGCTTGGGGCTGGTGCATGGGGATGACCCACAGAGATGTTATGGGGAGGGAGGTGGGAGGGGGGTTCATGTTTGGGAACACATGTAAGAATTAAAGATTTTAAAATTAAAAAATAAATAAATAAATAAATAAATAAATAAATAAAAATCCCCTAAAAAAAAAAAATTAAAAAAAAAAAAAAAAAAATGATAGAGTGATCTCTGTTCATTTCCAAGGCAAACCATTCAACATCATGGTAATCCAAGCCTATGCCCCAACCAGTAACGCTGAAGAAGCTGAAGTTGAATGGTTCTATGAAGACCTACAAGACCTTTTAGAACTAACACCCCCAAAAGATGTCCTTTTCATTATAGGGGACTAGAATGCAAAAGTAGGAAGTCAAGAAACACCTGGGGTAACAGGCAGATTTGGTCTTGGAATACGGAATGAAGCAGGGCAAAGGCTAATAGAGTTTTGTGAAGAGAACGCACTGGTCATAGCAAACACCCTCTTCCAACAACACAAGAGAAGATTCTACACATGGACATCACCAGATGGTCAACACCGAAACCAGATTGATTATATTCTTTGCAGCCAAAGATGGAGAAGCTCTATACAATCAGCAAAAACAAGACCAGGAGCTGACTGTGGCTCAGATCATGAACTCCTTATTACTAAATTCAGACTCAAATTGAAGAAAGTTGGGAAAACCACTAGACCATTCAGGTATGACCTAAATCAAATCCTTTATGATTATACAGTGGAAGTAAGAAATAGATTTAAGGGCCTAGATCTGATAGATAGAGTGCCTGATGAACTATGGACGGAGGTTCGTGACATTGTACAGGAGACAGGGATCAAGACCATCCCCATGGAAAACAAATGCAAAAAAGCAAAATGGCTGTCTGGGGAGGCCTTACAAATAGCTGTGAAAATAAATGATTACACATTCATATAATGGAATAGTAGAGTAGGTGCAAATCAGAAACGGAATCAATGTTTATCAGCAGGGAAGGAAACTCATATAATAACAAAATAGAGGGATACAAGTCAAGTTCAGGAGGCTTTTTGTAAAATAATAATAATAATAAAATAATAAATGTCTACATACTTAATATAGGAGTGTTGACTAGAAAGAAACAAATGAAATAAAAATAGCAGTTATCTCCTCTTCTGAAGAGAGGAAATGTGGGTGATTTTCATTGTCTTCTGAGTTTTCTGATTCTCTTTTCATAAAATATTTTTATGTAGTTAAAAAATAATAAAACAAAGAGGGTGGGGAAAAAAAGAATTGATAATAGCTCCTGTGAGAAAAATGAGGAAAAGCTGCCTGCTTAGGCTTCCTCTATGGTGTTTCTTTAGATGTCCACAGGTTTATGTTCCAGGAATGACTGACTGCTGAAGAAAAAGATAAATCCTAATCACACCGCTAGTAAAAGCATCTTGGTGGCAAATATCTTTAATCTGGTAAACTAAGAAAAGACGACAGGTGTGGAAGTCTCCAGCGTTTGTTTGCATTTGTGTGGGAAGTCTGGAAGGGCTCAGGCAGGTTTCTCAATATTTACTGCTGGGGTGAATTTTTTTCTTTTTTTCTCTGTCTCTTCTTGGGGTGAGGATGCTTATGTTTTCACCGCCAGCAGTTCCTTTCTCAGTAGGGGTGTGGATGACAGAATTCAGAGCAGGGAGGTGGTGATACCTGGAAATGGCTCTGGTACAGACTGAAGGTCTGTGGTTCCCAAAATTCATCAGTTGGAGTGCCACTAACACCTGGGGTGGCTGCATTTAGAGATGGGGTTTTGAAGGAAGTAATGAAGGTTAAATGAGATCATAAGAGCAGGGAACTGATGCTTTTGAACTGTGGTGTTGGAGAAGACTCTTGAGAGTCCCTTGGACTGCAAGGAGATCCAACCAGTCCATCCTAAAGGAAATCAGTCCTGAATATTCATTGGAAGGACTGATGCTCAAACTGAAACTCCAATACTTTGCCCACCTGATGTGAAGAGCTGACTCATTTGAAAAGACCCTGATGCTGGGAAAGATTGAGGGCAGGAGAAGAAGGGGACGATAGAGGATGAGATGGTTGAATGACATCACCGACTCGATGGACATGAGTTTGAGCAAGTTCTGGGAGTTGGTGATGGACAGGGAAGCCTGGCGTGCTGCAGTCAGTGGGGTCGCAAAGAGCTGGACAGGACTGAGCAACTGAACTGAACTGAAGGGCAGGGCCCTAATCTGATAGGATTAGTGTCCTTACAAGCTCCTTCCCTGGCCACTCCCCAGTGCATGCACCAAGGAAAGGCCAGGTGAGGCTGAAGTCAGAAGATAGCCCTCTGCAAGCCAGGAAGAATCACACCAGAAACCAAATCTAGGGAACATGATCTTGGAATTTTAGCCTCCAGAATTTTAAGGAATAAATGCTTGTTGTTTAAACCACCCAGTCTGCACTGTTTTGTTACAGCCGCCTAAGCCTACTAGAAGAAGGCAATGGCACCCCACCCCAGTACTCTTGCCTGGAAAATCCCATGGATGGAGGAGCCTGGTAGGCTGCAGTCCATGGGGTTGCAAAGAGTCGGTCATGACTAAGTGACTTCCCTTTCACTTTTCACTTTCATGCATTGGAGAAGGAAATGGCAACCCATTCCAATGTTCTTGCCTGGAGAATCCCAGGGACGGGGGAGCCTGGTTGCCGTCTATGGGGTTGCACAGAGTCGGACACGACTGAAGCGACTTAGCAGAAAGCCTACTAATACAGGCTTCCTTCATGGTAAGAGGGAGCAGAGTGCTGGAGGGTGAGGAGAGTCAGGCAGATGAAGATGAAATGAGGGTGGGTCAGTATGTTTTAGCTGGGAGGAGGAACACATTTGAAGATCTGGAGAGCGAGCCCCAGATGTCTTCCAGGTGACCCCACATCCATTCTGGCTGCCTCTGTCTGAGGCACTGATCTAGGCAGAGTCTCATTTTTTTTTAATTAAAATTTTGTTTTAGGGGGCCAGAGGTTAAGAATCTGCCTGCCAAGGCAGGGAACACAGATTCGATCCCTGGTTGGGGAAGATCCCACGTGCCTTGGAGCAACTAAGCCTGTGTTCCACAATGGCTGAAGCCCAGGACTCTAGAGCCCGTGCTCCACAATAAGGGAAGCCACCACGGCGAGAAGCCGGCGCACCGCAACTAGAGAGTAGGCCCTGCTTTCCACAACTAGCGCAAAGTCTGAGCAGCAATGAAGGCCCAGTGCCATCAAAAATAAATAAATAACTTAAAAAAAATTGTTTCAATTTCCTGACCAGGGATAGAACCCACATCCCTGGCACTGGAAGGTAGATGGGTTTTTTTTTTTAATTTATTTTTAATTGGAGGATAATTGCTTTACAATATTGTGTTGGCTTCTGCCGCACAGCAACGTGGATCAGCCATGAGTATACATATGTCCCCACCCTCTTGACCCTCCCCCGACCCCCACATCATCCCACCCCTCCAGGTTGTCACAGAGTACTGTACTGAGCTCCCTGTGATACACAGCAAATTTCCATTATCTGCCTGTTTTACATATGGTAATGTGTATGTTTCAAGTCTACTCTCTCCTTCCCCTGCTGTATCCAAAATCTGTTCTCTATGTCTGCATCTCTATTACGCCCTGCAAATAGGTTCATCAACCATTTTTATAGATTCCATATATATGTGTTAATATACGATATTTGTTTTTCTCTTTCTGACTTACCTCACTCCATGTAACAGGCTTCTAGGTGCACCTGCCTCATTAGAACTGACTCAAATGTGTGGAAGGTGAATTCTTAACCACTGGACTGCCAGGGAAGTCCCAAGATCCTCATTCTTGAGTCACTACCCAACATACTTGGTCCTTCATCCCCTGTGCACCCCCAAACACCCTCGTCTTAATTCTTGGCTTGAGTCTCTCTCTTAGCACGCAGCCTGCTCTGGCAAACCAAACTGAGCATCCTCACTGCCTTGCTTCACTGATGCTGGCTTCCTTGTGTGGGATGTCTTCCTCTTTCTGCTCCTAGCCCACACAAGTCTCCCTCCTCTTGTCTATAAGGACCATCCTAAGATCTGCCTGTTTCACCCAAAGAACACTCCCATTGGCCTCTTCCCTACCAGGAACTATATGTTGCTCCACATCACAGCTCCAGTGTCCAGCAAAGTGCCTGGCACATAGGAAGCACTCATTAAATGCATGCTCTAGAATGAATGAATGAATGCAGATGAATGGGCAATATGTATTCACTGCCTGCCATATAACATCCCCAAATTCTCACGCCTTCTGAAACAATCTAATCCAGCTCTTCTCAAATTTATTAGTCTCTGGACATCTTCACACTCTGAAATGAGGAAGCAGTTTGTATGGTTACATCTATTGTTGTTTAAGATATTAGAAATTAAAACTGACAGCCTTTTAAAAATATGTATTTATAAATCCATTATAAAAATAAAATTAGGCCTATGAAACATTAACATATTTTTATAAAATTTATACATATGATAACAACTATATTATCCCCCCCTAAAAAAGTGAGAAGAGGGACATTGCTTTACATTTTTGTAAAACTCTTTACCATCTCATAACTGAAGATGACTGGATTCTCATGGCTACTTCCGAGTTTATTGTGATATCATAGGTCTTATAGACTCTGGACAATTCCCCTTTATACCCATGAGAGCATGAAGGTGAAAAATAGCAAACAACACTTTAGCGTTGTTATAAAAAGGGCTTCCCAGGTGGCTCAAACACTAAAGAATCTGCCTGCAGTGTGGGAGACCTGGGTTTGATCCCTGGGTCGAAAAGATCCCCTGGAGAAGGGCATGGCAACTAGCTTTGATCTCATGGATGCTTGGAAAGTGTTGTGGAGAATTCCTGACATCCATGGACCTTACTTTGAGGACTTTGGATCTAATCCAACTCTACCATTTTATGTTTTGCTGATGAGGTCAGTAAGGGCTAGAAACATGAGGAGACATGTTCAAGACCACAAGCAAGTTTTTCAGAGAAACAATAAAAGCTGTCCTGTATTAGTCTCTTACCACGTGCCTAAGCTCTGTACTTTTACAGACTTCTCTCATGGAATCATCCATGTGACTCTCTAGAGTTGAACTGAGTTTGACCATGTTCACACAAGAGAAAACCAAAGCTCAGGGAGGTTTGTTAGTTGCCCAAGGCCACACAGCTGGCCAGGGGCAGAATTGAGATTCAAGACTAGCATTATATATATGAGTTTTGGCTCTCAGTCCCTTGTCCATATTCCTGGAACATAAATAGCTAAAAAGAATGAAAATGACATGCTCCTCTCAAAATACTGGCTGCCCTCAGAGCCCAGAGGATGGGGGTACCCCAGAGGTCAAGTGCAGAGCTGGAAGATCAGGGCTCCAGCCAAAGGGTTGGAGGCAAATCTGAATGGTCTCTGAGGGATTCAGACCAATCCACCAAAAGTCAGTTCTGAGATATGAAGATCTCTGAAAAATCAAGTAGCTGATGACCAACTGCTCAAATTAGTCAGCGCTGCCAATTTCCCAAAACCTTATTTAAGGAAAATTCTTATTAAATATAGTTAATGAATGTGAATACACCCCCCTTAAAGACAGTCAGTGACTTACACGCTTATACTCACGCTAGTTTAAGATGCTCAATGGTGATATTCATTGAATTTATACTTCTTGAATACTCTTGACCCAAAATTTATTCAGGATGTTTTAATTGTATTCAAGACTCTGCTTAAGATATTCAAGAATATATTCTTCATTAGAATATCATCATAAGAAAGCCAAACAGCTCCCATGATATTTAGCTTCAGACAAATTGAGCTTAAAATGCTGCTGAGAAGAATATATTCACCGAACATGTTCAAGACTAATTTATTAGGAAGACCATATCCATATTCATTGAAAATATTCAAGAAAACTGGCAGGCTTCAAGACACTTTTGGCAGATTTAGAAAGCTGGTGTGCTGGTGGCCTGCTCTCAGCCAGGTATGGGTCTGAGGTCTCTTGTGCCAACGTGAAGCTGTGCTCTTCTCAGTTCTATGGGAGACCTGGGACAGGCCAGTCCTTCTAGAAAGTTGTAAGCCACATTGGAACCCTTAGAGGATAAGAAAACGTTGTAAACTTACAGTTACCAGAGGGAAAATGGTGACGGGATAAACTGGGAGATTGGGGTTGACATATACCCACTACCATATGTAAAAATCAGTAACTAGGGACTTCCCCAGGGGTCCCGTGGTGAAGACTCCACACTCCTAATGCAGTGAACATGGGTTTGACTCCTGATCAGGGAATAAAGATCCCACATGCTGCATGGTGTGGCCAAAAATTAAAAAAAGATAACTAATAAGGACCTACTGTGTAGCACAGGAACTCTACTCAATACTGTATAATGACCTATGTGGGAAAAGAATCTACGTAGGAGTGGATATATGTGTATGTATAACGGACTCACTTTTCGGTACACTGAAACTAACACAGCATTGTAAATCAAATAGACCCTGGTAAAAATTAAAAGAAAAACAAAACATTTGTGTCCCCAGGGACCACCTTGAGCCTCTGGTCACCTCATGAGAGGGAAAAATAGAAGACATGTTTCCAAAGGCTTTGTAAGCATTATTTCCTTCAGCCACCCTGGGAAGCTGGCTATAGAAATTATTGCTTCTTTACTGACAAGGATGCTGAGGCTCAGATAGGCGGAGTGAGTCCCCCCAAGATCATCTAGTTAGTCAAGGACAGAGCGGGGATCTGAACTCAGGCAGCGTAGGAAGGTGAACTCAACCAGAGTGGGATTTGAACTCGTGTCTGAACGTTAGAGCCCAGGGTCTTGGCTGCTGGACTGTATGTTCTCCCACAGTGCTGACTTTCTATGAACTTTATTGAATTAATGAGCAAAGAAACTGTCTTCAAGGTAGGGGCCGGTTAGTCGAGATTGAGTAGTTGGGGCTTTAAAGAAAGGAAGAACTCCAGAAACTACGAGGGAATTTGATGGCCCATACGTTTGAATACTTTGGCCACCTGATGCAAAGAACTGACTCTTTGGAAAAGACTCTGATGCTGGGAGAGATTGAAGGCAGGAGAAGGGGATGACAGAGGATGAGATGGTTGAATGGCATCACCAACTCAATCGACCTAAGTCTGAGCAAGCTCTGGGAGTTGGTGATGGACAGGGAAGCCTGGCATGCTGCAGTCCACGGGGTTGCAAAGACACGACTGAGTGAATGAACTGAACTGAACTGATCTGTTTGAATATTAGAAGCTACAGGCAGAAGAGGAAAAGGAAATAGTGAATCACAAGGACAGGCCTCTTTTCCTTTCTCTACACCACACAGAAACAAAAATAATGGAAATTCTGATGGCCTACCTATTTATCTGTTCCACCATCATGCTACTGCTTAGAGCCCAGATAGGGCTACATTATGTTCCCTGAAAAACATTATAAAAACAAAATGTAAGCACAAAGCCCAGTGGGAGAACAAAGCTAGCCATTAATGCAGATGCTTGCTCTGTTCTGCAGCAGCAGTTTTATAGAAGTTTCCCAAAATATTCGTGTCATTCTTTCTTTCGAGGGGAAAATGATGTTTTTATTTTGTTCTTTATTTTGCAAGTGAGATGCATACCACATGGACATTGTTGGTAAAGTCAAAAAGTATGTATAAGCTAAAATAAGATAAAAATCATCCATAAATCTTCCTTCTCCTACTTCAAAAAAAATCATTGTTCACAGTAGGTGCCTATTTTTCTCCAGGGCTTTTGCTTTTATGCAATTTTTAAATGGGATCATATTGCACATGCTATTTTTTAACCTAATTTATCATGATCTTATTAATAAAGACAATTTCACCTCATTTTTTATTATTGCTGATTTCTGGCTGTTGATGATTTATTCCCTGAACCCAAAGAGGTAAGAGATGGAGAAGGCTTCAGGGGCTACTTAGAGTCTTGGCTGCAGGACAAGATGTCCTGTGACAGGACTTAGGAGGGTTTTGGTGGACAGGTGTCTGAGGAGGGGCCACCTATGGCTTCCCCCAGCCAGTAAGGGCTTGGAAAATTGCAATGGCAAACATCTGGGGAGACCTGATGATAAAATTCCGCAAGTGGCATGAGGTTGTGGGCAAGTTCCCTCACCTTAGGCTCCTCCGTCAAGTGGGGTTGCTTTGAGAACTGTGTGACATCAACCTGCTAAGTGCCTGCCCAATGCCTCCTCCTCAACCCTCTCTACTCCACTGATCTAACAGACTCAGCAGGGTTCTGGAAACCCCTCCTATGGACAATGGATTTTAGTAGCTTTTTTCCACCAAGACAATAATGTTTTGGCAGGGCACAGCAGAATTTGGCAGGGCAGCACGACCAGGTTCCTCTGAATGGCAACAACTCAGCTCTGAGGTCCCGGTGCCCTGAACCTGGGCCATCCTTCCCTTCCCCACAGGCTGGCTTTTCCACATCCTCCTCTTCTGCCTCCTGCTTGGTCTCCCTCCCTTCCTTATCTCCAGTTGTCTCCTTTAAAAAAATTTTTTTTCCCCAGGATCCAACCACAGAGAGGAGAAGCTGCATGTGGTAGATATTACTGCCAGGAATGGTGGGAAGTTAGTAAAGCCCTTGGGAGGTTCCCTGGGCTGGACCACCTATTGTAGACATAATTTGATGCTTGAGAATAATGGATGGTAGCCCACCAGGTTCCTCTGTCCATAGGATTCTCTGCGCAAGGATATTGGAGTGGGAAACCATTCCTTTCTCCAGGGGATCTTCCCCACCCAGGAATAGAACCTAGGTCCCCTGCTTTGCAGGTGGACTCTTTACCATCTGAGCCAGCAAGGAAGCCCATAATAAAGAATAGACACCCTCAAAGGAGTCATTTTCCTACGAAACGGAGACTCCTCAACAATATTTTATTTTTAGCTAGTTAGTGAGATAATTTATAGTTGAAAAACCATCATGCTTGGCACATAGTATGCTCTCAATAGAGGCTAACTATAGATGCTAGCTAGCTATTACTATGACTTGGAGAAGGAAATGGCAACCCATTCCAGTATTCGTGCCTGGAGATTCCCATGGACAGAGGAGCCTGGCAGGCTACATATAGTCCATGGGGTCGCAAGAGTCGGACATGAGTCAGTGACTAAAGAGAGAGATTACTATGACTATGATTGCCTAAAAGCACATAGAAAGCATTAGGACTGTGCACCTGGGCAAACACAGGAAGTCTGAGGCAAACACCATTCCTCCTATGATACCCTCTCCCCACCTTCCACCCTCACCACCCTTGCTCTGGAAACAGCCCCGGGCAGAGTGCAAGCTGGGAATATTTTCACACCCCATCACCGCCTGAAGACAGCCAGGGTGTCACCAGGCAGATAAATGCGCTCATCTTTTCCCGCTGAAATCGGCACGTCCAGCGTGGAACTCCGATGATTTATTTACCAGGGACAGTTCTGCTCTGGGGTGGAAGTGCCCTGGTTTGCTGAGCGGTCTATTCATTTGTCTTTGTTGGCAGCGCAGGCTCGTGGGATCCCCATCCCGGTTCCCACCGACTCCTTGCTCCTTCCACATCCTGCTGCGCACACAGAGGGGCAGTCATGGGGGGCTGGTGCTGCGCTTGCCCCCTCACCCACAAAAGTGCCCTCTTGGGTTGGCTTGGAGTGGGGAGGTCCCTGGGGATGGTCATGGGGGTGGGGGTGGCAGCTTATGCGGCATGAAAGAAACCACATCTACAAGGTCAAGGTCTCTTTCAAGGTCATGGGAGCTGGATTGCTTTGGGCTCAAATGCTGTCTCTGCTATTCCTTAGCTGTGCAGACCCACGCAAGGGGTCTGACCTCTCAGATCCTCAGATTCCTCCTTTATTACAGGGAATAATGTACCAGTTTCCTGCTATCTTATGAGCAGAGCATATGCTCAGCGTCTGGCACGTGGTAAAGCGAGCCTGACATGTGTAGGAAGCTTTTAATAAAAGGAGGCTATTATTCACATCTTCATCCTCATTACCATTCCCCTGGGCTCAGAGTTGTCCCTGGAGAAGGTGGAGTTTTTTCTTAAGCTTATGAAATAATCAGAGCTGGAAGCAACTTACAGAAAAAGCCAGGTAGTTGGGTTGAAGCTCTGACACTTTCACCCTTGCCTGATCCAGTGGCATTATTTCACCTCCCTGAGTCTTAGTTTCCTCATCTGTAAAATGGAGATAAAACGAGGTATGTCATGGGAAGCATCTGGCCTCCAGGGTACTCAGTGAAGATCAGATTTCTTTTCCATCCCCCCCTTACATGCTCAATGCTTTACGATTTACAAAGGGAGGTGACAGCCATTATCTGATACCCACTGTGACAACCCCACCCCAAGGATGGGTCATAATCCCTGATTCACAGATGGGAAAACAGGAGCTCAGAGAAGTGTAGCAACCTGCCCCAACTCATATTCATTTATTCAACAAGCATTTACTGAGTGCCTACTGCACACCAGCCACTGTTAACGTGCTTCAGATATACTGATGAACACAACAGACCAAAAAAAAAAACAATCCTTCTCCTCAAGGAGCTTACATTCTAGAGATGGGATGCAGAAAATAAACAAGGGAAATAATAAATTGCATAACATGTTAGAAAGTGACAAGTCCTATGGAAACTAGATCATGATGAGGAGGATCAGGAATGATGGATGGAGAGGAGGCAGGTTGCAGTTTTAGAGAGGGTGTTCACGATGAGCCTTATGAGAAGGTGACAGCGGAGCAAAAACCTGATGGAGACAAGGGTGTTAGCCATGCAGAGAAGTCTGGGGAGCGGGCAGGCACTGCAGGCAGAAGGAACAGCACATGCAAAGGCCCTGAGGTGAGAGTGAGTCTGAGGTGTTCATAGAACAGCAAGGAGTGGAGAGAATGGGGAGGGATAAGGTTGGAGGGGTACAGAGGTAATGATGCGCGCGTGTGTGTGTGCACAAGCACACACATATTCAGAGAGTGAGAACGAACTCTTTAGGGCTCTGTAGCCATAATAAGGGTTTCCCTGATGGCTCAGATGATAATCTGCCTGCAGTGCAGGAGACCCAAGTTCGATCCCTGGGTCAGGAAGATCCCCCGGAGAAGTGAATGGCTCCAGTATTCTTGCCTGGAGAATTCCATGCACAGAGCAGCCTGGCAGGATAAGGTCCACAGCTCTGAATGAATTAAGGAGCCATAGGAGGGTTTAACGGAGAAGGCAATGGCACCCCACTCCAGTACTCTTGCCTGGAAAATCCCATGGATGGAGCAGCCTGGTGGGCTGCAGTCCATGGGGTCGCGAAGTCAGACACGACTCAGTGACTTCACTTTCACTTTTCACTTTCATGCATTGGAGAAGGAAATGGCAACCCACTCCAGTGTTTTTGCCTGGAGAATCCCAGGGACGGGGGAGCCTGGTGGGCTGCCGTCTATAGGATCGCACAGAGTCGGACACAACTGAAGCGACTTAGCAGCAGCAGCAGTAGGAGGGTTTAAACAAACTCGTGCCGCAGTGAGTGTTATTTTCCCAAGATCATTCTAGCTGTTGCAGACAAATGGACTGCAGGGTATTCATCCGCACATGAATGTATAAACAAAATGTGATCTATCTATACCAAGGGGTATTATTCAGCCATAAATAGGAACGAAGTTCTGACACAGGCTATAACATGGACAAACCTTGCAAACATTATGCTAAGTGAAAGTAGACAGCCACAAAGGGACAAACATTATGATTCCCGTGCGATGAAATATTGAGAGTAGGCACGTTCACAGAGAAGGAAAGTAGATTAGAGGTTACCAGGGCTGGGAGAGAAAAAGGAAAGGGGGGCCTATTACTTCGTGCCTACAGAGTTCTATTCGAAACGATGGAAGTTTTAGAAACAGACAGTGGCGACAGTTACACAAACAGTGAGTGTAACTAAGGCAGCTGCACTGCACCCTCGTGACAGTGGATAGCTGGCGGGAAGCTGCTATGCAGCACTGGGAGCTCCGCTCCGCGCTCTGCGATGACCCAGAGGCGGGGATAGGCAGGGCGGGAGGGAGGCCCAGGAGGCGGCGCGGGGTATGTGTTCAGGTATCTGGTCACGTGGCCATACAGCAGAACTAAGACAACACTGTGAACCACTTATGCTCCAATAAAAAACCAACGAAAACGGTTAAAATGACAGCTTTTGCTATATATCTTACCGAAAGAAAATTGGCTACAGAGACAAGGAAGGAAATAGCCTAGGCTGCGCCAGAGGCTCAGACTGCGGTGGGGGCAAGAAGGAGGTGAGAGGGGCTCAGGTGCTGGATTCACGCGGGAGTTAAGGCCAGGTGTGGAGCCTGAGTCTCCCATACCTTTCCCAGCGCCCAGGGCCCAGCAGTCTTTTGTGCTCATCGCAGGTTCCCACCCTCCCAGACTCCTGGCCTTTCAGCTTGTGGTGGCCTGCTAGGACCGCTGCTGGATTCCTCTGGCTCATAGGGAGGGTATGGTGTAACTATGTAGAGGGGAGGTTCTGGGCGAGGCTCTTGTGGACGTTGGCAGCCCCCGCCCCCCTCAACACACATCCATCCTGGGCTTGCACCTCCAACCCTGCCCGGGCAGCTCAGCTCCCTCTGTTTGCTGTATCACTCTGGTTGTCTGGGAGATGAGTTCCGAGGTCACAAGCTCGAGCTCAGATTAGGAACTGGGTGGAGCCCGTGAGCTCATGAAAAACACTGTTGCTGTTTGCACCCCATGGACCTTAGTAACCAGCCGGAGAGACATTAGCCCAAATCTTGCTTCTCCTGATGTGGGCACCATTGTTGCTGTTGTTTAGTCACTAAGCTGTGTCCGACTCTTGCAATCCCGTGGACTGTATTCCGCTAGGCTCCTCTGTCCACGGGTTCTCCAGGCAAGAATACTGGAGTGGGTGGACATTTCTGGAATTCTTCAGGGGATCTTCCTGACCCAGGGATCGAACCTGAGTCTCCTGCATTACAGGCAGACTCTTTGCCATTGAGCCACCTGGGAAGCCCTTCAGGCACCATGGACAGAGGGAATACTGGACTTCGCGTGGGGTATGGGCTCAGACAGTCCTGGGTTCAAGTCCCAGCTCTGCCTTCTACTTCCTACGTGGCCTTGGCCAGGTCGTTTCCCTTCTGATTCCTTATTTCCTCGGGTTGGGACTTGAGAGGGCTTGTTGGGACTTTGCTCAGACTCGCGAGGGTTAAGTGACCAACAGGTGAATGGATGTTGTGAAGTGACAGTTGCTCGACAAACAGGAGGACCCATATGACAGAGGGCCTCAGAGAGTGCGGATGATGCCTGCCGACTGGCAGACAAGGAGAGACGGCAGTCCAAGGAACTTGGTTTTCTGGGGGAGAGGTGTGTGTTGATGTCACGTACCAAAGTGGGGGAGGGAGGCAGGGGAACAGTGTGCAGGAAGCAATCCTGAACTCTGTTTGCACGTGGGGAGTTTGAGAAAGCCTTGGGTGGAAATGTCCAGGAGGTACTTGGAGGTCTGGAGAGCTGATCTGGACCAGAAGGAGGAACTGGGTGTGTTAGTTTAGAGGCGGTCATTGGAACTGCAGACTGTGTGATGACCCCAGGGAGAAGCAGAGGGGGGTTAGGACAGGATCCCCAGCACACTGCATTTATGGGGTTTCCAGGAGATGGAGGAGCAAAGGAAGAGGTGGGAGGACTTACCCAGCATCAAGGGAGGAGTTAGTTGCTGAGCTAGATCAGAACTCGGATGTCCCTTTGTAGGTGGCGTGGAGATGCCGCTCAGCCCTGCCTCTTTCTGTCTCTCTCTCTTCCTGTCTCACTGTAGCAGCAGGTGTTCACTGGTTTCAAGAGAAACGGGACTTTACCTAGTTTAGGGAGGAAAGGATATGGTAGAGCACAAATAATTGAAAAGAAAACTCAGCAGTGGACCCCAGGAAATGTTACGGAACCACTGACTGAAACTGCCCACGTTAGCCAGGCACGATGATAACGACTTGCTTCTTGTCTCACAACAGGAGGTCCTGTTGTGGAATGATAAGGAACGTGGTGCTGCTGCCAAAAACTCACCAGGAGAATTTGGGAGAGGCCAAAAGGAGGGAGGAGACACCAGCCTACATATCGGCTTACCAACCTCCCAGAATCCTTCACACTGGAACCCATCTTGGCTGAGAGATGTGTTTGCCACCAGGAAGGACCCCAAGTCAGACCAAATATGGGCCAAACAAGATGACTGGCCAGAGGCAACTTGGAAACTAACCCTCTTACCATAAAACCTGAAACTGTGAGCCACATGGGAGAGCCGTTCTCCTGGGTTCCCTTTCCTTACTACTCTCCGTCCGGATACCCCTTCTCAATAAAATCTTTCTGCTTTGTCAGTACATGTCTTCTCAAACAATTCATTTCTGAGTGTTAGACAAGGGCCTATCCTCAGGGCCTGGAAGCTTTCCCCCTCCCTGCAACAAGAATGGGGCCGCTCCAGGGAGCCAAAGAGGAAGAAAAATGTGCCTTGTCACTGGGATGAATCAGCTTCAGCTCTTTCCCATCCTCCAGCCTGACAAAGGTTCATATTCCTATAAGAAACTGATCAGCTTAGCCTGGGCCATGTGCCCATCCTTGGTGAAGGAAGGACAGGGCCCTGTGAAGGCAATATTCCCAATGAAACTACGCACAGGGTTATTAAGAGGCTGGGGCCAGCGGAAAGGGACATGGAAGCTGCCAGGCAGAGGCTACAGGTGTGCCTCCCCTGGGCCCCGGGCTCTCTGGAGCTTCTGAAACTGGGTCGAAGGGCATTCCCTGGAGGAGCCAAGGCTTGAGCAAGGGTGCCTGTGGCTGGGCAACCTGATTAATTCATCACTACCCACACAGTACACCTGGAAGGATTCCAAAGGGATGCAACAGAAGGATAGCTTTAATGAGAAGAGAAAGAACAAACAAGACCTTAACCGCTCAGATTCATCAGGGAAGAGGGCGGGCCCGGGGAAGGTAGGTCCACCTAGCCAAAGTGCTCTCTACAAGCCGAGAATCGCTCCAAGCCATTTACATATCTTGATTCATTTGGTTCCTCAGCACAGCTCTACAAAGCACTCTGTCATCACCTCTGCGTTATTGCCAAGGAGCCCAAGGCACAAAGAAGTTAAGGAATTTGCTCAGGGATGCCCAGCTAATAAATGATGGAGCAGAATTCCAATCAGGGTGGTCCAGCCCTGGAGTGTGTGCGCATAACAATTACAAAACAATTACATGGCACACATGCCAAGTCGTCAGAGGGGAAGGAAAAGGCATATCAGGTGATATGGACCATTAAAGGGTCCCTTCTGAGAATCAAATCTTAAATGCAGCACCTAGGTTTACTTGTCTTGTCTTAAAGGCAAAACAGTCAAACAACCCACAAATGCACAAAGGAAAAATAAATAAATAACTTGAACATCCACCATAGTGTCACTTTAAAACAACTAGAACATAAATGCAAATTTACATTTCTTTTACATGGAGTATTATACAGACTGATTGAGGCCGACTCCCCCCCGACCCCCCACCCCCGTACCGTGACAATAAATCGTCTTCGGCAGCTTGGTAGTTAATGGCTGCGTACCTTCTTCCATTGTGTGGAAGCACCATCGTTTGTGCAGCTTAATCCCTTCTTGTTGAGCCATTCTGTCATTTCCAATTATCCCTGAGTATAAATGCAGCAGACACTGCTGGTGATCCAGTCGAATCTCCTCATAGGTTTTGCTGAGCACACCTCCCCTGACTGCCAGGTGCTCTTGTTTACATGGGTTTGTATCGGTGACTTTTCTTTGCAGAACCACCCTGGGGCTACTAGGGGCCCAGGGCCCAAAAGCCTGATGTTTGCCTCCTCAAGGGGGTGTTCACATCCCCCACTCCTGTCGCTAGGGGAGATCTTGTCTCTGAGTGTTGGTGTCAGGAGTATCTGAACCCAGATCTCTTGCCTCAGGTCAGAACAAATTCTGACCCACTGGCAACACTGTTCCTCTCTGGCGACACTGTCCAATTTCATAGAGCAGCAGTGGTGTCATGCCATTTTCATGGATAGGGCACAAAGGACCTCCCTGGCTTTTGTCTCTTGGATCGATTGCTCCAGGGTAAGCCAGCTGCCATGTCATGAGGACACTTGAGCAGCTTCTTAGAGAAACCTGCTTGGTATGAGTCTGAGGCCTCTAGCAACAACCACAAGAAGTAGACCCTCCAGGGACCTCTATATAGCACAGGGAGTTATACTCAGTATTCTGTAATAACCTATGAGGGAAAAAGACTTTGAAAAAGAATTTACATATATGTAACTGAATCACTTTGCTGTACATCTGAAACTAACACATTGCCCATCAACTATATTCCCAAAAAACCCCACAAACACCCCTCGGCCCCAGTCAAGTGTTCAGATGACTGCAGACCTGTCCACCAGCTTGATTCAACCTCATGAGAAACCCCAAATCAGAACCACCAGCTCAGCCTTAGCTGAATTCCTGAAACTTGGAAACCATATAATATTAAATGTTGATTATTTTCGGCCACTTGATTTTAGGCTAAACTGATGCAACAAGAGCTACCGGCTGAACCCTCTTCTTAGATGTTCACAACACACATCGCCAGACTAAAGAAGAGTGAGTTTCATCTAACCCAGGATTTCCCAAAATTATTTGACTGCAGAACCTAACCCATTCCTTTTTCTTTTGCTGGAACTCACTTTGGGAACTGCTGATCTGGTGTGAAATCTTGGACACACCTGTGTCCTCTGTGTGACCCTATGGACTGTAGCCAGCCAGGCTCCTCTGTCCATGGGATTCTCCGGGCAAGAATACTGGAGTGGACTGTCATTTCCTTGATATTCTCAGTTTCCGACACTTCTGTAAGACTTTCTTTGTCCTCCATCAACTGTGTCCGTGCTGGCTTAGATCTGAGGTTTGTGTGGCTGTGTGTGTGCGTGTGCACGCGCGCATCCATTGGCAGTCAGCTCTGTCATGCTGTCTGCTGTGGATTTTGTAAGCTGTCACTGTCAGAATCAGAACAAGCTAGTCTGTCACGCAGCTCTGATGGAGCACGAACAGGCAAAGGAAAAAGGAAATGGTCCCACGATATCAGGTCACTAGGCAATGTGTCCAAGACAGCGGGTCCATGACTTTTCTCTGCCCTCCCTGCTTTACTGGGCTGCTGGGATGCTGATAATAACTTGAGCAGTGGTCCTGTTTGATTTGCACACTCTCACTCATCGTCCCAGTCACCTCTGGGGGGTGTTCAGGGCTGGCAATGGATGGGCCCCATTTTATAGGTAAAGAGACTGAGGCTCTGAGCCAGGACGAAGGGCTTTGTTTTTTTCCTGGCATCATTCCCTCTACCAGAAACCCTTAATCCTTCTTCCCACCCCACCTGCCCCCCCAGCCAAGCTAACATTGGTCTGGAACCAGTCTGCCCGAGTTTAAAACTGGCTCAGCCACTCTGCCACTTCCCAGCTGTGGGAACCTGGGCACATTTCTAAATCACTGCAGTTTGGCTATAGATTAAATGGAAAAATGGATGTGAAGAGAATGGACAGCCCCTTGCAGCTAGTAAACATTTAATTTTATTGTTATTATTAACACTCATCCTTTCAACTTTGACAACACTTCTTCCTAGAAGCCCCCAGAAACTACTCTCACCTTACCCAGGCTGGATCCAAGCCTCCCCTGGGCTCCTCCTGTACAGCCCTCACTCTGATTCTCCAGTGGTTCCTAACCCTGGCTGCAAATTGAAATCCTTGGAAAGCTTTTTAAAAATATCCATGCCCAGTGCTCCCCCACCAGAGACCAATAACATCCGAATCCCTAGGAGGATTCCTAGAGCATGAGCTGAGTATTTCCCCACCCCGACCTTTTGCTCAGCCAGCGAGGGATGATGGAGGCTGGGTGCCTGGTCTCCAGCCTGGGTGAGCACCCTGATACCTCCATTCAGGACCTGATGGAGGGAGGCGTGAGCCTAGCCAAGCAGCATCACCCACCTGCATCTCTCCTCAACTTCCAAATCTTCCAGGGAGGAAAATACTGTAGTCTACCGCCAGCCTGTTGTGCCCCTTACCCCTTGTTCTCTTTTAAAATGACCTCTCTCCACCATGGTGGTTTTGCAGAATAACCAACAATAACAACAGTGATGGTAATAGCTGATATTCCGAACCCTTCCTGCGTCCTAGGGATTGTGCTGAAGGCTAAGGGGCTAAAGTCATTCTCTTCTTCCATTTTATATATATATGTATGTGTGTGTGTGTGTGTGATTCATATTCCAAAGTTGTATTTGCAGGTTTCTTCTGATTTAAAAATAATAGGTTCATGGTATAACCACTATGGAAAACAATATGGAGGTTACTTAAAAAGCTAAAAGTAGAACTACCATATGACCCAACAATCTGACTCCTGGGCACATACATAGAGAAAACCATAACTCAAAAAGATCCATACAGCCCAATGTTCATAGCAGCACTGTTTACAATAGCCAAAATATGGAAGCAACCTAAACGTCCATTGACAAAGGTATGGATAAAGAAGATATGGTACATACATGCAACGGAATGTCACCCACTCATTAAAAAGAATGAAATAATGTTATCTGCAGCAACTGGGATGGCTCTAGAGATGATCAAACTCAGTCAGTCAGAGAAAGACAAATATCATCTATTGCTTATATGTGAAATCTGAAAAAATGATACAAATGACCTTGTTTATGAAACAGAAACAGACTACAAACTTTGAAAACAAACTTATGGTTACCAAAGGAGAAAGATGGAGGGAAGGATAAATTAGGAGTTTTGGATTAACATATACACCATACTCTATGTAAAATAGGTGATCAACAAGCACTTACTGTATAGTACAGGGAACTCTACTCAATATTTTGTAATAACCTCTCTGGGAAAAGAATCTGAAAAAGAGTGAATATATGTGTAACTGAATCACTTTGCTGTATACCTGAAACTAACACAACATTGCCAATCAACTGTACTTCAATATAAAGTAAAAATTAAATTAAAAACACAATAGGGTCATTCTTGGGCAAGGGGGTGGGGGTTGGCAACTAAGATGAAAGACGTACAGTATCAAGATTACTGCTAGACCCCTGACACTGGAGACTGAAATCCCCTCAAGGCCTCTAATTCCCACTCTTCTTCTCCCAAATGGAGACATTAAGAATTGGAAGGCAGGTGCTGGGAGAGTGTCAGGTACACACTTGGGGCTACTTGTTCAGTAACCTGACACGCTGCTGCTGCTGCTACTGCTAAGTCGCTTCGGTCGTGTCCAACTCTGCGTGACCCCATAAGGGCAGCCCACTAGGCTCCGCCGTCCCTGGGATTCTCCAGGCAAGAACACTGGAGTGGGCTGCCATTTCCTTGTCCAATGCATGAACGTGAAAAGTGAATGTGAAGTCTCTCAGTCCTGTCCGACTCTTAGCACTAAGAGTCAGACACGACTGAGCGACCCCATGGACTGCAGCCTACCAGACACCTCCGTCCATGGGATGTTCCAGGCAAGAGTCCGCGTGTGGGGTGCCATTGCCTTCTCCAAACTGACATGGGGCCCTGGCAGACCCTCCTTTCCACCTTCCAGGCAGGGTTCAGACTGAGACCACCTACTGCTTCCCTTCCATGTGGATTTATTCTGCTTGAGCACCTGTGGGCTGAGCACTTTGCATGCATCCGTGTAATCCTCACATCAGCCCTGCATCACCATCACACACTTTTGCAAATAAGAAAACAAACGGGCCTTCCTTGGTGGCCCAGTGGTTAAGACTCCATGCTTCCACTGCAAAGGGCACAAGTTCTAATCCCTGGCTGGGGAACTAAGATCCCATATGCTGCACAGTGTGGTCAAAAATTTTTTTTAATGAAAAGTAAACAAATAGGAAAAGGAGTACATCAAGGCTGTATATTATCACCCTGCTTATTTAACTTATATGCAGAGTACATCATGAGAAATGCTGGGCTGGAAGAAGCACAAGCTGGTATCAAGATTGCCGGGAGAAATATCAATCACCTCAGATATGCAGATGACACCACCCTTATGGTAGAAAGTGAAGAGGAACTAAAAAGCCTCTTGATGAAAGTGAAAGAGGAGAGTGAAAAAGTTGGCTTAAAGCTTAACATTCAGAAAACTAAGATCATGGCATCTGGTCCCATCACTTCACGGCAAATAGATGGGGAAACAGTGGAAACAGTGTCAGACTTTATATTTTTGAGCTCCAAAATCACTGCAGATGGTGACTGAAGCCATGAAATTAAAAGACCCTTACTCCTTGGAAGAAAAGTTATGACCAACCTAGATAGCATATTGAAAAGCAGAGACACTACTTTGCCAACCAAGGTCCGTCTAGTCAATGCTATGGTTTTTCCAGTGGTCATGTATGGATGTGAGAGTTGGACTGTGAAGAAGGCTGAGCGCCGAAGAATTGATGCTTTTGAACTGTGGTGTTGGAGAAGACTCTTGAGAGTCCCTTGGACTGCAACGAGATCCAACCAGTCCATTCTGAAGGAGATCAGCCCTGGGATTTCTTTGGAAGGAATGATGCTAAAGCTGAAACTCCAGTACTTTGGCCACCTCATGTGAAGAGTTGACTCATTGGAAAAGACTTTGATGCTGGGAGGGATTGGGGGCAGGAGGAGAAGGGGACGACCGAGGATGAGATGGCTGGATGGCATCACTGACTCGATGGACGTGAGTCTGAGTGAACTCTGGGAGTTGGTGATGGACAGGGAGGCCTGGCGTGCTGCGATTCATGGGATCACAAATAGTTGGACACGACCGAGCAACTGAACTGAACTGACTGAAACAAATGCCCACCTACAGAGGTCAAGGTCACACAAAGGGATATGGAGAGGGGAGCAACAAATCTGGGATCAGAATTCAGAACCCTAACAGCCTTGGTGCTCCATGATCTCAGAGGTCACACTTAGTTCAGCCCTGGACCCTGCTGTTTTCTTTGCTTGTTACATATGGCCTGAGACCCCCATAACACTCTCAAGGCCAGAGATTCACGTCTGACTTATTCTCCAGCATCCAGCATGGTACCTGATACATAGGAGGCCTGGGGGTGGAGGGGGGAGAGATTTTAAAAACTTTCAGCAATTTGCAGGACCAGGACACTGGTTATTCAGAATGGCCACTGGTCCAAAGGCAGCTACTGGTTCCTAGAAAGAAATGGGAGAAGGTAGAGGGAGGAAGGTGTCTAGATTTCAAAATGTCAGTTTAATTGTTATGTATGGAATGGTTAAATGATCAGATGATTGCAATTGAAAAAAAAAAAAAAACTTGTTATACTCAGATTCCAAGAGGCGGGGACTAACCGTGGTTTGGGGGCCACACAGGGAAGCACAGGGTCATTCAAGAGGCAGAGGGAAGGTGGACAAGAGCCTGTATTGTGGTTTTTGTGAGAATGAACAGGTGAGGTGGAAGAAACAGACTTGGAATGGCCTAGTCTGAATAATTTCAGTAAGCTCTGAGGCACAGGGGCTGGCCCTAGCTGTTTGGTACCTGACCTGGAATGAGCAGGGCAGGTGGGTAGTGGCTCAGAATGTGATAAAGCTTGGGGTGGGGGCTCTGGATTGGTTTCCATAAGACAGGTGTGCTTGCAGGGACTGGGAGGCACCGTCCCTCCAGGGTCAGCAAGGCGCCAAGTGGTCAAAGCATCAGAACAAAAAGACGAGTTCAGTAAAGGATAGGACGGTAGCGGGGCAGCTTAAGAGGCAGGGCTATTTATCAAACGGTGCTGAAGTGTTTCAGTATTTGGACACCTGGCTCCATTGTACCTGCATATATGGTTGAATTGGTGCCAAGTCTGAAGAAAGGTGCTCAGTAAATATACACTGAATGGCTGAATCGTGGGGGCTGGGCCTGGAGTCTCCTCCCCTCTCCGTATCTCAGTTCTCCTTGGAGAATGACCCTGGCAATACCATTTCACACGACAGCCTTTCCCTTTTCCTTGGGAGCCCCCAGGGAGTCCCCATCTGCTCACACTTGGGAGGACTTGGAGCTGGTGGTCGAGGGGGTTGCTCTCACCACAGACAGGGTGACTTGAGCCAGCCCTCAGCAACCAGAGAGCAGAGCTCACAACAGCCCATGAGTCCTCCCACCCCTTCTGACAACTCCTGGGTGTTGGGTGGGAGGGGACCTCCCACAGCCCTGTACCCCACCAGCTCCAGGTGTTGGCTCATGGACGAGACAATATTGATTTTCACATTATGATGCACAACTTGTGAGGCACTTAGAGAAGGGGGTGAAGGAAAAGCCAGTCACTGATTCCCAGAATTTATTTTGAGACACATTAATTTGTTTCTTCCCTTCAAGGTCAAATCAAGTCATCTCCATATATCACCATTGGCAGTGGCTGGCTGGCAGACAGTCGGAAGGGGGGTGGAGATGGGTGGAGGATACAACTTTACAGGGAGCTAGGTCAAGGAAGCGGAGCATAGAAGCAGGTTCTGGGCAGCCCCTGGCAGCATCATCGATGTGAGACCCCGGAACGATGTTCCTGTCATATCACTGGAGATCTCTGGGGAGGGGCCTAGTCATCTGTTCTGATGACAATGCTTGTGCCTCTAAACTGGAATCTCTCAGTACTGAAATAAGCTGGGTTTCTGGGGTCTGAGATCAGGCTCTTGGGCTTACTTCCCAGGGAGACCCACACTCACCATTCATTCATTCAATCACCCATTCAATACATATTTATTTCCAGTGGGTGGGCTCTCCGTTCTGTCTGCTCAGGGTCTCACCATTCAGTGACCCAAAACTGATGAATGACCACTGAAATGAAAGCTTTACTTTTCTCTTTATCTCACCAGGTTCTCAAAGTGGGAAGACAGGGTAACCTCATACCCGGCACAGCTGCCTTGTGCTTGGTGCATGCCCAGTAAATATTTGTTGAACAAATATCAAATTAGTAGGGATCTTCCCCTTTACTTGGACGATTTCTCCCCTCATTCTTTAAAGCAGAGCAGTTCGGATCAGTTTGGGGTTTTGTGGTTGTTATTATTACTTATTCTGCTACACAAATTCCCAGCTGTTCCAAGATGTGCTGGGTTGGGATGAGGGTAATGATGAGGGGCTCTGGCCAGTCTGGTGGGAGTCTGAGCTGAGATCTTAAAGATTTAGCCAAAGAAGGGGCTGGAGGAATAAGCACTGGAGCGAGAGAGCAGTGTATTCAAAGTTCTAGGAGCAAGAGAGGGCCTGTCTGGTTAGAGGAGCAGAGGGAGGTTAGGAGAGGCTACAGTGCAAGGGGAGGGAGTCAGGGGAGCTGGGGGAGAGAGGGGACCTGGGGAAAGATCCCATAAGGCTCTGCAAGTCTTGAATGAAGCTTGGACCCAATCCTTTGAACAATAGGGAACCATCAAAGGATTGTAAAAGGGACATATCTTTCACCTTGGCTCATGTGTTTTCTTGTGCCGGCAAGGGACCTCCCCATCCCTAGTCCTGCTTGCTCAACTCTGACCACCATGGAGTGAATCCTCCCCTGAGAAATCTTCCCCAACCCCAAGTCCCTTGCAAAGCCTCAACTTGAAATATCACTTCTCTTCCCAAAATTTTTACAGACTCACATAAGACACACTTATGTGATTTTGCTTTGCTGAGAGAAAGACAGAATAGGGTTACAATTACTAGTGGAGTCAGGACCGCCTCACACCCCCAACCCCAGCCTGTCGCTTCCCAGGTGTATGATTTGGGGCTGTACACTTAGTCCTTCCTTGCATCAGTTTCGTCATCTGCAAAATGGAGATAAGAGTTGAACCAACCTCATGTAACTGAGCAGAGGCCTTCGCAGGACATACCCTCCTCCCCCCTTACCACCCCCCCCTCCATTCTTCACCTGTCTCTTGTTTGTAGTAAAACTTTAGCCTCCCAGGCCTTCCCCGAGTTCTAAAGAATAAGTTTCATCAGGGAAGAACAGCCAGAAACAAAGGGAAACAGTCAAGCAGGACAAAATAATTGTTTAGCCATTAAACAAAGTCCAGGACGTTTAGTTGCTTCTCAAGGGCTATAGATAATATTCTGAGACAAATCCTTTGAGCTGTTTTGCAGAGGTTGAAATCCCGACCAGGTGGAAGAAGCTAACTACATGCTGACAATAAGCACGTAGACGCCACGGGCACCTGGGGACCAGGAGGCGGATGGTGTCGACTCCCAAGTAATTCACCACCAGCCAATCAGAAGAGCATCCAGGAGCCGTTCACACACCCCACAACACTTACCCTCACCCTGGCTTCAAAAACCTCTCCCTGAAAGCCGTCAGGGAGGTCAGGCCTTTCGAATGCTAGCTGCCTGGGCTCTGTGCCCTGCAGTAAACACCGCACTGTCCTCCACAACCTGGTGTCAGTAGACTGGCTTTACTACCGTGGGCCAGGGGACCCAAGTTTGGTTTGGTAATACCCATAGGGTTATATGGTAATTAAATCTATTAACACACGTAAAGCACCTCGCACAGGGTCTGGCACACGAAGGATTTAGTGAGGGTCAGGCTTCCCAGGTGGCACTCGTGGTAAAGAACCCGCCTGTCAGTGCAGGAGGTGTAAGAGACAAGGGTTTGATCCCTGGGTCAGGAAGATCCCCGAAGGAGGGCATGGCAACCCACTCTAACAGTCTTGCATGGAGGATCCCGTGGACAGAGGAGCCTGGAGGGTTACGGTCCATAGGATCTCAAAGAGTCGGACATGACTGAAGTGATTTAGCATGCAGGCTTTCTGTTACCTGACACCTGTGTCGCCGCTCTTCAAGCTGCTTGTGGGAAGGAATCATGGCTCACGGTTTGCCACATGCTTGGCTTCCAGAAAAGGATAAAAATAAGTAGACGCTCAGGAAATAGTCACTGATTCTGCTGTCATTGGCAGTTTGAAGGTACTCTTGAAAAGCAGCTCATAAATCAACTATGCATGCATGTTAAGTCGTTTCAGTCACGTCCAACTCTTTGCGACCCTATGGATAGTAGTCCATCAAGCTCCTCTGTCCATGGGATTCTCCAGGCAAGAACATTGGAGTGTGTTGCCATGCCCTCCTCCAGGGGATCTTCCTGACCCAGGGGCTAAACCTGCGTCTCTTACATCACCTGCATTAGCAGGCGAGTTCTTTACCACCAGTGCCACCTGGGATACCCAAAGCAACTACACTTAGATGAAAAAAAAAAGGCAGCTCAGGAGCTCCTCATTAATTCCTCCAAAGACAAAAGTTGAGTTCTACCATCACCATGGGACTTACCCAGTCCACTTAGAGGCAACTTCTTCATTGTAAAGGTAACATCTACTTCCTGCGGGTCAGGGAGGCTTAAAGGAGATTAGTTCCAGGGATGGAGCATGTGACCCAGGCCTCACCAATCAAAGTACTGATTTTCCGGGCTGTGCCTAACTCAGGGATGGTCATGTGACCCAAGCTGGTCCAATTAGAATGACTCTCAGCAGATGTGATGAGGAAGACGGGCTTTTCTCACTGTGGACTGGAATGTGGGAGGTGGGGTGGTGGTGTAGTGATTGCACCTGTCTATTTTTTTTTTTTGCACCTGTCTTGAGGTCACATGAAAGGGCACAGGAGCATGACAGCTAGGAGCAGGAGGTGTGGGGGGCAACAGGGAGACTAGGGGTGGAGCCAACACCGTAGGAACAAGAGACAAACTGAGTTCTATTAAGATTATTAGAAACCTGAGGGCAGCATTTATTTTGGACTTCTCAGTTGTACCCAAATAAATGCCCCTTTTTGCTTACATCAGTTGGAGTAGGGCTTCCTAGCACCTAGTGTAGAAACAGTTCTAACTGATGCACTGTGGTAGCATGCTTCCTACCACCATACTTTCAGGGTTCTGGGCTCCTGGCAGCATCAGTGTGTGGATTGTTGACTGCCCCTTTCCTCCTTCCTAACAGAACCTTGCTTTTTCAAGCAGCAATGTTCCAGGCCTCGAAGGACAAATCAATATTCATCTAAGCCCATCATGGCCATTCCTTTCTCTCTGCCAAGGACTGGCTTCAACAAACTCATGTGACCCAGTTTGGGTCAATGAAAAAAAAAAAAGACTGTTGAGAGAGAGCTTCTGGAAAAGAGCTTACTGATGAAAGAGAAAGTCAGACAAAAAGACTTTTTTACCCTTGCCTTCTCTTCCTGTCAGAGAAGGCAATGGCAACCCACTCCAGTACTCTTGCCTGGAAAATCCCATGGACGGAGGAGTACATGGCCATATGAGGTTGAGATGCTTGGAGCTGCTGCAGCCTTTTTGCAAACATGAGGATAGAACTTGTAGACTCATCAGAGATGGTAGAGAAAAATGATAGAAACACTCTGGGTTCTTGGTGGCATAACAGCTGAAAAAGTAATTCTGAAATCACTCATATCTAGACTTCTTGTAAAGTTAAGATATTTATGTCATTTAAGCCACAGTGCATTGAGCATTATTACTTGCTACTACAAGTACCCTAATTGATGTTGCATATCTAAGTGGTACAGCATTTAGTTCCCATCAAAACAACACACAAGGCTAATAACATCAGTTCCTTTTATTATTGTTTACTGTTATTTTCCCTAAACAACAGCACAATTCAAATAACAATGACACACACGTCCCACCCATATACACAATACCACTAGCCTGCCTGCCAGACTATTTGGCCTTTGCTTGGTTCCTGGCGGAGCTGTCTGGAGACAGCCCCCTCTGTAAAAATCCCGACTTGGACATAGGAGACACAAGAAAGGGGGGACGTTAACCAGAGAAGAAACTAAAGGACTTCTAAAGTCCTTGGGTAGTGCCAGCTTGGGAACATGCTATAAATGCCTGGGTAGAGGGCACACAGCACTGTCTGTTTTCATGTGGTTGCTGGATAAATCCCATATAGGGATATAAGACCTGTCTATAACCCTTTGTAAACCAGGGCTGCAGAAACACTGTGGGGTGAGCTACGAGGGCTCCATCAACCAAACCAAGGGGCAGGTATGGACATTGGGAGCCCAGAATGGGAATCCCGGTCCCCAGAGAAAAGCAACTCTTGCATTAGCTGCAAGATAAGATACAAAGTGAAATGTTATGTCCCCTTTTATTTGCTTTGCAACTGTAAAATGTGCAACATTTTCATCATGATAGAAAAGGTAAAGAAGGAAAACTCCCAGCATTTTGGCCTAATGCAATGGAGCATAACCTGTCAATTGCGCCACCTTGCAGAAAAACCTACTACTAACACTATCCAGGGAATCTGGTCAATCCACCCCGACCCCCAACATTTTAGCCACACTAAATCTATGAGTTCAGCTATAGTAATGTATCCTGGAATCAGAGAAGCCCAGGGGTTGGGGAGGGAACAAGGAAGGGCCAAGACTGGGGTCTCAGGTACAAGTGACTTCCTGGCCGTCTTGAGGAAGCTCGTTGTTGAAACTGCTCTCTCCAAACGGTGAGTAAGGGGGAACCTGGGGAGCTTCGATGATCAGCAGGCCTTCTGGGGAAAGGGAGGCAAACACTGTCACAGGATCCACCTCTGCAGGAAGCCTAGGGAAAATAGAAGATTCATTTATTATTCTTAATACAGCCAAACATTCTTTTATTCATTTGAAAGAAAATATTTTTGATATTGCCTGGTGGGATTATTATCAAAAATAATAATAATTATTATTATTATCAAAACAATAAATTTAATAATCGTAATCATTATTGTTATAAAAATAATAATCCCACCAGGCCATTCCATTACTATCCCTAATATATAGATGAGGCGATTGAGATCAGAGAGGTAAACTGATTTGCCCAAGGTAACACAGCTGGCAAGTAGCACATGGGAAGAGGATTGGAATCCTGGTCTCCAAACTCAAGAGTAGCTGATCATGACACTCCTCTGCCTCCCCTCCCAGGCATCAGACTTTTGAAAAAAAAAGTCCATGGTAGGGAAAGCCAGAAGGTTCAATCACCACAGATCTTCCCACCAGTCTAGGCTGACTCCACCTGTTGTAAATGCAGGGGTCTTGATGAAAGAACCAGGCAATAAAGTGACCCCATGCTGGTCATGGGCAGGACCCTTCCTGGAGGGGTTGGGGAGGTTTTTTGCTGTAAACAGCCACCTGTAGCCACATGAACTGCATCTACCAAGGAGATTCCTGATTAACAAGGAGCCTTTAGGGAAGGGTGGGAGAGAAAGGGAACTTAGGCAACTGCCAAGCCAAACTTCTGAAGTAGAGACAAGGCCAAAAGTTTGGACCTCCCTAACGGCAACCCACTCCAGTATTCTTGCCTGGAGAATCCCATGGACAGAGGAGCCTGGCAGGCTATAGTGCATAAGGTCACAAGAGTCAGACATGACTTAGCGACCAAACCACCACCACTGCTGGGGGGATGGGCTGACTCTGTTTAACCCTTTACATGCCAACCCCTAGGGCACCTGGGACATATGACAGGGCAGCCATGGTCCATAAGCATAGACTTCACAGGCAGGCAGACTGCAGTTCAAATCACACGTCTTCCTGACTGTGATCTTGGGTTAGTGATCTCACCTCTCTGACCACAGGAAAAGGTGGTTTAAAACAGCACCTATCTTTTAGGGTGGTGTGAGAATTATGTAGGATGATGAAAGCAAAGGGCTTAACACAGTGCCCGGCGCACAGGAAGCGCTCAACAGGCATCAGCTACCACACTGTCATTGCAGGCATCAGATGTACAAATGGGCACCTTGATAGCTGTCACTATTTTAGTATCATCACTGACCCATGAAATGTCAGCGGCCAAAAGGACATCAACTATCCAGGACAATGTTCCCATATTACACATGGGGACACTAAGGCCCCAATATGGGAACAGACTCATTCAAGGGCTCTTACCAGGTGGCCTCTATGTTGAACCCACTTGGTGGGAGAGCTATCCCTCCTTGGTCCTCTTGCAAAAGGGACCGAGGTTCAACAAAACCGGTGGGAAGATCTATGGTGACTGAACCTAAAGAAACTAAATCCTTTCATTTACAACTAAGGGAAAGTCTCAGCTCTGTTAACACAGAGCTTTAACATGGCTTTAACACCTCAACTTCTACCATTTCTTGATATTGTCTCTCTTTTAACAAAGAAAGAGCAGATCTGTGACTTAGGCCCTCAGGCAGGCAACACTGTCTAGTCAGAATTTAACCACGTTTTGCTTTGGGTTTATTTCACAATTGCCTTCTTGAGTGAGTGAATGTTTGACTGATGAGAACTGAACCTTATCAAAAGTGGGTTGAGTGAAAAGAAAAAAAAATCACAAGCAAATAATAGTATAGGGACATAACCACAGAAGGCAAAATAATAAATGAAGATGGTTTGTGAATGACTCATTTGGTCTCTCCTATCCATCCAAGAAGGAGGGCTTCCCAGGTGGCGCTAGCGGTAAAGAACCTGGCTGCCAACGCAGGAGACATAAGAGACGCAGGGAATAGATCCCTGGGTCGGGAAGATCCCCTGGAGGAGGGCATGGAAACTCACTCCAGTATTCCTGCCTGAAGCATCCCATGGACAGAGGAGCCTGGTGGGCTATGGTCCACAGGGTTGCAAAGAGTCGGACACGACCGACGTGACACACTTATGCACACGACCAAGTAGGAAGTTCACGGCTTTGAAGACGGGGAGACCTGCGTGCAATCCCAGACCTCCTCTTGTGGCCATGTGGCCTTAACTGAGGCCTGCCAACCTCTGAGCCTCAGTTTTCTAATCCACGAGATGAGCTGAAAAATACCAGCTCTCTGCGTGCTGTGCCAAGTCGCATCAGATATGTCCGACTCTTTGTGATCCTATGGACTATAGCTCGCCAGGCTCCTCTGTCCATGGGATTCTCTAGGCAAGAACATTGGAGTGGTTTGCCATTCCCTCCTCCAGGGGAATCTTCCTAACCCAAAGGTCGAACTTGTGTCTCTTATGTCTTCTGAATTGGCAAGTGGGTTATTTGCCACAGCATTACCCCAATACCTACTCTATAGGATTCTTTTAAAGATGGCATAAAATTAAACCTCTACATCTTAAAAAAAAAAAAAAGGCACCATTGTCTTGTGTCCTGTCTATGGAATGAGTTTTCAATTAAGAAACTTTTTTTTTTACGGTCCTCAGAGCTTGCATTAGATGCTTGTTTATTTATTTACTGGCGGTAGCATGTGGGATCTTAGTTTCCCAATCAGGGATTGAACCCACACCCCTTGCACTGGAAGCACAGAGTCTTAACCACTGCACCAGCAGGGAAGCCCCAAACCTCTACATCTCTTAGCCTGACGCTTGACACACCACAGGGGGCTGCAAATGGCAGATCAGATACCAGGGAAGCTGTGCAGCAAAGCCACTGAAGTCTGCTCTGGTTCTGGGCATCCTCTGTTGATGACTTTCTGCATTCCCTGGTCTCTCACTCCGGGGAGGTGTGGAAAAGCCCCCGTCTCCAGTCTTTGCCCTGCGCTGGACCTGACTTGCAAATCCCAGTCTCTCCCTCATCCAGTCAAAATGGGGTCTTTCCCAAGGGGATGTGTGTGTTGGGAAGAATCCCTAGCTGTGGGCAAGGCAGACGGCTGGAGCATCGTGTCTGGGAGGAAATCTCCAAAGGCCTCAGCTGGGTTTAAGGAGCTTCTCTAAACTCTAATGACTGGGGTATTTCCTGGGAGAGGCAATGAGACCTCTGAGATGGGGCTGGGGCCGTCCCAAACCCTAGTCCCGCTGCTTGGTGATGGAGTCGGGGCAGGGCCAGGAGGTCTCAGGACTCCCAGCTGCTCTTGTGTGATTCCAGTCTTGCTGAGTCTCTAGTAGATTAGTCCCCATGGGCTGAGCACTGAGTCTGTACACATTCTCTCACTCCCCATCCTAAGGGAAGGTGGAACAGAAGCCCAGAGCAGTTTAGCACGTGGCTCCAAGTCACCCACTCAGTCGTGGCGCCAGGACTCCCTACACCCAGAAGCGAGATTCAAAATATTTAATGACTGGCACAGCTGGACATTGACCAACTGGAATGGATGGATCCATGCCATGGTGATGGAGGAGGGTCCTGGGGGCTCTTTGGTTGCTGGAACACGGGGAGGTTTGGAGGGTTTGCGAACAGCATCGGGATGGTCAAGTGACCGAGGAGAGCCTCTGGGGGGAGGGTGGTCCTGGCCATGATTAGCTCAATATTGTAAAAACAGCCCAGCTCAGCTGCCGAGCCCCATTTGAGTAGTGGCTCTGCTTCCAGTAGCTTTAGGCATTTCTATCTGGTCAAGTAACTTGCAGCAAGCTGTTTTTTTTTCCCAGAGGCCTCAGAGATGGCGAGATCCATGAAAACGGCTGTCTTTAAAGATGATGAATTTGCTGACTTCTTTCTGGCTCAGTCCCTTTCACAGCTTTGACCTGCCTGTGACTCCATCCTGAGACCTTAGTTCAGTCTCTTAAAAGAAACATCAGCCTTCTTGCTCCCCTCCCATCTCTCTCGTCTCTCCCCATCTCTCCCCTCTCTCCCCATCTCTGATCTGGCTGTGGTACTAGGGGAAGGTGTGGGTCTTGGTGATGGCAGGCCAGCCAGGGAGAAAAAGTATCTGGCGTTTGCCTTATCAGGAAGTGTCTGCAGGCTTTTGAGTGCTCCAGAGGCGCCTGGTGGGTTAGGAATGGGCACATGGGGGGAGAGACAGGACAGTGGAAGCTTAAAGCTAAAAGCAGCCTCAGAATTTAGCCTGTGCCATCTGTCCAGACACAGGACAGCTTTGCTGGGGTGAGGGGAGGGGTTAAGATTCAATAACAACAGTAGTAAAAACAAACCGACACTTACGGGGACCTGCTGTGTGCCCACCACGAGCTGTGATCTCATTTCCTTTGTGGGTATCTCCACAAGGCTCAGCATCCCTTCCTTTTATGAATGAGGAAAGGGCACTCCTTGCTCAAGAACTGAGCATGGTGAACTCAAGAGTTCAAGGGTCTGTTTGGGGCTGTTATGAATGCTCATTGTAAGGACCCTGGGTGTATCCTTTCACCTCTGGGAGATTTAGTTTCCCCATAATACAAGGAGGGTACTGTCTCTTTTCCCCACGGCATACCTTTGCTACAAAGGTGAAATGGGGCTAGAAGAGACTTTAGAGCCAGAAGTGCACAGAGGGGTGGGGTGCCATTTAGGGGGACGAGGTGTCTGCGAAGCAGCCGGCCGCTGGCACGTCGCTGTGAGTCTTTTCTCCCTACAGGTATTGCCATCAGGGCCTCCGTCTGTCTTTGATTCTTTGACTCAGCCTGGTGGTGGCCTTCCTGCTACTTGCATGATCCCCCAGTCTCAGCCCTTCTCACTCCCCTTGGCAAAACTGGCCCTTCCTTTCTCCCAATCTCTCAGCCTCAGAGCCCTTCTAGGTAGTGAGTCACGAAGAGAGCAGGACACTTTCCAGCCGAATTCTTACGGGTGCCCTAGGGAAGGCCATGGGAGACTTGCAACAAGCAACCCTTGAAAGATTCTATTAGGAATTCGGAGGCATGATGTCACGTGGGTGGGTGAGTACCCCGATTTTCATGGAATCATGGACAAGTCGTCTTGCCTCTCCTATTCTTGAATTCTTCATCTACAAAATGAGATTGTTAATCCCACCTCACAGGGCACTGAGAAGAGGAAATGGCACCCCCCTTTCTGGGAACCCACTGTAGGTTTGTTTAACTTCTCACAGGGTTCAATTCCCTGCCCTGGGGCGGGTCTCTTGACGGAGAGATGCCCAAGAGGGGTCCCAGGCATGCTGCCCCCACTCCAATCCTCCCCTGAAATCCAACTGCCAGGTTACTTACTGGATTTTCTTTGTGAAGTTCTTGGAAACGATGCCACCCTCTTGCTGCTTTTCTTCGTGTTTACCTGGCAGGGAGAGGAAAGTCACAAGTCAGCGTCTGCGTCCTGTGGGCATCATTCAGGATTCGGCTCAGATGGGAATCCTGCCCTGGCCTCCTGTGTGGCCCGGGGCTTGGTCTAGAGGCTCCAGTTGTCTGAGCCTCTGGTCCCTCCTCTGCTAAGTGGACACTCTTGAAACCACCTCCCAGGCTGTTGTGCAGATGCAGTATGACAGCGGGTAGGTCAGGAGGCCTGGACCATGACTTGTAGGTGGTTAGGAGTGAAGACTCAGGAAATCACAGGGCTGGCGTCCTGTCTTCTAAGACCTTACACGGCACCTTCTAAGTCTCACATCCCACCCTTTGCCCCTAGCCAGCCAGGAGATCCTCGAGGCCAGCATCCCAGAGTGAGCGAGAGGATACAAGTCAGGCTAGTTTGCCAGCCCCCTGGGCTTTATAATGCACAGAGCCCTTTCCCAGCTCTGAGAACGGGCTTCTTTCTCCCGCAGTTACCGACGTGAAAACTCAGGCCCGGGGATGGGCCCAAGCTCACCCAGCGATGGTGTGGCAGCCCAGACTCAGAACCAACTCTTGGAAACTAAGCCGAGGACTGAGGTCTGCTGCCCCTCTGCCTGTTCCAGCTTCCAGTTAGTTCTTTGAGCCCCATTATCTGTACCTAGTCCTGAAAGAATTGCCTGGAAATAATGCATCCATCTCCAAAAACAAAACAGAAAACACCCAAAGGGTGTTTCCCTGAGAAATGACACAGGAAGCAACATGTATGTGAAATTCCCCCTGCCCCTCTTCCTCCTGGCCGGCAGACAGGGGCTTTTTCTCTTCCCTTAGGAAGGAAAAATATGAAATTACAAGAGGGCTGGCTGTCATATTGCAATTTATGTAACAAATTCTGAACCCTTTGGCCCCTCCCCACTCTTCGGTCTTTGCTTTTTGTTCTGTTTTTAAGGGAGAGAGTGTCTCTAATTTCTTTTTAAACAATGCGGATTAGAGCCCAGCAGAGTCATTAGGCTCCTATTATTATTCACTCCTCATTTGTGGGGCCACACTGCAGGGCCAAGAATGCTCATTTACCCAGGGACACCCTTCTGAGGGGCTTTGGAATCTAGACTGTAAATAACCTTGTGTAATACAATGTCTTACTGCAGTCAAGATTTTAAGCTGATAATTTATAGGTGATTACATTATTCATTACCTTTTTATTATTCATTATTCCTTTATTAATAACTTTTTCTATTATAACGCATGTGTATGTTTGAAAATGTAGAAAGACAATCAAAACCCTCCATAATTGCATCACCCCAAGAAAACTACATTTTTGTATACGTTCCAGATTTTTCTGTTACTGTGAAATGCATACATGTTATATAATATAGATGTATATCATCTATTTTATCAAAAATCATATTGTATGTTATGTCCGGAACTTGTTTTTTTCTCTTGCTGACCCATTATAATCATTTTTCCATATTACAGCAACTATTTGTCAACAACATGACTTTTTAAAAAATTAATTTATTTTTTAATTGAAGGATAAATGATTTACAGAATTGTGTTGGTTTCTGCCAAACATCAGCATGAATCAGCAATAGGTATATATTTGTCGAGAACATGACTTTTAATGGCTGCAGGGAAATATAAATTCATTCAGCCGATCCTTGGCTTTGGGGTATTGAGAGGGTTTTTGACGTTGGAAAGAACCTCACTGTGCTGAACATTCTTATAGCTAGATTGTCACACCCAGCCTGATGATTTCCTAGGATAAATTCCATGTTCTAGAATTTTGAAGGCTTGCTCTGTATGTCGCTAAATTTCTCTCAGGAAAGGCTGCATCAATGTAGTCTCCCACTAGCTGGGCAGAAAGGGCAACATTTATAGGAATTCGTTTTTAAACATGAGCGTCTGCCTAACCAGAACATACTCTTCTGCCAATGTGCTGCTGCTTGGAGCTTGCAGAGTTTATTCTGACCTGCCAAGTCCGTGACCACCAGCTGCCCAGTTCTGATACAGGCCCGGGGCCAAAGGAATACGGTCTGTCCCCTGGTCCACTCCCCAAAGCCTGGGCCTCCAGAGACCTGCTTCCCCTGGGGACAGGCCAGTGCCTCTGACTCAGCCCTTTTGCACACTTGATATCCTGGCAGTAATAAACAATGATGATGATGGTAAGAATAATAATAGCAAACTCTTTATATTGCGCTTTCTTGGTGTCTACCACTGTTCTAAGCACTTTACTGATATCAACTCTTAATCTTTCACAAAAACCTTAGGAAGCATTACCGTTTTGTGGATGGGGAAATGGAAGTTCAGAGAGGTTAAGTGATGTGCCCAAGGTCACACAGCTTGGAAGTGCTGGAGCAAAGACTCCAAGGCAGGGGTGTAGGTCGGGGTTTGAGTCTGCTCTGACATCTCCTAGCACTTTGCTCCGCTTCTCTGAACCTCAGTTTCTTCTTTTCTCCAGTGGTGGTGACAACTTTCTAATTATTGGGTACTGTGAGGAGCTAGTGAGAGTGAGTCACAGAATTGCTTCAGCAGTTGTAAAAGGGGGATGCTTCTGGCTTATTTTGATATTTGAGGAAAGAACTGGTCCTCAGAAACAAAATCTCTCTGTCTATGCTCTGCAAATAGAGTGTGCGGTTGGGGAGAGAATCTTTGAGCAAAGGCAGCTGCAAGAAGCAGGGCTGGGGGAGGGAGTTAGAGAGTGCTGCTAAGAGGCACCAGTTGAAGCTTAATTTGCATGTTATTTTAATATCTATTTATTGGGGCAGCTTAAGGATTATGACTGATTTTTAACTTTTTAATTTTGCTTTCCTATCTACATTTTCTACCATAGAACATTTTTTTTGTAAATAGGAAAAAAAAGCAATTATTATGAGTCTTTAAAAAATAAAAAAGAACTCATCTAGAAGCCAGGGGAAGCCAGGGGAAGCCCCTCACAGCCACTGAGAAATGTAGGTGCCAAGGAGCGGCATCAGCACTTCAGGGAAAGCTATTGGCCCAGCTGAAGAAAGGAGGTGCTGTTTCCAGGGAAGGCAGAGGCCCTGGGATTAAGGAAAAGGGGTGGAATAAAGCCTCGGGGCTTTCCAGTTCCTTCCTCCATCAGAGCCTGGCCCAGTGACCCATGAAGAGAACATTTCTTGGCTGGTGACTGTGGGGTGGGGGAGGGGTGTGTGTGAAGCATGATGGAAATCATCTAGTCTAGCAATTTCCAAACACTTCCCTGGACCTAGACACTCATGTGTGGTTGATAAGACAGGGCCGCCTTTCAGAGATTCATAAACTATTAGCGAATTCAAGGCTCTGATAAGTCCTGCAGTAAGGAGACCTGTTTGTAATTTTGCTTCATATGGTACCTTTGAAAATCCTGGAACCCCTCCTTCCATTTATTAGACTCCTAGTGATATCTTAAAACATGCCATTTGGCAAATACTGATCTAGTCCAACTCCTTATAAAACTAAGGGTACATGTGAGGCCCAAGAGGTGGTAGGATTTGCCCCAGGCCACTCTAGAAGCAGATCCTGTCATCCTGATTCTGAACTGTCTAAGCAGGCTTAGCTTTGAATTTCCGACCTTGTTATGGAGAAGCAGATGATCTCAGGTGACTGTGTCTGGGCCTCAGTTTCCTCAGCTGTTAAGTGGGTATATCAAATCTATGTATATTTTCTCAGAAGTCCATGTGAGGAATCAGTGAGCCAACACATGTCAGCCTTTAGCACCGTGCCCTGCATGAAGAGTTTCAGGAAGAATGGGTGTGTCATTAAGTGAGGTAGGAGGGGAGACTAGTCTGACTTTCTACATCCCTTGAAAATTGCTTTTTAAACGGAGTCCAGGATGTCAATTTGATTTTTAAAATCCAATTATAAGAATCTTTGTATGTACTCTCAGGGCACTGGCATTCTGTCAAGTCAAAGTTGCTAAGTGCACAGCTGTGAAGCATTTTCAACCTAAAAAGGCACTGTCTTGTTTTTGTCTTATTTAAGCCCCCAATGACCCCATTTTACAGATGTGGAAGCTGAGGCTCTGTGACTACTCGGAGCCTCTTGGATTAGTAAGGTACTCAGCTGGGATTGCAGCCTGGAACTCCCAGACCCTATCTAGAAAGGAAAATGAGAGAAAAAGTCCTCCAGGTTGGACAAAGGTCTCCTGGAGGGGCCACAGGGTATGGGAGACCCTCTACCCAGGAGTGGAAGCCTCTGAAATCCTAATTAAAACAAAGACAGGAGGAGCAGTGATAATAATCAACTTGTTTGTAGAGTACCAGGCAGACATTTTCAGCTCCATCTTACAGACACTCTGCATTTATTATCATAGACTGTGCATATTTCATCTTCCCTACAGCATTGCTAGTTGGATATTATTTACCCCCATTCTTTAGATGGGTAAACTGAGGCTCAGACCAGTGAAAAGACTTTCTTGTGCATATCCACCCAGAAAGTATAAACAGTGGTGGCGGGATTTGAGCCCAGGTCTCAGGGAGCATCTAGCAAGCATTCATTATGTATGTATATATGAATTGGGGCCTTACTTTGTGCCCAGCATTTTAATAACATCAACAACAGCAACAGTACCGATCCCTTGTGTTCTAGGCATTGTGTACGCAACTTTATACACATCATTTTTTGTATGCACTTAACATGTGTTTTCTCATTTAAGATAACAGTCCTCAGGCGGTGCAGCCATTTGAACCCCAATTTCCAGATAAGGAAACAAGGCACAGAGCAGTGGTTTCAGATGTCTGGCTCCGCAGCCAACTCAGGAAGCCCTGGCTGCCCCCCTCCACCAGCATAAGGCTCCAGTGTGCCTCCTAGCCCACCACACCCTCCAGAGTCTCTGATGTTTATAATTCTGTCTGGGAGCCTTTGAAACTGTGCCCCCCCCCCCGCCCCGCCCCTGAAGACTGCTCTGTTGGGGCTTGTCTCTGCCCAGCCTGTTTGCAATGGCTTTTATTGATTTTCCGGCCGGTAGAACTTGCCAGGAACCTGCTTTTTAATAGAATGTTAATTGGGACGGAAGAGACAGAAAGCTCCCCACCCCCCCTCGCCCACTGCTCTGCTTCACAGGGACTGAGTGTCCATCTCCTCTTTCCTGTTCCCCCAAACATTCCCTTTTCCAGAATGGGATGTGGGCAGGCCCCAACTCTGCCGGCTGCTGACTCACGGTGTGTCTTTGGACAAGTCCCCGCCTGGGCCTCAGCGTCCTCAGCAGTAAAATGGGACTAGCCCCCTCCACTTCTAAGGGCTGGAGTGAGTTGAGAGCAGGAATAGAAAAGCTGTAGCCCTTGGCACCTAGTAGGTGCTCAACATATCAATCCGCTTCTGACCTCCCAATTCCCCGACTTAACCTCTCTGCACTTCAGTTTCCTCATCTGTAAAAAGAGACAGATAAGACCTGCCTCTTCTGCTTGTGTTCACTGAGATGCCACAGGTAAAGCTCTGAGCATGGTGCCTGGTAGACATTAAGCGCCCAATCAAGGTTACCGCGTCATAGCTTTGTAACCGCGATTATGCCTCAGTTTCCTCATGTGGGACAAGGGGAAGGTGTTTCCCTTGAAATCTGAGCTAGTTACAGACACCCCCTTCTGGATTGTGTCTTGGTGTTGGGGTGCATGAACCCCGTTTCTTCTTTGTTTTTTTACCCCTATATCTATTATTCTTTACATTAAATTCTGTTAAAACAGGTAGTGTGGTTTCCATTTCCCAGCCTGTCGGCTGGTTGATGCTGCACCCAAAGGTTAAAACTTCTCCTGGGAGCTGGAAGAGAAGGGCTTTTCTGTAAAGATAACTTTTATGGGTTGCATTCCTGAGCCCTGAAGTCACCTGTGTCATGCTGTCATAGCGTCCCCTCTAAGGGAGCGTCCTCCCCACTCCCATTCTCTCCTTCTTGTCCTCCCCCACTCACCAGACACCTCCACGTATCCGTCCTTGGTCTTTACCATCAGCTCCTCCGGCTTAAAGCTGTGCACGTTGACACACACTTTCCAGGGCTCCCCGGGGAATGGTGGGGGGCTCCTGCCCTCAGCAGGCACCCCAAATCTGGTCATGGCAGTGGGCCCCCGGGGCACCATGCCCGACCTCAGGGTCCCCGGCCAGGCGGAGGAGAGTCGAGGCAGGGCCCAGTCAGGCCAAGAGGCAGTCAAGTCGTCGGGGAAGGGGTCCATGCCAAAGCCATCGTCCAGCAGGCGGGAGGACAGGGGCGAGTCCCGGAAGGGGTCTCGGCGCCGGCGGCTCGTGTAGTGGCAGGGGAAGGGCATCTGACCGTCAGCCATGGTGGCTGCTGAGCTGAAGGGGAAACAGAGGCTCAGAGAGAGGGAGCCACCTGCCCAAGGTCACACAGCAAGGTGAGGTGGGTGCGCTGGCCTTCCAAGCTTATTCTTCAGATTCAGAACCATCCACTGCCAGGGACAGAGGCACACGCTTGGCTGGGGTCCGAGCCCCCAAAGACACTCTAGCCACCGAAGGCGACCTCCGGTTGCTCCAGCAGAATTCTCAAGGACCCCTCTCCACACAGCCTCACCGGAGATCAGCCAGCCGCCACTGTCCTCCCAAGCCGTCCAGGCTCCCAGCCAGAGCCACTGAGTGAAGCCGAGAGCTTAATAAACCCGCGGACGCAGGCCTAGAAACTTCTCCTTGCTTCTCGTGGGCTGGGCGCCTTCTATTTATTGCTTCTTGGGGCTGGCGGCGGGTTTTGTAAACGCCTCCTGTCACAGGAGTATTCGGAGGTGATGAACCAGCCGCAGAGAATCCGCGGAGGGGGACAGCTGGGCTCCCCGGGGGCTGGGAGGGGCCTTCTCTGCTTCTCCGGACTCTCCTCCCCCAGCTCGGCTCAGCCCCGCCCTCTCCGCCGCTCCCTCGCCCGGAGCCCGCCCGCCCCTAGCGGGGCACTATGGCCCGGCTATTAATAACCCTGCCTGGGTGAGGGCTCAGGTCACCCTCTGGAAATACCTTCCCCAGAGCCTGCTGCGTCCTGCCTCCTCCCTGGGGACCCGCGGAAGGGGAGGAGAGAGACTCCGGAGCGCAGTGGATTTGAAGGCAGATGGCCCTGGGTTGCCATCCCCTCTTTCAAGCCTTTAGCATCCTCAGGCTCTCAGTGCTTGCCTTCTGAGGGGAATACCATTCTCCGCAGGTGGCTCTGAACTATCTGCTTTCCCACCTGTGAAGTGGATGTAACAGTAGCTTCCTGACGAATGTGTCATCCTCCTTAAAACATGTAGCAAACCATCACTTTTATGTTTTCAATGTTGACTCTCAATTACATAATGCTTGCTAGGTGCCAGGCTCTGTTCTAAATGCTTTACACACCTTAACCTGCTTTATCTTCACCATCAATCCCGTGAGGTGAGGGTACCATGCTGATCTCCCCAATGGTAGCTTCTCTCATGGTGAGGACAATTAAGCATGACAGTTACCAAAGGTGCTGTATTCAGGCAGGGTTTCTGGTCTGATTTTCCAAGCCCAGAGAGGGCTTGTTTGCTAGATTCTTCTGCCCCTCCCATGTAGCTTAGAGAATGAATTTGTAAATTATCCTTTGACCTCAGTGCCCCTAGAGCTTGGGTTTGTCTTTGATCTGTGCCTAGCAGGTGTGCAGTCTGGGGCTTGCCATTGACCCCTCTGTGGGCTTGGGGTCTGGGTCCTGCCATCTTCATGGGGTGGGGTGGGGAGGGGGGTTAAGGAATTCAGTGAGTCATTGGTTGAGAAATCAGTTCGGTATTAAGCAGGGCGCACATGAGGTAGTTTGCTAAAAATAATAGTATGGAGGATGACAACATCCTCATCGTTTGCTGTCCCTGGTACACCTGCCACGGGGCTGCACAGCGGTAGGTGGTGTAGCCCTAAACTCTCACAAAGGCACCATGGGCACTGTCGCCATGCCCATTCTGCAGGTGAGGAAGCACAGGAAACAGAGCCTGGGCCCACTGCTGGGGCAGGGGGTGGGGCCTGGGTAGGAACCTGCAAGTCTGTGCTGAGCTGACCGACCCAGACACCACCGCCTTCCTCCTGGGCTGAGAGAGGGAGACGGCGGCACCCTCATCCCAAGTGACCGCGGTGAAATCATCGAGCTGGAAGCTTCAGGCTGACGTCACATCAGGCACAGAGGCCTCAGCTCTCTCTGTAATTGCAGCAGGGCGAGGCTGGCTGGGTGTGGAGCCAGGATGGGGAGAATCACTGCATGACACACAGAAGAAGGCTGGCCCCGTCTGCAACTTGGGTGGGGGTTGGGGGGGTTTCCGAGCCAGGGTGGGGGTGGCAGGATCCCGAGGGAGTGAGTTTTGTGTGTGGGCTGGAGTGGGTGGGCTCCGGCATGTGTGTTTCTGTGGGGATGGGGCTCTGTTTCTTGTTTATCTGTGCCCAAGTCTGCTGATGGGTGTGTTCTAGAAGACTCTGCTTCTCTTTCCTCCCAGACTTCCCTTCCACAAAGCCTGGGGAGTAGGGGGGGACACACACTCGAGGACCTCATCTACCTTCTCAAAGATGATTGCAGCTTCCAGGCCCGCAGGAGGGAAGGGTCGCGGTGCAGCTAGGAAATAGCAATG
Source organism: Budorcas taxicolor (assembly GCF_023091745.1). Lineage (NCBI taxonomy): Eukaryota > Metazoa > Chordata > Mammalia > Artiodactyla > Bovidae > Budorcas > Budorcas taxicolor. The sequence continues at coordinate 56,216,783 of NC_068926.1, forward strand.
GCAATCATTACCATTTATCTGGCACTTCTACGGGGCTTCATTGGTGGCTCAGACAGTAAAGAATCTGCCTGCAATGCGGGAGACCAGGCTCAGGAAGATCCCCTGGAGAAGGAAATGGCAACCCACACCAGTACTCTTGCCCGGAGAATTCCAAGGACAGAGGAGCCTGGTGGGCTACAGTACGTGGGGTCACAAAGAGTCGGACAGGACACGTCTGAGCAACTAGCACTTTTGTTCTAAGCACTTTATGTATATTAGCTCAGCTAATCCTCCCTACAACTCCACAGGGAAGGGACTTTTATTATTCCCATTGAACGGATGGGGAAACTGAGGCACATTGTGAGGATATGTGTCTTCCTCGTGTCTACATATCCAGTGAAGTGGCAGAAGTTTGGCTCCCGACTCCTCTGCTCTACTGCCTCTTGCAGTCATGGTGACTGCTCACATTTATTGAGCACTATGTCCTAGGCCCTGTGCCCAGCACTTTGTTCAACACTTAAGTGAACCTCCAGGGTTCAGAGAGGTGAAGCCACCTGTCCTGGACCACACAGCTGAGTGAGGATTGGAACTTGAGCCAGTGGGACATGGGAGTCTACAGTAATTACCAGAATGGGACAATGTTGCCCAGGCCCTGTTTTGGTGACCTTCCTACATGCCTTCTGCCCCGTTCCCCATTGGAGGCTTGCTGTATTTGTGGTTCAGGCCAGCCTTCTGCTTTGGGAAGCTGAGCAGAGAGGCAGCTGCTGGCCCTGCTGACGGGCACCCTGGAGAGGAGTCAGCAAACACACATGGAAAGTAGTCAGCAAGCCCCGAGTGCTGTCAGCAGGCAGGTGAAAATATGGGGTCAGCTCCGGGAAAGGCTAGGGTGGGGGTGGGGCCTCCAGGCTGGCTCTTGGGGAAGGCAAAACCCCGGTGGGGCTGGGGAGGGGGCGACGTGAGACCCCAAGTCCTGGAACAAGGGTTCTCTTGGCTGCTGTCTTCTTGGAGCTTTCACATGGGAAGGGCCACAATTAAGCCTCAAACAGACTGCCCAGGGGGAGGGTGACATCACTCTGCACTATGGAAAGTGGGGCCCTGGGAGGAGAAACGGCAGCCCGAAGTTGCACAGGTAGTGCCAGACGAAGACCCAGGCTCGTCAGCTGCCCGATTCTGTGCTTTTTTCCTTTCCACTGCAGTGAGAAACCCAAGTTCCTCCCTCCCCAGGCTTTGCCCCTTCACCTTCAGGTCCAGCCACGATGGGGGAGGGGGTGCTGTGGGAGCTGAAGGGGGTTGTTTTGTGAATCCCTCTGACTCATGGCTTTCTGGATGTCATTTATGCCTAAAGTTTCATCTACAACTCCAGGGGACTCTTGTTCTGGGTGTGGAGGGAGATTCTGGCACCCCTTACATTCACTCAGCCTCCAGGTCCAGGAAGACCCAGCTCTGCGTTCCCTCTCTCGGACACCCCCAGAGCCAGCTCATTCCCCAAAAAATAGGGAGCAAGTCTTTTTTCCTTCCTTTTCTCAGCTCCTCTGTGAATGACAGAAAGGGAATTCCCAGCATCTTCAGCTCCTTAAGGCACGACCCTTGTGTATCTTGTTCCCAGCAGCATCCCCTGTGCCTAGAAGGATACCTCATGCATTCGGGGGGGAAAGGAGATCTTGGCCCAGTAGGTGATGTCTCATAACATCATCTATTGTGTCTGAACTGCCTCGCTACATGGGATAGACTCTACACACAGTGACAGTACTGGAATATTCATTAAACTTCCCTGAGTACTTAGAAGGTGCCAGGAACCAAGCGGAATGCTTTCCAAGCGTGTCTTTGTTTAATTGTCACAACAGCCCTCCCACCTCGAGGTTTGTACTATCATCAGCCCCATTTTACAGATGAGGAAACTGAGGCTTAAGGCATGATGTGACTAGTCCGAGGCCACCAGCCTCTGGGTTCTGAACCCAGATGTGTCTGAAATTCAAGATCAGTGCTCTTTCTTCTTTTTATTAATAAATAAAAAAACAACCCACATAGTCCCTCCCTAAACCAGTCCATGCCCTCCTCCCATGTAGGTAATGCTTCTTTATTAAGCTCTAGCTTCCTCCTACCAGACTCCAAAATTCTCTCCATACTGCTTCCTCTAACCACCTCTAAAGGTAATTATAATAATCCTAATGTAAATAGCAAAATGTAACATTTTGTACTAGTTGTGCTTTTTGTATCGACCTATTTAATCCTCAGCCAAATTGCTCCAAAGTTAGTGTCATTATCTCCATTCTCAGATGATACTACAGATGGAGCACAGAGAGGTTAAATAACCCTTCAAGGTTACAGAGCTACTTCGTGGTGGCAGAGCTGATATTCAAAATCCAGGCAGGCTGGCTCCAGAGCCTGTGCTCCTAATCACTTCATCATTCTGTGAATAACGACAATCAGAATAACAAAACAGTAATGATCCCACCATTATTCAAGACATGTTAAGTGTCAAGCTTTGCTAAATGCTTGGTATGTCTTCTCTCTTTTCATCCTCATAACAACCCTAGAAGGCAGGATATTGTTAAGCCTAGGATATTGTAAACTCTGTTTTATGTTGAAACGTCTAAGGCATAGAGTCAGATCTGTGCTGATTGGTTTCTGAGGCTGTACCTTCAACTGCCCAGTGAGCCGGGCCACCTGGAACCCACTGTGTGCCCAGCCAGAGCACCAGCTCTCCAAACCCAGCCAGATCCAAGAGACCACAGCTGACCTGCAGGTCACGGCCCACCCCTCCCTCCACCTTCTCCTCACTGGGCCTTCCTCTCTAGAACTTTCTGACAGTCCTTCCAGACCTTCTCAGTAGAATGACACCAGAACACACTGATATTTGGGAGCCTGGAGGCTGCCTGGGATAAGCCATCTTGGTATACATCAGACCCTGATTTGAGCCCTGTTAGCTGTGCTGCTCCGGGCAAGTGTCTTAGCCTCTCTGAACCTCTGTCTTGCCAGCTGTAAAACAGGGATGATAATATTACCTATATCACAGCGTTATTGTTTGCACAGATTATGAGGGGACATGGTTGGGGAGGTGGGTGTGGGCCAGATGATGTAGGGCCTTGTCGACCCCACCAAGGAGTTAGACTTTGTCTTGAGCACTCTGTTTTTTAAATTTTGTTTGGCGCTGCACCTCAAGGCACGTGGGATCTTCATTTCCCAACCAGGGACTGAACTGTGCCCCCTGAAGTGGAAGCTTTGAATCTTAACCACTGTACTACCAGGCAAGCCCCCTGAGTACTTTGAAGATCCACTGACCTGTTGGGAGAGGGAAGGTGATGTGATGAGATGTGAGTTCTAGAAAAATCAGCAGCTGCTTGTAGAGAGTGGAGTATGGGGCGAGACTCCAGGGAGGCCAGCAAAGAAAATTGCTGCAGTTAGGAGAGGCAAAGGTGAACACAACCCTCAATATAGTAAAGAGAAGCATCTTGAGCACGTGATTGGATGGGAGGGGAGGAGAGGGTTGCATCAACTGCATTGCCCAATTTTTCGATCTGGGCAACTGGGTGGATGGTGGCGTCATCCAATGACATGTGAGGATGAGCAGATGAGGGGAGTGAAGAGACTCAGTCCGTTCATTTACTCATTGATTCATTCACTCTGTATTTATTACGTTCTTATGCACACAGCACCGGCCTGGGGGGGTAGAGAAAGCAATGAATAAGGCAGAGGTCTCTGCTCTCACATCTATCAACAAGCACATAATCAAATCAACAATTTAAACAATTTTAGATGCTGAAAAATTTTACGGAGGAAGTAAAGGCTGTTGGATATGTTTCTGATCTGATTTCCTGCTCCCATTTACCCCTGAGGTGAGGTCCCCGTGGCTTTCTTTCTGCCCTTGGGACAAAAGAGTCATACGTATTTCCATCCAAGGACCTTCCCACCGCCTATGACACTTCTCCCCAGATCTCCGTACTTCTGGTTTCTCACTTAATTGGTGTCTCTACTTAAATGTCACTCACTCAAACAAACCTTCTCCTATCATGTTCTCTCACATCAGCTGGTTTCTTTTTCCTCAGAGCCCTGGCTACTAACTGACAGTGACATCTCACCACTCTATTATTATGACTTTGTATCCACCTCTTCTATTAGAACGAAAACTTCATGAGGGCTGAGTGTGGGGACTTTTGTCGTTTAGGGCTCTGTCCTTGGCACATGAAACAGAGTTTGGCACATCGTTGGGATTCAGTAAAATTCCAGGCACTTGGTAGGTAGCAATAACACCACTGTGGTTGCCCATGTGACTAGCCTAGCCCGTGTTGTCAATGAGCTGTGAGCAGAAGTGATGTCTATCAATTCCAGTTCAAAGCATCAAAGCATTTACTATAATTTACCCCAGGGAGATCCTGGCTTCATGAAGGCAGGACCTTCAGGTGATACCTCCTTCCTTAGCACTATGGTCACCAACTCATCAGTGAGGGGCATCTCCCTACTGGATGAGAAATAAAGTTAAGTTCTGTAAGACTGCGGAATTGGGGGTTCCTTTGTTAGCACTGCATTGCTGTTATTGTTCAGTCGCTAAGTCGTGTCTGACTCTTTGAGAGCCCACGGACGCAGCACACCAGGCCTGCCTGCCCCTCACTATGCTTCATCGTCAGCATCAGTCCTCCCAGTGAATATTCAGGGCTGATTTCCCTTAGGACTGACTTGCTTGATCTCCTTTCGGTCCAAGGGATTCTCAAGAGTCTTCTCCAGCACCACAATTCGAAAGAATCAATTCTTCCGTGCTCAGCCTTCTTTATGGTCCAACTCTCACAGCTGTACATATGACTACTGTAAAAATCATAGCTTTTATTACACAGACCTTTGTCGGCAAAGTGACGTCTTTGCTTTTTAACACACTGTCTAGGTTTGTCATAGCTTTTCTTCCAAGAAGCAATTGTCATCACCATCCAGTGATTTTGGAGCTGGAGAAGAGAAAACCTGTCCCTGCTTCCACTTTTCCCACTTCTATTTTCCATGAAGTGATGGGACTGGACATCGTGACATTAGTTTTTTTCATGTTTAGTTTTAAGCTAGCTTTTTAAATCTCCTCTTTCACCCTCATCAAGAGGCTCTTTAGTTCCTCTTAGCTTTCTGCCATTAGAGTGGTATCACCTGCATATCTGAGACTGTTGATACTCCTCCTGGCAATCTTGATTACAGCTGGTGACTTATCCAGTCTGGCATTTCGCATGATGTCCTCTGCATAGAAGTTAAATAAACAGGGTGACAGTATATGCCTTGTGGTACTCCTTTCCCAATTTGGAACCGGTCAGTTGTTCTGTGTAAGATTCTAACTATCGCTTCTTGACCCACATAAAGGTTTCTCAGGAGACAGGTAAGAGGGTCTGGTATTCCCATCTCTTTAAGAATTTTTCACAGTCTGTTGTGATTCACAGAGTCAAAAGCTTTCGTGTAGTCAATGAAGCAGAAGTAATGTTTTTCTGGAATTCCCTTGCTTTCTCTATGATGCAACGAACGTTGGCAATTTGGTCACTGGTTCCTCTTTTCTAAACCCAGCTTGTACATCTGAAATTTCTTGATTCAAGTACTGCTGAAGCCTAGCGTGAAGGGTTTTGAGCATAACCATACTAGCATGGGAAACGAGCACACCTGTCTGGTAGTTTGAACATTCTTTAGCACTGCCCTTCTTTGGGATTGAGATGAAGACTGACCCTTACCAGTCCTGGCATCCTGGTCTATTCTGATGAATAGTCTTCTAAATTCTATCCTTTCGTGGTTGTTAGTATTGCTTCCAAAGAGCTTTCTTGGTGCCAGTGTCAGTCTGAGAGGAAGTCATTCTATCTCCTCTGTGGAGAGACCTGGCTGGGAAAGTGGTATCTATTCCTCCTGGTTTGGGACACTTGTGCTGAGGGCCATTATGAAACACTTAGCAGAGGGTCACTCTGAAATTCTGGGGGGAGAACTGGAGAGTCTATAATCTCTAGGGCCTTTCCCCATGTATCTCTGAGGTGAGAGCAAGAGCTGGTTTGACTAGTTGGGGACCATGACACCAGGCAGCTGCTTTGGAAACAGTTTTTTTTTAGGTCTGGGAATGACAGCTCTTAGGAGGACTCAGCCCAAGAGGGTTCTCACGGTTTGGGCTGTGAGGGGGAGAAAGATTGGAGTCACTGGGGAGGATGTACAGAGGTGGACAAGGAGATATATAAACAAGATACCTCCTTCTCAGGACTGGCTTAGTTTCACCTTGAATATGAGTTACAATGGGAGAAGGCAATGGCAACCCACTCCAGTACTGTTGCCTGAAAAATCCCTTGGCTGGAGGAGCCTGGTAGGCTGCAGTCCATGGGGTCGTGAAGAGTCAGACATGACTGAAGCAACTTAGCAGCAGCAGCAGCATGAGTTACAATGAACTATAGCTGAGAACAAGGGAGTCAAAACAACTGTGGCTGAAAGAACAGAGAGGTTTAGTTCTTCCTAATATTAAATTCCAGAGACGTTCTGTCTGAGCTGCCTTGATGTTGCTGCTCCACCAAGTCCTTAGAGCCTGACACCACTTTTCCATCTCGCTACTGACACCTTTCCGTCTTGCTGGCCCTTCTTTATGGGCTCCGTTTCCAAAGCCATCTCACGGACCAGGGAGCCACCTGAGTTCCAGCCCTCATGTTCACATTCCAGCAGCAAGAGGAAGGGATGAGAAAGAAGGAAAAAGCACACAAAAAATCTCTTCTATAGAAATTTCTGGAGGCTGCCATACAAAAATTCTGCCTTTTCCCATTGGCCAAATTAGCCACATGGCCACCCTAATTGCAAGGGAGGATGGGAAATGCAGTCTTTATTCTGGGTAGCCATGAACCCAGTTAAAAATTGGGGTGGGGGTTATTACTGAAGATGAAAGGGCTATAGGGGACACCTAGAAACTCTGCCACATCTTGAGAGAGTAAAGATAGATTTTGCAGAAGATTCCTAAAGATTTAAAGTTGGATTCCTTTTGAAAATTGGTGGGAAATATGTCATTCTCTGCACCAAAATGCTGATATTTTCATACATAAAAACTTTGCGTGGGATGTCAAATGATTCAGACTCTCTGAAGCCAAGTGCAGGAGGTCATGGATTCCCTCAGGTTAAGATTACTTAATCCAGAGATATGATTTGAGGTGAGAGAGACTCCAAGGAGAAAACATCCTGTGTGTGTGTGTGTGTGTGTGTGTGTGTGTGTGTGTACACTCATTCCAACCCCATTCCATTTGGCAATGTGAATGTATTTAATGTGGTTGCTATTGTTTATTTTGGCTTTAGATTCCAGAGTAGATTGTTAAAAGGACCCAGTCTTCCACCTTGAGAAACCATTGGACAAGTTTTATTGGAAAGAGGAAAAAAGATAAAAACTGCCTTAAGTCACCTGGCCACAAGTGGGTATAATTATAGGAGGTTTAGAGGCAGGATTCAGAGGAGTGGAAACTTCTGTTGCTCTGGGTACAGATGCTTGAACAGTACCCCGTGTCTTTCTACTAGTGGATGGATGTGAGAACTACTCTGGTATACAATGTTGACAAAATGTCAGGGTAGGGATACATGTGGGGAGACCGCCAAGTTCTTAGGAGACTCTGCATTCTTCTAGGTGGAGGAGATATTTATGGAGGGCAGCAGCTGGGAACACCTCTCTTGAGAATTTGGTGTTCGGGATGATGAAAGGTGAGAAGAGAGGCTGTTTGAGCTTTTGCCAAGGTGACCCAGAATCCTCCTGGAAACTTATTGTGAGGGTATCTAGGCAACTCAGCCAGCCTGCCCCCAACCCCCAACATTATTAGGATCAGTAACAGTGACACTGACTCAATCAAGCCCTGGGCTAAGTGCTTCCACGCATCACCTCTATGCATCTCCATGGCACCTTTATGATACTGACACTTTCATTGTCCCCACTGGAAGCGTGATGAACCTGACACTCAGAGAGGTTAAGTCACTTACACAGAAACACACAGCTAGGAAGTAGCGGAGTCAAGCTCAAATCTAGGTCTTTCTGACTCCCAAGTCCTCACTCTCATCCACTGCCTTTTAAAAATATACCATTTATTCCATCCCAGGACTTAGACCCCAGAGGCTCATACGGTGCTGGGTGAATAGTAGGTGTCCACATCTGTCCGCCTCACACCCCATGCTGCCTCCCCTCGCTCCCAGGGAGGGAAACAGCCCCTAGTGGGGACAGCGTGTGCACAAGCCTGTGTGGGACATGTCGCTGCTTTTGTCCACCTAGCCACACTCCCCATCCACCCCTCCCCCAACATGAAGTAAAAATTAACCAGCTTAAAAATGCATGGGAATTGGAAGGGTAAGGCGCAGAGCTGGCAACCCCAAGCAGATTCAACTATATGGCAGCCAGCCAGGGGCCGGCCTGGCACTCCCTGCGGGGCATAGAGGAGAGGGGGATGAATGAGGTAGACAAGGCTTCTGACCTCTTGGAGATGGATGGTGATCATGTAAACAAGTAAACACACTAGTTTCAGATAGTAATAGCGCTATGGAGGGAATGCAAGGGTAGGCGGGGACAGAGCCAGACTTTAGGCAGGTGAGGTCACTCCGCCCGCTCCCGCACCCAGGCATTTACTTGCTCCTGCCTGCCATCCCAGCCCCTCCCTCCTCTCTCTTGGGCCCCTTTTCTGGCCTGGTCAACTCCACTCACTTCCCAGGCTTTAGCCCTGATGTCAGTTTCTCTGGGATGCCTTCCTTGACTCTCCAAGGCTGTTTTAGGTGTCCCTTTGAACTCACCCTCATTCTAGCATCCAGCGTGTGCCACTTACTAGCCATATGATCCAAGGTTGCCTGACTGTGCCTCAGTTTCTGCATCGGTAAAATCAGCCTAAAATAGTACACACCTCATAAGGATGTGAAGACGAAATCACATAAGTCATTTGTGTCGATGCCTGTGAAGTGCTTGGCATCCTGCCTGGCACAGAGCAGGTCCTCTACAAGAGTGAGCGTTTTTGGCTTGCGTTCTCCATTCCTGTCTGTGATGATGACTCGTACCACACTCAGGATGTCAGATCTGGTTGGCAGGTGACATTTTAGGTGCCATCTGACTCGGAGGTTCTCAACCCTGGCTTCATAGTAGAATGACCTGGGAAACCTTAAAAAAGACTGCGGCTAATGGGCAACCACTTTCAGGAATTCTTATTTGGGGTGAGAGTGGGACTCGAGTATGGGTAGTTTGATAAAGGTCACAGGTATGGAGGCAGGACTGAGAACCGCTGGTCTAAGCCAAATCAGGTGAGGTAACTAGGGCCCAGAAAGGGCTTGATTTGCTAAGGTCATGAGGCAAGCTAGGGGCCCCTGCCTCTTGGGAAGTTTTATTTTCTGATATTGCCCCCACCCCTGCTTGTCTGTGTGCCTTCCCCCAGTGGAAGGGCTATGTGTGCCCCTGGGGCTGCAGAAGGTTAGGGTGGCCGCTGCCTCTGCTCCATCCCTGGGCAGTCGCCAACCTGGCCTGAAGGAGAGGCACTTGTGGAAGCAGGGCTGTCCCCCCTGGAGACTAGGATGGAGTGGGGTGCCTGTTCAGGCCAATTTTAGGAAGAACAAACCCAAGGGTTCCCGTAACCCAAAACTGGGAGTCAGAACACAGACAGAAGGGTAAAGACCTCCACGGCTGGCCACCTCCTGGCACACATTTTCTGGAAAAAGTTTTCAGGGGCCTGTAGAGAGGGCTAGCTCCAAGTTGATGGGGTTCATACCTTCTTAGGCAGAGAGGTGCAGCAGAAATGGCCCCAGAGCCCACAGACCTCGGTTCAAACATACACTAGCTACACGAACTTCTCTCTCTGAGCCTCAATTTTCTGCTCTGTCAAATGAGGCTAAATGGGGTTATTAGCAAAAAACAGGTAAAGGTATGCAAAGGGCTTGGCACATGATAATTGATCCATAAAAAGTATTAATAATTATTATTATCATTATTTATTGATGAAGTCTCAAAAGAGGACACTGGTGGTTGCCTTAACCAAGCCAATTTGGGAAGAAGGAAATCCGCGTGCGTGGTGGGGATAGGGGGTGGCAGGGCAGGGAGTGGTGATGTGATGTGATAGTTTTGAATCTTCCCCAGGGAGGCAGTCCCATCTAAGATTCCCAAGGGAGATTTCTGGAGGGGTGGTGGTAGCCTGTTTTGTTTGATCTTTCCTCCTGAGCTAATTAACAACACACTCATGTGTAAACAAGGGACTGAAACAACCTCCCAATAGCCCTGGGGATAGGGGTGAAGGTGGGGCTGAGTCACATCCTCCTCTCTGGCCCCTGGGATGTTATCCTGGGATGATATGTATTCTGTGTGTGTGTGCACGCATGTACACAATTTTTTTGGACCCACATAGTATTTGAAAAAAGAATGAGTTTTGAACATTTTAAAAATCAAGAAATTCAATCTAAAAATTCAGATTCTCTGGATAAATTGAGAGACACGGCAGCCCTGAGTTGAGATTTCTCCATGGCAACCGTGCACTGGGCTCCCTGGCTCCCCAGAGTCCCAGCTCTGTCCACTGCCTCACCGGGCTGCCCTGTCAACCCGTTTTCTATGGTAAGAAACTTTCCCATGGGACAGCGAGAACATTTGTGGAAGCCTGCACTGGGTCCTGGGGGCCCCACTGTTTGGAGCTGGCTGCTTTAGGCTGTCTTTCTGCGCCCCTCCTGTAGCTCAGGCTCGATTCAGAAAAGTCATCACGCTTACCAGCATTGTGCTTTCCATGCACTCAGTCTGTTATTTTGTTTTCTTAGCACCACTATTCCATTTGGTTCCCAGAGCAGCCCAGGGAGGTCGCTGTTGCTGTCCCTGTTTTACAGATGACTAACCCAAGGCCCAGTGGGGTGTGGTCCTTGCTCCCTGGCATACCACTAGGGTCCAGATTAGAATCCAGGTCTTTGGACTCCCATATCTGTGCCCTGGACTGAGCTTCCTCCTGACCACGAAGACCTCAGAGAAAAAAATTTGCCGAAGAAAACTGGCCACTTACTGCATGAGCAGGTGTGCTGTGGGGCAGAGCAGAGAAGAGATGTGTCAGGAGTCAGTCCACTTGCAGCCTCTCATGGACTCTGTGGTCTTGGGCTGGTGACTTTGCTTTCCTGGGCCTCCATTTTCCTCTTAGCAGAAAAGAGATCTTAACACCTATACTTAAGATAGGTGGTGCCAAAGACGAAGATTAAAAAGGCTTAGGGAAAGGTGGCTGCTAGGAATGTATACGTGAACCCAAAATACTTACAGGCTTGCTTTGAAGAAACAAGCAAGATGAGCACTGGGGGGATGTGTAGCACACAGCAGGTGCTGCTTGGCTGGTTTCTGTCCCCACCCTGTCCCCCTACCTCTGATTCTGGGCACCATATGTAGACAGAGGACGCTGGGCCAAGGATGAGAACACCATACCATGGACCCTTTTATTAGAACAGAGACATGTTTTGTACAGGATGAAAAAAAAGCCAGAAACCCCGGGAAGGTTATGCTTAGCTGTGGACACCAGATATCAAACAAACCATGGCCGCTGTGTCACTGGGTGGAGGACAGGGTCCCAAGATGCCGGTGGACACAGTGGCTTCCCCCCCTCTGATGCCGGCGGGCGGGCAGAGGCCGGGTGCTCGGGCTGAGCTGGGCTGCTGGTGGGTCTCCCAGGTTGGGGTTTTCCAGATGGGAGTTCCAGCCCCCGATGTGGAGAAATGGCTCTAGGGTGGATCAAAGCCCCTCCCAGGGCTGCTGTGGTAGATTCTACTGGGTCCTTGGCCAACGACTGCTGAAGGAGACAGCTGGGGATCAGGAGAGAAAAGGTATAGCACAAAGAGAAGTCCTCACAGCCTACGCCTGGCAAGAAAGAGCTACCAGGAAGAGCATGGGTAGGGCATGGGGTCGGGCAGATCAGAGCTCAAGGGAGCCTGGGCATGTCAAGTGCCCCCTTCCTGGGCCTCAGTCTTCTCATCTGAAAAATGGGTCACGGCAACATGACTAGTCTCGCTGGCTGGTGTGAGCAGCTGCGGTAAACGTGGCCTGACACAACACACAGGGTCTGAAATCCGGAGCACAGCAGTCATCCGGGCCTGTGCTTTGAGTGTGCTAGATGGCTGGGCTTGGAGCAACGTTCAGGCTCACACAGAGGGCTTTCACCAGGTCACAGAAGTTCCCAGGTGCCAGAACCTGGAGGCCTCCTGTTCCTGCCAGGACTCAGCTGCTCCCAACTCACTCTGCAAATTAAGTCCACACCCTGGCTCTTTATTTTCTTCTGACCCTTCAACCTATAGTCAGCAGAAGACATGAGGGATTCTACATCTGACAGTCTGGAACTCACCGCCTCAGAGTTAGAACCCTTTCCTCCACCCTACAAAGAACACTTAGGCCAAGATCCACGTTACAGATGATAAGACTGAGACCCGAGAACCACTCCATTTCACCCAGACAGACACTTATAGGCAAGAGAACCACACAAGAACGCTGTTCCAGTCTCTTTGGCTCGGCTCGTTAGAAGATGAGGCATAGCTTTCCTTGACCGGAGAAAAGGAATTACAATTTTCATTCTCTTTTTTTCGCTCCCTCTCTCTCTTTTTCAAGGAGTTGTGACTTTTTAATAGAAGTTGGTTTGTGCGCAGGCATTTCATTCTTCAATTAATTTCCATCTAAATGAGGTTTTCCCGGAGATAACCAGTGTTTTAGTTCCATTTGAGCTTAATTTGTATGACTGAAGCCTCCGTTTCTGCCAATTCCAATTTGCCGGGTGATTCTAGCACTCATTACCTGGGCAAGAACGTCCCCACCGCAGACAGTGGAGCTGAGAGACAGACTGATTTCCAATAACATTTCCGGAGAAGAGGTGGTCTCTCACCTCTCCTAATACCACTCAATAAATAGGAAATAAATTATTCATTAAGCCACGTTCTGATGAGGGGCCCCCATCATGGTATTTACAATGCAAAACAACTACCAACAAAAAACCAAAACCAAAAAACCCTCAGAAAACCGAAAATAATGCAAAACAGCAGCCACAGACAGAGGGGAGATGGCAACCCCATCGGTGTCACTGGCCCATGGTGCAGAGAAGGAAGGGGACGCAACAAAGCATCACTCGATTGACGCTGTGTCTCCCCTAAGGTCCTCAGCTGGACACTGTTGGCCAATGGAAGGGATGTAGTTTGAGGATTCTGGGTTTTTTTTGTTTTTTTTTTTTTAAATGAGACACAATTTTCTATTCAGCTGGAAAAGAAAGTAAAGCACGTGAGGCTACTTTGAATATTTGTGAAAAGGAATACAGCAAAAGAAAAGATAAAAATCAGACTTGAGAAGAAAAAAAAATGGACTTTCGAACCTTTGGGAGCACCCCAAATATTCACCTCTTCAAGCAAAGCCTTTTGGAAAGGAAGATGGGTCTCGGTAAATAAAGTGATGGGGGCTCTCTGAGACTGAGAGCCTCGTGTCTTTCAAACATTGTAATTTGTGTGTTTTGCTTCTGAAAGACTGACTTTCCTTCAAAGAAGGGAACAGATGGAGACAGGAATGCAGTCCAACCTGGATCAACTAGAATGTTCTTGGGTGGGGGATTTGAATTCACTTTTCTGAATCTACTAATGGGAGTTCACACATTGCTTTTAGGCTTTATTCTCATGATTGAGAACCTCCTAAAAATGTTTGAGGATATTTTCCTTTTTTCTCTAAGTCTCAGTGAACTCATTAGGTCTTTGAAGAATTGCCCAGGCCTCAGGTCAATGTTCTGGGTTGTATCTCAAAAACTCCCCCACTTCTCAAAGGTGGAAACTTTGGCCCAGAGAAAAGAAGCAATTTGCCTCCACACATCCAGGGACTATCCAGAGCAGGAGGGTCAAAGGGCCGCATGTTGTTTGACCTCAAGCCACTTCTCCCTCCCATTTCCCATACTACTTTGTAAAATAAGTCCTCACCATGAGCAGCAGGCCGTCTGTATCATCCCCTGGAAGCAGAAGTGTACTGAGGGTGAAGGATGCAGAGAAACAGCAGTGCCAGGGGTGGGGGTGCTGGTTAAATAAGGCTTACCAGTGCCCCACTAAGAGTTTTATTTTTGGATGGAAAGAAAAGGAAATGTAAAGGAAATTTGAGAAACACATCAAGGGACAGGGAAGGGCAGATTTTCTCCCAGGAGGCATTTAAGTTCTTGCAAGCTTTCCCAGGCTAGGGGTACTCCTTTGCTTGGGTTAGAACAGAGTAAAGTCACATTGCCAGGGAAAACAATCAGGGATGTTGAAAAAGTCTCATGCCAAGGCAGTGAAGAGTGACTCTGGAAAGGGCAGGCACCCTCTCTACTCAGCTGCTAGTGGGTGAGAGAGCCAGGGCTGGTCAAGACCTCTGGATCCTGGTTCCCAAGACAGGTTTTGAAATGGCCTTCTCAAGGGGGTTGGGGGCGGGGGGGAACCTCTGGCTGCTCCTTTCATTTTGTTTGTTTTTCAACTTCAGAAATAGTAGTATGCTCTCTCCTGAGGTCACAGAAAAAGGCTTTTGCTTTGGGTTTGTCTCTCTCTCTCAGGATGGCTGATACCTTGTCACTAGGGCAACCCTGCCCTTACAGGGGATGGGGAGAAATTAGCTGAGGGGGTGTTCAGAAGCATGTGTAACTTCTATAAAAACACTTAGCTTAGGCTCAGAAGAGCAAATGACCTCACCCACTAATATATTCCCTGGAATAAGGGTGAGACTCAGAGGTGCACGTATGTCTCACACTGGGTGCCTCGCTGAAGGTCTTTCACAGATGATTTAGACTCTGAAGCTTTTGTCTTACGTGCTGACTTTAGACTCTAACCCCCATGTCAGCTGTGCCTCTACAGCGTCAGGTCAGCACCTTAGCTCATAAGCTTCTTGACCATTTTCATCTTTCTGGCACCTCAGTTAGGTAACTGGTAGGCAGGGGACTGGGGTGCAGGCCTGAACTTCACCCACCTTGGGCGCAGTCATGTATCTTTGGCCTGAAGTGCTTCTGTCCTACCTCCAGTGTGTTCCAAGCTTAGAGCTCTAAGTCGCTCCCCTTCAGGGAAAAGGCAAACATCCCTACCCACATCCAGCCTCTCAAATCCCACCCAGAGACACGAAGGGAAAAAAAAAAGAGAGATGCACAAAAATGCTTTGGACGCTTCCCCTCCTCCCCAAACACACACACCACACACACACAGATATACACACCCTTTCCATATAAATAAATAAATACTTGAATACTGCTAATGGCAACTGAGAGAAAAAGAGAGTGAGGCAGAGGGAATCCCATAAATAAATAAATAAACATAAATAAATAAATAAGAGGTTAGCTAGGAGCCCCAGGCAAAAATGGTCCCCCAGAATTGCGTGGATGAAGGCAGTCTGGACGAGGGCTCTTGAATCTTTCGCTGCTGTCCTGCTAAGGAGGTTCCGTGGCTCCAGAAAGCCTTTGTTTCCATGAAGGGAGACTGGAGTCCAGTTCGGGCTCCTGGGCGGGGAAGAGGGTTATTTACAGTTGCTGCACAGGCCCTCCCAGGGCATCTGCCCCTGCCCCAGGCACCTGCCATCAGGCCTTCTGCAGTGAGCGCGCTGGCATCTGTTGGTCCTGGCGGGCGGGGCCCAGTTCTGGGCCAGCGGGTGCCATGGAGAGGCTGGGTCCCCTGCTGCTGCCCCGGGGCCCGGCTCCCCTCTCCTGCTGGAGGGAGGACGTCACTGCTTCTAAGAAACAGGATTTTTTTCCCCCCAAATGTTTCCCCTCCTCAGGGCACAAGGGATAAAGAATATTTGGTTCTCTGCTTCCCAGAGCCCCAGGTTCCAAAGCTGGGCGCTGTCCCTCTCACCCTCTCCCTGCACGCCCTGCCCTGCTGCTGTTGCCACCACAAACTGGAACCTCACCGCAAGGCTCCGGAAAGCCAGTCAGCTGGTGAGGGGGATGCCCCAGAGTTTATTTTAAGGATCTTCTCCCTCATGCCCCTGTTCTTAGTGCCCTCCGTGGGTGAAGCAGCTGGTGGTATTTGTGTGCTGCAGATCAGCTTACCTTCACTGCCCAGCCCTGGGCGGGGGTTGGGGGGAAGTGGGGTGAGGGCAGAAACGAGGGTGGGCTTCTCCCAAGCTGGTAAGAGGTCTGGAAACCAGCAGGAGCTTCGGAGCATCTAACCTCCTTTCCCCCAGACTCTCTGGATTTGGATCTTTCCCCCAAACCTGGGCTGCTGTGCCCCATCCTGGCAAAATTCCCGAGGGGCAAAATGGGTGCCTTAGGCTGAGGGTGGTACGTGGGTGAGAAGGTGCTTGGCTGCACTGGGTAGGATCCAGGGTGCCCTTTCTGGGCAGTGGGGAGGGGGCAGGCAGGCGCCAACCAGAGGGTAAGGCCAGACTGGCTGGCGCTGGGGACTGGCAGCTGGCCACAGCACTGGGGAATGTTCAGCAGATGGTCTCGTGGAATTAAGCTGTTGCCAGCTACTGGGGCCGAGGCAAACTTGGGAAGCGGGGTTGCAGACCCAGCTGTCCTGACTGTCCGTTGTGTCCTTTCTCAGAGGTCGCAGGGTCCCTGTGAGCCACCAAGAGGCATTTTGTGTAAATGGCATGGTGACCTCTCCATGGCTAGAAACTACTGGGCCCCTCTTCCCGACCACAAGGAGATACTGGGAGCAGTGGGCTTATCCTCCCTCATTCTTGCTTCTAGACTCATGACAGAGAGTCCATCTCCTAGCTCCTGACGCCTACTACCAAGTGAAATGTCCATGTCCCCTAGTCACGTGTCCCCCTTTCTAGTACCCAATAGCCTTTCAGCACTTGCTCTGGCCTATGTGGGGAGCTAAAACTCCTGATCCCCTCTCCTGGACCTGAATCACCCTGCTCTCTTCTAATATCCACCCCTCACCCCATGGGATCCACAGGGGTCCATATACGTGTAGCCACGAGATTGGGTGAGAGGAGAATGAGGGCAGATGTGATAAATACCGCTGGTCTTCGGTGTGCAGCCTGGCAGCAGTGGGTTAGCAGAACTCTCTCCACATTTTCCTGGCCAGACCCAAACTTCTGAGTCATGGACTCGCTGCTCCTGATAAACCATTGAGGCTTTTCTGTGCCAAAAGAAGGTAGTCTTCTCCACATGCTCAGGCCTGAGCTGAGCCCCAGCGGGTGTGGTGGAGGCTCCCAGTAGCTCCACATGGAGACTGAAGCCCCCACACCCTCCTTTCCTCTTCCCCAGGAGAGCAGAAAGGACAGGGCCTGGGAGCCCTCAGTGCTGTCTGTCACCAAGGAGAAGGCAGGGTGGTTGGGGAGTTGGGGAGGCTGCCAGAGTGAAAGGGGCTCCACAGGCAGTGGGCTCACGGGAGGGCCCTGGCTTAGCGCCTTGTGCTGGAGTAGCTGTCTGCTGAGCTGTAGCTCCCACTCCGACTTCGACTCCGGCTCCGGCTCCGGCTCCGGGAGCCCAGGCTGGGGCTGCGGGAGCTGCAGCTGCTGCTAGTGAGGGTCCTGCTCCGGCTTCGGCTGCGGCTGCGGCTCCGGGAGTAGCTTCGGCTGGCTGAGCGGCTGCTGCTGCTGCTGTACCAGGAGGAGGTGCTGCTGAGGCCGCTGGAAGAAGAGGGGCTGGGCCGGTAGTACGGGATGGGGCGTTTCCGGGCACTGCAGAGATCAGAGGGGGAAAGTGTCAGGGCAGGACTCCTCCCAGCTGCAATCCTGGGAGCACAGGCATTGTCCTAGGAGATATGTCCCAGCTCCTTAGGGGGCAAAAAATTCCTGTTACTCTTCTCTTGTAGTCCTGAGAACATCAAGGAGGTGGTCTCAGTCTAGAGCTGATATGCTTTGAACAGTGATAATCTCGCTTTTTTAACATCTCAAGGCTGGGCTCAGAGAGAGCATCCAGCTGGCCCCAGAATCTACATCTCAACTTTAATCACAGTTTTGTTTTGCTATTTTTATTTTTACTAGAACCTTCTATTTATGGCAAAAGAGGTTGATTTTTCTATTTATTGTAGTGTATCAAGTTTCATTTTGAAATAAATGTATGGACCTAAAAAAAAAGGCGTATCTATTCAAAGAAATTTAAGTAAGCAGTACACTTAATCAGACAAGGCAAAAGTGGTGGGTGATGGAAGCTTGGAAAACATTGAATGGATTCACTCAGGTGGATTATTTGGGGTTGAGTACATAACCCAGAGGGCCTTTGGAAACACCAGTCCCTTTTTCTTAGACTTCCTCCAAGTCCACTCCAAGGATACCTCTGAAAGTCAAGGCAGTGAGTATAGGACTCCCACCACATGTCCCAGACCAAGGCAGGCTGTTCAGTGAGACGTCTGAGAGGTGACACCAATACCTTGCCTTACTGTCTGGGGCACAAGCTCTTTTTTCTCCTTCAGGTCATCTCTAATGAAGAGGCATGGGCAGCCAGGGTTCTCCTTCCCTTGTGGGTCTCTGGACTGAGGAGCTGACCCTTGGAGGACCAGGAGGAAGACCCACCAATTTTCAAAAGCCGCTTTTAGGGCAGCATTCAGCCATTTTCTCCATGTCAAGGCCTGAGGATTCTCTTCTGGGGCTTTTCTCATCTGAGACTTTACCTGTTGCAGAAATCTTTACCTACCAAGTCTGACCATCCAGTCCATCACAGTGGCACACAGTGCGCTTAGTGCTCTGCATTTAAGTGTGTAAACTGCACTCATATCTCTTTGCCCCTTTTCATTTTATCCTTTTGACACTTCTAGGAGTTATTTCCTCCAGCAGTTCATGGGTGAAAAAAAGATTCTGGGAGGTGAAGAGACTTTCCCAGCTCACCCGGAAAGTGGCACAGCCAAGATTCCTCTCCAAAATACTGGTCTTCCCCTTACCCACTAGCGCACCCCACTCGCCCCCGCCTCCCCCCCCCCCCCCCCCCCCCCCCCCCCCCCCCGGCTTCTGGTACCTAAACAATCCTGTTCGCCCTCTCTACACTTGGTTCAGAGTATACAACCTACAGTTGTATTCAAGCCTTGCATCTGGGTGCATGGGTCTAAGGGTGGAGGTCTGTTGCCACTGCCTGGCTCCACCCCCATGCAATGTCCTCATTCAGTTCGTTGCTTGCGTCTCCCATTGCAAGGCCAGACCATTCTATGGCCCAGCCCAACATGCGGCATCCCCGCAGCTTCCGCAGGTTCCGGCCACACCCGATTCCTCAGGCCGGCTCCTCCCTTTGGCCTGCCACCTCATTCGAGCCCCGCCCACCGCGCCCGCCCCCTTCTGGCAAGCCCTCTGGGTCGTGGGGTGCTGACTCGCCCCAGGCTTTGAACCGAAACCTCATTCCAGCGGTTGGGGAGGTCCCTGAGCTCCTACAGTCCTGAAATGCAGCCCAAAGGAGGCTCCAGCGGGTGGGCGGGTGGGAAGGGCGTGCAAGTGAGGTGGAGGTGGTACCGAGCTTCCTGGCCTCACCTCGTTATCCTCCGCGCCTCCAGGTGGCTCGGGGAGTCTCTCCGGCGCTTCCGCATGGGCGAGTAGGACCGACGTCTCCGCCGAGCTCGCTCGCGCTCGCGTTGCTGCGAATCCTTCTCGCTGTACTTGGGGTTCCGCTCCCTGAAGGGGTACGGTGATGGGGTGGTTACTGGGGAGCTGAGGCTGCCCCGGTTTTTTCGGTGTGAGCGTGTGGGAGAAGGGTACCCACGTTGCCCTCCTGCCCACTTTACCCCGCTGGGGCAAGGGACAGGGTCAGGACGGGCCCCCAGGCAGGCCGGAGGGAAGATAGCATAGCTATGGGAGAGTCTACGTGGATGACTGGCTACTGAGGAGGGGTGCAGCTGGGCGTGGGGAGGGGTGTCAGCCTTTGAAGGTGGGCATTGCAGGGGTCAGGATATGAAGGTTAGGTGGGTGAGCCCAGGTGCCGAGTAAGAAGTGAGAATTAGGGGCTCTGGATATAGGGATGTGGGGTAGTACTAGTTGTGTGAAGAGGCCGAGGGCTGGGGATATGAATTCCGGGGTATGGCTGAGGGTTTGGGGTAAGTACATGAGGATGCAGGGGGGTTCTGGGAGCCTCACCGCCGCTCGGATAGGACATAGGGAACCACTAGGAATGCTGAGTCATCTTCCCATCCATGAGCGGGCAGGGCTTGACCTGAGAGGTACTGAACAGAGCTAGGGAGATGATGCTCGAGGGAGAGGATGTGGGAGAGGAGTGAGTGAGGGAGTGAAAATCGCTCAGTCGTGTCTTTGTGACCCCATGGACTATACAGTCCATGAAATTCTCCAGGCCAGAATCCTGGAGTGGACAGCCGTTCCCTTCTCCAGGGGATCGTCCCAACCCAGGGATCAAACCCAGGTCTCCTGCACTGCAGGCAGATTCTTTACCAGCTGAGCCACCAGGGACGCCCAAGAATACTGGAGTAGGTAGCCTATCCCTTCTCCAGCGGATGTTCCTGGCCCAGGAATCGAACCGGGGTCTCCTGCATTGCAGGCAGATTCTGGACCTGAACAAAGGAGCATGGCCGGAGGTGGAGCCTAGCTCGAGGGGGGTGGGGTCAGTGCCTGGGGGCGGGGCCTGTACCTGCTGGGACTGTAGCGGGAGTAGCTTGGGCTGCGGCGCGACCTAGAGCTCCTGTTAGGCGGGCTTCTCTTGCCAGACTTGGAGGAATAGCTGGGAGAGCGCGAGGAGGACCTGGAGGAGAGGAGACAGCCGCTGAGGGGCCTGCTGAGCTCCGCCGGGCTTGCCCCGTCTGTCTAGCGTTTCATTCAGCTGGTCACCGGGCCTTTTTATTTCTGGAGGTCAGGCGGAGGAACCCAAGCCCTTACCTGAGGATGAAATCCCCTCCCTTTTGGATGGTTAATAATAACTATTATCAACAACTTCCCTTTATTGAGTTCTTCCTATCCTGGCCATTTAGTAGCTGTGTTGCCTTGGGTAGGTGATTTCACTTATCTGGGCCACTTTTCTGATCTGTAAAATGGCAAAAGTACTTACCCAATTAGAATTGTCAATTAAACAAGTCAATTAGGGTAAATTACTTAGCATTTTGTGTACAGCCAGCACACAGGAAATGTTTATTATTATATGATTATTATGTATTTTACTATGTGCCGGATTTTGAACTAAATGTTTTGTGTATATTATCCCATTTAATCCTCAGCACTTCCTAGGGTTAGACTCTGTTATCTATCCCATTCTATAGATGGGGACGCAGAGGCAGAGAGAGATGATGTGATTTGTTCAAGGTCACGCAGCTAGTCACTGTCTGTTTGGCTACAAGATGCTCCTGACTTCTGCTGGACCATGCTGCGTGCATCCAAATTACTAGCCTCTATGCTGTTTCCAGACTTCTTCCCTCTTGCTAATGCCTCCCACTTTTAGAGAAGCCAATCCCTTCGTTTCTCCACCAGTTTCCCGGAAACATCTACCCTGCTTCCTCAGTCTTTCAAGTAATTTTCACTTCACAGTTGATGGCCTGATCTGCTAGTTATTCCTGCTAGGGTTGGGAGGGACCATGCGGCCATGTCTGTGTTCAGTGGGAAAGAGCACTGTGATGGGTTAGCAGTGTCTGCCATGGGCACAGGGATGAGTAGGGGGGACACTATCCCAAGTTTTCCTATCTATTTTCAATTTGAAAAGAAGTCTTGCTCTAACTTGCCCTCACCTATGTGTTCCTTAGTCCCTTCCTACTTTCTTGAGTGAGTGAAGTCGCTCAGTTGTGTCCGACTCTTTGCGACCCCATGGACTGTAGCCTACCAGGCTCCTCCCTCCATGGGATTTTCCAGGCAAGAGTACTGGAGTGGGTTGCCATTTCCTTCTCCAGGGGATCTTCCCGACCCAGGGATCGAACCCGGGTCTCCCGCATTCCAGGCAGACACTTTAACCTCTGAGCTGCCACGGAAGTCCTACTTTCTTAGGCGATCATAATAACTATCGCTCTGGGACAAGATTCTTACATACTGTCCAGGGTGAGGAAAGGCGTGTGGACAAGGAATAGGTCCTAGGTCAGGATGTCCAGCTGTGGCCCCCGAAAAATTCGCTTTTTCCCACTTGCTCTTTCCCCATCTATTGAGAGATGTCAGTAAAGAGTGTGAAGATGAAACATGTGTTTGAACACTTTGAGAGGATGTCAGGCATTTCTATCCACTGTGGTACATACTGTCCTTTTTCTGTGGAACCAGATGAGTCATTTTTCATACTTAAAAATCAGAAATAACTGCTCTTCCAGGCAACTAGTTCAATTTTTATCTTTGTTGTTTATAATGTAAAGGAACAATTTCCCATTTTCATCTGCCAGGGAGCTCAGAGTCACATTGGCGGCACACCTCCATAATCTCAGGACCTTGGGGGCTGGTTCCAGGAGCCCCTGTAGATAACAAAATCTGTAGATGCTCAAGAACCTTTTATAAAATGGCAGAGTACATTGAATACACTGGTCTTTCATAAATAGGGATGTGAAACTCCCAAGTACAGAGGGCTGACTATACAGAAAGGTAGGACCTGCCTTTGGGAGTTAACCTTCTTCCTGATTTAATTCTATTTCTCCCTCTCATTTTCCATTTTGCCTGATTTTTTCTTCTATTTATGTCACTCTATCATGTTGAATTCCTTGCCCCCTTATTCTGAATGAACTGGTCTTGAGGTAAACACCTACATGTAAGTAACTGTGTTTTGATTATATGGTTGCAACAGAGAAACAGTCTGGTTGCTGTTGAAAGTTCTTGTTTGTAGAGGGACGCTGGACTCCATGAAGCCATGGGTTGATTAGATTGGATGCAATCTTCCAATTCCTGAGATCTCATGTCTCTGCATTCTGCTATATCATTCCACATGAGAAAATCAAGTAATAGCCAATGGTTATTGGCATTGAGTGGTAAAATGCAAAGATGGGCCCAATTCTTCTCCTTGTATCCATGCCCCTTGCAAGATGACTTTGCAGTTCCTCCCACTAAAAGGAGCATCCCTTGTATCTATCTGGATTGGTCTTGTGACTTGCAGTGGTTAAGGAAATGGCTGAAGAGATCATGCTTCTTCTAGGCTGAGGACTTGCATACTACTGCTCTCTTTTGGAACCCTGCCATCACCACATGAACAAGCCCAGACAAACCTGCTAGAAGATGGGAGGCCACATGGAGCAGAGATGAATCAGCTGGGGTCATCCAAACAAGCCAGCCCCCAGCCAACCCACCAGCTGAGTCCAGCCCAAACTGCTGACCCACAGATTCAGGAATGAAGTCAAAACTCACTGATAAGGATGCTACATTTGGGGGCATTTTTTCTTTTTCTTTTTTTGCTGTGCTCCATGGCGTGTGGGATCTTAGTTCCTTAACCAGGGATGAAACCTGTGCCCCCTGCAGTGGAAGCACAGAGTTTCAACCACTGGACCACCAGGGATGCCTTGGGGCAATTTTTGTGCAGCAGAAGATAATTAATACACATTAGTGGATCCTCATGACAGTAACAGCAATCAAAAGTGATATTATGTTCCAAGTACTGATTTAAGTGTTTAATAGTCCTCAGGACAATCCTTCAGGGTAAGATATATTACAGTTCTCATTTCAGTAGGGGAGGAAACTAAGGATCAGAGAGGTTAACTGACACCCAAGGCCATCAGCTAGTAATGGATAGAATGGGTATTTGAACTCAAATCTGTTCCATTCCTGTTCCTTGGGGCTGAAAGGACATCTCTAGTTACCCTAGCTAGCTGAAGATTCTAGGTCCAAACTGCACTCACCTTTTCCCAGAGGAGGTGGATCGGCTCCTGGTGTACCTGGGGGAGGCTCTGGGGTTTGCGGATCGGGAGGAGTGGCTGGAGGAGCGTGTGCTGGCGTAGGAGGAGCTTCGGGAGCACCCTCTCATGGGGGATCTCCGGTCTGTGGATGGGACCAAATTGGACTTCTTCACCTCGGTGCATTCCAGACATGGTGACTGAAATCCTCTGCATGGGGGAGAACCACTGTTAGCACTGGCCTGCCCACTGCTCTGGGGGCGTCTTGAGCTGATACTCACCTCCCTACCTTAGCCTTGGCTGTGGTGCTCTTGCAACCAGCGCCGCCCCTGCCCCCGCCCCCGCCGACACCTTTCCCCCTCTTACTACCTCTGGAAAGATTTCCCAGACCACAGATGTTAGAAGAGCAGAGATAGAGTAGAAAACACACCAAAGGGGAGGGGGCAGGGTGGGTGTGATCCAATCCCATGGTGCAAGATTTAGTTTCTCTCCTGTCTTTTTCAGTCCCTCTGATTATATTAATGAGAAAACCTGGGTTGGGTACTAGTGGGTTTTTACTGTGTCCTTTAACACTTGCAAAGAGAGAGAGCAGGCCTGAGACTCAGAACCTTGGGTAGGCAACTGTAACTAAAATTAAATACTTTGTTTTAATCATATGTATTTTCACAGGTGCCTTCTATTAGGACAAGAGATAAAAATTTTCTATTTAAGATAGTACTATAAGTTTCCTTGTATTAAAAAGTGAGTTTATTAAAGTAAATAAAAGTAACAGAAGTACCTGGATATGGAACAGCTCAAAAACTGGCTGATTTAAGTTTGGGAAACTGGTGTAGCCCATTTTATAGATGGGGGAATGGAGACCTAAAGAAGGGTAGAGGCTTGTGCAAACTCACACAAAGGACAGGGTCCTGTCATACCCTCCCCTTGCCTAGAGCCATGCTGGATTCCTGTTGGTTCTTAGTAAGGACATGTTCATTTGGATTGGGCCAAGGGTCAAGTTCAAATCACATTAATATGGGTTTATCGTGACCCAGCCCCTGCTCAGCCTCCAGTCTCAGCTCTGGCACTTTCCTCTCTTGACTTCAGCCATAATGGATTACTTGTTTCTCCTGGAACAGTCGTGTTCCCTTCCTTGTCTGCATGCCTTAGAACATGCCCACTGCCTGGAACCCTGTTCCCTCTCCTCTTCATTTGACCAACTCCTACTCGTGGTTTCAGGCTTTCGACTCCCTTCGGTTTGCTTGTGTCACCTCCAATGTGTTATCACAACCCCCAGCCCCAATGCCTCCCCAACCCCTAGATGGCTTGCTTGGTCTTATAATTGTTATCTCCCTCCACCAGACACCAAGCTTTCTGGAGACAGAACTCATGTCTCTCTGGACACTGTATCTCAGCACCTAGGACAGAGCCTGAGACATTATGTCCTAGGTCATCAATACACAGCTGTGGAATAAACATGCTGAGCCTCATAGCATCCTGGATGCTTCACAAGCATCATCTCATTTATTCCCCCAACAACCTTAGGAAGTTGGTACTATTATTACCCCTTATTTACAGAGAAGACTCAGAAGGGCAAGTTGCTTGCTCAAGGCCACCCAGAGTCTCAAATCCTGATCTGTCCAGCTCTGAAGCCCATGTCCCTGGTCCCTTGCCAGTCCCCGCTTTTACTGTCTATGGTTCCCCTGATTTAGAACTGACGTCTCTTCCACTCTGCCCTCTGCTCATAGCTGACATGACATAAACAGCCATGGGTTTAAAGATCATTTATATTTCACAGTGCAAGGTTGGGTCTACATTATTTAATCCTGCTGTCCATGTAGATCAGACTAAGCAGGTACCTGCTAGATGCTGTTCAGGCTTAACTGCAGTTCTGGAGACACAAATCTGTTTTCAGTCCCGGTACCAGCCCTTATTAACTGAGTTTCTTTAACTATTCTGAGCTTCAGTTTCCCCATTAGCTAAAAGAAAGTTATAATAGTACCTATCCCATAAAGGTTGTGGAAGGAGTTAAGGAAGATTATCTGTGGAAAGCACCTGGCATAATACCTAGCATTTAGTCAGGGCCCCATAAATAATAGTTTCTGTTACTGTTGCTGTTCTTGCTATGTTCAGTATTTCCTGCATAATAGCTTTAAAGTAAACACTGTGGTATATTTTTAAATGATAGTGACTTAATGTTAAGACTTTCTCCTGGAATTATTGATAAAATTGACATCTTTTTTTTCCTGCCCAACTTCCATTCCTCCTTCTGATTAACAGTACCCTGCTTTCCCTTCAGAGAACCAGACTTCCTTCAGTTTTAGTGTACACAGGAAGATTCATTAGCTCTGATGGTGGCATGTGACAAATTCTAGCCAAGAACACAGCATCCTCTGGGCAGTGTGTGTGGTCTTGGGTGAGCAAGCTGGACTAAGCAGAGCCAGTGAGCATTTGCCTTGATCGTCTGCTGAAATTTTGGGAAAAGAGGCATTTCCCTTCCATTGGCTGGCTAGATTGACAGGATGTTAACTGGATGGCATACTTGCCAATGTTTTGGGAAGATCTGCTTGAGAATAAAGCCAAGAGTGGGAAAGCAGAGCTGAGAGAAGTGATGGGGAAGGCAACTTCTCAATGACACATTTTTGAGACCCTGGAGCCAGCTATACCTGAAGCTGATCTCCTTGCTTTTCCCCCCCTCAATTATTCTAATTTCTCTCTCTTTTGCAAATAAAAGTCTCCTGGTTTCGAGTGTGTGTGTGTGTGTGTGTGTGTGTGTGGGGTGCAGTGCCAGGGTGAGAGATGAGATAGTGGAGCTCAGTCAGAACTCCTCCCCCCATCCAGGTGCACTAACCTTGACTCTCTGCCCCTGCTGGTGGGGGAGAGGTTCTCCAAAGTGGCCCCCTTGTTCTGGGGTGAGGAAGTGGTGAAGGAGTTCCCTGAATCAGAGGTGTTTCCACTGTTGGGGTCCCGGCTCTTGCTCAGGCCCCCACTGGGGCTCCCCTTCTCTTGACCCCGAGACCTGGTTGAGCTGATTTGGGTGGAGGGTGGCGAGGAGGTGTCATTGCCTGAGTCATACTCCTGGGAGCGTCCTCGGGAGGTGGTGAGCGGGCTGGCTGTTTTGGTAAAGAGGTCAGCAGCAGACCCCGACCCAGTGATCTGAAAGCAAAAACACCCGTTGGACACTGCTGAGTGCCGGGCCTGTGGGTTGCGTCTAAATAACCAAGAAATGTTTACCATCATGATGCACTGTAACGAAAGGAAAGAGAGAGAGGAGAGGAAAGAAGAGACGCCAAAAAACAAAAGCACAAATTCCTGAAAGAATACCACAGAAAGGAGATCTTTTTTTTTTTTTTAAACCCCCTGCTAGGATAACTGGAAGATTTAGGTATCATGCAGAGAAAAAGCATGCGATCCAGATTAAACAAAAGAAAAAGGAAATTATACAAAATTTCTAATGAATTAACTCAAACAAAAGAGACAACTTAAAAGAAAGGGGGTGTGTGTAAACACCCTTAACCTAAAACAACAATAAAAATAAAGAAAGGTAGGGGGAAAGAAAGGAAGCTATGGGCCTGAAAAAATACATCTTGAAACTTAAAAACGACAAAAGGAGATAAAGCCAAAATTTTAAATGTCAACCAAATCTTCAATGAATTTGATTTTTTTTTCTCTTAAAGAAAAAGTTGCCCAAATAGAACCCTAAACAAATATCACATGGGGAAAAGAAATGAAATAAAGATGAGAGGGTTTTTTTTTAATATAAAGTCAAAGTCACAAAATGATATTTTAGTAGTTTTCAACTAAAGGGGAAAAGAAAGGGTGGGGGGACAAAAAAATGGAAGTCAAATTGTCTGACTGAAAACAAACAAAAAAAAAGCTCTCTACGGATATTTGCGTGTGTCCTTTCCCCCTGGAGAAAGTAGCTAAGGTTCTCGAGTGGCTTCTAATAAATTCTCTCATGTCTTTGCGGATTATATCCACTTACCAAGCAAGAACTCCTCCTTTAGTAGGTAGGTAAGGTGTAAGAGAAAGGGAAGAGCGGGCAAGGTGAGTCCATCATTAGAGTCGCAAATGACAAGTAAAAACACACACCTTTCTGTACATCCTCGCACTTGGCCCTGAACTTTGGACTTTGGGTTTTCAGTGTTCTTGACAGGTGAAGCATCACTTCTGGCTGGCTTTCTCAGTAAGGGGACCTCAAGCCATCAACACTAACCTTGTCAGTCCCTTAACGCCCAAGTTGGATCAAGAAACCCTTGCTGACAATGCAGCTGGTGGCTAGAGTTTGCATCAATCTGAGATGTCAAGATGGGGGGTGGGGCACAGGGAGGATGTGCTTGTAACAGACAGCTTTGGGAGGGGCTTGGAGATTTGGCTTTGGGGTGACTGGGAATGCAGAAGGGCCCCCAGGATCCTGGGTGTGGCTGATCTAGAACAGATGAAGAAGTAAAGGAGGTGATGGAGAGCCAGCCCTTGGGAAGGCTATAGAGTGTTTAGAAGTATAATGGATGGTTTTCTTTAAACACTCAAACCAGTCTCAGCTCAGATGACACAGTGGGCTCAGTTCTGGTCCCCATCAATATACACTGCTTAGCTGTGGGCAAGAGGGACCTCTGCCTGGGTCTCCTCCAGTGACAACCATTCCCATGGGTCGAGAAATCTGCGGGGCTACCTGGAAACCTTTCCTTGAGATTAGTCTCTGGAGACCTGAAGTCCCAGAATTCTCTGTTTAAATGGCTGCTGAGTCCCCTTCCAGGGTCTCTTCAGGCTTTCCATGATCTGTTCTCCCAGGGATAGACCATGCTTCAAGTGTGCATATTTGTAGGTCCAAACATGGCTATCTGAATGGAATTTGGACGTTTGGACTGCGGTGTCCATGTCCGTGTGTGAGAGGTCCGTCACGGTGATGAAGCAAGACGTAGGGGGAGAATGGAAGGGACCAGGGCGTTGGGGCAGATTCTCTCCACACTGTCATGTTGTGGTCCGGCACTCCGAGG
Organism: Budorcas taxicolor; assembly: GCF_023091745.1. NCBI lineage: Eukaryota > Metazoa > Chordata > Mammalia > Artiodactyla > Bovidae > Budorcas > Budorcas taxicolor. The sequence continues at coordinate 56,245,312 of NC_068926.1, forward strand.
GGTCCGAGGCTCTAAATCCAAATCTGACTCTCCCGATCATTTCAAGGATATGTTTGCCAAGATAGGAGAACATACTTCATCTAAGTTTCCTGTCTTGATTTAAAACATTTAGTGTGTGGCTTCTCCTTCTATACTCTTGTCCCAGGCCCTGCAAGTATTAGCATAAGTCTCGCCATCAAAAGCCTGCTTCCCCCGCCCAGTTTCTCCCATGAACTTTGAGCCTAAAGAAGGGGGGCTCTAGGGATTTCTTAAGGAAATATTTCTGTCTTCTCAGCAAATGGTCATGAGGGTGAGATACAGAGACACTGGAACAGAATAATAGCAATGGCTTCACCAGCTCAGGATATCAGCTCCTGGAGTTGGGGAGGCAGAACTTCCTTTGCAGATTCTCCCAGGAGGCTTTGCACACCGACAAGGTGATGGTCCAGCTTTACCAACTTTCACCCAGTGCGGCTGCCACTTCCCATTTGACAATCTGGCTAGTTTTGCTCTGGGACAAGGGACCTTAAAATAAAGTTGCCCAAGTGGGGCTTTCTAGTGTGAGATTTCTTTTAAACTTAATGTAAAGACCTCTTTTCCATTCAGCTCCTTTTTGTCTTCTAGTTTGCAGGTTGGATGCCAAACCTTTACCACCTCTGTGAGTTCAGTGTTTACATGTGTATTTCCACCACCTCTGTCAGGAATAAGAAAGCATCACACAGGCAGCTGGACCCTGGGACCTGGACTCTCAGGCTGGGGTTTGGTCTGGGCTCATGGAATCTTTGCCTCAGAGATGATGAGTGTTTGGTAGCCAGTGTATCGCAAATGATTCAGGTAAGCCCTTCCTGAAGGAAGCCAGGCTGGACTATGAATATAATGGATTTTGTTATCTTGTGGCTTGCTACCTGGAGGCATCCAGGCCAGGCTTTTCTCCACCCAGGTACTCATTTCCACCTTGACTACTAATTTCAAAGCATATGTCCTGGTGCATCATGGGTACCCAGGAAGAAGGACTTCCTGAATGTAAGGCCCCTCAAGGCTAATGGATATAGACAGGGACCTTGCCTTTTTCACATTCTCAATCCCATGCACTGAGCTCATAGTGACACTTTCAGTGTCCCTCCACCTGACCACAATCACTATCCACACGTAACAGAACTGAGAACTGTATAAGGGATCATGCTTTTCTATCATTGCCAGAAAACAGAGATAATCGTACTACTGAAATGTCCTCACTAACTTGACCCTATGCTAAAAATACCAACCTCTCTTAAAAGTCCCATTTCTTTGAATGAACCTAAATTCTTTGACATGCGTGACAGTGTCCTTTACAACCCAATCCTGTGTCCTTCACAAACCTCATCTCTTCCATACAGCCCCTCCCTCCCCAGTTTTGGTTTGTGCAACCTTAAGGCAATCAATTGGGAAGTTTTCTCGGTTTTGCCACCACATCTTGCTTTCCCAACCCCAGGCCATTTGCACATGCCATTTCTTCTGCCTAGAACATTTTCCCTCTGTTCCTTACTTCACATGGATAAATTTATTCATCCTCCAGTTTACATATCACCTCCTCTTGAAAGGCTTCTCTGAGTCCCAGGCCAGGATAACACAAAACTCTCTATTTCATTCATTCTTTCATTCATCCATTCACTCATTCAAAAATGAGTGGCTTTTGTCTGCCACAGCACTGTTACTGGGTGGGAAAATTACCTGTCTCTATCTGGATGGGCTGAAAGTTGGGGTCTTGAGACAAGCTCAGGGCTGGGCATGTGAGCCACAGAGAACTTCTATAATCAAGTTTTAGGTCCAGGTCAGTGGTAGAGAGAAGGAAAGCTCTCCCCCCAAGCCCTCCTCGGGCCTACAATCTCAGAGAAAGCGAGAGTCTATAGATGCTCAACAGCATAAGCTCCAGGCTAAGGTGAGAAGCTCCAGACCTGTGGAGCCTTCCAGATGAGACAAGCAGTGCTGGGTCTGTTTACTTCCTTTGCCGCCTTCTGCTATTCTGGGAGGTCAGGTTAAAAGATGAACTGGGTCTGGTCTTTTGTACTCAACATGCAGTGACTTTGTTTGGGTGCTAGAATGGTATTCCTCCTGGGTCAGGAAATCGAAAACGGTGCCCCTTCTGGTCAGACAAATTAGAAAGAAAGGTACACCTTTCTCTGGACTGAAGCAGCCCCATGTCTGTTTTCATAGCTGGCTTGACAAATGGAGAGTCAGTGGGGTTTAACTCCAAAGCCTTTGGACAAGGCACAACTAGCATAACGACATGCCTGGCAGATTCTGGATACACGAATCTTGACCTGTTTGACCTGCTCTAAGGATTACTTTGAGGGTTGGGGGAAGAGGTGGTAGCCCAAAGACATTCATTTCTGTTGCCTTCAGCTGACCTCTACTTGGTTGTGTCTTTACCAGTCTTGGCGGGCTCTGCCCCTGTTTCCAGATGATAGAAATATTTTTGTAAACTCATTAGGGATGTCCAGATTGTTTACAGACCTGTTAGTCTTGGATCCCTCCTTCTCCAGAGGAGGGAAGATATAGTTCAGGGGGGGCCAAAGGCAGACTGTAGGGGGTATGTGTGTGTGTGTGTGTGTAAGGGGGTGCCATGACAATGCAGAGGAGCCCTTCAAGTCAAGGACATAATGACAGGCAGACAGCAGAGGCCTCTGTGCTCTTGCCTCCTGTCCCTAAGTGTCTCTCTCCTTGTCAGATACTCCCTTCCGCTCTGCCACGGAAGAGGCAAACTCCTGCCCATTGGACGCTGACATGACAGGATGGCCCCCTGTGCTCCTCCCTGTCTTTCATTTTGATAACAGGCCTCTCACAATTCTTCTTCTTCTTCATCCATGGGAAATTTCTCTTCTATGCACTTAACTGCTCTCTGCTCCTATATCCCCATCTTAGCTGCAAAACGGTCCTCAAGAGGCTCACTGGGAGGAGTCATTCTAGACCCACTTTTGTGCAGGAACAATGCACTCATGGTACTGGGGACCCCTGTGTAAGGCCTGGGACCCTCTTACTGGGTTTTTCTTCTGTGGTCCACTCTGAACCCTTCCTCCATCTCAGTCGTGTCCTTCTTTCCATGTCTTCACAAAGGCCTATTTTGGGGGCTTTGCACAAAAATTCAGCCCCTGTAAGCTTTGTTTAATCTCAGAGTGAAATAACACCTGTCTCCATATGGATCCTCCTAGAAATTGAGACAGGAATTTGAGTGCTGGCAGTTTATTTGAGACCAAGGAATCTTATTTGAGGGGCAGTGAGCTGGGGGACAGAAAAGAGAGAGGACAGAACTGGCTCCAGAATTCATCTCAACCAAGGAGGGAGCTGGATATTTACACACCAGTTCCTCACCACTCATGGGTTAAAGGTTGCCCCCAAGATGTGTCAATTCTCCAGCAGTTTCAAACTGCTGCCCAGCCAAGCAAAGTGGTCTTTGGCAGCCAGAGAGCAATACCTGGAAGCTGGACACTGGCAGTATGTGAAGTGGGGGTGGGGACATAAATGGACAGCATCTGTCTCAACACCCCAAATCACCCCTAGAAAACTGACAGGCCAAGTTATGCTTTGTTTCAGAGTTTCAAGTTATGCTTTCTTTGGCGCACTTATTGGCTAAACAATTTTATGTTCGCCAATAAATTTGAAGGAACTGTCAACATTGTAGTTGGGCATACTCACATAGCAAACCCATTTCTAGCTCATGCTGAAACGTAAGAGGATCTGGCAAGATTGAGCTGACATTCCTGCTGGGTAATAATCAGTTTGTGAGTAATTGGAGCTGCTCCTTTTAGATGGGGCACATGCTTTCCTGTCCTCAGGCCTTATGGGGTCTCTGTTGCCTGCATCTATTAGTGGACTGGCCCCTGAGACATCTAAGTTTGTGACTCTCTGTTCTAAGTGTTCATTGCTACCCAGAATCTATCTGAAAGCAGCACAAACATAGGGCATGTTGTGTATTTCATCTCTCCCTCCCATCTTCCCCATCTCTGCCCTTTCAAACCCTCTTGGATTTTGTCAGTGAAAGGAGTCAGGAGACCAGAGCCATGGAGCCCTATCCAGACCCCAGAGCTGTTACATGCTCTTCCCTTTTGGGTGATGATTGCCAGTCTCAGATGTTTTTTTAAGGACAGATTGCTTTTCACAAACTCATGGCCATTGGGACTAAACAAATGAGTATGTTCCCTTTATTCTTTTAGCCCCCACCAATGTGAAGATGCTAAAGCTGAAACTCCAGTACTTTGGCCACCTCATGCGAAGAGTTGACTCATTGGAAAAGACTCTGATGCTGGGAGGGATTGGGGGCAGGAGGAGAAGGGGATGACAGAGGATGAGATGGCTGGATGGCATCACCGACTCGATGGATGTGAGTCTGAGTGAACTCCGGGAGTTGGTGATGGACAGGGAGGCCTGGCGTGCTGCGATTCATGGGGTTGCAAAGAGTCGGACACGACTGAGCGACTGAACTGAACTGAATGTGAAGCTCATTTTTTTTGAACTCATAAGCTTGCCTCTTCTTTTTCCTTAATATACTCAGCATCAACACTTGGATTTTTCTAATAAGTAATTAAATCCCCCACCACAAACTCCAGCTCCTGGTGTTTCACTGGGAGTCTCTCCCAGCCCTCCAGGGAAGCTGGCACTGTTATTTATTGTTTTTGTTTCAAATCATTATTTAATCAAGAGCGGGGAAAAAAGGCAACCTCTCACTTACACTTCAAAATTTAATTTCAGCTGAATTCTGAGACCAAGAGGCAGCACGGCCTAATAGGTTACAAAAATACAATCAAGAAGAGAATTGCAATTAAACTGAACAAGTCCATTTACTGAGCTTCAAATGGCCCCATGGAGAGAGATGGCTATGAATTTCTTTTCCCTCCCTGCCATATGGGGGACCGGAAATTCTCCTGTGAATGTAGAGCTGCATGGCGGAGCTTTTAGCTAGAGGGTTCTGGTTATTCCCGCCCCCCTCCCTTTTTTAAACCCTTTTGTTTCACAAAAACATTAAGTTTATTTTCCTCGCTGTTGTTCATCTTCCTTTGCACACTAATTAGGAAGACAGCAACAGAATAGATTCATTGACCTGTTAGGAGTTCATTTGAGAGGGGGAGGGATGGAAAAAGACAGGGATCTGCTGAGGATGGTAGGGAGATGACAAAGTCCTTTAGGGCTGCGGGGTGGGGGACTGTCCCACCGGGCTGTTCACTAAAATTGACCTTGGGCCCAGGGACATAATCTTGCCTCCTCTCTCCTTCCCTCCATCAGGAAGCTGAAGGGGACTGGTAGCTTCAACCTCACCATTTCTTATTAGCCCCTCCTGTTTTAGAAGCCCCTCTTGATAGCCCTCAGCCTACCTGTTCTTGAAAATTTCTACATGGCTCCAGTTAGGCAAAATTTTCACCAGTCCAAATTCAAATAAGAAAATAAGTTCAATGGAATGAGTTCTTCATCCAGCTAAATGCATCTGACTTAAAGTCTCATCCTTTCTTCTGAGGCCATGGCTATTCCCCCTCTTCTGCCTGGTACATGTCCCTTTCATTATAGAAAAGGGTGGTTTTCTTTTTTCCATCCTTGCTTGGCAAAAGTAAAAGTTGACAATGTGATTCCATTTTCCATTTAAAAAGAATAACTGGGGAAAAAAAAAAAAGAATAACTGGTCCCACATGCCTGAGTCTCCCAGCCCCTTCTGCATTTTAGTCCCTCTCCTCTCCAAACTACAATGAATGGAACTGAATAGTGAGTCTCCCAGTTTGAGCAAGGGCTCAAAGCCTTTTGCAGGATGTACAAGAACCTGGGGCAGACGTGGGAGGGCTGGGCCCTCCATGTATACTCCCTCAGGCTCATTTCCCCTGGTATGCAAAACAGGAGGCTTTTCCTGTTATTCCCCTAGAGTTGTTTTGAAGTTCATCTGAGATCTTAGATACAATTAAACTTTTCGAGGCCAGGGATGTTTCAAAAACATCATGTCTGGGTTTATCAGGAGCAAGTTTAATTAAGCCATTATGATGACAAATCGTAACACGAGCAACTACTGTATATTGTTATGTCCCTAGTGCCAGGCTGAGTTTGCTTCCAGAATAGAAGCTACATGAAGGCAGAAACCTTGTCTGTCTTGTTCACTGCTACTCACCAAGCACCTGGCACACAGTAGGTGCTTAGTGCATATTTTAAAACTAAATAGACAACTGATCTAATTCCACCCTCACAACTACTCCATGAAATAGGTATGATTATTAGTTAAAGGTACAGATTGGGACACAACGTCCAGCAAAAGGAAATGACATAAGGGAGGTCAGGTCATTAAGCATCTGGACCCTGAGGGCAGATGTTTTGGGTTTGAATCCCCACTTCTCCACTTAATAGGTACCTTTTACTTAAGTTTTCCAGGCTTTATGTTATTCATTATAAAATAAGGATACTAGTGGAAGCTCCCTTCAAAGGCTATTGTAAGAAATACATGAGATGACACGTGTAGAATACAGCACATAGTAGGTGCTCAGGGAAGCGTGAGCTATGGCTCAGTCTCACAGGGAGATGAGGTCAAAAACGCCAAATGTTTGGATCTACTCCAAAGCTCCTGTCTTCCTTACTATCCTCTCCGGCTTCCTCCTGTTCACAAATGAGGCCCTCCTTTATGGAGCCTAAGTTCTGCCTTTTTTTTTTTTTCAATCTGTGCAAGTTTTTGTCGACAAGGATTATGTGGAAACTGCTGGCTTGCTGGAGGCAGGAGGAGAAAAGAAGCCTGCCTTCTCCTGAGTCTAACTTCAGTCTTGATCAGCCCCTTTAAATTCCTCCTCCAGTTAGGGTAGACCTAACTGAGGACCCTCTGCTACAGGGACAGGGTGTGGCCAAACTTTGGAGCCACCAACCTCTCTGTCATCCAGTTGGCCTTCTGGCTACCACAGTAAGCTTCTGAGATATAATCCACGATTCATACTAGCTCCTGTTCCTCCTAAATGGGCTATCTACTTAAGTCATTTGGCCTCTCTGAGCCTCAGTTTTCCCACCTGAAAAATGGTGATAATGATGGCACCTACCTCAAAAAATTTTTTTGTGAATCAAATGAGGGGAAAAAAAAAACACCAAAACCTGTGTAAAGCATGTGATTGTGCCTGGCATGTAGTGGCATTTACCGTTCCCTTTATTCATCAGCCAACTCAACTGGGTGAGCTCCTACTCATCCTACAAAGCCCAACTCATATGTTCCTTTATTTGTAAGGTCCTCTCAGACACCAAGACCTCTTAGACATTGTCTGGTCCTTCCTCTGTGGTCCTATTGCATATTATACTTGCTTCTATCACCTCCAAAGCTGATACTGAAAATATTCAACAGCTGGTCTACTGCCGCATCTGAAAGTAACCAGGCTTGGTTACTTTGAAGGGCTGCCAGGTATCAGTGTTTAGCTGCTGGTCTGTGAGAAGGTCCCGAGGGTCCCAGAGGAGGAAAGGGATGGCTTTGTTGACTAGAGAGTGGGTGGTGACAGGGTCTATTTATCAGCTGGTTTGCAAGTATTCAAATACGGACTCAGTCTCAGTCCCAGTGACAATATTTATCCTACAGTACTTCAGTATTCTGTGGATGACTAGGGCATGAGCTCTGGAATTCAGAAGCCTGTTTATTCATCTGTCTCTCTAATGCCTTGAACAGAGATGACTGAGTGTAGATAAGAAATGAATAAGGCCACAAAGGACTGACTCCTTGGGACCCTCCATTTGGATTAGGGCTCTGGCCAAGCAACAGGATTTCTGGTTATCATCAGCTTATTTATTATTTGCATATTCACATATGTAAATAGGCCCCCTTGATGTCATGTGCCCATCGCGATTATTTAAAGAGCTGTGCATACAAGATGCCTGCCGTGAGCTGTGATGATGGCATAGGACATCTCTTATGCTCCAGCTCCAGAACCCCGTCTCCTGTGCTGGAATTCTGTCTCCATCCTGACTCCAGCAATCAATTCCTGTTTCCATTGTCTAGTTTCCCAGTTGTCATCTCCGCTGCCTTAACCTAACTCCAACCCCAGTCCCCTCTTTCCCTGCCTCCTTACCCCCGTCCCATCACAGCATCCATTGTTGTGCATTGTCCATTACAGTGTTGTCTGTCTTTTTTTATAAGAAGGCACAGGCTATTTCTTATTCACTGGATCCTGAGGGCTACGTCAGAACTGGCGCTTTATAGATGCTTAGATAATTGGTAGATTTGAACAAGTCAAACAAGTGATTCAATGACAGTGACTTTGCTGTTCTCTTTAGCAGAGAGCTCGGGAAAATCTTGGACTCTTGGAAAACCTTTGGTCCAACCTGGTGTCCTCTCCACCCATGCCTGTGCAGGAGAGAGGATGAGAAAGAACCCAGTTGGAGGGCCCTAGGAGGGCCAGACTTGAGGGGTACCTGATGCCCCCAGGAGTCAGGCAGCTATGAGAAAGGTGGGGCCAGCCATTTGGGCTACAGCTGCCATCAAGGATGGAGGGAAACTGAAAGCAGGGGAAGCAGACTGGCCTGGGCCTGGAACCGTTCCTCCTGCTCCGTTACTGTCATCAGCGCCGCTACTATTGTTGCCACTATTGTTACCACTTCCCTTGTTGGTACTGCTGTTACTGCTATCCACCGCCAGCAACAAAGGAGCTACCACTCACCTGCTTCAGTCTAAAAGTCTTACAGTGAGTCGTTGCATCCTTACAATATCCCTCTCGTGAGGTAGGTCTTACTATTACCCTCATTCTGCAGACTTGGGAAAGGCGGAGGCATGGCGAGTTTATGTAACTTGCTCAAGGTTCCACAGTTGGAAAGTACAGAGCCAGCATCTGGAGTGTTGTCATCTGACACTCTCTACTATTTGCTTATTTTTGCCCCCGTGCCAAGTGCCAGGCTTAGCTGCTTACAAAATTATTTTGCTTTTGTCCCCTGAAGAAGGCTTTTGAAGAAGAGGCTTATTATCTGCATTTTCTAAAGGATGAGGAAAGTGCAGCTGACAAAGTCTTAAATATTTTAACTATCCCTGACTTGGGACCAGGGTTTGATCACAAAATCATAATCTCAGGTTTTTAACAACTCTGACTTGCTGGAGCCGCTGGAAGGCAGTTCTCATCTGTGAGTTCAGATTCTCCTTTTGGAATCTGGGCACTGGGTTCGGTGGGCTCTTAAGGCCTATGCCTTCTAGGTATGGATGAGTTCTCTGCTCTTCTAATAGGGGCTGGGCCCTAAGAACCAATGGCCAATCTGGTACCTCACTCACTGGTGTGGGAGGACAACAGTTTGGGGGGCTGGGGGCATTAACATTCAGCTTTTTGCAACATCTTGGGCCTGACGGTTTGGAAACTGTCCCAGGTGAGAGAATACAAGCCATTTGCTCCCAGTGGCACTTTTTATGGAGTGTCAGTTGGGGCCACCGAATGGCTGCCATAAATACCGTGACCAAACAGGTTGGGTGGCTTTCACTAACTTAAAACCATTCTTCCACCTCTTATTGCTGGTATTTTAAATGTTCTACCTTTGCAACAATTCCTTTGGGACACAGGTATGATAATCATGCTAATTTTCCAGTTGAGGAAGCTGAGGCTGGAAGGAGTAAAAGGATTTGTCTGGCCAAGCCAAGTCTTGAGCCCAGGCCTCTGGACTCTGCCTTACTGGGAAGAACTTTCATAGGCATTCATGGAGGGGAGAAGGAACAGGAGCATTTACCATCTGCAAATACTGAGCAACTATAGGTACCCTCCCTCTGCAAAAGAAGGGCCTGGGGTGAGCTGCGGACGGTTCCAGCAAGGCAGATTACAGCAGAATTATACCTTGATGATACAGATGTCTTGACTGGTAAAGAAGAGATTCTCAGAATGCACTGTGGATATAACTATTGTGTCCAACCAATGTTTATCATCACCTTCTCTTCCTTGACCACCCAGCAAGAACCGCAGAGCTTTTCCTTACTTCCACCTCATCCTTTCTAAGGGAGCAGCTCTCTGAAATTTTCACATCCACGCCTAGCTAGAGGAGACAGGACCCTTCCCAGTTGTCAGGTGTAAGTGAAAGCTACGTCTGTGTTGAGTCTCCTCCTGTTTGTGTGTCTGTCCCTTTAAAGTCTACAAAAAGCCTTCACATACTTTCTGTTACTGGGTATCCCCCACAATCCCCGTATTATTTCAAATTTGCCATGAGAAAACTGAGTTTCAAAGAGGTTAGATGACTTTCTCCAAGCTACACAGCTAAGAAGCTGAGTTCAGACCCAACTCCAAATGCTTTGCTGAGGAGACTTCCTGGCATCAAACTGTCTGAAGTTGACCCTCCTTGCTGACCTAAGGGACTGTTGCATGATCCCATTTAAGGCCAGTTTCTCGAATGGATTCACTCTTGCTTTGCCCTATGTCTTTACTCCATACCTTCATCTTTCTGAGCCTTGGCTTTTTGGTCCCACCTGTGGAAGCAACTAGTGAAGACAGCTGAGTCCTCAACTCCCTGAGACCTTGTGTGAATATGAGAGGTTAAGTGCTATCACCTCCTTGGAGGAAAATTCTCATATATATATATTCTAGGCTGAGTTAATATGGGTGACATCAAATCCCATCTGCTCATCAGTGCTGCAGCCTAGCTGTCAAAGACGCAGACCTCGTTGCAAAGCTGCAGTGCCTCTGTTACATCAAAGACCCCTCTTCTCCTTCCCCAAAGAAACCTCCTACGGTGTCTCACACATGCCCTCCTGCAGATGTCACTCTGAAGACCAAAATGTATTTTCACCATTCCCCTGATAAAGATCCTGGGTGTTTCAGGTTTTTCCCATTCCCCCCACCCCACACACACCCCCACTTGCCAAGTCCCCAAGCCAAGTGCTGCCAAAGGCTGGTGAATGACCATTCAGTTAAATCAAGAAGGAGGTCTGAAACCAGTGGGATATTTGCCCGAAACTGAATTAAAATGTGTCATACACTGCCCTGAACTTGTGCCTCCACCTCCCCCAAGTGTCCCGGCCAAGACTGGCAGAGGAGGCTGTGCAGAATACTTACTACACCCCTGGCTGACAGGAAGCTGAGCATCTGGAGGGGCTGGCTGGGTTGGGGGCTGGACCGGGCCTCTGGGCTGGCCTTGCAGAGGGTCTTGGAGCAGCGGCGAGAGTGCCTTCGACGGGACTTCCGCCCTCCCTCGGGGGACCGGCCGCGGTGCCTGGATGCAGGGCAGAGAGATCTGAGGGTTTTTTGATGGGGAGCATGGCAGAGAGGTGACTGAAGACCTAATAGGATCTGAGGACAGCAGAGTGTGTTTGGGTGTGTCTGCATAAACTATGTATGCATCCCTCCGCCCACCCACCTGTCCGTGTTCATTCATTCTCTTGTTTGTTTGACAAATGTGTATTCATGTACCTGGCACTGCTGTGGGGGCTGGGGATGCAGCTGTGAAGACAGAAAGGGTCCCGATGATCCTGATTCAGTTTACTCTGCTTTGTGTGCCTGTGATTGTCTCTCTGCTTGCCTGTCTGTACGTGACTGTGTGTACGTCTGGGTGTGTCCATCTGTGTTTTCATGTGTTTGTCTATAAATGTAACTGCTTATATCTGTGTGTCTTTGTGTATCTGGCTTCACCATCTGTGAAACAGAGGCATCTTATTGACTGTCACCCAAAACTTTTGAAAAAAAAAATCTGATGAAAACGACAAAGATGCCTTCTGCAAGCTTGTCAGATGTAGATCTGGCTGCCTGTCTGTGTTGGAAATTAAAGGAATCTCTGACTCCTTAGAAAGGGTGTATTTGGACTCAGCATTACTATTTAGCTCTGAGTCACAGTAGTGATAAAAATAACACCTTATGGATTTTCATGGCATTTGTAAGCCCTTCGTAAGGTGCTTTCACAGTCCTCTCTCCAACTCAAAGACACAGACAGGGCAGGTATTATTTCTTATTCCCAGATGAGAGAGCTGAGGCTCAGAGATGTTTAGGAACCTGCCTGACATCACACAGCTTGTAGTGGCAGAACGAGGGTGCTGTGGGGACCAGTGCCTCTGTTTCTTGCACTGGAGTGTCCCTCTCTGCTCTAGGGCCTCTCACTTTTCTACTGAGTGGCCCAAGGGCCAGCTCTCAGGTTGCTCCCACACCTGCTGGAGTGTCCCTTAGTGCAACGGACACTGGGAAGCTGCGGCAATAGCAGCAGGAGACGTGCTTGCAGAAAGAAGGCTGGGGTGAGGGCCTGTGATATGCGCCCCTTTCAGAAGAGGTGAGCCTTAGAAAGGGTAGAGTGCGGTCGCTGAGAGTCTGCAAGCAGGATCTGCACCATCCTCCCACCCAGGCTTGGGCTGAGTCACACAGACCTGGGTCCTGGTGCCAGCTCTGCCAGTCACCCCTCTGCCCACCAACACACAGGCTTCTCAGCTGTAAATGTCAATCATGCAGTCGAGCTCAGTGTGTCAACGCCCTCCGGACAAAGGCCAACGGGGACACCCTGTGCTCAAACAAGCATCTTGTTACTGCTCCCTGCAGTGATGGAGAACACGCACCATGGGCGAGTGGAGGACATCTCTGTCGGGTGGGCGGTGGTCAGAGAGAATCTATTAGAAGCATGTGGTCGGGGACTCTGGGAAGCATGTAAAGAGCTGGGGCTTTGATCTGACTGGATGCTGTCAGGGAACAGAGGTAATTCTCTGATTGGGTATCTTCACCAGTCTTACCTAGAAGGAGGGGAGACTAGACTGAGGTTAAGGCTATCACTGGTAAAGATGGAGGATGGAGAGATGCAGGGTCACTTTGGGGTCGTGGACAAAGTCCCTGTTTTGTCCAGGCTTGTACCTGCTTCCAAGAGGGTCTTGGTTTTGTCTGGATCACTCAGGATCACAGAGCAGCCTAGTGTGATGTGGGAACACCACAGCTACTGGGGCGAGTCCTCGATGTCAGGCGCTGCTTTCACACCTGCTCCACGCATATCTGGATTAGATCAGAATGTCTGGAGATGGGATCCAGGCACTGGTATTTTTAGACTTCCAAAGCAATCATGGAGCAGCCGAGGCAGAGAAGCTCTGGTCTGGCTCATGGTGTGACAGGGATGATTAAGAGACAGAATCTATTTGCAATTGCAGCACAGCGCCTGGTTCAGAGCAGAATTTAGATTCCCATTTCTCTTCCTCCTCTTCCTTCCTGTAGACATTCTGACTTAGCTGGGAATGCGGCGGGACCAGGACAGCGAGATTTTTAAATCTTCCCAGGTGAGGTGACTGCGTGACTACATAGGTCAAGTGTGAGAAGGATTTAAGAAAGAATAAAAGAGCCTCTGACATCTGGAAATTGGCCTGGTACCATCAAGGGGCCCTTGACATTCCCAATGGTCTCAACAATTTCAAACACCAACATCCACGAAGCCCCACTCCCTCTTTCTCTTGTTCTTCTCATCCACAAGAGCCTCTTCCCCTGCTCAGGCCAGGGCAGCCAATGTGTCAGCATAAAGAGGGTCAATGTTAGGAGCAAGAGGGCTTGGGAGGGCCACAGAACCAGATACCTTGTGCTAGGTAGCCTTTCCTAGGTCGCTTAGCTTCTCTGTGCTTAGAGCAACCCTGAGTGAGAGACAGCCAAGTGAACCAGACGTCCCAGTTCAGTCCTAGCTCTGTCACTTAGCAGCTAAGTGCCTGGCAAGTTCCTCTCTGTGCCTCAGTTTCCTCATCTCTAAAGTGGGGATGACAATGGTGCCTCCTTCCTAGGGGTGCAGAGGGGATCATGCAGTGGACCTTGAAGAGTCTTAGCACCTGGCCATGTGTTAGCAAGTCCTGTGGCCACTGTTCCTGTAAGTGGAGGCAGCAGGTCCTTCAGCAGGTCCTTGCAGCCCCTCTGCAAGGAAGTGGTGACAGCCAAGTGTGAGGCAGGGGCTGCCCCTCTGCTGGGAGAGCGGCTTCCCCAACAGTGACGGTGGAGGCAAAGCTGATGGTGACGGTGTCTAAGCCGGGCTCTGGGCTGTGGTCAGGGTGAGGAGATGCCTCGGGGCGGGGGTTACCTGCTGTCGCAGCTTGAGGAGCGGGACTCTGAGCTCTGGGACCGTGAGGGGCAGTGGTGATGGCGGTGGCGGCGAGATTTTCGGGGCCGGCTTCGCGATCTTGAGGGGGTGGGGGTGAGAAGGAGGGAACCAGAGGAGAGAGAGAGGTTTTGATCTTGTAACACACATCGTTCCCTTGCACTTGAGTAACTGTCCAAGGTCATGCACCCCCCACTCCCTGCATCACCCTCACTTCCCATCTTTGTAACTGGCCATCCTGAACACAAAGAAGCAGAAAGGGGGTCGTCGAGGGGAGACAGCCTGATCCCCAGGACTCTTCTGGAAGCAGAGTGTGTGCCACCTGCACACATCACCTCTCCCTTGCCTAAGGCAGGAGTCTCCATTTCAGGAGCCAGTCAAACACCGCAATGTGGGAATCAGTCGGGCACTCAAGAAATACCAACCAGAGGGCACGGGCAAGAAAGTGACTTTGCCTTCAGAAGAGTGCTGTGGTACCTGATCTTCTAACTTTTCAGGTAAATGTAGAAATGGAGATTTTTGTGTAATTTATTCCTATTTTAAATGCAAGCTCATTAAAAAAAAAAAAAAAAAAGACACTGTTTGGGGCAAACAAAACACAATTGCAGAATCCCTTAGGCTTTTGGGCTGCCAATCTGTAACTCAGACCAGGAAAATTAAGCATGACTCTTAGCATGGAGTCAAAAGCCCACCTTCAGAGTGAGTTACAAATGTCATTATCAACAAGAATTACAGTTCATGTAGTTGCTGCCACTGCCTCTTACTTCAGCTCCCTCTAAATAATAACAATGACTTAGAAGTAGCAATAGTAGTGGCGTGGTCACTGGGGACATACAAGGAATGTCAATCGTCTGGGCCAAGTCAGGAAGCCAAGGGGTGGTTAGAGATGATTCTATTAAACGGTAACTTGGTTATCCCAACAAAGGACTCAGGTATTCTTACTCAGGTATATCTTGTCATGTGATCCCTTCTCTGTTTAAACCCCTTGCACTGTCCTCATGTCAAGTCCAAACTCTGACCTTGAACCCCGAGCATCTTCAGGAACCAGTCCCTGCCTAGCTCTCCAGCCTCCTTGCATGGCATCTACAGTCCTGGTTTGCAAGGCTCAAGTGACACCAAGGTGCTATATTCTGGCTCACACATATCCCACATTGAATCATGTCCTCAGGATGATGGTCATGGCAGGTAAACTGTAACACACACTGCCTGTCAGGCACTGGGTTCTGAGCATTTTCCTTAAATGGACTCATTTACTCCTCACAACAACCCACAAAGCGGATTCTCTTATTATTCCCATTTTAGGGATGCAGAAACTGAGGTACAGAGATTTAAACCACTTGCCTGGCCTGCAGCCTAGAATGGTTACGTCCATCCTTCTCACAGGAAACCTCCTACCACCATTCCCTCTTTCCTGCACCTGGGGTCCCACCATGCCCTGAGCTTTCGTCTGCCACTGCTGTGCCAAGACCTGTCCCATGTCTCCTGTGTCCTGCTGCACTGTAAGCTCTTGAGACTGGGAGAAATGTCTGCCTAATCTCTGTCCTTGGGCCCCCCATGGGGCCTGCCACCTGTTAGGGCCTCTCTAAGGGATGCTGAACAAGCAGAAGTTACTCACTCCAGTGGTTCCCTGTTTAAATGCAGCCTTAACTAACCACGGGTTTTGGCAAGAACAACCACCTTTATCTCAAGGGTGCCTCATGTTTCTTGCTTCTCCCTCTCCTGACTCTTGTCTTTCTGGCTTTCAGAACCTTCTTTTATGTCCTGCTTGCGATTTCTGAGACTTGGTGCTGGGCAAGATAGCCACTTTGCTGCCCTCAGGCAGGCAGTCCATACCTCAGTGATTTTTTCTTCTTTTGATGACTGTCCCAGGACTCCTGGGGTCTGGGCCCGGGCCCTGCTTAGTGACTGTCTAGACTGCAGCCCTTCAGACAAGTGATGCTCATGTCTCTGAGAACAGGTGCTCTGTCTATGCTTAGGATGAACATATGCTCGACACAGATGACCAATGACTGCCTCTTGACTTGACTTGAACAAGCTTGATGATCAGGAAGTTCTTCCCTGAGCTAACTTACAGCTCTGCTGCTTCCTCATGGAGCGTTCCCCGGGCCCCCGTGATGGTGCCTGAAATGCCCTCTTTCGCACTGACCTTGGGTGAAGAGGCATTTGGTTGGCCAGCAAAGCTGAGCGCCTCCCTCTGTGCCTGCTTCCTCTTTTCCCTCCCCTGCAGCTCACTGACTTTCATCCCATTGCCTTTGATTCTCACTTTAGAAGCTTCTTGGTGGGAGATAAAATATTAGTTGATTGGAAAACACATGCACTAACATTTGCAAGGGTATAAAGTAGGTGGGTTGTAACCAAATTTACTTTTAATTTGACTGGGAACTGAACTCTACAGGCAGTGCTGGCTGATTTGAATTTCTACTACTGGCTATAAACCGAGGACCAGCTGGGGACCGAGGCTGGGGGTAGGCGCTCCCCCAGTATCTCCATGCTCTAAGCCCAGGGACCACAGCTGGAACTCCCATGTATGTGCACACATGTGCACACACATGATCAAGCCCCCTTACTCACTCAAGCCCCCTTACTCACTTGTGTACTGGTAAACCCCCCCCACCCCCGACACACACACAATCCCTAGGAGTAATGCACATAGATAAGTAAGCAGTGCACACACCAAGGGCATGGAACTAACACTCTGTAACAAACAGAGCACGGATATGCACGCTGTTTAAGTTCATGCTCACATAAGCAAGGGCACACGTGGTGCATTCTTGTGAACACAGACATATATCACACACATACACACTAGGCACCCACATTGCACACAAATGTTTGCACAATAGAAAAATATACAGATATTTACAAAGTGCACACTATACATATATGTACCATGCACACATGTTACACAGTGCACACACAGGCACACTAAATTCACACACAAGGGCACAGACATGTACACCATTCACTTTCATGCACACAGAGACACACATGCACACACACACAACAAACACCATCTTGCACACCCATGCATGCCAAACCCACAGCTGCAGGTCTACACACAGTTCTGTTGTTCGGTCTTCCCCTTCCTGTCCCTCCTCACCCACCGGCCCCATCTCCCGTTCCTTCTGTCTTTGGCAGTTCTAACCCTCTGGCCGTTCAGAGGTCAGTCTCCCACCTCCCCAAATTGCCAGTACATTGCAGGTGGAATGTACATACTGTTTTTTGTGCCTCTTCTCTTCCTTTCTTTTGCTTTTTGGGCTGGAGGAGCTGAATGAGAAATGGCCAATCAATTGAAAGATGCAAAATTCCAGCGAATGATAAAAATAAAGTAGCTAAAATGCTTAACACATGGTGGTCACTAGATCCAGGCAGTTTGGGAGTGGACAGGGATCGTTTCTAAAACCAGAGCAACCAGCCCACATATATAGACTGAGGACAGGGAATAAAGGACACCGAGATCAGTTTTGGTGGCTTCATGGTAACAGCAGTAGTAAAGGCAATCATATTTGCCATGTTTTGAGGCTTTATTATGGGGAAGCACTCACTAATACTTTTGTCAACAATCTCATTTCATTCTCCCTACAACCTATGACTTCCCTGGTGGCTCAGATGGTAAAGAATCTGCCTGAAATGCAAGGGACCCAGGTTTGATCCCTGGGTAGGGAAGATTCCCTGGAGAAGGAAATGGCAACCCACTCCAGAATTCTTGCCTGGAGAATTCCATGGACAGAGGAGTCTGGTGGGTTACAGTCCATGGGGTTGCAAGAGTCGGACACAACTAAGCAACTAACGTGTATAGACAACCTGTGGCATGTTTAATAAGTATTGATTTTACAGAAAGTGGAAACTAAGCCTCAGATTGGCTGAGAAACTTGACCAGCATCATACAGGTGAGCTGGAATGTGGCCCCAGATCAATGGTCCCTAGCGTCTATCCTCTTGACTACTGTTCTAGTCTTTTCTAAAAGAAAAGACTGGAAAATCCAGGGAGATATTCTAAAGCCTCCCAAAGTTTGGCAGATTCTGAAATGTTCTGCTCATGAATATTCAAGTTTTTTTTTTTTTAAAGTCAGAGTACTGGGGTGTGGGCAGAATGGACAATGATGACTCAGGGTCTCCGCATCATCAAATAGAAGCCCCAAAGGCAAACGCTATTTGATAATTCAAGTCAGACTGGCTTCAGGGGGTCACCAGGAACCCATCATTGGCCTAAGTCCTGGGAAGGGGAAATTTGATTTCATCCCACGGAAATCGCATCTTGACATGAGCTATGGGATATATGTCTGTGTCTGGGACTCAGCCTGGGCAGTGGAGATCCCAGGTCCTCACTGAAAGACCAGGTTCACCTCCTGGCTCTGCTGCTGAGTTGCTGTGTGACATCAGGCAGGTTACCTGTCCTCTCAAAGACCCAGTTTCCTTGCCCTTGAAATGGGGTCATTGCTTAAGCTGTTGGGCTAAGTGAATAGATTACCTTGGTAATCAGTGTCTACTTGTTGACTGACTGAATGAAAGGATTTTGCACTCTGCCAGTGGCTGCGGCTGTGCTACTGTCATTTAGGAAGCCACTGCAGGCTGTCCTGATCCTCCATCAGGCAGACTTGGGTTGCAGTTTTGGCCCTGCCTCCTCTGACTGTGTGTCTGTGGACATGTCGGCCACATCTCCTGAGTCTTAGTTTCTTTATCTGTAAAATGGAAATAATAAAGCTATCCTCTGCACAGGGTTGTGATGGGGACGTGTAGAGATTAAATACCCATGCAGTGGACAAGGCTTAGCATAGCATCTAATTTATAGTGAGTACCCCACAGGTTATAGCTCTATTTGTGCTCACCCTGTGTTTCCAATACTAGGCCTCTATCCCTTAGCTAGGATCTGGGAAGGCTTTCGTGGGGCGATGCTTCTCTACATTCCCAACCCAAGATTTCCTTTTTTCTTTTGGCCATGCTGCACATCTTAGTTCCCTGACTCTCAATGAGCTCACATTGAACTCAGGTATTGAACTCATACTGCCTGCATTGTGGGGGCTTCCCAGGTGGTGCGGTGGTAAAGAATCCACTTTCCAACGCAAGAGACGCAGGTTCGATCCCTGGGTCAGGAAGATCCACTGGAGGAGAAAATGGCAACTCACTCCAGTATTCCCGCCTGGGAAATCCCATGGACAGAGGAGCCTGGTGGGCTACAGCCCATGGCGTCACAAAAGAGTCAGACACAGCTAAGCACACACGCACACACTCCTGAATTAGAAAGTGGAGTCTTAACTGCTGGACCACCAAGGGAAGTTCCCAACCCAGATTTCAACCAGTGGTCAAACAGACCCTGGAAAGGGTGGTAAGACTTGCCAGGGAGAAGGGTCAGTAGGAACTGGCCTAGCAGCAACCATATGGCCTAGTGGAAATTGAAAGTTGGCTTGGACCTTTCAGGGAAACCAGATCACGGCCTTCATTTTGGAGGAAACCGAGGCCCAGGAAGATGAAGAGGGAGTGAACACAGAGGTGGAGGCTGAGAGCTGGACCCTAGATGCTACCTAAACTTGGTTAGGAAAGCAGAAAGCCGAGCAAGCAACCAGAGGCAACAAGATGCTTACCTGTGCCTTCTCTTCTTGGAGAATGACCTGATTGAGGGGGAAAAAAAAGGAAGGGAGAGAGACAGGGAGGGAGGGAAGATGAGGAAGGAGGAGAGAAGAAAGGAACAGAGGGTGTGGGGGAAGAAAATAAATGTGAGTCTGAGTTTCTTTTCCTGGGATGGTTGTATCAGCACATTTATAACTGTTTTTTTTTTTTTTTTTTTTCTGGGCTGTTCCCTCACCAGGGATCACACCCATGCCCCCTGCAGTGAAAGCACAGTGATAACCACCGGACTGCCGGGGGATTCCCTATCAGTGCACTTGTGGTCAGGCTACACGGGGACCAGGACATCTGGTGAGCTCTCCTCCTCTTTTCGATTTGAAGATCATATGAGAAACCTTGGCTTGCATTTTGAATTATCGGTGTTTCAATCCTCACCCAAATTTGTCAGTAAGCCCGTTCTGGAAAAGGCTGCATGAGGAGGCCAGGACAGAGAGTCCCTCTGCCTCTTCCCTTTCCCCAAGCCTCACTTTGGTTCCTTCTCTCTCTAGCTGTGGATTCACCATCATCAGCATCTTCAAGGGACAACCAGTTTCCACATGTGGAACTCCTACTGGGGTCCCGGCTCTGTACTAAGCATCGCTCACACACAATCTCATTCAGTCTTCCCCCTAAACCTGTAAAGTACTACTGATAGCCCTTTGACAAAGACAGAGGAATTAAGTTGCCCGGGACCACACAGCTTCACTTGTGTAACTCCAACTCATTCTCGGATGTCACCTCCTGTAGCATTTTCCAGTCCCCTCAGGCTGGTTTGGTCCCCTCTCTGTTCCCACAAGCCCCGAGTGAGCTGCCGAGCTGAGCCTCACTGTGGCACAGACTTCTTCATAATATGACTACCATTGTCCCCTCTAGAATGTGAGCGACTTGAGGGCAGGGACTGGGTTCTGGTCACTGCTTTGTTTCTGGGGCCCAGAATCTCCTCATTCATGATATATAATGGGTATTCAATAAAGAGGTGTGAATAAGAGATTTTTCTTTTAAACCCTGAAACCTTAGTTAATTGAAGGAGAAGAAAAAGTTCAATGCATCCTCTACCTTTAGCTTCCAGTTCCAAAAAGTTAGCCATCATTAACCAAACATTTCAAGAACTTGGTGAAAATGGACTAAGATTAGAGTGATGCTCAGTAGACGAGGGTTTGAAAAGAATCAGATCATATTTCCGGCTCCTAATTTCCCATTTTATGGTCTTCCTTCCCTCTAAACTTCCGACAACCCCTGGGCCAACTGTAGCCCCCCAAAGAAAGTCTGTTTCTAATCCTCTGGCTAAGTCGCTTTCCTATGAGAAGCCCTTGAGTGAGACGCCACTTGGTTCCCAAGATCCATAGAGAAAAATGCTCCCTCTTCCCATCCCACCCCTAAACTGCGACAGATCACTCAGCACAGGAAGGTGACAAGCTGGCAGTCTGTGGTCACGGGCAGGCCCTCACCTCAACAAAGGACTCCACACTGGGAATTTCAAACCCCAGGTTAACAAGGGCTTCCCTTGTGGCTCAGTTGGTGAAGAATCCGCCTGCAATGCGGTAGACCTGGGTTTGATCCCTGGGTTGGGAAGATCCCCTGGAGAAGGGAATGGCTACCCACTCCAGTACTCTGACCTGGAGAATTCCATGGACTGTATAGTCCATGGGGTTGCAAAGTTGGACACGACTGAGTGACTTTCACTTTCACACGGGTACTGAGCACAAACTCAGACAGCATCAGTGGGCATGTTTGGACAGGTGGTGGACATAATCTGTGAGACCAAACTGAGTAGAGGCCATTCTGGCAACAAGGGCTGAAAGCTGACCACACCCCTGGGTTGGGAAAAGCCTCGTGGGGGTGAGATGTGGCAGGGCGGGGAACCCAAATGACCTCTTACCTTTCGTTCTGTTGTGATTGTTTAATTGCACAAGTAATCCACCACCGGTGTAGAAAAATTAGAAGATACAGATAAGCAAAAATAAAATATAAACCACTCTTTCCCTGTCATCCACAGTTAACCACAGCAAATAGCTTTCGAAGATAAACCCTCCGCCCTCCAGGGGTCAAACGAGCTTTGTAAATGTGTGTAGATGGGGGAGGCAGGTTAGGTGGGGACGGTGCGGCCCCCTGGCTCTGTCTAAACGCACAGCAGGTCCTCAGTTCCAGCGGATGGCTGCCTGTGGAAAGATCGGCCCAGTGAAGAGAGCTTCTGGTTTTACAGAAGTGCTGGAAAATTTTTTGTATCGTAAAATGTTGGCTTGGCCCATGAACCACAGATTTGAGACCTCTCACGTACAGCGTTCCTGTCTTTTGTTTTTCTACACAAACTTGCGTGTGTGAGTGTGTGTGTACATGCATGTGTGTATAGTGAGCACCTTTGGGAATGTGTGTGTGCAAGCTCAGTCACTCAGTCATATCCGACTCTTTTGAGATCCCATGGGCTGTAGCCCACCAGGCTCCTCTGTTCATAGGATTTTCCAAGCAAGAATACTGGAGTGGGTCGCCAATTCCTTCTCCAGGGAATCTTCCCGACCCAGGAATCAAACCTGAGTCTTCTGTGGCTCCTGCATTGGCAGGTGGATTCTTTACCACTGAGCCACCTGGGAAGCCCTTGGGAATGTGCGTTCAGTCACTAATGCCTCTTAGTCCACAAGCAGTTGTCTACAGGTATGTCCAAAACATGGGCAATCCTGAAGCAATGTTTCACATGATCCCATTCTCTAGGACACAGCTGGATCTATCAGAAAGGCCTCTCCATGGGAATTTAGAATAACAAACAAGAGAGATTCAGTATCTTCTTATGATCGGGCCTGCGACAGGAAGAGACGGGAACAGAGTACAGGGTCTGTGTGCCCCTGTGTGCACTATGGAGTTGGGCTTGGGTTGTGTTAGCTTCGGTTCCAGCTCTTCACCGAGACCTGGCTGGTCTCCTTAGAACAAGTTCCCCCCAGGCCTGAGTTAGTGTTAGTGGGTTTCTGGTCTTTGCAACACGAGTCCCAAGTTACACAAGTTACAAATACAAGACCATACACAGAGGAGTGTTAACAGAATGATAAGCTTCCAAGTGACCTTTCAGTGCTGCCCACTGTTGCCCCCATCCCTACCCCACCTGAGGCATCCCTGTGTGCAGAAGAGGAAGGGCAGTACCTGTGTCGCTTATGTTTCTTGGAACTCTTCTTCTTCTTCTTCTTGACAGGTGATGGGCTATAAGATGGGGACCTGCCGTGGAGAGAAGACATACTTGAGACGGAGGCTTTGAGGGCCAGGATCGGTCCTTTCTCCAGTTCCCAGACACAGCCTCAGCTCTTCCAGGAACACATATCAAGGATGATACTTTGTCTTAAATGTTACTGTGTGTTTTATATGTATTATATGTATTATTTCATTGAATCCTTCTGCATACTTCTTAGGTAGGTACAATTGCTACCCTCCTTCTTCAGACAAAGTAAGTGAGATTCAGAGAGGTGAAGTGACTTGCCTAAAGACAGTTGTCTAAATACAGCGAAGAAGTGAGTGAGCTGAAATTCAAATTAAAGCTTCTCTGATCCCAGGGGCTTTGTTCTCAATCACTGCATCACCCCATAGCTGCCCTCCTGGTCGGACCACAATATTTATTTTTGTCTGCTGCCCTTCCCCAAACTGTGTATGCTTTAAAGGCCTCCCCTCTGCCCCACCCTGTTGTCTCCATGGTCAGACCAAACTTCTGCAGGACATCTTGCCAGGATGTTCTCAGCGTGGGTCCTTGCCACAAAGGGGTTACCCAGGAAACAGATGCCCTAGAATCATGACTATGATTCTAGGCTGGGGTTCAGGTGACTTGACTCTCCCATTAACTCACAAGTCAGCAACCTAGATAGTATATTAAAAAACAGAGACATTACTTTGCTGACTAAGGTCCATCTAGTCAAGGCTATGGTTTTTCCAGTAGTCATGTATGAATGTGAGAGTTGGACTGTGATGAAGCCTGAGCGCCGAAGGATTGATGCTTTTGAACTGTGATGTTGGAGAAGACTCTTGAGAGTCCCTTGGACTGCAAGGAGATCCAACCAGTCCATTCTGAAGGAGATCAGCCCTGGGATTTCTTTGGAAGGAATGATGCTAAAGCTGAAACTCCAGTACTTTGGCCACCTCATGCAAACAGTTGACTCATTGGAAAAGACTCTGATGCTGGGAGGGATTGGGGGCAGGAGGAGAAGGGGACGACAGAGGACGAGATGGCTGGATGGCATCACTGACTCGATGGACGCGAGTCTGAGTGAACTCCAGGAGTTGGTGATGGACAGGGAGGCCTGGCGTGCTGCAATTCATGGGGTCGCAAAGAGTAGGACACGACTGAGCGACTGAACTGAACTGAACTGAACACCTCAGGCATGTCACTGCTTGCTCTAAGTTTCCTATTCTCCCACAGATAAAATATCAAGGTTGAAACGTATCTGGAGTTGCAAACTCAATGCCAAGAGAGACCTGCCTCTCAGACAGCTTAAATGGATGCAGCGGGTTGGGGGGTAGATGGTAGGGAGTGGTGGGGCCTGCGGTAAGCCAGGGAGCACCTGACCTAGGAGGATGGCTTCTTTTCAGATTAGCTGAAGGTCTCAGGTAGGAATGCAGGCCTGGGCTTCCAGAGCACTTGCCTTTTCAATAGTAGCTGTCAGAGGACATATTTTCATATGAAATCTCCTGGTTTTAAAACAATGGCCATCAATTAAAAAGACAAAAAACAATTTGCAGGTCAAATAAAACGTGTCTGCAGGTGGAGATGCAGGGTTGAAAGACAATCTGACGTAGGGAATCCGAGCACCTGTCCCCAAACACACTGAATGAATGAAGGAATGAATGAATGAAGCCTAATCCCTGTGGCTTCCCTCTTTTTTTTTGGCTTCCTTCTTTGACATGTTCTCCTGCCTATCCCTAAAATCAGGAAGCTCAGGCCACTTACCCCAAGTCTACCCCTCACCATAGAATGGCTGGAACTCAGGTCTTCATTCACATTACCCTCTGGGTCCTCTTTAGGCCTCACCATTTAGAACTAGGCTAAAGTAGGGGTGAAGAAAACAGAGCCCCTGAAAACATGGAGGTGGGGCCCAAGGCATCCAGAGTCTGCTCTCTGCTGCCCCCTGGAGGCTTCTTCAAATACTGCCTCCGAGGTTTTTTAGCAAACACCCTCTTCCAACAACACAAGAGAAGACTCTACACATGGACATCACCAGATGGTCAACACCGAAATCAGATTGATTATATTCTCTGCAGCCAAAGATGGAGAAGCTCTATACAGTCAACAAAAACAAGACCAGGAGCTGACTGTGGCTCAGATCATGAACTCCTTATTACCAAATTCAGACTCAAATTGAAGAAAGTAGGGAAAACCGCTGGACCATTCAGGTATGACCTAAATCAAATCCCTTATGATTATACAGTGGAAGTGAGAAATAGATTTAAGGGCCTAGATCTGATAGATAGAATGCCTGATGAACTATGGAATGAGGTTCGTGACATTGTACAGGAGACAGGGATCAAGACCATCCCCATGGAAAAGAAATGCAAAAAAGCAAAATGGCTGTCTGGGGAGGCCTTACAAATAGCTGTGAAAAGAAGAGAGGCAAAAAGCAAAGGAGAAAAGGGAAGATGTAAGCATCTGAATGCAGAGTTCCAAAGAATAGCAAGGAGAGATAAGAAAGCCTTCTTCAGTGATCAATGCAAAGAAATAGAGGAAAAGAACAGAATGAGAAAGACTAGAGATCTCTTCAAGAAAATTAGAGCTACCAAGAGAACATTTTATGCAAAGATGGGCTCGATAAAGGACAGAAATGGTCTGGACCTAACAGAAGCAGAAGATATTAAGAAGAGGTGGCAAGAATACACAGAAGAACTGTACAAAAAAGGTCTTCACGACCCAGATATTCATGATGATGTGATCACTCATCTAGAGCCAGACATCCTCGAATGTGAAGTCAAGTGGGCCTTGGAAAGCATTGCTACGAACAAAGCTAGTGGAGGTGATGGAATTCCAGTGGAGCTGTTTCAAATCCTGAAAGATGATGCTGTGAAAGTGCTGCACTCAATATGCCAGCAAATTTGGAAAACTCAGCAATGGCCACAGGACTGGACAAGGTCAGTTTTCATTCCAATTCCAAAGAAAGGCAATGCCAAAGAATGCTCAAACTACCGCACAATTGCACTCATCTCACATGCTAGTAAAGTAATGCTCAAAATTCTCCAAGCCAGGCTTCAACAATGCGTGAACCATATTGCTGTTCAAGCTGGTTTTAGAAAAGGCAGAGGAACCAGAGATCAAATTGCCAACATCCACTGGATCATGGAAAAAGCAAGAGAGTTCCAGAAAATCATCTATTTCTGCTTTATTGACTATGCCAAAGCCTTGGACTGTGTGGATCACAATAAACTGTGGACAATTCTGAAAGAGATGGGAATACTAGACCACCTGACCTGCCTCTTGAGAAACCTATATGCAGGTCAGGAAGCAGCAGTTAGAACTGGACATGTAACAACAGACTGGTTCCAAATAGGAAAAGGAGTACGTCAAGGCTGCTTATTTAACTTCTATGCAGAGTACATCATGAGAAACGCTGGGCTAGAAGAAACACAAGCTGGAATCAAGATTGCCAGGAGAAATATCAATAACCTCAGATATGCAGATGACACCACCCTTATGGCAGAAAGTGAAGAGGAACTAAAAAGCCTCTTAATGAAAGTGAAAGTGGAGAGTGAAAAGGTTGGCCTAAAGCTCAACATTCAGAAAACGAAGATCATGGCATCCGGTCCCATCACTTCATGGGAAATAGATGGGGAAACAGTGGAAATAGTGTCAGACTTTATTTCTGGGGGCTCCAAAATCACTGCAGATGGTGATTGCAGCCATGAAATTAAAAGACGCTTGCTCTTTGGAAGGAAAGTTATGACCAACCTAGATAGCATATTGAAAAGCAGAGACATTACTTTGAGAACAAAGGTTTGTCTAGTCAAGGCTATGGTTTTTCCAGTAGTCATGTATGGATGTGAGAGTTGGACTGTGAAGAAAGCTGAGCGCCAAAGAATTGATGCTTTTGAAGTGTGGTGTTGGAGAAGACTCTTGAGAGTCCCTTGGACTGCAAGGAGATCCAACCAGTCCATTCTGAAGGAGATCAACCCTGGCATTTCTTTGGAAGGAATGATGCTAAAGCTGAAACTCCAGTACTTTGGCCACCTCATGTGAAGAGTTGACTCATTGGAAAAGACTCTGATGCTGGGAGGGATTGGGGGCAGGAGGAGAAGGGGATGACAGAGGATGAGATGGCTGGACGGCATCACTGATTCGATGGACGTGAGTCTGAGTGAACTCTGGGAGTTGGTGATGGACAGGGAGGCCTGGCGCGCTGTGATTCTTGGGGTCACAAAGAGTCGGACACAACTGAGCGACTGAACTGAACTGAACTGAGGTTTTTGAACTTGCCCCTCTAAGGAACCTCTTGATGAAAGTGAAAGAGGAGAATAGAAAAACTGGCTTAAAAATAAACATTCAAAAAACTAAGATCATGCATCCAATCCCATTTCTTCATGGCAAATAGATGGGGAAACAAAGGAAACAGTGACAGATTTTATTTTCTTGGGCTCCAAAATCACTGCAGATGGTGACTGCAGCCATAAAATTAAAAGAGGCTTGCTCCTTGGAAGAAAAGCTGTGACCAACCTAGACAACATATTAAAAAGCAGAGACATTACTTTGCCAACAAAGGTCCATCTAGTCAAAACTGTGGTTTTCACAATAGTCATGTATGGATGTGAGAGTTGGACCATAAAGAAAGCTGAGCGCCGAAGAATTGATGCTTTTGAACTGTGGTGTTGGAGAAGACTCTTGAGAGTCCCATGGACTGCAAGATCAAACCAGTCAATCCTAAAGGAAATCAGTCCTGAATATTCATTGAAAGGACTAATGCTCAAACTGAAACTCCAATACTTTGGCCACCTGATGTGAAGAATTGACTCATTGGAAAAGACCCCAATGCTGGGAAAGATTAAAGGCAGGAGGAGAAGGGGATGATAGAGGATGAGATGGTTGGATGGCATCAGCGACTCGATGGACATGAGTTTGAGCAAGCTCCGGGAGTTGATGATGGACAGGGAGGCCTGGCGTGCTGCAGTCCATGGGGTTGCAAAGAGTTGGACACGACTGAGCGACTAAACTGAGGCCATGTAAGAACCATCTCTCTGACCACCCCTTGGGGTCTGGAACATTGAACCTGCTTTTAGTGTAGGGATTCACAGCCTAGAAGAAAGCCTGAAAACAATTTTAAATGCACAATAACTAAAAGGGTTGTGTACGGAAAAAAATCCATATGGTACAAAAGAGTCAATAGCTGGAAAAAAAATATAAAGTCCATTATCTTTGGCATTTTTGTAGTGGTAGAAGCAGCTGAGGAGCCTAGAATCAAGCGTCTGTAGGTTCTGTCACCTCCTCTCTGAGCCTTTGTTTTCTCATCTCTAAAATGGGGATAATAACTATGAGAGAAAGGAGTCATGATGACTGGAGTCAACACTGTGTATTTGAAAGTTGCTAAAAGATTAGACCTTAAGATTTCTCATCACAAGGAAAACAACTATAACTATATGAGATCAAAGCGCCTGGCATGGCACTTACATAAAGTGAGTTCTCCAAAAATACATAAAGAAGTAAATACTAATGGTCACGGTCATGCTTCACATTAACTATCATTTACTGTGTGCCAGACGCTGTGGCAGCTGCTTCCACGTCAACTTTCTTGTCTAATACTCACAAAACCCCAAGAGGTAGGTATTTCTACCATTTTTTAGAAATGGAAACAGGCTCAGAGAAGTGAAGTGACTTGCCCAAGGTCACACAGCAAGTTGAGAGGCAAAGAGGGGATCTGAATCCCAGAGGAGTCACTGCCTAGCTCAAGAACCCTTCTGTCCCTTCCCCCATCTTCAGGAGCCCTCACCTCCTCCTCTTCTTCCGCGTAGCTTTCTTCTTCTTTTTCTTCCCCCTGGAGGAAGGTAGCGGCGTCAAGTCTTTGCTGCGGGAGGCACTGAGGAGAACACAGAACAAGGCGTTAGAGGGCCCAGGGTTCCCCGAGCCGCCAACTGGTGCTGTTGTAGCTGAGAGATGATCCAGTTCCTGGGAGGGTGAAGGACCCTCAGTGAATACCTAATCACCACCTCATGGCTGATTTGGTTGCACTTCAGGTTAAATGCCTCAAATAAGGAGCCAATGCTGACCTAATGAGACAGATGCTCTACGTTACCCAAACATCAATTGATTATTTAAAACAGAGTTATAGAGGTTAACTGCACCTTAATAGATTTATTATTGAATTTGCAAATGGCTCACCTTGGTAAATAAATCAGTTTTTAAGTAATTAATTGGCAGTTCAGCATCCTCCCTCCCCAATACATCGTGTCTGTAGTTCCTGCTGGAAATTAAATGGGAGGCAAAAGGTAGGTTAAGTAGCAGCTGATTATTAAAAGTATATTTGCCAAGGTCTAATGTAACGAGATACATATCTCATATCGCTTCACAGAACCTCAAAAACCTCCACTCCTCAGGAATAATTATTTCCTGTTCAATTAAATTCAAATGCTCAGGCTGCAGTTAAATGAAGTCAAGTTATCTCCTTTTATAATTGGGGCAGGCTCCAGGGATTTTTTTTTAAAGCAGTATCCATCCCACGGCAAAAAGATATGGTTCTGGATGAAAAACTGCTTGAGAATTGAAACAGGCCAACCCTGCTGAATCTCACTGGGAAAAGAGAATATTAATAAGAATATTATTGTCATTATTAGTAATAACACAGCTACTGTATATCCACTTACTATGCACCAAATGTTTTATATACTTTGATACTAACAAAAGCACTTTGAGGGTGTTATGATTTTTACTGTCTCATTCTACAGGCAAAGAAAATCAGGCTCAGAAAGCTGAACTGCCTTGCTCAAGGCTGCACAGTTAGGAAGTGTCTGAGGGGGATATGAATCGAGGCCTGTGTGATTACTGTCCTGAGAGCTTTCCCACAAAACCAGCTGCTTTCTCAAACTTGTTTGTGTGGCTGATCTTTTGGAAGTTACTTAACTCTTTATAAAACATCAAAAAATGCTGCCATAATTAATTCCATTTAAGAATCTGGTATTTACAGTTAGTAGAAAAAAAAACGATATAAGTAATTAGAATACATGTTAACATCTCTGCATTGCCAGTCAACAAAAATCATATAGCTATATCTTCAAGAGACTCACTCTTAGCAGATTAAAAATGAAAATCACAGGGGGTAAATATGTAACTACTTAGACACCTGTTCACTAGCCTCGGGAGTCTACGAATCCTCTGAAATGGTACACAGAATTAGGAGGGTGTTCTTAGTACTCATAGCTTCCAACTAATTCTCAAATGGGTTTTGATTTGATTTAAGGATCTCAAAGAGGAACTTGCAAGAGACAGAGGGGAAGAGTGGTCGGAGAAATAAACTTCGTTTTTTCAGCCTCAACTTGAACTTCCGTGTTAGATCAGAGAGGGGGACGGGGGCAGAGTCTCACCTGCGTGCTCTGGTGGGACTGGGCTCCCGGCAGGCTTTGCCTCTGTCCCAGCTGTTGGTGCCCAAGACCTTGGAGGCCAAATGCTGGCTCAGCTTTTCCGAGGGTCCATCCTGAGCTGAGACCATGGGGCTGCTCTGGGGTTCTGTCCTGTAGAGGAAGAAAGGAGGAGGCAAAAGCATTAGGATATGACGGAGATTCCTAATGTTCATCAAGCATGCACAGATGTCTGACTTCCCTTGGAGTTAAGCTGGGGTCATAATGATCATCAGGGGTCAATGGTCTCCGCGTGGGGGTGAGGCAGTCAGATCTGTGTGCCATCTTCAGCTCTCTCTTTCCCTCTGTCACAGAGACTTTCGAGGCCACACCTTCCAAACAGTGAAGCTACTGGGTGGGAAGAGAGATGCCTGGATCACATCAGACTGTGCAGGACAGAAATAAACCTTAGTTAGGTTAAGCCACTGAGGTTTAGGGGCTTTAGGCTATCCTGACTTAATCACAGGGAGGGGCTGGGAATCAGCATTTTACTTCCTTCCTCAAGACGTTTTCGGAGGCCAAAAGCAAGACAAAAGTTAAAGTGAAAGTGAAGTCGCGTCCGACTCTTTGCGACCCAATGGACTGTAGCCTACCAGGCTTCTCTGTCCATGGGATTTTCCAGGCACGAATACTGGAGTGGGTTACCATTTCCTTCTCCAGGGGATCTTCCCAACCCAGGGATCGAACCCGGGTCTCCCATATTGGAGGCAGGCGCTTTAACCTCTGAGCCACCAGGGAAGCCTCCCCAAAAAGAAGGATCGAACCCAGGTCTCCTGCATTGCAGGCAGACTCTTTACCGACTGAGCTACGATTAGTTCAAACTCTCTCTTGCCATTTCTATCCCATTTTTCTATCTTATCTGTGTGTGGCACAGAGATACCTTAATTCAAACACTATCTTCACCATTTAGTAACTATAGAACCTTGGATTAGTTGCTCAACCTCTCTGAGTTGCAATTTACTCAGCTATAAAATAGAGGATAATATCAGTCCATATATCATTGAGTTGTAGTGAAGATAAAATAAGATAATATAAGCAAACGGGAAAGGCCTAAAATATGTCATTTCCATTTTCCTTTACTTCTCTGTGAACCAAGCCTCCTATCTGGTGTCCTTAGCAGGTGTGAGCTCACCCATTTGGGATAGCAGTTCCAATGAAGGCCTGAAGTTCTCCCCTCTGCCTCTGAGATGAGGTCCAAACTGCACAGGAAGATGACCTGTGTCCCACCTCCTTCTCTGAGTCCCAGAGAAGGAAAAGCAATTGCCTAGTTACTTAGTCTCTGAAGGGGCTGTCACTCAAATCTCCTGGCTCCTAACCAGGAAGAGTCAGGAGTCTGAGAGCCACAGGTGGATCTAGCAACATCCAGCCAGCGCGCTTGCTGCACTCCCCGCCTGCCTGCCTGCCTGCAGATCCCAGGTCAAGCACTGATCGAAGGCACTAGCATCTCTCCTGCACCGAGCTTCTGCAGCCACCGCCTCAAGATTGGCTTATGACTCAGGATAAATGCATCTGATAAGCCCCCCTGCTCCTTGGGGCTGCCAGGAGCGCAGGCCGAGCCTGGTCAATATTGAAGGGAGGGCAGCAAAACACATCCATCTCCGTCAGCCGCTTATCAGTGTATCTTTAGAAGCAGAGCTAGGGGATGCTTCAAGCCCAGGAAAGATGGAGATTCTAGTGGGGTCTACCCAGCCCTCTTACTGTCAATTCCATGCTTCCAGAACTCTACTTTTCCCCCATGATGAGGGTTCCATTTCTATGTCTTTGTTCCCTCTGGTCTATCTGTGTGGAATGCTGTCCTGGCTCTTTTCAGACAACTCAAAGCTTGCAATTTCTGCCCAGCCTCCAGCAAGGTTTGCCTCTTGCCATTCTTGTCCTAGCTGAGGCTAACCTAAAATTCATCAGCTCTGATTCCCTGGGTGCCTGCAGTGTCTCCGGGCCAGTTTTAAGTGTGGGGATGTAGTGAACAAGACACAGGTGCTCCTAGAGATCATGGAGTTTGGATTATACATGGAAAAGCAGGTAAAAAATGCACAAGCAAGTAATAATATGGCTTATTCATCAGTAATAAATTATATAGAGAATAAATCAGTGTAAAGGGCTTAGAAAAGTGAGAGGGGTGACTGTTATTTCATATTGGGTAATCATGGAGGGAACTTCCCTGGTGGCTCATTGGTAAAGAGTCTGCTTGCCAAAGCAGGAGATGTGGGTTCAATCCCTGGTTTGGGAAGATCCCCTGGCATAGGAAATGGCAACCTGCTCCAGTATTCTTGCCTGGGAAATCCCATGGACAGAGGAACCTGGCAGGCTACAGTACAACGTGTCACAGAAGATTCAGACATGACTTAACAACTTAACAACAACAACAGCAAAATAATCATGGAGAGCCTTTCTTAGGAAGTAACAGGGTGGAGACTTGAAGAATCAGGGACTAACCTTGTAGTTTGCGTTGGCTTTAAAATGTGTTCACAAATCTTTGACCTTCATACCATCAATTAGGGAGCCTAATTTCCCTCCCCTAGGATACTGGATGGGCTCGTGACTCAAGTTGAATGAACCGAATGAAGTAAAAGTGATGTGTGACTTTCAAGACTAAGTCATGAAGGTAACTTCTGCTTCTTCCTCTTGGATTGATCACTTTGAGGGAAGTTGGCCGCCATGTAGTGAGGACTCTCAAGCAGCCCTTTGGAGACATCCATGTGACGAAGAACCGAGACTTCCTGCCAACAGCCAGCACAACCAGCCGTGTGAGTGAACCACCTTGGAAGTGAGTCCTCCAGCCCCAGCAAGCTATCAGATGAGATAGCAGCCGTGGCTAATGTCTGAGCGGTAGTGACCGAGTCACCAGCCAAACTTCTAACTCAAGGAAACTGCAAAACTTCACTGTTAATTGTTGTTCCAAGTCACAAACATTTGGGGTAGTTTGTTGCTCAGCAATATGTAACTTCTACACACATATCTGTAAGCAGTATGTTCCAGGCAGAAGGAATATCAAGTTCAAAGACACTTGGCATACTCAAGAAACAGCAAGCAGGGGTAAGAATGATAAGAGGAGAGATCAGAGATGAGGTCTTTATAGGTCATGGGAAAAACTTTGGGTTCCCTGTGGCTGAGATGGGTGATGCTCAGAAGGTTCACTCCCTGAGCTCAGGACACTCAAAGGAAGGGAGGGAAGGACAGAGACAGGGAGACCATTGCAATAGAGCAGGCCCAGAGCAGGGTGGCAGCAGCGGAGGTGATGAGATGTGATTAGATTCTGCTATAGTTTGAAAGCAGAACTAGCATCCTCGGCTGCTGGTTAAATGTGGGATAAACAATTAGCAACATTTGTTCAAGGAATAAATGAAAGGGCAAAGGCATTGACTAAAGAGAACATTCATCTGCTTCAAAAAATTATAAAGAGCTTTTTGAGATGCCTTGAGCTAATCCCTTCATGGTAACAGTTGGTGGAAATAACTCAGCCAATATCTCTGTCTACTCAGATGGCTCAATCAATGCCTTTCCTATTATTCCTCATATTTCCCTTAGAAAAATGATCAGTGTGCTTATCAATGGACGTGTATTGCCGAAGAGAGTCTTGAGTTGGACACACATACAAGAATGCAATTTGGGGCTTTCTGGAGCATTACAGGAAACCAAGACACAAATATGTGCCTGAGGCAACCTTGTCCTAGGCAGAAACTGAGAGTTGATGCGACGAGTTTGGCAGTGAATGACAAATAGTGCTGGCATTGGGCAGAAGGTATCAGTGACTTGTGCTAATAGAGGCATGGGTTATCTCCAGTGTGGGGAAAGTTGGGGGATGCTATTGCCAGGCACTGGGGGACGAGGCTAAGGGCAGGGACAATGCCTCATCCATTGCTGCCAGCAGCTTTGTTCAGAATTAGGGATGGGGAATCCCTGACAATGGTTTGATGAGTAGAGGTATAATGGAGTTGCTACAGTTTATAACTTGACACTCCCTGACATGGTAGCATTTTTTTTTTTTCCCAGTAGCATTTGTCTCCCATTCCTGGTGTTGGGTACTTCACAAGGGATTACAAAACAAAGAATAGAATTAATTCTATCAGGTTGACAGGGAGTGGTGAGGGAAAGAAGAAAGGATTCCTTCCTCATATAAAATTAAAGATTTTTTCAATGTGTTCTAACACTTTGCCTCTTAGCTTTTTTAAAACTGAAAGAGACTCAGGGAGCATGTTAGTCCAGGCTTTGCTAAACTTGGCACAGTTTCAGAGGCCCCCAAGGAGCTTTTGAAAATACAGATTCCTAGGTCCCATCATAGCCATAATAAATCAGACTGTCCAAGGATGAAATGTGGGAACCTGTATCTTAAAGAAACATCCCAGGTAATTCTGTCTTCTACTGGGTCAATAAATCCAAAATGATCATCGGGATTAAAAAGCTCTGATTGATTTGGTCTCTGTCCTACTCTGCTGCTGCTGCTGCTGCTAAGTCGCTTCGGTTGTGTCTGACTCTGTGCAACCCCATGGACGGCAGCCCACCAGGCTCCGCCGTCCCTGGGATTCTCCGGGCAAGAACACTGGAGCTGGTTGCCATTTCCTTCTCCAGTGCTGTCCTACTCTAGACCCCATTTTCTACCCCTCCACCTCTCCATTACTCTGCTCTGGCCACATGGCCTTCTTGCTACTCTTCATGTGGAACAGGTCCCTTAAGCAGGGCCTTTGCTCTTTCCGTTCCCTCTGCCTGGTATGCTGTTCTTCCAGCTCCTTCCTTTCACTCAAATGTCACCTCCTCAGGGAAGCCCTCCCTGACTTCTCTAAGCAATCATGCTCTTCTTGTCACCTGCCTCCATCACAGTCTTGTTGTACCTTCCCTCCTCCAGAGTACTCATTACTATGAATATCTGAAATGACCAGTTTCCAAGTTTATTTGGTAACTGTCTTCTGGATTAGAATGTGAGCTTCCTGAGAGTGGCAACTAGTCTCTTTTCTCACCACTGGGTCCCTAAGGATCTAGTGCATGGCATAGCGTGCCTTCCTGCTCAAGAAACATTTGCTGAATGAAGGAAGGAAGGAATTTACAAATAAATTCTGATGTCCGATCTCATGTGAGAACCATAGATCAGATGCAACTTCTCCTCATGTATAAATAAGCAGAGGTCCAGGGAGAAGGACCCATCTGAGGCCACAAAGCACTTCAGAGGACTCAGACCTCAGCCATGGCACCCCCACCCCCTTGGCCCCACCCATCTTCCTTCCTTGCTTCCAGCTTTACATCCTTGCAGGGCTTTAAGAAAAATCCTGTGTTCCATCGTTGCTGAGGAGTACTGGCAGCTGCCTTGTTTTTTACCACACGGCCGTTTGATGTTGCATTAAAAAAAAATACTTAAAAGAAGGTGAGATCTTCAGGGGACAGCTAAAACAGTGAAGTCAAGGGCTGGTGCACTCCGCTTCACAGAAGGAGGGAGGGAGCCTTGAGTGCTGAATTCCTCAAGGCCTCCCTGCTCAGGTTCCTGGTAATCAGCGACCTAGAGCTTAGATGCGGCTATCCGTAGTCATGGCAACCAGCAGATTCTCAGCCTCAGATAAGAGGGCTGAACTTTCTGCAAAAGTCTCCTGAGCTGCCTCCCCCATCAAAGCTTGTGACTCCACCAAAGTGCTCCCTCAGCCTGGTTGGGAGCCTCGAGTGCTAGTTTGAGTTAAACACTATTTGGGGAATCAGACACAAACAATGTTGGAGGGAAGTGAGAATCCCGGCCTCCACTTTTCTCTGTGCAGAATGAGGAAACTGAGGTCCCAAGAAACAAGGAGCACATGGAGACAGATGTTAGAACTCCGGGTTGAACTATGTGGCCTTTTGACTCCTAGTCCAGTGCTCTTTTCATGTCCTTTGTTTATTTGGCTGCATCGGGTCTTCGTTGTGGCACACAGGCTTCTATAATTGCGGCACACACACTTAGTTGCCACTTGGCATGTGGGATCTTAGTTCCCCTGGCTCACACACCCTGCATTGTAAGATGGACTTTCAACCACTGGACCAACAGGGAAGTCCCTTTTCCACATCCTTTGATCATAATTACAGCAGGCATTTATCAAGCACCTACTCTGTACCAGATGCCAAGCTAAGCTTTTCTCATGCATTGTCTCATTTAAGCTTCCAAAGAAACCCAGGAGCAAGCATGGCCACGCCCACTCTCAGTTCAGTTCAGCTGCTCAGTCATGTCTGACTCTTTGCGACCCCATGGACTGCAGCACACCAGGCTTCTCTGTCTATCACCAAATCCCGGAGCTTGCTCAAACTCATGTTCATCGAGTCAGTGATGCCATCCAATCATCTCATCCTCTGTCGTCCCCTTCTCCTCCTGCCTTCAATCTTTCCCAGCATCAGGGTCTTTTCCAGTGAGTCAGTTCTTTGCATCAGGTGGCCAAAATATTGGAGTTCAGCTTCAGCATCAGTCCTTCCAATGACTATTCAGGACTGATTTCCTTTAGGATTGACTGATTGGATCTCCTTGAAGTCCAAGGGACTCTCAAGAGTCTTCTCCAACAACACAGTTCAAAGGCATCAATTCTTTGGCGCTCAGCTTTCTTCACAGTCCAACTCTCACATCCATACACGACTACCGGAAAAACCACAGCTTTGACTGGATGGACCTTTGTTGGCAAAGTAATGTCTCTACTGTTTAATATGCTGTCTAGGTTGGTCACAGCTTTTCTTCTAAGGAGCAGGCATCTTTTAATTTCGTGGCCACAGTCACCATCTGCAGTGCTTTTGGAGCCCAAGAAAATAAAGTCTGTCTCTGTTTCCACTGTTTCCCCATCTATTTGCCATGAAGTGATGGGACCGGATGCCATGATCTTAGTTTTCTGAACGCCCACTATACAGACAGAGAAATTGAGACCCAGAAACGGTAAATGGCAAGAGCACCAGCTGCCCTGCTTGTTTATGAGAATCAGCTGAGATAAAAAGGAGAGCAATCTGGAAAACACTCTGAAAACATAAGGAGATAATAAGTGGGGGCACAAGGTGAATCTTAGTAGTTTTCCTGTAAGACAGGGATTTGCTTCATGGGTTTGGAGAAGTAGATGCATCTTAAGGTTTGGCTTGCATCTTATATTCCACAAATAGAAATGGCATTTGGCCATTAGATTTAGGACATCCCTGACACTTATTTTCCCCGGCCCATCAATAGCTTCCCGCAGGGTGTAGAACACTTGCAAATCCAGTGTCTCAATGGATGCTGACAGGCTCTTGGTAAGGTGCTCAGTTTGATGAACTTATCCCCATTACTCAGATGAAGACACTGAGACCTGGGGAGGCAAAGGCAGTTGCTTCCCATCCAAGGTTCATGACCAGGTTCCTGTTCTATATTTGCCTCCAGAGTTGTGAATGACCTGCCCTTGTCTCTGCACTGAGCCAGAGACCTACCGCCTGCTTGTTTCAGTAGAGAAGGATGGTGCAAGACCCTCAGCTCATCCACCAGAGAGCCTGAGGCTTATCATGGGGTTAAGCTAGCTCCTGGGCAAGATGGATTTGGCTAATTTGTGCCTTGGCTCCTTCTTTGGTCTGGATCCTGTTGCTATTCTGGCCTGAGGTCTTGGTACCAAGTCCCTTTCAAGGTTAATTAAGCCTCGTTGGGGATAATTTGCAGGAGCTGTGACTCTTCTGAGTTTTGATCTCGCAGTTGGAAAAAAAGCACAGGAGCTTAGGGGAAGACCAGGGATTCCAGAGAACCACCGTGGGAGACACCACTTGGATGCCTAGGCCACAATGCTCAGCTTCAGGAACTGAATGAGAAAGCAAAGAAGCTTTATGAGGCTGGCATTTCCCTCATCATTTCATTCACTTATTCAGCAGCTGTTTACTGAACACCTACTTGGTATTAGATTTCAAGGACTCCAAAGTAACTAAGACTTCTTTGCGTCCTCAAGGAGTTTCCAACCTGGAAGAGGAACATTGATTCCTCAGTTGGGGATTCCAATGTGGTAATTCTCCAATGGAGAGAAGCTCAGAGGACCACAGAGAGAGCACCTAATCCAGCCTGGGGAGATGGCTGTGGAAAGTTTCCTAAAAGATGTATGGGAATTGGTCAGGTGCAAAGGCCAAGTACCGAGCCACAGCAACGGACTTCACAGAACTGCAGAGGAAGCTGTAAGTTGGAAGAGATAGCTGGGGTGGAGGACGGAAGAGTTGAGGATGACTTATTTCACTTAGCATAATGCCCTCAAGGTATATCCATGTTGTTGCAAATGGCAGGGCTCCCTTCCTTTTTATGAATGAATTCCATTTTATCTATTAGATATATTAATAGATATGATATATGTAACATTGTCTTCATCCATTCATCTGGTGATGGAAACTTAGGTTGTTTCAATGCCTTGGATACTGTAAATAATGCTGCAGTGAATGTGGGAGAGCAGAAACAATACAGGATCTGAGATCAAGAGGCAGACAGGGCTAGAGTCTTCAGGGCCATGGGGACAGCTGCTTCTCACGCCTTCCTGTGCATGTGAATTTGCTAGAAATGTCCACGCTCAGGCCCTAGCACAGACCTGCTGATTCAGCATCTGCATTCTATCAAGATCCCCAGGTGATGCTATTGCTCCATGGACCACACTTTGAGTAGCCAGGCTGCAGACTTGACAAAGGATTTGGACTTGATCCTGAGTCCAAGTCCAGCCCTCTAGCACTCTCTGTCCTCGGGTAATTGATGAGAATGGTTTAGTTCAGTTCTCAGGGCTGAGAGTGTGTGAACGTGTGTATGTGTGCATGGGAAACCCTGCTGTACATCTAAAATTGTCCAGTTCCCAAGTTCAGGTCAAAAGATGAAAGAACCATATAGAGAAAAATCAGCTCAGCACTTCTTACCCAGCTCAGCTGAGCAGGTCAGGCCCCCAACCTGTCTGGGTTTTGAACTCTCATCACAGAGCACAGCCCCCTGCTGCCCCCCAATCCAGCCCTAGTCCACCCTATCACTTCTCCTTTCACAGGCTGGCCTGTCAATTGCCTACTTGCCTAGTGAGGGTTCAAAGTGCTGAGAGGGGGATTGGATTGGTTTCTTGGGGCTGTCTGAAATGCAGGCGCCCCAAACTTGGGAACTGGCTGAATTCCAAAATGCTGTTTCTCACTTGAACACATTGTAGAGGGTTACTTGGTGATGCTGGGCAAGTGCAGAGGTCCTGCAGCTCTACTGACCTGGGTTCAAACCTTGGTTCTACCAGGCTGTGTCGCCATGGGCAAGCCAAACACCTCTTGCTCTGGCCCAGGGCACCTTGAAGACCTTTCCATCAGCTGAAACTGCAAACAGGGTTTGCATTGCTCCAGGGAGGGTGAATTGCTGATTAGAGATTCTTGCCCTGGGAGTGACTGTGCTAGGTGAGTCCCTTTAGGGAATCATTATGCCTACTGCTAGAGAAAGCACCAAGCAAGCAAGATCTGCTGAGAAGAGGGCAGAAGTCCTCAGCCTAATAGGAAACCTTCAGCCTGGAGCAGGAGGAGCCTTTGTTCAACAGCTGAGAGAGTAAAAATGTCCCAGAGGTGCTGTCTGGGACTGTTTCCGTTTTCTTCATCCAGCCACTGATTCAACAAATATTTACTGAGCACCTACTATGTATAAGGCATGTTCTAGGCACTGGACACACACACAGAGAATAAGACAGAAAAAAATCTCTGCCTGGTAGAGCTTGCATTCTCCTGGCATGGGCAGAGGGAGGAGGAGCGCAGAAAAAAAGCAGAAATAAGTGGTAACTTTGGAGAGTATTTGAAGACAATGAGAGCTATTAAAAAAAAAAAAAAATGGAGCAGAATAAGGGAAACCAGAAATGCTACTACCAGGAGAGGGCTGTGGTTTTAAAACAGAAAATTTCATGGAGAAGGGGACATTTGAGCAAGACTTGAAGATGATGAGGGAGTGAGCCTGGAAAAGATCAAAATGGGCAGAGGGCACAGCCATTGCCAAGACCCTGAGATTGCAATACACTACCTGCACTGAGGCTGGAAGTGAGTGAGCAAAGGGAACATGGGTAAGGGGTGAGGAGGCCTCAGATCATGGTCTGCCGGGCTATTGCTAGCTTGGCTTTTTCTCTGAGGTGACTTGCCATTGGAGGGTTCTAAGCAGAAAAGCGATATAATCTGACTTAGGTTTTAAAGGATCTCTCTAGCAGCTTGCTAAGCAAGGATGACCAGGGAGCTGGGATAAATGCAGGAAGACCTGTGGGGAGATTATTGCAACAACCCACATGAGAGGAGATGAGAGCCAGGATCAGTGTTATCAATGCGGTAGTGGTGAGAAGCTGTTGGATTCCAGACACATATTGAAGCTGGAATCAAGTAGGACACGACTGAGCACGCATGCACACAACCAAGTCTGCTTCTGGGCGACTCCAAGGGTTTTGGTCTGAGCCACGAGGAGGATGACGCTGCGGACAGCTGGGTGGGGACAGCTGCAGGCCAGGGGTGTTCTGTAAGGGTGCCCCAGAGCTCAGTTCTGGACACGTCAACTCTGAGATGCTGATTAGACAGCCTATGTGGCAACGGCAGGTGGGCAATTGGGTGCATGAGACTGGAGTTCAGAGAAGACATCAGTGCTGGGTAAACACCCTTGAATGATGGTAGCATGTAGATGGTGTTGAAAGCCAGCAGACTGGACCTTCTGGGAGCAGCTGGCTAGAGTGAGGTGGGAAACTGAGGACACAGGTGAGCTCTGAGAGTGTTGTACTGGCAGGGTTTCAGAATAAGAAGAAGTGACCCAGCCTGGCAGACTGACTCTTAAAATATATTCATAAGATGTCTGATTCCTTCAATATATTCCTTTAGGTGCAATGATTCATTTATTGTTTATGCATGCATTCGTGTATTTCTTCATTAGCTATTCATTTATTCACTGATTTATTTCACTCATCTGCTAAGCATCACTTTACTTCTGGTGGAGGGTCATTTCAAGATGATCCAGACATGATTCTTTCCCTCAGGGAGCTCACAGTTTCAGAAGAAGTCATGGGGCAGGTACATAAGAAACTCTCGTGTTGGGTTAAAGTGACCTGAGAGAGAAGTCTTAAGTAGAGGGAGGTGGCAT
Organism: Budorcas taxicolor; assembly: GCF_023091745.1. Classification (NCBI taxonomy): domain Eukaryota; kingdom Metazoa; phylum Chordata; class Mammalia; order Artiodactyla; family Bovidae; genus Budorcas; species Budorcas taxicolor. Next base: position 56,286,445 of record NC_068926.1, read on the forward strand.
CTGTGCCTGCAGGAAACAAGATGGCACAGAGCGGGCGAGCTGCTTGTTTGGGGAGGGCTGCCCGTGCACGGTGCCAGGATCCTCACACTGACTCTGCCTAGGCACTCTCCCTGGGCAAGTCTCTTCCCCTCTCTGGTGAAATCACAACTTGTCGGCCCCTCACGGGATGGCCTTGAGGATGAAATGGCATAGTGCGTGCTCAGCACTTAGTTTCCTGCATGGGGCGGCACTTTTTACCAGGGAGTGATCACACTGTTCTCGAGCCTCACTGCTGATTCTCATCCTCTTTTCCCAAACAGCCCTAGACAGGATTCTTGGAAAGGGAAGAACAGGGAGCTCAGGGGAGCCCCTGAGTGTCCCTGGAGATCCTCCTTGCACTGGGGCATTCCCTGCTGGGTCCTGGCTCTTCTCTCTCAGAAGCCCAGGAGTGAATTGATGTCTCCCTGTCCTCCTGGGACAACCAGCTGGACACTAGCTGGAAGGAACCACAGAGGTGGAGGTGGCAATGGGGGCAGCATCTGAGAGTGTGGTGCGGTCTGGACTTTGTGTTCCTACAGACACACATGACACACCTATCCCCACTTCCTGGGGCTGAGATTTGGTAGAAAATTCATAACAAGCAGAGAGTACGCTGCCGCTAAAATCTGTAGAGGACAGAACAGACAAGCCACAAATCTTGCAGGCAGTGAGCTCCTGAGGTCTGGGCATGTTAGTTTTAAAATAACACAGCAGAGAAGTGAGATAAAGAGCTTCAGTGGGGGAAGCTGTCAGACATCTCGCCTTACACTGTTGAAACTATCTGAGAGGCCCCATCTCTCCTCCCGGGTTACAGAAACAGAGACTGCAGACCGGGGGCAGCGACTGTGCTGCTAGACCGCAGAGCCAGAACTTGGCAGAGCTAAGCCAGTTTCTGGAACTTTACCCAGGAGAAGCTGGGGTCCAGAGGGGGGGACCAGCAGTACACTCAAGGACACTTTGTGAGTTAGGGGCTGAGCAGGGACCACCAATCAGTCCTTTGGTAGCTGTAGTGAGAGCTCTTGGTCAGATCTTAGATGGTGGGTGGGTTCGCTGCAAATATCTCATGAGCACCCCTTCCAAGAAGGTTATGTCCACCCTTGAGGGGTGGCAGGGCATCCCACAGCCAACGACTGGCTTAGGAGTACAAACAACCATCTCCCTTGCAGCAAGGCAATGCTATTCACACCCAGAGCTCCCTGTGGGATCAGGCTAAGGCTAGATTCCAGCTGAAACCACAGCTTGCCTTAGTGTTCTGTGCTGCCCTAGCTTGCTTCCTCACTCCCTTTCTTCTAAAAGTATACCGTCAATAAGTCGGTGCATCCAAATCGCTGTCTCAGGCTTAATACCCTGTGCATTCCATCAAAGACAGACCCAGACCATATATTCCTCTGCTGCTGCTGCTAGGTCGCTTCAGTCGTGTCTGACTCTGTGCGACCCCAGAGACGGCAGCCCACCAGGCTCCCCTGTCCCTGGGATTCTCCAGGCAAGAACACTGGAGTGGGGTGCCATTTTCTTCTCCAATGTATGAAAGTGAAAAGTGAAAGTGAAGTCACTTAGTCATGTCCGACTCTTCATGACCCCACGGACTGCACCCTACCAGGCTCCTCCGCCCATGGGATTTTCCAAGCAAGAGTACTGGAGTGGGTTTCCATTGCCTTCTCTGATGTATTCCTCTAACAAACTACTAAATAAATACAAAACAATAGTTAAGTACTGCATTGTTTGGAGTCAAAGGGACATGGGTTTGAAGCTCTGCTTTGCTGCTCCTAGGCAGTGTTGACCCAGAGGACGTGACTTAGTATTATCAAACCGTAGTTTTCCCAACTGAGGATGGCAAATGTTCATGGGTATGTTAATATTATCTGTCTCCTTAGACTGTTGTAAAAACAGCACGTGTAAAATGTAGCATGTTTTCTGGACACATAACAAAGGCTCAACATATGTTATTTGATGAACATGCTGGTGATGATAGTGATGATGATGATGACGATGATGATGGTGGCAGAATTAACGGACAGGTTGGTCCATTGCAACTCCACCAATCAACAGAAAGTTCTTTTATTTTTTTCTTTTACTTTATTTTACTTTACAATACTGTATTGGTTTTGCCATACATCAACATGAATCCGCCACGAGTATACACGTGTTCCCCATCCTGAATCCCCCCCCCCACCTCCCTCCCCATACCATCTCTCTGGGCCATGCCAGTGCACCAGCCCCAAGCATCCTGTATCCTGCATCGAACCTAGACTGGCGATTCGTTTCTTATATGATACTATACATGTTTCAATGCCATTCTCCCAAATCATCCCACCCTCTCCCTCTCCCACAGAGTCCAAAAGACTGTTCTATACATCTGTGTCTCTTTTGCTGTCTCACATACAGGGTTATCGTTACAATCTTTCTAAATTCCATATATATGTGTTAGTATATCGTATTGGTATTTTTCTTTCTGGCTTACTTCTCTCTGTATAATAGGCTCCAGTTTCATCCACCTCATTAGAACTGATTCAAATGTATTCTTTTTAATGGCTGAGTAATACTCCATTGTGTATATGTACCACAGCTTTCTTATCCATTCATCTGCTGATGGGCATCTAGGTTGCTTCCATGTCCTGGCTATTATAAACAGTGCTGCGATGAACATTGGAGTACTCGTGTCTCTTTCAATTCTGGTTTCCTCGGTGTGTATGCCCAGCAGTGGGATTGCTGGGTCATAAGGCAGTTCTATTTCCAGTTTTTTAAGGAATCTCCACACTGTTCTCCATAGTGGCTGTACTAGTCTGCATTCCCACCAACAGTGTAAGAGGGTTCCCTTTTCTCCACACCCTCTCCAGCATTTATTGCTTGTAGACTTTTGGATCGCAGCCATTCTGACTGGTACGAAATGGTACCTCATTGTGGTTTTGATTTGCATTTCAAAAAGTTCTTAGAAGACTCTGCCTCTGAAGCTCCCGCACCAATCATCAGCAAGTTCTCACATCACACCCTTCCCATTTATTCTCCTTTAATTCCAGTGGTCATGTATGGATGTGAGAGTTGGACTATAAAGAAAGCTGAGCGCCGAAGAATTGACGCTTTTGAACTGTGGTGTTGAGAAGATTCTTGAGAGTCTCTTGGACTGCAAGGAGATCAAACCAGTCCATCCCAGAGAAAAGCAGTCCTGAATATTCTTTGGAAGGAGTGAGGCTGAAGCTGAAGCTCCAATACTTTGGCCACCTGATGTGAAGAACTGACTCATTGGAAAAGACCCTGATGACGGGAAAGATTGAGGTCAGAAGGAGAAGGGGATGACAGAGGATGAGATGGCTGGATGGCATCAGTGACTCGATGGACATGAGTTTGAGTAAGCTCTGGGAGTTGTGATGGACAGGGAAGCCTGGCGTGCTGCAGTCCATGGGGTCACAAAGAGTCAGACACAGCTGAGCGACTGAACTAAGCTTGTCCCACAGGCCCCTCCTTTGCTATTAATCATTCTTTTTTGACAGGATTTCCTGTGGGAGAGAGGGATCTCTGAGAGACCAGCCTTCTGACTTTACCTGGAAGTGACCATTTCTGAATGCAAGCCCAGGCATCCAGCTGTACTACCTGTAAGAGATGGCTCTTCCACAGTAATTCTGATTAAGGAGTTGATGAGAAAGGTCTGTCTCTCCACTGGGATTTTTACCTGCCTTTTAGAAGTCAAATCCATTACTGCCGGATTGCGAGTTTATTAGGAAACTTTATCTTTATTAGGCAGTCACCTTCTAGATTATCTCCCTTCAACCCTGATGGGTTCCCTAAGCCCTAAGAGCGCTTGGGGCAGGAACAGACTAGGAGATATCGGGATAGCCCTAGCACGTGGGCAGAAGTCTTCTTCAGCTCTGTGGTTTCTCTGTAGAGCACAGACAGTGCCTAAACAACCAGGAACCTCAAGGAGCCTTGGAACCAGGCAGACTGCAGCTTGAAAGCTGGTTTTGCTGTTTTCAAGCTGTGATCTTGGACGAGTCACTTCATCTCTCTTCTGCAGAATGGGGTTAATGGTAGTGCCCAGCTCATAGAGGTGATGCACGTAAGTGCTTAACACCATTCCTGGTGCAGAGTAAGCGCTTAATCAATGTTAGCTGTCATTGTAATTGTAATTAGTCATTGTAAATAGCCTTTGGGGCAGAGTCTCTCAACTTGGATGTCTGCTCAAGCTGATCCCTCTGCCCGCAATGCCCTCTCATCACTTCTCTGCCAGGAAAAGCCTCACTCAGCCGTCAAGGCTCAGCTCAGCTGTTCCTGAACAATGCCCGCCCCACCCCCGCACCCCCTGCTCCCCGCCACTGCCCACTTCCTCACTGGAATAAATTCTGCATTCTCCTTGCTCCATGATATTGCAGCATAACCTTGACCAAGATCCCTCATCTATTTAAGACTTAGTTTTTTCATTTAAAAAATGGGAATGGGACTGCCCGGTGGTCCAGTGGCTAAGACTCTGCGCTCCCAATGCTGGAGGCCTGGGTTCGATCCCTGGTCAGGGAACTAGAACCCACATGCCACAACTAAAGATCTTGACTGCTGCATACACCTAAGACCTGGCACAGCCAAGTAAATGACTATTTAAAAAGGGGATATTGCCTTATGTATTGGGGTAGCTGTAGGAAATATATAGTCATTAAGCTAAGCACAATATCTATTATAATTATAATTTCAGTTAGCTTGAAAGAGACTTGGTAGCTCCCATCAGAGAAAGAACTTCTGCTTGGTGGGGAGACTTGTGGATTATTCTTTCGCAGTCATCTTTGAGGTGTATATGGCTTCCAACCTGCCTGACCCTGGAAACAGGGGACTGGCCTCAGTGACCTCTGAAAAGTTTGTCCAATTCAAAGATTTTTGTAAGTCAAATTTTCCTCTGCATCTAAGTCATCCCCATCTCTTTGTCTCTTTCTAAACACATTGGGGGTGGCACAGAGGGACCCACTTGGCCCATTCGTCCCCAATTTAAGGGTGAGGTTGTCGCCTCTAAACACAGCTTCTGAGTTCCTAGGCAGAAGCATAAGTAGACCAACTTCAACTCACTGTGTTACAGTAAAAGGGCCACATGTTTACTGAGCACCTATCACGTGACAACACCTCACCAGATATTTAAATCCCATTATTTCATTTAAGTTTCATAATAAACCCTTGAGGCGGGTATTGAAAGGGTTGTTTTTAGATGAGAAAAACAGAGCCTCAGAGAGGTGTAGTCACTTGCCTAAGGACACACAGCAGCGAATGAGGAAGCCCGGAACTCTCAGCCCGGTCTTCGGTATCACTAAGCCTCTTTCCACTGCAGTCATGTCCCCGCCTCCGCCTCACTGGCATTCTGTCTTCCTATTTGCTCGCCTGCACCCGGTCGCCTGGCTGCTGTCTGCACAGTCTATTGACAGAGACATTCAATCAATCAGCCAGCTTGCTCCGACAGCTAAAAAACACCCCATCGACCAATTTTCCCTCCAGCGCCTTTCCACGGACCATGAAACCTCGCTAATTTGGAATTTGCAATGATTTCTGACACAGAATCTGCATTTCTCATTCTGGTTAAAAAAAAAAAAAAAATCTGAATGAAATGTTATCCTATGGAACCCTGAGGACTTCTGAGCAAGGCCCTGGCAGCCAAGAAGCCCTTTTCCACCCCTCTTCTCTGCGTTCCTTCTCCTGGTTTCTTCTACTTGCTTCCATTTCTAGGTTGGATGATAACTGATGACGCCATTATAAATGCTAATACTACTAATAATAACAGCAGATATTCACGGAGCATTAGCTATCTCCCAGCACCGTTCTAAGTGCTGCATCTGTTTACCTGATAATCCTTGCCACAATTATTTGAGGCTGGTACAATGATCATCCCCATTTTACCAATGAAGAAACTGAGGCAAGAGGAGATCCCAGTTATAGGTGGTGGAGATGGAATTTGAACCCAGACAGTCTGCCTCCAGAATCACTGTGGATGGTGACTGCAGGCATGAAATTAGAACACACTTGCTTCCTGGAAGGAAGGTCATAACAAACCTAGACCGCATATTAAAAAGCAAAGACATCGCTTTGCCAACAAAGGTCCATATAGTCAAAGCTATGGTCTTTCCGGTAGTCATGTATGGATGTGAGAGTTGGACCATAAAGAAGGCTGAGTGCCAAAGAACTGATGCTTTCGAATTGTGCTGGAGAAGACTCTTGAGAGTCCCTTGGACAGCAAGGAGATCAAACAAGTTACTCCTAAAGGAAATCAACCCTGAATATTCATTGGAAGGATGAATTAAAGGATAAACCTGAAGCTCCAATACTTCGGCCACCTGATGTGAAGAGCCAACTCACTGGAAAAGACCCTGATGCTGGGAATGGTTGAAAGCAAAAGGAGAAGAGGGCGGCAGAGGATGAGATGCTTAGATAGCATCACTGACTCAATGGATATGAACTTGAGCAAACTCAGGGAGATAGTGGAGAAGAGGGAAGCCTGGTGTATAGAGGAGGACAGGGAAGCCTAGTGTACTGCAGTCCATGGGGTCACAAAGAGTTGGACACAACTTAGCAAATGAACAAAAATAACAGTCTGCCTCCGGAATCCATGGTCGTCACCTCTCCACCACTGTGTTTCTAGGGCTGAACACTATGGGGGGCCACTTGGGGACACCACATCACCCCAGTAGTGCCTCCTGCTTTGGGCCTCTGAAAGCACCATTCAACGATGCAAGAAAACTTCTTGTCCTTCTATAGCTGTGTGATAGGTATACAGAGCCAGGGACTGGAAGTCAGTGAAAAAGCTGCCTCCTGACTGTGTCCCTGTGGCCTTCACCAAGTGAGAGGCACACAGCCTTCAAAAGAAACTGGTGGTGAGGAGTTTGAGAAGGATCCTTCCTGGGCTCAGAATCCTGTTTTAGAGTATTGATTGCCCTTAGGGGCCAACCATCTAACCGAAACCCCGGTTTCTTTCTATAGATATTTTACTCTATGTTGATTGAGATGCAAAACACAACTGGAAGGCTGTGTGCCATCCCCTGCCCCATTCCTGTGTAAAGGTCCCTTGGCATCCTTTTGCATAAGCCAAGAGTGGACTTGCCTTTGTGGATTTGAAGTTAAGAGTCCTTTTTTTTTCAGGTGGGCTCAGACTTCCTGGGCCCAGAGCCAGGCTGACAGTGCAGCTGCCCAGAACATTCTGTGTGTCCACCGTGGCCTTGGGTCTGCACCAGAGGGCAGAAGAGCAGCTGGGGCAACTAGATGCAACGCAGGGACCCACCCAGGAGGGTTGGCCACACAGGGATGCAGGGGGCAGGCATCGTAAGTCGGGAGTACAGTGCAAATAAAACATGGACTTTAGAATCATTTTTTTAGTCTGGAAGAGCCCTACTGCACTCTTGTGACAGACTGGGCATGTCACAAAATGCATGACCTCACTGAATCCCTATCAGAGCCCTGTGGTTTAGGCACTGTTAAGCTTCCCATTTTACAGGTGGGGGAATCTAGGCACAGAGACGTGAATTCCAGAAAAGCTGGACCCAGGTTTTCTCAATGTCAAGATGAATCATGTGGCAGCTCAGATACGTCCAGAGTGACCAGAGAATTCACTGTCCAAACTGGGACACCTGGAATCAAAAGGGCACAGACAGTAGATACCCAGGATCATCCTGGCCTATCTCCCTTTTCTGACCTTGAGACTTTAGTCCAACTGTTTCTTCTGCCTCTCATCCTGGAAGTCCCACAGGCACCTGAGACTTACCTGTCCAAACTTCAACACATCATCACCCCCACAACCTGTCCTCCAGCTCCACCTTCTACCTTTTTACGCAAGCGGCAACCCACCATCCCCCCGGCCCCCCTCTTTCTCTCACTCTCATATCCAGCCTATCAGCAGATCTTGACCATTTTGACTTCAAAGCATCTCAGCATTCGTCTCCTCTCCAAAGTCCTAGATGTGGGTATCAAGGGCCTTCAAGGTCCATAGCCCCGGCTGACCTCTCCAGGTGTGTTGTTCTCTGCTGCTTTCTCACTCACTGTGCTCAACACATCTGACATCCTTGCAGGGCCCTGAGCAGTCCTAGCGTCTAGATACAGCAGAGCATGAGACTTAAGGGCATGGCCTGGCACCAGATTACCGCGTTCAAACGCTTGTCCTGCACTTTGTGACCTTGGGTAATTGACTTCACCACTCTGGGCCTCAGAGCTTCATCTGTAAGATGTGGATAGTAACAGCACCTGTCTCAGAGTCATTTCAGGGATTAACAGTTAATACATGTAAAGCTCTTGGAACAGTGCTTATTTCTTACTAATTAAGAAATGGCATCACTCACTTTGGCTCCTTCAACCTGAGTACCTCCTATCCATTTTTTAGAGATTTCAACTTAGAATGCCACCTCCTCCAGGAAGCCATTCCTGACTACTTAGACCAGTTACATCCCTTCTCTATGCTCACAATATACCTATCTGCTTGATTTTCTCTTCCCCTGCCCGGGACCATGAAGCCTTTGAGGCAGAGCCTGAGTCTTTTCCAGCATTGTGTCCTTAGCACCTGGAAGGTGCCAAATCCCTGGTGTCTTCAGTAAATGTTGGCTGGATGGGAGAACTGATTGGATAAACAGCCTAATCAAGCCAGCGAGGGACAGGTTAATTGAGGGGACAGACAGTGGATGGCAGTGTGTCTCATTGTCAGTGTGGCTACAGATACCATTTGGGACAGTTCCCAAGTCCCAGGACACTGGCATTTGTAATAGAAATTTCTCCAAGACGAGCAGGTACTTAAGGGCAGTTGGTCTCCCCTGAGGGTAGTGCACGCAGAAAAGGAGCGTGGCTCTCCCCAGCTTTCCTGCTATAAATGCCTTGCTGTTCACCTTCCCACCTTCCAGACCACTAGCTCCTCAGCTCCAAGGGGCAGAGGACAAACTGGATCCCTCTGCTCAGTGTTCAGAAGCCCCCACTCCCACTGACCTCACCTCCAGGTATTCCCCTTCCTCACCAGTTAGACTCTCTGAACCCAGGGGCCTGGCTTCCTGTCTCAGCTTTGCCAGATACTTGTAATGTGGTCTTGGGCAAACAAATTCACCTCTCTGTGCCTAGATTCCCCCACGTGTAAAATGGAAAGCTTAACAGTGCCTACATCACAGGGCTGAGATGAAGATTCAGTGAGGTCATGCATTTTGTGACACACGGTCTGTCATAAGACTGCAGAAGGGCTTTTCCTGAATTGAAAAAAAATGATTCTAAATTCCATGTCTTATTTGCACTGTTCTCCCCACTTGCAATGCCTGCCCCCTGCATCCCTGTGTGGCCAGCCCTCCTGGGTGGGTCCCTGCTGTGCATCTAGATGCCCCAGCTGCTCTTCTGCCCTCTGGTGCAGACCCAAGGCCACAGTGGACACCCAGAATATTCTGGGCAGCTGCACTGTCAGCCTGGCTCTGGGCCCAGTAAGTCTGAGCCCTTTTCTGAAGAATCAGCTGACCGGCAAATGCCCCTGGCTGACTTGAGAGTGGGACCATTTCCTTATATGCAGCCCTAGTGATATGATCCCAGCCTGCTTGGTAGGCAGGTGGGGAGGGAGGCTGAGAAGGAAGGAGCCACTATCTTGTGGGCATCTGGAGCCTAATCCTGCTGGGGAACCCTGGGAACCAGTGTAGACACACAACTCCAAGTACTTTTATCTGAGGCACCTGGAGAATTTACCCTTCAACTCCCATCAGTCCTGACTGAAGGCTGCTCCCCAGAGGCATTAACTTCTGCCCTGTGTCTCGGCACAGCGGGCTTGGTGGCTGGAGAGAGCCCTCAGGTACAGGCTCTCTGTTCCTGTTAGCTGGAAGTCTGGTTGACATCCTCAGAAATGGTGGGCACTGAGGGGAAATGGGCCAACTTCCTGTAACTTCACAAGGAGAGGTGCTGAATCCCAGGAAACACCAGACTTCACCCCCCTTGTCAAATCCTCCCTTCTTGCCTCCCTTCCTATCTCCTTCCTTCTCCTTCCCCAGATATTTCGTGAGCTCTGGCTCTGCTAAGCATCCTTCATGTGTAAAGTTGAACAGGATCCTATGGTTCCCCAATCTGAAACCTCTTTCCTATAATGCTCAGAGAGGGGATGTGACCTGCTCCAGATGAAGTGGCAGAGAAGTTAGCAGAAACTTGGTCCTCCTCCTTGAGCTTCAGGCTACTCTGAAGAGGGTTCTTCCTGGAAACTCCATCCCAGCCCATTCTGCTGGAACCACTTCCTCTGGCTGGAGGCTGGGTGGGGAGGGTAGGGGGTCGGGGGAGGGGGCTAGAGCAAGGATCCAGAGGTCAAGCTGGGCTGCTGGGTGTGACGGCTGGCAGGGAGCGACACCTCTGTTCCATGATTGCTCCTGGCTGAATCACCAGCCAGGCCGGCTTGGCTCAGTGTTTCAAACTCATCCTTATGTACTGGAACAGTCTCAGGAAGAAAAACAGCATTTTGCCTTTTCTTGCAATTTAAAAGAAGGGGGACAATCACAAACATACTTTCCGTCTCGCCAGAGAGCAGCCCATTTGAGAAGATCAATCAAATGTTTTCAGTCAAAATCTAAACAGGTCCATATTTCCCCAAATTACATGGGCTGAAGGGACGGTGGGAGAGACAGAGGAAGGAGTGATGAGGCTACCGTGGTGGCGGAATTATCCACAGCGTAGGGGGAGGGGGCGCCACTGTCTGTCAGTGGGGGTGGGGCAGGGAAGAGGCTGGACAGGGTGAGGGGCTCCTTCTCTTGATGGAGGGTCTCGGCTTGCATTCAGAGGAGCTGCAGAGCCCCACGGAGACCCCCACTAGGAGTTTAGCCCACTGTCTAATTCTTGAGGAATAACGAGGCTGATCGTGAGACCCACAAGACAGCCACAACCCACAAGGGATGCTGCCGACTCAAGGGAGAAATGTCTCCCTGCAGAACAGCTCAGCAGTTGTCAGCCACAGTGTGACACGGTGATCCATCACGATCAATTGTAAGCTCTGTCATGGTTTTGTTACTAATGATTACTAAAGATGAAAATTTGGGAATGATTTTCAATTGAAAAAAGAAAAAAAAAAAACTATGAACACATGAATCTTTATCATCCCAGCTGATGGCAGCTCCTTTCAAGTGGCAACCTTGGAGCTGCCCTTGACTTCTCCCTCGCAAACCCCAGGTCTTACCTATCAGCAAGCCTTGATGCTACCTTCAAAATACATCCAGAATCCAGGACTGAAATATATGCACTACCATAAGTAAAACAGAGAGCTAGTGGGAAGCTGCTGTGTAACAGTGAGCTCAACCAGCACTCTGTGACAACCTAGAGGGGTGGGATGGGGTAGTGAGTGGGAGGGAGGTTCAAGAGGGAGGATACAAATATATATACTTAGGGCTGATTCATATTGTTGTGTGGCAGAAACCAAGACAACATTGTAAAGCAATTATCTTCCAATCAAAAAAAAAAAAACAAAACCCAGAATCCAAACATTTCTCACTTCCTATGTGGCCACCACCCTGGTCCAAGCCCACATCATCTCTCACTTGTCCTCTCTGCTTCCAGCCTTGCCGTCCTGCAACCTGTTCCTCAGAAAGCAGCTGGAGGGGAGGAATCCTGCTAAAACTCAAGTCATGTCATGGCTCTCCTCTTTTCAAAGCCCTCCAAAGTCTTCCCTAAAGCCAAGATAATTACAGGACCCATGCAGCCTGGCCTCTGTTACCACACTGACCTCAGTCTGCATTCTTTTCTCCTGGTCTCTCTACTCCTGCCCCGCTGGCCCCCTTGCTGCTCTTCTGAGATGCCAATTATAGTTCTGCTTCAGGACCTGTGCACAGGCCATTTCCACTGCTTTGCACACTCTTCACATGACATCCTCCTTCATTTGCTTCAAGTCTGCTCAAATGTCACTTTCTCACTGACTTTTTTCCCCTGACAATCCTACATAAACATTATTTAAAATTGCAACCCTTCCCCATTGTACAATGATCTCTTTCTGCTTTATTTCTCTCTGTTGTACTATATATTTTAAAAGATAATCATCTGTTTATTTTGCTTACTGTATAATTTCCCCACCCTCCACTAGGATTGAAGTTTCATGAAGGCAGGGGTTTTTTTTGGTCACTTTTGTTCACAGCTGTTTCCTCAGTAACTCCTGGCACAAAGTAAGGGTGCAATTAAATATTTGTGAAATGAGTAATTAGATGGATTCATGATTCCTCCTTCACATGTAAGAATTAAAGATTTTAAAATTAAAAAAATAAAAAACTTAATACTAATAAATAAATAAATAAATAAAATGTGAAATACTGTCAAAAAAAAAAATAATAATAGAGTCCTTTATCCTGAGTTTTACTGTGTTTTCTTGAGCAAGAAAGGTATGAAATTAAGTTTGTGTACTGAATGTTAACATTATGTGATCCTGTATTAGGCAAGGGGGTCTCCTGGGTATATGAACATCATCTGTCATATATCTGGACTGTTGGGGAAAAAAAGGTTGAGAGCACTAGGACTTATGAGTGGATTTACAATATCACACGGATCTTAATTGCTGTTTGGCTTTGAGAAAGTTGCCTGCTCTTTCTGAGAGACAGTGGAGGAGCAATGGGACAGTCGTGTCCAAGAGCACTTTGGCTCAGGTTCTGATTCTCCCACCACAAGCTGAGAGACTTTGACCAAAGGACTTGATTTCAGAAATCTTTGTCTCCATGTGTCTATCATGGAGAAGGCAATGGCACCCCACTCCAGTACTCTTGCCTGGAAAATCCCATGGACGGGGGAGCCTGGTAGGCTGCAGTCCATGGGGTCGCGAACAGTCGGACATGACTTCACTTTCACTTTCCCTTTTCACTTTCATGCATTGGAGAAGGAAACGGCAACCCACTCCAGTGTTCTTGCCTGGAGAATCCCCAGGACAGGGGAGCCTGGTGGGCTGCCGTCTATAGGGTCACACAGAGTCGGACGCGACTGAAGTGACCTGGCAGCAGCAGCAGCATGTGTCTATCATGGGGAGAAAGAAGCCACTGGGTAACAGGGACAGCATCTATGAGGGTGAGATTTGGACTTGAATTCTGGCTCAGCCACTCCCTAACCATGAACGTCCTTTCTTTACCTTAAATAGGAATAACCCAGTCCCACTGGAATGTTGTGATGATTAAATAAGTTACTGAAAAGACAATGATATGGAAATAATAACAGCAGTTTTAGTACTTATATTCCAGTCTTCCTTCTATGCTTTCATAGATAACTCATTTAATTTTCATCACAGTGCTTCGAAGACAACATTATTATTCCTATTTTAAATAGGAGGAAACTGAGGCACAGAGTGGTTAAATAACTCACTCAAGGTCACACAGCAGAGCCACATTTCAAAGGTCTAAAATCGGCTCTTGCTCCCCGCTCCCTCTCTAGCGCTGAATAGAACCACTTGGGTCCTTAATATCCTCTCGCACCAGTCAACAGAATCTGGGACTTAGAACCAGCCAACAACCCACATTCTCTAGGTGTGGCCCTACACCTTTAAGCACCAGCATTCTTCTGAGCATCTGAGTGGGGAAGTATGCCAAGTAGCTGAATTTGGGTTGATTAAATCAATGAGAAAATCAATTAAATTTAAATAAAGAAAAAAGATTGGAAATCAGGCACAATGCCTTCTTAATTAAAGCACCTAATCACTGGCTGAAAAAAAAAAATAACCACAGAACATTTCATTTCATATACGGCCTTGTGTATCTAAAGTGAGAGGCTCCTAATGAAATGCACATTTCCCCACTTGACTATAATTGACTAGGCGATCCTGGCAGTTTCACGGGTGGAAATGATCAGGCGTAATAGCCAGAGCTTTTAAAGGATGTGACAGCACAGGATGCTTTGGGGGCTTATTGAGGGGTAGTTGACCCCAGGTTCTCCTTTCCTTGCACTACAACTCACAATTCTCCTGACAGTGAATGCAGCCGCTGGGCAGGGCCAGGTGTGCAATGCAGCAGGCGAGCATGATTAAATGGCTTTTTTTTCTGCACAGTCCGGTGTCATCACAAACACACAGAGCTGGGGGAGATTGCCGGCAATCAGCGACCAAATGCCTCAAAGAAATTACTCTGACAAGTATCCCTGCCATCAGATCCTGGATTATAGCCTTCTAATTGGTCTCCCTGTCCCCCATCTCCCTCATTCCAATCTTTCTTGTCCACTGCAGTTAGGGGCATCTTTATATAGGCACATCTCATTGAGTCACTTCTTTGATTAAAACCCTTCATTGAAGGCTCATCGAGATTAGAGCAGTCCAGACTCCCTACCCTAGCTCAGGGTAGGGATCACTGACATGATCTGATTCTAGCCCATCATTTCTTTGGCCTTTGTTCCCTGTTCCTGCATCCTTTATTCCAAACATACTGATCCAGTAGAATTCTTTCAAATTTTTCCTGCACTCATGATTCCATGTCTTTGCATGTGCAGTTCCTTCTGCCTGAAACACCCTTCCCTTCACCTGACTAACCCCTGTATCACATCCTCCCAAACCAGTCTCCCACGTGGCTAGACTTGCTTTTCAGACTAGCTTTCTCCTATCGTGGCAAACATTACATGGAATAATAATTGTTCACAAGCTCAGTGAGGGCAGGGTCTTAGGTCTATTGAACTGATTTCTCCCCGGAACCCAGGACAGTATCCAGCGCTGCTTCAAGACTTTGTTGAATGAGTGGGAGTAGACTCTCCGTGAATGGCTGCGATTATCTGCATGATGTGAAGCTTACTTCTTACAAGGTAACACGTCTAGAACATCATCTCTCACCTGGTGTGCTATCTTATCTTTTTTTTTGATTACTAGTGAGTATAATAAGGCTCAATGTTTGCTTGCTATTTTGGTCCTTTTAGAATGTGGGGCAGTGACCAGAGCTCCTGGGGACATCATCAACTCAGTTAATTCGTCAACTAGCCCCCGTTTATTGTACACCTGTGATTGCCCAGCATTGAGCTGGACAGCTGAGCTTTAGAATGCCGACAAAGGTGAAGTGTCTGTGGTACAACAGCTCACAGCTCAGTGCAAAGCAGATGTGCAAATAGATGCTTACAACACCAGGCTATGAGGAAGGATCGATTTCCACAACAGTTCCTTCTATAGGGCAGGGGACTGAGGTGCAGAAATGGGCCATGACTTTCCTGAAGTCACAAGTAGGAAAACTGTACATCCCACCTGCCTCCCCTCGAGATGCCCATGCCATCTTTAGATGGAGGAGAATCTCCCAAGCCACCAGTGTAGAAGCCAGATCCAGTGAAGTCGTTTTTGAGATGGGTAAGCCTGAGTGCGTTTGGAAGCAGGTGAGGTTTAGAGAAGCATCAAAATTAGAGTTAGTGAAAGATACAGTGATTCTGGAGACCAAGAGTCACAAACACTGTGTCTCTGCTCCAGGACCACTGAATGATGTTGGCGAGAAGTTCTCTTAAAATTCCTTATTGTCTGCAGTTTGGAGAAGGCAAGTGTTGAACCACTCATTGCATTCATTCATTCTTTCAACAAATACAAGATATTTAAATGAGCCAGGCAATATGCTAAGTCCTCTGCAGACATTTTCTCATTTAATACACAACCCTTGAATTAAAGCTGATTTTCAGGTATTCTTCTAATTTGCATCCGGGGAACCTGAAGTCAGAAACAAAAAGAACTTGCTAAGGTTGTCAAAATTAATACTAATGATAAGAGTCAGCATTTTGTGGGTCATTTATTGCATGCCCGACAGGGTGCCAAGTTAATACATCAATTTTAATTCTCATGACAAGTTGATGGAATAGGTATCCTTGATAGTCCATTTTACAGATGAGGTGATTGATCTTTCAAAAGGTCAAGGAACTTGCCCAGAGTCAACAGATTGTGCATGATAGAACCAGAATCTTATTCTAAATCTGCTTTAGTCCCTAGCCCAGTACTAATTACTGTGGTCCCCGGACTGCTTACATCAGAATCAGCTGAAACGTATGTAAAATGCAGAATCCCAGGCCCACATGGCCCTCTAGAATCTGAGGGTAAGGTCCAGGAATCAGCATTTGATACAAAGTTTGTAAGTGATTCTTACACTCACTAAAGTTTGAAGACTTTGTTGCCACTCTTCAGGTAGGGACTCAGCAGCATTCAATGAAAAAGAAACTATTCCATTTGACTTTCTCACTCAGTTGATTTGGAAAAACATAATGAAAGGGAGAAAATCAGTGAAACTCTCCCTGGGTCCCAGGAGGGCTGCAAGAAATGTAAAAAATAAAGACGGCAGAGACATTTTGATGCCAATATTCCAGCAGATGTGTTTACGCAAGTTGGTTTGATTACAGGTGCTAAAAATACCCCTTTAAATTTAGGAGCCCAGAACACTTCCCAGTGCTTTACCAAAAAACAGCTTTAAAAAATTTTTAATTCATTCCTTACCCCCGCCTCCTTCAACTAGTTATTAGTATTGATGCTGGAGTTCCAGTTTGTTATCGAGAATTATAATGGCAAATCATGAAGACATTTTCTCTGATTACACAGATTCTCAGT
The DNA here is from genome assembly GCF_023091745.1 of Budorcas taxicolor. Taxonomy (NCBI): domain Eukaryota; kingdom Metazoa; phylum Chordata; class Mammalia; order Artiodactyla; family Bovidae; genus Budorcas; species Budorcas taxicolor. Next base: position 56,302,916 of record NC_068926.1, read on the forward strand.
GTATTTGGCTCCCATCTCCCTGCCAGCCATTCCTCTGAATCAGCAAAGCACCAGCTGTACTCCTTGACTTCCTTGGGGCGGTTGAATACCAGACCTTGACAACTTCCCAAAATAAATTTTTCATCCAGAGGGTTCAGGCTGCACCTCCTTTCCCCAACCACTCTTATTATGATTTTGTACTTTATATCTTTGAATCATAGAATGATTAGCCCTGAGAGGTTCAAAGGCTCAATCCACAGAGAAGGAAACTAAGACACAGAAAGAAGGGGAGTAATTCACTAGAAGTGGCAAAAGCAGGAAATAACGGGGCTGGTCTAGAGCCCCAGGCATCCTGCCCGTGGCATCTTCCCATTACAACAGACTGCTTCTCCTGGAATTCTGATCTCCACCTCGTACTAGCTTGTGATCTTTAACCAAGTTACTAAACCTCTCTGAGCCTCAGTTTTCTCATCTGTAAAATGGGAACAGTAGTGACACTCACCTCAAAGGGCTTTTGTGAAGATTAAATGATTTAATTCATGCAAAGTAGTAAGCACAGTGGCAGGGACACAGTAAACACTCCATAATGGCAGCTATCATCCTCCTTCTCATTATCATCACGCAGTCCACAGCACATGTTGATCCGTGGGTGGTTGTATGCGTGTGTTAGTCACTCAGTCATGTCCGACTCTTTGTGACCCCGTGAACTGTAGCCCACCAGGCTCCTCTGTCCACAGAATTCCCCAGGCAAGAATACTGGAGTGGGTTGCTATTCTCTTCTCCAGGGGCTCTTCCCAACCCAGGGATCAAACCTGGATCTCCAGCAATGCAGATTCTTTATCATCTGAGCCACCAGGGAAGCCCACCAGTGAGTGGTTACTAATACTACAATTTTTTGATCATTTTTTATCTTGCTCATTTTTTAAATAAGAAGAAATAATGCCTTATAAAAAAAACATAAACAAGTGTGCGGTAAATGTCACTTGGATGTTTTATGAACAAACAAGACAAATCCAAAATTACTAACCCCAAGCTTTGACTAACTTAACATTTATTTCACTTGGAGATTAGGGATGCTGACCACTGGCTAACCTTCACATAACCCACCAGCTCCTATGGAAGGGACTCTGGCCTTGATCACTGTTCCTCCTTCAAGACTTACTCAAATGCTCCCTGACCCTGGGGCCTTCCTCCGACCTTCTCTGAGCTTCTCCCACAAGGCTTGGCCTTAGAAAAGACCTTCTCTTTCATCCTATATGGAAATTCATTCTAATTGGTGTGGGCCTTCTAGGACTTCTCCCTTCCAGACCAGTGCTAGACCTCTAGGCCAGTATCTGCACCGAAGACTCCCTGGGGAGTTATTTAAAATTGCCACTCTAGGGCGGGGGCCTGGCATTGATATTTTTTAAAAGCACCTCCCTCCTTCCAGGAATCTATTAGCTTATAGAGTCAGAGACAAGAACTATTGCTTTAAACCATAATAATATATATAATATATTATATATAAAATCACAAAGTAATTAATTTATATGTATATATATATATATGATTTTCTGGCCCACATGACTCAGAGTCCATTGGGAGTAGGTTTTACTTGTCTTCTCATCTGCAGCCTTAACATGGGGATTGCTGCTGCTGCTAAGTTGCTTCAGTCGTGTCCAACTCTGTGCGACCCCAGAGACGGCAGCCCACCAGGCTCCCCCGTCCCTGGGGTTCTCCAGGCAAGAACACTGGAGTGGGTTGCCATTTCCTTCTCCAATGGATGAAAGTGAAAAGTGAAAGTGAAGCCGCTCAGTTGTGTCTGACTCTTAGCGACCCCATGGACTGCAGCCTACCAGGCTCTTCCGTCCATGGGATTTTCCAGGCAAGAGTACTGGAGTGGGGTGCCATTGCCTTCTCCAACGTAGGGATTAACAAGCACTTAATGTTTACTGAATTTGGTGGCAATAACCTTTTACATTGGCTTTCCATGTGACTCAGTGGTAAAGAATCCGCCCCACCAGTCCATGGGGTTGCAAAAGAGTCAGACCCTTAGCAACTAAACAACAACAAACCTTTTATACTAATCACCATGACCCTTGTTGGCTCATAAAGATGGTACTTCTTATCTATTTAATCTCTGAGTCTAAGTTTCCCCATCACTACAACGGGGATGAAAATCATATCTGTTTCTTGGAGCTACTTATGGTGAGCATTGAATGAGATTATGTGAGTGAAGTACCTAGGTGGAGTCAGGAACATCAGAAATGCCCACAAAAATGTGATATTTTTCTTTTCCTTTAACTAGTCTCTCAGCAATAACCTCAGATATGCAGATGACACCACCCTTATGGCAGAAAGTGAAGAGGAACTCAAAAGCTTCTTGATGAAAGTGGAAGAGGAGAGTGAAAAAGTTGGCTTAAAGCTCAACATTCAGAAAACTAAGATCATGGCATCTAGTCCCATCACTTCATGGCAAATAGATGGGGAAATAGTGGAAAAAGTGTCAGACTTTATTTTGGGGGCCTCCAAAATCACTGCAGATGGTGACTGCAGCCATGAAATTAAAAGACGCTTACTCCTTGGAAGGAAAGTTATGACCAACCTAGATAGCATATTGAAAAGCAGAGACATTACTTTGAGAACAAAGGTTCGTCTAGTCAAGGCTACGGTTTTTCCAGTAGTCATGTATGGATGTGAGAATTGGACTGTGAAGAAAGCTGAGCGCTGAAGAATTGATGCTTTTGAAGTGTGGTGTTGGAGAAGACTCTTGAGAGTCCCTTGGAGTGCAAGGAGATCCTACCAGTCCATTCTAAAGGAGATCAGTCCTGGGTGTTCTTTGGAAGGAATGATGCTAAAGCTGAAACTCAAGTACTTTGGCTACCTCATGTGAAGAGTTGACTCATTGGAAAAGACTCTGATGCTGGGAGGGATTGGGGGCAGGAGAAGGGGACGACCGAGGATGAGATGGCTGGATGGCATCAGCGACTCGATGGATGTGAGTTTGAGTGAACTCTGGGAGTTGGTGATGGACAGGGAGGCCTGGCGTGCTGCAATTCATGGGGTCACAAAGAGTCGGACACGACTGAGTGACTGAACTGAACTGAACTGAACTGAGTCTCCCAGCAAGCAGTCAGAGGAAAGGAAGGGAAAAGCAGCAGCAGTGCTCAACCTAGGTGGGAGATGGACACAACACCTGACGCTGTCACACCCTCATCAACAGCATCACTACCAGCAACAGCATTGTTCATAATGAGCCCCAACTCTGGGCAGACTCTTTTTCTCTCAAGCACTTTACATATATTATTTCCTTTAGGCCAATGATAAGCCTATTGAGACAGGCCTGGGACTGGGATTTTTTGCTGCAGTGCTTGAGCAACTACATACAAAGAAACTATAAGGGACTAAAAATAACTGTGTGTACGCACATGTGGGGCAAATTCTGGACAAGACACAAAGAGACCAAAAAGCCCAGTTGCCACTTCTGAAAAACTGGTCAGGGTGTTGGGAGTGAAAGCAGGGTACTGCACATGCCCTCTGCACACACCACCACCAAAGGGTGGGCAAGCCACCTAAGCCACTGCTCCGGCCCAAATCCTCGGTCATACCCCTGCCCTCACCCCATGTAAGGAACACGCTTGCACCTTGCTCAGGAGCGAGTGAGCAGACCTGTTACTTGTCCTCGTTCCTTTTGCTATAGCAGGGGCCCCAGTAAACCTTTGCCTGAATTTCCTGTCTGGCTTATGATCAATTTCTATTGATTAAGGAGACTAAGAACTCTGGTTGGTAACATTATAAGGTAGGTATTACTATGCTGGTTTTTAAATGAGAAAATGAAGGCTCCCAAAGGTTATTCAACTTGACCAAGGTGACACAATTAAGTAGTCATGCCAGCATCAAACCCAATGTTTTTAACCACCTTCCTCATGTTCATCAGTGCACTTGCCGATTTTTCAAAGACAGGCAATTCATTTTGCAAACCAGCTCCCGGTTCCTGGAGTGTCACATTCTTTCCTTCTTTGTGTGCCCAGCTGAGATGACACATTCCTCCTATCTCATGTGTTTGTTCAGATCACCAGACAATGAACAAATTGGCTGTTACCTGTTTTCACTTTTCATTTCTTTGTTCTCCTTTGGAGGCAATGATGATTGTGGACACTTTTGAATCCATCTGAGCTAGATTCAAATCAGAACTCTAACTCTGTGACTCTGGAGCAAATGTCTTAAATTAGCTGAGGCTCAGTTACTCCTTCTGTACAATGGAGCTAAGACTAGGTGCCAACTCACAGGGCACTGGTAAGGATTAGATGAGATGATGCATGCAAAGTGCCTTGAACCTAACGAGGGCTTAAGATGAGCTAGTAAGTGGCAGTAACAATAGTTGTGGTTCCTCTTCAGAGAAGATGGTCTAGAAGCCCAGAGGCCGGCCACCTGCCTGCAACCAGAGCAGACTGGCTGACTGCCTGCGTCCTGGAGATGTCCAAAATCTCCGTTCAATTACCTCCATCTGTGGGTAAAACAGTCCCTGTGTAATGGACTGATTAATCTCCTTATCGCATGAAGCACACAGTGTAATTACATCAGAGAATTCAGATCCCCAAGCGCAACATCAATCAACTCAGAGAGGGCAACTTCACCCTCCCTTCCCTAACAGCCTGGGGAAAAATAATATGTCTTCGTCTCTGCCTCCCTTGCTCCTTCTTCCCTCTGATGTGAGGTTGGGACTAAGAATGCCTGTGTCAAAAGCTGCCTGGGGAGCAAATAGGGAAGGAAGGTAAGGCGAGGGGACATCTTTTGGGGGTTATTACTTCTTGGGTTCTACAAAAGCTGTCACTCCCACACCCCTTGTAAGTTGCTACTTGAGTTTGGACTGAATAAATATGGAGGTGGGATGGGGAGAAGAAGCCCCACTTAAAAACAAAAAAAAGGATAGCTGGACATAACAGTAAAAACAACTATTCATGGTTGTCTTTTTATTGAACCCTAACTATTTAGCCTTTTAGATAAAAGGTTATCTCCTTTTGTCTCCTAATAACCTTGTGAGGTAGGTGCTCTTATTAGTCCACAGAATGTAGATGAAAAAACCAAGGCTTGGAAAAGTAAGTGGCAGAGCCAGGGATCAAAAGCTGCTGAGTTGAACTCTGAAACACAAGCTCCTGTTCCCAACCAGAAGCTCTGGGTCTGCACCAGAGGACACCTAGTGCCTCACTTCCCTCACCAAGAGTGTAACTCAACCACCCTCATCCCTTTATTTCTCACCTGAAACTCAGCCATCCACTCATCAAATAAGTTAAAAGCATTAGCTATGTGCTGGATACTGGCCAGGTCCCAGAAGGGCAAAGATCTATACACTTGGAGCCCACTCTCAAGGTGATCTCAGTCTGATGGAGAGGCTGCATGCCCACATCTTCATTGAGAAGTATTGATGGTCACAACACCATGGACGAAGCTCGCAGACATTGCTTTGCAGAAGAAGCCAGATATAAAAGATGGAGGTGGCCCAGAGTATTTTTCTGTTTCTATGAAGTTCTAGATCAGGCAAATCTAACCTATCAGGAAAAGTCATCAGGATGGTCATGACCTTTGGAAGCTGGGAACTAAGGAGAGACGTGAAGGAATTTTCTTGGTGGATATATAGGTTTCAAAGGTGTGTGTATTTGTGAAAACTCATTGAATTGTACACTAAGATTTGTGCATTTCATTGTTTGTTACTTTCTTGGGCTCCAGAATCACTGCAGATGGTGACTGCAGCCATGAAATTAAAAGACGCTTGCTCTTGAAAGAAAAACTATGACCAACCTAGACAGTATATTAAAAAGCAGAGATATTACTTTGCCAGCAAAGGTCCATTTGGTCAAAGCTATGGTTTTTCCAGTAGTCATGTATGGATGTGAGAGCTGGACCATAAAGAAAGCTGAGTGCTGAAGAAGTGATGCTTTTGAACTGGGGTGTTGGAGAAGACTCTTGAGAGTCCCTTGGACTGCAAGGAGATCAAACCAGTCAATCCTAAAGGAAATCAGTCCTGACTATTCATTGGAAGGGCTGATGCTGAAGCTGCAGCTCCAATACTTTGTTCACCTGATTGGAAGAACTGACTCGTTGAAAAAGACCCTGCTTCTGGGAAAGAGTGAAGGCAAGAAGAGAAGGGGATGGCAGAGGATGAGATGGTTGGATGCCATCACCAACTTGATGGATATGAGTTTGAGCAGTCTCCAGGAGCTGGTGATGGGACAGGGAAGCCTGATGTGCTGCAGTCCATGGGGTCACAAAGAGTTGGACACAACTGAGCAACTGAACTGAACTGAACCTCTCCCTAAAAAGTACTGTGAACAAATATCAAAAAATAACAATGGTGGCAGCCATTTGTTGTGTTTAGTATGTGCTGAGCCTTTATGAGCATTAATACGTTTAATACTCAGAACAGCATTACTGAGGCTCATAGAGGGTAAGCAACTTGCCCAGGATTACACAGCTAAGGAAGGCCAGAGCCAGTATTCCAAGCCAGACCTGTTGCTGACACATAAATCTGTGCTTCCAACCACTAAGCTATGCTGCCTTCCCTTTGTCATAGTGCTTTCCCGTTTGTAGACTTGGTGGCTACCTAAAATATCCCCACATGAGACAGATTAAAATGGAGCTCTTCCGTTTGCAGCAGGGAAGGGTAATTTGGGTACCTGACTGCTCAACCTTCTTTGTGTCCTTCAAGGTGAGCTCAGAGATAGCTCCACAGAATACAATTTGGAAACTACTGACAGAGGTGGATGCTCAGGCTTCTCAGCTCTTAAATATGAGGAATCGATGACTCTGAAGGCTGTGGTCTGTCTTGTCTCCAACTGAATCCCCAGTGCCTAGAATACTGCTCTGGTCCAATAAACAGATGAACAGACAGGTGATTCAAAAGTCAAGTCCCTTGTTGGGCAGGTAGAAAGAAGCCAGGTATTTTTTATCCTCCCCTGTTTGAAGAAGCTCCTGGAGGGAAGAAGCCTGTTTTGCTTGTGCTGCATGGTACCTTCCAACACTCAAATTCGTGGCCATTTCAAAATCAGGTGTTTCATGTACAAATTTCAATTTTAAGAAAGATCAACACTGGAGATGAGGGACTTGCTCTCTCAAGGCACCATCAGGCAGATGTAGGCAGCAGCAACCTCCTAACTCATCTCAGTCCCCACCTGTTATCCTCAAAAGTATTGGGAGTCCACAGAGCTGGTCACACCTGGGTCCAGCCTTGCTGGGCATCCATAACTTGGGAGACAGTTGGTAATCTGTTGGTGGCTTTCTATTTCTGGCACCTTCTAAGAAATAACTGGTCTGTATGAGGCTGGCCCAGAAAACCAAAGTCCACCCTTTCTCTTCCAGGCGAGAAGAGACAAGGTGACTTCACATCTCATTGGCTGGGGGTGCTCCAGAAATTGCCCACATGAATCCACCCCCATGTCCTCATTCCCCGGTAGGAAAAAAGCAACAACCAGCCTCCCACTTTCTCCCTTCTCATGCAGGACTCTGTTCTCAGGCTCCAAAACGCAGGCTCAGCCCCAGTCAGGCTAGGGGAGTGTCATGAAGCAGACACGGTGATCTCCAGCTGCTGGGATTATATTTCAATCATGGAAATCCATGGTTCTCAAATGTGCATCAACAGCCCCTTGCTGATCTGGCTCCTTCAGAATCAGGGAAGGCACTTTCTGTAAATACAGATTCCTGGGTCCTGCCCTTGGGAACGCTGATCTAAGAGGTCATGGTGGTGAAGGGATTGACTCCAGTATTTATATATATATATACAGAAAACTCTTCAGGCTGGTGATTCTAGTGCCCAGCCAGGGGTGGGAGCCATAGATAACAGGCTAAGCCACTCTGTGTTCCACTTGCTCTGCCTTCCATCTCTTTAAATGTTGACTTTTCTATTTGGGGCTCTCCTGTTTCTATTTTTGCCTCACCTTGAACTTCTCCCAAAGGAGATTTCCCTAAGCCTGATGGCTCCTTCCCTGGTTTTCTCCCACAGCTTACCTGAATTATAACCTTTGGCCTTAGCTTGGACCTCCTCCTTTCCCCCAGTTCCCAGGCAGAAAAAACACACCCCAGAACAGGATCTTTGGGAGGTGGCATTGCCCTCACCCACCATAAGCCTTGCATGGGAATTTCTTGCCCCTTCTCCCCACCATGGCCTCCTCTCCATTTCTAAGCCTTGTCTTCCTTTTAGGATCAGTTAATGGGAACAAGTGCCATTTTATCTCTTGGTTTTGGAAATCCATCAGCTGTTCCAGACACCTCCATGGCAGGTACTTGGAAGAAGTCAGTCCTGAGCAAGAGCAATAGAAGCCCCGTGGCAAGCCGTGTGTGGATTACTGTGCCCAGGGGTCCACGTGGGTGGGAAGATAAATATCTAAAACTCCCATAGCCATGGAAACAGCGGCACTTCAAGGTGATTTTTGCACATACAAAAGGAAAAGACAGTGGAGTTTGGATGACGGCCCTACCCCAACTGTAGCTACCTAGTCTTTCTGTTTGTAAAAGGGGCCCGTTTAGAAAGGGAAGGGAAGGAGAAAGAAGCAGGATATATGATTTGGCTGTGGGATAAGCAATCTGCACAAAGCCTGCTTTTTCTCTCTTTTTGTCCTCCACCTCCCAGGCTGGATCACAATAGTGATGATGGCAGTGATGATGATGATGACAACTAACAGGTATTCAGGGCTAGCTATGAGCTGGCTCAAGTCAGGCACTGTTCTGCCGGCTCTGTCCGCATTTACTCCTTGCAGCAGCTGTGACAAAGGTCCTGTGTAACCATCACTGATTACAGAGCAGAAAACCGAGGCAAGGGGAAGTTCCAAAACTTGGCCAAGCTCACCAAGCAGCGGGAGGAGGTAGAAGAGACAAGCACTTCTCAGTCTGAATCTGAAGACTGACATTAAACAACAAGCTGTGCTGGCTCTGGTCATCCTAGGCCCTGTCCCCACTTGGACATCCCTGGTGGACTCATATTTTGTGAACATCTGCTAGGTAAGGTGTGTGCCACCAGCCACTTGCAGAACTTGAAATACAGCCAGGGAGGCCAGATTTAATAAAAACGGGCCCTAGAATGCCAGGCACTGTGCCAAGAGATTTACAGCAGACCTCATTTAATCTCTCAGCTACTCTACCACCCAATCTTACAGGCAAGGACACTGAGGTTCAGAGGGATTAACTCACATGATCCAAGTCACACAGGACGTGATGGAGGGGCTGGGATTCAAATCCATGCTTGCTGGCTTCTAGAACTCAAGCTCTGACCCAACAGATTCATGAAAAGGGAACAAACCATACTAGGGTAGTTTGTGCGTGCTCAGTTGCTAAGTTGTGTCCAACTTTCGTGACCCCATGGACTGTAGCCCACTAGGCTCCTCTCTCCATGGGATTTCCCAGGCAAGAATACTGGATTGGGTTGCCATTTCCTTCTCCAGGGGATCTTCCCAACCCAGGGATCAAACCCATGTCTCCTGCATTGGCAGGAGGATCCTTTACCCCTTCTGCCACCTGGGAAGCCTCCACAATAAGCTATAGCACGATGAAAAATACTGGGTTCCTGTGTCTTATTTGTACAAATGTTTACTGAGCACCTGCTATGTGCCAGGCATAGTACTAGGCACTGAGGATAGGATGTTGAGAAAATCTGCCTTCGTGGAGATTACAGTCAAGTGAAAAAGGCAAAAAGGTATATGATTAAACAGAAGAACTAGGAAGGAAATGACCAGTTGTGGGTGGACATGAGGTAGTGGGGCCAGAGCAGAAATGAGTGAGCTAGACAAGATGAGGGGAGATGGGCAGGGCATGCAAGAGCTGACTCTGCAGAACCTGATAGGCAGTGAGTATTGTTTGGACTTGATTCTGAGAGCAGTGGAGAGCTCTTGATGGGGATTAGGCAGGAGAGGGACATGGTCAGCTCTGCTCTTTGGAAAGACCTTTCTGGCATCAGTCTATTATGATCTTACAAATACGTATGTATGAACACACATATGAGTGTGTGGAGTAGGGGCCAGAGCCACTGGTAGGAGAGCAAGGAGAAGGACCTGGCAGGGATGTTAAGAGATGATGGTGGGCTGAGGAAGGAGGAAGGGACTGTGTCACTTGTTCCCTGGCAGGCATTCCGTCCCTGAATCCAATCCATGCTGCTAGTCACAAGCAACCTCAGGTGAGGGGTGTGGAGGATTTAGTGTAAACGCATCCCTCAACTTGAGGAGGCAACATTTCTACACTGGACCAGTGGGCCTCAAGCTTAAGCATGCCTCAGAAGCACTTTTGGGGCTTGTGATGGCTCAGGTATCTGGTCCCACTCCCAGAGTTCCTAATTTGGTCATCTGGCCTGGGACCCAACAATGTACATTTAGGACAAGCTCCCAGGGGATATTGCTTCTGTTGAGAGTGGGGCCACATTTTGAGAACTAGTAGTATAGAGTTAAAAAGGCACCAGTTTGCAGCTATATTCACTCAGGGCTGAATCCAGTATCTGCCTCTAATTAACCTAGGTGGTACTGGACTATCTTTCCAACATTCAGTTCTCTTCATCCATAAAATGGAACCAGTAATATCAACACTGTGAGTTCGTTGTATATTTACAGTAAATCAGGTAAAAAGCTTATTATAGTATTTGTCACATAAAAGGGGCTTAATAAATAGCAACCACTGTTACTGTTACTACTCAGACAAAAAGATCAAACCAACACTTAGCTAGTGACACATTAGGACTGGGACTAAAAGTAATACCTTCAATGAGCACACAAAACCTGGGGCCACTAAAGTGACAAGCAGCTAATATCAGCGAATAACAAAACTTTAGCAACACATATTAGAGGTTATTCTTTGCCAAACAAGATACCAAAGGCAGCCAGGAAACAGATATCTTCATGGCTGTTAAATCAACTTGTCTATTTATCTGTCTCAGTTCAGTTCAGACTCTTTGCCACCCCATGGACTACAGTCACCAGGCTTCCCTGTCCTTCACCAAATCCTGGAGATTGCTCAAACTCATGTCCATCAAGTCAGTGATGCCATCCAACCATCTCATCCTCTGTTGTCCCCTTCTCTTCCTGCCTTCAATCTTTCCCAGCAACAGGATCTTTTCCAGTGAGTCAGTTCTTCTCATAAGGTGGACAAAGTATTGGAGTTTCAGCTTCAGCATCAGTCCTTCCAAAGAATATTCAGGACTGATTGCCTTTAGGATGACTGGTTTGATCAACTTGCAGTCCAAGGGACGCTTAAGAGTCTTTTCCAACATAACAGTTCAAAAACGTCAATTCTTCATTGCTCAGCTTTCTTTATGGTCCAACTCTCACATCCATACATAACTACTGGAAAAACAATAGCTTTGACTATATGGACCATTGTCATCAAAGTAATGTCTCTGCTTTTTAATATGCTGTCTAAGTTGGTCACAGCTTTTCTTCCAAGAAGCAAGTGTCTTTTAATTTCATGGCTGCAGTCACCATCTGCAGTGATTTTGGAGTCCAGGAAAATGAAGTCTGTCACTGTTTCCATTGTTTCCCCATCTATTTGCCATGAAGTGATGGGACTGGATGCCATGATCTTAGTTTGTTGATTGTTGAGCTTTAAGTCAGCTTTTTCACTCTCCTCTTTCACTTTCATCAAGAGGCTCTTCAGTTCCTCTTTGCTTTCTGCCAGGGTGGTGTCATCTGCATATCTGAGGTTATTGATATTTCTCCTGGCAATCTTGATTCCAGCTTGTGCTTCATCCAGCCTGGCATTTCATATGATGTACTCTGCACATAAGTTAAATAAACAGGGTGACAATATATAGCCTTGACGTACTCCTTTCCCGATTTGGAACCAGTTCGTTGTTTCGTGTCCGGTTCTAACTGTTGCTTCTTGACCTGCATACAGATTTCTCAGGAGGCAGGTCAGGTGGTCTGGTATTCACATCTCTTTCAGAATTTTCCACAGTTTGTTGTGGTCCACACAGTCAAAGGCTTTGGCATAGTCAATAAAGCAGAAATAGATGTTTTTTTGGAATTCCTTTTCCACGATCCAACAGATGTTGGCAATTTGATCTCTGGTTTCTCTGCCTTTTCTAAATCCAGCTTGAACATCTGGAAGTTCTCGGTTCATGTATTGCTGAAGCCTGGCTTGGAGAATTTTGATCATTACTTTCCTAGAATGTGAGATGAATGCAATTGTGTGGTAGTTTGAACATTCTTTGGCATTGCCCTTCTTTGAGATTGAAATGAAAACTGACCTTTTCTAGTCCTGTGGCCACTGCTGAGTTTTCCAAATTTGCTGGCATAGTGAGTGCATCACTTTAACAGCATCATCTTTTAGGATTTGAAACAGCTCAGCTGGAATTCCATCACCTCCACTAGCTTTGATGGTAGCAGTGTTTCCTGAGGCCTACTTGACTTCACACTCCAGGATGTCTGGCTCTAGGTAAGTGATCACACCACTGTGCTTATCTGGATCATTAAGATCTTTTTTGTATAGTTCAGAGCTTCCCTCCTAATTCAGTTGGTAAAGAATCTGCCTACCTTGCAGGAGACCCGGGTTTGATCCCTGGGTCAGGAAGATCCCCTGGAGAAGGAAATGGCAACTCATTCCAATATCCTTACCTGGAAAATCCCATGGACAGAGAAGCTTGGTGGGCTGTAGTCCATGGGGTCGCAAAAAGTTGGGCATGACTAAGTGACTAACATTTTCACTTTCACTTTTTATGTGTACTCTTGCCACCTTTTCTTAATATCTTCTGCTTCTGTTAGGATCATACCGTTTCTGTCTTTTATTGTGCTCATCTTTGCATGAAATGTTCCCTTGTTATCTCTAATTTTCTTGAAGAGATCTCTAGTCTTTCCCATTCTATTGTTTTCCTCTATTTCTTTGCACTGATCACTGACGAAGACTTTCTTATCTCTCCTTGCTATTCTTTAGAACTCTGCATTCAGATGGGTATATCTTTTCTTTTCTCCTTTGCCTTTAGCTTCTCTTCTTTTCTCAGCTGTTTATCTGTCTATTAAATCAGAAATTCTTTCATTTTTCCATTCATCATCCATCCAGACAGCTGCTTACCCATAGATTTTTATAAAGCCATATTTTGGGCAAAAAACTATCCTAGGTACTATAAAGTTCAATGAACAAGACCCTTGGTCAAGTGGGCCTAGCATTTGTGCCCTCTGGCATTCTAATTGGCTCCTGCTTCCATATTTTATCCAAGGACTTTGACTTACCCAGAGCAGTGTACATCTTGGTGAAGGTAGGCAGGCAGCAGGAAAGAAAAAAAAAAAAAAAAAGAAGAACAGCAAGTCCTCAACTAACATGAAAACCAAAGAAGTGAGAGGGTTAAGAGTTAAGTCTCCAGAGACAGATCTGAGATATAGTCCTGCTTGCTGGCCCTACCACTTATCAGCTGATGACCTAGGATAAGTAACCTTTGTGAGCCTCAATTTTTCTCTCTAGAAAAAAATGGGAGTGTAAATAGTGCCCATTTCATGGGTGCCTGTGAGATAATATATAACATATATAAAGAGGTTGGCATGATTCCTAGTATATATTCGTCAAATGCTAAACAAATCAACTATTACTGTTTGCAGTAGAGCAGGAAACATAAGGTTCAATGGGGGCAATTTGCTCAGATCAATGTCTTCATTATCAGTTGAAGTCAGACTTGGCTTGGGGTTTTCCTTGAGAACTTCTTCCCCCAACCATCAAGAGAAAAGAAAAGAGCATCCCCCCCAACCCTTTTCCACAAATTTCTGCCTGATAAATCAGTATCTGGTTTGAGGAACACAAAAGAAAAGCACTTATCATGTCTGATATTGGAAAGCACTTTCTGCATCCCCTTCTTACTTTACCCCAACAAAAACCTAAGCTTTAAATAAGCTAAGTTTTCTTTGCATCATTTTAAGAAGAAGAAAACAAGCCCAGGGAAGTTAAGTACCTTACCAAAGGTCACACAGCAAATTAAAAGCTGGACTCTGGCTAGTTTTCCTATATCTTCTTTCCACAACACCACACGACAACTTGAGTTCACTTTCTTGGTTTTACTCCTTTTAATAAATAGGAAACCAGAGGACTTTGGCTGACTCCTCTTTTTTTTTTTAATACTCTAATACCATCATTGGAAAAAAATGTGTATGTATGCATTTTTGGCTACTGTGAATTATTAATGACAATCCCTTTAGTGTGTCAATTCCATTCCTTTGTTCAAAACATTCCTTTTGGCATTGGCAACAGCACTGAGATAAATAGTTTATTTGCCAATAACATAGCTTGTTAAATTTTAATCAAATAGAGTATTGTAAGCACGTAGTTACTGGGATATACCCCTTGGGAATGAGAGAGATCACTTTAGAAATGAATTAATAATGGAGCCTTTGGAAACCAAAATGAAATGGCCAATGGAGCCTTGAAGTGAATTATCCCTATTTAAGCTGTAAATCAATGGAGTTGGGTATCACCCTACTCCCATTAAAATTTCCTTGTTAACTATTTTCGGAAGATAATAGGAACAACCCAACGTGTGGGTGTTGCTTTGCTTCTTGTTTTCTTTTGAAAAGCATGAGCTCTTCTTATGATGTTTTGAGCATGTTGTCCAATATCCTCATATGTTAAATCCTGGGGATCTGATGTTCTGGCTTTAGGAATGGAGACAGGAGGCCACACCCATGACTTCCATTAATTTCTCTCTCTCTCTTTGTCCTCTTCATGCTCAAGAAAACAAGAAGTCACATTTGGTGTGTGATGATGCTCTTGTCACCAGGAGGATGGAACTATTGAGTTGTTTCTGTTTTTGGAAAGGGTTTTAGACAGAACCTTTTATTCTTACTTGTATATCCCCCTATGGATCAATGGCTAGCACTTGGGAAATGATTATACGGTAATTTTTAGGACTGTTAACTAATATTTAAATTCTTTATTCAGGGATGCAGTAGGATTGTACCTACCTTTCCCTTTAAATTTAGGCATGATGCCATGACTTGCTTTGACTGATAAAGTGTGAAAGGAATTGATATGTGTAACTTCTAAATAGAAACCTTTAAAGGCAAGTGTGAAATTCACAGTTTTCTCTTTCCCCTTGCCCTAGTAACTACAGACTTTTCAAATGGCAGAAGTTCATTTGGCCTGGGCTCTTGAGAAAGGACAGCATGAGCAGAGATTCCTGTCAACCCACGGTGAACATGTAGGATGAGCATGAAAAGAAACCTTTGTTGTCTTAGGTCTCTGGCATTTGGGGGTTGGTTGCTACTTCAGCATAATCTTTACTGATAGATGTAGGATGGAGTCTCATGCATACATTACCATGGGTTTATATCATGCATTTATGCACACATTTATTTTACATGTATTTATGACCATAAGCTCTAATCCAGGACTTCTAGTTCTTTTAGGGGAAAGAGAATATGACTTGTCCATCTTTGAACATCCGTTGCCTAGCAGAGTGCCAACTGTTTAGTGGATGCCAGCAGTGTTTTCTGAAGTAATGGTTTAGAAACATGGCAGCATAATCTCTGGGGTTAAATGGCTGAAATGATGATGATACCACTGCTGTTGCTGCTGATGGTGGTGGCGGTGGTCGTGGTGGCAGCAACCACCTTAGTGATGATACTAGCACCCAGTGAAGGTTTACTATGTGCCTAGCCCTATGCCAAATAAGCTGACAAGCAATATATTATTCAGTTCTTACAGTAGCCCTTAAGTTAAATATTCATGTTATCTTGATTATGTGTATGAGAAAGCAGTGCCATGAGGTAGGTAATTGAATGATGCCATTAATAAGTGGCAGAACTGGGAGTCAAACCCAGATATACCTATCCCATAGATCTTCAATGAAAGTGGGAGATTTGGTTTTTGAGGACATTTGACAATGTCTGGAGACACTTTTGGTTATCACAACTGGGAAACAGAATAGGCATTTGGTGGATGTAATCCAGAGATGCTCCAAACATCCTACAATGCACAGGGAAGATCCCCAAATGAACTATCCAGCCCAAAATGCCAATAGTGTCAAGAAACATTTATATATTCTTATAAGTCTCTTAACCACTAAGTTACACTGTCTCCAAATCTACCTCTTCAGAAATCAGGGAAACAAAAGCTTAGAGATTCCCACCTCATCCTCCTGAAGACTTACTGGAAATAAATATATGTGTTTCTGACCTAATTACATTACAAAACACAGATTATATACAACTTTTTAGGAGCACACATTTTCCAAAAAGTGAGAGATGCCTGAAAGGTGTGTAACTAGTAACTTCAATAGGTAAGCATGGCTGGAATTGCAGCCAGGTAGTGGTTCAGGGTTGAATTCCCCACACACTTAAGTCCTTTAATCAGTGCCCGCTGTCCTTGGTGCTGAACCACTGTCAGGCTCTCACGGACATGAATCAGCAAAGCCCCTGGGTTTGAGCGGAAGTTCTGACCACGCTCCCGAGTGCTCACACAGGGCTACACCTTTTTCCTTTTCTAGCCTCCCTATTTCAAGGACATTCTGCCCCCACCTTTGGAACAAGTTAATTAGCATGCAGGAAACTGCTATTTTTGAGTCCATCTTGAAGAATTTTCGGTCTGGGGCTTGACAGGGTGGTGATTATTTTCCTTATATTATTCATTCCTTCAACCTTCAAGGACTTTTCTGCCAATGAGTACACAGCTCTGCCACACATGCTGATGTGCACGCACACACACACTCTCCACAATAAGAGGTGCTGAGAGGGAACATGCATGCTCAGATGACATCAGGAAGTAGGGAGTCTGAAAGGATGAGGTTGGGAAGTGAAGTGACAGAATATAGGGCTTCACGATTAAAACAAACAAACAAACAAACAAAAAACAACTAGCCAGTGACTAGGATTTTGTTGCCAGGTGAGGATTATGTTTCTTCCTCCCTTCTTAGACTACAGGACTTATAATGTTGATAAAATGCTTTATAAGAGTATGAGTTAACATTGAAACATGTATATTATCATATGTGAAACAGATCGCCAGTCCAGGTTCAATGCATGTGACAGGGTGCTCAGGGCTGGTGCACTGGGATGACCCAGAGGGATGGGATGGGGAGGGAGGTGGGAGGGGAGGGTTCAGGATGGGGAACACATGTAAATGGCTGATTCACATCAATGTATGGCAAAAACCACTACAATATTGTAGAGTAATCAGCTTCCAATTAAAATAAAATTAAAAAAAAAGAGTAGGAGTGAGCTGATGTCATCCCAGAAGCCTGTCTTTGAAGGTCATTATGTCCTTCAGGAAGTTGGAGGTCCTGGAATGTGAGATGCATAGACGAGTAGTTTTCTGAAGCACAGGATGGAATGGAAAATTGATTGTTAAGGAGCTGAAGTCCTGGTCCTCATTTTTATGCTCTTTGGGCTATTCTTTGGAGGGACTCCAGTCAAAAATGTTATAGACAACGCATGGAGGAAGTTGACTAAGTCCCAATCAGCTAACTTTGACCTCATTTTCTCAGTCTCTGCTAAAACACCTTGATGCTGCTGCTAAGTCACTTCAGTCATGTCCAACTCTGTGTAGCCCACCAGGCTCCCCCGTCCCTAGGATTCCCCAGGCAAGAACACTGGAGTGGGTTGCCATTTCCTTCTCCAATGCATGAAAGTGAAAAGTGAAAGTGAAGTCGCCGACCCTTAGCGACCCCATGGACTGCAGCCTACCAGGTTCCTCTGTCCATGGGATTTTCTACCTTAGGGCCTGAGAAATTCTGCCTTGTGCAGGTTTCAAAATATAGGAGGAGTGATTCTGCCGTTTGAATGTGTGTGTGTGTGCGCACATGCCAAACACAGATAAAATTACAGAACATTTGCAGAGCTCTGACCCCTGTGAAGAATATCTGAGGTACAGAAAGGTCATCAGAGACTTTGGATAAGAGGATGCGCGTGTATGAGTCTACACGTATGTGCTTATAGTGCACACACACATACAGTTATCTGTGTTAGTAGAATGTGGGAATGTGTGCATGGATAACTGTGAGAATGTCCATCCATGTTTAGCAGTGTAGGATGGGAGTGTCATATCAACAGTAATTTCTCCTTTGGCTCCACA
This sequence comes from Budorcas taxicolor, assembly GCF_023091745.1. Lineage (NCBI taxonomy): Eukaryota > Metazoa > Chordata > Mammalia > Artiodactyla > Bovidae > Budorcas > Budorcas taxicolor. The sequence continues at coordinate 56,320,892 of NC_068926.1, forward strand.
GTTCTTCTGGGCATTTTTTTTTTTAACTTCGTTTTTGCTGTTTTGTCCATTTGTCCATTGAGGTGGTTAACTCCAGGGGAAAGGGGTTTTTGCACCATGGGCTAATATGAGGAATGTTCTCAGGTCCCAGTCATCTTAGATTCTATTTTGTTCTCCTTTGAAACAGTGGCAGACTTTATTTTTGGGGGCTCCAAAATCACTGCAGATGGTGACTGCATCCATGAAATTAAAAGACACTTACTCCTTGGAAGAAAAGTTATGACCAACCTAGACAGCATATTAAAAAGCAGAGACATTAATTACTTTGCCGACAAAAGTCCATCTAGTCAAGGCTATGGGTTTTCCAGTAGTCATGTATGGATGTGTGGACCATAAAGAAAGCTGAGCACCAAAGAACTGATGCTTTTGAACTGTGGTATTGGAGAAGACTCTTGAGAGTCCCTTGGACTATAGTTTGATCAAGCCAGTCCATCCTAAAGGAAATCAGTCCTGAATATTCATTGGAAGGACTGATGGTGAAGCTGCACCTCCAATACTTTGGCCACCTAATGTGAAGAACTGACTCACTGGAAAAGATCCTGTTGCTGGGAAAGATTGAAGGTGGGAGGAGAAGGGGATGACAGAGAATGAGATGGCTGGATGGCATCACCGACTCAATGGACATTAGTTTAAGTAAACTCTGGGAGTTGATGATTGACAGGAAGGCCTGGCATGCTGCAGTCCATGGGATCACAAGACTGAGTGACTGAACTGAACTGAAACTCATAGAATCTCAAAGCTGAAAGCACATCCAATCACTTCAGTTTATAGATGAAGAAGCTGAGGTGCAGAAAAGTGAGTAAAATCTATACAAAATCACATAGTAATCAGAGTCAGTGGCTAGACTAAGCCCACCACAGGCTCCTTCCACTCTCCTACTCATGCTTCTTCAGCACCGGGGGATTGGATTGGCATCAAGAGGAGAACTTACTTATAATCCTGTCAGCTCAAGTCTCCATCCAATCCCCAGCATGAAGGGACCTTGCACCCTCTTTGTATTCCCTAGATATGCTGAACAATTCTGTCTTGGAGTCTGGCCTGCTCTGGCTACCAGGATCTGAGCTGATAGTGGGCAAAGATCTCCTGGGAGAAATATCCAGAAAAGAGGTCAAGAACCTGGTTGGCATTGACATGAGACATATAGAATTTGTGTCTCCCCAATGCCTTTAAGATACCAACATGTCCCTGTGATGCTCAGGAGAATCCAATCCCTCCCTATACCTTCCCAGCTCCCTCTCTTTCAGTTCCCAACTTGCATTCACTCTCTAGCTGGGGTTGCATTTCCCAAGATGGGCCAGGTTCTCTCTCACCTCAATTCTCCCCACACATTGTGAACAGCTTCCACTATTCATCTCCTTTTTCCTGGCTACTCTTGATTATATCTCAAGTTTGTCCTAATCATTTCCACCTCTGGAAGGTTTCTGTGGCTCCACACATCCCTGATAAGTGTTCCTCTCTGTCACCCTATCACCGAGGGAGAAAGAAACAGGGAAATTCTTATCTGGTACCTGTCTCTGGCCGCTCAGCCTTGTAGCTGCAGAGTCTTACTAAATGCCTGTCAGAATGAATGAATGAACAAATAAACAAACAAACATCCTTCTGAGTCTCTTCAACAGAGTGGCAAGGGACTGAGTGTGAAGTAGAAAACCTGGGGAGCATGTGGAGAAGAGGACACTTAATTGGTAGAATAAATGTTTCTTAAGCCAAGACCCAAATGGAAATGATTTCAGGGCTGAGGACTACCCCAGAGGCTCTGAAATGTTGCTCTGTTATTCACAGGCCTTGTGTTTGCTGGGCACGCAGGAGGGCCGGGCAGAGGTGTCTCCAGCTAAATAGCTGCAATCTAGGGAGACGTAATTGCAGGATTTGAAGGCAACTTTTCCATGTCTGGCTCTGCTCAGGGGAAAGAGTGATCACAGGCCTCTCAACTGGAGAGCCTGCCAAGTATCAGACAGCTGCAGGTGGGGTGGATGACACTGAATTTGGCTGCCATGGGCAAGGCCAACCTTAGACAGTAGGTGAAGGGTGTTAAGGGGACAAAGCCTATGGAAGAAAAAGATAGGAGGGACGAAGACAAAGGCAGAGGAATGGAGTTACAGGGTGTGCTCCAGGAGAGGCAGTAGCTGGCTGGTCTCCAACACTAGGGATAATCCGAAAAGATAGGGAGAGGAGAGAGATTTCTGACAGCAACTCATGATTTTGAGGAATGCGCATGTCATTATTTCTGGAAATTTATTTTATGATGGACCCTCCTCAACAGAAGAGCTATACAAAGGACAAGATAACCAATGGGTTATGACCTTGGGTTTTTAATTCAAGCTACCTAGATTTTGTTAATAATTCTAGCTTTTCTATCTATGGGCTGAATGACCTAATTAAGTTATTGTGGCTCAGATGGTAAAGCATCTGCCTGCAGTGCGGGAGACCCGGGTTCGATCCCTGGGTTGGGAAGATCCCCTGGAGAAGGAAATGGCAACCCACTCCAGTACTCTTGCCTGGAAAATTCCATGGACTGAGAGGCTCCTCAGAGCCTGGTAGGCTACAGTCCATGGGGTCACAAAGAGTCGGACACGACTGAGCGACTTCACTTCACTTCAAGCCTCTACCTGCTCCACTGTAGAATGAGTACACCATTCTACACCAGCGTCAGGGAGTATCTGTCTCATTGTTGTTGTTGTTGAGTTGCTCAGTTGTGTCCGACTCCTTGAGACCCCATGGCTGCAGCATGCCAGCCTTCCCTGTCCTTCACCATCTCCTGGAGTTTGCTCAAACTCATGTCCATAGACGTGGTGATGCCGTCCAATCAGCTCATCTGTGTCATTCCCTTCTCCTCCTGTCTTCAATCTTTCCCAGCATCAGGGCCTTTTCTAATGAGTCAGCTCTTCACATCAGATGGCCAACATATTGGAGCTTCAGCTTCAGCATCAGTCCTCCCAATGAACATTCAGGATTGATTTTCTTAAGGATTTGACTGATTTGATCTCCTTCCTGTCCAAGGGACTCTCAAGATCCTTCTCCGACACCACAGTTCAAAAGCATCAATTCTTCAGCGCTCATTCTCTTTTATGATCCAACTCTCACCTCTGTACATGACTACTGGAAAAACCATAGCTTTGACTATATGGACCTTTGTCATGAGGGTTTAAAGTGAAATAGTCCACATAAGGTACTTAATATAGCATCTGGGACACAATATAGGCTCAATTAAGATTAACTAGTATTATCCATGTTTTATGTTATTATTTACCTATGCATTTCTAATGTCCCCAACCCCAAATGTCTGGTATATAGTAGATCTCAAAAAAGTACGGCACAAATAAATGAATGAATGGATAAATGAATAGACTGAATCAACGAAGTATTTTTTATGTACTCAGTGCTTGCCATGAGGCAATTTTATATGTGCCTTGTGTCTGGTGTTCCCTCTGCCTGGAACATCCTTCTTCATCTTCTTTCCTGGTGATCATCTATCTGTAAGTTGATATTCAGCCCAGAGAGTCTATCTTGCAGAAAGAGGCCTTCCTGGCATCACTTGGGGTGGAAGGAGGAATCATGGTCGTATCTCTAAAGTGGCTGTGAGGAACAGAAAGAACCATGGACTTTTTCATTTCTGTACTGTTTCTAGCTATATGAGTGACCTTGGGAAATCCACTGATACTTTTAAAAATTGAAATATAGTTGTTTTACAATGTTGTGTTAGTTGCAGGTATACAGCATAGTGATTCAGTACTTTGCAGACTATTTGCTTCTGTCTTGTCATATGTATAATGGGGATGATGATGCTTACCATGTAATATTGTTTTCAACATGTTTCTCCTTCCAGAATATTTACTGAAGTCCTCTTATGGATCAGGCACTGTACTGGGCTCTGGAGAAAACTCAGTGAACAAGACAGGCAGGATCTCTACTATAATGGAGCTAACAATTCAGCATGGAAGATAGACATTAAAGAAATAAGTGTTCTGAAGAAATATGTACATCAATTCAGTTCAGTCCTTCAACGTGTCCAACTCTTTGCAACCCCATGGAATACAGTACACCAGGCTTCCCTGTGCATCACCAAATTCTGGAGCTTTCTCAAACTTGCTCCATCGAGTCTGTGATGCCATCCAACCATTTCATACTCTGCCGTCCCCTTCTCCTCCTGCCTTCAATCTTTTCCAGCATTAGGGTCTTTTCCAATGAGTCAGTTCTTCGCATCAGGTGGCCAAAGTATTGGAGCTTCCACTTCAGCATCAGTCCTTCCAATGAATATTCAGGACTGATTTCCTTTAGGATTGACTGATTGGATCTCCTTGAAGTCCAAGGGACTCTCAAGAGTCTTCTCCAACACCCCAGTTCAAAAGCATCAATTCTTTGGTGCTCAGCTTTCTTTACGGTCCAACTCTCACATCCATATATTACTAATGGAAAAACCATAGCTTTGACTAGATGGATCTTTGATGGTAAAGTAATGTCTCTGCTTTTAAATATGCTGTCTAGGTTGGTCATAGCTTTCCTTCCAAGGAGCGAGCCTCTTTTAATTTCATGGCTGCAGTCACCATCTGCAGTGATTGTGGAGTCCAAGAAAATGAAGTCTGTCACTGTTTCCATTGTTTCCCCATCTATTTACCATGAAATGATGGGATCAGATGCCATGATCTTCGTTTCTGAATGTTGAGTTTTAAGCCAGCCTTTTCACTCTCCTCTTTCACTTTCATCAAGAGGCTCTTCAGTTCCTCTTCACTTTCTGCCATAAGGGTGGAAGCATCTGCATATCTGAGGTTATTAATATTTCTCCTGGCAAGCTTGATTCCAGCTTTTGCTTCATCTAGCCTGGCATTTTGCATGATGTACTCTGCATAAAAGTTAAATAAACAGGGTGACAATATACAGCCTTGATGTACTCCTTTCCCAATTTGGAACCAGTCCATTGTTCCATGTCTAGTTCTAACTGCTGCTTCTTGTCCTGCATACAGATTTTTCAGGAAGCAGCTAAGGTGGTCTGGTATTCCCATCTCTTGAAGAATTTTCCACAGTTTGTTGGGATCCACACTGTCAAAGGCTTTGGTGTAGTCAATAAAGCAGAAGTAGATGCTTTTTCTGGAACTCTTTTTCTTTTTCTATGATCCAGTGGATTTTGGCAATTTGATCTCTGGTTCCTCTGGCTTTTCTAAATCCAGCTTGAACGTCTGAAAGTTCTGGATTCATGTACTGTTGAAGCCTCACTTGGAGAATTTTGAGCATTATTTTGCTAGCATATGAGATGAATGCAACTGCGCAGCATTCTTTGGCATTGCCTTTCTTTGGGACTGGAGTGAAAACTGACCTTTTCCAGTTCTGTGGCCACTGCTGAGTTTTCCAAATTTGCTGGCATACTGAGTGCAGCGCTATCTTTTCAGATTTAAAATAGCTCAGCTGGAACTCCATCACCTCCACTAGCTTTGTTTTTAGTGATGCTTCCTGAGGCCCACTTGGCTTCACATTCCAAGATGTCTGGCTCTAGGTGATCGATCACATCATCATGGTTATCTGGGTCATGAAGATCTTTTTTGTATAGTTCTTCTGTGTATTCTTGCCACCTTTTCTTAATCTCTTCTCTTTCTGTTAGGCCCATACTGTTTCTGTATGGACCTGTTCTGTGCCCATCTTTGCATGAAATGCCCCCTTGGTTTCTCTAATTTTCTGGAAGAGGCCACCAGTCTTTCCCAGTCTGTTGCTTTCCTCTTTTCCTTTGAACTGATCACTGAGGAAGGCTTTCTTATCTCTCCTTGCTGTTCTTCAGAACTCTGCATATAATTATACATATTTGTGATACGTACAACAAAGGAAAGAAGAGGGTTAGACTAGGAAAAACTTGCTTGAAATCTGAATTTCAAGAAGGAAATAACCATTCAAAAGAGAGTTGAGTTAACAACATCCCAGGCAGAGAGAGCAGCATGTGCAGAGGTCCTGAAGCAGAAGAGAGAGTTCGTGGAGGGGCGGGCAGGTTGAAGAACTGAGAAGAGGTGCAAAGAACATGGGCAAAAGGGGAAAAGGGAGGAGAGGAGTATGATAAGATTCAAAAGGTGGGCACAGAAACCAGGTCTGGCAGAGCCTTGCAGGCCACAGCAGGGAGGTCATAAGTGACAAAAGGGATACAACCCTCTTAATAAAAGGTAAAGATGCATGAAATGTCACATTAGACCCTGGCTATGAACCTGTAACTAGCCGTTTGGTTTCTCCATTGGCGAGATGAGAGAACATCATCTGTCCTGCCACACGTCTTCGGCCTCCCCACCTCCATCCCCAGGTATAACGACAGGTGTGACATCTTCTTTTAAGTGACATCTCTAGATGACAGCATACCCTACCCAATCCTTACTGTGGCTGCACCAGGCACTGTGGCCCTGGTTATGCCAGCCCTGAGACAAGGCTGAGCTATTATCAAAGAGGAGGAAGCATCCTGTAGACTGTTTTGGAGCCATGATGTGTGTGGCTATTCTGGGCCTGGTGGAAGGGAGGCTGGGAGGGGGGACTGGCCGGAAGAGCAGAGTTATTTCAGGACACTGCGGCACACAATTTGTAGCCTGAGTGTACAAAGCAAATCTGGATAGACTAAAGGGGCCAGAGACCCTGAGTCGCTGGAAGCTGAAGGGTGTCCTCAGATGGCCCCAGATGAGACATGTTTCTGTTGTCAGACAACATGGCATGGGTCCCAGAGGCAGACAGGGCTGGGACAGATGCCTGCTATGTGACCTTGGGCAGGTGCCCACTAGGTGCCAGGCATGTTGCCAAGTCCTTTACATGCCTCAGCTCATTGTGTCCTCCCAACAACCTTATGACATATCCTTTGGGTTGTTCCCATTTTACAGATGAGGAAACTGAAGCTTGGAGAGGTTAAGTGACTGGGCACAGCCCTGTTGTTATTAGAGGCAGAATCACTTTTTGCACACAGCTCTCCAGATCCCAATCTGTCTACCCTGTGTTATCATCCCTGCCTCTTATTACCCATGACAGAACAGGGTTGTCCGGACAACTAAATGAGATGGTACATGTAAACCACTCAGCACAGCTTAACCACGTGACCTCTGGCACATAGGCATCCTGGTAAGATGTCACCTGAGCTCTTCAAAACTGCTTATCTGAAAGTATGTACCAAATGTGAGGCACCTTATTCTTGTGGTGAGATAAAGGCAGGTCTTAAAAATCCAGCAGGGACTAGCTAAATGGGGATTCTGAGATGGGTGCTAGCTTCTTGGGAAAAAACCTAGGCTAAAGTACGTGTGTGTGTGTGTGTGTGTGTGTGTGTGTGTTTTAATAGAAACCATGGAGGGAGAAAAGCAGCAACGTTAATTACATATATAAATAGCACTATTGCATGTCCATTTTAAAGCAGTCTTGCAAAGTGTGATGGCAAGAAATTACTGCCCCATGGGACAGTCACAGACATGGAGACAGACCAGGATTTATAGGGTTGTCCAAAGCCACAGTGCAAACCAGTGGGGGAGAAGTGATGGAACCCCAGTCTGCTCCTTCCTGGTACAGGCTTCTAGCCCATGAACCTTCTCAATGAAGACTGTAAATAAGATTTCATAGTTTTCCCTGCTGAGCATCTATTCTCTGCTGTTATGATATGAGCAATGGATTCTTCTTGAGTGACCATCCCCTTCTCTACTCTTGGTCCATCTGATTCAGGTGAAGGTAACGTTACCCCATCTCCACAATGAGTCTATGATCCAGTCCTGGCCAATCAAAGCATCACATGGCTTGGCCACAATGACAGGCTCATAAATGGGCACCTGTCCAAACCATACCAATTGAGCCAGTGAGACTCAAATCTGGGGCATCTACTGAAACCACTGGGAAGGGACCCTCCTTCCTCGAGGTTGCTAAAAAGGATAAGATGAAACCTTGGAGATCCTGGTAGGCCAACTCATAACTCCAAGAGAAGAGGATGCCTGAGAAGTGAATAAGTGCACAACAGTGTTTAAGCTCCTGAATCTAGCTAGACTAGAAGCTATTTAACTCTGCAGTTATGAGAACCAATACATCCTCTTTATTAGTGGAGTTACCTCAGTGTGGTTTACATCCCATCCTGTAACCAAAGGACTCTCAAATAATGCAATCACTCGCATCATCTACAAAACACTTTCCTGTAGGTCTACAAAACGTAGGAGCTCCGGGCACCCATGAGAGTGGTTAAGAGCATGCATACTAGAGTTAGGCTCCTGGGTTTGAGGACTGCCTCTGCCGTTTTCTAGTTGTGTGATTTTTGGTAAATTACTCTATCTCCCTGTGCCTCATCTGTAAAGTGGGAAGACAATATCTACTTGGGTGAATCACTGGGAATATTAAATGAGATAATAAGTGGCTAAGGCTTGGAACAGTGCCTGCCACACAGCAAGTATGCAATAGATGTTACTGTTGGAATGTGGATCAGAAAGAAATTGTTTTACCCAAAACTAGGGACCCTTAGAGGCACCACATGTACAAACTGACCTGATGGTGACAAAAGAAGCACTGTGAGAGCTGTCACTTTTTGAGCCCCTAACTAGGTGCTTTATATGCTTATTTTACATTAACCATACGAGATAGGTAATTTACTATCCCCGCTTAGTTGACTACAAAACTGAGATGTGGAGAGTCAAAAAGCCTTATTTGAAACAACACAGCTAATATGGGATGGAGCTGGCACCTAGCCCAGACTTGCTTTCTTCAAGGCCATGTCTCTCTCAAAATATGTTTCCTAAACCTCAGTTGCTCACACAAGACCAATCATGATTGTTGACTATTTATCCCTGTGTTTTTTACACTCATATTCGCTTAATATTAGTCTTGAAATTGACTTGCTATTTATTTAGCACATTTAGTTAAAAGAGAAACCTAACATCACAACTATAAATGGAAAATGAAAGTCTCGCTTAGAGACAGCAGACAACCTTAAAAATAGATAGGATGAAAACAAGGACATTATTAAATTCCAACCATACACTTCTACCTGCTTTGGGCTTCTGAGCCTGACACCTGCTTCCCCTTTTGTTAAGAAAAGAAGATTAGCAAGTGTTGAGAGGTGTTAAAAACATAGCAGTCCCAAATTTAGACAATGCTTTGACAATCAGAAGGATAGAAAGTGAATTGGAAGGGCAATCATTTTCTTACTATGTTATTATGTATTATTTCATGCTGTGTCCATGGGGCCACCTAAAATATCTCAGACAAATAATAATATGGGTCCAAAACTTTGGAAAACACAGCACCCCAAACTCCAATTTACCTATCCTCTAAGGACCCTCCCTTTTTGTACTTCACTGCATTCTCCCTCTCTCAACCCTTGCACATCCTAAATTATCAAAAAAACCTTCACTTCACAAGAGTCTTTCCCCAGGTAAGTCTTAGAAGCACTATACTGCACGCTGACATATACACCTACCCAAATACACCCACCTGACAGACACATATGGTCCTTATCAGTTGAAAATCACAGCCCTGCCCCTCTATACTGGATAAGCCAGCACCCACCCAATCCTACACAGGATCCATCTACATTCACACAACAAGAACAGCCACCATTGTCACAGTGATATATTCTAAACAAGTCAGGTGATGTAATTCTCCTTGGGTATGTGGCACTAAAGAGATGACTGAGGTAGACTGCTTCTGATTCAGACTCCTAGGGAGAAAGACTTCACATTGAATCAAATATACTCCCAAGAGTCAGAAGGAGGAAAATGATAAATAAATTCCTACCAAGCTCTGAAATGTACCCTCTTGCTGTGTGGTCTTAGGTAAGTCATTTAGCAAAGATCCAGATACATCAAATGACTCCAAACACTAGGACTTGCCCATGGTCACATAGACAGTGACAAAAGTACAGACAGACCCAAGGACAGAGAGATTGGGAATCCATTCTGTGCCTGGCTGCAGCATTTACCAAAATGTATTGCAGTGAACATTGGTGCTACATGAATAGTTGCCTGCTCCTTTAAAATGGTATAGGGATGGGACTGTCTACCCAAATGGAATTGAGAAACACCAGGTTAAACAAAAAGGACCAGGATTTCTGCCTCAGGACTTATCAGAACCTTTCATGTTCTTAAGTGCAATGTGGAAACCCAGGGAGGGAACATGTTATATAGTCTTTCTCAAAAATGTGTGGCCACAGAAAATTTGTTTTATGGTCTAGTGGCTAATAGTCCATGGAGTACTTCGGAGGCACAGCTCCATGGAGTAATCTCGGTCAGAATACCTTCCGTGAGGGGGAGGGAACTCCTTTCAGAAAACTTTGATGGTTGGAAAATTCTTCCATATTACAGAGAAAAAACTTAATTGGTGGGGGGGGGGGGGTGGGAAAAAACCAGCCTCCCTGTAACTTGCACCTTTGAGTTCCATTTCTGTTCTCTTTTGAGACACAAAACTTTTTTGAGCCTTACTCTTTTCTCCTATAAACTGGGAATGATTCTCGCCCTCATAAAAAACCCCCAAATTGGAAGAATTACATACTCTAACTCAACTTTTTAAACTGTTGAGCTACCATCTATAAAGTAGAACCACAAATTGCTTCAGGCAGAAACCCTTAGGACCAGCCCTTGTGGAGACAGATCATTCAGAACAGGATTTCCCACCCTCCGCACTATTGTTTTGGGGGACCATCCCATGTACTATAGGATGCTGAGTTGCATCCCTGGCCTCTGTCCACTAGGCACCAGCAGCAACCCCCCAGTTGTAACAACCAAAATCATCTCCAAACATTGCAAAATGCCCCTTGGGGGATAAAACTGGTCTCCATTGAAAACCACTGTTCCATCAACAAGCTTAGTGTGAAGATGGAGATATTCTATAGTTTGTATCTGTAGTGTCCTGTGTGTGTGTGTGCCTCGTCACTCAACTCTAAGTGACTGCACAGACTGTAGCCCACAAGGCTCCTCTGCCCACGGGATTTCCCAGGCAAGAACACTGGGGCCGGTCGTCACTTCTTTCTCCTTCCTTTCTCAGGGGATCTTCCTGACCAAAGGATTGAAACCCACATCTCTTGCATTGACAAGCAGATTCTTTACCACTGAGCCACCTGGGAAGCTCCACTACCCAATAGGATTGCTACTAATCTACATGGCTAGTGAATACTTGAACTGTGGCTAGGGCTACTGAGGAAATGGATTTCTAACTTTAATAATAGATTCAATATTAAATAAATAAATAATAAATTTAATATTTTTAATTTTTAAAATTAAATATATGTAGCTAGAGGTGATGAGCAGCTACCATACTGAACAATACAATTCTCGATAATGTAATCTGAGGTCCATTTACTATGCTACAAATATTTACTGAGCACCTACTATGTGCCAACCACAATGTCCCTTACTGGATCTATAGTAAAACATGACAGATATGACTCCTGGTCTCATCCAGTTGGTAGATACCTTCAAGCAACCTAGTATACAAGATGGTGTATACTTTGGGCTTGCATGCAAAAGACATCTCCACAAGTCTGTCCCTCTGCCTGAAACCCTACCACATGAACTTCATTGAGTTGCAAGGTCTCCAAAAGACACATATGAACACCCACTGATGTGTCAGGATGGGTTTGTTTATATGATTAGCTACACTGAACAAATCCCTAACAGCCCTTTGAACACAGAGACCTGTCTTCCTCATCAATGTCATCATAGAGCCTGGTGTGGAGCCTGGCATAGGTGGGTGATAAGCAAATACTTCCCAAAAGCTGACTCAGAACAGATCCAGAACAGTCTGTTAAAGATGGTGAATGTTCTAAAAACCATGTCATGTCAAGAACAACCAAATGACCCAACTGAACTTATCAGGACAGTATCCCAGTACCTGGCACAAAGTATTTGCTAAATAAATATTTGTTGACCAAAGAGTAGAGGGGGAGGGGTTGAGAAAAGCGTAAAGCCTGTGTCAGTCCCTGAGAGGTAAGGCTCACATATGAAGAGGGTGTGATTGGCATAGATAAGAGATACACTAACTGGAGCATAAGAAGAGGAAGAATTTACCATTACTCTTACTATTACTGTTTGTTAAGACCCAGATAAGCATGATGGTGTGATCACTTACCTGGAGCCAGACATCCTGGAATGTGAAGTCAAGTAGGCCTTGGGATGCATCATTACGAACAGAGCTAGTGGAGGTGATGGAAATCCAGCTGAGCTATTTTAAATTTGAAAAGATGATGCTGTCAAAGTGCTACACTCAATACACCAGCAAACATGGAAAACTCAGCAGTGGTCACAGGACTGGACAAGGTCAGTTTTTATTCCAGTCCCAAAGAAAGGCAATGCCAAAGAATGTTCAAACCACTGTACAACTGCACTCATATCACACACTAGCAAATTAATGCTCAAAATTCTCCAAGCTAGGCTTCAATAGTATGTGAACCTAGAACTTCCAGATGTTCAAGCTGGATTTAGGAAAGGCAGAGGAACCAGAGATCAAATTGCCAACATCTGTTGGATCATTGAAGAAGCAAGAGAATTCCAGAAGAACATCTACTTCTGCTTCATTGACTACACTAAAACCTTTGACTATGTAGATCACAACAAACTGGAAAATTTTTAAAGAGATGAGAATATCAGACCACCTGACCTGCCTCCTGAGAAATCTGCATGCAGGTCAAAAAGAAACAGTTAGAACTGGACATGGGACAATGGACCAGTTCCAAAACTGGGAAATGAGTACGTCAAGGCTGTATATTGTCACCTTGCTTATTTAACTCATATGCAGAATACATCATGTGAAATGCCAGGCTGGATGAAGCACAAACTGGTAATCAAGCTTGCAGGGAAAACTATCAATAACCTCAGAAATGCAGATGACACCACTCTTATGGAAGAAAGTGAAGAGGAACTGAAAAGCTTCTTGAAGAAGGTAAAAGAGGAGAGTGAAAAAGCTGACTTTAAACTCAACAATCAAAAAACTAAGATCATGGCATCCAGTCCCATCACTTCATGGCAAATAGATGGAGAAACAATGGAAACAGTGACAGGCTTTATTTTCTTGGGCTCCAAAATCACTGCAGATGGTGACTGCAGCCATGAAATTAAAAGAGGCTTGCTCCTTGGAAGAAAAGCTATGACCAACCTAGACAGCATATTAAAAAGCAGAGACATTACTTTGATGAAAAAGGTCCTTCTAGTCAAAGCTATGGTTTTTCCAGTAGTCATGTATGGATGTGAGAGTTGGGCCATAAAAAAACTGAGTGTTGAAGAACTGATGCTTTTGAATAGTGGTATTGGAGAAGACTCTTGAGAGTCCCATGGACTGCAAGGAGATCCAATCAGTCAATCCTAAAGGAAATCAGTCCTGAATATTCATTGGAAGGACTGATACTGAAGTGGAAGCTTCAATACTTTGGGCACCTGATGCAAAGAACTGACTCATTGGAAAAGACCCTGATGCTGGAAAAGATTGAAGGCAGGAGGAGAAGGTGATGACAGAGGATGAGATGGTTGAACGGCACCTCTGACTTGATGGACATAAGCAAGCTCCAGCAGTTGGTGATGGACAGGGACGCCTAGTGTGCTGCAGCCCATGGAGTCACAAAGAGTTGGACACTACTGAGCAACTAAACTGAACTTACAGGCTGAATTGTGCACCTCCTCCATTCATATGCTGACATCGTAACTCCTGGTTCCTCAGAATGTGACTATATTTGGAGATAAGTCCTCTAAGCAATGGCACCCCACTCCAGTACTCTTGCCTGGAAAATCCCATGGGCAGAGGAGCCTGGTAGGCTGCAGTCCATGGGGTCGCTAAGAGTTGGACACGACTGAGTGGCTTCACTTTCACTTTTCACTTTCATGCATTGGAGAAGGAAATGGCAACCCACTCCAATGTTCTTGCCTGGAGAATCCCAGGGATGGGGGGGCCTGGTGGGCTGTTGTCTATGGGGTCGCACAGAGTCAGACACGACTGAAACGACTCAGCAGCAGGTAAAATTAGTCATATGGGTGGATCCTCAGCCAATATGACTATTGTCCTTGTAAGAAGAGATTAGGACACAGACAATAGCCCATGAGCGATAGCCACTGGAGGACACAGTAAGAAGGTGACCATCTTCAAACCGAGGAAAGGGGCCTCAGAAGAAACCAAATCTGCCAACACCTAGACCTTGGACTTCTAGGCTCAGAACTGGGAGGAAATAATTTGTGTTCTATAAGCCACCTGGTCTGAGGTGTTTTGTTTTAGCAGCTGGAGTGGACCAATGCATTACTGATCACTGAGGTCCAAAATGGAGGAGATATACGCTTATAGATAGCTGACTCACTTCATTGTACAGCAGACACTGATATAACATTGTAAAGCAATTGAAAGTGTGAAAGTCTTAATCACTCAGTCATGTCTGACTCTTTGAGACCCTGTGGACTACAGCCCACCTGGCTCCTCTGACCATGGAACTTTCCAGGCCAGAATACTTGAGTGTGTTGCCATTCCCTTCTCCAGGGGGTAAAGCAATTATACTCCAATTAAAAAATGCATAAAAGTTATCAAGAAAAAACCCCGCATCAGGCTCTGTATTAAATGTTCCATGTGCACTATCTCCTTAAATCCTTGCTCTAGTCTCCCTCCCCTGCAGCCTGATCTGGCTCCTTTCAGTGGGAGTCAGACGGCGTCATTCCTCTTTTCAAATCTGGGCTTCCCACCTCACTCAAGGTAAAAATCAAGGTCCTTATAATCACCGAAACTCATTGCATGAATCAGTCCCTGTTGACTCTCTCTCTCTTTCTCCTCTCCTCTCCAGCTGCTGTACCTACACCAGCCAAGTATGTTCCCACCTCAGGGCCTTTGCATTTGCACAGCTCTGCTTGGGATGCTTTCCCCCCAGATGTCACCTGGATTGGCCCTACATTTCCTTCAAATCTTTGCTCAAATGTCACTTCATCATTGAGGTTTAACTTAAACATCAGATGTACAAGAGAACCAAGGGCCCCTGCCCAACACCAAGCTTTCCCTAATCCCCTTTCCTGATTTCATTTTTCTCCCCAGCACTTACCATCATCCACCATACTGTGTATTGACTTTCATATCAATCTATGGGCTTTCTCCTTCCACTAAAACATAGAATCCATGAGAGGAAAAACTTTTTCATATTTATTGTTACACTGCTATATCCCTAACATTTCAAATAGCATCCGGCACATAGTAGGTATTCAATGAATATTTCTTGAATGAATGGATCCTCACAACCTCTTTGTATTCAGTTGCTTCAGTCGTGTCTGACTCTTTGCAACCCCATGGACTGTAGCCTACCAGGCTTCTCTGTCCATAGGATTCTCCAGACAAGAATACTGGAGTAGGTTGCCATGCCCTCCTCCAGGGGATCTTCCCAACCCAGGGATCAAACCCACGTCTCCTGCATCTCTTGCACTGCAGGCAGATTCTTTACCACTGAGCTACTTGGGGAAGCCCCACAACCTCTTTATGGAACAGTTATTATGATGATGCTCACTATACAGGCAAGGAATTGAGTCTCAGAGAAGTCAGTTCACACATTCAAGATCAAATAAGGAAGGAAGCTGCAGGTCCCAAAGTCAACACGAGACACAGAAGTAATCTGCGGAAAGTCGCACAGCTGGAATTCAAAGCCAGACCTCCAGACTTATCCCAGGGCTCTGGCGTCCCTTCCATTTCCAAGATTCCTTGGATAAGCTTCGGTGTGTACAAAAGCCAAGAAATCTCCTTTCCCTGGAAAAGGGGTCACTCTTGCACATTCCTCCTGTTCTCCCAGGGATATAATGGGAACAAAGACAATAACTCAGCTTCTGTCTCCTTCTGTCCAGTGTGGACTGGGAAGAAATAAAGGGGTCCTAAATTCAGTCCTGGGATAATTAATGCTGCCCAAATCAGGCTTCCCCCCCCCGCCCCCAGCCGCTGGGTCACTGGGATTGTTAATTATTTTCTTTATAAAAATAATTAGCCCTAATCAAGACAAGAGCTCTTCAGAATTACAGCTCATTAGCTGTGTGTGCATTTTTCAGTTCCAAAAAAAGTCCTGTGGCACTGATGAAAATTACAGGCCCCTGGAATCAGCATTAGAGTAAATCCAGCTTGTGTTCCCAGCCAATTACCATCAGCCACGTTGACTTGGCTTCCATAATTACAGGTGGAGATGGAGGATGTGTCTGTGTGTGTGCTTGAGTGTATATATCTGTCTGAGTGAGGCTGGGGTCTGGTGACAAAGGCCTGGGAGTTCCAGAGTCTATATCACAACACACTGTTCTTCCTCCTTCTCAAAAGGAGGCATCTGCATCAAAGATGAAGCTAAGGGCTAATGTAGAAGGCAGAAGCTAAACTATGGTGTGGCAATGTGGAAAGATACCTCACCAGGGATTCTGGAGTCTTGGGACATCTTAACCCAACAGACAGATCTGGGTTTTCATCTTAGCTCTGCACCAACTGCTTGTGACTATGGGCGTGTATACCTATTGGTCCTCAGTGCCCACATGCATAAACAACGCTAATATGAGAGCTAACCTTTATCTAACACCTACATGGCTTAGACCCTGATACACTGCCTGTATATCATCTCGTCTGATCTTCGTGAACAGTGCTATGAAGCAGGAGCTAGTGTCATTTCCATTTCACAGATGAAGAAATCGAGGCACAGCAAGTTAATTAACTGGTCCAAGGTCACTAATGGCAGAACTGGGATCTTTACCAAGGCATTCTGATTTATAGGATTTATATCATAACCACAATAAAGGACAGAATGATACACAGACAGACAGAAATGGTATGAACCTAACAGAAGCAGAAGATATTAAGAAGAGGTGGCAAGAATACACAGAAGAACTGTACAAAAAAGATCTTCATGACCCAGATAACCATGATGGTGTAATCACTCACCTAGAGCCAGACATCCTGGAATGTGAAGCCAAATGGGCCTTAGGAAGCATCACTATGAATAAAGTGAGTGGAGGTGATGGAATTCCAGCTAAGCTATTTCAAATCCAAAAAGATGATGCTGTTAAAGTGCTGCACTCAGTATGCCAGCAAATTTGGAAAACTCAACAGTGGTCACAAGACTGCAAAGGGTCAGTTTTCATTTCAATCCCAAAAAAGGCAATGCCAAAGAATGTCTAATTGACTGCATAATTGCACTCATCTCACACGCTAGCAAGGTAATGCTCAAAATTCTCCAACCCAGGCTTCAACAGGACATAAACCGTGAACTCCCAGATGTTCAAGCTAGATTTAGAAAAGGCAAAGGAACCAGAGATCAAATTGTCAACATCCACTGGATCATCAAAAAAGCAAGAGAGTTCTTGAAAAATACTTACCTCTGCTTTATTGACTACGCCAAAGTTTTGACTGTATAGATCACAACAAACTGTGGAAAATTCTTC
This sequence comes from Budorcas taxicolor, assembly GCF_023091745.1. NCBI lineage: Eukaryota > Metazoa > Chordata > Mammalia > Artiodactyla > Bovidae > Budorcas > Budorcas taxicolor. Next base: position 56,338,255 of record NC_068926.1, read on the forward strand.
AAGAGATGGGAATACCAGACCATCTGATCTGCCTCCTGAGAAATCTGTATGCAGGTCAAGAAGCAACAGTTAGAAATGGACACGGAGCAACAGACTAGTTCCAAATCAGGAAAGGAGCATGTCAAGACTGTATATTGTCACCCTGTTTATCTAACTTATATGCAGAGTATATCATGTGAAATGCGAGGCTGGATAAAGCACAAGCTGGACTCAAGATTGCCAGGAGAAATATCAACAACCTCAGAAATGCAGATGACCCCACCCTTATGGCAGAAAGCAAAGAAGAACTAACAAGCCTCTTGGTGAAAGTAGAAAAGGAGAGTGAAAAAGCTGACTTAAAACTCAACATTCAGAAAACTAAGATCATGGCATCTGGTTCCATCACGTCATGGCAAATAAATGGGGAAACAATGGAAAGACTGACAGACTTTATCTTTTTGGGCTCCAAAATCACTGCAGATGGTGACTGCAGCCATGAAATTAAAGGAGGCTTGCTCCTTGGAAGAAAAGCTATGACCAACCTAGACAGCGTGTTAAAAAGCAGAGACATTACTTTGATGACAAAGGTCCTTCTAGCCAAAGCTATGGTTTTTCCAGTAGTCATGTATGGATGTGAGAGTTGGACTATGAAGAAAACTGAGCACTGAAGAATTGATGCTTTTGAACTGTGGTGTTGGAGAAGACTCTTGAGAGTTCCGTGGATTGCAAGGAGATTCAATCAGTCAATCCTAAAGGAAATCAGTCTTGAATATTCATTGGAAGGATTGATGCTGAAGTTTAAACTCAATACTTCGGCCATCTGATGCAAAGAACTGACTCATTAGAAAAGACCCTGATACTGGGAAAGATTGAAGGCGGGAGGAGAAGGGGACAGCAGAGGATGAGATGGTTGGATGGCATCACCAACTCAATGGACATGAGTTTGAGTAAGCTCCAGGAGTTGGTGATGGACAAGGAAGCCTGGCGTGCTGCAGTCCCTGGGGTTGCAAAGAGCTGGACACGACTGAGCGACTGAACTGAAGTGAACTGATATCATAACCACAGTGCTCTAATGCCCTTCTCAAATCCTAGCTAAGGAGAAGCTTCCCAACTCTGCTGAGGCATCTCAGTGTCTTCTTTTTATTAATAATAAAAAATCACAATACATCAAGCACTCATTATGTGCCAAGCCTTTTCTAGATAACTTTTCATATATCTTTATGTCTGTGGTCTCTCACAGAACCCTTATGATATGATATCAGGATGACCCTGATCCATATTTTGTATAAAGTGCAGCTTATAGCCATGAATGGTCTTGGCCAAGTCTGCAGGACTGAGTCTGTTTGGTTCCAAAGCCTGTGCCCACAACCTCCACACAACACTATTTTGACAGCCTGTGACGCAGGCTCCAGCCCTGATCTGGGAGGAGGGACAAGTAGCCTTGGAAACTCTGCTTCTGACTCTGTTCTCCTCCTGGAGCCCCCATCTCCCCATCTGTGAAAGGCTCTGGTGTTTGCAGCTCTGAGATGCTACCATTATGTCTCCCTGACCCCAGTCTCCTCATCTCCTGACGGAGGGGTTGGGGTGGGGGGGTGGGAGGGTAGTGTGGTGTCCAGAAGGAGCTGCTTAGCTATGCTCTGACCCCTGTCATGCACACTGAGGTAGCACCAGAGACCTAGAAGTGTTTCCTTTGCAGTGGACTGAAAAACAAAACAACCCAGAGGGTAGCAGGCCCTTGGTGGCACCCTTATGTCAGGAGTCCAGAGCATGTCCAGCTCATGAGTCCCCAGGGGTATCAGGAGACGTCCAGGACACAGTTCTGGGTGCGTGCATGTCTGTGTGTGTGTGGGGGGGGGGGTGTAGCTGTGTGTGTTTGCAACCTTGTTCCCCTAGACAATTTTCTTCTCCGCCTTGTCCTCTCTCTCTTAGTCATCCTTTTTGTTTGCCTTTCCTTGTCTGAGCATCTATCCTCCATCACCTTCCGACTTCCTGAGCCTCCCAGGTCTCCCTGGCCTCCCATTTGCCATATTTATTTTTTCCCCTTATCTCTGCTCTCCCCTCAGCCTCTCCCCGCCCCTTGCTTCCCCTCCCACTCCTCTCTCACCAGCCCCCATCTCCACTCTTCCCTCTGGTCCTTTACTTCTTTTTCTCTCTGTCTCCTCTCTTTCCTCAGGTCTTATCGCTCTCCTCCATCTCTCCTCTCCACCTCCCTCTCCCTTCTCCTTTCTTCTCCCTACCCTTCCTCCCTCTCCTCCATGCATTCTCTCTCCTGATCCTCCTGCCTCTCCCTCTCTTTCTCATCCTCCATCACCCACCGCCACCCTGTCCTCTCAGGCCTGCTGTTTGTTGCTGTCTGTAAAGGCTGGCAATGTCGTTGGTGGGTGGTGGATCACACATCAGAGGTTTGAATCAAATCAAACTGCGACTGAATTACACTAATAAACCAATTAAATGCCGTTCAAAAAGTAATTTCCATAGCATCCCTCATACTTTTTGCAAATCCTGTTTCTCTCTCCTGCTGCCTTCTCTTGTTCCTGCCCCATCTCTCCCCTTCCTTCTCAATCCTTTCTTTCTTTCTTCATTTTCGAACACTTTCCCCTTCCCTCTCTCACCAGCTCTGCCTGCTTCGCCCACCCAGCCCACTGCATAACCTGCTTCCTTAACCTGGGATTCCAACTGCATTCTAGGGAGTTGGTCAGATGAAAACAGGGCTGAAATGCGAGTCAAGAGACTTGAGTTCTAGTTTTCAGCTTTGCTGCTCACTGGCTCTTCTGCAAAAGTCCCAGAATCCCTCTGAGCTCTTGTCATCTGCCAAATTAAGGTATTGGGCCAAGCGATTTCCAAGGTCATTCCTAGCTTCTGAAGTCTTTGATGGCCAATGCTGGCAGATGATGCCAATGATTCCTAGGGCTGAAGATCCTGGAGAGACCATTTGGCCCTGTCTCCCTGCCTTGAAGAAAGACCCCTGAGAAGAGTCAAGCCAAGCTGAGCAGAGAGAGCACAGCTCATTTTTTTCTTTTGGATGTGGACCATTTTAAAAGTCTTTATTGAGTTTGTTACCATATTGCTCTGTTTGTATTTTGGTTTTTTGGCTATGAGGCATGTGGGGTCTTAGCTCCCTGACCAGGGATGGAACCCACACCCCCAGCACTGGAAGGCAAAGTCTTAAACTCCAGGGTCCCTCCAGGGACCTCCCAGGAAGTCCCAAGCTCAGCTTGTTTTGATGGCCATTAATTCACTCTCTTTCCTCTCACTGAGAATGCTCTTCACCCTTGGACCACCATCCAGAGCATCTAGTCACCTCTGTCCCGTTATTTCCATTTTGCATATTGAAGTCTCAATACTAGGTAATCTTCAATCAAGAACCAAATGAGGCATTGGTTGGGCTCTGTTTGCACACATGGCACCTCAGACCTCCCTAAAAACACAAAGGCATCTTACAAAAGCTGAAGAAAACAGAGATTTTAGTCTGGGGACAGACTTCACCTTATTACCTTCCTCTCCTGAGTGCAGCTTAGAAATGTCCAATTGCTGGCACTTAAACTTGTAAATGAATTTTATTCAATAGAGAACAAGCAGAAAGCATCTTTCCTATTTCACCCACTAGAAAAAAAATTTTTGTTTAAGTTCATGGGCTCCATATCAGGGCTGACTTTTGAACGTGTATGGTCCATTATTTTATCCTTGAATTGAAATGTCATTGATATTATAGAAATTATATGAAAATAACTCACATAAGGTTAGGAAAGTACTTTCACATCTACCATTTCACTGGATCTTTATAATATCTCTGTTAGATGAGTCAGGGGACATTATCCTCACTTGATAGGTGGGGAAACTGAGGTGTAGACACAAAGTCACAAAGACTTACATTTGTGATTGTAACCCAGGTCACCTGATTAGACCCAGACAGAACTGGATTTGAATCCAAGATCTGTACTTATTTGCTCTTATGCAAATAGTTTTACCCCTGTGTCTTAGTTTCCTCCTCTGAATGATGGAGGTAAAATGAAATCCTCTCATAGAACGAAGATTATTATGTCAATCAAATAAGCTAATACATGTAAACAGTCATACCAGCCATAAAACATGAAAATTATAGGACATTTGAAACATGTGAAAAAAAATGAAGTTACTCATAATCTCATCAGTCAGAAACTCCTCCAGCCAGGCCCGCCCGGAGACACTCCCAGGTGCTCGCAAGGGCAGTCCGTTTGCTAGGCCAAAATACAAGCAAGGCCTTCTTGGTGCTGTGCAGTATGTCACCCCTGACCCCCGCATTGCGGGTCGTGTCTTGTGGTCTTTCCCGCTGTGTTCTGTGGGCAGTGAGCAGCAGAACCAAGAGTCACCGTGGTGCTGGTTGGTGATGAGAACTGTTAGCCTGCTGTGCGTGAGCCAAGTCCCACCCCTGACTTCCTTATCGGCTTCAGGGTCTTGTCTGGTGCTCTTATATCTGGAGTGTTGGGATGGAGCACGGAGGCAGATGAGACTGCTCTCAGTCACTGAGGCTCGTTATCAAGAAAACAGCTGGGTATTGAGAGGCCAATTCAGCTCCTCCTAGTCACCCTCTTGGCTTCTATCTTCATAGAAGGTGAGGGAGAATTGTAATGGCTTTCCAAGGAGAGCTCATAATAAACTAATTCTAACTGGGAAGCAAAAGTTCCCATTAGCAAATTCCTGGGGACATCATTCCCTACCTGGCATTCCAGGAAGATGTACATATGAAGAGGGTAAAAGAAGAAATGCAGAGCATGAATTCGGGAATGGGAGGCAACAGAGCACGCTGAAATAATGAAGAAAACTTCACCACGTTGAAGAACAACTTCCGCTAGCAAATCAAATATACTCAGCAAAAGGGAAAAAGGAAATGAGAAAAAACCAAACACCTAGGAATCTTAGTAAATGTCCTGAATTTCAAGAATAAAGAAGCTAAGCTATAAGCAAGGCTGGGGAGAAAGGTTAGTTCCCTGCTCAGTCACTGGACTATGAGTAGAGTAGCAGAGACAGTGGTAGGGCTCAGCTTGGTCATAGCTGAGTCCCCAACACCCATCAGAGTGAATGACTCATAGCAGCTGGTCAATAAATGCTTGTTGAATGAATAAGTAAATGAATAAGTAAATACTGGTAATACTATTATTAACACTTGCCCAAGCTAGTCATTCCTACAGTATTTCAGCCACAATCATACTTCACTGACCTGCTGGATCAGCACGGAATAGGACTACCCTTATTTTACAGCTGGGGAAACTGAAATGCAGCCAGAGGATGCTACTGTTCAAGTTTACATATCCCACAATGGATGGAACCAGAATGTGAACCCAGGTGTCACAATTGCCAGCCCTGGACTCTGGTCTTGACAGTTCAGAAGCAGCCCAAATACATTTTCATGCCTTCCTCCTCCTTCTCTTTAGGGCTGTACCATGTGCCTGGGCAACACGTATATAAACCAGCTGACCCTGTAATGATCACAGTGTGGAAGGCCTAATAGACACCCACAGGGCACATATATAAATAGATCAGCCCATGTTGATCCACGGAGAAATTCCGTGTGATAACTATTGTGGTCTGTGGCAACAAAATCTTGATTCATGCACCTCTGTTTTCCTTGGTGGGCCTGGGATAATTTTTCGCCCAGACTGTAATGTGATGGGGAGGGAGGCAAACAGACATCTATAAAACATTCAACAGAAATCCAATTTTCACTCTGAGGAGTTGGTGGTGGCCTGTCTCTCTCCTTAGTTCCTAGTCTCCCCTCCAACCATACCCACAAGACTCCTACTTTCTGTTTTGCATTTGAGATGGAGAGATCTATTTTCTGATAACAATCCTGGACTCTCGGGGTACATTTCCCCTCATCAGGTATGGCCTTTTGCAGTCTGAGTGGATTTCATTCCAAGACCTCTGTCTCTGTGTGTACGTATGTGTGTCTCCTTACCCTTCTCCTGCCCTCTCTCCCTTTTCCCTCTGCCTCCCAGTCCCCTTCAACCAAGAAATGCCAAACCAGTGAGCTTCCCAAGAAAAGGAGGTAAGTCACTTCTTGTTTTCACCAGCAGTGGGTAAGGCTATCTGCCTTCCCTTGGCTATCCACCTTCCCTTGGCTATCCACCATACTCATTCCTCAGACCTTTTGAGAATGAGATTCCAAAAATTTTGGGGTGCCCTCTCTCCCTAGAAGAGTGGGTAGCAGAAGTGAAAAGAGCTCACCCAGAACAGCATCTGTAGCATCAGTGTGTTCCTCAGATATCACTGGAAGATCTGGGACCAGCCTAGGAACCCCAGACACAGTGGCCACAGCAGTGGGAGGTTATCACAAGGCACAAGTGGGCAGCACAGGCCATTCTGTAGCTTCATTCTCCTTTCTGTCCTCTGTTTTTTCCCCTCTCCTATCTTCCTTGCCTTTCTGCACTTGACTGCTTCTTCACCTCTCTCCTTCCCCTTTAAAGTTGGACAGTTATTTGCTTGAGCGCTATTCAGAATCAAGCTGGCAACTAAGAACTCCCCAAAGGTGTTATCCATCTCCCTCTACTTGCGGTCCCCATACTGCTGTTGAGATGACCGGCAGACTCCAAACACAGAGAGCAGAGCACTACAAACGGTGCTCTTCCTTTATTCAACCACGAGACATTCTGTTTATGCTAGAAGCTGGGGAACTGCAAACCTCTCAAGTCAGATGAAAATTGAAGAACATCAGCAAGGTGTAGGGTTGACAGGAAGGCTCGGCTACAGGCCATTGTGTGCTCAGAATATTGGGTCTGGAGGCAAAAGGAAGACAGCTTTGCCAGACTCTACAAACACCTGCTGGAAGCCAGGATGGGCCACAAATGATAAAGGGATAATTTTGGAAGCCACTGGTACCTTTGGAAATTGAAGTGGAGCCAGTAGCCACATGAAGTCGTGCTGATTCATACTTGGAGAGTGAAAAAAGGCAGGGCACTGCTGGGATCTCACTGACCACTTCTGGCTTTCCCACAAATGAGAAAATCTTTCACACAGGCAAAGCACCTCATCAGAGATATCTTTGGCCCTGGCTACCTCTCTTATCTCTCCAAACAGCTGAATCTATGAAAAGGAAAAGGAAAATGACAATACATCTGAATGTTTCTGTTTTCCCTTCATCTGGCCTGATATATCCAATAAAAGATCTACTAAATACCTCTTAGAACCCATACAAGCTTCCAATTTATGATAAGCATATATCTCCCTCTATAAGCCTGAACAAACAGAGAATAATGTTTGGCCATGTGGAAAGACTCCAAGTTTAGAAAATGATGTCAAAGAAGACTCAATAATATAAACCTACAACAAGGAGAAAAGTTTAGAAATTTTCTTGATAAGATGAAAGAGGGTGTTGCATCTATTCAGCTAGAAGAGATAATTGTAGAGGGGTACCTAAGAAATCTGGAAAATGCAGTGGAAATGAAAAACATTGGCTGGGTTAAAAGTGAAATCACAATTACTGCTGCTAAGTCGCTTCAGTCGTGTCCAACTCTGCGTGACCCCATAGATGCCCTCCCACCAAGTTCCCCCGTCCCTGGGATTCTCCAGGCAAGAACACTGGAGTGGGTTGGCATTTCCTTCTCCAGTGCATGAAAGTGAAAAGTGAAAGGGAAGTCACTCAGTCGTGTCTAACTCTTAGCGACCCCATGGATTGCAGCCTACCAGGCTCCTCCATCCATGGGGTTTTCCAGGCAAGAGTACCAGAGTGGGGTGCCATTGCCTTCTCACAATAGAGGCATTAAAATAGTAGATGCATATTATGAAGGATCAAAAATAAAGATAAGCTCAAGAAAACTCCCCTAATTCAGAAATAGGTAAGTGAAAAGGAAAACAAAAAGACACAAAGGATGGATCCACAACATCCAATAGTGTAGAAGAGAAGGAGCTGCAAGAGAACCAAGATACAATGAAGAAAACGCTGCTGGTCCAAAGAAGACAGCAAAGAAAAGATGCGGTACACATGGACAATGGAATACTACTCAGCTGTAAAAAGAGTGAAGTAATGCTATCTGTAGCAACATGGATGGTTCTCAGATCAGTTCAGTTCATTTCAGTGACTCAGTCATGTCTGACTCTTTGCAACCCCATGAATCGCAGCACGCCAGGCCTCCCTGTCCAGAGATTATCATACTAAGTGAAGTAAGTCAGAAAGAGACAAATACTACATGATATCACTTATGTGTGTTAGTTGCTCAGTCGTGGCCAACTCTTTGAGACCCCATGAACTGTAACCCACCAGGCTCCACTGTCCATGGGATTCTCCAGGCAAGAATACTGGAGTGCACTGCCACTTCTTCCTCCAGCTATCACTTATATGTGGAATCTAAAATATGATATAAATGAACTTTATCAAACAGACTCACAGACATAGAGAACAGACTTGTGGTTTCCAAGCGGGAGGGGGACGGAGGAGGAGAGATTAGGAGTTTGGGGTTAGCAGATACAAACTATTATATGAAAAGGATAAACAACAAATTCTTATATTATAGCACAGGGAACTATATTCAATAGCCTATGATAAGCCATAAAGGAAAAGAATATGAAAAGAATGTATATAAATGTACAACTGAACTGCTTTGCTAAACGGCAGAAATGAATACATTATAAATCACTTCACTTCAATAACATAAACTTGAAAAAAAACCAAAAACGAAAACCAAAGAGGATATCAAAATTGCCAACAGGCACATTAGAAGATGCTCATCACTAATCATCAGGGAGATACCAACTAAAGCCACAATGAGACGTCACCTCCCACCTGTTAGAATGGCTATCATGAACAAGACAAGAGACCACATGTGCTGGCAAGGATCAGGTGAAAAGGGAAACATCATATATTGCTAGTAGGAGTCTGAATTAGTCCAACTACTATGGAAAACAATATGGAGTTTCCTAAAATTAAAAAAAAAAATAGATATACTATTCAGTCCACCAATTCCACTTCTGGTTATAAACCCAAAGAAAATGAAGACAGGATTTTAGCAAGTTATATGCACACCTGTGTGTATTACAGCATTATTCACAATAGCCAAGCTATCGAAATGACCTGAAATTTCATCAGTGGGTGAGGGAATAAAGTATATATACACAATAGAACATTATTCAGCCACTAGAAAGGAGGCTATCATGCCATTTATAATGACATGGGTGAGCCTTGAACCAATGTCATGGGTGAGCTAAGTGAGATAAGTAAGACTGAGAAAGACAAGTACTGTATGATATCACTTATATGTGTAATCTGAAAAAGTCAAACCTATTTAAAAAAAAATAAATCAAAATGGTGGTTACCAGGGAATCGGGTATAGGGGGGTTAAGACTGATGGTATGTAAGGGTACAAATTTATAATGAGTAGTAAATAAGCTATAGAGATCTAATGGCCAAATCACAATTTTATTAGAATATGTTAGCATACCTCAAAAAACTGAGTGGGTAAAAATTAGTAAGTTTGAGTAATATGCATGTATTAGATGCTTTGCTTTCTGAAGAATAAGCAAGGTTCTTGAACAGAGGTGGGTAATTTGTGAAAAACTAAATCCCAAACATAGAAATTCTCAAACCATGGCAGTGGTTGAGATGCCCTGCCCAGATGCCCCATAAAGAATGGAGAAGGGTGTATTCTCCCAGGCCCTGGAAGTCCTGTTGGCAGACAGCACTCAGCTGCCAGCCCCATCAAGGATTGTCTCCACTGCAGAGTACAAAGCTCTTCATCTTCCTAAGGCAGCCTACATTCATTATTGATGTGGAGGACAAAGGTTCATCCTCTTGCTCCCAATTCCAGACAACTCTGAAGGGTCCTCCCTGCTTCAGAGCTCTCTATGGGATCAGCTGAGGTCCCCACTGAGACTTCTTTGCAGACCAACAGGATGCAACTTCCTGTTGTCTTCCCTTCCTTTCCACAGCTGTCACTTGACCCCAAGGTCACTCTCATACATTCCCTGGCTCTAATCTCCATCTCAGATCCTGCTTCCCAGGGAATCCAACCTGCAAAACAAACCTGTGACTTGCTTCTAAATAGATCAAATATGGCAAGAGTGATGGACTGTTGTGACTGTAACTGAGTTATGTATGACTGTAACTTCCATCTGACAAGAAGACTCCTCCATCTTTCATCAAGATGGTTGAAATGCTGTGAGCAATACTATGGGCAAACACCCATGGCGAGGATCTGAGGGAGGTCTCAGGTCAACAACTAATAAGGAACTGAATCCTGCCCAGGAACACCTAAATGAACTTGGAAGGAGATTCTGCCCCAGTCAAGTCTTTGAATGAGACCTCAGCTCTGACTTATACCTAGATTGCAGACTTGGGAGAGAGACCCTGAAGAAGACCCAGCTTCCATGGAAGACATAGTTTCCATAGAAACTGAACTAAAAAAAAAAAAATGTGTTGTGTAAGCTGCTAAGTTTGCATGTGTTTGCAATACATAACAAGTGCATAAGGATTTACTATAAGAAAATAATCATGGGTGTGCAATGAGCTGAACACAAAGGAGTTCACCACAAAATTTCTATAATTGAGAACATCTGGGAACAGTCTAAATGTCAATGAATATCAGACTGGAGAAATCAATTATAATACAGGTGAACCATACAAAATTGCCATTTTTGTAGGTTAAAAAAGGTCAAATATCACTAATTTTATATGTCTCAACCTAAGGTACTCATGTAGCATAGACAAAAAAATAGTATTCATAAAAATAGTTTTCAATATGAAAACTCATGAAAATTTCAGAACATATTATTAAGTGAGAACAACGGTTCTTAAAACTGTGGATATATGATTTTAGTTTTGGAATAGAAAGAGATGTACACAAATGCATGTGAAAAAGACTTGCAGGGATATCAGTAAAAAAGCTAATTTTTTTTTTAAATTGTGGGATATTTGGAGTGATTTTTATTTTCTTTCTGTACTTTCTGCAATGGACATATATTATTTTTAATGATCAGAAAAGCAAGGTTAAATTAATACAAGTCATAGGTGGAACAAATCCCTAAGCCAGAATTAAACATTCAGCTCAGAACACAGACCCTTGTTTCTCACAAATCATTCTGCCTGATTTCCTGGGTTTACAGAATCACTGGGACTGCATTTGTAAGTGCCTTGTGATATTATCAACGGCTCCTCTGGATTAGCTGGCTGGTTTCTAAAAATTTGTCATCCCTCCCTCGTGGATAGATTCTTTCTCATCCTGTGGTTCTTTGAGTTGTTCTTTACAAATCCCTTGGCTTCTGACATTTCATAATGCTGGGCGGTCAAGGGAATTTTGAGGAAAATGTGTGTTCTCAAAGAATGTGTAGACTCACCGTGTATTTTTCTCTCCTGTTTCAGTTACCTCTGACCTTCTGTCACTGTTCAGTTTCATCTGTTACCCAGCTAATGACCCTATTAGAAAGTTGAAATGCTCCCCAGCTTTGTACTGAATGGCTGATGGATTTTCTCTCTCAGACCCCAGAAATGCCTTGGGACAGCTGTGTGGGCCCCTGAGGGATGGGCCATTATCTGAGAGCTCATCCTCACTGAGAAATATCCCCTTACATCAGAATGTGTTCCTAACTTGTTTACTTTTGACAGCCTGCTTACTGTATCCCTGACCGTGTCATCTCTGCATTTAATCCAAGGCTCCCACTCTCTGGAGGAGAAATGGTTTGAATGATGTGTTTTTGGCATATTCAGCAACTTTCATTACAATGAAAGCATATGTTATCACTGCAGGAAGAAATGGGGGTGTAGGAGAAGGGTCAGTTGGTGACTAAGCACATTTTCTCGCGCTGACAAGGGACTTAAACTACTTCAACTTCAAAACAGCCTAAGTTTTAACAAGACGGATTCAGGCCAACCATGACGAGAAGAACCATTACTGTTTGATTCACCAAGTACCTGGGACCATCTCCGGCACACAGCAGGCTCCTAGTGGATGGTTGTAGAATGACTCAGTGACTGGATTAATGGATGACATCAAGAATTACTAGCACATTCTTCCTTAATTTGGAATTTCCATCTATCCTAATCCAACTTCAAATCTTGGCAACCACAGAGAACAAACTTCTCTTTCACATATTGTTTTCTGAAAGGCTTGCTCACAACGCTTGTGTCTTCATGTCTGCATTGACTGCTTCCTTGAAGCTGAATAAGCCCAGTGGCTTCAGTCACAGAACATCATCACTTTTCAATCAATGTCAAAGGAAAAATCGCTGTCCTTGTCCTTTGCTTTGATTAAGGAAATTAGAATGGGAATAAGGGAGCAGGTTCTAGTGGGAGTATATTCAAGCCATGTTGCACTTTCTCACTTGAGGGAATAAACGGGGATGATGTAATGCCTACCCATCCCCTGGCATGAAAAAAAGATAATACAAGTGGTTCCTCTCCTTTGGGTGTGGGGCATAGAATTTCCTCACCTGTGTTTACCTTTTGAGCTATTGGTCCCCTTAATCAGTTCCTTCCTGTCTCTGAGATCCCTGTTATTTACCTACTCCAGGATATGTATTCTGTCCAGACCTCACTTTTATGGAGCAACCCTGACTATATTTCCTCACCACAATCCCTCTCATTATGTAGAAATTCAAGGCAAGGGTGTTTGCACAGCTTTAATGTGGCAAGTCAAGTATTCCTTTGGTCATGTCTATAGCTTAGGATCTTTGGAGAAGGGAAAGGCTACCCACTCCAGTATTCTGGCCTACAGAATTCCATGGACTGTATAGTTCATGGGTCGCAAAGAGTCGGACCCGAAGTGAGCGACCCCTTCACCCTTCATAGCTTAGGATGGCCAATATAAATTCATTTTTTTCAAGGAAACTTCCTCCTTCAGGAAGTTTTCCCTGGACATTCCAGCCCACAGTTTCTTTTCCTCTTGAGTTTATGATGCATTTCTATCTTGAGGCAGCATAGTGCAATAGACAGAACATGGATTTTGAGCCCAGCTTGAACCAGGTTCAAGTCCTAGGACTAGAACTTACCCTCTGTAAAGTGTGGGTAAATGAGTTTTCCCAGTTCAAGCCACTTTTTCCATCTGCAAAATGGAGATGGCAATCTCTCTTTTACAGAGTTATTCAAAGGCAGTGGCCCTGACAGTATGGTGCCCAGACATTCAGTATCACCTGGGAACTTGTTGCTGCTGCTGCTGCCAAGTTGCTTCAGTCCTGTCCAACTCTGTGCGACCCCACAGACGGCAGTCCACCAGGCTCCCCCGTCCCTGGGATTCTCCAGGCAAGAACACTAGAGTGGGTGGGAACTTGTTAGAAAATACGAATCCTAAGATAAACCTCCTCAGCTGGAATCTGCTAAATCAGAAACTGAGGGTGGATCCAAGCAATTTGTGCTTTTAACAAGCCTTAAGGTGATCCCGGAGAAGGCAATGGCAACCCACTCCAGTACTCTTGCCTGGAAAATCTCATGGATGGAGGAGCCTGGTAGGCTGCAGTCCATGGGGTCGCAAAGAGTCAGGCACAACTGAGCGACTTCACTTTCACTTTTCACTTTCATGCTTTGGAGAAGGAAATGGCAACCCACTCGAAAATCCCAGGGACAGCAGAGCCTGGTGGGCTGCTGTCTCTAGGGTCGCACAGAGTTGGACACAACTGAAGCGACTTAGCAGCAGCAGCAGCAGCAGCTAGGTGATCCCATTGCTCAAGTTTGAGAACCATAAGGATTAACAATAACGTGTGCAAAGCACCTTGACAAATGCGTTTAAGAATCCTCACTATTATCATCCTGTATATCCATCACTTGGCTTGATGCTGTCTTGAACTAGTGAATGTCTGTTAGGAGAGGCAGTCTAGCATATTGGTTAAGAGCACAGGCTTTCAAGTCAGAAAGCCTTAAATCTCATTTACACCAGCTTTGTGATCTTGGGTGAATTAGTAACCTCTCTGTGCCTCCATAGCTGTGATTATGGTGTCAGTGACAGTGAAAGGAAATAAAAGAAAGTACCCTGTTGTTTGCTGTGAGGAACACACGCTATGTGTTGAATGCTTATCCCACTGTCTGCCACGTAGCAAGTGCCCCTTAAAAGTGATCTATCATTCTAGTCTCTAATTATGTTCATTTATGCTCAGTTATATCATCGACTCCTTAAAAACAGGGCTAACATTCGGTCACTTATGCCCTGCACAATGACTGGCACTGTGTGGAGTATACAGTGAGGGCACAATTAATGCTGTGGATATCTCATTGCCCCATATACTAATGTCACACAGGGTAAGAGCTCAAGTTTTATGATTACAGGTGATTCAAGTTGATATCCAAGAGGAAACTTGTCATTGACAAAGGAAAGGAAGACCTGGGATTGTGTCCCTACTCTGCCATCTATCAGCTATGGGACTTTACAATTCCATTTCTTTTTTTTTTTTAATATCTTTTTAAAAATTTTTACTTTACAATACTGTATTGGTTTTGCCATACATCAACATGAATCCGCCACAGGTATACACGTGTTCTCAATCCTGAACCCCCTCCCACCTCCCTCCCCAAACCATCTCTCTGGGTCATCCCAGTGCACCAGCCCCAAGCATCCTGTATCCTGCATCGAACCTAGACTGGTGATTCGTTTCTTATATGATATTATACATGTTTCAATGCCATTCTCCCAAATCATCCCACCCTCTCCCTCTCCCACAGAGTCCAGAAGCCTGTTCTATACGTAATGCATTTGAATCAGTTCTGATGAGGTGGATGAAACTGGAGCCGATTATACAGAGTGAAGTAAGCCAGAAAGAAAAACACCAATACAATATACTAACACATATATATGGAATTTAGAAAGATGGTCATGATAACCCTGTATGCGAGACAGCAAAAGATTCCTTTTCTTTACCTGTAAAACACGGATTATGCTTTGTTTGAGTTTAGGAACAGAAAATCCTGATTCAGATTGATGCAAATCATAAATTAAATATGTGATCTTAGTTTCAAGAAGTCCAGTGGTCACGTGGGTTCCAGGACTGATCTACTCAATGACTCAATGTCATTCAGAGCCCAAGTTCTTTCCATCTTTTTGCTCCCTCGGTGTGAGGACTGTGCTCTCTGGCTGCCCTCTTTTGATTTCAGGTTGGCTAACTGTCCCAGATATCCCACACAGACACCAACATGCCCAGAGAAAGAAAAAGATTGTCTTTAAAGTCTTGAGAAAAAGACTTCTTAAGAGGTCTGTTCCTAAAAGCTCCTCAGCAAACTTCTCATTATGTCTTATTGGCTTTGACTGGGTTACATATAACATCTTTGAACAACTGCAGGAGAATGGGATTAGTTTAGACCTATCACCTGGGGTGGTGTGACTGAACTGGGAAATCAATGGCTGGGATACCAAGGCAGGGACACAGGGAATTCCTCTGATGGCCGCCAACTTGGGCTGGAGAGCTCCCAAGGGCCCCAGACTTTCCCCAGATGGCAAGACAGGCTAGGATGCTTCCACTAGACCTTTCTTTCTCCCCTTTTCCCTCTGTTCAAGGTCCGATGCTCTCCCAGCCTTTCCTGCCTACTTCCACCCCATTTGTCTCTTGGGCAGTTTCCCTAGTAAAGCCCTTATTGTCTTGGCGTCTGTCTCTAGTAGGGCCTGGATTCCTAGAGTGAGCACTCTGTGGTCTGGGCCAGCCTCACCTCTCACCACTTACGCATACCCCAGGCCCCGCTGCATGAGATATGACAGGCATCCTGAAACACAGACAGCTCCCCCTTACCTCCTAGTTTTGCACACATTGCTCCTCTGCTCTGACACCAACCCCACCTCTACACTCCCTGTTTGACTGGAGTCTCATTTCTTCTGGAAATCTTTATGTTCTGTTCCCCTACACACACATACACATCAAGGTTACATGCCTTTGATCTGGACACCTAGACTCTTCCCAAACCTCCATCACTCCTCATTCTGTGTTGTAACCTTTGACCCAAGTGCAGGGGGCGGGACCATGTCTTTTCATTTCTCCTATTTGTTTAATGCCCAGAACAGGCCCTGCCACACAGTGTTTAACAGCTAATGGTCCCCTTTTCTTCCTATGGCCCCAGTACATGGGTGGGAAGAGTCCCTGATAGGGCTCTGAAAGACATGGATATTATGCGTCCAGCATTAGCCTGGTTTGGATGTAGAGGGATCAGAAAAGGTCCTATGGCCCCAAGATCCAGCTCGAGACCTGGCAGCTTGGCTATTCCTCCAATTCTGCAGGAACAAGTATCAGCCCCAGGGAGGCTCAGTTTAAATGCATGTCAATCATGTTCTGGAGAATCCTGGATTAAAAGATCCAAGCTGACAGGCTGCCTGTTCAAGGAAGAAACCAACCAGGACATTAAGGAGAAGTTGGGTGTAGAATATGCAACCACCTGGGGCTTGTGAGGGGCAGGGCTTCTGTATGTGTGCAACTGATGAAAACTGCTCAAAGGTACCTGCCTAGGCGGTTTATAGAGGCTGAATCCAGCCCAAATTCCCTCCACCAGCCTGTGTGCCTGGCTGTCAGTGTTCATCAGCCAGAATCCAACCACCCGGAGAAGGCACCTTTGGTGACTGCACAGAGATACACCATGAGCCAGCAGCAACCCTGAGCTAGGTAGGGCCAGACTCTGGGAAAGAATCTGAGGCTGGGAGACCAGAGCCTAGTGCATCAGGGGCACAGTGCCTGGGGCCTGCTGTTGGGATGATGCTGAGGCCTCTAGCTCTGCTTCGCCAAGACACAACAAGCAGCCCTTGGCCATCTGACCTGAGACCTGTGACCTTTCCCTTTGCCGTCTGGCTCTCAACAGAGACCAGAGGAGTTGGTATGCTTTATGGGATCTTGGCTGTCATAGTTCCCCTCAGCTAGGGGAACTATGGTCTGGAAGGAGTGAGATAGGAATACAGATAACCCTACCAACAAATACAAAGCTTTTAGCAGCTTCATCCTTTTGCAAAGGCACCCCGTTGTTCTCCATATTGTAATCCAAGAATGTGTCCTTGTTAACCAGAATTCTGATTCTGTTCAGGCATCTGGGCTGGGGGAAGTAGGTTTGCCTCACTAGGGAAGGCTGGGTCCTACTGAAGTGCCAGAAAATTATTCTTGATTGATCAAAGCCATTCTCCTTGCTGGTGACTGGCTTAGGTATGTGTGTTAGTCATTCAGTCATGTCCGACTCTTTGCAACCCCATGGACTGTAGCCCACTAGGCTCATCTGTCCACAGAATTCCCCAGGCAAGAATACTGGAGTGGGTTACCATTCTCTTCTCCAGGGGATCTTTCCAACCCAGGGATTGTACCCCAGTCTCCTGAATTGCAGGCAGATTCTTTACTGTCTGAGTTACCAAGGAAGCCCGGCTTAGGTATAAGCATGTTGTGATATAATCCTGGGAGGCCTTGACGGAATTCCTATTGTACTATTGTGCTATTCCTAAAATAGTATATGAGAGAGGATGCTCTGTCTCATTGTGTCTGTATGTAATGGCTGAAGATGCTGCAGCCTTCTTGCAGTGTTGAGGAGTATTGTTAACACCCTGAGAATGGCAGGGTCAAACCTGAGGTCTAGTTGAGTTGCTGAATTAACCTACTCTCCCTCAGGACTTCTGTTAAGTGGGAGAATACATTTCTCTCATTATTTTAAGCCATTTTTCATTGTGTTTTCTGGGACCTGCTGCTGAATACACCTTCAGTGGTACAGGTTCTCTGGGCTACCATTTGAGATATCTGTGTGTGTGTGTGTAAAACAATGCCTTATAAATTTCAAAATCCCTCTGCCAGTATTAGGTAGGCTATAGCTAGCAACTCAGTTCCACGATATATGAAAACTACGTCCAGTAGACATTCAACTAATTTGCAGTTAGGAATTTCTGCTAGGCATCTGGCTTACATTTCTACTGCTGCTTCACAGGATCTCCCTGTGAAGGAAGTCCCATAGAGATCACCTCTTTGCTTAAATAGCCACCTAAAACCTTTGCCCCATGGGGATAACCTTCGCTAGCTGTGGTAAGAGCCCCAGAATCTGGACCAGTGCTCAGCACAGAATGGGCCTTGGAAAAAGAAGGTTTTTTAAATGAACAACTAACTAATCATAAGGTCTTTACCAGAGAGTTGAGGTTTCACTATAAGAGAAAGAAAAACAAGCATTCTATTCTTTTAACTGAGTCACAAACATGTCCTTTCTGCTAACTTCAGCAGGATTCTCAGCCCTTTATGAAAAAGAGTCTGGCATCAGTGGCCATGAGGGGGCAGTGATGCGCACACTCCCTCACCTGTCTGATCCTTGGGAGGTTCTAGTCTGCTCAGGCTGATCCAAGGTGTCTCTGGAGTTCTTGTTCTCTGAATCCAAATGCTGATGAATGTACACCCCTCCCCTACCCAAAAATCAGCTGATCACTCCTGATTGTCATTCTGCCTCAATTCTGTAACTTCTCTATTGTCTGCCTTGAATTATAGGTAGTCATTTGCCTAGAGATTCTATATCCTCTATGAACACAGATTAGTTTTTTTTTTTTTTAAGTAAAAGATAACAGACTTACAGAAGAGCTCCCAGTCATCAAGGTGGAGCTAGATCAATGCATTTCTATCAGATTAAAAAAACCAGAATATTCTCAATACTTGGAAGTCCCATGCCCTCCCCTACCTCCCATGCTCATTTCTGATCTCTTTCTCATCTCACTCTCCTGACTTTTCTGACTTCTAGATGAGTTTTGCCTGTTTGGCGGCTGAATATTGTGGGAGAGTGGAAATATCTCCCTCAATCCCTCTTGATAGACAGAGTGCCTGAAAAACTATGGATGAAGATTCGTGACATTGTACAAGAGGCAGTGATCAAGACCATCCCCAAGAAAAAGCAATGCAAAAAGGCAAAATGGTTGTCTGAGGAGGCCTTACAAATAGCTGTGAAAAGTAGAGAAGTGAAAGGCAAAGGAGAAAAGGGAAGATATACCCATTTGAATGCACAGTTCCAAAGAATAGCAAGGAAAGATAAGAAAGCCTTCCTCAGTGATAGATGCAAAGAAATAGAGGCAAAGAGTAGAATGAGAAAGACTAGAGATCTCTTCAAGAAAATTAGAGATACCAAGGGAACATTTCATGCAAAAATGGGCACAATAAAGTACAGAAATGGTATGAACCTAACAGAAGCAGAAGATATTAAGAAGAGTTGGCAAGAATACACAAAACAACTATACAAAAAAGATCTTCATGACCCAGATAACTATGATGGTGTGATCATTCACCTAGAGCCAGATAACCTGGAATGTGAAGTCAAGTGGGCCTCAGGAAGCATCACTACGAACAAAGCTAGTGGAGGTGATGGGATTCCAGTTAAGCTATTTCAAATCCTAAAAGATGATGCTGTGAAAGTGCTGCACTCAATATGCCAGCAAATTTAGAAAACTCAGCAGTGGCCACAGGACTGGAAAAGGTCAGTTTTCATTTCAATCCCAAAGGAAGGCAATACCAAAGAATGCTCAAACTACGGCACAATTGCACTCATCTCACACTCTAGGAAAGTAATGATCAAAATTGTCCAAGCCAGACTTCAACAGTACATGAACTGTGAACTTTCAGATGTTCAAGCTGGATTTAGAAAAGGCAGAGGAACCAGAGATCAAATTGCCAACATCCGTTGGATCATCAAAAAAGCAAGAGAGTTCCAGAAAAACATCTACTTATGTTTTATTGACTATGCCAAACAAAGCCTTTGACTGTGTGGATCACAACAAATTGTGAAAAATTCTTAAAGAGATGGGAATACCAGACCGCCTGACCTGCCTCCTGAGAAATCTGTATGCAGGTCAAGAAGCAACAGTTAGAACTGGACATGGAACAACAGACTGGTTCCAAATAGGGAAAGGAGTATGTCAAGGCTGTGTATTATCACCCTGCTTATTTAACTTATACACAGAGTATATCAAGAGAAATGCCAGACTGGATGAAGCACAAGCTGGAATCAAGATTGCTAGAAGAAATATCAACAACCTCAGATATGCAGATAACACCACACTTATGGCAGAAAGCAAAGAAGAACTAATGAGCCCCTTGATGAAAGTGAAAGAGGAGAGTGAAAAACTTGGCTTAAAACTCAACATTTAGAAAACTAAGATCATGGCATCCAGTCCCATCACTTCATGGCAAATAGATGGGGAAATCATGAAAACAGTGACAGGCTTTCTTTTTGGGCTCCAAAATCACTGCAGATGGTGACTGCAACCATGAAATTAAAAGATGCTTGCTCCTTGGAAGAAAAGCCACGACCGACCTAGACAGCATATTAAAGAACAGAGACATTACTTTGCCAACAAAGGTCTGTCTAGTCAAGGCTATAGTTTTTCCAGTAGTCATGTATGGATGTGAGAACTGGACTATAAAGAAAGCTGAGCACTGAAGAATCGATGCGTTTGAACTGTGTTGTTGGAGAAGACTCTTGAGAGTCCCTCGGACTGCAATTTGATCAAACCAGTCCATCCTAAAGGAAATCAGTCCTGAATATTCATTGGAAGGACTGATGCTGAAGCTGAAACTCCAATACTTTGGCCACCTGATGAGAAGAACTGACTCACTGGAAAAGACCCTGATGCTGGGAATGATTGAAGGTGGGAGGAGGGGATGACAGAGGATCAGATGGTTGGATGGCATCACCAACTCAATGGACATGAGTTTGAGTAAGCTCCGGGAGTTGGTGATGGACAGGGAAGCCTGGCATGCTGCAGTCCATGGGGTTGCAAAGAGTCGGACACGATTGATCAACTGAACTGAACTGATCCCGCCTGAGTTCTTGTGACTGGACTAATAATAAAATTAACACAAGACAAATCCACAAGAAAAAAAGACACCAATTTTAATTTATGTGTACAAAGATCTCATAAAAATGGGACCCAAGAAGTGGCCAAAGCAGACAACTTTTATACTTTTTAGACAAAGAAACAATAAATTTGTGAGGAATTGACAGGACAAAGAAACTTCGGTTTCAGATGCTTAATTAGTGAAGAACCTAAACAGAGTTTGAGCTTAAGTCAGTAAATTTTTAAAGTAACAAGGATTGTTTATACAGGCTCCTCAGCCCTATATCTCTAGTGATAAGGGTGTCCCTTTGACTTCCAGTTGCAGGGAGCTTACCTTTCACACGAGAGATTTATTTCCTGCTTTTGGGGAGACAGAACAGAAAGCCAAAGTGTCCCTCTTCAGTTAGGCATTCATTAAGTAACGTTAATTCAAAATAACCAATATGCCATTGTGGCATATTTGGGGGCAGCCAAACAATATAAACAACAACAATATAAATGGAATATGGAATCATATTCCAGGGTAGCCTTTTGTACCTGTTTTTTTTTTTTTTTTCTGTTCAACACTAAGTTTGTAAAATCCATCACTGTTGTTGCCTATAGTAGTTCACTCATACCCATTGTACAGATGAGGAAACTAAGGCTGAGAAAGAGCAATCTCAAGAAAGGTCCTCAGACAACCAACGGAACCCAAAGGTCCTCTCTGTTGCCCCTGTGAATTACCACCTTCTTGCTGCCACAACAGCGCCCCTCTGTGGGGAGGATCAGCTCCTCCTTTTCCTGTCCACCCAACAGGACTATTTCTCTTTGAAAAAGACCAGCTTAATCACCTCCCCCCCGCCTTTTTTTTTTTCCCCAAAAGCCTTTACTCATTCTTGGCTCCAAGATAAAATCCTCTTTTTTTCCCCCAGCTCATTCCTTTCTGTGCTATCGATAGAAAACTCCTCCAGCTCTGCTGGCAATTACCACAGAGAGAAATCTCATCTATTTTGGGCGATTCATTTGCGCTTTCATACTGCGCCTGTCTTTAACACACCTGAATGGCCCTCTTCAGGACAGCCTGCTCCCTCAAGCTGCAGTTTTTCAATGCCACCAGCCCCGACTCACACCCCCTCCATCCTGACTCTTATCCTTTCCATGATATCATTCCTTGCACTGTTGGAAATGGATCATTCAACCCAGACTGTGCTGATAAGACGAATAGCTCTTCCCTGCCTGGGGCCACTGGGTTTACCAACACTTCAATGCAAGCATCTTCTACAAGGATTTAATTTAGATATTTAGACAAGAGATGTTTATCTACCACACTCGTTGCTTTGTCTCTGAGTAGAGTGGGAATGATCGTTTGGTTTTAATCAGGAAGTAGGTGAGAGGGTCTGTGTATGTAGGTGCAGGGGATAAAGTTGGAAAGGCTGAATGTCAAGACTCTCATCCGAGGTATCTGACTCACCGTCTGACCTTGAGAAAACCAGTTCCCCACTCTGAGCCCCAGGATCCCATCAGTAAAATAAAGGGAATGCATGTTAAATTGGAGAAGAGGTGACTGATCCAGCAGAGAGCCCACGGGGAACACCGCTCTCAATTGTGCAAGTTGCTGTCTGCACAGGGTTACCCTGTCAAAGGGCTAAGTAGAAGGCTGACGTCTACGCAGAGAAAGGGGTTCCCTCTCTAATTCAAGTTGCCTTGCCATTAGGCAGCAGCCCTGTTGCTGTTTTGTGTGCATGATTTTTCTGGGAAAAGCGTCCATAACGTTACAGCTTCTCAAGGCATCCAGTCCCCTTGAAGGGTTGAAAATCACTCATTTACAGGTCTCTTCAGCCCCTTGCTTCCCTAAAATCCGGTGAGTTTGTTGGTATTTCCTTTCCCCTTCAAATACCCCGGCTTTTAGCTCTGAAATGATCCATAATCACAGAGCCCTATTTCTCAAATAAAATCACTGGAGAAGGGAGGTCTTGTCTGGGACAATTGTTTCATTTCCTAATGAAGTCGTTTGATCCCAGGGAGGTGGAGGGAGAACGACCACGGGTGGAGGAAGGAGCTGTCAGAAAGAGTGGGGTTAAAAATTAATCAAATGTCTTATTTGGGAAGGAGGCAACGGAGTACAAAGGCAGCTGCTGCCAGAAAAGGCAAAAAGCAGCTGCTGTTTGGGGCTGAAAGTGATAAAACAAACTCAGCTGAGGAGGGTAGATGGTGGGAAAATGCTCAGGGGAATTCAAATCCTGGGAAACCTCAGGGATTACTTGAGTCCCTCTTACCCACGCTGATGGGAGGAAGGAAGATAACAGGCTCGGATCTGCAGGCAGCCCCACCTGCAGAAAATCCATTATTTCTACCCAGGGATGACCAATGTGACTGTGATTAGAGCTTAACTGTTCACACGGCACAAAGGATTTTGTGCTCACCTTTCTCTCTCTCTCTCTTTTTTAAAGCTTCTATTAAATATTAAGGAGCTGGCTCCCAGAACATTTAAATTAGGATTAGGTTTACATCAAATTGATTAACATACATCTTTGTCAGGCAGGTCCTCTCTTCGGGGAATGTGGAATTGGGGCAGGGAGATTCAGGGGATCAGTTGTGGGTAGCAGACCTGAAAGATTATGGAGAGTTGAGGGTTCAATATGGCAATTTGGAGCAGTTGGGTTCTGGGGTATTCCCTGTGATAAACCTCTTTCTTCTTGTCCTTCACTGATTCAATTTTGGTTTCCTGCAACCAAACAATTCTTAAGGAGACACAAACTTCAGCCACTACTAGGGGGTCAGTGATGGCAGAACAGATGCTCCAGAATCTTCATGACTCCAAGGTAGCTTGAGAGTCAGTATGCTCCACTTTAAATCAATCTAGGATATACAATTCCAATTTACAACAAAGCAAATTAGAGTAATTTTTTCCATTACTCTGGAGGATTCCTTTTCAATCCAGTTAAACCCATTTCCAGTTAAACCCATTCATTCTGGCTCTCATCCAGAACACATGCATTTCTCTCACCCTCCCTCTCTGCTTCTCTTTTTCTCATGATGCTTATAATGGCTATCATGTTTGGAGCTCATACTATGTCCTAGCTGTGCTAAGCCATCTATTGACATCATTTGAATATTCACAACAACCTGCTAAGTTATTCTCTCCCATGTTTATGATGAGGGAATTGGGGTTCAGAAAGGTCAAGTAAACTGCTGGAGGTCACAAAGCAGGTAAATAGCAGAGTTAGAATTTAAATTCAGGTCAGTCTGAGTCCAAAGAATGGGACAGAGTGGAGCCACCATTCGCTGGCAGGGGGGAACAGAGGGCTGGGAGGAGGGAAGGAGAATGAGTTCATGAATAAGTTGGATGAGCCTTGAGAGGGTGGGATTGAAGAAGGGTCTCTGGTAATACAGGGAAGAGGAGATGGACCCATGCCCAAGGGATGCCAGAAACCTTCACTCTGGACTCTCTGTTCAGTGGGTTCCACTTTTGTTTGTTGCTTTTAAGAGTCTCCAGCTGCCTAGGTTCT
Organism: Budorcas taxicolor; assembly: GCF_023091745.1. NCBI lineage: Eukaryota > Metazoa > Chordata > Mammalia > Artiodactyla > Bovidae > Budorcas > Budorcas taxicolor. The sequence continues at coordinate 56,362,421 of NC_068926.1, forward strand.
AGCCTCGTTTTGTTGGCATAGCCACACTCACCACAGGTGTCTCTGCCTCTGCTTCCCAGAACCCCTGCACTCCTGCCAGGTGGCTTATAATAACAGGCATTTATTCTGTCACAGATCTAGAGGCCAGAAGTCCAACATCAAGATGTTTTTAGGACCATGCTCCTTCCAAAGCCACTAGGGGAGGAGCCTTCCTGGCCCCTTCCAGCTTCTGGCAGCTCTGGCTTCCCTTGGCTTGTGGCAGCATCACTGCAACCTTGCCTCCATCTTCACATGGCCCTCCTACCTCTGTGTCTGTGTCTTCTCCCTTCATAAGGATGGCAGTCATCCAGGATGAAGGGCACACTTTATCGCAGTATGATCTCATCTTCAGTTACATCTGCATTGTCCCTATTTCCAAATAAGGTCACATTCAGAGGTTCCAGGTGGACTTGAATTTTAGAGGGAGAGGACGCTATTCAGTCCACTACAGTGGTAAGAGGGGGCCTCTTGGAGGAGACATCTGAAGAATGAGGAGGACCTGGCCATGCACACATCTGGGGGAGGAATAGTCTAGGGTGAAGTGTGAAGGCCCCAGCTCTGGGGTGAACATGGTACATGGAAGGCCCAGAAAGACCCCTGTGGCCGCAGCAGTGGGGAAGGGGAGCGTAGGGGAGCACAGAGAGAAGAGGTGCTAAAGGAAGCTGGGACCATTCCAGCAGCTTGGGATTTTGTTCCGAGTGCAGAAGGGCAGGTTTTGAGCAGAGGAGTGACATGAACAGGTTGGTTTTTAAACGATCAGCCTGGTGGTTACATAAAGCACAACCCAGAGGGGAGAAACAACTGTAAATGGCTGCGGGGGATTTTGAAGACTGTCCCTGTGAGTCCAGGTGAGAGATAGTGGCAGCTCTGACTAGTTAAGGAGCTGAGGGGATGGAGAAGAGGAGACTTGGGCTATATTTATAGCTGAAAGCCTTGTAGATGGATCGATTCAATGTTGGGGAAGCAAAGGATGATCTTGCTGTCCTAAGTATTATACTGTATGTATATCCGCCTAGAGCTGGCATTTACACTCAAACACATGCCCTCTTTCCAAGCCCAGACTTGGAGTTCAGCCTCATTCCTGGTCTCACTGCCTTCCCTACTTGGGGTTGATTACAAATTATTATTTCTAAATTCCCCCATTATTGGGCACTTCAGTTGTTTCTGATTTCTCACGATTACATCAGTACTACAATAAACATTCATTCAGTTGCTCAGGTCCTCAACAAATTTTTGGAACAGAATTTGGGCATGTGTCTGAGGGTTTCTCCAGGCTAGACAGGGTGTAGGTGGGTTGTAGGTTATTGTCACTCTCATGGGATTATAGTTTTTTGCCATGGATTCAGTGACCATAGGTGCGATAGTTCCTCACAAAGCAGAGAAAGCCCTTCCCTTCCCACCTTCTGAGGCTGAACAATCCCAGAGGAGCTCCCCTCCCCAGTCACTGCCTCACTTCCTGTGCTTTCCTAAATTTAAAAATTGCAGGGTTCCTGTTGACCATATGCTCCCTCGTGTCTGGTCTTTAAAAACATGAAGTGGCATTTGGGGAATGAGACCAGGCTGCCAAGTGTAGCCTGGGTCTGGGAAATAGCCAGACCCTTCTTGCAGACGGCTTTTCTTTTCTCTAATATGTGCCCTCATCTGAACCCAGGTCCAGCAGAAGAGATTAGATCTTTATACCTGTTCTGACTCATAGTTCTCCATCTGTTACAGTGAAACATTCTTGGCTGAGAGAGGATTGGAGTGGGAGATAGAATCTAGCTTCACTTTCTATCCTTTCTCCAAAAGCTACCTATGATTTTTTTTTTTTTTGTCTGCTCTGAATCTTAATTCTCATCCGAATCAACAACAAAGCGTAAGAGGTAACACACATGACAGAAGAATAATTTCCTTACTATGCAAAGAGCCCTTGCAAATTAGAAAAGAAAAAAGAGAATGGCCTAATTCTATTAAATAAAGACACAGAGAAGTAAAGCAATCACAGAAAAACACAAAACAGCAAACAAATCTGCAAAGGTGTGCAGCCTCGCATGTTATTAAAGAAAGGGGAACTAGAACATGCACATACTACTTGCATATATGAAAGAGCTTGACCATTCACAATCTTGTCAATATCAGGAAAAAAAGACTCTCATACCCTTGGGAAGGGAGGGTACAAACTTTGGGGAGAGCAATAGGACAGTATCTTCTTTTTTGCTCCCATCTCTTTTTTTTTTTTCCCAAAAAAATTTAGGACAATATTGTATGCTGGGAATTTTAACAATTCCATTTCCACTGGAGGAGGGAATAGAAAACCACTCCAGTATTCTTGCCTTGAGAGCCCCATAAGCAGTGTGAAAAGGCAGAAAGATATGACACTGGAAGATGAGCCCCCCAGGTTGGAAGGTGTCCAATATGCTACGGGGGAAAAGTGAAGGACAATTACTAATAGATCCAGAAAGAAACGCAGCTGGGCCAAAGCGGAAACGATGCTCAGCTGTGGATGTGTCTGGTGGTGAAAGTGAAGTCCAGGGCTGTAAAGAACGATATTGCAAACTCCGGAAGATAGTGAGGGACAGGGGAGCCTGGTGTGCTGCAGTCCATGACGTTGCAAAAAGTAGGACATGATTTAGTGACTGAACAACAACAACAAGGAATTTATTATAGATAGATAGATATAGATAGATAGATATAGATATATGACCTCCAAAGTAGACAAAGATACACCCAAATTCTTATTATAGTATTGTTTTTAAGGCAAAAATTCTGAAAACAACCTGTGAATCTATAGGTCATTGATTAAATAAAGAATAATACATCTATACAATAGAATACAATGCAGTGACTAAAAATAGAACCAGGCAGCTCTAAATTTATTGACATATTTTAAAACACAAAATATAAAGTTTTGAAGAAAAGGCAAGTGTCCCAGCATAATGCATTGTATTTTCATATAATACATTTCTGGAAGAATGTATAAGGAAAGCATAGCAGTGATTTGCCTCTAGTAGATAGAAGTAGAAAATGAAGATGAACAGACTTTCACTTTTATATACTTCTACAGTGCTTTTCCGGAGAAGGCAATGGCATCCCACTCCAGTACTCTTGCCTGGAAGATCCCATGGACGGAGGAGCCTGGTGGGCTGCAGTCCATGGGGTCATGAAGAGTCGGACACGACTGAGCGACTTCACTTTCACTTTTCACTTTCATGCATTGGAGAAGGAAATGGCAGCCCACTCCAGTGTTCTTGCCTGGAGAATCCCAGGGACGGGGGAGCCTGGTGGGCTGCCATCTCTGGGGTCGCACAGAGTTGGACACGACCGAAGCGACTTAGCAGCAGCAGCAGCACAGTGCTTTTCATCAACTATTAACCAAGTGTTACTTTTTTGAGTAAAACTTGTTTAAAAAACATTTCATGATTCAATAGTGGACTCAAACTCTGGAAATTGAAACATTTGAGTTCTAACTTCAGTTTATGTTCTGTTTGTACCTGTGTTGCTTCAGGTGCGCATGTGTGCTAAGTTGCTTCCATGTATGTGTCCTAAGTTGCTTCAGGTGTGTGCGCGTGTGCTAAGTTGCTTCAGGTGTGCACGTGTGTGCTAAGTTGCTTCAGGTGCGCGCATGTGTGCTAAGTTGCTTCAGTCATGTTCGACTCTTTTCAACCCTATGGACTGTAGCCTACCAGGTTCCTCTTCCATGAGACTTCAGGGGATCTTCCCGACCCCAGGGATCTAACCCATATCTCCTCCATCTCCTGTATTGGTAGGCGGGTTCTTTACCACTAGCACCATCTGAGAAGCCCAAAGGTTCAGAGAGGTTCTACCGAGACTGAACTCAGATTGCTGGATTCAAAGTCCAGAGTGTGAACCATAAGACAGGTAAATTTCTGGGCCTGATTTTCTCATCATTGAACTGGAAATGCTGCAGGTTTCTTATGCGTGTGTGTTCACTTCAGTGATTCCTATGCTGAATAGTTTTTTTAATTGGAGGATAATTGCTTTACAATGTTGTGTCGGTTGCTGCCATATAACAATGTGAATCAGCTATGAATATACACATATCCCCTCCCTCCTGAGCCTTCCACCCACCCCCACATCCCACCCTTCTAGGTTCTCACAGAGCACCAGACTGAGTTCCCTGTGCTATCCAGTTACTTCCCACCAGCTATCTATTTTATACATGGTAATGTATATATTTCAATGCTACTCTCTCAATTCATTTCACCCTCTTCTTCCCCTGCTGTGTCCGCAAGTCCGTTCTCTATGTCTGCACCTCTATTCCTGCCCTGCAATTAGGTTCATCAGTATCATTTTTATACATTCCATAGTCAGAAAGACACAAACAAATATCGTATATTAACACATATATATGGAAGCTATGGTTCCTTGGTGGTGTTGTCCCTGTCGATGTTTTTTTGTGCTACTGGAGGGGTAAACTGGTAAACAGAAAAGCAAGCAGCTTAACTGTTTGGCTCTAAAATTTGTTTTGTTTGTTAATCACATGCAAACATCGATCTGATATTCTTGGAGATCATGTCAATTACTTAAAGAAATAATAATGATGCTTTCCCACTGTGAAGGCATATCTGGAGATGTCAGAGGGCGATCCAATTTTCACCTATCCTTCTGCTAATTCCACCTGTAGCCTAGTGCATGCTGGGAGTAAATAGCATCACCTCCCGGGCTGATGTAAAACACCTGGTGAGATTTTTCTCCTGCACCTTCCCTCAAGTTGAGAAGGTAATTGAGTCATTCTCCCGTCTTGGGTAGGCGTAAATACAGACATAGTAATGTCAACAGAGGAAATCACTAAGCAGAGGAGATATTATTAATAGTGAGGAGAAAACTAAAAACGTTTAGGTTAGAGGTAACTGACCAAAAAAACACAACACAATAAAGGAACTCTGCAGGGTCTTTGCAGAAAAATAGCAAAGGACTGTGGGTTAAAGGACCAAGATGGAGGCCACAGTGAGAGGGGAAGAAAGAAGTTGGAAGAGTTGGCAGGAGTGCAGCTGAAAAGAGAGGGAGGGCCTCAGGAGCAGACAAAGAGTACCTTGAAGGAGTTTTCTGGGTGGTTAAAAAACAGGTGCGGACAGACAAATTGAAGGACAGAAAGAATAAGAGAAAACTGTTCTTATGATTGTAATCAATTTGCCCTACAATTCCAAAGTGGGACAAAGAGGAAGAGTAGAAAGGGCTGGATCTGGAGGCAGGGAAGACGGTAAGCAGAGAACAGTTCAGAGAAAACTTAGTCTCAGAGGAGTGTTGCTAGGTCAGGGGATGTCCTCCTGGGAACTGTGTCATGGGAACACTGGTTAGAAAGACACCAAGTGAATCCCAGCTCAGATGCGCTGTTAGAGTGGAGTGTGGGAGCTCCCCATGGGCAGGTCTCTGTGTTTGATTAGTTTCTGATCAAAGGAAGTGGCCCATCTTGAGCATGTGGTGAACACTGCCTGCACAAATGAATGCACATCCTTCCGAGAAATCGAAAAGAAAGACTCTGACCCTCTTCCCCATGGAACTACTATTGGCTTATATCAGGATCTTGGCTAAAGTACAACTTACAAACAGTGTTACCCTAAGCATTGTAGCCATGGTGATTGAGCACTTTGCCACATTAGGACACTGTGAAGTGCCTGCAGATATTCTCGTAGCTCAGTTCAGTTCAGTCACTCAATCGTGTCCAACTCTTTGCGACCCCGTGGACTGCAGCACACCAGGCTTCCCTGTCCATCACCAACTCCCAGAGCCTGCTCGAATTCATGTCCATCGAATCGGTGATGCCATCCAATCATCTCATCCTCTGTTGTCCCCTTCTCCTCCTCATAGGTAGTCCTCAAATCCAACCTAGGAGGGGGGTGTTATCATCACCCTCCTTTTACAGGTGAGGAAAGAGTTTAGAAAGGTGAAGTGCACTGCCCAGAGATGCCCAGCTAGGATTTGAAACCAGACCTATCAATTCCAAAGCCCAAGGGCTTTGCACTAAGGTGCCAGAGATGGACAATGGCCCACATGGGCCTCCCTATTTTATAGATGAGAAGACTGAGACCCAGGCAACTAAAGTTCAGATTGTCAGAATCCAATCATGTGTTCCTTCTGCTGTGCAACTCTGTTCCTCCCTAATTCCACGGGAAGGTAACAGACAAGACTCAATGTTTTGTTTTGTATTTTTCTTTAAATTTCCAACAACTTCCAAAGTTGTTGGAACAGTCCTGATTTTCCAGCCATGTTGGATATTTCTGACTGGATCAATGGGTCTCAGCCAAGCAGTGGTTTTGGTCCATAGGAGACATTTGGCAATCTCTATAGAGGTCAGGAAGCAACAGTTAGAACTGGATATGGAACAACAGACTGGTTCCAAATAGGAAAAGGAGTACGTCAAGGCTGTATATTGTCACCTTGCTTATTTAACTTCTATGCAGAGTACATCATGAGAAACGCTGGGCTGGAAGAAGCACAAGCTGGAATCAAGATTGCCGGGAGAAATATCAATAACCTCAGATATGCAGATGACACCGTCCTTATGGCAGAAAGTGAAGAAGAACTAAAGAGCCTCTTGATGAAAGTGAAAGAGGAGAGTGAAAAAGTTGGCTTAAAGCTCAACATTCAGAAAACGAAGATCATGGCATCCGGTCCCATCACTTCATGGCAAATAGATGGGCAAACAGTGGAAACAGTGGTTCATTTTATTTTTCTGGGCTCCAAAATCACTGCAGATGGTGATTGCAGCCATGAAATTAAAAGACGCTTACTTCTTGGAAGGAAAGTTATGACCAACCTAGACAGCATATTAAAAAGCAGAGACATTACTTTGTCAACAAAGGTTTGTGTAGTCAAGGCTATGGTTTTTCCAGTGGTCATGTGTGGATGTGACAGTTGGACTATAAAGAAAGCTGAGCACTGAAGAATTGATGCTTTTGAACTGTGGTGTTGGAGAAGACTCTTGAGAGTCCCTTGGACTGCAAGGAGATCCAACCAGTCCATCCTAAAGGAGATCAGTCCTGGGTGTTCTTTGGAAGGACTGATGCTAAAGCTGAAACTCCAATACTTTGGCCACCTGATGTGAAGAGCTGACTCATTTGAAAAGACTCTGTTGCTGGGAAAGATTGAGGGCAGGAGGAGAAGGGGAAGACAGAGGGTAAGATGGTTGGATGGCATCACTGACACAATGGATGGGTTTGGGTGGACTCCGGGAGTTGGTGATGGACAGGGAGGCCTGGCGTGCTGTGGTTCATGAGGTCACAAAGAGTCGGACACGACTGAGCAACTGAAGTGAAGAGATGTTTTTGGTTGTCACCACTAGGAGTGTGGGGTGGTGGGTGAAGGGATTCTACTGGCATCTAATGGGTAGAGGCCAGGGATGCTGCTAAATAAACCATGGTGCTACCTATGTACCACCACCTTTCAAAAAAATTGATGTTTATACACATAACTAGTACAGGGGAAAACCTTCTAATTTATGAAAACCTTCTCATTAAATACATAGAGACAAAGCTAAATATCCACCTACTCCCTATCCTGCTTTATCTGCTGTGACACTGTCAGCAGTTTGCGTACACCCTGCAGTGCTTAGGACAGTCCCTACAATGAAGAATGTGGCATTCTTTTTGAGACGGATAAACAGCTCTTCAGCCTCCCATGTAAGGGGTGGTACTTTTCACTGTCAACCACTTAGTATACGTAGGCTCTCTGAGCGATTCATCCCCAAAACACATTTTCTGAGCACCTGCTATGAACCAGGCACTGAGCCTGCAGCTGTTGTGCATGTAGAATATTCTCCCTCATGAAACATTAGAGCAAACAGCTATGCCCATGACCCACACCACCTCAGGAGCTAAGAAACAAAGGGGGTAAATGTAGAATGTTATTCAGCCCTAAAAAGAAATGGCCACTGAACCATGAAAGGACATGCAGGAAAGTAAAGTGCATATTAGTAAGTGGAAGAAGTCAGTCTGAAAGGCCTGCTTATGATTCTAATTAAATGACATTTGGGAAAAGGGAAAACTATGGAGACAATAAAAAGATAGGTGGTTCATCCATATCATTTCAACTGACTCAATTTCATCCCTTTTTATGGCTGAGTAATATTCCACTGGGTATATGCACCACATCTTCTTTACCCATTCACCTGTTAGTAGACACCTAGGTTGCTTCTATGTCCTAACTATTATAAACAGTGCTGCAGTGAACATTGGGGTACATATGCCTTTTTGAATTACAGTTTTCTCAGGGTATATGCCCAGTAGTGGGATTGCTGGGTCATATGGTAGGTCATATAGAGTGAAGTAAGAAAGAGAAAAACAAATATTGTATATTAACACATGTCTATGGAATCTAGAGAATGGTACTAATGAACTTCTTTGCAGACAGGAATGGAGGTGCAGATGTGTAGAATGGACTTGTGGACTTACAAGGGGAAGGAAGAGCGACGAATTCAGAGTACAACTGACATATATACGCTACCATGTGTGACACAGATGCCTAGTGGGAAGCTGCTGTATAACATGGGGAGCTCAGCCTGGTGCTCTGTGGCAGCCCAGATAGATGGAATAAGGGGATGGGTGGGAAGGAGGCTTCAGAGGGAGGGGATATATGTATACATGTAGCTGATTCATTTTGTTGTGTAGCAGAAACTAATACAACATTGTAAAGCAATTATATTGCAATTTAAAAAACAGGTTGGTGGTTGCCAGATGTTGGGGAGGGGACAAGACAAATAAATAGGAAGACCACAGACGATTTCTAGAGCAGTGAAAGTACTCTGTATGATATTATAATGATGTGTATGTATTACACATTTTTCCAGACACATAGAAGGTATAATACCAAGAGTGAACCCTAAAGTACGGAATCTTGTGATTGCAATGTGTCAATATATGTTCATCCTTGGTATAAAATACACTATTCTGGTGAGTGTTATTGATAACAGGGGAGACTATGCCTTCCAATCAAGGGCCCGGAAGGAGTGGGTATATAGGGGCAGGGGCTATAAAGGAAATCTCATTTTTATTATAAACCTAAAACTGCTTAAAAATAAAGTTTTTTTTTTTAAGTTAAAAAAAGGTGGAGGGAGAATTAGTGTGACTGAAAAGCGGAAGGGGGAAAAGTTGATTGTAGCAACTGGCATTTAAGCCCTATTCACACTTTATTTTTTTTATAATTGGTTTCCTTGTTTATTGTCAGCAGCTCCCTGCACCCTGATCTGTCTCAGATTCTCCTGTATCTCTGACTCCTAGCATAGTACCTGGTATACAGCAAGCACTCAATAAATATGTGCTCTCTGAATGCATGATATTATCTCATTCAACAACTCCGTGGGTAGGTATTACCATTATCACTATTTTACACAGAAGAACCTCAAGGCTCAGATAGGAGAAGTACTTGGCTCAAGGTCACACAGCCAGCAAGAGCAGAGGACAATTAGAACCTAGAAGTGCAGAACCCAAAGTTCTGCTCTTGACACCAGGCTTTAGAAGGCAGCCCTGATGGCTTAGGGAGTAAAAGTTATGCAGGGCAGAGGGATTCAGGAAAGGAGAAAACTGTAACTTCTGCAAATCTTCTCTTCAGCCTCTGGATTTGAGAAAGTCAGCCTCTTTGGGGCTGGGATCGCTGTGAATCTCCTCTCCTTCATCCCTCCCCATTAGCTGGTGCATCCCATCCCTTTCTTGCCCCCTATTCTCCAATTTAATGGTCTCTCTCTCCTCTGTTTGCCTCTCTCTTCCCCATCTTGTCCAATCCCCTGGGGCTGCCAAAGATGCCATTCGGTGGGATAATTAAAGTTCCCCTCCTGTTAGCATCTCGCTCCTGAACCCTCCCAGCAGCTGTTCAGCTGGAGCGGGTCTGTGAGAGCTTTACTTTACACAAAAGCTTTACTAATAATTGTGTCTACAAGCTGTGTGCGTGTGTGTGTGTGTGTGTGTGTGTGTGTGTGCGCGCGCGCGTGCACGCGCGCATGTACACAGCCAGCATGCGCCTGGCCTGGCCTCACCCCACCCCCTTGGGTGGGGGCCACGGATTCATTACAGATTTTTCTTGGTGGCAAAGAGAGGAGGGAGGGGAAGGGGACCAGATGGCAGACAGGCGGGTGGAGGTCGGCCCTGCCTCCTCCTCCTCATCAAGCAGATGCCCTAGGAACAAGGGGCCCCGGAGGCAGAGGCAGGATTAGAGGGGGAACTCCGTATCAATTAGTGTCAAAGGCCGGGAGAGCTGGTGGGGGAGGGGCAACCAGTTGGCTCCGGCTGGTGGGGGAGGGGAGAAAGAGCTCACCGATGGTGGAATGGGGTGGGGGGACCAGAAGCCTGCCACCAGCAAGGAGCAGGGAGTGAGGACGGAACCACCCTCAGAAATCACCAAGGACAGCACTATGCTTTCAGATAGGTAAACTGAGACCCAGGAGAAGGGGCTTCCGGGAAGTCTTACAGCACCTGCACTGGGGCTAATACTACTATTAGAGCTCTAGTATTATTAGATATTAGATAACATTAGATAATATTAGATATTAGATAATGATAGATGAAAGTGAAAATCACTCAGTCCTGTCCGACTCTTTGTGACCCCATGGACAATACAGTCCAGGAAATTCTCCAGGCCAGAATCCTGGAGTGGCTAGCTGTTCCCTTCTCCAGGGGATCTTCCCAAACAAGGGATCAAACCCAGGTCTCCTGCGTTACAGGTGGATTCTTTACCAACTAAGCCACCAGGGAAGCCCAAGGATACTGGAGAATCCAGATTCTTTACCTGCTGAGCTATACCAGATAATAATACTAATAAAATTAGTAATATTCTTATAAGCAGTAATATCAAAAATCTTAGAAGCAATGAAATAGCATTAGCCTCATTGCTGAGCACTTACTTTGTGCCACGTACTTGGCGGGCAATTTCTTACCTAATCTTATCCCTCCAATGGCCCAATAAGCCATATCTCAATAGTCTTGTTTTATGGATGAAAAAATTGAGGCTCAGAGAGGGGAGTGGAGCTGCCCAGAGTCACACAGCCAGTAAAGATGGGGCTGGGATTCTGACCCAGTAAAGAGTCAGCTGAACAGTCAACAAGTACAGCTTGTCTGGACTTGCCCTTGGAGTGAGGTTCGGTCCATATTGGTTTTGAGGTGCAGCATTCTTGAACCTTCACTTCTTTTACCCTAATAAGTAGAACTGAATTTTAAATCCCAAGACCAGAATTCAAGTTCAAGCTCTTACCGACAAGCTGTGTGACCTTGGGCTTCCCTCATAGCTCAGTTGGTAAAGAATCTGCCTGCAAAGCAAAAGACCCCGGTTCCGTTCACGGGTCAGGAAGATCTGCTGGAGAAGGGATAGGCTACCCACTCCAGTATTCTTCGGCTTCCCTTGTGACTCAGCTTGTAAAGAATTCACCTGCAATGTGGGAGACCTGGGTTTGATCCATGGGTTTGGAAGATCCCTTGGAGAAGAGAACAGCTAACCACTCCAGTATTCTGGCCTGGAGAATTCCATGGACTGTATTGTCCATAGAGTCGCTGAGCCTCTTTGAATTTGTTTCCTTCTTGGTCCTACGATGTCATCCAACACTGGTGGATAAATTACTTCTGATTAACGCCTATAATGGAATACTGTGCAGGCTTTTTACCATGATGAGATGGATGGGTATTTACTGACATAGAAAGATACTCAGACTATATTGCCAAATTAGAAAAGAAAAGGTCAGAAATTTTAAAATGTCCAATATTTATCCTATGTTGATTAACACATATATACAGAGAGGAAGAATGAGATGAGAAGATGAGAGAGGAAGAGAGAGAAAAGGAAAGAATTAGTGAATCCAGAAGGATAAACTCTAAAATCTTCACAGTGGTTATTCTGCACAGTGATCCTTTCTCTTTTTTGTATGTCAATATTTACAAAAAATTAGTATGAATACAAGTGATAATATTAAAAGGTTGCTCTGTCATCAGTCTTGCCCAGTCCTGAGTACTATAAGCACCAGAGTCTGGCTTTGCATACTGTGAAGTATCTGACACACAGGAGGGATGGTTTGTCTCCTGGGGTGTGGTAAGATGGGGAGCGGAGTGATAAGATGTGGGTCAGGGTCTTGTCCACAGCTCAGTTAGAGACCCAGCAACATCAGTGGGTCAGGTCAAAGTCATAAGGAACCAGAGTCTGAGGGCTGCTGGGGAGGGAAGGGTTAATGTACAAATCCATAAAGCTGACCCCGGGGTGGCCCACTTAGGAGACCATCTGCCAGCAGGCTTGCAGCTGCCAATCCAGTAGGCCTGCCTTCTCCCAGGCTCCTCCCAGCCTGCGCAGCTCAGAGCAGCCCAGATGACTCTGGCTCCAGCCAGGGGATCTGGCCCGGCAGAATCCTCGTATCTCTCTCTCCAGCTTCAGCAGCAGCACTGGCATCTGAGCTGACAGAGATTACCAACCTTCCCAGGTAATGGTCTCCTCTGACCCACAGACAGCCAGGTGATGGTTTTCCCATTGTACAGTGAGAAAATGGACTCTCAGAGGAAAAAGGACGTGGGCAAGGATACAAACCCTTGGGAGACAGCCCAAGTTGCTGGAGGAAGTAGCAAGCCACTGCCCCATCCTCTGATATTCTCCTGAGGGCACTGACTCCTCCAAGAGCAGTTGAGGTCGGGAGATGAGGCACCAAGAGCTCGGAGCAATGGGGCAGGGATGGAGGTGGAGCAGAACGGGAAGCAGAAGTCCAGGAAGCTGGGTTGGAATTCCCCGCTCTGCCTCTCCACTCTGCCTCATCTGCTAGTCTATCTAGACACTCATAGGAACCTTCCAACTCTCTGACTGTGGGGAATCCAAGACCTCTGACCATTTACACGAAAAAGAAATAGACGAGAAACTTCCCCCCACCCCATCCCCATCGGTACCCACGCTGGAGTCAGATATTGGTCCTGATAGCCAAAAGAAGGGAGAGAAAAGAGTTAACTAGAGGGGCAGATGGAGAAGGGACAGAATCCTTGCTGGAACTTGCCCAAATGTCAGACTGAACAGCTCAGGACTGGAGGCCAAAGGAGGCAGAGAGAGACCCAAAAGCTCCCAGAACAGATGGGCCAGCCAGGGCGCGAGGGGAATGAAATGGCCGTCATAATCATAATATCTCAAATTCCTCTGGTGCGTTCCCATTTTCAAAGCTCATTCAAATCCATTATCTTACTGGAATCTCACAACTCCTCTGGACAGTAGATGACCAGGGGCTATGAGGTCCATCTGGCAAGATGAAGCAACTAAACTCAGAGAGGCTAAGAGGTTTGCCCAAGGTCACACAGCTCATTTGCTATTAGAGCAATCAAAAAGAGAACTGAGTCTCCTGAATCCTAGTTCATCCATCAGTGGACCTGTTATTTGATTCCCCCCATTCCCCAACTTGGGGGGTTGGAATGGTGGTATGTATTAATAATAAAATAGCAACAAAAACAGTAATAAAACCAACATGCATTAATCACTTTTGGCATGATAGGCACTGCTTTAAGCTCTTAATATACATTACCTCATTTAATTCTCACTCTGACCCTGGGTGAGGTAGATACTATTAATGCCAATTTACAGACGGAGGAGACAAGATCACATGAACGAAGTCACTTGCTCAAGGACAAAGTTATAAAACTGGAGCTTCGATTTAAATATAGAACAACCTGCTCCTTCACCACCGTGCCAATGGTGCCCAGTTAGCACTGCACATTAGAATCACCTAAGGACTGTCTAAAATTTCAGGATGTTCAGATATCACCTTGACTCAGTTAAATGAGAGTGAGAGGTGTGGGACCCAGACATCAGTATTGCTTAAAGATCCCCCAGGCGATTCCATTGTGCAGTCCAGTTTGGGAATCAACACACCACATTCTCCCCAGGGACTGTTCCATTCATCATCTCAGAAGAGCTCGATGACAGCTGAGTTTCTCTCAGTTTCGCCATCTGTAAAGTCGAGATCCTTCAGGTTTGACAGACTAGAATCCATCCTCTCCAGGCTCAGGGCAGGAGAGTGTTAATGCTCCAGAACTTTGAGCTGAGAGCTCTGGAAGGCAATCTGCTTCTCCAGAGTCAGCTAGAGCTTGGGGACCCTTCACCCAACTGAGCCTGTTGTAAAACTTTTATTGCGTTTATTTCAAATCAGGCTTTTGTGCAACTGCAAACACTGGAATTTGCAGCCCCGGGGAAGTGATACTGCTAGCCGCGTTCTTCATGTCTCTGGGTGAACCAGTTGGGTGTCCTCCACAAAATACAGTGAAATCACAGTGGAGTGGGGAGCCCAGCATGCTGCCAAGGGAACAAAGGAAAACAGATCCTGGAAGAAGATGCTGTGGCTTGGTAGAAACTGGGACGGTTTTAGTTCTCCCCCAGACCTGGAAATCATCCCCACCCCTGCTTTTGAAATTGTCCTCCAGTTTCTCCTCAGCAGGAGGCAAAGTGCCTTCTTTGCTCTCCTTTCTGAGCCTGGGGGAGCAAAGTGTAGAGGGAAGGTGGTCTTTTCTCTGGGTTCGAGTCCTGGCTGTTGAATGACTTTGGAATAGGCTTGGACCAGTTGCTGGTCTACTCTGGGGAACTTCCCTGCCTGTAAAGAAGGAGGCTGGACCCCCTGCTGACCCTGACCTACCTAATTCTGTCATCAGAACTGTCAGTCGCAGGATGGATAATAGAGACACCCAGGTGCATGTACAAATGCAAAGACAATCAGGCCTTCTCCTCTGAGAGCTCTCTGCACCACCTTCCATTTCCCCACCAGAAGCAGGTGCCATTGGAAGCTGCGGTACTTTCCTGACCCCCTTGGAACTCCAAGCCCTGGTCCACAAATGCTTTGGGTTCAAAGCAGGGACTTGCAGGATTGTGATGTCTAGGATCAAATGTCCGGATGAACAATGTCCCAGAGGAGGTGGGAGTGATCCCAAAAGGCTAAGCTGAGGATGGATCTTGGACCCATGGGACACAAGAGCCATAGGATCCTACAGTCTCAGAATCATAGAGCCAGGGGCATAACAAAGTATGTGGGGCCCACAGCTTACGCAGTTGGCGAGTGGGCTTCTTTAAGAAAACAGCCTGAAACACTTCTATCATACTTTATCCTCTAGACTTTTCAGTTATGTATCCCAATTGCCCCTTCATATGACAATTCTGTAATACTGTCATCTACAGAGACAATGGGAAGATAATTCTGCATTTTCTCTGTGTTGGTTGCTTAGAAGGACTTGAAGACCATGTGTCTGAGAGGTCCAAAGGTCCCAGTGAAATATGAAAGTGAAGGGGGCCTCTGGTACTTCAGGCCATTCTGGCAAGCCTAAAAGGGACTTGGGAGGATAGGGGTGTTCCAGGGTCCCTGATATGTTTCTACCTCCCATGAAGAGGGCTTCCCTTTGGAGTTGTGCTAGGAGTGGTATTTATCCACACTGAGCTCTTCATGCATAGAAGATAGCTCATTTTTACTTGGCTATTTCCTGTCACAACTTCTACTAACTCTCCTACTTAACAATCCCATACCCTTAGGGGAAAGCACGTAGGGGAAATAAGAGCAGAAAATATACACAAAATGGCCCTGATTTTTGATAGGCAGAGATATACTCAATTGCTGACTTCAGGCTTTTTGCAGCATTTCCCCGAGTGAGTTAAGTAATCAAAGATCCACAGGGCCCAGGGGACTGGGGCTCAGGACATGACGGAGGCTATGAGGGCACAGAGCTCGGAGGTTTAGGGCTTGAATTGGATGCTGCTGTTGTTGAGGGGTAAGGGTAAACACGGAAATACAGCCCAAGTGGAAGCATTCAATCTACTGACTCCTGGTCCCTGGATCACAGGTTGTTTACCAAGCCTAGCAAATCCTTCCCACAATTCTCCTCCTCCCTGGGGCCCAGAGATGATGGGTAGCAATGCAGTACAGCAATTCAAAGTCCAGTTCATTCTTTCCTGGCTGTGTGACCTTGAATGAGCGCTCTTACTTTCTCTGAGCTCTGGGTTTCTCAATGGTAGAATGAGCTTCTACCCACTAACAGAAGCAATATAATTCACATACCGTTTCTCAGCACCGTGCCTGGTGTTGGGATAAGCAATAAAGGCTGGACGTTAGTAATTCCTGTCTGGCGTGGCCCTTCTCACCACCAGAGCCCAGCGAGAATCCCCTCTCTTGCCTGTGATCCTGAGGAATGCCTGAGGTTGGCTCTCCTAGTATCATATGTTAGGCCTGCACCAGGTGCAGCATCTGGGGTAACTGAGGAGTAGACTTGCACCTACTGAGACCCTAAGCAGAGGCCACAGCGTTAGAAGCAGGGCACTGGCACTGTGTTATTGTTTAGTCGCTCAGTCGTGTCCAACTCTTTGCAACCCCATGGACTGTAGCCCGCCAGGCTTCTGTGTCCATGGGATTTCCCAGGCAAGAATACTGGAGTGCCATGCCCTTCTCCAAGGAACCTTCCCGATCCAGAGATTGAACCTATGTCTCCTGCACTGGCAGGCAGATGCATTACCACTGAGCCACCGGGGAAGCCCATGTCACTATATGGGAAAGGAAAAACTTCCTGGAAAGACCCAAATGAAAATACTACAGTTCTTTACACCCCTCTCCTGACTAGGACAATAAAGGACAGAAACAGTATGGACCTAACAGAAGCAGAAGATATTAAGAGGTGGCAAGAATACACAGAAGAACTATGCAAAAAAGATCTTAATGACCCAGATAACCACGATGGTGTGATCACTCACTTAGAGCCAGACATGCTGGAGTGCAAAATCAAGTGGGCCTTAGGAAACATCACTATGAACAAAGCGAGCAGAGGTGATGGAATTCCAGCTGAATTATTTCAAATCCTAAAAGATGATGCTGTGAAAGTGCTGTACTCACTATGCCAGCAAATTTGGGAAACCCAGCAGTGGCCACAGGACTGGAAAAGGTCAGCGTTCATTCCAATCCCAAAGAAAGGCAATGCCAAAGAATGTCTAAATGACTGCACAATCGCACTCATCTCACATGCTAGCAAAGTAATGCTCAAAATTCTCCAAGCTAGACTTCAGCAGTATGTGAACCGAGAACTTTCAGATGTTCAAGCTGGATTTAGAAAAGGCAGAGAAACCAGAGATCAAATTGCCAACATCTGTTGGATCACAGAAAAGTAGGAGAATTCCAGAAAAACATTTACATCTGCTTCATTGACTACACTAAAGCCCTTGACTGGATCACAACAAAGTGTGGAAAATTCTTTAAAAGATGGGAATACCAGACCACCTTAGCTGCCTCTTGAAAAATCTGTATGCAAGTCAAGAAGCAACAGTTAGAACCGGACATGGAACAATGAACTGGTTCCAAATTGGGGTACGAGTATGTCAAGGCTGTACATTGTCACCTTGCTTATTTAACATATGTGCAGAATACATCATGTGAAATGCCGGGCTGAATGAAGCACAAGCTGGAATCAAGATTGCCTGGAGAAATATCAATAACTTCAGATATGCAGATAACACCACCCTTATGGCAGAAAGTGAAGAGGAACTAAAGAGCCTCTTGATGAAAGTGAAAGACAAGAGTAAAAAAGCTGGCTTAAAACTCAAGATTAAAAAAATGAAGATCATGGCATCCAGCCCCATCAAAAAACTAGGATCATTGCAACCAGCCCCATCACTTCATGGCAAATAGGCAGGGAAACAATGGAAAGAGTGACAGACTAATTTCTTGGGCTCCAAAGTCACCTAAGATGTCAGTGACTGCAGCCGTGAAATTAAGACACTTGCTCTCTGGAAGAAAAGCTATGACCAACCTAGACAGCATATTAAAAACAGAGACATGACTTGGCTGAGAAAGGTCTGTCTAGTCAAAGTTATGGTTTTTCCAGTAGTCATGTATGGATGTGAGAGTTGGACCATAAGAAAGCTGAGTGCTGAAGAATTCATGCTTTTGAACTATGGTGTTGGAGAAGACTCTTGAGAGTCCCTTGGACTGCAAGGAGATCAAGCCAGTCAATCCTAAAGGAAATCAGTCCTCAATATTCATTCAGAGAATGAAGATGATTCATTCAGAGATGCTGAAGATGAAGATCCAATAAACTCTGGCCACCTGATGCAAAGAACTGACTTATTGGAAAAGACCCTGATGCTGGGAAAGGTGGAAGGCAGGAGGAGAAGGGACGATGGAGGATGAGATGGTTGGATGGCATCACCAACTCAATGGACATGAGTTTGAGCAAGCTCTGGGAGTTGGTGATGGACTGGGAAGCCTGGCGTGCTGCAGTCCGTGGGGTCGCAAAGAGTCAGACACGATTGAGAAACTGAACTGAACTGACTGACTAGATTTGCCCCATGAATGGGAAACAGACCCTTCCAGTTAACTGAGTTTCCATCCCATCCCAGCTGGCCAACCAGACTCCAATTTTCTGACAACCCTGACGTGCCTTCTCAGAATCTCCAAGAATTCTGGGAGAATAAATCCATCTGAGGTCAAAACACTGCTCATTGAGGGCAGAGACTTTATCTAGTTCACTGTCACAACCCAAGCATCCAGCACCAAGTCTGGCACATAAAACACACCTGATAAGCATGTTACTGAATGTGTGAGTGAATGAATGGAATACTAAACTTTTAAAGGGCTTTCCTGGTGGTTCAGCAGTTAAGAATCCACCTGCTGATGCAGGAGACTCAGGAGACATGGATTCAATCCCTGAGTCGAGAGGATCCCCTGGAGGAGGAAAGGGCAACCCACTCTAGTTCTCTTGCCTGATACATCCCATGGCCAGAGGAGCCTGGTAGGCTACAGTCCATGGGATTGCAGAGTCGGACACGAGTGAGTGAATGAGTATAAGCATGAGCAAACTTTCAAAGGACAAAACGAAGGAGATGACTTCCCAGAGATCAAAGAGAAGCTTCCTGACAGCTGAGTATTTTTCTTTGATTTCATTTTTGTAACATTTAATAAGCATTAATGGCAGGCCAGGCACTGAAAATCACTTTTCCTATCACCACAATCAATCCTCCCAACAACACTCTGAAAGCTACCCTTCACATAGTCAGTGTGGTCTAATGGTTAAGAATACAGGCTTTAGAATTAGATCCATGTTCAAACCCTGGCTTCAGCACCTCCTAGCTGTGTGGTTGTGAATCAATTACTTCTCTCCTTGGGGATTTCCTTTTCTGTAAAATGGGAGTAACAAAATTTACTTAATGGAGTTAACATGTTAAACATGTTAATGGATATGAAGAGTTCACCACAGTGCCTGGAACACAGGAAATGCTCAGTAAATAGTGACTGTTGTTTTTCCTGCCTTCTTCCTCTTATATGGAGAAAGAGCTTATCAGAGAGGCTTCAGGCTGTGATTCCAGGAATGAAAGGCAGTTCCTGTGTATGGGAGAGGATGGCATCCAATTCTCTTCCCTTTCTACCCAGACCTGCTACAAAATTACCTGTCTAGTTCTGGTAGCATGTAGGAGGGACCCTGTAACTAGCTTTCACCAGTGGAATATAAATAGAAGTAATGGACCACTTCAAGGCAGAAGCAGTTAAGAGCAAGTGTGACCTCTCCGCCTTGGTTCACTTTCCTTGTCTTCTAGCTGGATCATAGCCTGGAAGCCATGTTACGGAGGTAGGTCCCTGTATGGCTTTATGAAGCAAGGCCCTTCTCCAACCCATATAGGACTAAGATATGGACAAGAAAGGACTGGATCATGTTAAGCCATGGAGATCCCAAGTAGCTGCTATTTTTGCCTACCTTAACTTCACTATTTTTATTTAATGACCTTCTTGTATATCTCCACGATTATATCTATTCTGCTTATTCTTTGAGTCTAAATGGTATAAGTAGCCAGCAGATGCTTTCTCATGGTGAGAGATTATGTTCCTTGGGAAAAAGGAGCTCTGGGGATCGGTTCCAGTGGGTCTGAAGGATTCCTAAGAAAGAAGATGAGATGTGAAAGGAAGTCCCCATCTCTCCAGCTACACTGCCTCCCAGGTTCTCCCACTGAGCAAACAACGCCATGACTATGGAGAATGCTCATCTTTCATTTAGGTTAGGTTCTGGCAGATTGCCTTCATCTCTAGCTGCTTCTGGAGAAAACTCAGAACAGACATAATTACAGCCCAAGCATAGGGCTGTCCACAGCAAGGTGACTTGCAATCGCAAACTAGGCTCCAACGGTAAATACATTTTCTGTGTTCTTTTTCTTGCCTCTCTTTTCTAGGAGATGTCTCTCATACCTAGAAATAGTTTAACCCAATCCTGGCTAAAGCTCCGGTCTGGAATTACCCAAACAGAGATCAACACCATCATGGTCTTTAATACAGAACTGGTCACTGAAAACATGGGGTCCACTGGGGTTAAATATATTGGACGTCTCGTGGCTCCTGGGTCTGAGACCCTTTCTTTCTAGTGATTAGTTGTGCAGGAGGGGAAACAAGGGTGCTAAGAATAAACAGTGCTCCTCCTTAGTTATAGATGACTAACTGTAACTAATTACATCTTGTTACACATGTCCACACTAACCAGTCAAACCTAAAGGAAATCAGCCCTGAATACTCATTGGAAGGACTGTTGATAAAGCTGAAGCTCCAATACTTTGGTCACCAGATGCGAAGAGCTGACTCATTGGAAAAGACCTTGATGCTGGGAAAGATTGAAGGCAAAAAGAGAAGGGGGCAGCAGAGAATGAGATGGTTAGATAGCATCACATACTCAATGGACATGAATTTGAGCAAACACGGAAAGATAGTGAACAGAGGAGCCTGGCGTGTTACAGTCCATAGGGTTGCAAAGAGTTGGACACAACTTAGTAACTGAACAACAACAATCCTTAAAGAGAACCAACAAGAGAAGTGCTTGCTCATTCCTGTAGAATGGCAGACGCAGAGGTGTGCATCTAGGTGCTTCTTTGATGTGTCTGACATGTTAGGTTCTTTTCTCATTTATCATCTCCAATGCTCACAGTAATTTTATTGGAAGAAAATTATTCCCCTCATTTTAGAGATGAGAAAATTGAGGCCTGGGGAAGTGAAACATACAAGTAAAACGGTACAAGGGCTGGAGCTACTTGGCTGTGCAGTTCAAAGTATCACACATCATACACACTGTACAAAGGAGAGTCAGAGCAGAGCAGAAAGTACCTTTCTAACTCCCCACACCATTTTTGATGTGTCAAAAGATGTGAAGAAAAAGGATACCTGCTCCACCCACCTTATAGTATTAAAGCACTAGAGCATGGCTCAAAGGCACAAATATACATAAAATATTTGAAAAACGTAAAACACTATATAAAAGTAAATTATTAATTACTAAACTAGTTAACTGATTGACAAAGAGCCTGAATAGCATGGAGGTTAAACACAGGGGCTCCGGAATCAGATAAGACTGCATCTGATGACATTTTGATCTCCCTGAACCTCAGTTTCCTCTTCTGCAAAATAGAGATAAGAATATTCCCCATCTCATAGGGCACTGTGAAACTTTAATGAGTTAGTATATAGGAAATTCTTAGTATAATGTCTGACTCACACATTATTATTATTCCAAAGAACTCTATCAGTCTTGGGTTTTTTTTTTTTCCTGTGAAATAGAAAAAAAATAATTCTACCCATATCACAGAGCTTTCATAATTTGAAACTCTTTTAATAATGTGCCAATTCTGCTGATAAATAACTCCAAACTTAACAGAGGCTGGGCACAGCTGGGAAAAGATGTGGTGGGAGAAGATTGGGCTTCCTGAGGCCAACCCTCCCTGCTGCCTCCCTGCTCTGCCAAGCACTCAGGTGCTCCAGGCAAGATGAAGCTGGCATCCATCACCTTGGCTCTGAATTCCAGAGCCCCCAGCAGCAGATCTGGCTCCTGCAGCCTCCTAACATCCTGCTGGCAGAACACAAAGCCAGAAATAACTCCCTGGGTACAGGACACCCCTTCACCTCCTTCAACTCCCTGACTTGCCTGAGGAGAGCATGACATGTGTCCACTTAACATGGCATCTTGAGGATCAGCAGTGGGCAGGCTGGCCCTTGAAGCCTGTCTTCATCAAGATTGTCTTACCTTCTGAATCCCACCCAGTGGCCAACTCCTCTAGCACTTGTTGATTCAACAGATATTTACTGTAGTCCTAGCTTGTGCCAAGCACTGAACTAGATACTTTCCCATTACAAGTGCAGTGAAATCTCTTTACTCTCTAAACCACCCCTCCTGGGGTATAGAATACAATGCCTATTCTTAGTTCTAAGTCAATATGGATTGGGTATCTGTTTTGTCCTGGGTCCTGTGCTAGTGGCTGATAAACAAGACAAAGCCCTCTGGCCATATACATTCACACGCTAATTAACCGGTTCCAGGATTGCTCTTCTATTGACATTTCTATTAATCAACCCAATGGTTTATGTATTTAACAGTAGTTATCAGAGCTGGTTAGCCATTGTCTAGCTTCTTTAGCCTTGGGCAAGTCACTTTCCCTTTGTGAGGTTCTGCTTTCTTATCTGTATAATAAGGGGAGGGGTGTTTTATGATGAACATTAATTGAAACAATGAATGGAAAAAGCATGGCACCAAAGTGTTCAGTGTTTAGTATCAATAGTGGGCCTGATCCTTCCCAAAGCTGTAGCATTCCCTTTCTGGGAAAGATAAATATATAGCATGCATACTGCCACTTTCCTTTCTTGCACCATTGATAGGCATCACTAAGGGATCAAAGCACTGTTTGTTATTTTTCTCAGATGTAGCCCCATATGCCCATCTCAACACAGTGATTCAGCTGACTGAAGCTCTTGACTCTCTCTATGGAACTTTGCCATCCTGCCCTTACTCACTCAGTTGTATGGGTCTGTAGTTTGGCCAACTCTCTAACGAACAGCTCTTTCCTCTCAACTTTATTCTTGGGTGTTGAGTGTAAGCTCCTTAGAGACTGAACTGCATGGGCATAGGCCCAGATGCCTGCCAGTGGTGCTCATTATATGTATGTATTGACTGATAGGCCTCTGATCAGCTAAACTGGCTCCCATTCTTCTGACTTGTTGCATGATCTTGGGCAAGTCAATTTTCATCTTTGGACAATTTTGATATTATTTTTCTCACAGGTAGTAGAACATAGTAGTTAAAATCTTGACCACTGGGCACTTACAAGCTTGTGTTTGAATCTTGGATCAACTGCCTCCCTGTGTTACCTTGGAGAAGTCACATGATCTTTCTGAACCTGGGCTTCCCCATCTGTTAACTGTAGGTGATTTAATAGCACCCATCTCAAAAGCTTAAGGGGCTTAAAGAAAATATCGCATGAAAATGGGATACTATTTTGAGATATTGATCTATGTGTTTTTCCCCTCCCCACATTTTCCCCTTTTCTTTTTTACCATTTAAGCAAATCATGGGTTCTACCCTCCTTGCCTCAGTGAAGGCATGTGTCAGGGTTGAAAAAAGGAAGAGTATGAGAGTGCTCTTAGCTTTTGCTTTTTAGAAAAGTCAAAGCTTTTAAGGAAGGGGATATATGGACTTAGGAGAAAGTCCTGAAGAAACACAAAAGAAAAAAGATTTCTCCAGAGCAGAAAGAGATTGTCTTTGCTGGGGAGAGGAGAGTCAAGGAGAGGAGAAAAGAGGGGAGGGGAGGAGGAAGAGGGAGAGAGCTGCAAGACCAAAAAGGTGCCACTCAATGATGAGTGTCTCCGTGGTAATGTGCGTGAATTGATGGTCAAGATGGGCAACCTTGGGCAAGAAAAATAACCTCTCTGGACCTGTGTTCTCACAATACAAGGCTGTTTTTAATCACCCTACAAGTTTAGTGCAAGGAAACAGGCTTACCAAGGATCTGTCGTGCTTAACCTTGTGCTTAACATGTATCTATTTTCCGCTGCCCTTCCTCAATACCAATGATTCAGCTTGTGGTCCTCTGAATTGCCAACTTTGGGTTTAGTTCTGGACAAGAAAACATGGTTAACTACCAATATCTCTTGTCTCCTTGTCTTGAAAGGTTATCCCTCTTCATGGATGGTTCAATAATCCTCTTGTAGGGAAGAGCACTTCTGGCATGAAAGGCACTTCCCGCTGCCTGACTCTCCTTCTGAGTAATTGCCCAGGGTGAAAAAGGACCATCACTACCCCCAGGCAACACTTCACCCAGCCCCATGAGGTCAGCCTCACTGCTGGGCAGTCCCTTCTCCCTGTGCTTGAGCTGTCTTTGGGTAAGCTTCCACTGAAGTGATCATCTAGGAACTTGAAAACAGGAGAACAGCTAGGCCTCACTAGTGACATTCCCCATATCTTGCCTCTGGGGAAGAAAGTGTTGGGTAAGAGAGAAGACTGTGGCAACATGTTTAGTGGTTATAATCCTAACTCTGACCCTTATAAGGTGGTAACTTTGGCAAAGTTGCTTAAAGCCTCTGCGCCTTACTTCCATCTGCAAAATGGGGACAGTGGTATATATCTACTGCCTAGGACGGGGGTATGAATACAGTGAAGTGATACCTACAAGTGGCCCAGCACAGAACTTAGTTCATCAATTGTTGCTGTTGTTTAGTCACTAAGCTTTGCAACCCCATGGACTATAGCCTGCCAGGCTCCTCTGTCCTCAGGATTTCCCAGCAAGAATATTGGAATGGGTTGCCATTCCCTTCTCCAGGAGATCTGCATATCCTGCATTGGCAGGCAGCCTCTTTACCACTGAGCCACCAGGGAAGCCCTAGTTGATCAATAGGAAATACCTAAAATTGCATGGCAATACCACTAACTCGTTAACCCTTGGCCAGCCACGTTACCTGTTCAGACTTCGACGCTCTTTATGACAAACTTAACTCCTGCCCTGCTAATTGCTAGTTATTTATAGACATGTCTCTTCTACTAGAATGTAAACAACTTGAGAGTAATCTTTATCTATTACTATGCTTTACATATAGTAGAAACTCAGTCCTGGGTGAAGGTATGAATGGATAATCAGAAGGGATTTCAAATGTGAAATCCCTTTGCACAAGTTTTAAAAAAGGATCATAGCAATTGTGATTCTTTATTTCTGATAAAAGTGAATAAGTACAATCATTTAAATCTCAATAGCAAAAGGCCTTAGAGAAAAACAAACAAATCTCAGCTGTCTAAATTCCTTGGGACCACGATGTTTCCGGTGTCTTAAAAGAGAACTAAGACTGGGAGATTCAGCCAGGATTTCTGCCTGTAAGGTATTGAAAAATAAATTATTTAAGCTGCTATTTCTTATCATCTGTTAAATGAAATTAATAAAACTTACTTTACCATAAATACAGGGAAATGGTGAAGAAGGCACAAAGGAGGTGCTCATAAATATTGGTTGGTTGGTTGATTGAATGAATGGATGGGTTGGAGAAGAAAATAGAGAAAGGATGAAGGAAAAATAGCTGGAGAATACATAAATGGGTAGATGAAATTATGAATAAACAAACTAATGGTTCCTTGATCAATGGATGAATGCAGGGTAGATGGATGGATGGATGGATGGATGGACGGATGACTAGGTAGCAGATGGATAAATAAGTGGATAGAGGAATAGATGATGAGTTAACGGATGGATAGGTGAGTGTGTCAGTCAAATTCACAGCAAGCATGAAGCATTGTGCCTTGAACAATGACCATGATTGCATAATGGAAGCACCTAAACAGGTTAGCTTGGGGTAGTTCTTACAATTATAAGCCCCAAATTCCTCATTCAAGAAAAACTTATTCTCCTTGTTTATCTCCCTTTCTTCTCTAGGGAAACTTGCTTCCAGGAAAGCTGCTTCATTAATGTAGCATCAAACTCCTTTAGTGAGTTTGCTCACCCCAAAATAAAATTGGGCAGTACTAGCGAACATACTGGAGAAGGCAATGGCACCCCACTCCAGTACTCTTGCCTGGAAAATCCCATGGACGGAGGAGCCTGGTGGGCTGCAGTCCATGGGGTCGCCAAGAGTCGGACACGACTGAACAACTTCCCTTTCACTTTTCACTTTCATACATTGGAGAAGGAAATGGCTGCCCACTCCAGTGTTCTTGCTTGGAGAATCCCAGGGACTGGGGAGCCTTGTGGGCTGCCATCTCTGGGGTCGCACAGAGTCGGACACGACTGAAGTGACTTAGCAGCAGCAGTGAACATACATCTTGAGCTATGTTCTCTCTTGTGCCTCCCTGTGGCACTGGGATGGAACAATGTAAACAGCTTGTCAAGAGCTTCCTTGTTTCCATATGGTGCCCCTAACTTTTTTGACCTTTCCTTCTTATACGGGGAGATTGGCAGAGCAGGTATTTCCGACCAGAGCTAGTAAGAGTTACCAGCACAGGATTCAAATGGCACTTCTGACCTCACTTAGGTATGTGAGCTTAGACAAGTTACTTACCTTCTGATCCTTAATTTTCCCATCTACACAATGGAAATTGTCATGATATACAACTGCCTTATAGTTCAGTGGGTTAAGTGATATACTGCAGATAAAGCATTTTGCCTATAGTAAGTACTCAGAAACTATGGTTAGGAGTTAAAACTTTGACAGATGAAGAGTTGAAACACTGACATCCATGAGCTCAGTGAGGCAGAGGAGTGAATCCTGGGAGTGAGGGGGCCTGAGTTCTGATTCACTGTTTGACTCTGGGTAGGCAAGTACCTTTTCCTTTCTGAGTCTTACTTTCTCCATCTGTATAATAGGAACCCAGGAGCTCTGAGATTTAGGAGAATAATCACATTGTCTTTTGGTACTTTTTCTCTACCAAAATGATTCCCTGTTGAACACAAGCCTTAATGTCCTAGGGCAACCATTCCAAATAGTCAAGCCAGTTCAATTCAGTTCAGTTCAGTAGCTCAGTCATGTCTGACTCTTTGCGACCCCATGAACTGCAGCACACCAGGCCTCCCTGTCCATCACCAACTCCCAGAGTTCACTCAGACTCACGTCCATCAAGTCAGTGATGCCATCCAGCCATCTCATCCTCTGTCATCCCCTCTCCTCCTGCCCCCAATCCCCCCCAGCATCAGAGTCTTTTCCAATGAGTCAACTCTTCGCATGAGGTAGCCAAAGTATTAGAGTTTCAGCTTTAGCATCATTCCTTCCAAAGAAATCCCAGGGCTGATAGCCTTCAGAATGGACTGGTTGGATCACCTTGCAGACCAAGGGACTCTTGACTCTTGAGTCAAGCCAGGAACCACAATTATTCAAGTTAGAGATTTTCATCACCATGATACAGATGAGGGCACTGAGACTCAGGGTAGTGACGTGACTTGCTCAAAATCACACAGCTAATAGATGGTGGGATAGAATGCAAACTGAAGCTTATTAACTGCAGAGCCAGAACTCATCCAGCTGTGTAACACTTCTCCCTCGACATGTGTTTCAGCAGCGTTTTCTTGGCAAATGGAATGGGAGTTGATGCCTTCCTAGGGTTGGATGAGCAGGATGGGTGGAGGAGCATGCTGAGCAGGACAACTTTCCAAGGAGAGCGAAGGAAACAGGGATGTGTGGACCAGAGTGGGGACAGAAAACATCAGGTGGCTTTGATGGCATCTTGCCCAAGCCACAAAGTGGAAAACATCAAAACATCTAAGAGCACGTAGACCATAGTCTATGTCCCTGCATTCAAACCACCACTGGGGTTAATCTGAGAGTTAATTTACTAAAGGGCCATAGACACCGGAGGTCCAGGGTGCAGGCCATAGACACTACAGGTCCATCCAGTGTTTTGGAATGTGGATGGGTACAAGCAGTGGATGGCAATCTTACTGGTTCTTTCGCTCTTCCCTAGAACCCACGGATGCTCTGTGATGAACCCACTGTCTATGGCACTAATTGCTCGTGAGGCTTTAGGCAGGTTATTTAACTACTCTGAGTTGGATTCCTTCCATAAAATGAAGTTAGAGAATGAGGGATGAAAAGACTCTAAAGTGTCTTTTCTAGTGGAGGCACGATAGTCTCTCATAGTGGCTACACGTCTTTTCTTGCGGGGAGGGGTCATACATAACCTTTCCTGTGGAAGAAGGAAGGTTTCCAGACTTATGCTTCGTCCACTGAAGTTTGGAGGCTGATTTCCCTCTATTGGGCCCCTGCAATGATGAGTTAAGTTTCCTCCTAAGGCTCCTGAGCTCTGAGCCCTGCCTTGTACTTTTGGGGTCCTAGTCTAAACTCTCCCTCCCTCCTTGGCCATTAAAAGGGATGTCACTCTAAGGGAATGTCTCCACTCAGGAAAAGGCATACACTGGGGCAGCTGAAAAGGGCCTGAGGCTGGTACACTCAGTATAGGGAAAGAAAGGGGCTTTAAGGGGGTGGCACTGGCAATGCAGCCTGGTCAGTGACCACAGGTGGTCGTGCCTGTCCTCCCCTTGCCTAGTGGATCCATGCTCAGGGCACAAGTTTCTTGGGTTACACTTTTTGTCTGCAGTGGGATGGGGACACTGAACCTAGAATCAAGAGGCCTGGCATTTATTCTGGGTCTTTACATGACCTTGAGCCTCAGTTTCTCTTCACTATTGTGGGACTCAAATAAGACCAACAGTAATAGTTAAACCATCACTACCACCACAATAAAAATGTGTCCTTATTTCATGATGTTACTTTAAGGCAGGGCATTTCA
Organism: Budorcas taxicolor; assembly: GCF_023091745.1. Taxonomy (NCBI): domain Eukaryota; kingdom Metazoa; phylum Chordata; class Mammalia; order Artiodactyla; family Bovidae; genus Budorcas; species Budorcas taxicolor. The sequence goes on from NC_068926.1 coordinate 56,390,896, forward strand.
TGTCTCTCAGCCTCAACTGTCCCCCTTGTAAAATGGGAATAAATTAACTTTTCTGCCTTCTTCTCCAAGGAACTCTGAGCAGTGTGGCATCTTAGAACTAGGTATCAGGTGACCCATATGTCAGCTGTGCCTCTGGCATTAACATCCTGATGCTCCACAAAGTGTCCTACACACTCTCTACGCCCCTGTCCCCCACTTATAAAATGAAGAGGCTGCATTCAAGTTCCTCAAATGCCCCGATGGCCTTGCCTACTTGACTGAGGACTAAACGCCACAGTGAGCTGACACGGACTGACCAGGAGCTGATCACTAGGATGTGCTATTGCTGTGATGGCTTCCTGCTAGAAACAACTGTCCCCATGTAAAGAGTTGCCCTGAGCCTACCTACCCTCTATGGGAGTGGGCTGGGCCCCAGAACCACCTGCCATCTGGCCTTGAAAGGGAGGCTGGCCAAAGAAAAGCCTCCTTACTGGCTGAAAGCTCTGAAATATGATCCCGGGAACAGCCAGAGCTGTTCACCTGCTCTGTGAGACACAGGCTGAGTACAGATGGACGTCTCTTCAGGATCCCCAGACCAGGCTTTGGGCAGCATATGCCACAAGAGGACTTCATGGGGCAGGATGCCACATCTCACCGCGAGAGGCGGGGGAAAGAAAGAGTGGTGTCTGATGTCCTGATCACAGCAGGGAAGCTAACACACAAACCGTGACATAATGCTCTCAAGCAGCACTTTGCTGAACCCAGAGCTCACCCAGGCTGATTCAGACTATGTAAAGGCCTTGGGCAAATCCTTCCCCTTTTGTGGGTCTCAGTTTCCCCATCTGCAGAATGAAGAACTGAATTACATGAGCAGGCCCCAGAGATCTTTTGATCTCTTATCTCTCTCAGTAAGAAATATTTGAGAATGAAACCCTCATATAAGTATGTTTATTTATGAATTATACCTGTACAGTTGTTCCAATAATTATAAATACTATAAAACATATCCCTTCATCCTCCACATGTAAAATGAGGAGACTGGATGATCTCTAAAATCCCTTTAGCTCTAAAATTCTGATGATGTACATGTGTAGGTCTCTGAGTTTCCTTACCTGTACCATGCTCTTATATTTGCATACCCTCCACTATTCACTCAACAAACATTTAAAGATCCCCCAAACATGGGCCACTGTTCTAGATGCTGAGATAGAGTAAAGAATGAGACAGACATGGCCTCTACCCTCAGTAACTCAAAGGGTTCTAAGAATGAAAGGAAACACTGCTGTTTTTGAATACTGGGAATTCTATATGGTTCACACTATTAGGTATGAAAATGATTTGCTGGGGAGAAAGAGTTACAATTCATGCAGTTAATTAGCATTTGTTTGACCCCCTGCTATGTATCAAGTGAAAGAGAGAAACCAATGAACAAGCTGACACAGTCCCCATCCTCTTCAGTCTGTTAGAAGAGGTATACTTCAACCAATGATCCCATGCAGGCATGCATGCTAAGTCGCTTCAGTCGTGTCCGACTCTGTGCAACACTATGGACAGCAGCTCACCAGGCTCCTCTGTCCATGGGATTCTCCAGGCAAGAATACTGGAGAGGGTTGCCATTTCCTTCTCCAAATGATCCCATAAATCAGTAATAAATTACAAATTTGTTTAGACTCAAGAGAGGTACTACACGGATAAGAAAGTTGATGTTGGGTGTGACCTAGTCTAGAGAACTGTGGGAGGATTCCCTAAGGAGATGACATTGGAGCCGAGATCTGAAGGTAGAGTGAGTAGGTATAAATTAGGCACCAGGGGAGACAGAGTGCTTTCTTGGCATCATGTGCAAAGGCCCTGTGGCAGGAAGGGCATGGGAAATTTGAGGAACTAAAGGGAATGGGATGCAGCTGGACCAGATGGAGTGAGAAACAGTATTTTATTTATTTATTCTTAATTGGAGGATAATTGCTTTACAATATTGTGTTGGTTTCTGCCAATACATCAGCAAGAATCAGCCATGGTATACATATGTCCCTTCCCTCTTGAACCTCCCTCCCACCTCCTATCCCATCGCACCCCTCTGGATTGTCACAGAGCACCGGGCTGAGCTCCGTGTGTCATATGGCCAATTCCCACTGGCTATCTATTTTACATAGGCTAATGTGTATGTTTCCATGCTATACTCCCAATTCATCCCACCCTCTCCTTTCTCTGTGGTGCCCACAGGTCTGTTCTCTATGGCTGTGTCTCCACTGCTGCCCTGCAAATAGGTTCATCAGCAACATCTTTCTAGATCCCTTATATATGTGTTAATGTATGATATTTGTTTTCTCTTTCTGACTTACTTCATTCTGTATAATAGTCTCTAGGTTCATCCACCTCATTAGAACGGACTCAAATGCATTCCTTTTTATGACTGAGTGAGATCCAACCAGTCCATTCTGAAGGAGATCAACCCTGGGATTTCTTTGGAAGGGATGATGCTAAAGCTGAAACTCCAGTACTTTGGCCACCTCATGCGAAGAGTTGACTCATTGGAAAAGACTCTGATGCTGGGAGGGATTGGGGGCAGGAGGAGAAGGGGACGACCGAGGATGAGATGGCTGGATGGCATCACGGACTCGATGGACGTGAGTCTGAGTGAACTCCATGAGTTGGTGATGGACAGGGAGGCCTGGCCTGCTGCGATTCATGGGATCGCAGAGTCGGACACGACTGAGCGACTGAACTGAACTGAAACTGAATATACCACTATATCTATATCACGTATATCTCACAGCTCATTTATTCATTCATCTGTCAGTGGACATCTAGGTTGTTTCCATGTCCTCAGTTCAGTTCAGTTTAGTCACTCAGTCGTGTCCGACTCTTTGCGACCCTATGAATTGCAGCATGCAAGGCCCCCCTGTCCATTACCAACTACTGGAGTTTACTCAAACTCATGTCCATCGAGTCAGTGATGCCATCCAGCCATCTCATCCTCTGTCGTCCCCTTCTCCTCTTGCCCCCAATCCCTCCCAGCATCAGAGTCTTTTCCAATAAGTCAACTCTTCACATGAGGTGGCCAAAGTACTGGAGCTTCAGCTTTAGCATCATTCCTTCCAAAGGAATCCCAGGGTTGATCTCCTTTAGAATGGACTGGTTGGATCTCCTTGCAGTCCAAGGGACTCTCAAGAGTCTTCTCCAACACCACAGTTCAAAAGCATCAATTCTTTGGCACTCAGCTTTCTTCACAGTCCAACTCTCACATCCATACATGACCACTGGAAAAACCACAGCCTTTACTAGATGGACCTTTGTGGGCAAAGTAATGTCTCTGCTTTTGAATATGCTATCTAGGTTGGTCATAACTTTCCTTCCAAGGAGTAAGCGTCTTTTAATTTCATGGCTGCAATCACCATCTGCAGTGATTTTGGAGCCCAGAAAAATAAAGTCTGACACTGTTTCCACTGTTTCCCCATCTATTTCCCATGAAGTGATGGGACCAGATGCCATGATCTTCGTTTTCTGAATGTTGAGCTTTAAGCCAAAATTTTCACTCTCCTCTTTCACTTTCCTCAAGAGGCTTTTTAGTTCCTCTTCACTTTTTGCCATAAGGGTGGTGTCATCTGCATATCTGAGGTGATTGATATTTCTCCCAGCAATCTTGACTCCAACTCGTGCTTCTTCCAGCCCAGCATTTCTCATGATGTACTCTGTATATAAGTTAAATAAGCAGGGTGACAGCCTTCCATGTCCTAGCTATTGTTAATAACGCAGAAGAAGCATTTTAGAAATGATCTTGGGGGAGGTGGGCAGGAGTGGTACCATGGCTTGTAGTTATCAAGGGCCTAAAGTTCTACCAACCAAGGGACAATAATGGAGGGCTTTAGATGAGGGTAGGGAGTTTGACTTACTTTTCATAGAGGTTCCTCTAGTTTGATATGAAGATGGGTAAGGAAGGTAAGGATAGAGGAAGACAGAGTTACTGACAGTGGTGTGAGATGGGAGAACCACAATGGCAATTATCTAAAGCTGACTGGACATAAAACAAGATGATTAAAACAAAACAAAAACACCCTTGACCTTATCTGAACTACAGTGACAGGATGTGCTGCAGGCAGAGAACACAGCTGCCATCAGGCAGAGCTGAGTTAAGTCCTGGTTTCATACTTATAGATTACGTGACCTTGGACAAGACACACTTCACCTCTCTGGTCTCAGTTTTCCTCTTCTGCAAAGTGCATGCGTGTGTGTGTGTGTGTGTGTGTGTGTGTGTGTGTGTGCTCAGTCATGTCCAGCTCTTTGCAACCCCATGGACTGTAGCTCACCAGGCTGCTCTGTCCATGGAATTTTCCAGGCAAGAATACTGGAGCGAGTTACAGTTTCCTACTCTAGGGGATTTTCCTGAACCAGGTATCGAATCGAAGTCTCTTGTGCCTCCTGCATTGGCAGGCAGACTCTTTACCACTTAGTCACCTGGGGCACTTAAGTATAAATGTATCAGTTAAGAGCTCTGGGCTTTTATCCCAATTATGACTCTTACCATCCACATACCCATGAGCAAGTCATGTCTACTCTCTGAGTCTCAGTTTCCTCATCTGTACAAATGGGTTTTAAAAATACCTCTCTCTTTAAGTTACTGTGAGGATAGAATCAGATGACAGATGAAACGTGCTTAGCACAGGGCTAGGCACATAATAACATCAGGAGCTTGGCACACACATTCCCACCATGAGAGAATGCACACACATATCATGAATACACACATGTCAGGCCCAGATGGCACCTCTCTTCCCGTAGGAGTGGTAACTGTCTTGTAAAATTCCAGCTCACTTGCCTAAGCTTAGCTTTTAATGAAGCTACTAGAGTACAGTGATCCGTTGGTGTTTCTGCTCAGCGAACCTGTCAACAGGATGTAAGCCCAGGGAATCCGGCAACTAGGGGATTCTCCTGATGAGAGACATTTGCGTCCAGAGGATCTTAATATTTGTTTTAAACAGACAAATGTAGACGTGAATTACTTAATGACTGTTTTAGGGTTCAGCATTGTTCCTGTATTTGGTTTGGCTTTGTCTCTATGACATCTTAATTCTGTGTTGTATTTCACGGAGCTCTACATACAGGCTGGTGGCATATGGGAGCTCCCTCAGCAAAATCTCCAATGGAGATGGAGGAAGGGAAAGAGACCGAGGGAGGGAAAGAGAGAGAGAGAGTGCAGAGGCTGTAGCTTCAAGGGTGTGCAGTGAAGGGAGACTGGGGGACTGCAAGGTGAGAGAAATAGTCTAGATTTGCACGCATGGACATGAGAGATACACCAAACCCTCACCACCATGGGAACAAGATTTGCCACTGCTATTTGGAAGTCTAAACAGTGTCTTTTTCAATTTCCTAATCTGATTGATCACAATCAGAGAGATTGTAAATTTCATGCTTGTCTATAATGCATGGAGGGGCCCAGCTAAGCTGACTCTGCTGTTCAAAGTCATCCCTGGCTGCATTAGAGTTGGGAGAGAGGAGCCAAGAAAAACAGATCAGACCCGGGTCCCTGACTGCTCCTGGGACGCCCCCTCCATCCTCCTAGCCCAGGTGTTGAGGACCTGTTAAGTCCTTAAATGTCTTACAAGGCTTGATCTGTTTCCCGCCTATGTCTAGCGAGTCATCTCCTGTCAGTCTCCTCCACACTCTGCTCTGCCCACATCAACTTTCTTGTTATTCCTCAAATATATCAAACTGCTCCACCTCAGGGCCTTTGTACGTTCTGTTCCCACAAACACTTTCCCCCAGTAATCCTCATGGCTGACTCCCTTCTCCAGGTCCCTGGCCCACTCCCACCCAATAATGCCATCCCCTCCCTCACCCTTTAGCCCTTTGCTCTGCTTTATTCTTCTTTTAAGCACTTACTATCGCTTAACTTATATTATTTCTTTCTTTCTTTATTATTTTTCTCCCCCATGAGAGCAGGGGGCTTCATGCTGTTCACTGCTGTACTGAGAAGGAGCTCAAGAAATCTGCTGAATGAATGAATGAAAGTATGGCTTTGATTTTTAGTCACATGCAGCTTCTTCCACTTTGTGCATTCATTCCCCATTGGTTTATTTTCTCTTTGACACATACAGGCTCACTCTGATCTCCCCACCATCGGTGGCTGCTTGAGGAATGCAGACTGGATTTCGTTTTAGCCAGAACTGGACCATGAAGGACAAGAAACGTAATGGCCCAAGCCTGAGACTGTATCCTTGAGCCGCTGACAGGGGAGTTGGGAGATTTTAAGGGCAGTTCCTTCCTACAGGCCCCCTTCATTAGCACTGACTAAGATCCCCACAAATAATGTCCCCCTCCCCGCACCTGAGAGTTTAGCCCCATAAAAAGGTTCTGGGAAAAGAAAAGCTCTTTCCTGATACTCTACAAGGGATAAAGGCCTTATTCATTCTGATCATTCCTTGCATTTGTAGGTAATACTGATGAAATAAAAGAATCATTCCCATTTCACAGCTGAGATAACTAACAATTACAGTATGATGATAAGCAAGGATTCCAAGCTTCACTGAGGATCTCTTTCTCTGACTCTCCACATCCCGCTTTCTTTATTCCTATCTACATTATAGTGCTAAGACTGCCTCACGCACACACACTCATGCTTCTGTCTCCCATTGCTGCTAAATTCCAAGGCCCTCAAATGAAAAGACTGCATTTCATTCATTTTTTCCTCCCCGATGGGCCTGGCACGTAGTAATAATAAGAACGATCATTTATTATTAATAGTAAGAGCTAACATTGATGGAGCCCTCACTGCGTGCCAAACAGCAGCTTTCCATAAATTAGTTCATTCAGTCCTCTGAACAGCTCTTGGAGGTGGCTGCTATTATTAGCCCCATTGTATGGATGAGGAAACTGAGATTCAGAAGGTCAGGGTGCTTGCCAAAAGCCACTGGGGCCAGTGAGTGTCTGCAAACAGTAAAAGGAAACAATTGTTTTAATTAGTTTGCCTTGGGGGCCTGTTGGATTTTTAAAACGCTCTGTACAAATCTCCACTGGCTCTTTTAGGCAACTGTAGTGAGAATGATCTCACCACAACCCCGCGAGATGAGTATGTTATCTACGGGGAAACTGAGGCATGGAGAGGCAGAATGACTAGCAGATTCCAAAGCCAGGAAGCAGCCTTGCAGGATGTCAGACTGGGTCCATCTGACTTCAGAGCCCAGGCTCTTCATTGTCTTACCTCTTCCACCCCAGGAATAGTCTCTCACACCTCAGAGAAAGTCTCAGTAATAGCAAGCATTGAACTCCAGTTTTGTTAAGCCCCTGCGAACTCTTCCACCTCACAGGAAGGTAAATTGAGCCACTCTGAAAGAAAGGATAATTTTAAAAATGTGTAGTGCCCCTGCAGGATGACCAAGGTGCCCATGGAGCAGAAGGCACCTAACCCAGACTTTCATTCTCATTTATAGGATGGAAGAGATGTCCCCACCTCTATGGTGGCCGGGAGTTAACAGGGACTCATACAGGTTTGGAAAGCACTTCCAGGTGGGATTAAGTTCAACCTCCTGTCCATGGACCAGCCTACAGGGCCGCTCACCCAATCACACAGATCTCTATATTTAGAGAGCTTCATTCTGACACTGTGCTGTGCTGTCCTTAGTAGCTCAGTCATGCCTGACTCTGCAACCCCATGGACTGTAGACCGCCAGGCTTCTCTGTCCATGGGGATTCTCCAGGCAAGAATACTGGAGGGGGTTGCTAGAGTCAAATCTATTTGCAGTGTGTGTGTGTGTGTGTGTGTGTGTGTGTCTGTCTGTCTGTCTGTCTGTCTGTCTGTCCGTCTGTCTCCTAGTCTCCCAGGTTGCACTGATCATTGTCCTCAACCTGTCAGGATGGGGTTGTGGTTGGGAGAGGGCTACTCTGATGCTGGATTTGGGCCATGTGTACTCATTCAATTAATGCATATAAGTTTCATTGAACATTTACTGCAGCCCGGGTCTCTAAGACAGCACGGTTGCCAAGTGAATATGGCAGTGTCAGAAATGATCCCCTCAAGGATCCTGTACACCATTCACCAAATTTCACCTTTCAGAAGGAGAAAGGCTTGACCCAAACAGTAACACTCCCTTTGCAGAGAAAATGTTCATTCATCGCTGGACAAGCATTTTCCCTGACCTTTGTCTATTGGCTCTTAACCACAGGAAATCGCCTCCCATCAGCCCCTTACTCTGCTCCCAAAGACAGAGTCAGCACAAATGTGCTAACTGATCTCTTGGCATGAAGGGGAGTCTTGAATTAAATGATTCAAAGGCATTTTCCCTGCCTAACAATTTGGCTATCTTTCCCTTTATGCAGTAAAATCTCTGATAGTTTGAAATTTATGATCCTTTTAGGCAGGAATTGGGCTGAAGTCTGCTTCTGGACTATTCTGTATGGAAAGGATTTTTGAAGAAAATAGCTTGCCAAAAAAATAGGAAAGGGAATGCTTACTTTATTTAAGGGCGGGGGGGGGGGGGGGTCACCTCTCTAGCCCTTTACAAACCCTCCTGTATCTACGAACAATTGATATGCTAATTACAGACAACAGTTACATATTTATTGTCTTCGACTACTCTTCATTGATACGATTATTATTACAGTTTGAGTTGGCCTGCAACACTAGATTTCCCACTCTGAGCCTAAAGTTCTTGGATACAAGCTTTTCTGGGCTAAGGAATTTAAAGAGAAATAATTAGTGCCAGGAAAATTACTATACTTCTTTGGTAGGGTCAAAAGAGGCAGTCTCATACATCCCAAGTGCCTTGTTGATTCATGCTGGCTCTCGTCCACCTGGTAGGTGGTGAGGTTCGCCTGGGATAGCCCCCGTTACAGCTTCCATCCTGGAATAACCACTCACAGATGTCTCTTTTTACCTTTGATATGAACTACAAATTATATAGTCACTCTAGATTTGATGGATTAGGGGATTAAAACTACTGTTTTCAAGGAGTTAGAACCTTGGCTGGACTGCCAGTGCTTGGTCATCCCTATACAATCTGAAAGGATAATCCATAAGGATATTGTACCAATCAAATCTGAATTCAGACCGTTCTTTACCAGCCCTCCAACTGCCCTCAACTGAAAGTGCTGGATCAGAAAGCAGCTAAACTTCCCCTGAGTGCTAAGTCGCTTCAGTCATATCTGACTCGTTGCAACACTGTGGACTGTAGCCCACCAGGCTTCTCTGTCCATGGGATTCTCCAGGCAAGAGCACTGGAGGGGGTTGACCCAGGGATCGCACCCACAGCTCTTACATCTCCTGTCTTGGCAGGCTGATTCTTTACCTCTAGCGCCGCCTGGGAAGCCCAACCTTCCCCCAGGGAAGGAAATACGGGAATTTAGGGAGGAAAATATTGGACTGCTCTCATCCTACCAATGCATCTCCATCTCAATGCAGTTGCCTGTTAGGAGTTGAAAGCTCACAATTTTTATGGTCAGCATTATTAGGGGGAGAAATGGATAGACAGGAAAAACACGATCAATGTGTATTAAACAATCACTATGGCCCTCACACTGTGGGAAGTGCTTCACCTTACTTAATTCTCCTAACTCACTGCCTGAGATGGCTACTATTGTTATTTCTATTTTCAAGCTGACAAAATAGGCTCAACTAGGCAGAGCCACTTGCCTAAGGCACTTGGCTAAATGGCAGAACCAGGGAATCCAGGTTCCTGTGAAGCTCAGTTCTGAGCTCTTAACCACTGTGATATACTGCCTCCCACTCTGCTTTGCTGTTTTGACATTTGAGTCAGACATCTGCTTGCAACTTGGTACATTATAAAGATATTGCCTCATCAAGTATACCTCACAGAAGGGGAGAGGGATAGGGACCAGGGGGTGCTTTGCTTGGAGAAAGGTTGTACGATGTATGCATATTAGTATGAAATCAACTAATTGAATGCAAGCTTCTATCCTGGTACTTCAGAAACAGATTTAAAATATCCTGGGGAAGTTCATTCAGTGGGTATTCCTCATCCATAAACAACTATTAAGTGTGTAACAAACAGGACTGGCTGGAGGTTCATCTTCCCCCTTCCCCAGCTCTTTTGGCAGATCTGCTGACTGCGAGCTGGGCCTCATTCATGAAAGGAGACAACATTTCTGATGAGACAAAGTCCCCAGACTGCCTGGGGAGGAAGCTGCTGGGCCCAGATGATGCTATGCCCGTGCCTCTGTTTCTTTCCTTCCTAAAAACTCTGCTTTAGAAACACGGTACTTTCATCGTTAAGTAAGTACAGAACATTACAAAGGAGATAGAAACTGACCATCACTGGATGTGGATGGTGTGGGTGAAAATGGGGATGTTTCAGGTTTTGTAGCCAGTCTGTTAAGAGACAATTCCAACCCAGGCCTTCTTGAAGACTTGAATACAAATGTTCCCTGCTCACTCTGTACCCCAAACCAGGAGTAACAGCTACAAAACTGGAATCTATTCTACAGAAAGGCCACGCCTGTCACAGAAGTAATAAGACGATCCTTTAAGCATGATATAATTCAGGGGCTAAATGCTCAGACTTTCTCCTCGGGAATGGGTTTTCCGGGGGTAGGAGACTAGGGACCTTAAAAGACACCAGGAGTGAAATGATACCTGGGTGGGGAGGGTTGGCTATTGTAAGCGTTTCATATGAATTAAATTAGGATTTGCACAAAGCCTCAGAAAGCATGACGGTTGAGAAACTTTGTAAGCAGTTAATATGATTGAGGGTATGACTAGGAAAAAAAGGCATGATAGTAACAGACTGACAGACAAAAGGTGAAGGTACCAAGCAAGGTGGACATAAGGTATGCTTATCTGAATTAAAATACCACCAGGAATCTGCTGTCCTCTTCCTGCACCCCTGAAATATGGAAGACTCTGGACCAACTGCCACACTTCTAGTTTCCAGTGAAATTTCCTTTAGTCCCTTTTACAAGGGCATATTCTGTGGCCAACGCAGCACTGGTTTGCTAACAGTAGGTGCACTCCGAAGGTGGAATGGATGGCAGAAACCCAGGAAGATAAAACCACTAACGTCAAAGCTCTCTACAAACGACCTCCTTCCAAGAAGAGTAACATCAGCTTTTGGTGGTACTTGGTGTTATTGTTCCTCTTCTCCAGCCTGTGTCAGAGGATATCCCCTTATCCCAGACACAAATACTGGCTGCTGCTGCTGCCACTTACAGCCTGCTACATTCTGCTGGCCTGTCATGTTTCTAGTCCACCCTTCCCGAACACGGGACACCCATTTTTCTAAAGACCTGTATGAGCCAGGTCCCTATCAGACTATGAAAAGTTCTCCAGTCTGAGTTTGATTCTTAAGATATGACTCCCCATCGGTCCTCCACCGTACACCCACTGGAAAGTTCAGATGCAACTGTGCCAGACCAGACATTCTGTCTGAAGCCCTTTCCCAGACATGTTTTCAATCTACTCCCAAATGAAGCCTGCCAGGATTAATAAATCCTCCAAGTGGTCTTCCCTGGACCACTTCTTTCTTTTTCTCCCACCCAACCACTCATCCAACACCAGCAAAAGATGAATTTTCATACAGCCTTGATTTTTCCTGACAGAGGGCACAGCCTTCTTCCTTTCATTCCCAAACTCCTCTAAACTGAATGATTTATGAAAAGAAATGGGTTTTCTCTGTCTCGGAATGCTTCCGTTGCATGCAACCTCCTCTCTGTTTCATCCCACATCTTCTTCACCCTCTTTCTGCTCTTCTTTCATTTCTTCCCTCATCCTCCCTCCATCACACTACTCTACTGCCACATAAGGACTGGCTCATTTGCCTGAGTTCAAAGCAATCAGATTCTTTTTGGAAAAACAGATTAAACTCTTCTGAGTTCATCCTCATGATCTTGGGAGCTCCTCCCTGACTCCTGAGCCCAGAGTCCTGGTTTTGGATGCTGGAGACTAGATAATTCAGCAGCAGCAATAGCCAGAAAGGCAAAGAGGAGGGTGCTGTTTAGGGTGTATCTGAGGGAACAGCATATGGGCTTTTGTCAAAACATTCAGAGCTCCCTAGTTTCTGAGCTGAGTATAGAAATGTGCCGCTGTATCTGAACAAGGCTTGAGCTAGTTCAATCTTCATCTTTTCTTGTACAGCACCCCCGACTGCCTCAATTCCACCATTTGTTCACCCCCTGTCCTCGGAGCTCTGTGATACCAAGAAAAGTTTCTCAGTCAAGTCATCTCCCACTACCACCACCCACCCAAAGACAGCAAAACCTCTCAAACAGCAGCTGCCAGGTCAGCCGGATGAGCATTGCTCCCCCTAAAGACTCTCAGTCCCTTCTCAACAGCTTCCACCTCACACAAGCAATTAGTTCCCATGTTCCAGCGGGAGATACAGAGTAGTGATGGGAAAAGACAGGCGCCCTGGCCCAGCTGCCTGCATCCACCCCTCAGGGCTTGAGGCACAGGCCAGTAAAGGGGGACTGCCAGGGTCTCCCCTCTTAAGCAGGAGGTCATTACCTTGGCAGCGGCTTGCGGGCCGTGATACTGGCGACAATGATGCTCTCTGGACGCGGGGTGGCCACGGCTTTAAAGGTTCCTCGCCAGAACTTCTCAAAAAGCTGTTTCTCTCCTTGCTGAACGCTCGCCATAGCCAACCCAAAGGGCCCGGGGCTCCCGGGCGCTGTCCGAAGTGCTGAAACGTGGATTCCAAAAGGGGGCACACCGGGCTCGGTCCCTGTCCGTCTGAAACCGAGAAGGGTGGGGTGCGAAAGACAGGGGTTCAGGGCGGGGGATGGGGGGCCTCAGCCTGGGCCAGCTGGGGAGAAAGAAGGCTTGTCCACCCGTTCTCTTCGTTTTCTGGGTCAGCTCTGGGCTGCGCTCTGACTGGCGGAGCCTCCGCACCCCAAGAAAGGAAGGGAGGACTGGCTTTCTCGGCAGCGCCGGAGAGAAGAGGCGCCGGGGTCGTCTGTGTGTGCGTGCGCGTGTGAGCTCCGGCGCGCCCGGGTTTTGTCTCTCTCACAATGTGACGTTGGAAGAGGAGGCTGGTCGCGCGAGCTGCACTTTCCTCCCCCCTCTCCGCCTCTGCTCCTCCCCACCCACTCCCTCCTCCTCCTTCTCAGCCTCCTGCCGCCATCTGCATAACAAAAGCCCGCAGGTCTAGGGAGGAGAAAGGGCGGGGCGTGCGCCTGTCACCAGGGCCCCGCGGCTACGGAGTTGCAGCGCTGACCCCTGAGAAAAGCAATCCCGGCATCCGAACTGAACCAGGCGTGAGATCTTGCTTTCCAGCTCCCTCGCCTCCCGCTCCGTTGCAGACTTTCCCCCAACCCTTTCTTGCGTGCCCTCTGGGCCGGGCCACCTCCCTATCCAAGCCCTTCGCAAGTCCTGTAGAAGATCCTCTATTGAGGGAGGTAGAAAAAACTTAATCAACCCACCTTAGTCAACCTGCCCCCACCGCACCCCGCCTCACTTCTGAGAGGGACTGTCTACAGCAGCAAAGGGGTAGGGGTGGAGTCTTCTGAATTCCTCTTTGAGCCTGGGTGCCAAGCGAGATCCTCACCACCCAGAAAGTGCCATTTGATGGACAATCCGTCACCAATTCGGCCTCTCGCCATCTGCCGAGCCGGCCCCGCCCGCAGAGGGTTGCAGCCTTACATCTGTGCATGCGGCTCTAAGGGATGTCTCTTTGTGCCTCACAGCCAGCCAGCCCACGTCCCGCCGCCAAACTCATCCAAAGGAAAGAGTGCCCCCACCCCGCCCCATCCCATCCAGTCCTGGGGGAACTCTGCTGCAGCCACTTTTTCGTAATACTGCATATCTCAGGAGAGGAGTCCCATTTGGAGAAGAAAGGTCTTGGGGGAGGGATCTGAGGGGAAAATCAGAGGATTATAGGGGGATAGTTACTTTTCTGTCTCTCTCTCCATCTTCTACCCCCTCCCAGTCCAACCCTAGTCCCAGAAAGTGGAAGTTTAGAATCACGATGAGACCTAGAGGCAGAGGATCTGGGCAGAGTTTCTGTCCTTCACCGCCAGGGTTTACAATAAGAAAGACATGCGGGACCCCCCTTAGCCCATCTCTCCCTTGGAGTCCTTTTATCTCAGCGGAGTTGTTACTCCCACTCCCCAGACCTCACATTCCTGGAAGGAGGCTTTGCCAAGTCTTAAAGCCCTCCCAGCTCCTGCCAGTGCATCTTGGACATGGGAATAAACTTCTTGCTGATGGTGATAGCCATAGGGACCCAAGGGACCAGGGCACCATTGTGAACTTCTGAAATTCTTTAAAAGAGAATAGGAGGAGAATATGAGAGAAAGGGTAGGCAGAAGGCAGTGCGAACTCTGAAGTGACCGAGTATCCTTCCAGAAATGCATCTGCATTTGGATTTGGATTTGGATATTTGCCTGCCAGCTTGTGACAGTGCCTGAGAGCACTGCTCACTCTGCAGTGACCCCTTCTGGTCAACAACTAGAGATGCATTTGCTGCCTTCTTAAACTGGGTTGCCCTGCCAGCAGGTGGAGGTAGGGGCTGGGGAGCTTGGAGATGAAGGAAAGGGAAGGCTAGGCTCAGATATGTTCCCTTCCCTCCCTCCTGCCTCAGATTTCCCACTCACTGATCACTCTCAGGTACTATTTCCCACTCTGAAATTGATGTCATTTGAAATGCTGTTGAGAACTGGCCCCTTAAGTAGTCTGAGATATTTGAGACCATCGTTAGTCATGACATTGGGGCTCTGAATTGAATCACTCGCAGGGGAAAGGTAGATGAGATCCTAGCCCCCACAAGAAAAATCAACATTTCCCAGCCTGTTCCTGTTCTAATTCTTTAGAATATTGATAAAGTTCCAATTTTGTACAATATTGTCTCTTTTGAACATGAATAGCAGCCAGGTAATGTGGGAGGGGAAGCTGTTATTATTGCATTTTAAAGGTGATGAAGCTGAGATGTAGGATGGTCAAGTGACTTACCCCTGGTGATTTGATATGAGCAAAGGGAGTCTGTACAAAATACAGTGGCATCGCTGACTCAGTGAACATGCTGCTGCTGCTGCTAAGTCACTTCAGTCGTGTCTGACTCTGTGTGACCCCATAGACGGCAGCCCACCAGGCTCCCCTGTCCCTGGGATTTTCCAGGCAAGAACACTGGAGTGGGTTGCCATTTCCTTCTCCAATGCGTGAAAGTGAAGTCACTGAGTCGTGTCTGACCCTCAGTGACCCCATGGACTGCAGCCTTCCAGGCTCCTCCATCCATGGGATTTTCCAGGCAGGAGTACTGCAGTGGGGTGCCATCGCCTTCTCCATTCAGCAAACTCTGGAAGATAGTGAAGGACAGGGAAGCCTGGCATGCTGCAATTTGTGGGGTCGCAAAGGGTTGGACACAACTTAGTGACTGAAAAACAGAATACAGACTCTGGTTTTGCTTGGGGGCAAGGAGAATCTTGGGATACCAGGTACCCCATGGTGACACAGTGTGAAAATTGTCAGATACGAAAGGAGTCACATACTTAGAAGCACATGGTGTTGAGTTTTCTAACTTGGGAGTGCTGGATGATAAATTCTCAAGCCTCACAGCCAGATTCCTGGGTTCAAATCCCACCACTAATTGGTTAGAGTTGGGACTCCAATTAAAATCAATTTGCTAGCCATTTCTAGAGAGTGCTTCTTTACCTGAATGGTATTGCTCTCTCATTAGAAAAATGGGAGATCAGGGAGAAATGATTCTAGGATTTGCAAACTCAGGCACTCTAGAGCAAGAACTACAGAGATTCTTATACATCCTTCTCTCTGATGATCCAAAAAGGCAGCATCACTAGGTCAGAGAAATAGCTGTGCTCCTAAAGCAGTTCAAACTCTACCTAACTGACACTACTGTGTTATTGGGGTAAACCCCTTACTTTCTCTGTCCATAAATTTTCTGAGTATAATACGGCTAATCATTACCCACCATCATCAAGAGACATCAGGGTACCTGACAGTCTATACCCATTTCCAAAAGTCCAATGAACAGTGAATGATTCAAATAATTACTTAGATAATGGGAAATATGATAATGAGCCCAATTCATCTGTCTTTGTGCCCTTAAAAAGGATCATACTAAACTATTCAAATTACAAGATACTGTATTTCTTCATATAGACTTTTGGGGAGAAAAAAATGATTTTACTACTCTGGGCTTACTAATCCTCACTTCTTGGAAGCTCTATCTTATGTCTAATTTGAATACAGCATTTGCTGTTTTTTATCCATTTCTCTTCTAGACTATGGAAATACACTGCTCCGAATGCTCCTGGACTAACAGAATACACCAGGAATCCTCCTCTCCTGACTGCATAGTTCCCCAAGAGACAATAGACTGTCTTAGATAATAACGGAGAAGGCAATGGCACCCCACTCCAGTACTCTTGCCGGGAAAATCCCATGGATGGAGGAGCCTGGTGGGCTGCAGTCCATGGAGTCACTAAGAGTCGGACACGACTGAGCGACTTCACTTTCACTTTTCACTTTCATGCATTGGAGAAGGAAATGGCAACCCACTCCAGTGTTCTTGCTAGAGAATCCCAGGGACAGGGGAGTCTGGTGGGCTGCCATCTCTGGGGTCGCACGGAGTCAGACACGACTGAAGCGACTTAGCAGCAGCAGCAGCAGCAGATAATAATAACTGCATGTATTGCACAGGTGTTACTCTGTTTTATGTTCTAGCCACCATTTGTGCTAAACCTTTCATAAACATTATCTCATTTAGGGTAGAGACTTAGATAGATGTTTCTCCAAAGAAGACATCCAGACGGCCAACAGGTACATAAAAGAGATGCTCAACTTCACTATTAGACAAATGCAAATCAAAACTACAATGAGGCATCACTTCACACCAGTCAGAATTACTGCTGTTGTTTGGTTGCTAATTCATATCTGGCTCTTTTGCAACCCCCACAGAGTAGCCCACTGGGTTCCTTCTGTTCATGGGATTTCCCAGGCAAGAATACTGGGGTGGATTACCATTTCCTTCTCCAGAAGATCTTCCTGACCCAGGGACTGAACCTATGTCTCCTGCATTGGCAGGTGGGTTCTTTATCACTGAGCCAAGAGGGAAATGATCATCATCAAAAAGTCTACAAACAATAAATGCTGGAGAGGGTGTGGAGAAAAGGGAATCCTCCCACATTCTTGGTAGGAATCTAAACTGGTACTGCCACTATGGAAAACATCATGGGGGGTCCTCAAAAAATTAAAAGCAGAGTTGTTATATGATCTAGCAATATTACTCCTGGGCATAGATCAGGAAAAGACTCTAATTTGAAAAGTTACATGCATCCCAAGTTCAGAGCAGCACTATTTACAACAGCCTTAATGTTCGTTGATAGATGAATGGATAAAGAAGATGTGGTGTGTATATATATATATATATATATATATCCATTGTGTATACACACACACACACAATGGAATACTATTCAGCCATAAAAAGGATGAAATAATGCCATTTTCAGCAACATGGATGGACTGAGATATTCTCACACTAAATGAAGGTAAATCAGAAAGAGAAAGACAAGTATCATACAATATCACTCATACGTAGAACCTAAAATATGATATAAATGAACTTATTTACAAAACAGAAACAGACTAACAGATATAAAAAACAAATTTATTGTTAGCAAAGGGGAAAGAGGAGGAGGGATACATTAGGAGTTTGAGAGATAGCAAATACAAACTACTATATAAAAAATAGATAAATAACAAGGTCCTACTGTATAGCCCAGGGAACCATATTCAATACCTTGTAATAACCAAATGAAAGAGAATGAAAAAGAGAATATAAATATCTGAATCACTCTGCTGTACACTAGAACTAACATACTGTAAATCAACTATATACTTCAATTAAAAAGAAGCTTCTCATTTAACCTTGTCAACAACTCTATAAGAAAGGAACTATCATGTCTGAATTTTGATTTGGAAACTGACTTTCAGAATGGGAAGAGGGTTCAGTGTGTGGAAAGACCACATATTGGTACACACAAAGAAGAGGCTGAAGAGAACACAGTGATGGAAGGATGGAAGGAAAAAACGGAAGTTAATGATGGAGGAATATACTTAATGCAATGAAGTGAGAGAACTGCCATTATTCTGCCCAGTTTTAAAAGCCAATGATATTGTATTTATCAAAGTGGGATTCCTTGGAACCCTGGTGGCACCACCCCTCAGAAGGCTGTAGGTGATACCCAGGCAGATGGAGTACTAAATAACATCAGAGCACATGGGTACATATGGTGAGAAAGTATTCCTTTCATCACTTGTCTTCCTAGTCATTAGGTTACCTCCAGAAGTAAATCTCCATAGTCTGACTTTCTGAAAATGTCTTGAACACATCTCTTAGGACTTAATTTCAACAGTGAAAAAATGACTTCAGATTCAGAAGCATGGGCGATTAGCATTTGATAGTACTGCTCTGTTTTCACTGAATTTATTTTTGCAGTTATCTTCCATTATTGACATGTGACACTAGTTTTTCATTTCTAAAATGTCTGCTTTAAGGACATTCATTAGGTAAAGAGGTGAGTCACTTTTAACCAACTTTTTACGACAGAAATTTCAAACATATTAAAAAAATAAAGAGACTAGCATAAAGAGCTCCTGTGTACCCATTTCTAAGTTCAACAATTATCAACCATAGTTGCTTTTTAAATCCTATTCTGGCCCTCTTTCCACACTCCTAAATTATTTTGAAGTATATACAAGACACTGTATTATTCTAGCCAGTTGTAAATATTGCAGGATGTATCTCAAAAAGATAAGAATTGTCTTTTTTTTAAAGCATAATAGCCATATCAGTATCACATGAGACAAAATTAACAATAATTCCTTAATATCATCAAATATCCAGTCAATGTCTACTTTTCCCCAGCTGCCTTCTAAGTGTTTTTTGTTTGTGTGTTGGTTGGTTTGTTTGAATTGGGTTTCAAATAACGCTCATTCATTGTGGTTGACTGACGCTATTCCTTAAGCATGGTTTTCTCTGTAAGTTCCCCCACCACACAGACACACATATACATACATGTAATTCCTTGTTTCTTCTGTATTTTAAATTTTATTTTTAATTAGAGGAAGAATATGGAACACTTCATGAATTTGCATGTCATCCTTGTGCAGGGGCCATGCGAATCTTCTCTGTATCATTCCAATTTTAGTACATGCTGCTAAAGCGAGCACATCTTCGTTTTTTATAAGAAACCTGGTTGTTTGTCTAACAGAATTTCCCATAATCTGTATTTTCCTGATTGCATACCTGTGGCATAGATGACACGTTTCTCTGCATCCTCTATTTTCGATTAAGTGATGGTTAGATCTAGAAGTTTAATAAGATTTAAGTTCAAAAGAAATTCCACCAGAAGGTTAATAATGTATGATTTTTTCTTTTCTTGTGATGCTAGCTGACACTGAAGATCTTTGCCTAATTTATTAATTTATTAGAGGTTGCAAAAAATGGTGGTGTTCTAATCCATCAGTTATTCTTATGTCTGAATACACTTGTGGAAGTTTTGACTTTAGTAAAATATTTTACATAATTAAAAAATAAAGTTATATTAAAAAGTAATCCCTAAAAATCAAGCATAGAAGTAAATAAACTTCAATGTGATTTTATTTCAGTGGACTTTAAAACACAGTAGTTTGAATATACACCCAAGTGAGATGTTAAAACAAAATCTGAAACTGATTTCAGTAGTAATCATATGATAGGTGATGGTGTAAGTGTGCTTGTTCTGAAACATGTATATAGTGGGATAGAGAAAATGAGTAATTATGTTGGTGTCATTAAACTTGGATTTTTGGCATATCAGAAAGGAGATACAAATATGATATTTATGATTTATGAGAAAAACCAGCAGCCCTTATTTGCGCTAGAGATACCAGTAGAAACTCATTATATACTTTTTGTCTTAAAATATAATTTCCGTCTCTAGTACCTTCTGCTTTTAAAGACAGAATGCAACTTCTGAATGTGCCTCGCTTTGTCTTGTCTGTTACTTCTTTTCTCTTGAAAGGAGTACAGGAGTCTCTCCTGGAATGCTCAGAAGCAGAAGACAAAGGCAACTGACCTTTGGTTCGGAGGAAAAAATAAAAGGACAAGAAAGAGAAAACCGAGGCTGTTCTTATTAATAGGTCCCTGTAAACTGCAGATCTGGAGTCAAAGCTGAAGCCAGGCATCTTCTGCACCTAAGTGCTTTGGGGTTAGCTCTCAGCAGCAGGACCCTCCCTATTGTCTTGCCCCTGGACTGGATGTAGCCGAAATAATACCAAACAAATCGATAGTCAGTGTTGTGATGTGACCACAGTTGTTAATGTGACCACAGCTGTTAATGCATCATTTTCCTCCTGGAAATTTAGTTTACCTTCCAGGCTGGCCAGATTCTAAGCAAGCTCCTGCCAACTCAAAGCCCAGAGTAACTTCCAACACATTTAATCTTTCCTCTCTGTGCAAGAACTTTACGAACATCTTTATGTTTATTCCCCATGGTGGCCCTCTGAAGCAGGTTCTGTTTTAAATGAAGGGATTGTCTGACAGTATACAGCCAGAATGTCTAGTGAGCATTCTCTTTTACTTTTCTCTGGGGGTCATGATTAAAATAAATAAATTAAAATAAATTTTGTTTTTAGAAAAATGATAAATGCCATTAAAAAAAAAATCCTTCTCAACTAGACTTTATGGAAGATTCCCTAGATCTGTGATTCAGGAATCTAAGCAACGAGCTTAAGACTCTCAGCCCCTTCTCCTTCAGGGGATCTTTATAGGAGGCTGGGCAGTACATAGAGGCCCTGAAGGACTGGGATTCTGTCCTCATTAAACTTGGGCAACTCGGGACCTCCCTCGTGGTGTAGTGGTTAAGAATCTGCCTTCCAAAGCAGGGACGGGACTTTGATCCCTGGTAGGGGAACTAAGATCCCACATGCTGAGGGGCAACTGAGCCTGTGCACCACAACTATTGAGCCCGCATGCCACAACTAGAGAAGCCTGTGTGCCCAGTGTAGCCAAAAAGAATAAAAATAAACTTGGGCAACTCATTCTTAATTCTGGCCTAAGTTTTTCCACCTGAAAGCATATGGTTGGGTTCTCAGAGGCCTCCAACTGGCAGCCCACAGGATGAATTTCTGGCCAACAGACGTGTTCTATTTGAAGCCCACAGAGTATTTCAAAACAGAGAATTTCAATGACTACAAGTCACAGGCAAATGCTTTTCTTTTCAGCACAGACCCCACTATTCCTAACTACATCTCATCCAGCATTCCTCAGGCATAAACATTTTCCCTCTCAACCCAGTGGCAACTCCCAGACTTGGGCATCTCTAAGGGCCCTCCCAGGGGTGACATTCTACAATTTCTTCGTGACTTTGTTTGCTTGGAATAGTCATAATAGTCATTTTAAACACAGCACAAATTTAGTATTTGTTGAGTGATTGCTATCTACCTTTGCTTTGGATTAAGCATGAGTCATCTGTTCCCTCCTCATAACAATCCAAGGATGAAGCTATTATTGTGATCCACCCTTTGCACATGTGGAAGCTGGGGCTTTGAGGTCACACAGGTGATGGCAGTTGGAACAGCTACCTAGGCTGCAACTAAACAATAAAAAAAGATCCTGAATGCTACAATGAAGATGGAAGATCCCACGTGCTGCAACAAAGACCCAGCATGGCCAAATAAATACTTTTTTATTTAATAAAATAAGCAAAGATTCTGATTCAGTTGGTCTGAGGTGGTGCCTGGTAATTCTTTTAAGCTCCCTGGGTGATTCTAATGTGCAACCAAAATTGAAAAACTGTGTGTTCCAGTGCTTTTCAAGAATCACTTTGGGATCTTGTTAAAATTTAGATTCTGATTCATTAGGTCAAAGGTAGAACCAGAGATTCTGCATTTCTAAACAGCTCCCAGGTAATGCCATGGATACTAGTCCCCAGACCTCCTGTGGAATAGCAAGTTTTTTAAAAAGCCAACTCTGCCTGGTATGACCCAGATTACATGCTTGCTAAATGTTGGCTCAGAAGTAATAAGGACATTCAGTGGGTTGTGGAGTAAGGGGACTTGATCCAGTGCTTGGAAGAAATTCACAAACATCCTAGAAAAAGCAAGGGGCTTGAGGTGAATAACTCTTTAGAGTAGCTCCTGTGGTTCACAGAGATGGAAATTTGGAAGGTCTGAGTATAATGATAATTGTGAGCTGGAGTCCCATGGCTGGAAGTCAGCTAGAGTCTGGGTTCATGCATGCAGGTTTGAGTTACACAGGAATCAAAGCTACAGGGCTAGGGAGTGAACTTTTGGGGACAAGGCTGGGGCACTCCACTAATTTATTTAGGAAGTACTGACTGAATGTCTTGTAGAGCATAGGGGTCCTAGGCATTGGGGTCTAATGAAAATCATAGCCTCTGCTTTCAAGGAGCTTTTAATTCAGTAGCAGGGGGACAAAGCATTAAAAAGACAAAATTCAGAATTCAGAGCCACTGGCATGCTAACGGGGACAGCTTTCAGAAAGGGTCCTTGGCCCAGCCCAAGGGAGTTAGAGGAAGATTTTTAAGGGAGCTAACTCAGCTGAGCTGAGTTGTGAAACAGAAATAAGAGTCATCCAGGAGAGGTGGCAGGAGCAGACAGTGTCCAAGGCAGAGGGGGAGAGCACAGGCCATAGCATGGAAAGAGAACAGAGTCTCTTCCCAGAAATAGCTCAGTTTACAGGCCCCGGGGCTGGAGATACAGCCGGAGAAGAAGCTGGAGCTATAGGAAGGGCATGAATGTCAAAATAAAGCATCGGTACTTTTTTTTTCTTTCTTTAAAAAAAAATTATTTATTTTTTAATTGAAAGTTAATTGCTTTACAGAATTTTGTTTTCTGTCAAACACCAACATGAATCAGCCATAGGTATACATATGCAACCTCCCTCCTATCTCCCTCCCCATCCCATTCCTTTAGGTTGATACAGAGCCCCTGTTTGCGTTCCCTGAGTTGTACTTTTTGAAGCCAGAGCCCTATGGGATCAATGAAACCTATTAAGTTCTCCAAACAGTTCTTGCATACCTGTCTATGTGCATTATCCTGGGATAAAACTTGAATTAAGACCGTCCAAGAGATTACAGATACCTGGTTAGGTAAGAATCCCTGGGAGCTACAGACAGGGTCTCACTGTGCAGGCAAGGGAATGTCACAAACACAAGAGTGGGGGGCTCAGGGATAGAGGAAGAAACTACGATTCTGTTCTGTTCTTCCCCCTGAATCTCTGCACATCAGTTCTCTCTGCTTAGGATGCTTTCTCTTCCCGCTGCCACCCACATCTCACCTATTTTAAGTCTTATTCATCCTTCAGATCTCAACTCAGAATCTTCCCTCCTTGGAGAAGACCAGCTTCCTCCCATGATACACACGTGTAGCTCATTTGAAACAACTGCCACACATTGTGATTATATAATAATAAAACTCATCACCAAAACTATCTGCTCCCCTCCCAACTACTGAAATAAACAGTCTTTGTTGAATAGTATCATCCATCGTGTTCATAGCTATAATCTCCACACTGTGAATGGGTCCTGGCACATAGTGGAGACTCAATAAACATTACTGAGTGATTACATACATATTTGCACGAATGAATGAGTGCATTCACAGAGTGGATCACTACCACCTGAATTCTTTCCCCTCTCATTCCTAGCCCTAACCCCCACCTAACTCTTCATTTTGTATTTAAAGCCCTTCCCCTTGCAGTCCAGTAGGTATGGTGGGAAAGAGCTGCAGCAGGGAATCAATTGGACCAGGTAGGTTGCTGAAACCTGCCCCAGTTGGTTTCATATGGATGTTTTTAATCACTTACTGAGCAGATGAAGTCTACAGGTGAAAATCCAAGGAACTTTCCAAAGTGTTCAGCAAATTCCATCTGACTAGCAGCAGCATGGCATTCATGCCTGTAGTTTGAAAATCCTGGTATCTGTTTTCCTTATTTGGCTTATTCCATTCAAACTGTCAGGAAGTTGGGAAGACTTTGATTTGTTCTACGTCACCCCATGTGGTGAGAAGAAAATACCCACATTACAAGAGCAGTTTGGGATTTAACATTATTAGAGTAAGGATGAGTAATTTGGAAGGCAAAGACTACAACTAGGGTGAGTCAAGAAAGTCTTTCAGTGTATCAAATTAGCAACCTCAGCCCCTCTGTTCTAACACCTCCACAAAGCCTTCACCTGACTTCATCTACCCTGGAAACTCCTTGAGTCTCAGTTTCATAATCTGTAAAGTGTGGAGAACAGCACTTTACCTGACGAGATTGTTGGGAGGATTACAGGAAATAATGTATGCCGAGTGTCTGCTTCCATATTTCTTTCTCCCCATACTCTGGCCCAAATGTTTAAACAATCTCAAGATTGACATAACTCTTGGATCCCAAATTCTAAGCAGCCCCAGCAATACAGAGGGCAAAAATGTGAAGCTTTGGGTCAGAGGGTTTGCAGAACAATGGTCAAGCAAAAAGGAGAGGAACTATGCAGACAAGCATTAGGTTTCATTAGCCTAAAAGGTTTGATTATGTATCTTTAACAGGGAGCTTTCTATGTCTTTTCCATACTGTAAGGATTTTCCCTTCAAACTGTCACTTAAAAAAAAAAAAGCTGATGGAACAGGAAAGAAAAAGGGAAAGAAGCCACTCTCTTTTGTTTCTTCAAAGGCAACCCAAATTTTATCCTTTTGGCAAATGGCTCAAGATAAAAACTCCACTTCAGTCTGCTTTCTGTGATTAAACAACCTTCTTGTTTGTCAAATAGCAGGGAGAAGAGAAGAAAGGGAAGCTCTTGTGGCTGCTAAGTGCTCTGAAATTGTACTCCCTCCCAGCTCCCTCCTGTTAGGTACACCGAGGCCTACAAAGGGATGGATTCTCCAGATGAGAGGCAAAGCTGAGGTTCAACTGTCCAGAATAGAAGAGAAATGGGGATGGGGTGGGAGACCCTAAGAAGCTCCCAGAGGATTGGAGAATCCCCAAATTGGGGTGATCTAGGACGCTTATCCCCGACTCCCACCCCCCAACCCCCCGCCTTCCGTTTAGGGACATTGCAACATTCAAAACTAATCTTCTGCTCCATGACATTCTCTACATAAGAAATCACAATATTGAGTAAAACTAATAGACTGCTCTTTCTTTTTTAAGGGGTTAGAGGGGGCTAGCTTAAATCCATCTTGCTTCACTGAAACCTAATTTAAGCTTGACAATACAAGAACTTGAGTTTCCATGGGAAGGAAGAACTTTTACTCAAAGCTCTTCCAAGCTCTGTAAGTTCTGGTTTAAATGCAGTTGTAAACATGTTCTTTTGAAAAGGTGGGCAGAGGTGGTCAATAAAAATACAGAACACCAATAAAGGCCACCTAGTTAAATTAATTTCAGATGAACAATGTATGTTTTTTAAGTATGTCCCATGTAATATTTGGTATACACTTAAACTAAATGAGTTTCATCATTTATCTGAAAATCAAATTTGACTGGGCACCTTTTATTTTATCTGGCAACCTTAGCTACTGACAATCTAACCCCAGGCTGCATTTTCTTCTCATCTCCTTGTGAGCGGAATTGAGAGTATGGATAACAGTCAGAGGGCCACTGAGGGCTTTCTAAGGAAGGTTTTGGGGTGGTTAAACCCATGGGTTTTGATGTCAGGCAGGACTAGATTCAAACCCCATGTCTGCCTCTCACTTTGTGACCTCCAGCATGTGACTTTCCCTAATGAACTTTCCTTTATGGTAAAATGTGAATTGTAATATCTGCCTTCCAGAATTATGATTAAAATTGGGTGACATCAAAGCACTGAGCGACCTATAGCTCCCAGATAAATGGCAGCGCTTAGAAACACAGCTCTCTATCTTTCCAGCAGGCAGTTCTTTTCTTGACTTCCTCTTCCCCTACGAAATTTTCTCCATCCTGCTCTTCAGCCCAGATACCTTTTTGTCTAAACTGCTACAGCACAGCGCCACATGCTCTGAGGCACTGAATTGGAATCAGCATGAAAGTGAAAGTGGCTCAGTAGTTTCCAACTCTTTGCGACTCCACGGACTGTATAGTACATGGAATTCTCCAGGCCAGAATGCTGGACTGGGTGGCCTTTCCCTTCTCCAGGGGATCTTCCCAACCCAGGGATCGAACCCAGGTATCCCACATTGCAGGCAGATTCTTTACCAGCTTAGCCACCAGGAAAGTCCAAGAATACTGTAGTGGGTAGCCTATTCCTTCTCTAGCGGATCTTCCCAACCCAGGAATTGAAACAGGGTCTCCTGCATTGCAGGCAGATTCTTTACCAACTGAACTATCAGGGAAGCCCTGGAATCAGCATCATTGTTCACAAATGTTTCCCAATCAAGACTGAATTTTTATTGACATCAGATACCAAGTTTCCTTCATCTCCACATGTCCAGCATATAACATAAGGGTTGACACATAGGAGACACTTGATATTTCCAAAATGAACATGTTATGAAACCATTAACACCTTAGCATAAATTACCCCTGACCGCAGTTTCCAAATCATAGTACAATCACACAAAAATAAAGTCAGTGTAGGGAAAGTTTCTCAAAAAGCTGAAATTGTTCCATTCAATGGATTGCCCTTACTTGAGACTATTCTTTCTTCTTTGGGGTTGAAAAAAAATGTCATTTATAGAGTAAGTTTGTTTAAGATATTTATTTGACAAAACAGAGAGTTAGCAACCTCCATGTTGAGATATTAATAAATCTGTATCTGTATCCCAACAAGGAAGTTTCAACATTGAAAATTCACTAGCACTTGAAATTTGAAAGTCTGAGTATCAACACTTTATGAGATAATAAAGTGGGAAGAAGGAATGTTAGCTGGACTACTGAGGGAATATAACCCCGGACTGGTAAGCGTTGATGGGAAGAAGTGGAGAGGGGGAACTATTACATTAATACAGCATGAGACTCAACCCCGGAGGGTACATTTTATCTCAATAAAAAGGCCAAAAGGAGTTTGGAGGCGCAAAACAGTAGATGAAAAAAGCAAACAAACTTCCTCTACTTCCTCACTTACTTAGGTTAACCCCACCACCCCAGAGATCAGGATCTTCATTCACTCAAGTCTGAGGTCCTTCCCAGTGGTCCCTCCCACAACTGCTCAGGTCAACAACCTCCTTCAAAGAATAACAACAATACAATACAAGGAGGGATGTCCATTCCACTGACCTCCAAGGACGCTCCTGCCATTGGAATCCAAGTCAGGCCTCTCCCTCTGAATGAGAACAGCTGTACCAGTGCCCCCATGCAAATTCTGGGAACTTGTCCTTGACTTGGCCTCAGAGTTACATTTCTGTAAAGACAGTTCCTTAAACCCCTGTAGCTCCATTGACCATGATTCCAGGCATTGTTTGGTCATTCCTTTGTATCCTTCCCCTCTTTGTCCTGTCCTAGCTGGACACATCTGTCACTTTTTAGGTTCCCATTGCTCATCTGTCAGGGTCCACAACCAGGAAGAGACAAGGGAAAAGGCCAGATGAATGTTTCGCCAGTAAGAGGAAGACTTGGATGTTTTAAATTTCTCCATCTCTTAGGGTAATCCCATCCCCCACCCCCAACTCAGAAATAATTATAGCAACTATTTAGCTACTCAAGATGGGCTCACTATATGACAGGCATTACATTAGCACTTTATAGCATTATTTTATTTAATCTTCACAACAAGCTCATGAAGAAGATGTTATCATGTTACAGATGAAGAAACTGAGGCTCATGAATGTAAATCACTTGCCCCAGGAGCTTCTCACAGCTGTAAGCGACAGAACTGAGGCCTTGGAAAACCAGTGTTTCTAATTCCAGACTTCTGTGTTTAATCTCATTTACACAGCCTCCTACCAGCCACCTTCAAAGACTCCCACCTGTTCACCCAATGGAACTCAAAACTCTCAGGAACCTTCAAGATCTGGTCTCCATCTGCTTCCATAATCTCATCTCCCACTAATGCCCTCCTAGAATCCCCCACAGCAGGTATTTTGAGTCCTTTTTATTTATTTATTTATGAGTCCTCATATCTGAATCTTCCCTGGTGCCTCAGAGGGTAAGGCATCTGTCCGCAATGCAGGAGAGCCAGGTTTGATCCCTGGGTCAGGAAGATCCCTAGAGAAGGAAATGGCAACCCACTCCAGTACTCTTGCCTGGAAAGTCCCATGGACGGAGAAGCCTGGTAAGCTACAATCCATGCGGTCACAGAGTCGGACATGACTGAGCAACTTCACTTTCACTTTCTCGTATCTGAGCTTGTTCCTATATCATTCCTCATGCTACTTCCATATCCCAAGTCTACCCATGTTGCAAGCCCCAGCTTGAGCCCCATCTTGCCCAGCATATCAGACCCAGGGAGTTCACCTTCGTCTCAATTTCATAATACTTAGGGTCTGATGAACCATGTAGCCCATCCCACAGATGACCCTGAGTTACTACGTAGTCAACCTTTATGTGGGTGTTTCATCTCCCCATCTTGAAAAACCCATAGGAAGGAATCACACGACAGCCCACATGTCTCTTGTATTATCTTACAGGAAACACGACAGATGTCCAATCAGTGTTTGATGACTGACCCCCCCCTCCATCGTCATCTTTATTCTTATTTCTTCTTCCCCTTCTCCTCCTCATCCTTTCCTTTCAGCATTTCATTCTCTTCTTTTTGCTCCCCTCTGTTCCCCTTTGCTTTAAGTATGGTAGGCAGGCACTGATGTGGCTTCTTATGCTCTCTTCCTCCTGATATTTGCAGCCTTGTGTAATCCCACTCTCCTTAGTGTGGGCTGTACCTATGACTTGATTCTAGTGAACAAAACACAGTGAAAGTAATGGTATGTCACTCCCTTGATTAGAAAACAGAAGACTCTCTTGTTCCTACACTCTTGCTGGCACTCTTTCTTGTCCTCTCTCTTGCTCCCTCTAATGAAGACAGTTCCATGTTGTGAGATGCTCTACAGAGAGGCCCACATGGCAAAGGATCAATAGAAGCCTCTGGCCAACAGCTCATGAAGAAGTGAAGTCTCAGTTCAACAATTTGCAAGAGACTGACTCCTGCCAACACTGGCATGAGTGAACGTGGAAGTGGATCCTTCCCAGTTGAGTCTTCTGATGACAGATGACTGCAGCCCAGGGCCACACTTTCATGGCAGCCTTGTGACAGAGTCAGAGTCAGAGAACCCAGCTAATCCATGCCAGACTTCTGAATCATGGAAATTGAGACAATAAGTACGTTGTTTATAAAAGCATGAATCGTTAAGCAGCATCAGATAGCTAGGATGATAAGTGTTCATTTGCTCAAACATTTGTGGAGCATTTAACATGGCGTCCTTGTTAAATGAGGGACAGTTTGATGACTCAGGCATAGCTCTCTTATTTTGAGAAGCTCTAACCTTGTTGGGAGTTGGGAAGAGAGACAGGTTATCAGATCATTGAGCTGCCATTTTATTTAAAAGCCCTAATAGGGAAGGGAAGAGGGACCTAGCTGAGATGTCATTCTGCTTAGGAGACTCTCAGAAGGCTCCAAAAGATGTGAACATTGAGCTAGGTGTTGAAGCACAAGTAGGAGGTCATCAAACTGCAGGAGTTACATAGACGGGAGGGAAAGCATTCCAGGCAAAAGGAACACCATGGACAAAGATACAATGGCATGAAAAGGATTGTCATAATTGGGTAAATGGTGAAAAGTTTAGCACTTCCAGTTCTGACTCTTCTATAACAAAAAGAACAATATGATTTGAATCAATGTTCACTGTTAAGTTTTAATATTCAGTACCTCAATGAATTCCTATAACATTCCCACGAAATGGAAAAATCTCTTTTTACAGGTGAGGAAACTGAGGCTCAGAGAGTAGAAGTGACTGGCTCAAGGTCCCAGAGCAAGTCACTGGCTGAACTGGAATTTGAACATTGATCTGTGTTGGGCTTTCCAGGTGGCACAGTGGTAAAAGAATCTGCCTGACAATGCAAGAGACGTGGGTTCAATCCCTGGGTTGGGAAGATCCGTTGGAGAAGGAAATGGCAACCCACTCCAGTATTCTTGCCTGGGAAATCCCATGGACAGAGGAGCCTGGTGGGCTACAGTCCAGGGGGTCACACAGAGTCGGATATGACTAGGTGACTGCACACATACACACACTGTGTTGCTCTAGAGCCACTCTCTCCATCATCGACTGACAGCTCCATGGCTGATAGGTGGTTCCAAGGAAAAGACCCTGATGCTGGGAAAGGCTGAAGGCAAAGGGGGAAAGGGGTGGCAGACAAAGAGATAATATCACTGATTCAATGGACATGAGTCTGAGAAAACTCTGAGAAACAGTGAAGGACAGGGGAGCACGGCGTGCTGCAGTCCATGGGGTTGCAAAGAGTCGGACATGACTTGGCAACTGAACAGCAACAAAGGAAGAGGGTTTTGGCTTCTGCCGGACAGGACAAGTCTCTCCAAGCCTATGGATCCACACATTCCGTTCACAGTCTGGTATGAAAACAAAGAGGCTGGGCCAGTCAGGCTTTCCACCTGTCCTGGGGCAGTAATAGAGAGCAGTAGGTAAGGGCGCAGGCCTGGGTTCAAATCCCGGCTCCTCCATTTACCAGCCGAGTGAACTCAGACAAAGCGTTTAACACCTCTGAGCCTCAGTTTTCCTATCAGTAAATTGGAGAGATAATAACAGAAGCCATCTCATAAAGTCAGTGTGACAATCCACAGAAAGCAGAAGCAGAGAGGGTGAGGAGATGCCATCAAATTGAAGGGCCTCAATAAATCTGTCCATGTAAAAATCTAGTGTCAGGAACCAGAAACAGAGAGAGAGACCATACATTTTCCTCAGATTCTGATGACTTCGCAATTCTGATTCCTTCCTATCCTTAAAACCAATGTGCCATTTTCTTGAGACCAGTTGATATTGTTGGAGGGAAAGAAGGAAGTGTTGGAGGGGAAGAGGGAGGGAGAATACTTAGTCACTAGCCTCATGTTTCCCTATCAGGGGATTTCCAGTAGAGCAACACTCCTGGCTTCTTGTCCCACCTGACTGGTGCATCTGGAAGATGGAACTGAACATGCTCAGCAAGTCTCTCTTAGGGGAGCTGCTTGCCTGCAGAGAAAGTGCATTCTGGGCTTAAGCAGAGCAGGCTCTGCCCATCAGTTTTGCCTGATGTTTGGGGTTGGGGGTAAGTTCAATTTAGAAGAGTATTAGCAAGCGGTGTCCTCCAAAAGAGCTTCTTATCGGCAATAAAGCTGACACTTTGATCTCCATCTGACTGGCTCTTTCGTGTCTCTTGCAATTAGTTTTGAACCACCTTGAAAAGGTTCACTCCTCTTTTTTTATGTTGCTTGTTCCAACCCTCCATTAAGTCTCCTTGTCATGATTCCAGATGGCTGTCCTAAGCAAACTTTCTGCAAAGATAGCTCTTCCTTTGGCTTTCCTCTCCCCTGACATCCTGGCTTCCCACCCACCCAGGTCCTGAATCATAGAGCAATTTGGCAGATCCACTTTATACCCATCCCTTACCCTCTGCCAACCCTGCAGACGCCTCGACTCATCCAAGTCTTTTCTAATTACATCTTGGCTGATAACTATTCTAGCAATTTCTTCATGTTGCGTAAATGTTCCAACTTTTCCACTTTCTCACTGAATCTTTAAAAAAAAAGGAATTTGGTAACTCTGGCATTTTTGAATCATCATTAATTTCAAGCTTGTCTTATTTTATTAGCTGTCCTACATTCCCTCTGAGATCTCTTTCCTCCTTTATGCATCTGAAAACCTCCATGTATTTTCTTGCCCATCACTGAGCTAGGCCAACTTGGACTAACTTACTCTAATGACCTTGCAGAAGAAGCAGGAGACGCAGCACCAGGATAGAGTTCCCAGGTGTAGGCTGCTGGCACCCCCTCAGAACATCTCCTGTGAGGTCTTGCTGCTCCTCTCTCTGTTCTGAAATACCTTCCAAGAATTAGTTTTTTTCTGAACTAATCAGAGGCAGGCAAAAGTCTCCAAAAGGACACTATGATGTACATATTCACTAAGAGAAAGGTGAGCTCAACTCAGCTTCCCCCATTAACACATATGAAATGATTTTCTCTTCTCCCTTCAGATAAACTCTTTTCACTGGCTGAGATTACCCTAGGGGGTTAGGCAACAGAGAGGTGTGTTATGGGGAGCGGAGGACAGAGAAAAGGGTCATGTCCAGAAGCAGATTCTCAATAGCACTGTCCAGAAGAGTGTTCCGTGATGATGGAAATGGTCTATATCTGTGCTGCTGCCGATATAGAAGTTATGCAAACAACTACCACGTGAAATGTGGCTAGTGTGACTAAAGAATTGAATTTTACATTTTATTTAATTAATTTACATATAAATAACCACACGTGACTAACCATTACTACACCCAAGGATGCAGCTCTACAAAGTATTATTTTTTGGTTTACCTGCACCTTCCTTCTTTGTAGCCATAGTTCTCTGTGAATCCTGGGATAACACACAAGAAGACAATGGTCTATGTGACTCCCAGAATCTGGGGTCAGTCGATGCGTGTCATGATGCTCTAGGCCCATGGGAGCCACCCTCTAGTGGATGGTAGAGGTCACAGATTGGTGGTCCACAGGCAAAATTAAACCTCTTGGTTTGTTTTACTTATACAATTAAAAAAAATAAATTAGTTTCTTGCATTTAAAAACCAAGAGATTTCACATAAATATTTGCATTTATAGCCTTTCTTTAAAAAGTCAGAAGACCCCACCTGGCCATTCAGAGGGAGATGAGTAGCAGCAGCCTCCTTTACAAAGGATAAGTTTGCCATGGTTCCCACCACTCCCTAGGGTCTAAACATCCCAAGTAGGCATTTGGGTCTGTTCTTGCGCCAGAGTGTCATAAGGATCCTAGAGAAGAGTAGTTGTAAATCTCTTGATATAGAGCCAGACTCACAAACATGCTCCAAAAACTATATGGTAGGTGTTGGATGAAGAAGAGAGATGATGAGAAGATGGAGGAAGAGGAGACATAAGAAAAAAGAGAGAGAGAAGAGGAGAAAGAGGGGATGAAGGAAGAGTCAGAGGGAAATAAGAGCTTCTAGTCAGTTCCCAAACACAAGACCAACAAAGAAGCAAGAAAAAAAAATTCTTTCCCTGGTGAAGTACTCACTAATTCCCAACAGCTTTAGCTTCCTTCCAACATAATACCACAACCACCCACGTTGTAAGCTCATGGGCACAGGGTGAGAGTTGAGAGGTTAAGAAAGAAGGTAATAAACCAAGGGAATAAATCAGTTGGCCCTTAGGACCTTTGCCCTTGGATCTGCAACCTTTGTCCTGAGAACTAGTTCTCCTGGCTACTTCTTAGAGGCATTTGGGACCTTGTAACAGAAATACCAAGGGGTCTGGGATTCATAAAACCTATTGTGGCTCAAGTCCCTCCCCATCATCCAGCATACATAATCAGAAAAGATAGTTCATGCATGTCTATCAGAGGAAAAGTATGTCCTTCTAAGATGAATGCAGGGAAAGTTACCTATTTGCAGAAAAATAGAGAGATGCAGAAGATTTGGCTAAATTCTCAAGGAGTTAAGATCTCAGGTTCCCAGTATTTAACTTTGCAGTTTCTCAAGGCCTGGACTATGTAATTCAGAATATGCTGGGAGAAGCATATCAAAATGCTGATTCCAATGCCTTGCACCAGACCTGTGGATTCATTCTACTTGGGTGTGGTGCTAGGGAATCTGAATTTTGTAGATATACAAGCTGTTCTACTTATATGACTCAATGAATCAAGGCATATTAATGCTGAAGAAACACGGTTAGCAGCTGGTGAGGCTAGCCCAACCCACTCCCACCTCTGAGTAGCAAGATTGCTACGAATTCAAGTGGTCAGGGAAGGCTTCTCAGAAAAAGAGCAGCCTTTTGCTGGTCTTGAAGTATCCAGATGGGGGTGACAGGAGAAGATTAATTCACTCACTTATTCATTCACCAGATTCTTACTGAATATCTGCTAGGTGCCAGCTTTGTTCCAGTAAGCAAGACAGAGAAAACCCTCTGTCCTCATGGATCAGAGTTGAGCAATAAACAGAATATATAAGCAAAATGTAAGACAATATTGTACAAACATGAGTCCCCAGTCTAGTGGTCAGATGTTGGCAGGAGGCTGTCCATCTCAGTGAAACATCACACACAAGATCCAGATACCCACTCATCCATCCACCAATTTATCTACCCATCATCCATCTATCCATCCATCCATCCATATGCCCACCCATCTATCCATCCCACCATTTATCCTTACATATTCTATTCTTTCCTTTTTTCTTTCATTAAAAAAAAATGAAGCATAATTGACCTACAACACCATAAAAATTATTTCCTTTCTTAATTTATCTAACCCACTTAGGAAACTGAGTGCTAGACCCCCTGTGAAGTTCTAAGGATACAAAAATAAGACAGATACTGCTCTGGAATGAAGTGTATCTTCTTTCAAATTTCTATGTTGAAGCTCTAACCTCAGAATGTGACGGTACTTAGAAATAGGGCCTTCAAAGAGATAATTAGGTTAAAACAGGGTCATTAGGTTGGCCCTAATCCAGTGTGCTGGTGTCCTTATAAAAGGACGAAGTCAAGACATGAACCGAGAGAGACAGTGGACATGTGAATGCAGAGAGATCATCATGTGAACACATGGGGAGAAGGTGGCCATCTGCAAGCCAGGGAGAGAGGACTCAGAAGAAACCAGAACCGCTCTGACCTTGGTCCCAGACTTCCAGCCCCCAGAACGGTGAGAAAATAATTTCCTGTTGTTTGAGCTGCCCAGTCTCAGGTACGCTGTTATGGTAGTTTTGGCCACCTAAGAGAGACACCATCACAGAAGCAAGTGTTCACAATTCAGAGAGAGAGAAGGAGAATCAAACAGACAATTATAAAATTTTGTTCCCTTGCCTGAAAGCCCACCTACAGAGGCACATCCATTTGAATTCATCATTGCTCTTTCATTAATTAAACAAATATTTGTTGAGCACCTACTGTATTTCTGGTTCTGCAGTAGAGAGTGGGCATAAAATAAAATAAAAGGTGGATATATCCATTGCTTTTAGAAGTTCACAAACTCCTCTACTCCTCCCTCTAGACCAAACACTGTTCTCCACTCATTCTCAAATAAGGTGGGGCAGTGTTGTGTAAATGATATGACCACAGACTGTGGAATCAGGCAGACTACCACTAAGGTGGCGTCTCTGGTGGCTCTGTCAGTGAAGAATCTGCCTGCAATGCAGGACACCTGGGTTTGATCCCTAGGTTGGGAAGATCCCCTAGAGAAGGAAAGGGCAACCTACTCCAGTATTCCTGCCTGGAAAATCCCATGGACAGAGGAGCCTGGTGGGCTATAGTCCAGGGGTCACAAGAGTCAGATATGACTTGGTGACTAAACTACCACCTACCATTAACAGGATGTGTGACCTGGAGCAGTCTATTTAACTGGCCTGGGCCTCAGGTTATCTCTAAAAGGCAATACCAATACCCAGGTATGATTGCTGTGAGAATTAAATAAGATCAGGGACATAAATCAGAATAAGTACTCCATAGATGTTTGATATGGTTATCATTGCAGCCTCCGAAGCAGAGCCAATCAGATGATGATAAATATTATCACTCATATGGAGTGCTTTCTCAATACCCAAGAACTCTAAGTAATTTGCATATTTTATCATTTTATACTCATGAAGCATCTTCCTTACAACCCCAGCCTTTCCTAGTTTAATTTTCTGGTTTCTCTTTTGTCTTTTCAGTGTTTTATCACTCCCAGGAAAGCACTTAAAACCCGATAGTCTGAGGGAGAGGCTATAAGCCTGTCTGGAAAGAACTTGCGTCTTTCTTCCCACCCATGGTTCCCCTGACGCTCCAGTTTGCACACTGGCTGAGGCAAGCTGGAGGAGGGAGGTGGAGGGAACGGCACCACATGGCTCTCCCTGAGAGCTGCAGTTACCAATGACATGTTGGATTACAGGTCCCCAGTGAAGCAGTGCAGTTGTCTCTGTACATGTCATTCCTAGCAGGGTTTTGTAGTTAAATTTCCTCTAGCACCATTGGAAGGTACGATCCGCTTCCCTTTGAGGAACTGGAGATGGGAGCCAGCAAGGACTTGTTATCATGGAAACCACGTCTCCCCCTGGGCCCCAAGGGGCACTTCTGGAAATGGTTTGGAATTTGATCACAGTCTTCAAGCATAAGAACCATGGTTAAAAGCTGTTATTTCCTCACTTCTGATAAACGGTTGTTGAGAAGCTGCCAGTTCTGGTTTTGCTGGGGAAGACAGGACTGGGGGAGGATGTGGGTTGGGAAGATGGGAAGACATCTCTGGGATCCCAGAGCCTCAGAGCTGCACAACACCCCAAATGAAAATGACGGTTTGGCAATGGTCCTGCCTGGCTTCTTGTCAAGAGTGAGACAGTCAAAGGGACAATGAGATTAGGTAGGCCCAGTTTTAAGTGACCGCCACCCTCTCAGGATGGAAAGGAGGCTCAGCTTTAGGTAAGGAACTGAAACACATGGGTAAGAATCATCAGCTCTAAGGTTTTAAAACAGAATTCTAGGTACAGAGTTTGCAAACTCAAATACTTATTAGGCACCAAGAGGAAAAACTCCATCAAGGGAAGTTGAAATGAGCTTGGTGAGGTTTTAGGGGAGAAGGAGACTAAACCCCGTCTAAAGGAGAGGGCAGGCACCATCTCCAGCCACCTTGTAGAGACTCCAGGCGGGTCTTCAGTTTCAGTGCAGACCAATTACCCATGCTTTCAGGAAAAGCCCCAGATCTGGAACTTTAGGTGATATCTCCTGACTTAGAAATGTAAGCTATGGCTTATTGCCTCTCCTTTTAATATAATATCATATAAGAAATGAATCGCCAGTCTAGGTTCGATGCAGGATACAGGATGCTTGGGGCTGGTGCACTGGGATGACCCAGAGAGATGATATGGGGAGGGAGGTGGGAGGGGGGTTCAGGATTGGGAATACGTGTACACCTGTGGTGGATTCATGTTGATGTATGGCAAAACCAATACAGTATTGTAAAGTAAAATAAAGTAAAAAAAAAAAATTAAAAAATATATAGTTGACTTATTAAAAAAAAAGAGATGTAAGGTATGGATTCAAGCATTTAAAAATCACATCACAGGCCAAATAAAACATGCCTAAAGGTCAAATCCAGCTCATTCGTTCAAGTTTGCAGACTGTGCTATGAGTGATGATAAGAAACTCCAAATTCCAGAGACCAAAGGGAATTTTAATATATCAGTTACAACTGCAACAAAAAACACAGTAGAAAGAGTAGTTATGATTTATTTGGTACTTACTCTGTGCTTAGCAATTTGTTTATATTATTCCATTGAGTTCTCAGCCACAACCTCATGGGTGTAGGGATTTTTACCCCAACTTAGGAAGAAATTGAGGATCACAGAGATTAAGTCATTTGCCCAAGTCACACTTTACTATATTGGTGTCTCTGCAGAGAGGGTTATCATTGCCCTGTGTGTCTTCTGCAGCACAGAGTGCCCCAGAGATCTCCAAAGGCTTCCTCTTTCTCTAAAATTTTGCTTTGCTATATCCATCAGCCTTGTTCGAATGTAGTGGTTTTAACTGGGGGGCAATTTTGACATTTATCAAAGTCTAAACATTTTTGAGCTTCCTAGGTGGCACAGTGGTAAAGTATCCGCCTGCCAATGAAGGAGATGCAGGAGATGTGGGTTCAATCCCTGGGTTGGGAAGATTCCCTGGAGTAGGAAATGGCAACCCACTCCACTATTCTTGCCTGGGAAATCCATGAACAGAGAAGCCTGGTGGACTATACTCTATGGGGTCACAAAGAGTTGGACACAAATGTGTGACTGAGCATGCGCAAATGGTTTTGGTTGTCACACTGGTGGAGAATCCACCACTGGTGGAGAAGGACAATCCCACCACCATTGGTGGCGAATCACTGGTGGAGAATCCCATGGACAGAGGAGCCTGGCAGGCTACAACTTAGCGCTTTCTTTCTTTCTTTCTTTCTGGTGGAGGAAGAGAGGGGGCGCTACTAGCATATAGTTGGGAGGGGCCAGGGATGTTGCAACACACTGTCCAATGCACAAGGCAGCTCCCACCACAAAGAACTATCCAGGTCCAAATGTCAGTAGTGCCAAGGTTGATAAACCCTTATCTAAAACTATTAGGGGAGGGAGAGCTGAGGACTAGGGGTTCCCAGGTGACTCAGGGGTAAAGAATCCGCCTACAGGTGCAGGAGCTGCTGGAGTCTTGGGTTCGATCCCTGGGTGGGGAAGATCTACAGGAGAAGGAAATAGTAATCCACTCCAGTATTCTTAAGGTCTTCCCTGTAGCTCAAATTGTAAAGAATCTGCTTACAATGCAGGAGACCTGGGTTCGACCCCTAGTTCGGGAAGATCCTCTGGAGAAGGGAATGGCAACCCACTCCAGTACTCCGGCCTGGAGAATCCCATGGACAGAGGAGCCTGGCGGACTACAGTCTATGGGAACACAGAGTCGGACACAACTGAGCGACTAACACTATCACTACTACTACCAGTATTCTTGCCTGAGAAAGCCCATGAACAGAGGACTGGGGGGTTCCTAAGGAGATGAGGAGGAGGAGGAAGGGGAAAATACTGAGAATGATACTTGTAAAAGTAGCTCCATTGTCAGAGAAACTGCATGATTTACCGAGTGTTCTCACCACAGTTTCACTAGTATTTCATGACGCCCCTTTAACACTTCTTATTGCTGTTTTACAGATGAGGAAACTGGGGCCCAGGGAGAGAGATTTTCCACTGGGCTTCATGAATGGCATCTTGCAAATACTATTGAGTGTCTGGGATATCTTGGTTCTGGTTAAGGGATCTGCCCCTTCCACCAACACTTATTAAATATTTTCTACCTGTTGGGCATTTCACTAAGAATTTTACATGCATCATCTTAAATCCCTCCAACAACCTAATGAAACAAGCACTTGGTTTATCTCCATTTTTACAGTTTAAAAATTGAGATTCAGAGGAGTGATTTCACTTGACCAAAAACACTGGAATTTGAACTCAGGCATTTGTGACTTTGAACCCGGTGCTCTTAACCATTCTACTATTTTTCATTCCATGATAAATTCCCCATGGTTGTCCAATAAGGAAGCATTTACTGAGTTCCTTATTTTGAGGAAATTGAGAACACACAAGAGCAATTCCTAATGCATCCACACTTCAAGGAGCTTACATTCCAATGGAAAGATCAGGTACATTCACCACTAGCTAGAACATGTCTTCATTTTGTAAATGAAGTGACCAGGCCATAAAGAAAAGTCAGTAAAGTGCTTACCAAATACAGTCCGCTGCCTAATTTTGTAAATAAAGTTTTATTGGTACACCAGCCATTCTGGTTTGTTTACATAATGCCCATGGCTGCTTCTGCGTTAAGTAGATGCTACAGAGACCACCCAGCCTATAAAGTCAAAAATATTTACCACATGGCCCTCTACAGAAAAAGTTTGCTGGCCCTGTTGTAGAAAAGAAATGAACAATACTGAAAATAACCCACTTTATGTGCTTTTTTTCTCTGCATTGGTGATTGACATTAATGACATTAACAAACTGGGTGCTGACTGTGTGCCAGGCATAGATCTAATCCTCTCTAGTTCCCCCAAGAAACCTATCAGACAGGTATAATTAACCCCTTTCACACATGAGGAACATTAGGCTCAGAGAGGTCAAGAGGCAAACCCAAGTTCAAGGAGCTATCAGGGAACAGAAGCAGAGTCCAAAGGTGGACATGTACAGCTCCAAAGCTCTCAGCTTTCTACATGTGGAAAAACTCAGCATGAGCCCTGGCTCAGTTGCATCAGGAAATTCTGCGAAGTTTTCCATAAATAAAATTTTCTTCTTGTCTTCCATGATGAGGGCCCCCACCCCTGTAAACCAGTGTGATACTGTGGTTTATAATAAGAAATATGTATTTGGCCTTCGTCCCCATTCCTGGCACAGAGCTTCCTAAAACCCTTGGAATTTCCTAAGTGATGAGGGTGATGAAGGAGTTTTGTTATGTCAATGAGGTGATCTTTGGAAAACTCCTAGGTAACCTAAGAATGGAGGCTGGTGGCCAGGAGGACCAACCATGTGATTAGAAGGCTGGAACTTTCAGACCTACCCCATCTCAACCTCTGGGGGGTGTGGGGGAAAGGGGCTGCAAATTGAGTTCAATGACCAAAGGCCAATAATTTAATCAATCATGCCTGAGTAATGATGCCTTCATAAAAACCTGGAGGACAGGCTCTGAGTGCTTCTGGTTGGTGAACAGGTGGAGGTGCTGGGAGAGGATGCTCAGGGAGATATCCTGAGCATCCAGCTACTTCTGATGTAATTTGCTCTGCACATCTCTTCCATCTGGCTTTCCTGAATTATATCCTTTTTACAGTAAACTGGTGATCTAGTACATAAAATGTTTTTCTGAGATTTGTGAGCCACTCTAGCAAATTAATCAAGGAGTGGATTGTTGAAAGCTCCCATCTATAGCCAGGAGGTCAGAAATATAGGTAACAGTCTGGACTTGCCTTTGGTGTCTGAAGTGGAGGTGGGGGCAATCTTATGATGCTAAACCCTTCACCTGGGGAATCAGATGTCAGTGTAGAGGGTGTCAAAATTGAGTTGAACTATAGGACATCTGAGGCTTCCCAGGTGGCTCAGATGGTAAAGAATCTGCCTGAAATGTGGGAGACCCAGGTTCAATCCCTGGTTCAGGAAGATGCCCTGAAGAAGAAAATGGCTACTCACTCCAGTATTCTTGCCTGGAGAATTCCATGGACAGAGGACGCTGGCAGGCTACAGTCCATGGGGTCGCAAAGAGCTGGATATGACCGACTGAGTAACACTTCCACTCATGCATAGGACATCTAACTGGTGTTGGGGAATTGCTTGGTGGATGAGGAAGAACCCACACTTGGGATGCAGTGTGACTGAGTGGTACCGACACTTGGTGTCAGAATCATAATCAGTAAGAAGCTTCTGCCAGGCTCAGAAAGTCCTGGAAACTCTTTTCATAACCAACTTGTCTGTCTCAGACAGCACTCTGGTAAGTTCCACACCTTGGGAAGCTGCTGCAGCTCCCAGACTGGCCCGAGTGCCTTTCCGCCCCCAGTAGTCCAGCAGTTGATATTTACACAGACTTTACAATCTTCTCTGGTTAATCCAGCATGCTCTCGGTCACTTCTCATTAAGCCAAGTGTAGCCTCCTTTTCACTAGTTCTGAATTAAGTTGTCACTTTCCCCAGCAAGGGACTGCAGGTGGAAAGCACAAGCACAAAGCTTGGAAGACAAGTGAAAGAAAAGAGGACAGCCTCCCCCTCCCCCGTCATCTCCCACCCACTTTCCTGGAGCGACAAAGATACTACCACTCACCACATCCTCCCACCTGCAAGTTAAACAAAAATAAGTCCCAGTATGTTGGGGACTTTTTTTTTTTTTTTTTTAAAGCTGCAGGTATTTGGCCCAGTTGCTGCAGAAAAATATTTGACTACAGCAGTTGGACCTGTAAATATCTTTCTTGGTGTTCCCAAGCTGCCCAGTTATCCCAGCTGTGCAGCCAAGGCCCCCTCTGGGATGTTTTCAAGAGAACTAGCTCACAGCAGACGTGCTGCTCTTATTTCAGCTGTCCCTGATCAAGCAGCCAGAGCCCTAGCCCTTCCTCTCCCCAGCTTGATCTCAGACCACAAAATCCAATTGTCTCCCCAAGGCCTTCACTGACTGACAAATTGCTGCCCCAGCAATGGTGAAATGGTTACCAGGGCTCCCTTTGGGAGAAAATCCAGGAGCAAGTTGTAAATTTTTGTAGAAAGAATTTGGGTTTAAATCTCCCAGCTCTGCTCCTCCCAGCTATGTGATTCTGAGCAAGTGACTTAGCATCTTGGAGCCTCTATTTCTTCTTTCATAAGGTGGGCTGTCATCGGGGCTTGTCTCCACAATGTAATTAAATAACACAATGATGTATTTTTAAATTGTGATAAAATATACATAACATAAAGTTTTCCATTGTAACTATTTTAAGTGTACAGTTTAGGGGTATTAAGTATATTCATATTGTTGTACAACTATCACCACCATCCATCTCCAGAATTCTTTTCATCTTGCAAAACTGAAATTCTATACTCATTAAATACTAACTCCCCCTCCCCCTCCCCCAGCAACCATCATTTTAAGTTCTGTCTCTGTGAATGGGGCTACTCTTGGCACCTCATATATGTAGAATCATACAGCGTTTTTCCTTTTGTGACAGGCTTATTTCACTTAGAATGATGTCCTCAAGGTTTGTCCAGGTGGAAGCATGTGTCAGAATTTTCTTCCTCTTTAAGGCTGAATTATATTCCTTGTATGTATACAACACAACACATTTGTTTATCCATTCATCCACTGATACACCTTTGGGTTTCTTCTCCATTTTAGCTATTGTGAATATACTGCTATGAACATGGTTGTACAAATACCTCTTTAAGCCCTTGCTTTCAATTCTTTGGGGTATATACCTAGGAATGGAACTGATTAATCATATAGTTCCTCTATTTTTAATTTTTGGAAGAACTCCACCTGATTTCCTTAGTAATTGCACAATTTTCCATTCCCATCAACAGTACACAAGGGTTCCACTTTCTCCATATCCGCATCAACATTTTGTTATTTGGGTTTTTTTTTGAGAGTAGTTATCCTACTTTGGCCACCTCATATGAAGAGTTGACTCATTGGAAAAGACCCTGATGCTGGGAGGGATTGGGGGCAGAAGAGAAGGGGACGACACAGGATGAGATGGCTGGATGGCATCACTGACTCGATGGACGTGAGTTTGAGTGAACTCTGGGAGTTGGTGATGGACAGGGAGGCCTGGCGTGCTGTGATTCATGGGGTCGCAAAGAGTCAGACACAACTTAGCAACTGAACTGAACTGATCCTAGTGATTGTGAGGTGATATCTTCTTGTGGTTTTGACTTATGTAACAATCAGTAATGTTGAGTGTCTTTTCATGTGCTTCTTGGCCATATACAACAATATTTTTGATTAGTGTCTGGAACATGTTTGGGGCTAAGACCTGATGCCCATAGTTACAGATTCTGTGAGATACAAATCATGATTCCAGCTGAATTTTTCTTGTAGGTTGGAATGCTTATCTGCTCCAGGGCTCAGAGCCATTTAGAGGGAGAAATATGGTGTTTCTCTAGTCTGTTCTCTTAGACTGTGAGAAATCACTTAATTTCTCTGGGCCTCACTGAGAGGTTCTGAAGACATACAAAATAAATTCAAAAAAATCTTAAGGTGGTGGAGAGATAACTGTACTAGGAGTCATATAGACTTGGGTTTGTGTCCTGCTCTACCATTTATTAACTGTGTGATTTTTCGTTGAGTCATCCATCTAAGATTTCAGCACTAAAGAAGCATTCCATGGATATTTGTAAATGAATGAATGAATGAATGGTTGAATGATCTCTTTGTCATCAGTAAAATTATACCCATTCCTGGAATATTCTATCAACTGATAGAATATATTTACAGAGTGCTTTGTAGTTTTAAAGCTATTTGGGTTGTGGTATGGCTGAGTGGCTCAGAGTGTGTATGTGCATATTTACAAACAGACAAATCTCAGTTTGAATCCCAGCTCTGCCAATACTATTCATGTGATCGTAGAAAACTTATGCAATTGACAAACCGTTAGCCAGACTCATCAAGAAACAAACGGAGAAGAATAAAATCAACAAAATTAGAAATGGAAATGGAGAAATCACAACAGACAATACAGAAACACAAAGGATCATAAGAGACTACTCTCTCTGCTCTGCTAAGTCACTTCAGTCATGTCCGACTCTGTGTGACCCCATAGATGGCAGCCCACCAGGCTCCCCCATCCCTGGGATTCTCCAGGCAAGAACACTGGAGTGGGTTGCCATTTCCTTCTCCAATGAATGAAAGTGAAAAGTGAAAAGGACGTTGCTCAGTCGTGTCCGACTCTTCGCGACTCCATGGGCCGCAGCCTACCAGGCTCCTCTGTCCATGGGATTTTCCAGGCAAGAGTACTAGCAGCAACCATATGTCAATAAAATGGACAACTTGGAAGAAATGGAAAAATTCTTAGAAAAGTATAACTTTTCAAAACTTAACCAGGAAGAAATAGAAATCTTAACAGACCCATCACAAGCATGGAAATTGAAACTGTAATCAGAAATCTTCCAGCAAACAAAAGCCCAGGACCAGAAAGCTTCACAGCTGAATTCTACCAAAAATTTAGAGAAGAGCTAACACCTATCCTACTCAAACTCTTCCAGAAAATTGCAGACGAAGGTAAACTTCCAAACTCATTCTATGAGGCCACCATCACCCTAATACCAAAACCAGACAAAGATGCCACAAAAAAAGAAAACTACAGGCCAATATCACTGCTGAACATAGATGCAAAAATCCTTAACAAAATTCTATCAAACACAGAATCCAACAACATATTAAAAAGATCATACACCATGACCAAGTGGGCTTTATCCCAGGGATGCAAGCATTCTTCAATATCTGCAAATCAATCAATGTAATACACAA
This sequence comes from Budorcas taxicolor, assembly GCF_023091745.1. Classification (NCBI taxonomy): domain Eukaryota; kingdom Metazoa; phylum Chordata; class Mammalia; order Artiodactyla; family Bovidae; genus Budorcas; species Budorcas taxicolor. The sequence continues at coordinate 56,435,385 of NC_068926.1, forward strand.
CATTAACAAATTGAAAGATAAAAACCATATTATCATCTCAACTGATGCAGAGAAAGCCTTTGACAAAATTCAACATCCATTTATGATAACCTCCAGAAAGCAGCAATAGAAAGAACATACCTCAACATAATAAAAGCTATATATGACAAACCCACAGCAAACATTATCCTCAATGGTGAAAAATCGAAAGCATTTCCCCTAAAGTCATGAACAAGACAAGGGTGCCCACTCTCACCACTACTATTCAAAACAATTTTGGAAGTTTTGGCCACAGCAATCAGAGCAGAAAAAGAAATAAAAGGAATCCAGATCGGAAAAGAAGAAGTAAAACTCTCACTGTTTGCAGACGACATGATCCTCTACATAGAAAGCCCTATAGATTCCACCAGAAAATTACTAGAGCTAATCAATGAATATAGTAAAGTTGCATGATATAAAATTAGCACACAGAAATCCCTTGCATTCCCATACACTAACAATGAGAAAACAGAAAGAGAAATTAAGGAAACAATTCCATTCACCATTGCAATGAAAAGAATAAAATACTTGGGAATATATCTACCTAAAGAAACAAAAGACCTATATATAGAAAACTATAAAACACTGATGAAAGAACTCAAAGAGGACACAAAGAAATGGAGAAATAGACCATGTTCATGGATTGGAAGAATCAATATAGTGAAAATGAGTTAATACCCAAAGCAATCTATAGATTCAATGCAATCCCTATCAAGCTACCAGCCATATTTTTCACAGAACTAGAACAAATCATTTCAAGATTTGTATGGAAATACAAAAAACCTCGAATAGCCAAAGCAATCTTGAGAAAGAAGAATGGAACTGGAGGAATCAACTTGCCTGACTTCAGGCTATACTACAAAGCTACAGTCATCAAGACAGTATGGTACTGGCACAAAGGCAGACATATAGATCAATGGAACAAAATAGAAAGCCCAGAGATAAATCCACGCACCCATGGACACCTTATCTTTGACAAAGGAGGCAAGAATATACAGTGGAGAAAGGACAATCTCTTTAACAAGTGGTGCTGGGAAAACTGGTCAACCACTTATAAAAGAATGAAACTAGAACACTTTCTAACACCATGTGAAGTCATTCAGTCGTATTGGACTCTTTGCGACCCCATGGACAGTAGCCTGCACCAGGCTCCTCCATCCATGGGATTTTCTAGGCAAGAGCACTGGAGTGGGTTGCCATTTCCTTCTCTAGGGAATCTTCCTGATCGAACTCAGGCCTCCCACATTGTAGACAGATGCTTTACCATCTGAGCCAGCAGGGAAGTCCTTTCTAACACCATACACAGATCTAAATGTAAGACCAGAAACTATAAAACTCCTAGAGCAAACAATAGGCAAAACACTCTCTGACATAAATCATAGCAGTATCCTCTATGACCCATCTCCCAGAGTATTGGAAATAAAAGCAAAAATAAACAAATGGGACCTAATTAAAATTAAAAGCTTTTGCACAACAAAGGAAACTATAAGCAAGGTGAAAAGGCAGCCTTCAGAATGGGAGAAAATAATAGCAAATTAAGTGACTGACAAAGAATTAATCTCAAAAATATACAAGCAACTCCTGCAGCTCAATTCCAGAAAAATAAATGACCCAATCAAAAAATGGGCCAAAGAATTAAACAGACATTTCTCCAAAGAAGACATACAGATGGCTAACAAACACATGAAAAGATGCTCAACATCACTCATTATCAGAGAAATGCAAATCAAAACCACAATGAGGTACCATCTCATGCTGGTCAGAATGACTGCTATCCAAAAGTCTACAAACAATAAATGCTGGAGAGGGTGTGGAGAAAAGGGAACCCTCTTACACTGTTGGTGGGAAGACAAACTAGTACAGCCTATATGGAGAACAGTGTGGAGATTCCTTAAAAAACTGGAAATAGAACTGCCATATGACCCAGCAATCCAACTGCTGGGAATACACACCGAGGAAACCAGAATTGAGACACGTGTACCCCAATGTTCATCACAGCACTGTTTATAATAGCCAGGACATGGAAACAACCTAGATGTCCATCAGCAGACGAATGGATAAGAAAGCTGTGGTACAGATACACAATGGAGTATTCAGTTCAGTTCAGTCACTCAGTCGTGTCCGACTCTTTGTGACCCCATGAATCACAGCACGCCAGGCCTCCCTGTCCATTACCAACTTCCAGAGTTCACTCAAACTCATGCCCATCAAGTCAGGGATGCCATCCAGCCATCTCATCCTCTGCCGTCCCCTTCTCCTCCTGCCTCCAATCCCTCCCAGCATCAGGGTCTTCTCCAATGAGCTAACTCTTCGCATGAGGTGGCCAAAGTATTGGAGTTTCAGCTTCAGCATCATTCCTTCCAATGAACACCCAGGACTGATCCCCTTTAGGATAGACTGGTTGGACCTCCTTGCAGTCCAAGGGACTCTCGAGTCTTCTCCAACACCACAGTTCAAAAGCATCAATTCTTTGGCACTCAGCTTTCTTCACAGTCCAACGCTCACATCCATACATGACCACTGGAAAAACCACAGCCTTAACTAGACGGACTTTTGTTGGCAAAGTAATATCTCTGTTTTTCAATATGCTATCTAGGTTGGTCATAACTTTCCTTCCAAGAAGTAAGCGTCTTTTAATTTCATGGCTGCAATCACCATCTGCAGTGATTTTGGAGCCCAAAAAAATAAAGTCTGACACTGTTTCTACTGTTTCCCCATCTATTTCCCATGAAGTGATGGGACCAGATGCCATGATCTTCATTTTCTGAATGTTGAGCTTTAAACCAACTTTTTCACTCTCCTCTTTCACTTTCCTCAAGAGGCTTTTTAGTTCCTCTTCACTTTCTGCCATAGGGGTGGTGTCATCTGCATATCTGAGGTTATTGATATTTCTCCTGCCAATCTTGACTCCAGCTTGTGCTTCTTCCAGCCCAGCATTTCTCATGATGTACTCTGCATATAGAAGTTAAATAAGCAGGGTGACAATATACAGCCTTGACATACTCCTTTTCCTATTTGGAACCAGTCCATTGTTCCATGTCCAGTTCTAACTATTGCTTCCTTACCTGCATATAGGTTTCTCAAGGGGCAGGTCAGGTGGTCTGGTATTCCCATCTCTTTCAGAATTTTCCACAGGTTATTGTGATCCACACAGTCAAAGGCTTACTCAGCCATTAAAAAGAACACATTTGAATCAGTTCTAATGAGGTTGATGAAACTGGAGCCTATTATACAGAGTGAAGTAAGCCAGAAAGAAAAACACCAATACAGTATACTAACGCATATATATGGAATTTAGAAAAATGGTAACGATAACCCTACATGCGAGACAGCAAAAGAGACAGATATATAGAACAGTCTTTTGGACTCTGTGGGAGAAGGTGAGGATGGGATGATTTGACAGAATAGCACTGAAACATGTATATTATCAAATGTGAAAGAGATCGCCAGTCCAGGTTCGATGCATGAGACAGGGTGCTCAGGACTGGTGCACTGGGATGACCCAGAGGGATGGGATGGGGAGGGAGGTGGGAGCGGGGTTCAGGATGGGGAACACATGTACACCCATGGCTGATTCATGTCAATGTATGACAAAACCACTACAATACTGTAAAGTAATTAGCCTCCAATTAAAATAAATTTTTTAAAAAAGAAAAAAAAATGCAATCATTCCAAGCCATAGTTGCTCTCTTTAATATGGGAATGATTGGAATTCTCACAGCACTACTCTGACGCTGATTCTTGTTCCTGACATTCAAGTTCTTATGTAGTCCCTACTGAAAATGAATAGGGCTGACATACACAACCAATAAGATACTGCTAAAATGATGGAGTGTGACTCTTGAGTCTGCCATAAAAGATATTGCAGCCTCTGCCTTGGAGGTTTGCTCCCTCTTGGATCAGTCAGTCTAAAGGAAGCCAGCCATCATCTCAGGAGGATGCTCAAACAGGCAGCAATGAACTGAGGCTTCCTGCCAGCAGCCAGTACCAACTCACTAGCTTGTGAGTGAATCACCTTGGAAAATGATCCTCCAGCTCCAATCAAACCTTCAGATGAGGCTGCAACTGAAAGAGACACTCTGAACTAAAACAACTTGGCTAAATCATTCTCACATTCCTGACCAACAGAAACTATGCATGAGGATCAAAAAATAATAAATGAAAAAGAAACTATGTGTGAGGTAGTAAATGTTTATCTATGTTTTAAGATGCTAAGTTTCAGAGCAATTTGTTATATAGCAATAGATACCTAGTACACTCACCTCACAGGGACACTGTGAATATTAACTGCATGTAAAGGATCTTCCCTGCACAGTGCTTGGCCCACAATAGCAGCTCAGAAAATATAACTCATTATTGTTATTTTTGGCCATAAAAAGAAATTATTTGCTCTTTGCTCTGATTGAAGGATTTTGAAGGGTTGTGTCTGTAAAAACATGCACTTGAGAGGCATCAATAAATTAATTAAAGCACAGATGGTGTGGCATCAAGAATATAACCTTTTTGTTATAGAAGCTGAAAAGAAGGAAGACTGGGCAAACAAAAGCCTAAAAGGCTGAAGATTCTTTCCAGCATTGCAAAGATTTAAGTAAGTCAGTGGCAGAGACCCAAATTAAATACAAATTATGAAGACTGGAATACTCAGGGCACTGAATAAGTAGACACGGTATTATGGTTTCCTGTACTTAATAAAGTTTACAAAGTACTTATAAGAATACCTCTTTTAATCCTTACAGTAAGTAGGATGGTTATGCTTGTGTCCATTTCATGGATGTGTCAACTGAGTCTTGGAGGCCTGAGGTAAACTTCTCAGGAACATATAGACATCAGGCGCTAGTGATGGGTTTCAGACCCAAGCTTCCAGTCCTCTTGACTCAGACTGAGCCCAGAGATTGTTCTACCATGCCAGGTTTCAGTCTCTTCCTCTCTATAAGCCTTAATTTCATGAAAAGTAGGTTTGGAAGAAACCAAGGATCACATGTTCAGAAGCTTAATGCACAAAGTGGTTTATTTAAGTGCAAAAAGCTGGTAGATAAGACATTGCTTGTTCTACTATAAGAAAAACAGGAGCACACATTGATCAATACACAGCAAATGACACTAGGCCTCAGGCTGGGGAGGCAATAGGGTCTGGCAAGGACTTTGGCAAATTGAAGAGCATACATCCTTTCTTGAGAGGATGTTCTCCTTGCTCTATCCAGGTGTTGCCATGCAGGAATATAAGCCTAGGGCTTCCAGATCACCTGCTTCTGAAGCCTGAAACTGTACTTTATGTGAATTCATCCCAAGTCAATATTGTAAAGTAATTAACCTCCAATTAAAATAAATACATTTATATTAAAAAAATAAAAGTTGATGCACAGAAAATAAAAATTAAACAAAACACTCTGAGTTACACACATCTACAAGCTAATTCAGCTCACAAGGCACAATTTGGGACTAGACCATTTGCAAGCTCCCCTTCTGCTCCAGGACATGCTGTCTCCAACAGTATTCAGCACGCACTGTTTGTTTACATGGAATACTAGGCAGCCTCATAAATATTCCACACTGGTTTTCATGTACAGACAAGAGCTGTGTCCTCAAATAAATTCTAGACTCTCCGAGGGCAGGGACTAGGTCTCTGGTTTCCTGTGGGTCTTTGTTTCTGGCCCTCTTAGTATAAGGTGCAGCAGCTAGGGCAAGGGCTCATGCAGCTGGGACAGAGGGTCAGGCAGAATGGTTTTCCCCAGGCAATGGTTCTGGAGAGCTGTGAGTCTCACATCACTGGAGGGGGTGGAGCTCTGGATCTTGGGAGGGTAGCTCCCATCACTGTCTGTGTTCTTAGGAAGTGAGGCCAGGAAATCAACATTAATGACTTTCATCTATAACATGTCTGCCAGATTTATAAACGAGGCTTCTGTCTCCTTCGAGGATCTTGCCTGCTGCTGGGCAGATGTGGCTGCTTTTGCAGGGGAACTGACTTCCTCCAGCTCATCCCAGATGAACAGGTAGGTTCCTCTGGGTGTTCTCTCCTTGGAGTCCCTGAATCATCTCACAGTATCTAATAGTGCGGGTTCCAGAGGCACCCTTCTTAGATTTGAATCCCAGTTCCTTCACTTACAAATTAACAGAACTGAAATGGCTTCTTGATCATCCCCATGACCATAAAGGTGAAGAATCTGTGTTTAAAAATATAACTTATGTCCTCTGCTTTCCAGGAGCTTATAATTTAATTGAGGAGATAGGACCAAAAAAGTTACAGAGGTTTAATATAGATATGAGAAATTATGGCCCATGGCAATAAATGATCATTAGCAATTGAGTTGTGTGAAAAGTATCATAAGAGCAGAAAAGAGGAGAAGAACATAGTGAGACCGCAGCAGGAGGGTTAAGGTTTTAAACACTGTTGGAACAGGTAGATGAGTGGGGAACAGAGGGGCATTGATAAAACATGCTCTGTTGGCCTTCACTGAAGAAAACAAGATTGAACAGTGGTTAGAAGTATACACTTTGGAAACAGACCTTGGTTTAAATCCTGAGTTTACCACAGGATTCTTTTTGTTGAAGGTGACAGACCCAGCTTCAGCTGGCTTAAGCAAAATTAGCTTTTTATTGGTCCACAGAAGAGGGGGTAGCTCCAGGAATAAACTGAGGTAATTAGGGTAGTTCTGAGGCTTGAGAAACTGGAGGCCACTGGGATTGTCTGACTCTGCCTATCTCATTTCAGCTTTTTTTCCTACTCAAAGTCACACTCTCTTGCAGCAAGTGGACCTCCTCTATTTGGCAGTACATATGGCACCTGGGAGCTCTGGAAGGGCCTTTGAGTTCCAGGACCATAGACAATAGGCTATATTTTTTCCAGCTCCAAGTAGAAAGTCTCAGGGAAGAGCTCTGATTGGCTTGACAAGGTCACATGACATTTATAGGCCCTTCTCAGTGACCACAGAGGAGTGTGGTCCTCTGATTGGACATGTTTGGGCCTTGGATGAAATCTTGCAATTGGAACCTCCACCAAAACCACAGTAGTAAGGAGGTTGTGCAGAGAAGCTTCCACTATTCCAAGAAGGACAAGATATTTATTAATACTTCTTAGAAATAATCTAGTCCAGTGTTTCTTGCTCCTGGATAAATTTGTTAACATTCAGATTCCCAGGCATCACTCAATATCCTAAACCTTCCTCTGGGGACTGGAGCCCAGAAAGCTGTTTTTAAGCAGCTTTCCACATGATCCCAATGATCAGCTAAATTGGGAAACCACTGGTTGATCTATCACAACCTAATAATTTTATTGGGGACGAAACTAGGCACAGAGATGAAAGTGAGTCACCCAAAACCACAGGTCCAGGAAGTGGAAGAAGAGGAATAAGACTTGAGTTCACCTACCCTGCAGTTCCCTCCTCATTCTCCTTATAGCTAGCTGCTTTCAACATCTCCGGTGGAGGCCCCATGAGTCATCCTTCCCATGACCTTTCCACAACTCAATTTCTCTACTACTGAGTTCCAAACACTGGCACTCCCAACACACACACACACACACGGCCCTAGACACTCTTCTTCTTTCTCCAACAGTTGTGTCTCCTAAAACATAACTCAAATCTGGCAGATAGGACCAAGGGTTGGGAAGGAAAAACTAGTGCACTGGAGACAATTTGATGTGATATAATAGGCTACAGGAATAGGCAGTTCAAGCAAGGGAAACTGAGGAAGGGAGGGAACCACAAAAGGATTGGGTGGGACATCCCCCAGCTATGGCTAATCCCATAGCCAGTCCCTTACTCTGTTAAGTAAGAATGGTCCTTCAGAGGTGTCTCAACTTGGGTTAAAATAGTCAGATTGTTGTACTTCCACATGGATTCCTAACTTGCTGTGGGTTGCCTTGGGAAGTATGTCTTTGGACAAGGTAATTCTCTGCAGCTGAGGCTGCAGGGCTGAAGGGCTGGCAGGTGAAAAACAACTACCAACAACACCCTCAGCAGCTGGATAACAGGTCCTTCCTTGAAGAAAGATTTGGGGAGTGCATTAACATGTCTACCACATATAAATGTTTATAATTCATTGTAAGTAATATTTATAATCCAGTTATTATAAATATATTTTCCTATGCATTCTTATACATAATGATAAGAACACAGTTTTCCAAAAATGCTCAACATGTATTAGACTCTAAGCTAAACACATTGCCTTGTTACTATATTTAATGGTTACAATAACCCTATGAGGCGGGTATCATTATCCCTCTCGAACAGATGAAGAAGATGAGGCTCAGAGGGTTTCAGTAAGGTTAAATAACTCATATGCAGTGGATCTAAAGACTCAAACCCAATTCTGTCTGATGTAAAATCACTATAGTAAAACCACTATCACAAAACTGCTGCAGGAGTTATTCAGGTAAAGTGGGGGAAGGCGGTTACCACGAATTAGCAAAGATGAGACAACTGCATCTGGGGGAGTCTAGAGACAGAGGAACATGCCTGACAATCTCTGAGAGATTCCTTCAGTTCTCTACTAAGAGACACAAGCAATTCAGCACTATTTAGTTTGCCAGTGTCTTCTGTTTTCTGTACTTCATAGTACTTGTGTACATGGGATAAGGGAGCTGTAGGCTTTGGCTAGGAGGAGAAGACAGATTAAGAAAAAAATGCCTGCCCATAGGACAGGGTTGAAGTGCTGGGGAGGGAATTCAAGATAAGGAACTTGGGGAGACCCCATAAGGTGTCCAGATTCTGAGAAGTCAGGTTTGGGCTAAGAAGGTATTTAGGAAAGTGAGTCAAGGGCAAATTTCACAAATTAGCCAAAAGCAGCCTTGTCTTGGGATTATATCATATCCCACAAAATCTCTAAAATTAAAAATGTTCTTGAAGATCATTCAATCCAAACTTCTCAAATTTTAGTGAGGGTGATGGAGACCTAGATATGGCTTGTTTATGACTTGACAAAGACTGTAGAGAAAGAAGCAAAGAATAAGTGAGAACATGGGTCTCTGCGTGACAGTTGGTACTATTTATTAACATCCCTCCGTTTTTCATCCCTGTGTCGGCTAAGTTCTCTAAGGAGCAGATGCTAAGACAAAACAAATGCAAAATGTTTACCGGAGAGTAATACCCTTGAAGGAAAAAGGAAAGGAGCAGGATCGAACAGAGGGAGCTGTCAGACTGCAGCCCCCCCCGGGGCAGTCCCTACTCACCCAATACAGGCTACGGAGCAAGAGGGCCCAGTAGAAGCACCTACCCTGCTCTAGTCTCTGTTTCTGTGAGTTTGACTCTTAGGTTTCTCACGTAAGTGGAATTAGGCTTTCTGTGTCTGGCGTAACTTCACTTAGTATAATGGACCAGGGTTCAGTGAAGCAGGGAGTGAGGGGAATGGAATGTTGTTGTTTCACTGGTATGAAGTTTGTTATGCTAAATTAATATGTTCTAGAGATATGTTGTAGATATACCTAGAGTCAACAATTTTTAAACATTGCGCACTTAAAAAGTTGTTAATAGACTTACTGTGGTGATCATTTCACAATATATACATATACAGAATCATTATGTTGTACACTTGAAACATTATATGTCAAATACTCTTCAGTTTAAGAAAAAGGAAGCTTTTGGAGGTGATGGATATGTCTGTCACCTTGGCTGTGGTGATGGTTTCAAGGGTGTATGCATCTGTCCAAACGCATCAAATTGTATACATCAAATAAATGTAATTTTTTGTATATCAATTGTACCTCAATAAGACATTTAAAAATTTTAATTGGAAGACAATTGCTTTACAATGTTGTGTTGGTTTCTGTCATACAACAATGTGAATCAGCCATAAGTATACCTATGTCCCCTCTTTCTCTAGCCTCCCTTTTACCCCTCATCCCATCCTACTCTTCTAGGTCATCACAGAGCACCAGGCTGAGCTCCCATGTTATACAGCAATTTCTTACTACCTGTTTTATGTATGGTAATGTGTATATTTCAATGCCACTTTCTTTTTTTTCTAAAGCACTATTCTGGGTGGAAATGGCTAGGCCCTCTTATCCCTCTCATGTTTAGCCATTGGATGGGGCCAGACTCCAGAGAAGGCAAAGGCACCCCATGCCAGTACTCTTGCTCAGAAAATCCCATGGGCAGAGGAGCCTGGTAAGCTGCAGTCCATGGGGTCACGAAGAGTCGGACATGACTGAGTGACTTCACTTTCACTTTTCACTTTCATGCATTGGAGAAGGAAATGGCAACCCACTCTTGTGTTCTTGCCTGGAGAATCCCAGGGATGGGGGAGCCTGGTGGACTGCCATCTCTGGGGTCGCACAGAGCCGACACGACTGAAGCAACTTAGCAGCAGCAGTAGCAGGGGCCAGACTCAAAGGGTGTGACCTTGGCAGGCTGTCCACTGACCACATTCCCTATAGCTGGGCAGTGAGCCCTTTCTTGAAGGGGTACCTGAGCGGTGTATTTCTGTGTCTGCTACAATTCTCAATAGAAAGAACTATTTTTCTATCTTTTTTTCTTGACTATATAAATAGCTCATGTGCATCATAAAAATTTGAACTACATAGAATCCGACTCTTTGCAACCTCATGGACTGTAGCCTATCAGGCTCCTCCGTCCATCAGATTTTCCAGGCAAGAGTGCTGGAGTGGATTGCCATTTCCTTCTCCAGGGGATCTTCCCGACCCAGGAATCGAACCCGGGTCTCCTGCATTGCACGCAGACCCTTTACCGTCTGAGCCACCTGGGAAGCCCAGAAAAAGTAAATGGCAAAATATAAAAGTCACCTAAAACTGTTAATACATTGAAAACATTCTCTCGTATATTTTATGTATATACATGTATGTTATATGTAACTCTGCATTATATAATATGTTTTTATCATTGACTTAAAAATACATATATTATTTTTAACACTTTCCACTCCTCCCTTCCCTTCCCAAAATAAACAGTAACAACAATCTAGTATGACCATCTCATGTTTTATGGGCACATAAGAATTTAAAAAGCATTTTTACATAATGGTGTTTTTATATCCTCACAAGTACCTTGTCAGCAGGCATATGTAAGTTCTGCTTCCCCATTTGCAGAGAAGAAAACTAAAGCCCATAAAGAGTTGGTGATATCTAAGAAAGTCACTGAATTTGTAGGTGACAGGGCCAAGGCTCAAAGTCCTGGACTTCCCATCCAGTCCTTCCCTGTAAATGTCCTTCTCTAATACTGACCAGGTCTTCCTTCTGATTGACTACATGCACCTGACTGACTCCTCTCTGTGACAGGTAATGTATCAGGGATTGAACTTCCCATCCCAGGAAATAACCAAGCTAGGTTCTGATGGCCACTCGTCAGAGTCTCAGGGAGATTCTTACACTGCAAGAAGGTCCTGCTTCAGGGCCCTGGAAAGAAGTGCAGTGTTGTTACTGAGTCAGCATCTACTGATAGACCAGAAATTAACTCTAGCAGGTCCTGTGTTCACACACCACCATCTCACCCTCCAACGAGCAGTGTTCAGATAGTTTTGATTTTTTTTTTCAGCTGGATTTGGTGTTGTTGTTTTTTTTCCCCCAAATTTCTATTTAGCTCTGCACCTCTGCTGCTGCTGCTGCTAAGTCGCTTCAGTCGTGTTTGACTCTGTGTGACCGCATAGACGGCAGTCCACCAGGCTACCCCATCCCTAGGATTCTCTAGGCAAGAACACTGGAGTGGGTTGCCATTTCCTTCTGCACCTCTATAGTACTGCAAACACTGGCCCATTAAAAGAGCATTGAGACAAATGACAATATAATAATAATAACCCATATTTATAATCCACATGGGCTGCTTCAGCCAGGGCGTGGTATAAAGTGTACTTGGTTAAAATGTGAGGAAGGTGGAACTTCCCTGGTGGTCCATTGGTGAAGAATACACCTTGCAATTCAGGGGACACTAGTTCAAACCCTGGTCAGGGAACTAAGATCCCACATGTCGCACCACAACTACTGAGCCCTCATACCCTGGAGCCCATGGGCCACTGCCAGAGAGCAGGCATGATGCAACTAAGACCCAATGTAGCCAAATAAATAAATACTTTAAAAAATTGTAAATGTGGGGAGGTAATTTGACCGCATTCCTTACTGGAAACATAGATGGTGCCATGTAAGTAATCATTAGGAAAGATAACAAACGCATCTAGCTAGGTGATTTATTTTCAAGTTTTTAAGGATGAATGTTTAATAGCAAAGAGCATGAGTTTCAATGTCAGCCAGACCTGGGTTCAAATATTGTTTCCTCCACCTCCTGGCTTTATGACCTTGGGCAAGTCATTCAACTTCTCTGAGCTTCTTCACTGTGCCTGGTACATAGTAAGCACTTGACAGATATTATGTGTTAGAAGTAATAAGTTATTTTACCCCATTGCTAATATTATAAACTCAAGTGTGGTAAAGGTTTCTGGGACTAGAGGCTCCTCCTAACTCAGTTTATTAGCTCTCTACCCACAGAGCTGACCTAAGCCATGGACCCAATTTATATACACATCAGTTAACCTCACTTTGCACTATCAAACATATGTTCTCTTAGCCTAAGGTAGCATATATTTCAGCCCCATATTCCACACAGTGTAGAAAGAGTAGACCTAACAATATTAATTACTGGGAAAAAAGGAACTGGTGACCAAACTAGTTTGGGATATACCTGGTTAAATGAAGTGAAACACTTAGTTAGAGACACTCAGTTAAACAAAGTGAAATAGATTTTTTTTCTTGCAGGACTTGTCAGAAACTTTTATATCCCAATAGAATTTGTGCCTCTCTAAAAAGCAGAGACATTACTTTGCCGACTAAGGTCCATCTAGTCAAGGCTATGGTTTTTCCAGTGGTCATGTATGGATGTGAGCGTTGGATTGTGAAGAAAGCTGAGCGCCAAAGAACTGATGCTTTTGAACTGTGGTGTTCAAGACTCTCAAGACTCTTGAGAGTCCCTTGGACTGCAAGGAGGTCCAACCAGTCCATTCTAAAGGAGATCAGTCCTGGGTGTTCATTGGAAGGACTGATGCTAAAGCTGAAACTCCAATACTTTGGCCACATCATGCGAAGAGTTGACTCATTGGAAAAGACCCTGATGCTGGGAGGGATTGGGGGCAGGAGGAGAAGGGGACGACAGAGGATGAGATGGCTGGATGGCATCACTGACTTGATGGACATGAGTTTGAGTGAACTCCGGGAGTTGGTGATGGACAGGGAGGCCTGGCGTGCTGCGATTCATGGGGTCACAAAGAGTCGGAGACGACTGAGCGACTGAACTGAACTGAACTGAAGACGCAGATATAATATTGTATTAATCTTGACATTTTCAGTTGAAAGTGGCAGAAGCTCAGCTGAATTTAGGTTATGCAAAAAAGAATTTATTGATTCATAAAATTCCAGCTCCTAGGATTGTATATACCTTAGGTTAAAAGGAACCAGGGGTTCAAATCATACCATCTAATCTCTCTCTCCCCGCTTCATCCCTCTTCTCTCCTTTCTTCTTCCTCCTTTATTCTCTCCTCATCTATTTGAACATCTCTTCCCTGTTTGGCTTCATTATCAGGTTTTTGTGTTTGTTAGCAATATTGCTCCATGGAAGTCTCAAGCTTACAATCTATGAGACAGACAAAGAAAATATTTCCCCCCAATTTTTCTATCTTGCATCATGGACCCATGTCTGATTCAATCTCTGTGGCCAGGAGTATGAAGTAGTCTGATTGGGTAGGTGAACATAAACTAAGCATGGAGGGGGGAGAGAGGTGTTAACCCAAAAGAAGAGTTCCAATGATGGCCAAAAAACCATGTATCCCGTCTGAACTCTGAATCTTTAGCACTTCATCTTACTGGGTTAGTGTTCTTTAAGAAATGCTGATTTTGTACAAACATATCACCATTTGAGCTATGACTTTTTGAGTATCTATTATGTGGCTATGGAACTGGAGTACAAAGATAAATGAGATACCTCAATATCTTCCAGAAGTACACAGTCTGAGAAGTAAAGATCTGAGGCAGACCATAGGCAGCTAAGTACAAGGCAACATTCTAGGTATGATAACTGTGATATAAATCAATTGCCATTGGAACACAGAGAAAAGACAAGGTTAATCTGCCTTAGTGATGACAGAAGCACTTCATAGAGGAAGAGACACTGTGTTAGGTTTGGGAAGAGGTCAAGTTTGAGAAGGGCCAGTTATCTTGGCATAGAGAACTACCTGAGAAAGCTGCTCTTTGAGAGATCATAGCTTAATTTGGAAGTGATGATAACTGTGTGATTCTAATGCAGACTATGTGGTTAGGTAAGAGAATTGAGAACAATGGAGTCAGATTGAACTCCTGACTCCCAAGTCACCCCTCCCTCCCCAATGTCCCTCCAGAAAGCTTTCTTCATAAAATAATGGACTATGAACACTGCTTTGTGTCTACCTAGAAAGCTTCCTCACTCCTATTTCTCTACTTTCTTCAGGTCCACAGAGGTTATATCATCTGAACCAGCCTGAGCCAATCATCTTTTATATTTTCTTGATCACTATGATTGGCCTCGGGTAGTCATGTGACCCAGACAGCTTATCAGCGTCTTGCCTTACTCTCTAAAGAGCTATATTTGAATAAAGTTGTTCTTTATTCCTATTGTGGTTAAGTAGCTGATGAGCGACTTCACTTTCACTCTTCACTTTCATGCGCTGGAGAAGGAAATGGCAACCCACTCCAGTGTTCTTGCCTTGAGAATCCCAGAGACGGGGGAGCCTTGTGGGCTGCTGTCCATGGGGTCGCACAGAGTCGGACACGACTGAAGCGACTTAGCAGCAACAGTGGCAGCAGCAGCTGAAAATATGAATCTGCGACTCCCCAGTCTCCTTCCATGCTACATGTTTTGTAGCTTAAATTGGCCTTTGTCCTTCAAAATGGTCACTTTCTCCAACATTTCACCCGAACATTGCAAAACCTCCCTGCAGGTTCTGAAAAAGGGAAGTTTATATTATACGGAGGGCTTCTCTGATGGCTCAGTGGTAAAAACAAACAAACAAACAAACAAATACCGCCTGCCAGTGCAGGAGATGTACGTTCGATCCCTAGCTTGGGAAGATCCCTTGGAGAAGGGAATAGCAACCCACTCTGGTTTTCTTGCTTGGTAAATCCCACGGACAGAGGAGCCTGGCAAACTACAGTCCAAAGGAGTTGGACACAACTCAGAGATTGAACAACAACAACAATATTATATGTAAGTGGTACAGGCAGTATGCAGTCTTTAGGGCATTGCTTCGTGATGTCCTGCTGCCCATAGAGCAGGGGTCCCCAACCTCTGGGATCTAATGCCTGATGATCTGAGATGGAGCTGATGTGCATAAAATGCACACTAAATGTAATATGCTTGAATTATCCCCAAAATATCCCCTGCCAACCTGTGAAAAAATTGTCTTCCATGAAACTGGTTCTTGGTGTCAAAAGTTTGATGGCTCAGTGGTAAAGAATCTGCCTGCAGTGCAGCAGACACTGGAGACAAGGGTTTAATCCCTTGGTTGGGGAGATTCTCTGGAGGAAAAAATGTCAATGCACTCCAGTGCTCTTGCCTGGAGAATTCCCCAGACAGAGGAGCCCAGCAGGCTACAGTCAGTCCATGGGATCACAAAGAGTCAGACACAACTAAAGCGACTGAGCATGCATGCTTCCCTGCCTTAGAGGATTGGATGTCAAAATCTATCAACCCAATTCCACCTCTTTGAGTCTAGCCTCATCCCCTTCTCCTTATGAGACCCACCTAAATTATACACCTGCCTCCAATTTTGTCTCCACTTCCAATTTACTCTTCACACTGCACAGGGAAGACCCTTCCCTGCAACCCTTTGGGAGCCCAAATGTGACCATGTCACTTGTTGCTAAAACCAGGGTGTACCACCTGGAAAAAAAAGGGGGGGGTCCCATTCCTCAAGTTAGCCTGCAAGACCTTTCAAAGTTTGGCTTTGACCACGTTCCAGTCTCATCTCTCAATACATCTCATAACTTGCCCTCCCAACACTGAATTTTTCCATTTCTCTGCATATACCATTTTTAGAGCCTCTTCTCTTGGGAAAATCCCACTCACCCTTTAAAACTCAGCTAAGGTATCTTCATTACTTCTACAGTAGATACCCCAAGAGGACTCACATGTACCCCTATCTTCACACTTATTCTGCTCAGGTGTCTGTTACCCCATGAGAGCTAGGGCCTTTTTTAGTCTTCTTTCTCTCCTACCTCACATCCAATTCATGGCAAATCTTGTTAGTTCTACCTTTAAAATCTACGTATGTATTCCAAATCCAAACACTTCTTACCACCACCACATATTACCCTGCCTGAACCCCACCATTTCTCACTCGTGTAAATTTATTTTATTCTTGGCTGTGCTTGGTCTTTGTTGCTGCGTGGGCTTTTCTCTGGTTGTGGTGAGCAGGGGATGCTCTCGAGTTGTGGTGTGTAGGCTTCTCTTGTTGTGGAGCTGGGCTCTAAGCGCACTGGCTTCAGCAGCTGCAGCACAAGACTCAGTAGTCGCGGCTCCTGGGCTCTAGGGCGCAGGAGCAGTAGTCGTGGCGGGCGCAGGCGCAGTAGTCGCGGTGCCTGGGCTCTAGGGCGCAGGCGCAGTAATCGTGGCTCCTGGTCTCTAGGGCGCAGGCGCAGTAGTTGAGGCTCATGGGCTTAGCTGCTCCATGGCATGTGGGATCTTCCTGGATCAGGGTTTGAACCATGTCCACTGCGCTAGCAGGCAGATTCTTTACCACTAAGCCACCAGGGAAGCCCCTCTATATTGTTGCATTCACCTCCTCCCAGCTCTCCCTTAATTCCATCCTAGCCACCTTCTGGTCAGGAAGCAGTGGGGAAAAAAAGCAGTCGTCATCAGGACAGCAGCCAAAATGTACCTTAAAAAACTGTCATTCAGGTCTGGTTGTTCCTCTGCTCAAAACCTTAAACTGGACTTTTCATCCACTTAGAACATTGCAGTTCCTACAACGGCCTATGAGCCCTCCGTGATTTTGCCCCTGTTCCTTTCTAATGTCATCTTCCGCCATCCTCCTCCCATGTCCTGCACTCCAGCCCCCATGGCCTCCCCAGTCCCTCCTGTCCACCAGGTGTGCTCCTTCCCCACCAAAGACAAGTGTTATTCCGTCTGCATGACTGTTTTCCCGCAAGTCTCATTTCTCACCTCATTCAGGACTTCTCTCAAACGCCACTCTCTCAATCAGAACTTTCCTGCTACCCTGTTTTTAAAATGACAGTGCCCTTTTCAACACTCCCCATCCTTCTTTCTTATTTTCTTAATTTTGTACCATTATACCGTGTGTTTTACTTGCTTATTTATTTTATTTACTGTGTGTCTCCTGAGTTGTCCCCCACCCCCAAAAGATAAACTCCTTCATCACAAAGAATTCTGAGTGTTCTGCTCACTGATAAAGTTTCAATGCCTTAGACAGAGTGTGGTGAATAGTAAATGCCCAGTAAATATTTGTCAAATAGTGAATAAAAACACTAATGAACAAATTATTTGAACACAAACTGCATAGCATATAGGAGGTACTTAAAATAACTGATTGAATAAATTAATTAACTGATGAAACCTTCTATAAATCTAAATGAGTTTTTTTCTAGTGTTTTCAGGGTTCTTTCTCAACCCCCTTCTCAAGTTTCTGGGTCTCCAGCATCCTAAATCAATTGTCTCTGGAGTGGTTTTTTGTTTTTGTTTTTTGCCCTTCTCTGATGTGATTCTATAAATGTCTTCTCCAGGAGCAAGAACAGAGTCAATCAATGAGTAGCTGACAGTGAGAGGTCATATCCCAACTGACAAAGCCCAGTTCCATTCAGGAAAGTCTGTCATTCTTAGTGACACAAAGCCAGGCAATATCACAATTCTTTATCAGGAGTTTCTAAAATATTGGGCTGGGCATTCATCTGTAAGCAAAACTAACCTCTTTGGATTCTAGAATTCCATAAAAGGGGCTTGATAAACTGATACTGAAATCAGCAGCCTAGCCCTCAAAGCACATGGGGAATATATTTGAAGACAAATAGGTTTTCAAATGGGCTTCCCTGGTGGCTCAGCGGTAAAGAATCTGCCTGCAATGCACGAGACCTGGGTTTGATCCCTGGGTTGGGAAGATCCCCTGGAGGAGGGCATGACAACCCACTCTAGTATTCTTGCCTAGAGAATCCCATGGACAGAGGCGCCTGGCAAGTTGCAGTCCATAGTGTCGCACAGTGTCGGAAACGACTGATACGACTAAACAGCAACAGCAGCAGATTTCCAAACAGAGATATGTATAAAATATATCTCCATTCAACCTCTATGAGACAAATAGAGAACTTGGCATTAAACAGTAATAATTAGCATGCACACAATTTAATAGTATGTTATAAACTCATGTGTATGATTCTATTGGGGCTCCATGGCTCTCCTATGAAGAAGGGAATACTATGATTTCTTTGTGGTGGGCTCCAAATTATTTGCGCCCCTGCCTGTGAAAGGGTCAAATGATCCTGCTTACTGTCATATGATTCCCACTGCTCTGTGAGAGGGGTATAACATCTCTGCCCCCATGGTAAATGGAATGTGAGCAGAAGTGAATATCAGGGATGTTTAGCCAAAAGCTTTAGAGACAGTGCACGACTCTACCTCATTCCTTATCCCCGGGCCACAAAACTATAGCTGAGGGATGACCACAGCAAAAGTATAATATGAGTGGTGAATCAGCCTCTGTTGCTGTAAATAACCAAGATTTGGGTGACTATTTGTTACTACAGCATAACTAACTAACATCATAACTAAGCTGACTAGCACATCCATTTTACAGATGAAGAACCTAAGGATTAAAGAGATCAGTGACTTTCCCAAAGGCACTCATCTCATAAGTAACGGATCCAGGATTCAAACTGAGGGTGTCTCACCAGCCCCAAACCATGTTCTTTCTACCATGTCATTCTGATTAAGGACAATATCTCCTTCTGCACATCTCCTGCAGTAATCTGGGAAACTAAGTGGTATTGGACTCCAAGCTGGTATTTTTTTCACCAACAAGAGCCCTTTCCTCTCAGAGCTCCTGCCAAGTCAGAAAAGGGCTCTGAATTTCACAGTTATTTAGGAAAACAGAGTTGGCTCAGTCTAGTTGTTTTCATAGACTGGTCTCTGGAAATCATCCCAGCCCAGTGTAAAATATGAAATTTAATCACAATGGGAATTTAGCCAGACCACACCGAGCCCCATTGACTGTTCCTCTTGTTTCCTTTTAAAACTCAATTGTTTTTCAGAAGCCCTTGGATGGGTATGGAAGAGCTCTGGGGGGACAAGATCAGAACATTAGCTTTATTTAACCTGATCATGCTTTGGGACCTTCCCTGCTGTTCTTAGAGGGACATCTGGGAACCCAGGCAGTCTTGCTACAAGGTTAATTTTCCTGAACATGTACAGCCTACACATGTAAGATCTGTTCCCTAGGGGAATGGTTTAGAGCATGAACACTGAATTCCCAAGAACTAAAATCTGGGCCGTGGGTACAAGCATACAAGGAAATGGTGCATGTCACCCAGGCAACCTGACTGTCCAGCAACATTTCCAAGAATTCTACAAAACAAATGTCCTTGGTCACTCCTGATAGAGAGTAAAAGCCGGCTGTGCCTGGAAGCTGCTCATGAGAATGCAGGAGAGAATGGCTGAAGTCAGTTTGGATGTCCCACTACATTTCTATCAGAGCCCCTGGGTCATGTACAAGAAAGCATAAGAGGAAATTAGCAAAATCTGAGCATGGATTTTAGTCCATAAGCTATGCAGGGAAATGCAAAGGAAGCCTCATCTATTTAGTAAACATTATCCAGCATCTGCTATGTATGTGTGAGACATTATCCTAAGCACTATGTCAATGTTCTGATTTAATGCTGGCAGTAATTCTCTGAGATATGAACTCATATTGTCCCTATTTTCCAGATGAAGAAACTGAGGCATAGAAAGAATAAATATCTTCCAAGGTCTAAAAGCTCGAACTGGAGAAGGCAGGATTTGGACCCTAGAAGTCATCTCTGGAGTCCAAACTCTTTACCTCTATGCAGTGATGCTTCTAAGGTGTCACAGGAGAATCAGACCTTGGCAAAAACTGAAACTGACTGAATGTCTCCAGCAACGGAATGGTTTCTCTTTCCGTTTGACTCCACTCAGAATGAGAGGGCTCCACCTCCCAAAGTGCAGGTTGAATACAAGACACATTTCTCATAGCTCATGTCCCTGGAAACTTCTAGGCTGTGAACTGGCAACAGGTAGGGACAGAGCCACTCTTTGTACTACTGTTTCCATAGCACCTAATGCAGTGCCAGAATCAGAGAATTCCTATTAAGTACTTATTAGAGGGAAGGGAGGATGAGAGGGAGAGAGGGATGAAGAGAGCTAGGGGAAAAGGAGGGAGGGCTGAAGCAGGTAGTAAGGGAGGGAGGGAGAGAGTGAGCAAGGAAGAGAGGAAGAGGGGAGGAGCTATCTAGTTGTCAGTTGTCTATCATTTCATCCCCAGTTAGGGGTTAGCCTATGAGAGCTTAATCTGTTGCTCCTTCTAAGGATGTTAGAGATTCTCTCAAAAGAAAACTTCAGAAACTGTTGTGACTTTGTCTCTTCTCACTTGCCCTTCTGCAATATTTGTCCCTGGGTTTTCCAGATTTACTGCTGAATATCAACACCCACACACACCCTTACTGTTTGCCCAACAGTTAAGCCATGAGAATGCCTATTCTGCTGGTTTTTTTTTTTTTCTGCACAGAACCAGAGAAAGGACCTAAATGCAGACATCACTCTGACTTCTCTCTATTTTGGGCATCAGGGATGCCCACAGCCTCTTCTCTGTCCACGAGAACCTCAGCTACTAACAGCACTCAGCTGCAGGTGAAATGTCATGGAATCTGAGGCTGCAGCAGCCCAAGGGGACCTGTTAGATCACCTTGTCTGGGAATTCCTCATCTTAATTTTGAAGGAATCAATTACTATCCCTCTAAGGCCTGACTCTTCTCATTATACTACTGTCTTCCCACTCTCATGTCTATTCCCATTATTTCCTCAGAGCAAATCTTCAAACAAGGTGGTGTAACACTTTAATTCAGAGCACTGGAATTGGAGATAGGTAGAGAAACATCAGTCTGATTCCTGGCTCAGTCAAGCTGTGAGCCATGGGCTCACATCCTTCCCTCTCTGAGCCTCAGTTCTCCTGTAGGTAAAATGGTGATAAGAACAGATGCTACATCATAGCATTTCTGTAAGGAATCAACGAGACAATGCATCTACACCATGTAGCGCAGAGACCAGCAAACAGCAAGACTCAATAACTACTTATGATTATCCTCATTCTTCATGCTTTGTCCACACTCCAAACAAGAGCAGCATGTGTGTGATTGCACATGATTCCACTCATTTCCAGAGTCAGGAATAGCCTTCCCTTGTTAACCTTCATTTGGAAACCAATTTAACTCCCTGACATTAAAATTAAAACATAAACAGCCCAGCACCTGATTTAATGGATAATTAAAAATTAAATTAACAGTTAGTAAGTGGTGAACTAATTTTGTTATTATAACCATATTAGCCTCATCCTTGGAGGAATACAAAAAGGGGAAAACAGATCCCTTAAAACATGCACATCTACACCTATCCACCCAGGCAAGAAAATATCTAAATTCATATATCATAACCTCGACAGACTCACCCTTTGAAGCTATCCCCCCCCCCCCAAATTCAGTTGTTTGATATTCATGCAAAAATGTTTAGATGCCAAAGTAATGAGAACTAATGATCTGGGAGGAAAAAACAGACTGAACGAGTGTCCTATTGCAAGACGTAGAGCAAACAGCTTGGTAAAGCAGCTGGTCATCCCACCCCATGCTCATTGGCAGTCTCTGCAAAGACCAAGGGTTTTCTTGCTTGTCTTCAAATACATGGATCTGCCAGACGTGCTAACTGCAAGTCTCAGGTATGAGGCTTTCAGCTGGGGATCCTTATGCTCAGCTCTGATAGAAGGAGAAGGTAAAGACAGCCCAGGTGACCTGGAGAGGGCTCAGCAGAAGATGGAGCATGGAAGAATGCACTCCACCCTCTAAAGAAATCCCAGAACTTACCTTTTCTTCCCTTACCTGCTTTGCTCTGTGCCTATTCTTCCCTCTTCCCTGAGAGGCGCACTGATCTCAAAGCTCTCATCACTTTAATATTAATCATTGCATATTAATGTATCTGTCCTTCCTCCTGATCCGTTCCATCCATGTTAAGCACTGCTTCTATCTTGTTTACTTTTACAGCTGGCATACAGCATAGCATCTGGCACGCAACACATAGGCGCTCAGTGTTTGTGGTCTTGAATTGATTTAATGTAAATGAATGAAAAATTAGTTCAATCTCAGATGTTAAGACCCAAGATGCTGGCCTTTACAGGGACATTTGCCATTTCAGTAGGGAGACTGGAAGAGTGATGCTGAATCCAAAGAGATGGCTTATACATGGGGTGTTTCCTGGCATTAAGAAGTAGCCAGAGGCTAGGGGGATAGTGTTGGGAGAGGAGGCTTCCAAGAACTCATCAAATCACAGCTTGTAGATGCCTATCTGCTCCAATTACATGCTGGTCTGGCTTCAGTGAACAGAAACTGTCTTCGGAGCAAAGAACACTACTCAATTCTCTCAGTGACAAAATGCGATCTGATTCTGATAAGAAGTGATCTGAATGGGGTAGCCTTCTGCCCATAGAGTCTTCCTTGCCTCGGTTTTTTGTTGTTTTTTTTTTTGAGATCCTGTCATAGTCTCTGCTTTGTAGCAAAGAACATTTGTCTGCTTTTGGGAGCCCAGGATCCATTCCCTCCAGCTTAAATAATAGCTCCTCAATTTCCTGTGGGAGATTTCCTCTCGCTCAATGTGTACAGTCTTAATGATGGCAACAGTTAAGGTACTTTATTTCCCACCCAAGGATGTGTGATTCAAGTGTGGCAGATCAGACCTTTCCTGCTGTGACTTTGAATCTTGAGTACAGGATCTTAAAGAGTAAAAGTGTTTGCCATCACCTCTTCCAGAGGGACATCTTTTTAAGAATGCTGTCCACTTCATACCACTCAGAAGTCAGAGTATCCCTTTCCTTTTCTGAGCTGGATCTTCCAGCCTTCTCATTGATTCTATGATCCAATATCCTTCTAATAAATTCATTTTCTGCTAAAATTAGCCTGTGTCTGTTTTAACATTTTATTACTTGAGATCTCTATCTGATACTTTGGGATTGGAAAGCAAGAGATGAGGCAAGAGAAAGCCATCATCATGAAAAGGACAAGTCTTAGGGGTGGTAAGAAGCCAACAGGAGAGGTCTGCCAAATGAAACCAATTTTTGCCTATTTTGCTTGACTTTGACCTCAAGTAAATTTAAAGGTCCTCATCAGTCTAGCTTCAGGTAGGGAGGTAGGTATTTTTCATGACGTTTGAGGCTGTGCTCAGTTGCTCAGCTGTGTCTGACTCTTTTCAACTGTATGGACTGTAGCCCACCAGGTTATTCTGTCCATGGAATTATCCAGGCAAGAATACTGGAGTGGGTTGCCATTTCCTACTCCAGTCTGCATGATTAGCAGGACTCAAAAGGTCTTCTTGATGTAAGCCCACCTTAAACCTAGCTTCTCTGTCTCATTTCCCAGAGGATTTGAGTGCCCAGCAATGAGGTCCCCACCTTATGTCTATGTAATGGTCCAACCTCACAGGCTGCTTGAGGGGAAAACTTCAAAGACATTGTGGGAACAGTACATCTGAAAAAAATCATGTTTTTCCAATGGTCCCTATGTTTGTAAACAAACTGGAGGTTTGTGAAGTTGGTTGTCCACCTTTGACTGCCACAAGTCACAAGTCACAAAGGTAATATTAAATAATTTTACTGCACCCAATATTAGACAGAGACTATAAAAGAAGAGAGGAGTGGGAATTCCCTGGCAGTCCAGTAGTTAGGACACCATGTTTCAACTGCAGGGGGTACGAGTTCAATCCCTGGTCAGAGAACTAAGATACTCCATGCCCC
Source organism: Budorcas taxicolor (assembly GCF_023091745.1). NCBI lineage: Eukaryota > Metazoa > Chordata > Mammalia > Artiodactyla > Bovidae > Budorcas > Budorcas taxicolor. The sequence goes on from NC_068926.1 coordinate 56,459,379, forward strand.
ATGGCATGGCTAAAAAAAAAATAATAATAATATAATTCATTCAAGGAAAATCATCTACCCCATGGGCCTCATTGTTTCAGCAGGAAACAGCCTCCTCCTCCTGTCAGTGAACTGGGACACATGTGGGCTACGTGACCTAGGAATGATGGGTCCAAAACATGGCCAATGACTTATGACCTGTGTGACCTGGGATGAAAAGATGCATTTGACCAATCAGATGGCTCTGAGATATTGAAAACTGTAAAGCTGGGAACTGAGATGTCATAGGGGCTGAGGATGACAAGGCACCTTGAGATATGAAAGACAAGCCACTAATAAACCAAAATTCTACCTGAGCAGAAAAGATGAAGAGTGAGAGGAAATTAGCCAAAAGAGAGGAAGGAGAACTGAACGAATAACTGGAGAGAACAAGAGGCAGGACGAGAGAGAGAGAACAGAGACTCTAGTGCCTAAAGCAGTCGTGGGTCCTGACAGCTTTCCAGATTGAATTACAGTTCACAGTCGCCTTAATAATACACTGCTGTTTTGGAGGCAACTGGAAGGAGTCTTGTTTTTCACAACCAAAAGAACCCAAATGAAACAATGGAAAACCAGGGCACAAAGTCCGAGGAGAAGACTACATGAACCAATGCCAATTTTCTCTGGCCCAAGCTTCCAAACCAGAGATGGATCCGTCTAAAATAGCCTCTGGTGCCTGGAGCATATTCTATTTCTCACTGTGTGCACTATTATCCCATTTGAGCCTTATGACAACTCTGTGAGATAATAATGTCTGACACATTCATTCGGCAAACATTTGTTCAATTCCTGCAACACATATCACCAGCATTCTTCCAGGAGTAAATACAGGAAAGAAGAATGGCCAGAGAAACACGGCTCTTGCCCTGGAGGAGGATGCCAGCTTGTGGACAGCAGTGTCTGCATTTTACAAATGAGGAGATAGACCAAGATAGGGGCATGGGTGTATTCAAGTTCATCCAGATAGTCAGTCAAGGAGATGAGGTTTAGTTCACATCTCCTGAATTCATCATCTTTCTAGACTTCTGTTACAAAAGGACCCTGCTTCTCCCATAGCCACAACCATGTCAGGGGTTGGCAAACTTTTACTTAAGGAGCCAGACAGGAAATATTTTAGGTTATGCAGATCATTTTCAGTATCTGTCATGAATACTTAATTCTGCTGTTGTAGCACAAAAACAACTTTAGATACTATGTAAATAAAGGGGCATGGTTGTGTGCCAATAAAGCTTTATTTACAACAAAGCAGCAGGCTGGGTTTGACCTGGGGACCATAGTTTGCCAACCCCTACTAAATGCCTGTGTGCTTAAAGGAGGCTTCCCCTCTCGTGGCTGTTACCCACGAGAGTCCCAAGAGCTTTAAAGATGGCAAATCTATGGGAGTTAAGTAACGTTTAGGCACTTTCTCAGCCTTATGGTGGCTGACTGATTGGGCCATAAGAGGAGATTATACACCATCCGCATCCTTAGAAATGGATCATTTCACATAGATAATATATTTTCTCCAAGAGTCCCTCAATATACCAGCTGCCCATCACCATAACAACCCACACTCTACACTGAAAAAGTAGGAGCAATAACAAATAAAGGAAGAATTCAGGCATTGACTTCTTTGAATATAAGTTTTGACATTTCAAGGTATGCTGCTAACAGACCAGCCACTGGTGTCTTCAAACGTTCTGAATTTCTTGGATCTTCATAAGATAGCAAATGTGTTTGTGTTTTCCTAAAGGCCAGTAGTTGTATATCAGGAAACATAAATTATTTAGGGCATATATACACACCAACAAGAAAACTCAGCCTCTATCAGGTAAGGCAAAAATGTAAGATTCAGAGATGATATACACTCAAAAATAAACCGAGAAGTGCTAATAAAGACCATTGTGTAAACACAGACAAGTCTGCTTTATGCCGATTCTTGGTAGGGCAGATAGAGAGGGAGTCAGAATATATTTCATATTTTTCTGCCCTTGAGAAGGATGCATCCTGATTCTGTTTGAATGTTAGGCTTTGTTGTGAATAATGTTATAACTTTTCTATCATTAGAGCCCACCATGATTAGACGGATGAAAGGCAGACCTCTGGAGTCAGACCCATGACCTCCCCCATTCTTCTGGGTCTCTGTGAGATAACAGAAGTATATGCATTGGTCTCTGCCCCCGGGTTCCTGGCACAAAGCTACTGAAATTCTTGAAATTTCCTAAGTGATAAGAGCACTAGGAACATCTCTGGTTCTAATATTTGGTATCTGACTCCAGTTTTTGACACAGGGTTCCTGAAATGCCTGTAATCTCTTGGGTGGTAGGAGTGTATTTTCCTCTAATGAGGTGACTCTGTATGGTTTCTGGATGAGGGCTCGTCACTGGAAAGACCAAGCTGTGATTAGGAGTCAAGAATTTTCAGCACCCAGAACTCCATTCTCTTGAGAAGGGAGAAGGGTTGAAAATGAGGTCAATGATTGGTCATGTCTACCTGATAAAGCCTCCATAAAAATCTCAAAATGATGGGGTTCAGGGAGCTTCCAGGTTGGTGAACATATTCACATGCTAGGAGGGTGATGCACGCCAACTTCACAGTGACAGGATTTCCTGTGCTTGGGATGCTCCCAGACTCACCCTATGAATCTCTCCATCTGTCTGTTCATTTATATCCTTTATCCTTTCATAAGCTGGTAAGTAGAAGTGTTTCCCTGAGTTCTGTGAGATGCTCTAGCAAATAAACTGAACTTCTGATATACGGCCAAGTTAGAATTTGTGGGTAACCTGGGGGAATACTACTTTCGATGGACACCTAAGGTGGGGGGCGGGGGTGGGAAAGCCTCGTGGGACTGAGCCCTTACCCTGTTGGATCTGACACTATCCCTGGGCTGACAGTGTCAAAATGGAGTTCAACTGCGAGGCACTCAGCTGAATGCTTTCCATGAAATTCTGTCATGGAGGATAACTTTTTGCTAATGGGGAAAAACCTCCACATATTTGCTGACCAGAAGTGTCATAAATGAAGTGTTCTGGATGAGGAGTAAGGAGACACATAGGTGGAAAAGACAAAGCTTTTCCAACGTGGTGCCCAACTCATAGTGCTTCCCAGGTAGCTCAGTAGTAAAGAACCCACCTGCCACTGCAGGAGACGCAGGAGATTCGGGTTTGATCCCTGGGTCAGGAAGATCCCCTGGAGGAGGAGATGGCACTTCAGTATTCTTGCCTGGAGAATCCCACGGGCAGAGGAGCCTGACAGACTACAGCCCATAGGGTCACAAAGAGCTGGACATGACTGAGCAGCTGAACATGCTGGCATGCCCAAGTCAAGGGTATCAACACAAGGTATCTTCATCCTCTACACAAACCCATGAAGCCTTCATCCTGTCCACTGGGAAGGGTTAGATGAATGAATGATGGTGGCTGTTTGCCAGGATACAGCCTCCAGAAATATCTTCTTCCCTGTGACTCCCTAAAAATAATGGGGAGGGAAGCAGCTTTAGAAAGCCCAGATCTACAGAAATGCAAATCAAGACCACAATGAGGTACCACTCCACACCAGTCAGAATGGCTGCGATCCAAAAGTCTACAAGCAATAAATGCTGGACAGGGTGTGGAGAAAAGAGAACCCTCTTACACTGTTGGTGGGAATGCAAACTAGTACAGCCACTATGGAGAACAGTGTGGAGATTCCTTAAAAACCTGGAAGTAGAACTGCCTTATGACCCAGCAATCCCACTGCTGGGCATACACACTGAGGAAACCAGAACTGAAAGAGACACGTGTACCCCAATGTTCATTGCAGCACTGTTTATAATAGCCAGGACATGGAAACAACCTAGATGTCCACCAGCAGATGAATGGATAAGAAAGCTGTGGTACATATACACAATGGAGTATTACTCAGCCATTAAAAAGAATAAATTTGAATCAGTTCTAATGAGATGGATGAAACTGGAGCCGATTATACAGAGTGAAGTAAGCCAGAAAGAAAAACACCAATACAGTATACTAACACATATATGTGGAATTTAGAAAGATGGTAATGATGACCCTGTATGCCAGACAGCAAAAGAGACACAGATGTGTAAAGTGGACTTTTGGACTCTGAGGGAGAGGGAGAGGGTGGGATGACTTGGGAGAATGGCATTGAAACATGTATACTATCATGTAAGAAATGAATCGCCAGTCTATGTTTGATGCAGGATACAGGATGCTTGGGGCTGGTGCACGGGGATGGTCCAGAGAGATGATATGGGGTGGGAGGTGGGAGGGGGGTTCATGTTTGGGAACTCATGTACACCTGTGGTGGATTCATGTCAATGTATGGCAAAACCAATACAGTATTGTAAAGTAAAATAAAGTAAAAAAAAAAAAAAGCCCAGATCTGTTCTGTTCATGATACCCTCACTTGAGGAAAACAATATCCTGGGAGTGTTGTTTAGAATTCTCAAATCCATTCCTGCCCAACTACAATGTCTGCTTAGTTTCAGACAAACGTTTCCCCCTTGCTCTCTAGGGTTTCAGTAGAGGCACTGCAGAGGAAGAGGAAAAATTAGCAAGCGCATCTGCCTGTGGTTGGAGGCCACCTGGGGGCTGCCATTTCAGCCTCCCCAGCAGTGGTGGCTCGTGAATGTTTTATTAAAGACTTTCCTCGGGGTAGTTCTTAATGAAGGCAAAAAGCTACTCTCTTGAAGACAACTGTGAGCATCTTTTCAGCCTTCATGTTTATGGGACTGATTCTTTTCCGTGCTCATGTCTTGAAGGTGTCAAATAACAAGAAAGGTAATAATCACTAGAGCTGACATTTATTAAGCCGTTACTAGGTGTCATGTGCTGTGCTAAGCATTTTCCATTCATGGTATCCTTTAATTTGTATGAAAACTTTCAAGTAGGTATAAGAAGTGTCTCTGCATTCCAATAAGGCAGTAGAGTGTGGTGCTCAGAGCAACTCCACAATCGGACTCCTTGAGTTTAAACCCAAGTTCTCTGTGCACTAGATGTGTAAACTTGGGCAAATGGCTTAAGCTTCCTGGATGTATTAGTCATTGATTGCTGTGTAACAACCCCACAATCCAGTAGCTTAAAACACCCCTCATTTATGATCTCACAGTTTGGGGCATGGCCTAGCTGGGTCCTCTTATTCAGGGTCTCTCACAAGAGGGATAGTCAAGGTGTCAGCCAGGGCTTTAGTCAAGGGGAGTATCTGCTACCACATTCATTCAAACCTATCAGGATTCAATTCCTTGAGTGTTGTTGGTCTGTTGGCCTCAGTTCCTACATGGAAGCTTGCTTCATCACAGCCTGCAAGTTGAAAAGGCAAATAAAATGGTCTTCTAGCAAATGTAAGTCACCAACTTCTGTAACCTAATCAGGGAAGTGACATCCTATCATCTTTGCCATATCCCACTGATTAAAAGCAAGTCACTGGTCCAGTCTACTCTCAAAAGAAGGAAATAACACAAAGGCATGGATTCTAGGAGTAGGGGATCATTGGAGACTATCTTAGAAGGCTGCCTTCCTTATCGGAGTCTCAGCATCCTCATGAGTAAAATGGAGATAGTAGTGCCTATCTCCTAAGGTTGTTATGTATATTAGGTGAGTTACTGCGTGCATAAACATTTAGATTGAGGCCTGGCATATATAGAAGGTGTTATAAAAGTGTTTGCTATTATTTTCATAAAGTGCAACAATGAAAATTCAAGTCAATTGCCCAGTGTCATTCAGCTAGTGAGCACCACAGTGAGGCTCCAACTCAGGTTTTATTAACCGAGTCTCAACCGTGTGCTTAGAGGGACAGCAGTATCTACAGGCAGACACAGTCCCTGATAATGTGGGTCTTATAGTCTAGAGAACAGACATCAGTCAGAGAATTACTCAAATAATTGAAAGTGCTACAAATAAAGGCGTACCAGGTGCCAAGAAAGCTCATAAAATCCAGATAATAGGGTTGTCTAAGTATGTTTCCTTAAGGACAGGACATTCCAACTGGGACTAGAAGAAAGTAAATTGGTCAGGTTGAAGGGGAAGGAAATGTGCTCCAGGAACTGGGGACCAGCCTCTGGGAAGACCCGGGGGCAGAAAATGCATGAACAATGACATTTTTCTTTCAAATATTCCTCTCTAGTCTTGTATACACTTCTCATACTTCAGTGACAGGTCAAACACTACCTCATCCATGCAGATATCCATGATGGTCTCTCCCCAGTATCTGGAAATATACTGGCTGTTCTCTCAAAGCATTTGTATCCAGCTTGGAAGACACTTTTCATTCTGATCTGCCTTGCCCAGTAAATTTGCCTCTGTGGTGCTTTTTCTGGCTTCACGGTTGACCTGGAAACTCCTGGAAGACACTCCGCAGACCTCGCACCTCTTCCTCTCTGATGGATGTTCACTGTTAGACTGGGACCAGGAGACAGAGGTAGGGAAGGAAATTTTCCACTATACACTGATGCACCTTTGGATTTTGTAACATTTGCAGATATAACTTATTCCAAAAGGTAAGAGATTAAAATTAATAATAAAAATGGGAGGCGATGTTGCATTAGTTGAAAGAGCATGCACTTTGGGATGGGACATGAGTATCGGTGCCCAGTGATTCTGGGCAAGTGTCTTAATCTCTCTGAGCCTGCTTCTTCTTCCATAAAATGGAGACTGTCCCACCTCCCTAGAAGGGCTGTTATGTTACACCTGGTGCAACCAGTAAAGCACCCAGAACACAGTGGGAACCATGATCTTATAAGTTTTAGATGGTTTAGCTTAGATTTTCCCTCTTCCTTTCTTCCCTCTACCTGCCAGTGGCATAGAGATTTTCCAGTGCTGAGATGCTGAGCATTTGTCTTAGGTGAAGGAAAAAAGCCAGGGTCTTGAAAAGTGTGCAAGATGGAACTCAGGCAGCCTCCCCAACTATGATTTTGATGAAGCTGAGCAAAAATGAAGCCATATAAGGAAAGCGCTTATGGCCATTAGCCAGGCTGTGTCCTCATCCTTGTGTAAGTTCTCATATTGGGAAAGGGATTTGAGCAAACTAGTGGAGCGGCTGAGACACTGGGAAAAACCCACATGAAACAGTGGACTGCCCTATAGATTAAGATATCTGAGGACATGGCTTTGTTTTTTTCATTCTTGCATCCCAAAAGCTACCATGAAGCAGACACCTTAGAAAGAATAATTAGGTCACTGATCCATCCAACTCTCCAATTTTTCATGAACCTTGGAATTCTTCAACTGATTCACCCACATTGAATTTCCCAGTTATAGACTCAACCTTGCACCCCACCCCACCCCAAACACAGGTGGGGTTATTTACAGATCTGCTCTTCTGAGGGAGGCTTCTGGATGAGGAGGCAGCAGTGACTAGTGGTTAAAGGTCCAGGCACTAAAGTCAGACATCTGGATGTGAAATCACAGTTGGGCCACTTCCTAGCTCTGTGACCTTGGCCAAGTCATTCCATCTCTCCAGATCTTCATTTCTTCAAGTGTACAATGGAACAACAACAACAAAGTGCTAATATAATTGGGTGCTTCCTCTGTGCCATGCACTGAACGAGTGCTTCATATCTATGCAGTATTAATGGCACACTTCATATGGTTGCTATGCAAACTAGACAAATGCTCAGCACAGAGACTTGCATACAGTAAGCACTCAATAAATGTGACTTGCTATTATTATTCTCCCACTGGGGCATGAAGGCTTGATTAACTTCTATTTCATGGTCCAGTATTAGCATGATACCTAAGACAACTTCCCTCTACCCAAATAGATGGTTATTTTTAGCAGAGAATAAAAGCTCAGCCGAAAATCACAGATATCGATGTTTTGCATTTGTGTGAATACTGATATCCACATTTTTAGCAACAGGTGTTATTTCAATAATACTAAATACATTTGCAAAAATGCCTTTCGGTCTAATGTGAGATAAACACTAATTGTCATCCCTTTTAGCAGTGTCTGCTGTCTTTAGGGATTCACAAGGTAAAACACTCACATGGAAAAGCCATACTCTTTTTCAGGAGGAACTTGCTGTCATAGTTGTTTTTGAAAGCATGATCGAATAGCATTTTCCTTTCTTTATAAAGATGCCAGCCATTGGCATACGCCAGGCAGAAAACTGGAGGCAGAAGCCCCTCTCTCCACTTTGGAGCCCCTATACCTCACACACCATCCCACCCTGATGATGAGCCCACACTCACTAAACTGCTCCTAACCCTTCTCATCTCATATTGTGCATTACCACCTCCACTACACTGCAGTATTAATTTGATTTATGGCCCAGCCGCCCCACCTGAGGCCCGAGAAGATGGCTCCCCTCCGATCGCTTCCATCAGCAGTGTAAGTGGAAGGTAATAAAAACCCATACGTGGCTTAGACTTTCAATTTCAATTGGAAATTGAAACGGTGCAATATGATTAAAGTTTAATCTGCATCATCAATAAACATGTGTGCTAAAGCAACGAGGGCTGCTTCACCTCCTGGTCACAGGCATGGATGTGATGAGAGCGTGTCTGCTGTCTCTTGTCTAAACGATGTGTTTACGAGGGTGGGGTTGCACACACAACATATGTGCATGGGCTGCGGGAGTTGATTTATTTGTACAAAGAGATGAAAATCATCATATGGACATGTTTGGGAGGAAAAGGTTGCTCATGCTCAGATGAAACTGGATTCAAGCAACAGCTCAATGAGGATTTGCTAAGGATACAATGGTTTCTCAAGGACTGCTAATTAATATTCATGTATTCGTGTCTTCATTTGTAAAGTATTCATTGAGTGCCTACTGTGTGTCTGACCCTATGCTGGGTTGTGGGGTCGTAACTGTGAAGGGGAAAAACAGATACCATTTCTGCTCTCAGGGAGCTTATAGTAATGGTTGCGAGGGATGTCAGTCAAATAATTAGGCAATTAAATGTAAAACTGCTCCTGTATGAAGTGCCCACAATAAACAGGTTTATAATGCTGTTAAGAAGGAGATGTGAAAAAAAAATAAGCAAGGAGATGTGACCTATGCTGTAAGATTAGGGAGAGCTTCCTGGAGATGGTAAAGATTGAGCTAAAGTCCAAACAGTAAGTTGTGTGAAGTTAACTGGAGGTGGGGGTAGGGACAGAGTTTGGGAGATGGTACAGACACAAGAGTGACCCAGCCACAGGACACTTTACATGCAAAGGCTGGGGGCAAGAGGAAGCATAGCAAATCTGAGGAAGTGTTGAAAGAAGGCAGAGTGGGTGGACTAGAGAGGAAGAGGCTCGAGATGAGTTTGGAGATTGTAGAGAGAAACCACACAGGACTTAGTAGGATGTGGCAAAGGGCTTAGATCTTTTTTCCCCCTAAGAGCAAGGGGAAGCTGTCAGAGGGTTTTAAGCAGGGCAGCTATGTGGTCTACTTAAGAGGATGCTGCATAAAGAAAGTAATGGAGGAAGAAGGAATGGATGGGCAGGGAATGATGTGCAGGCTATTTCTGTGGTCCAGGGGGAAGGTGAGGATAATTTGGACTCACTGATGACAGTGAAAGTGAGAAGTAGACACATTTTCTACAAGGTGGGAGTCAATGCTTTCCCTTCAAATACACAATAAATGGACTCATCTCATCTCCAGTCTCACAATCCTTACTCAAAATATCTCTATTGCCTCCATTAATTCCCCCAGCCTCCTGTTCTCCAAGAAAACAGGCCACTCAACCTGCACTTTAGCAACTCTGGCTTCTGCTTCAAACTTACTTACGTCTTTACCCACCCTTACATATATCTGTTCCTCCTGAGGGTAAAAGGTAAACCACCTTTGCTTTGACCTCCAGATCTTCACACACATTGTTCCTTCTGCAAGAACACTCTTTCCATAGGCCCCTCAAGTCTCAGCTCAGAGCCTTTCTTTCAGAAGTCTTCTCTGATCCTCTCTAAAGACCTGAGTTAGAGGCTGCGTATCAGCATACAATAACAGCCTGCTTAGTTGGCTGGAAGCGGGTAGACTGTGAAAAGATTGAAAGGATGGCCAGGCTTTGTTTCTCATTATATCCTCCAGGACCTTGGATAGTGGTACATGGACCAGGCTCAATAAATACATGTTTATGAAGACTGAAGAACTCTTCCTTCTCTCTAAAGTCAACTCCTATCCTTATGCTATTGACACCAACTCTTCCCACTTCATTGAGACCTTGTTGCAACAATTTTCCCTTCTGTCTTATGTGTTCTAATCCACTTCTCAACTAGATCTTCCCTCACAGCAAGAAAGGCATGCTTCTTCTAAGAGCACCTTCATTCAATCCTGGCTTCCCCCAGAGAGTAGAAGCTTCCCTTAAGCTTCTGTTCAAACTTCTAGAAAACACAAGCCATATACTCTACTTCCTCACACCTTGCTTCCTTCACCATTTAGTTTCCCATTCAAACAGTTCCACTGAAACACTCTCTAGAGCCCCGAGGACCTCTCAGTGCTAGATTCAATGGTCACTTTTCAGCCTTCATTCTACTTGACCTTTCAGTAACATTCGCTGCTATTGACCACCTGCCTTCTTCTACAGTTCGATTTTCACAGTCATATTTCCTGGCTCTTCACTTAAATCTTTGAAATTTCTCATTTATTACCCTTTAATGAACATTCTGGTTTTTTTTTTTTTTTTATGCTGTTTCATAGATGAATAAACTAAAGATGCAATAAGCCATATGATGGTGAATATGTTTCTTCAAAAGTCCTCATCTGATGGAAATATACCAAAGTACTTTTGCATAAAATGATATATCATATCTCATAACTTCTTGAAATACTCCAGATGTGGTCATGTATTACTCGTGTAATTAAAAACGTAAGCCTACTTTTTAAAAATAAAATAAAAGGTTACAAGATCCATCACCAAGATTCCATCTTGTAAAATCAGGTCTCCTTTGAAGTCCTAAAACCAATGGTGTTTCTACCACAAAGACCAACACGCTTCAGGTGATCTAAGAGCGGTCTCGGTCAGAGCAAGGGCTCAGAGTGCTCTGCCTGATACATGGAAGATCAGGGACCATGTGTGTATGTTACCACAGAGGAGAATCGGACGCGTTGTCAGCCTTGGCTCTTCCAGGATCACACATGGAACACTGCATGACATATTTATCCATGTTGAGATTAGTCTGTGTATGAAAGCATACTTTAGGAAAAGAGACTTCTGAAAGAGAAATCAATTTTGGATCTCTCAAATCTTAGAAATTATAACTATCAAGAAATGTTAAATGTTTTGTGATTGATAAAGAGAGGCAGCATGGTGCCACAGTGAAGAACACAGTCTCTTGAGTAAGACATACCTGGATTTAAGCCCCTGCCCCATGACTCAGTAGCTAGGTGAACTCTTAACAAGTCACCAGGGGCCTCAAGTGTCAGTTTCCATGTACGTCGAAAGGGGAGAGCAAACATGAAAACACCTGGAATACAGCAGATGTCTGCAAATTCTTACTGGGAGCTGGTGGGCAACTGGGAGGCAGGGAGCAACATGAGGCCCTCCTGGAGAACCTTACATTGGTCCCTCTTCCCATTTCCTGTACGTCTCACTCACTCAGGATGATTTGCAGTTGGTGGCAAATTCAGCCCTGGGACCAGAGATCTGAGACTGGTGATAAAACCGTCAGCCAAGATTTGCTACATCTTTTTTTCCCCCACCCCCTAGTCTCCCATTAAAAATGATTTGTCGTTAGGACGAAACATGGGAAAACAAACGTGATTACAATTTTCTCATATTAAACGCCTGCGTAGCAATGGCAAGCCTGAGCTGAACCCTCTGGAAAGGCTCTGATTCATCCATCTGGAAGCGGGTCGAGCAGCTGGCAGAGTCGGAGTGGAGTGAGAGTCTGGGTTTGTTCCTCTGCTGCCTCATGCACATCTCAGCATCCTCCTTCCATCTGGCTGACTTCATCACATTGACTCCATCAAACATGGCTATGCAAGGATTAAAGGTGCCCGGGGCAGGGCATGGGCATCATCCTAGCACTGGGGAGATAGGACAGGATGAGGAGGGAGAAGGTGCTCATATCTTGTAGTCTGCAGTCCCAGGGGTGAAAAAAAAATCTCTTGTAACCTTTGGAAATGTGATAGATCTGAGGTCAGCTGACCATGAGGTTAGCTACATAGTTTATTAAAGGCACGTTCTTGCCTGGAGAATCCCAGGGATGGGGAAGCCTGGTAGGCTGCCATCTATGGGGTCACACAGAGTCGGACACGACTGAAGTGACTTAGCAGTAGCAGCAGTCACAGCTTTTACATCATTCAAAACCTTTTGTTCAGTGGTAGATAAATTACAAAATCATCTAAATTCTTCACCTCTTCCTGTATCCATGCTTTGTGCAATGTGACTCTGCAGCTCCTCTTATCAAGAGGCAGAGAGTCTCCCCCATCCTTGATGTGGGCTGGTCTTGTGATTTGCTTTGTTTAATTGAATGCAACAGAAATGAGTGTGTCTGGTTCCAAGGTTAGGGCTCAAGCGATATTAAACACTTTCACTCTCTTTATTGTAACAAGTTCGGGTTACTCTACAGGATTATGAAAGACACCAGGCTCATTCACTACCTATCACCCCACCTAGCAGCCAGCTAACTTCTAGATACGTGAGTGAGGCCATCCTAGACGAACAAGCCTCCAACCAACCACAATCTGATCACAGGTTCATGAGTAAACCCAGCTGAGATCAGCCCATCTCCTTCTAAATCAGTAGAGCTGCCCAGCTGACCTACAGACCAGTAAACAATAATAAATGTTTATTGTTTGAAGCATGGATCTTTGAGGTGGTTTGTTATGCAGTGAAATTAAGTGATATACAGTCCACATGTGTGTGACTTTCCATGATCCCCTCCTTATAACATATAACTGCCCATCTCCTTCTAGAAATAACTTTAATCTATTATGCCCTGAAATTGAAATTGGCGGTATTGTTGGCTTTCTTCACCTCTGTAGAATCTGGTAAAAACCCTTGATTAATGTGCAAATCCCTCCCCAACGGCTCAGTCCACAGGAATTTCCTCCTGAAGATGCCAAAATGTTCTGTCACTCAAGGACCAGTGGAGAGAGAAGCCCATGCTCTACCAAACACACCAGAGCGAGGAACAGGGCTTCTATCATTACTCCCCAGACACAACTTACTGCACTGGTTCTTTCTCCTCACCAAGAATATGATGAATGTAATATTCTTGGTTGGTAAGAAATATTAATTAATTGGAGAAAGAACCAAACTAGAGGTATATTTGTTTAGTCATAGTCACCATACTCATAGAGATTTCCTTTCCCTCATCTGATCACCAAAGGTGGGGGAAGGTTAATGTGATTGATCTGGATTGACCAAGCCAAGGACATGTGGTTGGGGCAATGGTTTCACTGGAGCAAACCTGCCAGAGTGACTCTCAAAGTCTCTCTTTTTCAACCTCTCTCCTTTCAATGATATTGGAGACCACGTACTATCTCCTCCCTCTTGGGCAGTGGCATCCCCCCCACCACTTTGGAACTTAAGGGGGAACTTGGGTGAGGCCCAGAGGAAAGGCTATCTCTGCTTATCTAAGCTCAAAGAAGGAAGTGACCCACATGCTCCAGCATTTGAGTATATAAATGCTGGTTTGAGAGCAGGATTCATACATTCTCTTAATGGCATATATGCTCTTAATGGTACTCCTTACACATCTACTCCAACCCAAAGACTTTTCTCAGGAAATGTCTCTCCCAGAGGACAAACACGAAGGAGGGAGTGCCTAGAAAGTTATTGGACCCAAAAGAAACACATGTAAATGCATGACTTCAAATGCTGAAGAGGAGGAAAACAGAAATGGCATTGACAAGGTATAAGACTTCTTGTTGTAGGTAAAATTGCAACATGTGGAAATATTAGGATGTATTGCAATAACCAGAATATCTGAAATAGGACTCTCTTTGACATGAGGTATCCATCATCAACTGACCACAAAACAGGAATTTGAACACACAGGAAAAAATTCTTCGAAGTATTTCCCTAAAGCAGAAACCATTCCTCTTCAAACCCATCTCCACTCTGCAATTCTTAACATTATCAGAATTTTTATTACAAAGCCATTTTTCCCAGAGAAGGCAATGGCAACCCACTCCAGTACTCTTGCCTGGAAAATTCCATGGATGGAGGAGCCTGGTAGGCTGCCATCCATGGGGTCTCTAAGAGTCAGGCATGACTGAGTGACTTCACTTTCACTTTTCACTTTCATGCACTGGAGAAGGAAATGGCAACCCACTCCAGTGTTCTTGCCTGGAGAACCCCAGGGACAGAGGAGCCTAGCGGGCTGCCGTCTATGGGGTCGCACAGAGTCGGACAGGACTCAAGTGACTTAGCAGCATCAGCAGCAGCAGCCTACCCTGACTAATCCCACTTCCTTAACCCTCCTTCTTGGATTTTACCTTCTAGTCATTGACACACATTAGGAAACACTTGGTTAACTCCTCTTTCTCTCTGTTTTTACAGATACATTGTCTCGATACGGGACATTCACATCCCTTCTCTCTTCCTAGAGAACTCCTACTCATCTTTCAGGTCTCTGCTTTGATGTCTTATTCTCCTACAGTCTGTGGCAGGAGACGTTTGGACAGTCCTGTTTCAGCTGATGAAGAACCCCTGGGCATTTCCTATGTGCCATTGAAGAAGATACAGAGCTGGACAAGTTGTCACTTGGGGCTCATAGCACCATAAGGCTTGGGCCGCTTCATGCCCATGAGATAATTTCTAGGAGTTACAACAAGGGAAGAAACAAAATTATGAGTCTTTAAATTCGTCTTGCTTTAGGTCATAAAACTTTCTTGTGTGCTTGCTAGTTATTTCTCTCATGGTATATGGAGACTGATCTCCATGCCAAATATAAATAAGAAATTGCAATTAGGTGTCATTACTGCCAGTCATCCCTTTAGGGAAATAGTACAGTAGTGACCAGGTTGTAGTCAAGGACTTTGACCTGGACAAATTTTGTTCTGTCATATTATCCCAAGACCAAGGCAAGAGAAGGGAGCTAGAGGGGCTTTCATTTCAGTTAGCCCCTTGAAGTCATTTAAGGAGAGAGACTAGGGAGCAGGGAGTTAAGAAACCAAGGAGGTAATATCCGATTATTTCTGAATGGTACCTTGACTAGAAAATAAAGGAGCTCGTTGAAAAGAAAAAACAAACAAACAAACAAACAAACACCTGAACTGATGGATTTCTGTTCCTTGGAGTTCTAAGCCTTTCCCCAACTGCTTTATAAAGAGAAGCAATCAACAAACGCACTACTGGCAGGAAGAGAGGTTGGATAACCTATTCTCTGAGTAAGATTACCCCAAAATTAGAACTGTTACCAATCCTTCCAAGAATAGGTTTCGGACTCCTTCAGTCCTCAAAGATCTTGTGGAGGACACAGACAGAACCCCTCCCAGGGTCTGTTCCCATCCCCTCTCCTCACTGCCAGATTATGAGCTTCTTGAGGACACAGACTATGTTTTATTCATGGAAATGTTGCCTGGTTCTCAGAACTTACAGGAATGCTAACCTGTGAGTCAGTTCAGTATTCCTTCAGCAGCCATAGAGCTAAACATCAAGAGAGGATCTGACCATCAGTTTGGTTCAGGCTGAGGTCCCTAGATCAACCAATTACCAGCTTTAGTCTCACCAATTCAACTGACTTAAAGCAAATGACCCTTGAATCTATCAGTTTGTGATTTTTCTGGAGAGCAAATGATACAACTGACAGCTCACCTACCTTAGGTCTCCAAGAACTGGGCTCCAATCCCAACCCTGTCACTTACTTGCAATAGTTACTTATCCTCTTTGTGTCTCAGTTTATCTACAACATGGAGATGGTAAGTAGTACCTCTGCTATAGAGTGGTAGTGAGAAATTAGAGAGAATATATACATACAGTCTTTGAGGCACATGGTAGACCCACATGAGTCTTTGCTTTGGTGACAATGATAATGATCACACTGTTGATGACATCATCAATGATACTATGCCTCTTTCATTCTTGGAGAGTGTTAACTGGCTGGGAAACATTCCAAACAGGATGAAGAATGGATATGGACCCAATATATATCTGGCACCTCAGACAGCCTTCAGTGTAATTAGTACACTTTGGGCACATTGACAGGATGTTTCTGTGTCCTTGTTTATATTCCTACTCCCTAGTCTTTCAGTGTTTGTTTCAAATGGTGAATTGCCATCACAAACATTTCCAATTGACAGCAAAGTCAGAGACAGTGCCATCTTACAGCTCAGATATTAGTTCAGTTGCTCTGAGTCTTGGTGGTGTGATTGATGGGAGTTTCATTGCAAATGTAAAAAATCTATATTCCTTTCTTTCTGTTTTGGCACATCAATGTTTTGGTCTTGCATAACACATCCTGTCGCACTGAAGATAATGGAGCTTTAATGTGTTTGATGGCTCTGCATCAGAGCTGGTCAATGCAGCATCCCCAGGACAGAAACCACTGGATCAACAATGCTCACACATCCGCTGCCTACTAAAGACAGGAAAAGCTCCTAGAGCCAGAGGTGGAGAGTATTTACCAGTAAAACACCAATTCCACCTGAGCACCTGTAGGGGCAAGGCTTAAGCCAATACCGTGTCTATAGCATAGGTAGGCGTGAAATAAATTCTTGTTAAATGGATGAATGGATGAACAGAAGTCTGCATATTGTGAAATCACTGTGGCATCTATAATTCTTCCTCTTTTGGAATTTTCAAAAAAGCAATCAAATCCCAAGGAAATTAGCTAGAAGATATGAAAATATGGCAAAACCCCAACGGTGTTAGACCAGCTGCTGCAAATGTGACAACCGCACAAACCCAGGGGAATAGATAATGGCTTGACTGCTGAAAGATGAAAATCCACAGACAGACTTCATTTCAAGAAGACAGTGTCTGACCATCAGCCACAGGCACAAGCTGGATCACACAGATGTGATGAGGGTGGCCTCTGCTTTCATCTATGGGCTTCAAAAACCTTGATGTCATTCTATTCAGTGGTGACTGGATTACTGTGGGAGCTGGAAGGCAAGGAGGTTTTAGTCTAGAGAGGGAGAGACAAATAGATTCTAGGCTCCATGTCTAAAAGTCCTGCCAGTCCTTCTCACTGTTGTAACCCTGGCGGCTAGCACAACTCCTGGCACAGAGTACATGCATGCGTCATTTCAGTCGTGTCCAGCTCTTTGTTACCCCATGGACTGTAGCCCACAAGGCACCTCTGTTCGTGGGATTCTCCAGGCAAGAATATTGGAGTGAGTTGCCATTTCCTTCTCCAGGGGATCTTCCTGACCCAGAGATCAAAGCCAGGTATCCTGCATTGCAGGCAGATTCTATACCATCTGAGCTACCAGGGAAGCCCATAAAATATACTGCCTATCTCTATACTGATATAACAGCTTATCTGCACTACCATGAAAGCAATATACAGCGCATGGTTTACACCTAGTGTATCTAGTGCATAGTTTCGGAGAAGGCACTGGCATCCACTCCAGTGCTCTTGCCTGGAGAATCCCATGGACGGAGGAGCCTGATGGGCTGCAGTCCATGGGGTCACTAGGAGTCGGACACGACTGAGTGACTTCACTTTCACTTTTCACTTTCATGCATTGGAGAAGGAAGTGGCAACCCACTCCAGTGTTCTTGCCTGGAGAATCCCAGGGATGGGGGAGCCTGGTGGGCTGTCGTCTATGGGGTCGCACAGAATCGGACATGACTGAAGCGACTTAGCAGCAGCAGCAGTGGCAGCAGTGCATAGTTTATATCTATTTATCTCATGGTTCTAGAAGATAACATTTAGTTTGTAATATTAGTCTATTAATAGAAGGTGCCATAGTGAAGGAGAGAAAAAAAAATGTGTGAGCAGCTAGCAGAAACAGAAATGTTGTCAAGCCTCGGGAGATTCGGAAGGGACTATGGAAGAAAAGACAGCTAAAATGGGTCTTAGAGGAAAGGCAGAATCCAGGATGCCTGGGCACTGCATAATTCATGCTGTGGAAATACTAGAAAAATTTCACCAAAATACAAATATAGGGCAATTTACTCCAAGCATATCCTAAGGAACCATTTATACAAAACCACCCAGGAATGACCATCCTGGCCTCTGGTTCAGAATATCTGTTAATGAGGCTCATGAATCTAAATTATAACAGCCTCCTTAAATCTTTCTTATGAGCTACATCTTGGGGAATCAGTTCCAAAGAGTGCATGCTAAGTTGCTTCAATTGTGTCTGACTCTGTGTGACCCCATGGACTGTAGCCTGCCAGACTCCTCTGTCCATGGGAGTCTCCAGGCAAGAATACCTGAGTGGGTTGCCATTTCCTAATCCAGGGGATCTTCTGGCCTAGGGATCGAACCTGTGTCTCTTTTACGTCTCTTGCACTGGCAGGCAGGTTCTTTATCACTAGTGCCACCTGGAAAGCCCAAAGAGTACAAGGCTTATTATTTTATTAATCTTCTCAACTATCCAAAGAAGTAGGCATGATTATTGTCAATGTATGCCCAGGAATACTGAGGTTCAGCGAGATGAAATGACTTATTCAAGGTCACCCAGCTTGTAGGTAAAAAAGCTGTGATTCAATACAGAATATCAGACATCAAACCTCCAGTCTTAACCCGCTACTAAGCACCCCCTCTCTGAACGCAGAGCTACCAGGAAAGGTATGGGAAGAGGAGCTATAGGAAGTGACTTTAAAGAGCATGTTCTGATAATAATGGTAGTAGAGATCAATAAAGACAATGATACTATTTTACATCTTTTGAAAGAAGATAGCTCTGGCTGTGGCAGACTTTATCAGGAGGCTCTGATTAATGAGTGAAGAAGCCCTGGACTCGGCTCCCTAATAGACGCCTGCTGTATCACCAGGAGATCTCCATCTCAGCCATACATTGTTGCGATGTGCCTGGGCTGCAGTGTTAGGTTCTGCCCTGCTTTCGATCAGGTTCATCTCTGTTTTTAAATGGAAAGGCCACTAAGTACATACATCCAGTACAGTAACTTGTGATCAGGAGACAAAGCAGCCGCTAAATAATTCTGGGGGTTCAGATCAGCACTGAATGTGCATGGTGTGATTGGGTGTTTCATTTGTGGTCAGCTAGTATTCTTGCCTGGAGAAGGCAATGGCAACCCACTCCAGTACTCTTGCCTGGCAAATCGCATGGACGGAGGAGCCTGTTCGGCTGCAATCCAGACACGACTGAGTGACTTCACTTTCATTTTTCACTTTCATGCACTGGAGAAGGAAATGGCAACCCACTCCAGTGTTCTTGCCTGGAGGATCCCAGGGATGGGGGAGCCTGGTGGGCTGCCATCTATGGGGCCACACAGAGTCGGGCATGACTGATGCGACTTAGCAGCAGCAGCAGACATGGAAAGTTAAAACACCCAAGGTCAAATGTCCAAGGTCATGTGTCCAACGGACCAAGGGAACCAACCTTCCTTATTGTTAAAAGCCTCATTTGACTCTCAGCCCTACCTGGCCATCTGAAAATCCATGGAGGGGAGACAGTCTGAGAAGGTCTGGTGAATCAGAGGTCTTGCTTCCTCCAGTTCTCTGCTCAAGTATCAACTTCCCAGGATTCTCTAACCACCCACGTGAATAGCATGGCCTTAAGCTTTCCTTTACTTTCCTTTGCCTTTTTTCTCCATGAATCTTAGTGATACTCAGTATTATGTTCTCTACTTATTTGTTCTTTCGTTTATTGCCTTTCTCTTCCTACTAGACTACAAGCTCCCTAAAGTTAGAGACCTTTGTTCTCCTCCATTTCCCCAGCATTCAGGGCTCTGCCTGTTATATGGTAAACATTGCCTAAATATTTGTTTAACTAAAGAATAGTGTGTTGGCACAAAAGCATCCTGTATTCCAAGAAACAGCTTTATTCTCAGCTCTGTCTTTGCTTGGTGATGTCATTTAAAAACAAAACTTTCTTTTCTAATTAAATATTTCAATAGCTTTCTTCTCATCATCTCTAGGATAACTTGGAAACTTTGTGATGTGGTTTATTAGCCCCTCTGGTTCTGGCTGAGGTTTCTCCTCCAGCCCATCCCATGCCTCTTTCTGTCTTGTGTAAATCTGTGCAACATACTCTTTCAATTGGACAGTAGTACCCTGCTTCCCCCCATTTCCAGGTCTTTCTACATGTACCCTCTCATTGTGACACACATTTTCTTCTTCCTTTTTCTTTACCTGGTTAGTTCTAGGCATCCTTCCATTTCCAGCTTAAACATTACTTCCCGGGGTTATCTTTCCCGAGTTCTCAGACTCAGCTAGCTCCCCTCTTACTTTCTTCATGGCATCCTGCACTTCCACCTTCTCTCACATTTGAAAGTTTGAAGATGTGTTCAGTGTTTGTGGGTCCCATATACGCCACTTTGTGGACTTCACCAAAGTGGAGACGGGTCTTTCCTCCTGAATGCTGAATTCCCAGCAGTCAGCACAGTGCTGGAGGAAGTCAGTGCTCAATAAAGATTGTGTTTATGCACAAATGCATGCATGCATGAAGAGCAGAGCTGGAGAGTTTTCTCCCACTGAAATTACCTCCAAACACAGGACACATGCAGATCTTCTTCCCCTGAGATGATGCTCAAGAACACGTGGGTGATTTTGAGTCTCCCTATTGACAGCCCAGGCCCGCCCTCTCAATGAGAAAATTAAGTGATCTTCTTATCACCAGGAGCTGTGGTCATTCCCCAGTCCACACCCTAGATTTCAAAAACGTTAGGGAGCTGGATCATTTGCAGATTTATTATTTAAGCCTCTAGCTAAGTAACAACACTTTTGTTTTTGTAAGTGAAAAATTTGCAACTAACTCAGCATCTAGAATGCTAGCAAAATTTGAAGCAATCTAGACAATTGTGCTGAAATTGCAAAGCTGGAAGGCCAAGGGGAAGAGGCCATGCTAGCTTTATACTCATAGAGAAACCCAGAGCCAGTCTGGAGACCACAGGGGAGGGAGAGAGGGACTGAGCAGGGGAGAAAAACACATGGAGACCTTTTATTGCTTTTGTTTAACTCTAATTACGAAAATCATGATCACATGCAAAAATCTCCCATAATTAACCACCCAGAGATAACAACTTTTAATATTTTGTTGCATGCCCTTTTGGTACTGAAAAAGATGGGCTGGAGGCTGCACTTATTATTTAATAATCAGTTTTCTTACTTAGCAATGCAGCACAATTATATTCCAATGGGAGGCAGATGGCATCAGCCAAAAACATGGACTTTGTAATCAGATAGACCTGCATTTTACTCTTGCTGAACCATGTACTATTTAGTTCTTTTGGCAAGATGTTTAAGCCTTAATTTCCTCATCTATAAACTGGGGACAAAAGTGAAATTGATCTCTCTGTGTTGAGGAGATTAAATGGAGTAAAACATGTAAGTTATTAACACCAAGTCCATTGCATAATAGATGTTTGAGTAGCTATTGTTACTACTGGTATAGCATCAGCAAGTACTTCTCCCAAGCATCATTTTTAATGGTCAAAAGCATTATCATAAATGGATTTGCTTAACCAGTCCCTTACTGTTGTACAAATGCATTGCTGTCATTTCTCTTTTCTGCTGAATGGGACTTTGGAATGAATAGCCATACCAAGAATCCCCAGGAGAAAAGAGAGCCTAAGAAGAAGCGGTGGTTCCAGCAAATGTCCTGGTGCCAACAGGTGGCAGAACCAACGACACATGAATCTCCAAGGGGGAAGGGAGGGAGGAGGAGGGGCATGACCACTGAAATCATTCAAAGAACAACAATTGTTTTTCATTCTTATACCAGCTGACCAAATTGTTTCACTGGATTGCAGTCAAGAGAGATGGAACAACCTACAGCAACCAGAGTGATATTTTAAAATCGAATTCAGACATACCTTCTTCCTTAAAACAAAACCCGTATCCCTTATACTTGGAGGACCTTATCCTACAAGGTCAAGGATAAAGATCTGGCACCTATCTCCCTCTCTGATGGCAGCTCCTATCACTCTCCCCTCTGCTCACACCAATCTGAACGCTCTGGCCTCCTCACTAGTCTTCACACTTGCAGTGCTCATTAAAAAAAAATTTTTTTTTTTTTTTTTTTTGCAGTGCCACATGGCTGTGGGATCTTAGTTCACCTACTAGGGGCAGAACCTGGGGCCTCACCAGTGAAAGCACAGAGTCTTAACCACTGGACTGCCAGGGAATTCTTTGAATGCTCATTCCTACCACAGGACCTTTGCATTTGACCTGCCCTTTGCTTGGAACACTGTCCCTTAGATCTTTGCATAGCTCACTATGCATGACGCAGGTTTTTGCATATGCTCTGAAAGGTCTTCCCTGACCACTCTATCTACAAAATAGCTCCCCTCTGTACTACTACTTCTCCATCACTCTATAAATCTGGATATGTTTGGTTTTGCTTCATAAAATTTGCTTCTGTATGACAGTACACACGCATTTGCTTATTATCACTCTTCCCTACTAAAGTATAAGCTATGTATGAAGAAGCAGTAGCTGCTTGTTCCTTAATTATATTCCTGGTGCCTAGAACACTGCCTGCATCATAGTGGGTGCTCATTATATATTTTCAGAATGAATGAATGAATCTCTAAGCTGAATTAGGGTACTGGGGCCAACATCTGTCTATGGAGTAAAATAAGTTCACACATTCCTGGGCCCTTGTGATTAAAGGCAGAGATTAAAGCACTCATTGACATGCTGACTATATTACTTCCTGGCTCTGTGATCTTGGGCAAGTTATTTGACCCCTGTAGGCCTCAATTTCTCATATAGAAAATGGGAATAACTATGGTATCTACTTTACAAGATTGTTCTGAGAAATAAACGAGATTTAAACGTATGTAAATTGCATAGCAGAATGTCTGGTACTTGAGAAGTCCTTAAGAAACGGAGAGAAACTTACTGCTTCTTATTATTCATCAATTAATTCATTAAATCAGTGGTCCCCAATCTTTTTGGCACCAGGGACTGGTTTCATGGCAGACAATTTTCCCACAGACTGGGGGTGGAGATGATTCAAACGGATTACATTTATTTTGCACTTTATTTCTATTATTATTACCTCAGCTCTACCTCAGACCATCGGGCATTAGATCCAGGAGGTTTGGGACCCCTGCATTAAATCATTCCCCCATTGTTTCATTCATTTGTTCATTTGAATATATTCATCCACAGACTTAATATTGTTAAATTGACCATACTACCCAAAGCCATCTGTTGGTTCTGTTCAATTCCTATCAATTCCAATGTGACTTTTTTTTCACAGAAATAGAAAAAAAATCATAAAATTCATATGGCACTGCAAAAGATCCCAGATAGCCAAAGCAATCTTGAGAAAGAACAAAGCTTCACACTTCCTGATTTCAAACTATAATTAAAAAGCTATAGTAATTTAAAAAAAAGCTATACTAATCAAAACAGCATGGTATTGGCATACAAACACAGAAACAGATGGAACAGAATAAAGACCCCAGAAATAAACCCACACAAATACAGCCAATTCATATGTGACATGGGAACTAAGAACATTCAAATGGGGAAAGGACAGTCTCTTTAATAAATGGTGCTGGGAAAACTGGGTATTCACACACTAAGGAATGAAATTGGACCACTGTCTTGAACAGGTCACAAAAATTAACTTGAAATGGATTAAAGACTTAAAAAAAATTGAAAGCATAAAACTTTTAGAAGAAAACACAGGAAAAAATCCTTTAGACATTGGTCTTGGCAAGGATTTTTTGGATATGATACTAAAAGTACAGCAACAAAAGCAAAAATCAATAAGTAGAACTACATCAACCTAAAAAGCTTCTAGACAGCATAAGTGACAACCTACAGAATGGGAGAAAATAATTGCAAACTATATATCTGTTAATACCCAAAATATATAAGGAACTCATAAACTCAACAGCAAAATCATCATCATCCTATTTAAAAGTGAACAGAGGATCTGAATAAACATGGCCAATAAGTACATGAGAAGATGTTCAATGTCACTAATAATTAGGGAAATGCAAATGAAAACCACAATAAGATATCACTTTACACTTGTTATAATGGCTATTATTAAAAAAAAAAAGGCAAGAGGTAGCAAATGCTGGTGAAGATATGAAGTGGGCCCTGCTGATGGGCAAATAAACTGGTACAACCATTATGGAAAACAGCGTGGAAGTTCCTCAAAAAACTAAAAGTAGGCCTACCACATGATCCAGTAATTCTACTCCTGTATATCTGAAAGAAATGAAATTATTATTGTGAAGAGATATCTGCATTCCCATGTTGAGTGCAGCATTATTCTTAATAGCCAAAACATGGAAACAACCTAAGTGTCTGTCAACAGATGAATGGATAAAGAAAATGTAACATACATACACACGCTGGAATATTATGCAGCCACCCACAAAAGGAGATCCTACCATTTGTAACAACACAGAGAGATCCTGAAGGCATTATGCTGAAAGAAATCAGTCAGACACAGAAAGACACACGCTACATGACCTCACTTATGCATGAGATCTAAACAAGCTGAACTCAGAATCAAGGAGCGGACAGGATGCTGCCAGGAGCTTTGGAGTGGGGGAAATGAGGAGATGCTGGTCAAACGGTACAAAGGGTACCAACAGAAGATGAATAAGTTCCTAGGGCATCTGATAAACAGCATGGTGGCTACAGTTAACTAGACCGTATCCCCTGAAGTAGGAAATGACACCTCACTCCAGTATTCTTTCCTGGAAAATTTCATGGACAGAGGAGCCTGGCGGGGTATAGTCCATGAGGTCACAAACAGTTGGACACAACTGAGCAACTGACCACACACCTTGTAGACTTTAAAGCTGCTAGGAGAGTACATCTCAACCATTCATACCACCACCACAAACACTGAAAAAAATGATAATTGTGTGAGGTGAAGGATGTGTTAACTAACCTTGTTGTGGTACTCATTTTGCAGTATATAGGTGTATCAAATCACCAACTGTACACCTTACACTTATACAATGGTACATGTTAATCATATTTCAATAAAGCTGGAAAAAATAATCTACCTATCAGCTCATTTTTCAATTATTTTCTTTCCTGCTGTTTCACATTTTACAGATTCATCTATCAACTGAATCCATCCACCCCCATATATCCATCTATCTGTTTATTTACGGTTTTAAACTAGTATTTATCAAGCTTATTTTGAAGGATGCTGAGGCAACAATGGAGAGATTAGAAACATGAGATTATAACAGCACGAGCCCTTTTAAACACACCTCTGAACCCAACTATACCTGGAGCCTAGCCCAAAACATGCCCCTCTCCACCCACCCCTCTCCCCAACACCCCCTCCTTCCAGCCCAGGGACACAGGCCCAAGAATCAGCATTCATCCTCCCAGCTCCCTACAGCCTCTGTCTCTCTCCCAGCTTCTACCAGTTATTTAGTTTGCAAACAGAGCTAATGCCTTCTGGCCCAACACTTCGCCCAGCATGAAACACTAATGAAATCTCTTCATCTACCTCACACTGGAATGGCACAGTATCCCTGAGGTGCCTAAAATACCCAAAGCTTTGGTCACCTGCCTCTATCCCAAATCTGGCAGTTATTCCTGAAGTCTCATTCTTTCCCTGCCACCAAGGTGGGGAGACTGATGGGCTCAAGAATAATGATGAAGACAATCAGGATAGTGATGATGAGACTAGAACCAGTGCCCATGACATTGGCTCCAACTATGTCCCAGTTAGTGAGAACAATATTAAGACATATTTATCAAGTGGGACAATCCAACCAATCAGAGGAGGCGCTATCTGCAAATAACCAGCACAGCTATCCCAATGCCTATCAGCTGACTATCTGCCCTGCTTTGCATATCTATCAATTAATGAAACCCCTCAATAGGTCAGGAGGCAGTATTATGAGCCCATTTATCAGATGTAGAAATGGAGGCTCAGAGAGGGGAAAAAAGCCACTCACAGAGTAGGTAAGCAAACCTGGAATTTGCTGAGTCCTGAGCTTGCTTGCTGATTACTCATTTGTATGTTTGTATATTTACTTGCATTTATTATGAAAATATTTGCTTTATTTGGTAAACACCTTAGCCATATTTTCTTCCATTTTTAAAAATTTTGAACCATTTCCAACCTATAGTAAAATTAAAAGAATAGATTACTGGACACTCAGGTATGCTTCACTCAGATTCATCAAATTCTCTCTTGCCTTCTCTCAGAACGGACACACACACATTTTTTTCTGTTCCATTTCTAATTAAGTTGTAACCACCGTGATGGTTCACCCCTGATTCCTGCATCAGCTACACTGGTAACCACTGTCCCCCCAAACACTCCTGTCCACACAGTCCGTTACAGGGCTTCTCTTCCTTCCCAGCCAGAAGTGACCTCACCCCTGCTTCTAGACAAGCTCCCGTCATCTGCTCCTCACCTGTGGCCCCTAATGGGCGGCTCCTCACCCATAGTTCCACTGAGTGGACCCCATCACCTGACATGGGACCAGGGAGGGTCTCTGACTCAGAGGGATCCCAGCCACGGGCTGGCAGCGGCTGTGATTTGGTTGTAACGAGTCAAACAGATTTCCCCTCTCAGCAACTTGATCTAAGAGGACAGGGAGTCACAGACACTAGAACTTAGAAAGTCATGTTGACTCAGGGGCTACTGTAAAGGTGGAAGCCATGAGGAAGCAAAAGGAAGATGGAGCAGCTGCACAAAAATAATGTAGAAAAATATAACAATAACAATAATAACAGCTAACACTGATTGAACAGCTAGAATGTGTTAAATACAGCATAGTCAGTATCCCGTTTAGTATTATACTTGACACAGAAGCACATACAGTATCGTCTCCCTGTTTGGACTGAGACACAGAGAAGTAAAGTAGCTCACCTGGGGTCGCATGGCAAGCAATTGGAGGAATCTCTTTGCAACCAGCATCCTGTTGGTTCCAGGAATTCTCCCTGCCCTTCCTGAGGCCCCCTGTTCTGCTTTCTCTGGATTCCCATGAGATACCTGAATCTCATAGCAAAGCTTCAATTGCACTTGAACTCACTGGAATGGGTTTCTGTTGACTCCAATCAAAGGGACCCTGAATAAAGCTCCTGGCCTCACCCGTGACTTCAGTGAGACTGGATTTCCTTAAGAACAACCCTCAAGCCCACCACTCTGACTAGTTACCTGGCAGTTTGCACAGATCGACCCAAACATTCAGGGAGCCAAGAATGATGCATGAAGATTAATTATACATGATCCATTATCAATACTTTAATATGCATAACCTGTCTTTGATGATTTTCTTATTTAGATGTCACCTTTGCTTTATTTCATGTAACAGATATCTATCAGGATTCTCACACTTTCTCTTGTGACATTATAGAATGTAACCTAATTGCCTAGAGAAAGCCTTAAGCTTCAGGGCTTGAATTCTTCCACCAGTGAAAGTTGGAGGAAACTACTGCTTGCTCAATTAGGGAGAGACTTTTTAAAAAAAATCATATTCAAGTAACCAATTTTTTGAAAATTAGCATTCCTCAAAGTACAGTTAACACTAATAACAGCAAACATAATTGAATCTCTCTCAAATGATTTAGGAGGTATTTCTGAATGTCACTTCCCTTTATTTGAGACTGTTAAAAAAATAGGATAATACAATTAAAGCCTTACCTTTGCTTGTTGGAGCTTTCTGAGTGTTATATCTTTGCAGGACTAAGTCAAACACAGATGTCACATCCAGTATCTTGAGCTGTTTATAAGAATCATCCAAGTCACTCTGAATGGTGTGACAAGATACTCAGCTCCACTGTCTAGGGTCACTTGACTGATTCTACTGTAGACACCTCTACCAAGCTGGATAGATCAGCTCCTTTAGAAGCTGGATATTAGCTTTGATTTTTAAGATGGTTGGGGAAAAAAAAACTGGGAGCTCTCATGTTTGGAGATAATTCCCACCTAGCAGAGCTGTTTTGAGGATGGGTGATTTACATGTTGAGTTTACAATACAGTATCTTGTGCTCAATAAGTGCTCAATATATAGTAAGTGTTATTAAGGAAATAAACACTTGAGAGTTCGAGAGGAGCCAAAAATCTATGCTTCTGGCTACCTCCTAAATATTCTGACTTGTATTTGTTTTCATAGCAGATAGAAAATCAATTCTACTCCATTATATTCTCCTCTTTAGAAGACCATTTGGGTACCTCCTGGTGGAGGAAAATGCAGAGAGAAGGAAAAGGAATGTGGGATAAAGCCACAGGTTTGAGGAAGCACTGATGTCACAGAAATTCATGGGACCTGAAGGCAAAAGAGTAGGATCTGTGTAGCCAGCAGTTTTGAAGCAGCTTGTTTCACAGCAGCCCATGTTACACGTGGTTCAATATTACATACTGTTTTAATGGAATCCACAACTGTTTCTTTTTAAACTTCCACCTCCTGACTCATTTGTTTCTTCTTTCATCAGGCAAAGGTACATTAGGCACCTATTGTGAGCCTGGAGCTGTTCTTGGTACTGAAGAAACATCAGAGAATGAGTTGGACCTGGACCTGCCTTCACAAATGTTTCTGAAGAAGTGGAGATGAGACATGAGAGTGTGATGACCTTATTCAGTCTTGGAGGTGGTGAGGAGGAGGTTCAGAGAAGACATCCTGGAAAAAGTAACATTTGAGACCAGGAGGATAAGAAGTAGTTAGCATTCAAGTTTTTGTTTGTTTGTTTGTTTGTTTGTTTCTTGAAAAGCAGCACAGAGTCTTTACCTTCCGTATATTTGAGGTCAACTCTCTGACCTCATTTGCTATTCCCACCCTAATCTCTCAGTCTGACTTAACCACATTGGTTCACATGGAGAATTTCCCTTCTCCCTAAATAATGTTCTCTTTCCCCCAGATGACACAGTTCTAGGCCCTTCACCATACTAACTGACTCACCATCAATCGATTCATTGGTCATTGTGAAAATGATTTGGCTGTCCCTCAAAAAGTTAAACACAGAACTGCCATAAAACCCAGCAATTTCATTTCTAGCTAAGAGAATCAAAAACATATGTTCAAATAAACATTTAGACATAAATGCCCACAGAAGCATTATTCATAATTGCCCCAAAGTGGAAGCAACCTGAATGAATGAACAAAATGTGGCATTTCAACACAATGGAATATTATTTAGCCATAAAAAGAATGAACCATTGACACATGCTAAATATGAATCAACCTCAAAAACATAATGCAAAAGGAAAGAAACCACTTGTGAAAGGCCACATATTATATGATACCATGTATAAGAAACGTCCAGAATAGGCAAATCCATTAGGGAGAGCAAGTAGATCAGTGGTTGCCAGAGGCTGAGGGGAGGAGGGAATGGGGAATAGACTGCTTAATGGGTATGATGTTTCCTTTTGAGGTGATGGGAGTGTTTTGGAATTGGATAGTGATGATGATTGCGAAACATTGTGAATACTCGTAAAACCACTGAATTGCACATTTTTAAATGGTTTTAAATGGTGAATTTTGTGCTATGTGACTTTTATCTGAATTTTTAAAAGGGAAAAAGAAAGAAGAGGTAGAGGATGTGGTGAGAACCAACCACTTGGGGCACCGCAAGGCCTGTGGAAGAAGGGCTTGTTTATTCATCTCAAAATCCATCTGCTGATTTTCAGGTGGTCTTGCCTGAGAAGGGGACTACAGAAAAAAATTTTTTTTGAAGAATGGAAGAAAGAAATTTAGGATTAAAAGAGACGGCAAAGTGGGAGTTGGGAAAAGTCTGTATGATCTCTTGGGCTTTGACGACCCCAATGTCCAAGGGAGGATGACCTAGGCGAGAACTTCTGGTCCGGTGACCTCATCTTCCACAACTGACCATCAGTACAGAATACAGAAAGAGGAAAGGGAAGAAAGAGCACAGAGACATAATTCAGGGTTGGGGAGAGAGAGAGAGAGAAACATTCTTTTCTTCCTTTTGTCTCCAAAGCCAGGTGACAGAGAATAGAAATGGGAAATGTAGATCAAAATGTAATTTTCCCTTACAAGCTGCAGCGAGGCCAGGGGCTCGGGAGGTAGCCTGCCCTGGGGAGCTGCTCACTCGGCAATAACTCATCGGTGGCTCTGCACAAAAGCAGCACTTATTAAAGGTCAAACGAAGACAGCAGGCGAAGGGTTGATGGAAGCAATAAAGGGGCACAAGAGGGAGGGGGCCACAGAAGCAGCTGGTTCTAATGGAGAAGTTGTCCTAAGCAGGGCAGAGGCCACTCATTCAAGCCAGCAGATGATGCCCTGACACCCACTGGGGACCCCTGGCCTGGAAAATGCTGCCTGTGTCTTCATGGCCCAGGTATTTCCCTGGTCCCATGCAGAGATCAATGATCAATCAATAAAACACTGGCTTGTATAAGAAACAATTATCAGCAGGGCAGAAAAATAGCACTGGGAGCCCTTTGCCCCTATCTACCTGCCAGTGGATGGGAAGGTCGCTAAATTCTTAGAGGTCAGGTAGATAAAGAATGATCTAAGTTCCCAGGTGCCCAGGTCAGGCTAATTCTGCATAATCATTATCAGTTATTTCTATTTTCTGTCAAACATTCTACACAGCTCATGATTTTACTGGATTCTCTCAACAACATATATACAAGTGCTGTTACTGTTCCCACTTTACAGTCAAGAACACTGAGGTTCAGGGAGGTTAAGTCACCTGCCCAATAGCACTTAATCTAGTGAAGGGCAGAGTGTGACCCCCAATCTGTCTGACCTCAAAGGCTGTGCTCTTAACCACGATACTTATCTGTTTCTCACAATAACCAAATGATTATTGAGGGCCCACTATGTTCAGGGCCATGAATGCTTTGGTAGGATTTGGATAATTCATTTCTTCTTTCAGGGCTTCAGCTTTCTCATCTATCCCATGAAGAGTTGTCCCTGATGTTCTTACCTAGGTTGGAGGTTCTGAGTATCAAGTGATAGTCACTGATACCCATTTGGATATCCAAGTCAGTATCCATTTGGAAAATGGAAACCTTGTGTATCTAAGAGGTTGTCCCTCCCAGAGTATTCCCACTGGGAATGCTGTCCTGCCTAGAAAGAAGCACAATCCTGACATAGACAGGCACCAGAGTCCCAAGCTGAAACTAAGATAGATTATTTGACTTGTCACTGATCCTGGAGTAGAAAACAAAAAAAGTGAAGGTCACAGCGTGGGAAAATAGGGATAAGAAATTGCAGCTGACCTGATGATAATTAAATGCAGCATTAAATGACAGGCATTGCCCAAACTATCAAGTCTCTGACCCTTCCCTGTGAATAGTAAACCAACGACCACTTGCTAGTCACAGTCTTGCCCCTAACATGCTAAGCTACCATGTATATAGCAGTTTTACATTTTTTAAACAGGAAGCATTATTTTTATTTAAAAAAATCCATAGATGGCCCCTTTAATAGCCTTCACTTAGGTTGCTAGAGAGGGCTGCTTGGAAAGTTTGAGAAGCATTTGCTTAGCAGAGAATAGAGCTGCTAGAAGGATGAAGGAAAGTAATTTAGGAATTAAAGAGATGGTAAAATGAAAGTCAGGAAAAGTGTGTGTGTGTGTTCATAACAGATCTCATAATAGAACATTAGAAAGCTCTAAACCTTTTATTTATTTTCAAGTATGAGTTTAATGCCATTTCATGTTTCCTCCTGACCTATTGGCATCTATGGGACTTGATCTTGCAAATGATAGCTTTGCCAGGGATAACAGATGCCTCTGGTGCCCAAGTCACAGCCTTTCAAGCTCAACCATGACTGTGACTTCAGTAGCCTGGGCATACTGACACCATTCAATTTCAAACAACTGCCCCAAATCCAGAATCTCTCTGCCTCAAAGCTTTCTCTAACACCACAAGAACCCACTCAGCCTCAAGCAGGTGAATTCTGAAACCATGCGATAGTTAACCTCAGGGCAGCCCTTAAATGGGTGACCAGAGCTAGTGGATAAGTATGTACACATCTCAGATGCACTAGTGGACTTGAGCCCCAGCTTGTAAATAATACGTTCTTTGCTGGCTTTTCATGATTTCACTGATTTCACTCTCCCTGTTTCTTCACTTCTGCTTCCTAGAACTAGCTCCCAGATAAACTGCTTGCCCCCAAGTATGTATATCAGGGTTCTTCTTTGGTGGAATCCAAAATAAGACCCCAAGCACGTATCTTCTAGGAATAAAACTTCCCTGGTAGGTGTTTCAGCCAGGGTTCAATCAAGGAAGCAGGTTCACTGGAAGGTGTATATATATTAAAGAACTTGTCCCAGGCATGTGACCTTACTTAGTTGTGATTGATTAAACAGTCTTCATAAGGCCATTGTCTTTGCATCTGATGTTGAAGTTTGAAATCTTCAGGACAAGCAGTCCCAAAGGGCAGATAGATGAGGAATGAGAGAGAGCAAGGACAAACTGGAATCTGTGAGCACAAACTAGCACCCACAAGGATACAGACTCGAGCCATGTTGGGTCTCACTGCCTTTGACCCTGGTGATGTGGGTGCCCTCGAGGATTAGTTGGTACCCTTCATCATAGGGCCAAATACACCCCTGGCCCAGAAGTCAAAGAAGCTGAAGCAGGATCCATGAGAAGGTGGACCCATACCAGTTAGGTGAACCCAAGACATGAGTGAGCTATGAAAGCACCTTACCTGATCTACACACTGAAAACCAAAGGATTCTGGGAAGTGTAATTCAGCCTGGCCAAGTTGACACTTTACAAAGAGGAAGGTACAAAACATCAGAAGTGGGCAAGACCTGACCTCAGGACCAGCTGTACTTGGAAATATCTCATGATTACTTGAAAAGCAGCTTCCTCCTTCTTAGCTGCTGAAGGCAGAGACACTGCCTAGAGTTGGTGGGGTTGTGTATGGCACAATTTCAAAGTGTTCCATTCACATGGATTATTAATGGAATGATGCCACCATAACCTTCCTTCCAAGGAGTAAACGTTTTTTAATTTCATGGCTGCAGTCACCATCTGCAGTGATTTTGGAGCCCAAAAAAATAAAGTCTGACACTGTTTCCACTGTTTCCCCATCTATTTCCCATGAAGTGATGGGACCAGATGCCATGATCTTCGTTTTGAACCTCCATGAAAAGCAACCATACCCACCCACAAGAGCATCAACTGGTAACAAGGGGGAGCATATCTCAGAACAGACTTCCAGTCCATATGAAGTATCCCACATTGATCTGGGTGGGGGCAGACTTCTGTTGGCCAACAATTAAAGTATTGTTATTAACAAGACTGAACTAACCAGAAGGGAGGGGTCAGGGCAAAGAGGGGCAGTCAGGTGGATCTGGGGAGTAATGGCACTATAAAGAGGCAAGACATGATGTCCTATGAAGTTGCCTGAGCTAGATAAGCACCTGAAACACCTGACTCTGATGGCAAATAGGGAGCAGAGCCCAGAAGAGCAGAGAGGTGGATGCGTGCTCACAGGGGATACGTTTTAGTTTGCTCCTGTACAGTTCTCTGGTTTCAGTTGGGCCTCCTGACTCTGGGAATCCTTATGATAACTTTAACCAGAGGAGACATCAGTTCAGTTCAGTTCAGTTCCGTCACTCAGTCGTGTCTGACTCTTTGCGACCCCATGAATCACAGCACGCCAGGCCTCCCTGTCTATCACAAACCCCCGGAGTTCACTCAAACTCATGTCCATCAAGTTGGTGATGCCATCCAGCCATCTCATCCTCTGTCGACCCCTTCTCCTCCTGCCCCCAATCCCTCTCAGTGTCAGGGTCTTTTCCAGTGAGTCAACTCTTCGCATGAGGTGGCCAAAGTATTGGAGTTTCAGCTTCAGCATCAGTCCTTCCAATGAACACCCAGGACTGATCTCCTTTAGAATGGACTCATTGGATCTCCTTGCAGTCCAAGGGACTCTCAAGAGTCTTCTCCAACACCACACTTCAAAAGCATCAATTCTTTGGTGCTCAGCTTTCTTCACAGTCCAACTCTCACATCCACACATGACCATTGGAAAAACCATAGCCTTGACTAGATGGACCTTTGTTGGCAAAGTAATGTCTCTGCTTTTGAATATGCTATCTAGGTTGGTCATAACTTTCCTTTCAAGGAGTAAACGTCTTTTAATTTCATGGCTTCAATCACCATCTGCAGTGATTTTGGAGCCCCCCAAAATAAAGTCTGACACTGTTTCCACTGTTTCCCCAACTATTTCCCATGAAGTAATGGGACCAGATGCCATGATATTCGTTTTCTGAATGTTGAGCTTTAAGCCAACTTTTTCACTCTCCTCTTTCACTTTCATCAAGAGTCTTTTTAGTTCCTCTTCACTTTCTGCCATAAGGGTGGTGTTATCTGCATATCTGAGGTTACTGATATTTCTCCCGGCAATCTTGAGTCCAGCTTGTGCTTCTTCCAGCCCAGCGTTTTTCATGATGTACTCTGCATATAAGTTAAATAAGCAGAGTGACAATATACAGCCTTGATGGACTCCTTTTCCTATTTGGAACCAGTCTGTTGTTCCATGTCCAGTTCTAACTGTTGCTTCCTGAACTGCACAGGTTTCTCAAGAGGCAGGTCAGGTGGTCTGGTATTCCCATGAGGAGACCTCAGTGGGGGCATTTTTAAAGGTTCTGAAAATGCTAGCATTTAGACAGAAAGTATCAGATTTGTAACTTGTACACACTTGTGGTTTATTACTACTCAATGTCTGCCCTTATGTCTCCTAACAACATAACAATTTCCTTTGCAGAGTAACTCTCCTTTGGCCTCAGTCATTGGGAAGCCCAATTCAAGACTGGGCAATCGAGGCCCACAGGCATGTGAAATAACTTGCCCAATGTCACACAGCACGGTGAAGCCTGGTTAAGAACCATGGCTTCAAGGCTAGGGCAGTGAACCTCTCTGCAAGCCCACCATAAGACAGTGGTGAGCTGACCCTACAGTACAGGGCTGGGTCAGCTGAGAAGTGAAGGTCAAACAGAAATTAGAATTTGTTTTCTCACCTTTGCTCTCCCTCTCTTGTTCAGCCAGAGAGTAAACACTTGACTAGCTTGAGCAGGAGAACTGAGCTCATTAAATCACTAATTCTCTTCCTCCAGGGCCATCCCCAACAGTCCAAAGTCAGCGAAACCTGTTATCTACTTAATCTGATTTTATGCCATGCAGCAATTTATTTTCGAAAAATTTTCCTTGTTGGATAATGGCAACTCTTGAGAAAGCTCTATTGATTTTTTGACTGCAGGTTTATCGGGGCTGAGTCAGCCCGGCCCTCTGCCAACCGGAGTCTCCATTCAGATCTTTATCTCGTCTCTTCATAGCTTGAAAGAGTAAGTTTAGCTAAGGCCGCAGGGATGGGTCCTAAGGGTCGCATTCACACTCATAATGAAACAAAATTAGAAACTGCTTTAGGTCCTAACCACCACTGTATTCACTGTGCTGAACTATACACAGTGGAAAGAGTATGAACACGGAGGTGAAGTTGGTATTTCATATATGCTTGTAAGTCTAAACTAACTGCAGCCATATAACTTGTAGGGGGTTGAAGCAGAAAGAAAATCTAAACTTGGACCTGATGCTGACACTGTGCACCCATGCTAATGTGCCCGTCATCTCCAGATCAGTTCTTCATCCCCAAATGAAGGACATTATCTACCTTTCTTAAAACATCATGGACTTATGAATAAAATTGATCGTCCTCAGTAGAAAAATACTTCAGAATAGATGATCAGTGTCTACAAAGTCCCCAGATTCATCCTTCAGACACTGAAGGGGAAGGATCTTAAAATCTCACTTCCTCCAAGAAACTTTCCATCATTTCCTCTTCATTTATTCATTCAGAAAACATTCATTGAGTAGATACTGGAGATGTGCCCTCTTTACACCTCCACTTACACTCTCTTCTTAGACATCCTGTCCACATCTCCTTACTAGACAACTTGTTTGCTCCGCCTCACATCCTCTTGGCCTAGCTCTTTTGACTCTAGCTATTGATGCAGCAAATCACCTGCTCGCAGGTGTATTCTGATGGCACCTTGCTTTAGCTGTACCTTGTACTTCTTGCCTTCTCCTCTAGGGCTTTGACCTATTTTGGTGCAATTATAAAACTGGAAATGAGAGGAAGATAACATCCCTTGGGGCAATCCTTTGACCCAAGGACACCAGGAACTGATGAATAAATTCTTTCCTCTCTCATTCTTGGGAGAGCATTTCTGAGGTGCATTCTACACATTTCAAACCCAGGATCTGTTGAGGATGAACCTCAGTCTCTGACATCAGCTCAATAACACAACTTTGCACTGGCTTTCCCTCCACCTCGATTTGACTCTTTCAAGTCCCCCTCTCTCATTCCTCAACATCTCTTCCCAACCAAACCATCTGCATGCAAACCCTTCTCACAAGCTCTGCTTTCAGGGAGAATTGGGGCTAAGACCTCTGTATTGCAAGAGACACTTCCAATCTTTAGAGCAGCAGGGCACATAATCCCATACCCCCATTCCTAGCACAGTTGATTGGCCCAAGAGTAAATGCCTGGCGGGAGTTAAATCCAATCACAGTTTCTCTTCCCTGAGAATTTAGAATCAAGATGCTAATCTCTGTGTGATGTGTGAAGTGGAAAACATTGTAAAGCCTGGGCTGGGGACACCATGTGCCCATGGAGCAAAGAAACCCAGTTTGCAAAGAGACTGAAAGAGACATCATGTAGTCTTAGAGAAATACAAGAGAAAGTTGCTGGATTCCTGGTCATTTTCTTCTTCTTCTTCTTCTTCTTTTTTTTTTTGGTTCAAGTTCCTTGCTAGCCCAGCTCACCTTTCCACCTTTGGGTTCTCTGAAACCCTCTTGTCCTTCCAATAAATTAATTTTTCTGCTTATACTAGCTTGAAGGGGATTTCATTATTCACAATAAAACAGTTTCTAAATCAGAACATCTTATGTGCCAGGTGCTGGGCTAAGCTCTGGATGTACACAAGATAGTCCCTGCTTTCAAAGAACTTAACACCAAACTGATCAATAAAAAATGAGATAATGTCTCATAACAGTTCCTATGCTGCCAGGGCTAATCCTTTTCATAATAATCCTGTACATTATACCAAATAACTAATTAATCCATTGATAATAATTGCAACAGTTTCCTGATCCGTACCATGTGTAGACACTGTGCTTTATGCTTGTCAGATCTTTTCGGTCTTTACTGAATGGTTTGTTTCCTTAGTGTTAGGAATACTGCAGTAAATAAGATCATTTCAACTTACAGTAAGTGCTGTGAAGGAAATCAGCCAGGTGATGTGATAGAAAGATAAGATCCAGCTTGGAGAGAGTAGATAAGAACTATTTTAGATAATGAGAGGAGACGATCAAAGAGAGCTTCCCTGAAGAATGAACATTTTCAATGAGATGTACAGAATGAGAAGAAAATAGATGTGGGGGGGGGGGGGGAAATACAAAGGAAGAACATTCTGGGCGAAGGAAAGGAAAGTGCAAAGGCCCTGAGGCAAGAATGGGAAAAATGAAATAAATAGATGACTGCTACTACTGCTGCTAAATCGCTTTAGTCGTGTCCGACTCTGTGCGACCCCGTGGACGGCCTCCTACCAGGCTCCTCTGTCCCTGGGATTCTTCAAGCAAGAACACTGGAGTGGGTTGCCATTTCCTTCTCCAAAATAGATGACTAGACTCCAGGTAAGACAACTCTTCCTGACCCTTGAATCACATCTGTCATTCTCAGCTCTCTAGCTGCACAATGAATTTTTAAAATACTCAATCTGGGGTGGAACTAAATCATGTTGTTTGTTGTTTAAGCTCCCCAGCAACTCTGATTCACATAAAGGGTAGAAAATGACTAGACTCTAGGCTATATGGACATTAGTGAAGTAGAATTTACATAAAAAGGAAGCAAGCATGATGGAGAAATGTGATGATTGGTTATCTCACAGATCTTGGATCAATTCCTTGGTTCCTATGGCAATTGTCTGTATCCAGGCAACAGTCCCCCAAATCTGGGTTTATGAAGACTAGGGGAAAGGATGTGAATACATCCTAACCAGGAAGTGCTTCCCTAGAAGAAACTCTGTCAGTGTTGCCAGGCTCTCCTCAAAGCTGGATTAGGCTTCACCTCCCTCTCCTTAGCCCCCATTCTTAGCTCCACAAAACACTTACCACATGACGTGACATATACCTATATTTGCTCATTCAGTAGAATGCTATGAAGGCAGGAACTATGTCTTTTTCCTCAAGACATCTTACACGTCTTTCAGGTCTCAAATTAGATGCCACTTCCTCCAGGAAGCCATCTTTGACTCTACCCCTAGGAAAGTTTAGGTGCTTCCATTGGGGGTCCCTTTATCATAGAACTTATTGCCCTATATTTTGCCTGTATTTACATGTATCTTCCTCAATAACCTGGGAACTCTTTGCATCTGAGACCATATTTATTGATTCATTCCACTAATATCTATTGATCATCTTCTGTGTGACACATATTGTTCCAGACTACTGGAGATGCAACAATGAAGAAAAATGGACCTGCTCTCACGAGGCTCATGTCACTGTGGTGGGAAGACAGGTAATTAACTCATCAAACACACAGTATGTCAGACAATGGTAAGTGTTCTCAGTGTGATGGGAAGACATGCAAAGCAATTGGATGGTTTTAAATAGAGGGGTGAAATGACCTCACTTTCCTTTCAAGAGCATCATTCTGAATTCTCTGTTAAGAAGAGAGTGTGAGAAAGCAAGGGCAGGTGCCAGAAGGGCATGCCACGGGGCTATTTTAATTAACCAGGCGAGGGATAAAGTGGTAACAACGGAGATGGTGAGAAGCAGACAGATTCTGGGTTTCTGCTTTCGATAGCTTAATTGAGGTAGAATAAATACAATAAAACACTTAAAATACAACCAATAAACTCTGATATGCATTATACTTGTGAAACCATCACCACAGTCAAGGTAATGAATATAAACACCAAACTCTCCTCGTGCCCCTTGGTTACACCTTCTGCCTCCTCCTATCCCCAACCATTGATGTGTTTTCTGTCACTATAAATTAGTATGAATTTTCTGGAATTTTACGTAAATAGCATCATATAGTACTCTTTTGCACCTGGCTACTTTCACTCAGTATAATAATTTTGAAATCCACTCATGTTTTTGCGTGTATCAACAGTTTGTTCTTCATTCTTGAATGTGGTGCCACTGTACAGAGGTACCACAGTTTGTTTATCCATTTACCTGTTAATGGACATTTGGGTTGTTTTCAAGACTGTGGGTATATTTTGAAGGTAGAGCTGAAAGAATTTGTTGGTGGAGAGGCTGTAAGATATTACAGAAAGGGCAGAGTCACAGAAGGCATCCAGATTCTTCACTTCAAGTGAGAAGATGGAGTTTCTGATTGCTGAGATGCGAAACACTGCAGGGTTAGAGTAGAAGACATCTAACACGCAATACACTGCCTAGCACATAGTAGGAGCTCAATAAATGTTTGCTGAAGAAAGGATGAAGACAGGGAGAGCAAGAGTATAAATTTAGTTTGGGGTGCTGGTAATTCAAATCCTAAGATTCAAGCCAAGCTATACCTTTTCTCTCCTTTTCCACGTCCCCAATCTCACTTCTGAAGCCCAGGCAGTCATAATCATAAAGAGACTCCTTGGGCACAAAGGAGTGGAAGGCAGATTCAATTAGAGCAGCGCCCCTTGTTCTCAAATGGCCTCGGGTCCAGGAAGCATTGTTTCCTCCCCAGCATGGGGCTGAATGCACAACTGTCCTCTTTGGTTTCTGAACAATAAGCTTCCAAATTACTCTCCCACCTGACAGATCTACGAGCCACAAAGAAGTCCCCTCCCTCCTCCCCATTTACCCTGAACTTCCCAAATGCTCCAGCTTGAAATGTGTCTAAATGTGCTGAACTCCAGTGTGAACTGTTATTAAAATCCACATATACCAGTGTGTTCCATGGCAAAAGGAAATAAAAGACAATCTGCAAAACAATAGATACAAATAGCCAATAAACATAAAGGAGGGAGGATGCAGACCTTCACTGTACTCGACAAAATGGAAATTCCTACGATCTTGAGAGAATATCTTATTCCTATCAAATTGGCATGAATAAAACAAATGCAAATAAGCTAGCATTGGCAAGACTGTGAGGACACAGACAGGAATGTACTTTGCTGGTGGAAGTGCAAATTGGTATAACCATTCCCCGGAGGAAGCTTAAAAATGGCCAGAGTCTTTAATCTAAGAATTCTATAGTTAGCAATTTGTTCTGAGCAAATGTCTGTAAAGATACTCATCACATCATTGTAAGAGGAAATGTCACCAACCACCTTAACACGTAAAGAAATTATGACACTGCCCATCAATGCAGAAGAGATAAATGCATTGTGTATATACATACAGTGAATTATGCATCTATGAATTATACAGTATAGTACTACATGCAACAACATGGATGGGACTTTCAAACATAGTAAGTGAAAGAAGGAAATAAGAGAATGCATGGAGTATGATTCCATCATCTAAAGTTCGAATGTAGACAAACTATATCGTTTAGGTATGCAAACACAAATGGTAAGACTGTAAGGAAAAACAATAGAAGGATTTCAATACAAGACAATATAGTAGTTAACTCTAGAAAGGAGAGAGGGGTAAATACAGGTTGCTCCTGGAGTTTGGTGAGGTTTTATTTCTTGCCCTGCATGGTAATTACGTGGGTACTCAAATTGCTATCATTCTTCATGCTGTATTTTCCCGCCCCTGGTCATTTCACTGTTAAGCAAGATCAGGGAATGAGATTCTTTCTTATTCTTATGACAGAACTACACACGGAACAACAGAACAAGGTTTGGCCACTTGTATCTAAAAATTCTAACAAGTTTGGCATGAATAATCTACTCTTGAGATTTTTTTCCCTTAGACCTTTAGAAGATCTAAATTGGTTCTACTTTCATAGGCTTGTTCTGGAAGGTAACAGGGCCACCTCATTTCTGAATTTCCTGAAATTTGGTATTACTAACAGAGAAAATACATGATATTTCTCACTAAAGTTTTGCTTTTTAAAATAAGTTAGTTAAAGAAAACTGTGGCTGAGTTAGGGGCAGCAGTGGAGGGAAGATACCCCAGATAATTAGGGGCCACAGACTGAGCCATGATACACAGAGCTTTGCTATATACTAAACACTTTCCTTGACATTGGGGCAGAAGAAGGAAAGCATCTGACCTTCAGAAACTTCTACAGCCAGGGGAGGTGGCAGAATAGCAGCGGAACCAGTTCATTTGGGGCAGGAGAGAAACGGTTGAGGCCACAGAAGAATAAAGGAAATGAGGGCATGTGTTTCTTTTCTGAGCCACTATTTCTATGCCAGCCCAATTCAGCAGGATTTAGAAGCCAACGGGTACCCAGAATGAAAGAACTGCTTCCTTCTTCCTGATTCAAGCATATATCAATGCATCTAACACGTTCTGCTAGAAGGTAACAAGATCACAAGAAAACTGGGCTCTCTCTCGTCAAAAGGATGTGGTACCTCAAGCACTCTTCATGTTACAGATATTCTGCCTTCAATTCAGAAGCTAAAGCGTCAATTTGTGGCGATCATTAATTAAGACAACAGCAGCAACAACAATGAGGAGGGTAACTGTGAAATTTATTGAGGAGACTCAAAAGTGTCAGATGCTTAATTTGCATTTTTTCATTTTCTTACATAACAGGTAGTATTTTAAGATATTATTAACATTCCCATTCTACCAATGAGGAAATGGAGGGAGAGAGAGAAGTAAACCCACTTATCAAGGTCACACAACTGGTTAGTGGCAAAGGTTGTGGAAAACCAGGTCCTCCTGACTCAAGCATCACGGTAAGAGGTACCACACATGTGAGCACTGATATGGTGCTGGCCTGCCCTTCACAATGGGAGGGAGCCTTAGCTATTTCAACTGCTCTGTTCACTCCAGAAGCATTGGTTTGAGAGTGAGTGGATCTGAAGCCTAAGGAGATAACACTGCCAGGCAGAACTGGAGTGATGTTGAATGGCTTTAGTGACTTATTCTTTGGTGACGATTGTGCAGCTCAGAGGGACAGTCAAGTATCTTGAGGCCCTAGAGACAGGTGACTGAATTCCTGGTATAACTGCGGTTTATTTAGCCATCTTCATCCTCTTGGGACTTGCCTGGTGGTCCAGGGGCTAAGACTCTGCACTCCCAACGTGGGGGTCAGGGTCGGGGCGTGTTCAATTCCTGGTCAGGGAACTATGTTTCACATGCCACAACTAAAGAGTTTGGCATGCCTCAATGAAATTCAAAGATCCCACATGCTGCAGCTAAGACCTGGCATAGCCAAATAAATAAATAAATGTTAAAAAAAAAAAAGACTTTACCCTTTCTACCATTATCCAGGTTATCCAGGGTCCTGTGCATTAGAATTTCTGGGTGGTAAGAGAGTGGGAGAGAAGTTCTCAGGATTCATCACGTCACGGGAGGAAGAATCAGGTTCAGTTCAGTTCAGTTCAGTCACTCAGTCTTGTCTGACTCTTTGTAACCCTATGAATCACAGCACTCCAGGCCTCCCTATCTATCACCAACTCCCAGAGTTCACTCAAAATCATGTCCATTGAGTCAGTGATGCCATCCAGCCATCTCATCCTCTGTCGACCCCTTCTCCTCCTGCCCCCAATCCCTCCCAGTGTCAGGGTCTTTTCCAATGAGTCAACTCTTCACATAAAGTGGCCAAAGTATTGGAGTTTCAGCTTCAGCATCAGCCCTTCCAATGAACACCCAGGACTGATCTCCTTTATGATGGACTGGTTGGATCTCCTTGCAGTCCAAGGGACTCTCAAGAGTCTTCTCCAACACCACAGTTCAAAAGCATCAATTCTTTGGCGCTCAGCTTTCTTCACAGTCCAACTCTCACATTCATACATGACTACTGGAAAAACCATAGCCTTGACTAGATGGACCTTAGTCGGCAAAGTAATGTCTCTGCTTTTGAATGTGCTATCTAGGTTGGTCATAACTTTCCTTCCAAGGAGTAAGCATCTTTTAATTTCATGGCTGCAATCACCATCTGCCATGATTTTGGAGCCCCCAAAAATAAAGTCTGACACTGTTTCCACTGTTTCCCCATCTATTTGCCACGAAGTGATGAGACCGGATGCCATGATCTCCGTTTTCTGAATGTTGAGCTTTAAGCCAACTTTTTCACTCTCTTCTTTCACTTTCATCAAGAGGCTTTTTAGTTCCTCTTCACTTTCTGCCATAAGGGTGGTGTCATCTGCATATCTGAGGTGATTGATTTTTCTCCTGCCAATCTTGATTCCAGCTTGTGCTTCTTCCAGTCCAGCGTTTTTCATGATGTATGCTGCATAGAAGTTAAATTAGCAGGGTGACAATATACAGCCTTGATGTACTCCTTTTCCTGTTTGGAACCAGTCTGTTGTTCCATGTCCAGTTCTAACTGTTGCTTCCTGACCTGCATACAGATTTCTCAAGAGGCAGGTCAGGTGGTCTGGTATTCTCATCTCTTTCAGAATTGTCCACAGTTTATTGTGATCCACACAGTCAAAGGCTTTGGCATAGTCAATAAAGCAGAAATAGATGCTTTTCTGGAACTCTGTTGCTTTTTCCATGATCCAGCAGATGTTGGCAATTTGATATCTGGTTCCTCTGCCTTTTCTAAAACCAGCTTGAACATCTGGAAGTTCATGGTTCACTTATTGCTGAAGCCTGGCTTGCAGAATTTTGAGCATTACTTTACTAGCATGTGAGATGAGGGCAACTGTGTGGTAGTTTGAGCATTCTTTGGCATTGCCTTTCTTTGGGACTGGAATGAAAACTGACCTTTTCCAGTCCTGTGGCCACTGCTGA
Organism: Budorcas taxicolor; assembly: GCF_023091745.1. Lineage (NCBI taxonomy): Eukaryota > Metazoa > Chordata > Mammalia > Artiodactyla > Bovidae > Budorcas > Budorcas taxicolor. The sequence continues at coordinate 56,503,131 of NC_068926.1, forward strand.
GTTTTCCAAATTTGCTGGCATATTGAGTGCAGCACTTTCACAGCATCATCTTTCAGGATTTGAAATAGCTCCACTGGAATGCCATCACCTCCACTAGCTCTGTTCATAGTGATGCTTTCTAAGGCTTACTTGACTTCACATTCCACGATGTCTGGCTGTAGGTGAGTGATCACACCATCGTAATTCTCTAGGTGATGAAGCTCTTTTTTGTATAGTTCTTCTGTATATTCTTGCCACCTCTTCTTAATATCTTCTGCTTCTGTTAGGTCCATACTATTTCTGTCCTTTATTGAGCCCATCTTTGCATGAAGTGTTCCCTTGGTATCTCTAATTTTCTTGAAGAGATCTCTAGTCTTTCCCATTCTGTTGTTTTCCTCTATTTCTTTGCACTGATTGCTGAGGAAGGCTTTCTTATCTCTCCTTGCTATTCTTTGGAATTCTGCATTCAGATGCTTATATCTTTCCTTTTCTCCTTTGCTTTTTGCTTCTCTTCTTTTCACAGCTATTTGTAAGGCCTCCTCAGACAGCCATTTTGCTTTTTTTGCATTTCTTTTCCATGGGGATGGTCTTGATCCAGAATCAGGAATCAGATCCAGGAATCAGATTGCCCCAATAATTAATCTTTGAATAATTCCCACCAATATCAGGAGGGATGAGGGAGACAGTAGATTCCATACCACTTCACCTCTGTGTCAAAGTGATGGGGCTTCTACTGTCTTTCATCAAATTACCTCCTCAGCATGCTTTGGAGTCAGGCTACAATACTGAAATTAAGGCTCAGTCTTATGCCTCTGAAAGTGGGGAGATCATTATCAGTGAATAAGCCTTGGTGAGGTCAAAAATCAAAAGACCAAGGAAAAAGATCAATAGAATAAGGAGATTTGGGATTATTGGGAAGAAAAAAAGGAAAAGTCATACAAAGTGTCTAAGACTGGTTCCAATAATAATCACAATTTGCTAAGCACTTACTAGATGCTAGACCCTGTGATTAATACTGCCCCTCTATCATCTCATTAAAATCTCACAGAAACTAAAGAAGTAGGTGTGAGGTCCATTTTACAGGTGAAAAAAAAAATGAGGCTCAGAGAGGTAAGATGATGCCCCCAGGGTGCACAATCACTAAACTGTGGATTTGGAATCTAAACCCTGATCTCTCTGTTTCAAATGGTCCATGCTCTTAGCATGGTAAGACACTGCTTCTCAACCTAGAACAATTAGCTCTGAAATGAACTCTTTAGCCCAAAGAGAAAATGTTAAGAAATTAAATTGATAAGGAGAGACGAGAAAACAGGAGAAATCATCAGAGTGCATTGTGTATAGTGAAACAGGAAACAAACTTGTTCCCCACTGCGTGTGCACATCACCAGATTGTAGCATAAAATGCATTTCGTACTACTGGCGATGGTCCAAAAAGTTTGGAGAAGTACTGCTTTAAGATTTTCAATGCCCTCATTCATTGTCTCAACAGTTTCAAAAAGGTGTGATGTGCTGTCCAAGGTGCTGGAAACACAAATACCAACCCAGGAGCCCTGCCCTAAGGAATCCTAAGTCCAACAGAGGAGCAGACTCTGTGCAAATAATGTCACAGGCAAAGAGCTCTGATGGAGGAAGCCCGAGAGTGGAAGGAAAAGCATGGGAAGGACAGGGAAAGCTTTGCAGAGAAAGGTCTCCAGGAGGTGAGTCCTGGAATTATCAAGGCACATAGGCAGTGAGGTTCCTGGGAGAGAAAACTGCTCTCTCATGAATATGAAAAAGAGGAGAGGATTTCCTGGTGGTCTAGTGGTTGGGACTCTGAGTTTTTTCTGCCAAGGGCAGGGGTTCAATCCCTGGCCAGGGAACTAGGATCCCACAAGCTTCCCAGGACAGCCAAAATAAGTAAAAATAAAAAATTTAAAGGCTAATATTGGGGTAGACTAGGAATCTGTCCTCATTCTTGTTTCATGATCATGATGTTGGCGATTTATTGGGCACTTACCATAAGCCAACATGCTTGACCCTACTTAGAATCACATACCCAGCAAACATACAAGGCAGGTCCAGGATTTTCTCCTCCAGTTTACAGATAAGGAAACTGGGCTTAGAGAGTGACCTGCTTGGGGTAGCACAGCAGAAAAAGACAGGGCCAGGATTAATACCTGAGCAGGTAACTTCAGTGTGCCTGTTCTTAGTCACTACTGTATCATTCTCTCTAGCCAAATCATTAAAGAGTTTGGAGAAATGGGAGAAAAAGTAAGGAGGAGCGAGGAGTGAGGTAGAGGTCAGGTGATCTTGAGATCAATCTCTGTATATACACAATCCTGACAAGTCTATGAGGTAGGTAGAATTATCTTTCCATTTTATAGATAATGACAGAGAGGCTCAGAGTGGTGATGTCCTTCTCAACAGTCACAACCGTGTAAGCTCCAGTTCTAAGTTCCCACTGCTCAGGCTCCCAATTCCTTGCTCCAGAAGCTGGAAAAGCCCTGTCCTCTCAGGCCTCTGCAGGGAAGACTTCACTGCTGGCCTATCTGAGGAGGTATCTTGTCTTGCCCTGGAAATGTGGAAGCCACGCACCAGTGGCCCCAAGCCCTAGAAGAGGCAAGGCCACTAATTAGATGAATCTGTTCTGGTGTCTGCCCAGACTCCAGCAGACAGATGGAGATGAGTCGGGAATCCTAAATCGCTCTGTATTAGGGCCTTGGAGTCTAGTGCCCAAGTGAGATGACATTTCTGAAAAAATGGCAGTAGGGCCCAGCTCTGAGCAGAGAGAACAGGGAAGGGCTGCAGGAGGGAAGGAGAGCTGGAAATGGGTATGAGTGATGAGTTGATGCTTTGCCTCCTGAAAGCAAAAAAAAAAAAAAGAGAGAGATGAGCACTCACTGACATGGACATGATTTTAAGTCCCAGGGAGGGCTGGCATGTTTAGCTCCACAAAGAGCCAGGAGTTTAAGCCTTATTTTGAAGGATTTGAAGGCTTATTTCTCCTCTTAACAACTGCGAGTATTCTCCTCTATAAAATGGATGTAAAGATTGCCACATCTAACACTGATAGGGTATACACTATGTGCTACTTTCCACTATTAACTAGTTTAATCCTGAAAACAGTCCCATGAGATAGACATTTCCACCATTATCCCCATCTTACAGATGAGGAAACTGAGACTTAGTGGCACTTAGGTCATAAGTACAAGAGACAAGGCTTGAACCTCAATATATGCCCTTAGTTACTATACTGCCACAAGGAAAAGGAAATCAGTGTAGTAACTGCTGCCAACTGAACACACATCAAACTCACCTACTCTTATTTGATTTTATTGGTATTGGTCTCACCAGTCCCATTTTATTTATGAATGGGGCAACTATAGGTTCTGGGGATCTGCAGGGATGAGTGCAGGGTCCCACAGAGGCCAGGGTTCCGCCCTAGGCTGGACTGACTTCCTAGGCCACATGCACAGCCGCCACACTCATGGTTCCCTGGTCTGGATAACCCTAAAGAATGACCTGGGAGAGGGCTAAACATTTAGACTCTTTATGTTTGAAATCCTCCCAAGGTGATGCTAATTATCAGTCACTTGCCAAAAGTGACATGTTAGAATTACATGAAATAATGAGGGAATGCATTAGTAAATTTCAAAGTTCTATAAAAATGCAACAAAGCATGCTTTTAACAGTAATAGATTTCATTGCTATTAATAATAACAAGCCATTGTAAATGTTGGTGGAAGCACTGGTGAATGTGTGCTAAGTTCTAATGAGCATAACAGCTGAGAAACAGAAGATAGTGACTGACCTCAAGGAGCTAGCAGTCCAGTAACTGAGACAAAGGATGTTTTGGTATTTTTCCAAGAGTGAGTTGCTAAGGAACATGTCAAGAATGAGGTAATTCACACTACTGTCAGAATATGAAGCCAGTGGACTTTCAATTACCCACGTACAGAGAAGAAGGATGTGAATGTATGTTTGAGTTCCTTGAATCCACTTTATCAGAGGGTGAGAATGAAAGGTTGGACATACTGTAGCTGACATGGAGGAGTGACTATTTTAGACTATGAACTTAGCAAGCGGGTGCGGAGGTGGGGGAATGTGTCAGAAATGGGACAAAACTAGCAAAAGAACATGAATGGACTTACTAGTTTGTCTGACTGTGTGTTGGGACTGCCCAGTTGTCATCAAGATAGAAAAGAAAAGTAAACATTCCAAGTGGTTTAGCATTATTAATTCAAATCGAACTGTGTCAGTTTGGCTAGCGTTCTGCTTATGTGCTGATGGAAAACATGACTTGTATTCTCAGGAATGTGCCATCCTCTCTATCCTCACACAGTACAATTTATAATAATGTTTGATCGGGTCTATTTTTGTCCACTGTGATTCACTAAAAACCAAAATAAAACACCAGATTCTGGGAGTTCTGTCCATTGGCAATCCTGGCAAAACATTTCCAAATTCCCACTGGTTTGAACATGATCCAACCAGATATTTTGAACTTGATGATCCAAAGGAGGGTCCAGAAAACCTGCAATTTGTCAAGATTCCCCACTTGACTTTTATATGTATCCTGGTTTGGGAGACATGAGGAATATCAGTGAATGAATACATTCATTCAACAATAATTTACTGAGCACCTACTATGCACCAGGTTCAAACTAAGCCCAAGGGCCACATGGATGAACAAAACCAGAGAGGGTCCCCATCTGCATGAAGTCAAGTCAAATGGTATATATGGAAGGAAGTTGCTCAGTCATGCCCAATTCTTTGTGAGCCCATGGAATTCTCCAGGCCAGAACACCGGAGTGGGTAGCCTTTCCCTTCTCCAGGGGATCTTCCAAACCTGGGGATTGAACCCAGGTTCAATCTTCCACATTGGGGGTGGATTCTTTACCAGCTGAGCCACAAGGGAAGTCTAAGAATACTGGAGTGGGTACCTATCGCTTCTCCAGGGGATCTTCCTGACCCAGGAATCAAACTGGGGTCTCCCGCATTGCAGGCAGATTCTTTACCAACTGAGCTATGAGGGAAGCTTAGATGGAAGGAACATAAACAGTTCAAAAACACATAGCATATGTTCTATAAAGGAGATTAACAGAGGGCTTTTGTTGTCAGCCTAATTCAGATTGGGGGTAGGTGAACATTTTAAGCAAGACCTAAAAGATCAGGTGTAAACAAGGGAGAAAGTGAGTCAGGAGTGAGAATTCAGGTGCAAGGGAAAGAAAGGGAATAGCAAATATGAAGACCTGGAGGCTGGAGGCAGAAAGGTCCCAGTGTGACTGTAGCATTTAGATCAGGAGAGCCTAGAGGAGCTATCCCACACTGAAGGTCAGGAAGGGCGGCGGTGAGGAGATACCCTTCATCCAAGGTAAGAAGCAGAGGCTGTGCTTTGCTGGAGCAGCCGTGAAGAGATACCCCACGCCCAAGGTAAGAGAAACCCAAGTAAGATGGTAGGTGTTGCAAGAGGGCATCAGAGGGCAGACACACTGAAACCATACTCACTGAAAACTAGTCAATCTAATCACACTAGGACCACAGCCTTGTATAACTCAATGAAACTAAGCCATGCCCGTGGGGCAACCCAAGATGGGCGGGTCATGGTGGAGAGGTCTGACAGAATGTGGTCCACTGGAGAAGGGAATGGCAAGCCACTTCAGTATTCTTGCCTTGAGAACCCCATGAACAGTAGAAAAAGGCAAAATGATAGGATACCAAAAGAGGAACTCCCCAGGTCATTAGGTGCCCAATATGCTACTGGAGATCAGTGGAGAAATAACTCCAGAAAGAATGAAGGGATGGAGCCAAAGCAAAAACAATACCCAGCTGTGGATGTGACTGGTGATAGAAGCAAGGTCCGATGTTGTAAACAGCAATATTGCATAGGAACCTGGAATGTGAGGTCCATGAATCAAGGCAAATTGGAAGTGGTCAAACAAGAGATGGCAAGAGTGAACGTCAACGTTCTAGGAATCAGGGAACTAAAATGGACTGGAATGCTTGAATTTAACTCAGATGACCATTACATCTACTACTGCGGGCAGGAATCCCTCAGAAGAAATGGAGTAGCCATCATGGTCAACAAAAGAGTCCAAAATACAGTACTTGGATGCAATCTCAAAAACGACAGAATGATCTCTGTTCGTCTCCAAGGCAAACCATTCAATATCACGGCAATCCAAGTCTATGCCCCAACCAGTAACACTGAAGAAGCTGAAGTTGAATGGTTCTATGAAGACCTACAAGACCTTTTAGAACTAACACCTAAAAAAGATGTCCTTTTTATTATAGGGGACTGGAATGCAAAACTAGGAAGTCAAGAAACACCCGGAGTAACAGGCAAATTTGGCCTTGGAATGCGGAATGAAGCAGGGCAAAGACTAATAGAGTTTTGCCAAGAAAATGCACTGGCCATAGCAAACACCCTCTTCCAACAACACAAGGGAAGACTCTACACATGGACATCACCAGATGGTCAACACCGAAATCAGATTGACTATATTCTTTGCAGCCAAATGTGGAGAAGTTCTATACAGTCAACAAAAACAAGACCAGGAGCTGACTGTGGCTCAGATCATGAACTCCTTATTACCAAATTCAGACTCAAATTGAAGAAAGTAGGGAAAACTGCTAGACCATTCAGGTATGACCTAAATAAATCCCTTATGATTATACAGTGGAAGTGAGAAATAGATTTAAGGGCCTAGATCTGATAGATAGACTGCCTGATGAACTATGGAATGAAGTTCATGACATTGTACAGGAGACAGGGATCAAGACCATCCCCATGGAAAAGAAATGCAAAAAAGCAAAATGGCTGTCTGGGGAGGCCTTACAAATAGCTGTGAAAAGAAGAGAAGCAAAAAGCAAAGGAGAAAAGGAAAGATATAAGCATCTGAATGCAGAGTTCCAAAGAATAGCAAGGAGAGATAAGAAAGCCTTCTTCAGCGATCAATGCAAAGAAATAGAGGAAAACAACAGAATGGGAAAGACTAGAGATCTCTTTAAGAAAATTAGAGATACCAAGGGAACACTTCATGCAAAGATGGGCTCAATAAAGGACAGAAATGGTATGGACCTAACAGAAGCAGAAGATATTAAGAAGAGGTGGCAAGAATACACGGAAGAACTGTACAAAAAAGATCTTCATGACCCAGATAATCATGATGGTGTGATCACTAATCTAGAGCCAGACATCCTGAAATGTGAAGCCAAGTGGGCCTGAGTAAGCATCACTACGAACAAAGCTAGTGGAGGTGATGGAATTCCAGTGGAGCTATTTCAAATCCTGAAAGATGATGCTGTGAAAGTGCTGCACTCAATATGCCAGCAAATTTGGAAAACTCAGCAGTGGCCACAGGACTGAAAAAGGTCAGTTTTCATTCCAATCCCAAAGAAAGGCAATGCCAAAGAATGCTCAAACTACCGCACAATTGCACTCATCTCACATGCTAGTAAAGTAATGCTCAAAATTCTGCAAGCCAGGCTTCAGCAATAAGTGAACCATGAACTTCCTGATGTTCAAGCTGGTTTTAGAAGAGGTAGAGGAACCAGAGGCAAATTGCCAACATCTGCTGGATCCTGGAAAAAGCAAGAGAGTTCCAGAAAAGCATCTATTTCTGCTTTATTGACTATGCCAAAGTCTTTGACTGTGTGGATCACAATAAACTGTGGAAAATTCTGAGAGAGATGGGAATACCAGACCACCTGACCTGCCTCTTGAGAAATCTGTATGCAGAAAACAGAGTACATCAAGGCTGTATACTGTCACCCTGCTTATTTAACTTCTATGCAGAGTACATCATGAGAAACGCTGGACTGGAAGAAATAAAAGCTGGAATCAAGATTGCTGGGAGAAATATCAATCACCTCAGATATGCAGATGACACCACCCTTATGGCAGAAAGTGAAGAGGAACTAAAAAGCCTCTTGATGAAAGTGAAAGAGGAGAGTGAAAAAGTTGGCTTAAAGCTCAACATTCAGAAAACGAAGATCATGGCATCTGGTCCCATCACTTCATGGGAAATAGATGGGGAGACAGTGGAAACTGTCAGACTTTATTTTTGGGGGCTCCAAAATCACTGCAGATGGTGACTGTAGCCATGAAATTAAAAGACGTTTACTCCTTGGAAGTAAAGTTATGACCAACCTAGATAGCATATTCAAAAGCAGAGACATTACTTTGCTGACTAAGGTCCGTCTAGTCAAGGCTATGGTTTTTCCTGTGGTCATGTATGGATGTGAGAGTTGGACTGTGAAGAAGGCTGAGCGCCGAAGAATTGATGCTTTTGAACTGTGGTGTTGGAGAAGACTCTTGAGAGTCCCTTGGACTGCAAGGAGATCCAACCAGTCCATTCTGAAGGAGATCAGCCCTGGGATTTCTTTGGAAGGAATGATGCTAAAGCTGAAACTCTAGTACTTTGGCCACCTCATGTGAACAGTTGACTCATTGGAAAAGACTTTGATGGTGGGAGGGATTGGGGGCAGGAGGAGAAGGGGCCACAGAGGATGAGATGGCTGGATGGCATCACTGACTCGATGGACTGAATCTGAGTGAACTCCGGGAGTTGGTGATGGACAGGGAGGCCTAGCATGCTGTGATTCATGGGGTCGCAAAGAGTCAGACATGACTGAGCGACTGAACTGAACTGAAAGAGCGACACAAAATATCAGGTAGTGAGAGTGGAGACAAGGGCCAGTTAGCATGTTTTAGGAGTCTCGATTTGATCCTAAGAGTTAGTGGGAAGCTGGTGGAGTGTTTTAAGCAGAAAATGATATGATGTGAATTTACAATATTTCAAAAACATCACAGGGCATTCTCCTATCCTTCAACTATTTTACTCACATAATGCCTGTGGATAAGATCCCAGTCTGCAGTATTGAAGGGTCTATTCCATTCTAGAATCATGAGGGGAAAGCCAACAAGGAATCAGACTCTCCAACTTCATCCTCTGTTCCTCTCCCAGAAGGTGGACAAAACTCCCTTTTAAAACTGAGTGTGGGGGTCACAGAGCAGGAAGAGAAAGCCCATCAGTATGTGCCCTGTTTCCCTCCTGCCACCTTTTCAATTCCACACCTCCCAGAAATCAATCTCTCTGCTGTGTTCTCCAGAGAGAAAACTTATCAAGAGCATACTGTGCAATAAACTCTAAAGAAACGTCTCTGGAGTCCTGTGGGGGAATGGTGATGCAGGGCTGCAGAAAGTCAGAGTGCCCTAGGACTCTGGGTGACAAGCGTTTAGGATGCTGCAGCAGACTCCTGTTTTGCCTGCCCCATCCCAAGGCCTCCTTCTTGTGGGGCTGACTCCATACCTGGCCTGAAGACTGGGGATGGCCCAGGACTGGTCAATCAGGCGTCTACACTATGCTGGTCTTATTTATTGACCAAATGATAGAGTTATAGCCCAATCAGAACCAAAGAGACTCTATTCTTTGACTTTTGGGGAAATGATGGTAAGGGAGAATAACTCCGCCTCTTTATTTATGGGTTTGCTGAAAGGATAGGATTTTAAAGATGCATTCTTTCAAATCTTTTAAACTTTTAAAGATGCATTCTCCGTCCCTCCTTAAACTCTCACTACACAAGCTCAGCAAGATTTGAAAATAAATGAGATGAAGGTGAATGATGCTAAGAAATGTCTACGCTGACTCCTTTTAGAATCAGAAACAGGAGAGCTGGAACTCCCACGAATGGGAAAAGAAAAACGACACAGTGAGGCAACTGTAGCCGGTATATTTCAAGCTAAACTCCTGGAAAGACTTTTTTCAACAAGAGGATTCTATTTAAAGAAGGTACCATTCCTACCAATAGCCTCTCCATGACCCTTCTCTTAAATGGAGCAGGCAACTCTTTCTCAATTCAAGTGTCTGTTCTGGATCCAAGATAATATCTCTAAAAAATGGTCAGGGGAGAGGGAAAGAAGGAAGGAAGGTGGGAAACGAGGGAGGGAAGAAAGAGAGAAAGGGAGAAAGAAAAACAGGCAGAAAGAAAGAAAGGTGACGTGGGGGAGAGTACTTCCTAAATCAATAGTTTTCAACCTTGACTACAAGCTATGGAGCTTTTGAAAAAAACTGATGCCTAGGTTCTACCTCCAGAAATCTCATTTAATTCATCTTGGGTAGGGGGAAATACTGGTATTCTTTGAGAACCACCGAGTAGTACTGGTGTCTTCTTTGTGTAGTCCTTGGACCTGAAGCATCAGCGTCATCTGGGAGCTTGCAAGAAGTGCATGCTCTCAGGCCAACCCTGGATCTGCTGAATCAGAATCTACATTTTCACATGATCCCTAGATGATTCTTATGCACATTCAAATTCAATATACAGGGACACCCCTGAAACCAGCTTCAATTCTAGGGAGAAAGCTGGCTTAGTTCTACACGCTGTAGCCCTCACAGCATCTACAGGGGAGCCGTCTGTCTTGGGGAGAAGTAGAGAGGGGAGGACTATTGGGGTGGCCCACATCAAGGAGAAGTTACTTCAGTCGGTGCCCTCCCCCTTCAGCCTTTCTATCACCCCTGCTTTTCCAAGACAAATTGCTGTGCAGTGTAACGGTCACTTAAATCATCCAAAACAGAGCAGCCCAGCAAGAACTCTGGAGCAGCATCATACAATTACACCAAGGAAATCATTTTTACGTTTCATTAGTGCTTTTTAATAGAGACGATCTGCTCCCAGGTGTGACCACCGAGGGGATAGGTCGGGCTATTCTTGTCCCCTTTCTCCAGCCAGCTTTAATGTGCACGTGAATCACCTGGGAGATTCTGACCCATGGTAGCTAGGGTGGGGGTAAGAGTGGGAATCTGCCTTTTTAACCAGGTAGTGCTAATGCCGCTGGTCATTTGAGTATCAAGAAGGCCTTAGATGCCACAGATAAACCCAGAAGGCCCACTTGGAAACATTCCTGTGCTGATAGTTTCCTCTGCCAAGATCTCATTTAATCCTAACAATACTGCAAAGTGAGGTTATTTAAAAATTATTCCCATTTTCCATCTGAGGCAACCAAGGTTCAGAGCCCATTCGAACCTCAGTCAACTGGATTCCTAAGTCTGGCTGTGAATCGGAATCACCTGGGAACTTTTTCAAAATACATTTCCTAGAAGATTTCAATTCTGAGGTGGGTTCAAGCATATGTATTTTTAAAAGGGCCTCGAGCAATTACAATGCAGCTAGTTCATGGACTGACTCAGGGGATTACAGATTAAGATGTCACTACCTGTCTAGAGCAGATCAGAGCAATTCGTGTGTATCCCACTTCCTTTAGAGAGTAACTGCTTCTTATTTTCTTTATGTCCTTGACACCTAGACCAACTCCTGCCAAAAAGCAAGGGCTTTATAAGAGTTATTGCCTCTCTAAATGGATTGAGAAATTGATGGTAGATGGATAGATGCAAGAATGCAGGGAGGGAGGAGGCAGACAGAGAAGATGGGGAGGGAAGAAGGAGGAGGGAGAGGTGAACCAAGCTGGGAGTTCCTAGAGCTTGGCATTTACCTACAAACTTGCATTGAGTCCTCAGAAGCATTTTTTAATGTCACAGATATAAATAAGGGGTACTATCTTAGCAAGTGAGCTATCCAAGATGAGACGTCTGTATTTACAGGATGTATGAAGCCTTTACCGACTAATGGACAATGGAGGCAGGGACAGAGGTGGAGGAGGGGAGCATGTCTCTGCCATAAGATGTGGAAGGATAGGGTCAGCCTCTGTGCCAGCTGGCATGACAAGCTCCCTCACTCTGAGGCACTAACCTACAGATGTGGCTGACTTGCAGAGAATAGGTTTCCCATCCTCTGGGCTCATTTTGGCCCCTGTCTCCTTTCCTCTCCCACTCTCCTTCCCCACCACACCTCCTTCTTATCTCAATTTCCTTCCTCCCTTTCTGTCTTGTTCCCTGAGGTCTTAGAAACTTCTTTTCAAGGCTCCAGGCTCCCCACTTCCACTTTTATCTACACAAGAATTTGGAACCATTTTCTCATCAAGATCCATCCTGCCACCATCAAGAGCATAGATCCAGTCTTCGGAACAGTCATGAAGCAGGAGATGGTAATCTTCATTTCCCATTTCCCCTGACTCTATTGGAACTCAAGCTACCCTTCCCCTGACCCTCCTTCAATAGCCATTTCTCCATCATCCCATGGATTTCAAGAGTATCTTTCCACTGATGATTTTGTAAATTACATCTTCCACCTCAACTCATCCCCTGACCTTTGCACATCCCTCTGTGTGATTAGGATCTCCACTAGGGACTCTAATAGGGATCTTTAACTTAATACATCTCAAACCAAACCTCTGACTCCCCTCCACTCTCCTCCATGTTCCTCCCCACCTCGCTTTGCCCAGTTGCTCAGTCATCCATGACCACTCTCCCTTCACTCCAAGAGCAAAGTCTTCAGCAAGTTCCTATAACTGCACCTTCAAGATGCATACCAAATCTGACCTGTCTTACAACCTCTCTATGGGCCTCCCTGGTGGCTCAGTTGGTAAAGAATCTACCTGCAGCATGGGAGACCCAGGTTCCATCCCTGGGTTGGGAAGATCCCCTGGAGAAGGAAATGGCAGCCCACTCCAGTGCTCTTGCCTTGGAAACCCCATAAACAGAGAAGCCTGGCAGGCTACAGTCCATGGGGTCACAAAAGTCTCACAGGACTTAGCAACTAAAGCACGACCACAACCTCTCTGCTGCCACCGTGGTCCAGGCCACCACCACCTGTCTCCCGGATCATTAGAACACCCTGCAAACTGGCCTCTAGCTTCTCTTCTTGCCTTCCACTACAGCCATTCTCCACACAGAGGCCAAATTGAGCCTTTCAAAATAGGCATCAACTGACATCACTCATCTGCTGAAAACACTCTTGAAACTTGCCATCCACCATCCAGACACCCCACTGCAGCTTTTGAGGGTCTACACAACCTGGTTCCCTAGACTTCAATTGCATTTGCTGACACTCTCCCTGCTCCCTGGCTCTGGAGTCTTTCTGTCCCCAACTCCAAGATCCTTTGGACTTCCTGCTGGTCTAGTCTTCACTCAGATACTCACATGGTTCATTTGCTGTCTTTGCTTAAATGTCACCTCCTCAGAGGGTATTTAATATGGTTCCTTTCTGCTGCCTCTGCCCTGTCCTCATTCCACCTTCACCATCTCATTACATTTATAGACACACACACACCTACTCACACATGTATTTGCAGATTATCTGTCTCCACCCATCAATATGAGCTTCATGAGACCTTTTCCATATTGATATCAGCTGTATCCATCATGCTATGGACAGAGCCTGGAACATAGTGGTATTTCAACCTTGTTGTTGAATAAATGGGAGAACCATCTATCCCTACCTTGCTCAGCATGTTAATCTGGATTATAAGAACCATGCCTTGTCCCTTATCATGTCCTTCATTTTCCTGGCATCTTGCTTTTCAGCAAATAAGCTTGATAAATGCTTGTTACCTCAGAGCTTTTTAAATAAATAATGAAGCATCCACATCACAGAATTCTACATATCCTCACTCCATTTTTCTTAAAAAGCCATAAACCTTATAGAAAAGAAAACAAAGGGCATATACTCCAAACTGAGAATGAGATCATGTATGCATTGTGGGATTATGGTTAAAATTTAGTTTCTTCTATGGCTTTTCTCCATTTTCTAATTTTTCTACAATGAAAATGTACAATCAAAACATGATTTTTAAAAAATTTCAGTGTACTCCTGTTTAGAGGTAAAACAACTATTTAAGACTCTGAGAGTCATTGTACTGAGACCTGGATTCTCACCTCTGCTCCTTACCTTGTTAAGTCACAACTTCTTGGGACTTAGTTTACTCCTCTGAAAAATGGGGGCATCATCTGTTATCCTTGATACAGAAGTATGATGAGAGTCAAATGGCAATGTCTCCACAGAAATATTTGGATAGTACATTTTGAGGGGTTATCACTAGTGAGTTCTTCTGAGTATTGGTGGCTCCTGCGGAGCTTGCACCCACTTAGCAAAGATGTATGCATATCCATGCTTCATCCAAAGGTGTGAAATGGAAGGGCAGTGAAAATGGTAGGCACTGGAGGGAGGCCAGTAGAGTTCACTGGGTAGCCCTTTTATCTTCCCTGTTAAGTCGCTCAGTCCTGTCTGACTCTTCTCAATCCCATGGACTACTATAGCCCATCAGGTTCCTCTGTCCATGGGATTTCCCAGGCAAGAATACAGGAGTAGGTTGCCATTTCCTCCTCCAGGGGATCTTCTCAACCCAGATATTGAACCTGGGTCTCCCACATTGCAGGCAGACCCTCTACTGTCTGAGTCACCAGGAAAGCCTGGTTTTTGTCCTCTGTAGGTTACTATTAGCTAAGTGACCACCACCCACTGTTTATGGACAAGACCTGAGTTTCAGGGTATTCTTCTGAAAGGACCACTCCAGGGAGGAGGGGATACAGTGGAAGCTCAAAGCAGGAGACAGAATCAAGTAAAACCTTTTCCTTTCTTTTTCCCTTCAGGTCAGATCCAGATTTCCAACTACATCCATAAGCTGCCCAAACACACCAACATATACACACACACACACCTTCATATGACTAAACAGCCTTCATTTAAGTTGTGATGATTTTCCCTTTAAAAATAGAAGTGGGTCTGAGAGTCTGTAATATTTTGTGAAGACTGAGCTGAGTGCTGCAAACCAAGGATGACAGCAGACAGAGGCGGCTGGTTCATTACCCTTCTGTCTCCCACCACAGTCTCAGAGAGACAGGCTCATTGGGCAGCCATCAAATGAGAACTCCATTAGGATTCTTCTCCCTACAGGGGCCTCAGTTTCCCCATATGTAAAATTAGAAGGATAAACCAGAACAGGGAAACAGATAGCTTTATATCTCACATACATCAACTTGAGCTATCTCATTCTTTGAAATCCAAGAGAAACTAGCCCAAACCCTTTCCCATATGCAGCAACAGACCCAGCGTCCTTCCCAAGTGATCTGGGATATTTGGGGGTGGGGTGGAGGGTGTATTTCTCCATCTCTGAGTTCTCCATTTTGCTGAGTTTGGTTCAGTTTATGGATCATCAGTTCAGCATCCCATGTGTTCTCTCATCTTCCCTTATTCCAGCTTCTGGCAATGGATACTCCACCTATTCCTTCATTACCCCTAAAGGCCACCAACACAACCAACACAAGGTTCCAGATGTAAGAGAGACTTGTACTGTCGCTTTGGGTCAACAAACTACTTAAAATAGGAAATGAGATATCCTGCCCTTTGAAATCCTTGGCCCTCTGCCATCATGAAGTTCCTATGTTATCTACCCTTCTCTCTGAGGTTCAGTTACCCAGTGTGTGTGGCCTCTCTTCCCCTATAAGCTCCTGTCATCCTCTCTCTTCTCTACTCTTCCATGACCTTGAATTCTTATTAATTATCCAGAGCAATTTAGTCCTCTCTGTTTTTGCTGTGTTCTTACAGCTTCTGTTCCTCTGGGCCCATCTTCAATAACTTTAAGAGCCTATAAAAATACATTCCAAGACAAAGACAGTTTTCTAAGAGGAGTTCCAATGCCAACTGTGCATAGCTGTTTTGATGCCTACTCACAAATCTGCCATCAATCCCTAGTTCTATGCCTGAAGCAGACATCACTAATCTATTCACTGCTATTTGTCACTGATGAGGTCTCTTCCCAACAGAGAACTATAAGCAGACACCACCAGTCAATAACAGCTATCACCCTAAGTGTAACATTTTTGCAAATTCTGAGCCCCAGATGACATCCAGGTTTCCTTCCAGATCTGACTTTCTAGGGTCTGGTGAGAACAGAATATTTGTTGAGTAAAATTAACTGAGGACATCAATAGTCATTTGCACGGAAATATTCCAGGCAATCTGAACAGGATATACTCCAACGTCAGACTTCCCCCTTCCTTCAGCACCAGTAGTCTGCCACGAATCTGAAAGTAGCCCATATTTGCTCATTCCTTTGGATTAAATGAAGAAGGCAATGGCAACCCACTCCAGTACTCTTGCATGGAAAATCTCGTGGACAGAGGAGCCTGGTAGGCTGCAGTCCATGGGGTCGCGAAGAGTCAGACACAACTGAGCGACTTCACTTTCACTTTGGATTAAAATATAAAAGATCCTGGTTAAATAAGAATAGCACAGTCTCATTCACTGCTCTGAGTGTTTTACCCTCATAATTTTCCTTGACTTGATTTCCTTCTAGTCAACCTTCTGAGCTCAGCTGAAATGTCACTTTCTTCAAAAAGACATCACTGAATACCTCCCCCTTCTCCAAAAATAGATCAGGTCTTCCTCCCCTCACTATGGGTCCTTAGGGCGCCATGCACTCCCTCTTAGAACCCTTGTATTTAATTCTATAAGTACTACTTGTCCACCTTCCTTTTAGACTTCAGCCCGAGCACCAAGATGTGCCTGCACATAGTAGATGCTCAGTAAATATTTGCTAAATAATAAACTGATTACTGGTTCATCAATATCTACTTTCTGGGGTGACTGTGTGACTTAGAGATGCATACTGTATATAACATGTTTAGGAAAGTGCCTGGCACATAGTAAGTGTTCCATAAGGGATAATAATAAGAATATGACTGATATAGAGCCCTGTGCCTTCTCATATATAGCATCTCATTTCATCATCACAAAACCATACATGAAGGCACTGTGACTGTTCCCAGTTGATAAGGGAGGACACTGAAGCTTAGACAAGTGAAAGATGCAGATGCTACCAAGCAGTCCTGCTGAGATGGGCACAGGCAGCTTAGCTTCAGAGCCTCTACCTGCTGGTTGTCCAAGAGGGATCAGGGGAGGGGCCTTAGGATGAGAACTTGAAGGTGAGTGAGGTTTCCATGAAAATGTAGCAGGTCAGCTAAGCCTTAAGCTTTAGAGTCAGAAAAGCATGAGCTCAAATCCCTCCCCAGCCACTTCCTAGCTGGGTGACTTGGGCAAGTAACTTGACCTCTCTGAACCTCAGTGTTCTCCTCTATAAAATGAGGACAATCATACCTCTGTCTGTAATTGTATTATCTAAAGGAAACAAGATTCCATAAGGGAAGCATCCGGTACACTGTCTGATATATAATACAGGAGCCAAAATTATTATTTCTTCCACCTTCTCTTCCTTTTTCTTCTTTTCTCTCCCTCCTCCCTTCTTTCTCTTCCCACTGCTTCATCTCTCCCTCTCTTTCTCCCCCCTCTTTCTATACACACACACACACACACACACGTATATACTTTTTGATTCTTAGAACATCATTTTTAAGTGGGTAAAGGAGCTTAGTAGAGCTTCTTTGCCCACCACCCAGTGGTATATGTGTTTTGGAGAGAACTGGGGCTGTTTCTCCTAATGCTTTGAAACAAAGAGAACTCAATGGATACAATTAATTGTGCAAACTTCCAGAGATTCGAGGGTAGAGGGGTAAACAGATGCTGCTCTGAGCACTGTGCTCATTAACTCAGAGAAAGGATTCATCTCCTATGCATGATTAACTTCCCATCGTCAGTGATTTGCACAGCAGATGATCAAATGAGAATTCATTATTCCACAGACAGAGAGTTTGTGCACTAGGCATTCAGCCTCCTTGGGACAGCTCTGCCCCCCAGATTCCTGGGGTGTCTGTGGCTTGTGCCTTGACCCAGGAAGATGCTGCTTGTCTTTGGCCCAGTTCTCTCAAGGCTCTAAAAACAACAGCGATCCAAAGCAGCCTGCTGCTGCTACTGCTAAGTCACTTCAGTTGTGTCCGACTCTGTGCGACCCCATAGACGGCAGCCCACCAGGTTCTGCTGTCCCTGGGATTCTCCAGGCAAGAATACTGGAGTGGGTTGCCATTTCCTTCTCCAGGGGATCTTCCCAACACAGGAGCTGAACCCAGTTCTCCTGCATTGCAGCCAGATTCCCTAATGACTGAGTTACCCTACCATGTTATTACAAATCAAGAACATAGTACCGTCTTCTTCCTACACTGGATGGACAATGTCTTCCTTGAAGGCTACATGAGTACCTTTGGTGTTGAGTTAGTAGGCAAAAATCCAAGGGGCTCTACATTACCCTTGTCTTCCAGAAAAGGGTAATTCTACTGAAAGGACCTTCTTTAACTATCAGTGGCACAGAGGCCAAGGAATCTGGAACTAAAAGTATTCTGGAGAAACAGTGGAGTCTCTGCTTTTCATGATGTTCAATCAAATAGCCTTGGATCAGTCACCATGAGCCATGCTTTATTAGGGAGATGGTGCTAAACTAGACACATTCCCCACCTATGAGAAGTGGTGGTGGGGGAAGACATGGAAAATTAGAAGACGTAGCTTCCAAAGTTCCCTTTCTAGACCAAGGGCTTATCTGTGATGAATTCTTTACTAGGACTCAGAAACAGGAGAAAAATAAGACCCATCCTTGTGTGAATTTTTCATAGAACTAGATTTATTTCACTGTTAAAATGATTCCTTATTTTGAAACAAAGTCCTTCCTCCCCTTTTCTCTTTTTGTGTTTAAATTTCTTTTATGAAATAATGGCAGTAATAAGCCTTGAGTGTTTCAAGCTCTTTTTGGCAAAGTCAAAAGTTGCCAAATCTATGTCAGACATCCCTCCCCATCCCTTTTCAAATGTTAGTAGTTCATGAAATCTCTAAATCAGGCACTCACAGCTATATATGAAAGCAATACCGATAAAGTTCTACGGCAACTCAGCAAGGAGGGTGAGAAATCCTCTCATTTGGGTGAAATCAAGAAAGACTTCAAAAGAGTTGATATTTGGGCTGAGACTTTAAAGATAGATGGGCTTTGTAAACCTAGAGCTTGAGGAAGATTTGAAAGGGCATTCCAAGTGGAGGACACAGCCAGATCAAAGGTACAGCGGGGGGAACAGAATCCCACAATGAGTCATACTGCAGAGATGGAATAGCAAAGACCTAGTTTAACCAGCGGAGAAGGCGATGGCACCCCACTCCAGTACTCTTGCCTGGAAAATCCCATGGACGGAGGAGTCTGGTAGGCTCCAGTCCATGCAGTCGCTACCAGTCAGACAGGCTGAGCGACTTCACTTTCCCTTTTCACTTGCATGCATTGGAGAAGGAAATGGCAACCCACTCCAGTGTTCTTGCCTGGAGAATCCCAGGGACGGGGGAGCCTGGTGGGCTGCCGTCTATAGGGTCACACAGAGTCGGACATGACTGAAGTGACTTAGCAGCAGCAGCATCCCTAGTAGTTATAATTACTTTCAAATCTCTGTAGATCTATTTATTCAAAAGCATTACTCAGTTCATAGATGCATTTGGTCAACAAATGGTTTCTCAAGCCAATTATGTTAAAATATTAGTTGTTAATGTGGCAATCCATTTTTTTTTCTGTTTAATGTCTGAAAGGGTGGGGACTTTAGATGCAAGAGTGAGAAGCATTCATAGCTGAAGGTACTTTCTTTAATCACCTCCCAAAAGTCAGAAGCTTGAGATCCCTGAAAATGTTTGGGGGAGATGCTCTTCATTTAGCTACACTTGCTGAGTACCAACTGTATACAGGACACCATACTTGCCATCACACGGATACAAAGAGAGACAAGACATAATTTCTGCCCTAAAGGTACTGTCATCTGGTCAGTTTACTCTCAACACTCACAAGATGGGAAGGGCAAGCATTCCCTCCTTAAATAGAATAGTAAGACAGACTCTTGGAGGAAGTTGGGATTCTGAAAGTTGGCAAGCTCTCTATTAGGAATCAGCTGGAAATATTCTGAGTTACACCAGGGTGGGTCTTCCCTGCATCTTTTTGTCAAGAGATTCATTCTCATGCTACATAAAAATAGGCTTGACACACTTACTTTGTTTAGTTTCCATTCTGCATCCTTCATCCAGGCCATTGAAATGAACTTCACTGGTGCATCCGATTCTGACACACTTCACTAGCTCAATGCACCCATCCCCCAGATGGGTAGGTACTGGCTATGATGCTCACATCTGCCTTGGGGGAGTACTGCTCTCAAACAGGAGTCACTCCATCCAGAAAGCCACTTTGGGCACATCCCCCCTTAAAGACATCCTGTATCCAATGACTAACTGACCTGGAATTAGAAAAGGCTCAACCCCTTGTCTCAAGGCGGATCAGTCCTGCAGCACAGTTCATGCTCCAGAGTTCCCTGCGGGGCTGCTTTGTGGGCTAGTCTCCAGCTGAGACCACATCCTTGTTTACTTCCTTATTCTGCACTTTCCTGCCTCCCCAACTCTCCCTGCTTCTGAGAGCTCAATCTATTACATGCAATGAGAACCCCAGGGAACCCAACCTAAGATATCAAGTTTGTACTTTACCCTCTAATGCAATACTGTTGTTAATAATAACTAACAGTTCTGAGCTCCTACTATACTCCAGACAGCCTAGGAAGAGCTTCATGTACCTTATCTTTGAGGACCACAAAGTTTCAGTGTCATGACACCCATTTCACAGATGGGAAAACTAAAGCTCTAAGAGGTTGTCATGTGTGGCATCCCTAACATGTTTCCCTTGGCCTCTCAGAAGGAACCTGGAGGGTGGGGGGTGCACTTCTCATTCTGCAAAACAGTTGTTTGCTCTCCTACACATTCTTTGGAGCTCCTCGACCTTCCTTCTACTACCTTTGCACCTCTTGTACCCGTCCCCCTCTGAAAATACTGGTCAATTATCTGGGTTTCATTACTCAAGATCTCCTAGGGTAGAAAATTCAATTGATTTCCATCTATTTTAGTTTTCTCTCAGAATGGCTTTTTTAAATTGGCAATAAGCACTTTGGTTCTCCCAAGAATTGTTCGCTCGACAAAATGTTCATAGCATTTTTAATAGTTATGTGCATCGAGGGGAGAGAGGATGTCCCACCACCATCTCTTCCAGATGCTGAAAATAATCGACAAGATCTGGGTCAACTCTAGAAACACAGAGGCTTCTCTCTCCCAAAAAATCAGGCCTCCATGCCAGCAGAGTCAAAGGGGAAATAATGTGAAATTCTAAACCCTTTCCTGAAAGAAAGAGCATAAAAGAGTGAGGATGACTTATATCGGCCACCTCTAAAAAAAAGGGGGTGTATGGTGGGCAGAGCTAGAGGCAGAGGGAAACAAATAAGAAACTACCTACATGCTTTTCATAGGCTGTTCCCTTCTACCTCGAATGTCTTCTCTTTTTCCCAAGTACTGAACTCCTAGTCAAGCTTCAAAGCCCAGTTTAAAGGTCATCAACTCTAACACTTATATGAGCTACCCCAGCCCCCAGTAGTCACTGATTTCTGTGGACACACAGAGTATAATCCACTCTCAGAACACAGAATGGCAGGAAGAGCTCATTTCTGGGTGAGATGACCCAGGATCAAATTCTCACTCCATCACTGTACAACTTTTTGCAAGTCATTCGACTTCTCTAAGCCTCAGTCTCCTCATCAGTAAAATGCTAGTGCACAAACAGCACTGTGCCTGGAACATGGTAAATGCTTAGTAAAATGGCAGCAAATTTCTTCATTACTATCATCATGATAACTCCCTCCTCTGAATTCCCATAAGCACCATTTTCCTATTGTCCATTCCATTAATTTGCTATTTACTCTAGATGGCCTTGTTTTGTTAATTAACATCTCATGTGCATATCTCCTCTCCTTAACTACACTGCAAAGTCCCTAGGGACAGGATTGCATCTTATACTTTTTATATCCTGCACAGCTGTGAGGACTGCCAAACACGTAGTACATGCTCAAATATTTGCTGAATAAATTCTTAAAGCATTGGCTATGAGTATAGGTGCTTATTTTATGTGGCAACAGAATAACATTTTGTGTTTACATTCTTGTTTCCAAGGCTAATTGATGTGGGTCTTATAATCACAAAAACCCCCTCTAAACTCTCCCCTAATAATGGCAGAAGCCATCAATTAAACAAACCATTAGATGTATCAACAATCTATTAATCCACTCTAAGTGCAGGGACACTGGCTGATTTTTCAGCTGTCTGGCTGCACGGAGGGATTGGATTTAACTGGGATATTCAGTTTGGTTTCCAGCTCTCCAACAGCACTGCTTACTCTATGAAATAAGGATTAGATGATAATGTAGCTAATATAAATATAGAGATAAAGATATGCAGATAGAATAGTTCCTGGCATATTGTAAATCTTTAATACATGGCAGCTCTAAAAACTGGGGGAGAAAGTAGAAGAGGGTAAGAGAAAGGAGGTTCAACCCTGGCTCTGCTAGCTTGCCAGCTGTATGACCTTGGGCAAGTCATTTGATCTCGCTGACATCCAAGTATCCTCGTAAGTAAAACAGAGATAAAAATATCTGCACTGCAGGACTATTACAAAGATTGTTAGATCATATGTACAATACGATAGCTGTCTATATTGGCATAGGTGACACAGTAGAGAAAAGGGGACAGAGCACCTGCCCCCATCAAGTTCAAAATCTAGGGGAAGACACACATAATCAATTATGACAAGAGAACAGTAAGTGCTGTGACAGAAGATTGTACAGAGAGCTGACAGGACACACAAGAAGGGACGAGACGAGCCAGGGTCTCTGTGGTGGTGTCACTGAAGGCTTTCCCCCCAAAGAAGCATGTGCCACCCATTATGTTCTCATCACCCAACTTCATACCCACCCTCCATCATCTATGCGGAGAAGCTGAGCTGTAACTAAATAAATCCCCAGAAGCTGCATCCTTGTAAGATATAAGCCAGAGGAGACCACAGGCTGGAGGAGGTTGTATTTGTTTTCTAGGAGTGCCATAGCAAAGCGCCACAAACTAGGCGGCTTAGAAAACTGAAATTTATTATCTCACAGTCCTGGAGGCTAGAAGTCCAAGATCAAGGTGTCAGCAGGATGGGTTCCTTCTGAGGGCTGAGAGAATCTGTTCCTGCCTCTCTCTCCCCTAGCGTCTGGCGGTTTGCTAGCAACTATTAGTATCCCTTGGCTGGAAGCATCACTCCAATCTCTGCCTTCATGTTCTCCTGGACTGTGTGTGCGTCCAAATTTTTAATAAGAATACCAGTTGTTTTGGACCATTATGCTCTATACCAGTATGGGGTCTTCTCCAGTGGCTCAGTGGAAAAGAATCTGCCTGCAATGAAGGAAACGCAGGTTCAGTCCCTGGGTTAGGCAGATTCCTTGGAGGAGCACAATCTACTCTAGTATTCTTGCCTGGAAAATCCCATGGACAAAGAAACCTGGTGGGCTACAGTCCACAGGGTTGCAAAAGAGTCGGACATGACTGGGCGACTGAGTACGCACACAATCCACCCTGGTATCATCTTAAGTAATTACATCTGCAGTAACCCTATTACCAAATGAGTTCCCATTCTGAGGTATTAGGGGCTAAGACTTCACCATATGAATTTGAATGTGTGTGTGTGTGTTGGGGGAAAGTACAATTCAACCCTTAACAAGGGCAGAAGGGACTGTTTCTTCCAGCCTGCATCCTGTTCCCATCAGTGTCAGTGGTTCTCCCCTGATCCTGGGCAGTGCCAGTTGGTTCCAGAAACAGCAGTCAGCTCCTGTGCCCAGGTATTTACTCTCAGTCTCAGAAACTGCTTCACTGCACCCCATCAGTCACCAGTATCAGCTAGCCAGAGTCACCCCTTCCAATGTAGTCTCAGCGCCATGGGGACCCTTCTCTGAGCATCTAGATTCTGAAACCTGGCCTCTTCCCTTTAAGTATTAGCTTCTTTCTGCCTGTCAGAGGCAGCCTCAGACATGGCCCCCTATGACCCATGCCCCCTGATATTTGTGCCCTTGTGCCCTCCCTCCCCTGGCGTGCAGGATGGACTTGCTGACTTGCCTCTACTAATAAACAGCAAAGATGATGGGATGTCAAAATTGCAGAGATTAAATAACAAGGCTGTGGCCTCTGTCAAAGATATTTTGTCTTGCTCCCTCAGTCTGATGAAGTCAGCTGCCATGTTGTGAGCTGCCTTATGGAGGCCCACATTGTGAGGAACTGAGAGAGGCCTCCAGTGAACAGATGGTGATAAACTGAGGGCATCAGTCCAACAGTCCACGGAGAACTGAATCCTTCCAATAGCTACCCAAGCAAGCTTAAAAGCAGATCCCCCCTCAGACAAGCCTTCAGATGAGACTCCAGCCTTGCTGCCACCTTTACGTTGTTATGGGAAACACGGATGGAGAAGATCCAGCTAAGCCATGCCCAGGTTCGTGACCCACAGAAAATATGAGACAAGAAATGGTTGTAGGTTTTTTTTTTTCTGCACTTGGTCTTTGTTGCTACGTGCAGGCTTTCTCTAGTCTCAATGAGTAGGGACTACTCTCTAGTTGTGGTGCATGGGTTTCTCATTGCAGCGGCTTCTCTTGTTGCAGAGCATGGGCTCTAGAGTGAGCAGGCTTCAGTAACTGCAGTACATGGGCTTAGTTTCCCTGTGGCATCTGGAATCTTCCCAGAAAAGGGATCAAACCCACGTCCCCTGCACTGGCAGGCAGATTCTCAACCACTGGATCACCAGGTTGCTTTAAACTGCTGAATTATGGAGTAATTTGTCACACAGCAGTGAATGACTAATCTGCTGCAGTTACTATCTCTGTGACCTCAATGTTCTCTTTTCATTTTCCCATCTTCCAGTAAGTGCTTAACTAACTCCCTATTAAATTATCTCAGTCAAATTGATTCCTATGACTTCTATTTTCTGATTTGGACATCAACTGACACAAGATGACATCTAAATTGTGACCTTGAAGACAAGCAGGGACTAGCTACATAAGAGGATGAGAAAAGTGTTTCAGGAAAAGGAGACAACATATGCAAATACCTGGGCACCATTCATTCTTTAAAACATAATTTACTAAACACCTACTACATGTTGGGCCTGGTTCTGGGAATGCGATTATAAATGAGAAAACAAGGTCCTACCCATATGAACATTATACTGGCATGTTCAGAATAAGGTAGCAAAGAGAAAAGAGCCAAGACCAGTATGTCAGAGACAGCCCTGAGGACACGTGCATCTTGCCTTGGCCTTCTTAATCTAGGCACAAGATGAGGAACAATCTCTCAGCTTCAGCATCTCATCTGTGAAGTAAGGATGGCAATGTCTCTCTCCCAGGACCACAGCATGGACCAGATGAGATTTGAAAGTGAAAGTGTTAGTCTCTCAATCATGTCTAACTCTTTGCAATCCCATGGGCTGCAGCCTGACAGGCTTCTCTGTCCACGGGACTTCCCAGGCGAAAATACAGCAGTAGGTTGACATTCGCTTCTCCAGAGGATCGTCCTGACCCAGGTATTGAACCTGGTTTGGGAGGTACTTAAAGCAGCTTTGTGTAGTAGACAGAGATTTACTTCTGTAGGACATAACAGTTCTGCTTTACTAACTGGCACTCTCAACTCAGAATGATCCAAGTTCTTCATCTGCCCACGTGGCCAGCGGCACTCTGTTGGCCCGGAGCTGGCTGCAGACAATGCCTGGGTTAACAGGATTAAACAAACAGCCTGTTGTTTCCAGCTCCAGCCAGCGGGTTGCTGGTCATTGATAAAAACAGGCTGTAATACAAAGAGCAACCTCCCTGTGGCCATCCATCCCATAAATCATCAGCTACCAAGGGCTATTGAGTTACCTTTAGAAGATGGATGACACCAAGATGGAAGGCTTGCTTGATAAGGTTTCCCTTTGAATAATTCCATGTAGAAATCTGCGTTTGAGAAATGGGATCTTTCTACCAGCTCAGCCCCATCCATGCTGTCTCTGCCAGGTGCTTTCAAGATAAACATGTTTCCTTAAGGACTGCCAGAGCATCCAGTGTGACAAAGGAAGAAAACTTACTGTCAGGCCCCAGGAAAGTATCTACTCTTGCCCAAGACACAAAAGATGGTTTATTTTATTATTGTTATTCCAGGCAAGAACACTGGAGTAGGTTGCCATTGCCTTCTCCAATGCATGAAAGTGAAAAGTGGAAGTGAAGTTGCTCAGTCGTGTCTGACTCTTTGCGACCCCATGGACTGCAGCCTACCAGGCTCCTCCATCCATGGGATTTTCCAGGCAAGAGTACTGGAGTGGGGTGCCACTGCCTTCTCCATGTTAATAGCTATGATTTATTAATCATATTCTATGTGCCAGGCAATGTGCAAAGCATCTGACCTCATTAAATCCTTAAACAACCATGTGAGGAAAGTTGTGTTACTCTTTCCATTTGGTTGCTGAGAAAATTAAAACTCAGAGAGGTAATATGATTTTCTCGAGGTCACACAGCTAGTAGCTTGGACTGGGACTCAAACCAATGCTCTTAAAAGGAATCAGCAAACTTGTCCTGTAAAATGTCAGATAGTAAATATTTTGGGCTTTGTGGGCCATCCTGTCTCTGTTGCAACTACTTATGTCTGTCCTTGTAGTACTAAAACAGCCATGGATGATACATAAGCAAATGGGCATGGCTTTGTTCCAATAAAACTTTATTTACACAAACTGGCAAAGGGCCTGATTTGACTAATGGACCATGACCAACTACGGCAACCTCTACTCTTAGCAGTTACATGGCACTAACTCTACATGTGAACTTTGTAGTTTCCTCCACTTCTTTATTTCCACATAGAAAATGCACTGACTCCTCATGGAGTTACTTGTAGTTACTTCATTTATTCAATTCATTTATAATTCCTTTACTGCCTTCTTTAAGGTCCTACCTCTAAGGAAAATACAGAGATCTTGCGAGAGGGGAGAAGTAAAAGGTGTCATAGATTTCAATCATTCATTGTGTAAATAAGGAAAAGACCTGTTAAGCTGCAATAACAATAAATCCCCAAATCTTAAACTTAGGAAGGGACTTCTTAAACTCGGCACTATTGATCTGGGGGCTGGATAATTATTTGTCATCTTGTGCATTGTCGGGGAAGGGATAGAGGGGGGAAGTTAGGGAAGTTTTTCCCATGGAAGTGTCAAAAACCCTGAGGGGTGTGTAGGAATCAATAGATAAGGAGAAGGAGAAAAGAGCTGTAGGCAGAGAAATGGGAAGGAACCTGCTGTGTCAGGGGAGCTAAAAGATCAGTGAGATGAACATACAGAAGGTAAAGGGTGTGTGGTGTATGAAGCATACTATGAGGACGACAGGGGCAGGATAACCAGGGTTTTGTAGACCAGTCTAGAGCGTTTGATTTTGCTCTTACAGGCAATGAGAAGTCACCTAGTTTTAAGCAGGGAGTCAATAATATACTTTGCATTTTGAACAGATCATTCAAGCCACAGTGTGGAGAATGGCATAGTGTGAAGAATGTAAGGAGATGGATCAGCTGAGTGTTACCACCTTTCAGATGAGAGATGATGGAAGCTCAGACCAGAGTGGTGATGAGAAAGACAGAGAAGAGTGCATATATTTGTGAGATTATTAGGAAATGAGATGTCAAGAGGGCAGAGGTTTTCAGGCTGTCTTCTCCATTTGTGTCCTGTAAGCCAGATGGATGGTTATGAGGTTCACTAAGATCAGAAACACTGGAGAAGGACCAGGTTTGGGGGCAGGGGATCAGGGAGACATTATAGTCTATAGTAGACTGTGAGTTTAACAAGTCTTAACAAGGTGGCCAGGTGAAAATATCAAGACAGGCAGTTGTCTGCAACTCAGAGGAAAGATGAGGGTGAAGATACTAATACAAGAATAATCAGAACCTAGATGCTCAACCCTTGCATTGCAGCCTGTGGCTTGGACCCCAGTCCCTGGCTTCATCATTTGTGGCTAGTTATCCTTGATTAAATTGCAGTATCTGCAACAACTACAAAGATAGAGCTGTTTATCTGCTTCCCTAAGAATTTACTTTCATTCATTCGTTCAACAGTCCTGGATGATACTAGGTACCAGACTTTGTTCTTAGGGGCTGATGCTACAGCAGGAAATGAGGACAAACAAGGTTACAGTCTTTACAGGAATTTAGTATTTTACGGCTTCTTCTTTTTGTGTGAATTGCACACAACAAGGAACTCCTGCTCTCCCATGTCTGGTCTGGAGTAAATGACCCCACATTGCAGGAAATGCTTGCCTGTAAAATGACCTCAAATTTTTAATAGGAAGATAGAATTATAGCATTTCAAGTTTTTATTGTTAAAATCCATTTTGTTCAATGATGTCAAATAGATTTCTTCTCACATGCCAACTTTAACTGATTGATAGTGACTGCCTGGAGAGAGATAGGCTGAGAATGATTCAGCCAGAAAAAAAAAAAAGTGATCAATTAGTGATATCTGTCAGGGTTTGTTATGGGATAGTGGGATGCAATGTGTTCACTGTTCTGACCTCAACTCTACCTTTTCATGTATTGCTGAATTCTGCTTAATAATATCTTGTTAGGGCTTCCCGAGTGGCTCAATGGTAAAGAATCTGCCTGCAATGCAGGAGATGCAGGAGACTTGGATTTGATCCCTGGGTTGTGAAGACCCCTGGAGAAGAAAACGGTAACTCACTCTAGTATTCTTGCCTGGAAAATTTCATGGACAGAGGAAAGGGCCTAGCAGGCTACAGTTTTCATAGGGTGGCAGAGTCGGACACCACTGAGCACACACTTGCATAATATCTTAAGAGATTTTGTGTCTATGTTAAAGATATTGGTCTATTATTTTATTTTTTATATCAGCTTTTCTTATGAGAGTTATGCTGGCCTAATGATATGAGTTGGAAACAATTATTTTCTGAAAAGGTCTGTGTAATCTTGGCATAATTTTATCCTTAAATATTTGATAAAATAGGCCTATAGTTGTGGTGGAGAGAAGTCAAGCAGAGGTTTTAAATT
Organism: Budorcas taxicolor; assembly: GCF_023091745.1. Taxonomy (NCBI): domain Eukaryota; kingdom Metazoa; phylum Chordata; class Mammalia; order Artiodactyla; family Bovidae; genus Budorcas; species Budorcas taxicolor. The sequence goes on from NC_068926.1 coordinate 56,531,790, forward strand.
ATGAATTCAATTCCTTAAACAGACACAGGGCTTTTTAGATTTTCTATTTCTTCTTCTGTTAATTTCGGTATGTTGTATTCTTTGAGGAATGTGTACATTTCATTTACGTTGTCAACTTTAACCCATTAATTTAAAAGGTGTGAAACTAAACTTTAGATATGACAACTGACAGGCCCCAGGACACTCAGAGTCAATTACAAACGATCAAGTATAAAAATGCAGGTCTTCAGAGGCTGAGTCAATTGCTCTCAATCTGCCATATCCAGATGTATTCTACTTGCAAAAGCCACAGGAAAATTGTCTAAGGCTCTTCTCCGGAATGATATATACATGCATTTTAAATGTCCACATGCTGCAATATTTAGCATGATCTGGTGATAGAGAAAGGTGCCTAGGGTAAAAATCACCATTAGCACCAAACTGGAGCATCAGATTTTAACCATCTTAACCTGCCAAAGCCTGAAGCTTTTGGAGGAAAAAAAAAACTTATGGTTCACAAGAAAGAGAAACCCACTCTGTTTAGGTTGCTCTGGGATGCATCCCAGGTTGTTTTGCCCTTGGTGCCCTCAGCTGAGTACAAGAAGCCAGCCTGTCTATGCATATTACTCCACCCAGAATCTAGGCCTGGACATAGGAAGAAAAGTCCCTAGGGACCTTCTCTGCCTGACCTGACCTACTTAGATGTGACATGCCTAATGAGAATGGAAATGGAGTTGATGGGGATGGACAAAAAGGCAGGCTCGAAGTGGCCCAAGGGAGATGAGCTCAGAGGACTTGGCTCAAATTGCTCCTAGGGGAAGGTCTCTCCAGAGGAGAAGCATCTGTTAAATCTGGACACATCAGCACCCTGCTTAAAATTTTTCAGTGACACCCTTGTGCACTCATGAAATCATCCAAACTCCTTCAGGTGGCCTCCAGGGCACTGCATGACCTGATGGCTCCATACTTCTTTTCTATCCTCCCCACAACCACTGTCTTCTTTAAGTGACACTGACCTACTTTTGCTTCTCCAATGGCTCAAGCAGTAAGGAATCCACTCCAATGCAAGAAACACAAGAGACATGGGTTCAATCCCTGGGTCAGGAAGATCCCCTGGAGGAGGAAATGGCAACCCACCCCAGTATTCTTGCCTGGGAAATCCCATGGACAGAGGAGCCTGGCAGACTACAGTTCGTGGGGTCACAAAGAGCCAGACATGACTGAGCACAGGTGCACACACACACATTCTGACCTACTTTTAGTTCTAAGATGGCAACATACTCTCCCTTCCCTCAGGGCCTGGTGTGAACTGTTCTGTTTGCCTAAACAACGTTCTCCCTCTGTTTCCACTTGGTTTGTCCTCCTTGATCTTCAGGTTACAGCTTAAAAATCACTGACTCCAGTAGCACTTCCCAACACAACAATCTGGGCCCCTCCTGTGCGCTTCCACAGCCCACTGCACTCTCTCGACTCTGGAACAATTTGCCTATCCATGTGCCAGTTTCCCTCCCTATTCTGTGAGCTACACGGCCTCCCCACCTGAGTCCCACAGTCCTATGAGGAACTGCCTACTTGGCGTCTTCATTTGGATGCTTACAAATATGTTGGACCTAACTTGTTTGATATCAAACTTCCAATCCCCCCTCCCAAACTGTTCCTCCCACAGTCCTCCCCATCTCAGGAAATGGCAACTCCATCCATTTAACTGCTAAATCCAAAAACCTTGGAGTCATCCTCAACTCCTCTCATACCATCACATCCCATATCTTATTCATCAGCAATACACTTTTCCAAATACGTCCAGAGTCTGGCTGTACCCCAATGGGCAAGTGAGAGCAAAAAAAACCTATAAATGTTGCATAATAAGCAAGTTAACACTGGGGGAAAGTGGAAACCCCCCAATCCAGCTGGGGAGCCTCTGAGAGTGTGGTGAACACACCTCAGAATCACCCCACAGAGGATGGGGATGGGACATTAATCCATCAAATGCCATGCCTTCCCCAATGGTTGAAGGTTGCTCTGAGGGTGTCAGTTTCTCTGCACTTCAGGTTTTACCAGAACTAAGCAAAAAGAGCTCTCAGGCAGAGAGAGGTAAGCACTGTGGTAAAAAGCTGTCAGCAGCACATTCAGAAATGTTTGCAGTTAAGAAAAAGACAGGTGGACCAAAGGGTTGCAAGCTGGGGCACCTACTGGGGAAAAAAGTCTCCTGTAAGAAATTGGAACCTCAAGTGTATATGTGCTGTGGCATGGGGGTCTGATTTTTATACTCCCTGCATGATATACAAATCTTCAGTAAAATAAAAACTAACATAAGTCTGGATTTTGAAGCTCTTGAGCCTCAGGAGGAACAAAACAAAAACACTGCTTAAAGATGGAATTCATTACCAGAAAGGTCTGCTGGGGCTTCCACCCCCTACACAGAGTCCTTAGACAGCAAGCTAGACCAGTGGAAATGACCAACAGAAAGAGGACAGTCCCAATCCCCCAGTGTGGTGCTTCCCCCATGTGGATACAGTGATCAGAGTGAACTGAGAGGATTAGGTCACCAAGGACATGTCAAAGAGAAATATGCTGACAATGAGGTACCTATACACACCTATCATTGTGGTCGTTGGTTAGTCACTAAGACGTGTTCAACTGCTTTGTGACCCCATGGACTGTAGCCCACTAGGCTCCTCTGTCCACAGGATTTCTAGGCAAGAATACTGGAGTATATTGCCATTTCCTTCTCCAGGGGATCTTCCTGGCACAAGGATTGAACCCATGTCTCCTGCGTTGGCAGGAGGCTTCTTTACCATTGAACCATCAGGGAAGTCCACGCACACCTACTAGAATGGCAAGAGTACAAAACACCGACAAAACAAAATTCTGAAGGGATTGGAGCAACAGGATCTCTGTCACACTGCTGGCGGGAAATTAAAATGAGATAGCCACTTTGGAAGATGACTGGGCAGCTTCTTATAAAATTAAACCATACTCTTACCATGTGGTCCAGGAAACATGCTCCTTGATACTTTGCAAAATGAATTAAACACTTATGTCCACACAGAAACCTGCTTGCAGATGTTTGCAGCAGTTTTATTCATAGTTGCCAGACCTAGAATCAACCATGTTGCGTTTCAATTGATAAATAGGTGAATAAACTATGGTATACCCACAAAGAGAAGACATGGAGGATCTAAGGTTGCTCCTTAATGCATCTTACCAAGTGAAAGAAGTTAGTTTTAAAAGACTAAATACCTTATGATTCCAATTATATGATATTCTAGAAAAGGTAAAAGTAAGGAGATGGTAAAAAATCAGTGGTTTCCAGGGTCTGGGTTGAGGAGGGATGAAAAGGTGGAGCACAGGGGATTTTTAGGGCACTGAAACTATTTTGTATGATACTACAGTGGTGGATACATGCCATTACACATTCCTCTGAATCCATGGAATATATAATACAGAGTGAATCTGAATGTAAACAATGGAGTTTGCATGATTATGATGGGTCAAGGTGGGTTCAATGATTGTCACAAATGTTCTACTCTGGTGGGGGATATTGATAGTGAGGGAGGCTGTATACCTGCGGGGACAGTGACTATAGGAAACTCTGTGCACTCCACTTAACTTTGCTATGAACCTAAAATTGCTCTTAAAAACTAGAAATCTATTAAACAATGGAATCATCATGATTATCTGGGTCATGAAGAATTTTTTGTACAGTTCTTCCGTGTATTCTTGCCACCTCTTCTTAATATCTTCTGCTTCTGTTAGGTCCAGACCATTTCTGTCCTTTATCGAGCCCATCTTCGCATGAAATATTCCCTTGGTATCTCTAATTTTCTTGAAGAGATCTCTAGTCTTTCCCATTCTGTTGTTTTCCTCTATTTCTTTGCATTGATCTCTGAAAAAGGCTTTCTTATCTCTTCTTGCTATTCTTTGGAACTCTGCATTCAGATGCTTATATCTTTCCTTTTCTCCTTTGCTTTTCACCTCTCTTCTTTTCACAGCTATTTGTAAGGCCTCCCCAGACAACCATTTTGCTTTTTTGCATGTCTTTTCCATGGGGATGGTCTTGATCCCTGTCTCCTGTACAATGTCACGAACCTCATTCCATAGTTCATCAGGCACTCTATCTATCAGATCTAGGCCCTTAAATCTATTTCTCACTTCCACTGTATAATCATAAGGGATTTGATTTAGGTCATACCTGAATGGTCTAGCGGTTTTCCCTACTTTCTTCAATTTAAGTCTGAATTTGGTAATAAGGAGTTCATGATCTGAGCCACAGTCAGCTCCTGGTCTTGTTTCCGCTGACTGTATAGAGCTTCTCCATCTTTGGCTCAAAGAATATAACCAATCTGATTTCGGTGTTGACCATCTGGTGATGTCCATGTGTAGAGTCTTCCCTTGTGTTGTTGGAAGAGGGTGTTTGCTATGACCAGTGCATTTTCTTGGCAAAACGCTACTAGTCTTTGCCCTGCTTCATTCTGCATTCCAAGGCCAAATTTGCCTGTTACTCCAGGTGTTTCTTGACTTCCTACTTTTGCATTCCAGTCCCCTATCATGAAAAGGACATCTTTTTGGGGTGTTAGTTCTAAAAGATCTTGTAGGTCTTCATAAAACCATTCAACTTCAGCTTCTTCAGCATTACGGGTTGGGGCATAGATTTGGATTGCCGTGATATTGAATGGTTTGCCTTGGAGACGAACAGAGACCATTCTGTCGTTTTTGAGATTGCATCCAAGTACTGCATTTTGGACTCTTTTGTTGACCATGATGGCTACTCCATTTCTTCTGAGGGATTCCTGCCCACAGTAGTAGATGTAATGGTCATCTGAGTTAAATTCACCCATTCCAGTCCATTTTAGTTCACTGACTCCTAGAATGTCGATGTTCACCCTTGCCATCTCTTGTTTGATCACTTCCAATTTGCCTTGATTCATGGACCTGTCATTCCAGGTTCCTATGCAATATTGCTCTTTACAGCATCGGATCTTGCTTCTATCACCAGTCACATCCACAACTGGGTATTGTTTTTGCTTTGGCTCCATCCCTTCATTCTTTCTGGGGTTATTTCTCCACTGATCTCCAGTAGTATATTGGGCACCTAATGACCTGGGGAGGTCCTCTTTTGGTATCCTATCATTTTGCCTTTTTCTACTGTTCATGGGGTTCTCAAGGCAAGAATACTGAAGTGGCTTGCCATTCCCTTCTCCAGTGGACCACATTCTGTCAGTGAAGTCAAGATGGCCTTAGAAAGCATCACTACAAACAAAGCTAATGGAGGTGATGGAATTCCAGTGGAGCTGTTTCAAATCCTGAAAGATGATGCTGTGAAAGTGCTGCACTCAATATGCCAGCAAATTTGGAAAACTCAGCAGTGGCCACAGGACTGGAAAAGGCCAGTTTTCATTCCAATCCCAAAGAAAGGCAATGCCAAAGAATGCTCAAACTACCGCACAATAGCACTCATCTCACTTGCTAGTAAAGTAATGCTGAAAATTCTCCAAGCCAGGCTTCAGCAATACATGAACCGTGAACTCCCTGATGTTCAAGCTGGTTTTAGAAAAGGCAGAGGAACCAAAGATCAAATTGCCAACATCCCCTGGATCATCGAAAAAGCAAGAGAGTTCCAGAAAAACACCTATTTCTGCTTTATTGACTATACCAAAGCCTTTGACTGTGTGGATCACAATAAAGTGTGGAAAATTCTGAGAGAGATGGGAATACCAGACCACCTAACCTGCCTCTTGAGAAATCTGTATGCAGGTCAGGAAGCAACAGTTAGAACTGGACATGGAACAACAGACTGGTTCCAAACAGGAAAAGGAGTACGTCAAGGCTGTATATTGTCACCCTGCTTATTTAACTTATATGCAGGGTACATCATGAGAAACGCTGGACTGGAAGTAACACAAGCTGGAATCAAGATTGCCGGGAGAAATATCAATAACCTCAGATATGCAGATGACACCACCCTTATGGCAGAAAGTGAAGAGGAGCTAAAAAGCCTCTTGATGAAATTGAAAGAGGAGAGTGAAAAAGTTGGCTTAAAGCTCAACATTCAGAAAACGAAGATCATGGCATCTGGTCCCATCCTTTCATGGGAAATAGATGGGGAAACAGTAGAGACAGTGTCAGACTTTATTTTGGGGGGCTCCAAAATCACTGCAGATGGTGATTGCAGCCATGAAATTAATAGACACTTACTCCTTGGAAGAAAAGTTATGACCAACCTAGACAGTATATTCAAAAGCAGAGACATTACTTTGCCGACTAAGGTCCGTCTAGTCAAGGCTATAGTTTTTCCTGTGGTCATGTATGGATGTGAGCGTTGGACTGTGAAGAAGGCTGAGTGCCAAAGAATTGATGCTTTTGAACTGTGGTGTTGGAGAAGACTCTTGAGGGTCCCTGGACTGCAAGGAGATCCAACCAGTCCATTCTGAAGGAGATCAACCCTGGGATTTGTTTGGAAGGAATGATGCTAAAGCTGAAGCTCCAGTACTTTGGACACCTCATGTGAAGAGTTGACTCATTGGAAAAGACTCTGATGCTGGGAGAGATTGGAGGCAGGAGGAGAAGAGGAGGACAGAGGATGAGATGGCTGGATGGCATCACGGACTCGATGGATGTGAGTCTGAGTGAACTCCGAGAGATGGTGATGGACAGGGAGGCGTGCTGCAATTCATGGGGTCGCAAAGAGTCGGACACGACTGAGCGACTGAACTGAACTGAACTGAACTGAAACAATGGAATATTACTCAGCCATAAAAAGGAACAAAACTGAGTCAGCTGAAGTGATGTGGATGAACCTAGAGCCTGTCATACAAAGTGAAGTAAGTCAGAAAGAGAAAAATAAGTATCGTATATTAATATGCATGTGTTGAACCTAGAAAACTGGTATTGATGAACCTATTTGCAAGATAGGAATAGAGGCATGGACATAGACAACAGACTTGTGGACATAGTGGGATAAGGAGAGGGGAGGGCAAGCTGAGAGAGAAGTACTGACATATATACACTGCTGCTGCTACTGATAAGTTGCTTCTGCTGCTGCTGCTGCTAAGTCACTTCAGTCGTGTCCAACTCTGTGCGACCCCATAGACGGCAGCCCACCAGGCTCCACTGTCCCTAGGATTCTCCAGGCAAGAACGCTGGAGTGGGTTGCCATTTCCTTCTCCAATGCATGAAAGTGAAAAGTGAAAGTGAAGTTGCTCAGTCGTGTCCGACTCTTTGCGACCCCATGGACTGCAGCCTACCAGGCTCCTCTGTCCATGGGATTTTCCAGGCAAGAGTACCAGAGTCGGTTGCCATTGCCTTCTCCTACCACGTGTAAAACAGATAGCTGGTGGGAAGCTTCTGTGTAGCACAACAGGGAGCTCAGTTTGGTGCTCTGTGATGACCTAGACTGGTGGATGGAAGAGGGTGGTAGCAGGGAGGCTCAAGAAGGAGGGAATATATGTACACATATGTACACGATGTTGTACATCAGAAATTAACACATCATTGTAAAGCAATTACACAAAATTTTTCTTAATCTATTAAAACAAAATAATACTCTCTTCCTCTCTCCTTCCTGCCTCAACACAGCAGAAAAAGGAGGAGGAAAGTGTAAAGAGCAGTGGAGTGAGGCCAGAGCTATCCCCTAAGTCCAGTCAATGCTAGGAAACAAAAGGGGGAACTTTAAATGAAATATGTCAATTGAAAAATTGCCTAGTGACTATGCTATTTTAATATCCCATGGAGACTGAAGAGTTATGGAATCTAACTTATCAGGTAGCAAGAAGATGGGGTATGGGTGGGAGGTGTAAAAGAGACGGGCTTCCTAGCAGTTACTGAGGAAAATAAAATAATCCCATGTTTATTCCTCAGTGAGAAAAGACTTATCAATTAATCAGACTCCAGAGGCAATCTCTGGGCTCTTTTACAAATCAGATAATTCTCCCTTGTCTCTATGCTGAATGTTCACCCTTATGTATAACACACACACACACACACACACACACACACACACACACACACACGGCTGAGAAAAGCCTTTGTGGCTGGCAATATTCTAACACCTGCTCTGGTCTTGTTGGCAGCACACAGGGCATTTAACACGAATATGCTCTGGCTCTGCTGAGAAGCAGAGTATCAATAACAATCACAATTACAAAATCTCACATTTCTATTCCATTTTGTTTCTGGAGGTTTAAAACACTTGGCAGACCTTCATTCATTAGCACAGGTACACACACTCACCAACCACGGGAGGAATAGCAATTGTGAGCTGCTCCTGCCCAAGCCTGATATGGTGTGATAAGATCCCAGGACATCTGTCAAGACAGTTAAATGGAACACCATGTCCTGCAACTGTTCTGCAAAGGTTGAGACAACAATTCCCTCAAAGCATTCCCTGTCCCTGGTGGTCAAGGGGCTGCCATGTTGATGTTTTAGTTTTACCTTAAATGGTTATTTCTTCTCTACTTTGACTTGGGTCTCATCTCCCAGCTTCTAGGGATATGGAAAGACTGAGAAGACCCCCAGAGAACAGTTCCCTAACTACAGTGAGGGCCACGGTCATGACCCCACCTGCGGCGGCATACTTTTCCTCTTCCCCACGAAGCACATCAGCATCAGTTAAAAACTTAGCCAAGTGCAGGGGCAGGGGAATGCCCTGATCCTTATGACTTTCCAGGATCAGAGGGATATAAATGGAAATGAGTTAAGACTGGGGTGAGGAGCTTCTCACAAGTCAAGTTCCTCCCACCACAGGACCTCTGCTAGGGCTGCTCCTTCCACCTGGGACGCACCAACACTGTGCTGTCTCCCTCACTTGATTTAATTCCAACACCTCCTTTAGAGCTCAGCTCAGGTCACCTCCCCAACTCTGATGCAAACTTCTTCGTTAGATCCTCCCAGGGAAGCAAGTTACTTTCTCCACATTCTGTTTACTTTGCAACAATTTACCCATTTTTGAGATCATTTAACTATGATCTGTCTTCCCTATGTGGACTCTAATTTGCTTACCAACACAGCTGGAGAATTTATCACACTGCCTGGTATGGCAGATACTCAATAAATATTATAATGAATGAATCAACAGATCCTATTTTATTGAGAAATGCACACATTCAACAAATACTCGTTGAATAAATTAACCAATATCTTTAAAACTGGCTTAATGTTAGTACCTAATTAATAATAAGGCCCACCTAATAAAGCTCAACATTCAGAAAACTAAGATCATGGCATCTGGTCCCATCACTTCATGGCAAATAGATGGGGAAACAGTAGAAACAGCATCAGGCTTTATTTTGGGGGGCTCCAAAATCACTGTAGATGGTGATTGCAGCCATGAAATTAAAAGATGCTTACTCCTAGGAAGGAAAGTTATGAGCAACCTAGATAGCATATTAAAAAGCAGAGACATTACTTTGCCGACTAAGGTCCGTCTAGCCAAGGCTATGGTTTTTCCAGTAGTCATGTATGGATGTGAGAGTTGGACTGTGAAGAAAGCTGAGCACTGAAGAATTGATGCTTTTGAACTGTGGTATTGGAGAAGACTCTTGAGAATCCCTTGGACTGCAAGGAGATCCAACCAGTCCATCCTAAAGGAGATCAGTCCTGAGTGTTCATTGGAAGGACTGATGCTAAAGCTGAAACTCCAATACTTTGGCCAATGAGTTGACTCATTGGAAAGACCCTGATGCTGGGCGGTATTGCGGGCAGGAGGAGAAGGGGACGACAGAGCATGAGATGGCTGGATGGCATCTCTGACTCGATGGATACGAGTTTGAGGGAACTCTGGGAGTTGGTGATGGACAGGGAGGCCTGGTGTGCTGATTCATGGGGTCACAAAGAGTCGGACACGACTGAGCGACTGAACTGAACTGAACTGAATAAAGCTATTTGGAGAATTACATTGTTAACGCAAATAAAGCTCTTAAATGTTGCCTGCACATAACAAACACTCAATAAATAGGAGTTAATCTTATTGTTCATATCAGTATCCCCATAATAGGAAGGTGCTTTGAGTTATTATGTAAAGGAGTTTTCTTTTTTATTTTTACATTTTCTGATAACCCAGCTCTACCTCTGGGGCTTCTCCGGTGGCTCAGCAGTAAAGAGTCTGCCTGCCAATGCAGGAGACTTGGGTTTGATCCCTGGGTTGGGAAGATCCCCCAAAGAAGGAAATGGCAACCCACTCCAGTATTCTTGCCTGGGAAATTCCATGGACAGAGGAGGCTGGTGGACTATCGTCCATGAGGTCACAAAGAGTCAGACACAATTTAGCCATTAAACAACAACAGTAGCCCTGCTTTCAGCCTGGGCAGTATTTTTCAGATGTGGAAACAGAGGCTTAGAGAGACCCTAAGCTGTAAAGCTGGTAAATGGCAGATCTTGGGTTCCAATCCACTTCTCTCAGACTCCAAAACACTAGGGTTTAACCCACATTTTCTCAAACCATCTAGAAATTGTTAAATGAATGAAAAATCAGAACTCCAACTTTATTCATTTGAAAGATCAGCTTATTTTTTATTTGTCCTCTGAAAAGAAAGTATCATTTTGCTGAAGAATCACCATCATTACAAAAAGTACCTAAATGATGATAACCCCATGTCTAGCTAACAAATAAATTCTCCTCTTTTATTATAAAAAAGACAATGGTGTACTGATGCATTATTGGAAACAATTATCTCTATACTTGGTTTGGGCTATAGCTCACCGCAAGTTGCTGCTTCAGCCAATATTGTTTAAAGGTGGTGATTTTGCTTTGTTTTGTTTTCAGTCCTGTGAAATGTATTTTAAAAGCAAATAGGGGGTCCTCATAGTCAACAAAAGAGTCCGAAATGCAGTGAAAGTGAGTGTTAGTCACTCATTCATGTCCAACTCTTTACAATGTGATGGACTGTAGCCCACCAGACTTCTCTGTTCATGAAATTCTCCAGGCAAGAATACTGCAGTGGGGAGCTATTCCTTTCTCCCGGGGATCTTCCCAACCTGGGATTGAACCTGGGTCTTCTGCACGGCAGGCAGATACTTTATAGTCTGAACCACTAAGGAAGCCACTGAAATGCAGTACTTGGGTGCAATTTCAAAAACAACAGAAAGATCTCAGTTCATTTTCAAGGCAAACCATTCAACACCACAGTAATCCAAGTCTATGCCCCAACCACTAATGCCAAAGAAGCTGAAGGTGATGGTTCTATGAAGACCTACAAGACCTTCTAGAACTAATACAAAAAATAGATGCGCTTTTCATCACAGGGGATTGAAATGCAAAAGCAGGATGTCAAGAGATAACCTGGAGTAACAGGCAAGTTTGACCTTGGAGTACAAAATGAAGCAGGGCAAAGGCTAACAGAATTTTGCCACGAGGATACACTGGTCATAGCAAACACCCTCTTTCAACAACACGAGATGACTATACATGGACATCACCAGATAGATGGTCAATACCAAAATCAGACTGATTATATTCTTTGCAGCTAAAGATGAACAAACTCCATACAGTCAGCAAAAACAAGACCTGGAGCTGACCATGGCTAACATCATGAGCTCCTTACTAGAAAATTCAGGCTTAAATTGAAGAAAGTAGGGAAAAACACTAGACCATTCAGGTATGACCTAGATCAAATCCATTATGATTACAGAGTGGAGGTGATAAACAGATTCAGGGGATTAGATCTGGTAGACAAAGTGCCTGAAGAACTATGGAAAGAAGTTCATAACATTGTACAGGAGGTGGTGACCAAAACCATCCCAAAGAAACAGAAAGGCAAAGTGGTTGTCTGAGGAGGCCTTACAAATAGCTGAAAAAAGAAGAGAGGCAAAAAGAAAGGGAGAAAGGGAAAGATATACCCAAATGGATGCAGAGTTCCAGAGAGGAGCAAGGAGAGACAAGAAAGCCTTCGTACGTGAACAATGCAAAGAAACAGAGGAAAACAATATAATAGGAAAGACTAGACATCTCTTCTCTAAACAAGCCACCCCGCGTGGATGGAGGAAAGGCTTTAGCCTCCGCTGGGGTGGTGGCTGTGCAGTGCTGGAGCAGACACTGCATGGTGCTGGAGCCGAGACTGCATGGTGCTGGAGCAACTTTGGCGATACCCCACATCCAAGGGCAAAGGAGAAGCCCCGGCAAGATGGTAGGAGGCGCGAAATCACCTTTAGAATCAAACCCCAAACCTGCCAGAGATGCTCAGAGGGCTCAAACAAACCTTGTGCACACCAGGACCCAGAGACCCCACAGAGACTGAGACAGAACTGTGTGTGAGTGTCTCCTGTGGAGGTCCGGGTCAGCAGTGGCCTGCCGCAGGGGCAGGGGCTCTGGCTGTGGCAGACTTGGGTGTGGCATAAGCCCTCTTGGAGGAGGTCGCCATTAACCCCACCACAGAGCTGCAAAAACTTGCACAGGACTGGGAAACAGACTTTTGGAGGGATCAAACAGAACCTTGGACACACCAGGACCCAGGAGAAAGGAGCAGCAACCCCACAAGAGACTGACCCAGACTTGCCCGTGAGCGTCCAGGAGCCTCTGGCATAGGCGTGGGTTGGTGGTGGCCTGCTGCAGGGTTGGGGGCGCTGAGTGTAGCAGTGTGTTGCGGGACCATTTGAAGGTGGTTGCCACTATCTTCATTACCTCCATCATGGTTTGAAGTGAAGTTGCTCAGTTGTGCCTGACTCTTTGCGACTCCATGGACTGTAGCCTACCTCGCTCCTCAGTCCATGGGATTTTCCAGGCAAGAATACTGGAGTGGGTTGCCATTTCCTTCTCCAGGGGATCTTCCCAACCCAGGGATCAAACCTGGGTCTCCCACATTGTAGGCAGATGCTTTACCATCTGAGCTACCAGGGAAGCCCCCACCATAGTTTGGCCCCATGTAAATAACAGGGAGGGAACACAGCCCCACCCATCAACAGAAAATTGGATGAAAGATTTACTGAGCATAGCCCTACCCATTAGAATAAGACCCAACTTCCCCCTCAGTCAGTCTCTCTCATCAGAAAGCTTCCATAAGCCTCTTACCCTTCTCCATCAGAGGGGAGACAGGCTGAAACCCACAATCAAAGAAAACTATAACCAATCTGGTCACATGGACCACAACCTTGTCTAACTTGATGAAATATGAGCCATGCCATGTGGGGCCATCCAAGATGGACAGGTCATGGTGGAAAGGTCTGACACAATGTGGTCCAGTGGAGAAGGGAATGGCAAACCACTTCAGTATTCTTGCCTTGAGAACCCCTTCATGAACAGTATGAAAAGGCAAAAAGATAGGACACTGAAAGGTAAACTGCCCAGGTCAGTAGGTGCCCAATATGCTACTGGAGATCAGTGGAGAAATTACTTCAAAAAGAATGAAGAGTCAGAGCCAAAGCAAAAACAACATCCAGTTGTGGATATGACTGGTGATGGAAGTAATGTCTGATGCTGTAAAGTGCAATATTGCATAGCAGCCTGGAATGTTAGGTCCATGAATCAAGGCAAATTGAAAGTGGTCAAACAGGAGATGGCAAGAGTGAACGTCGACATTTTAGGAATCAGTGAAATAAAATGGACTGGAATAGGTGAATTTAACTCCGATGACCATGATATCTACTACTCTGGGCAAGAATCCCTTAGAAGAAATGAAGTAGCCATCATAGTCAACAAGAGAGTCCAAAATGCAGTACTTGGATGCAATCTCAAAAATGATAGAATGATCTCTGTTCATTTCCAAGGCAAACCATTCAATATCATAGTAATCTAAGTCTATAGCCTGACCAGTAATGCTGAAGAAGCTGAAGTTGAATGGTTCTATGAAGACCTACAAGACCTTCTAGAACTAACACCCAAAAAAGATGTCCTTTTCATTATAGGGGACTGGAATGCAAAAGTAGGAAGTCAAGAGATACCTGGAGTAACAGGAAAAATGGCCTTGGAGTACAGAATGAAGCAGGGCAAAGGCTAATAGAGTTTTGCCAAGAGAACGCACTGGTCATAGCAAACGCCCTCTTCCAACAACACAAGAGAAGACTCTACACAAGGACATCACCAGATGGCCAATACTGAAATCAGATTGATTATATTCTTTGAGGCAAAGATGGAGAAACTCTATACAGTCAACAAAAACAACATCAGGAGCTGACTGAGGCTCAGATCATGAATTTATTGCCAAATTCAGACTTAAATTGAAGAAAGTAGGGAAAACCACTAGACCATTCAGGTATGACCTAAATCAAATCCCTTACAATTATACAGTGGAAGTGACAAAAAGATTCAAGGGGTTAGATCTGACAGAGTGCCTGAAGAACTATGAACGGAGGTTTGTGACACTGTACAGGAGGCAGTAATCAAGACCATCCCCAAGAAAAAGAAATGAAAAAAGGCCAAACGGTTGTCTGAGGTGGCATCACAAATAGCTGAGAAAAGAGAGGCCAAAGGCAAAGGAGAAAAGGAAAGATATACCCATTTGAATGCAGAGTTCCAAAGAATAGCAAAGAGAGATAAGAAAGCCTTCCTCAGTGCTCAATGCAAAGAAGCAGAGGAAAACAGAATGGGAAAGACTAGAGATCTCTTCAAAAAAATTAGAGATACCAAAGGAACATTTCATGAAAAAATGGGAAAGATAAAGGACAGAAATGGAATGGACTTAACAGAAGCAGAAGATATTAAGAAGAGGTGGCAAAAATACACAGAAGAACTGTACAAAAAGATCTTCACCATGCAGGTAATCATGATGGGATGTTCACTCACCTGGAGCCAGATATCCTGGAATGTGAAGTTAAGTGGGCCTTAGGAAGCATCACTAGGAACAAAGCTAGTGGAGGTGATGGAATTCCAGTTGAGCTATTTCAAATCTTAAAAGATGATGCTGTGAAAGTGCTGCATTCAATATGCCAGCAAATTTGGAAAACTCAGCAGTGGCCACAGGACTGGAAAAGGTCAGTATTCATTCCAATCTCAAAGAAAGGCAATGCCAAAGAATGTTCAAACTACTGCACAATTGCATTCATCTCACACACTAGCAAATTAATGCTCAAAATTCTCCAAGCCAGACTTCAACAGTATGTGAACCATGAAATTTCAGATGTTCAAGCTGGATTTGGAAAAGGCAGAGGAACCAGAGATTAAATTGCCAACATCTGTTGGATCATCAAAAAAGTAAGAGAATTCTAGAAAAACATCCATTTCCACTTTATTGACTATGGCAAAGCCTTTGACTGTGTGGATCACAATAAACTGTGGAAAATTCTTCAAGAGATGGGAATACCAGACCATCTGACCTGCCTCTTGAGAAATCTATATGTAGGTCAGGAAGCAACTGTTAGAACTGGACATAGAACAACAGACTGGTTCCAAATAGGGAAAGGAGTACGTCAAGGCTGTATATTGTCACTCTGCTTATTTAACTTACATGCAGAGAGAGTACATCATGCGAAATGGTGGGCTGGATGAAGCACAAGCTGGACTCAAGATTGCCAGGAGAAATATCAATAACCTCAGATATGCAGATGACACCACCCTTATGGCAGAAAGTGAAAAAGAACTAAAGAGCCTCTTGATGAAAGTGAAAGAGGAGAGTGATAAAGTTGGCTTAAAACTCAACATTCAGAAAACTAAGATCATAGAATCTGGTCCCATCACTTCATGGCAAATAGATGAGGAAACAAAGGAAAGTGTCAGACTTTATTTTTTGGGCTCCAAAACCACTACAGATGGTGACTACTGCCATGAAATTAAAAGATGCTTGCTCCTTGGAAGAAAAGTTATGATCAACTTAGCGTATTAAAAAGCAGAGACATTACCTTGCAAACAAAGGTCCATCTAGTTAAAGCTATGGTTTTCCCAGTAGTCATGTATAGATGTGAGAGTTGGACTATAAAGAAAGCTGAGCACTGAAGAATTGATGCTTTTGAACTGTGGCATTGGAGAAGACTCTTGAGAGTCCCTTGGACTGAAAGAAGATCCAACCATTCCATCCTAGAGGAAGTCAGTCCTGAATATTCATTGGAAGGACTGATGCTGAAGCTGAAGCTCCAACACTTTGGCCACCTGCTGTGAAGATCTGACTCATCTGAAAAGACCCTGATGCTGGGAAAGATTGAAGGCAGGAGGAGAAGGGGACGACAGAGGATGAGATGGTTGGACGGCATCACCAACTCAATGGACATGAGTTTGAGTAAATTCTGGGTGTTGGTGACGGACAGGGAGGCCTGGCATGCTGCAGTCCATGGGGTCGCAAAGAGTCAGACATGACTGAGGGACTGAACTGAACTGAACAGAGATCTCTTCAAGAAAATTGGAGATATCAAGTGATCATTTCATGCAAAGATGGGCACAATAAAGGACAGAAATGACAAGGACCTAACAGAAGCAGAAGAGTTTAATAACAGATGGCAAGAATACATAGAAGAACTATACAAAAAAGGTCTTAATGACCCAGGTAACCATGATGGTGTGGTCACTCACTTACAGCCAGACATCTTGGAGTGTGAAGTCAAGTGGGCTTTAGGAAGCATTACTATGAACTAAGTTAGTTGAGTTGATGGAATTCGAGCTGAGTGATTTCAAATCCTAAAAGATGATGCTATTAAAGTGCTCCACTCAATATGCCAGCAAATTTGGAAAACTCAGCAGTACCCACAGGACTGGAAAAGGTCAGTTTTCATTCCAAAGAATGTTCAAACTACCATACAATTGCACTCATTTCACACGCTAGCAGGGTAATGCTCAAAATCCTTCAACCTAGGCGTTAGTGGTATGTGAACTGAGAACTTTCAGATGTACAAGCTGGATTTAGAAAAGGGAGGGGAACCAGAAATCAAATTGCCAACATCCATTGAATCATAGAAAAAGCAAGGGAATTTCAAACATCTACTTCTGCTTCATAGTAAAGACTTTGACTGTGTGGATCACAACAAATTGTGGAAAATTCTTCAAGAGACGGGAATACCAGACCACCTTTCTTGTCTCCTGAGAAACCTGTATATAGGTCAAGGAGCAACAGTTAGAACCAGACCATGGAACAATGGACTGGTTCCAAACTTGGAAAGGAGTACATCAAGGCTGTATACTGTCACCCTGCTTATTAACTTACATACAGAGTACATCATGTGAAATGCCAGGCTAGATGACTCACAAGCTGGAATCAAGATTGCCAAGAGAAATATCGACAACCTCAGATATGCAGATGATACCTCTCTAATGGCAGAAAGTGAAGAGGAACTAAAGAGCCTCTGGATGAAGATGAAAGAGGAGAATGAAAAACTGGCTTAATCTCAGTATTCAAAAAGCTAAGATCATGGCATCTGGTCCTCTCATTTCATGGCAAATAGAAGGGGGAAAAGTGAAAGCAGTGACAAGTTTTATTTTCTTGGACTCCAAAAGCACTGTGGATGGTGACTGCAGCCATGAAATTAAGACGCATGCCCCTTGGAAGAAAAGCTATGACAAACCTAGACAGTATGTTAAAAAGCAGAGACATCACTTGGCCAACAAAGGTCCATACAATCAAAGCTATGGTTTTTCCAGTAGTCATGTACGGATGTGAGAGTTGGACTATAAAGAAGACCGAGTGCCAAAGAACTGATGCTTTTGAACTGTGGTTCTGGATAAGACTCTTGAGTGTCCCCTGGACTGCAAGGAGATCAAACCAGTCAATCCTAAAGGAAATTAACTCTGACTGTTCATTGAAAGGACTGTTGATGAAGATGAAGCTCCAATACTTTGGCCCCCTAATGCAAAGAGCTGACTCACTGGAAAAGACCCTGATGCTGAGAAAGATTGATGGCAAAAAGAGAAGAGGGCAGCAGAAGATGAGATGGCTGGATGGCATCATCAACTCAATGGACATGAGTTTGAGCAAACTCTGGGAGATAGTGAAGGACAGGTAAGACTGGCATGCTGCAATCCATGGGGTCACAAAGAGAAAGACTGAGGGACTGAACAACAGGAGACCCTACAAGAAAAATCGATTATTGTATTTCCATTTTAATGTAAACATTTAGTGTCCAACCCTCCACTTCACCACCTCATTAGCATTTGAATGCAAACCCTCATTGCAGGTAATTATTTCAAAACCTTTTTAAATTTTCAGGCAGAGAAAGCAAATAGAGCAAACTAGAGACCCTAGCTGACAGGTGATCAAATACTATAATCATGACAAGGGTGGGGGGCAGACTGTAGGAAATGGGAAAATAACAGCTTCAAATCCACCGCTGCCTCCAGGGAGCTACTCTGGTGTTTATTTGGATTTTCAGAGAATCTTTGAGCTTTTGTTTTGCAAATATAGCACCTCCAAAACATAACAATAAATAAAGTGGATTTTATGATGGTCAGTTTAGGCCCTAAATGGCCAAAATTTCCTTTTCTCCTGTTCAGGAGTCACCCCCTCTGAGAACACTAGAGGACTCCTTGGCTAAAACTCCCAGTCAGAAAGAAAAGTGCTATTTGAAGCCCAGTGCCTGGTGACCTTGTGTCCCGGCTCCAAAGTCACAGAAGCAGCCTGTACTCTTCCTGAAAAATGTTTAGCTGGTCTGCATATCCATCCACCCAGCATGCCAGGTGTGATTGAGGCAATTTAGGCTGAGTGCACAGTGCTCCATTTCAGGCTGAAATCACGCCAAAGACTCCTTACAAAAGCTACATTCAGCATCTCGAATTCCACATTCTATCCCGCACATTGTCTGCCATTATTACCCAGGATTCCAAAAGCACTTGGCCATGTTAAATAAGAGTCAGGAAGGAAAACCACAGCAAGGGACTGCTGGAGGAGGCAAAGCTGGAATAATGAAGAAGGTCTCAGCCAGAGATGTCAGCTGAGCTCTGAAAATAGATGTGGCTTAATGAGCAGGAAAGAGGTTGGGTTTCTCCAAAAAGGCAGATTCAACCAGGTAAGAACTAGATCATCACACTCCATGGATGAGGTGCGCCTCAGTTCATCACCTTTGGAGGCTTGTTTGGCAGGACTCATTAAAACTAAAAAATGCATGTGCTCTAGGATCCAGACATCTCTCTTCCTGGCAACTCTCCTAGAGGAAAATTCAGATAGATGCAACACGCACAAGGAGGGATACACAACGATTTTCAATACTGAGTTGTTTATAAGAGCCAAAAGGCAAGAAATGATCTAACATCTGTCTACAGGGGAACAGTCACACTGTGGAGTACTATGCAGCAGCAAAGAGATTATGCCCTAAGCGAGATAATAATGTCCACACATACCTGTCCAGAGCTCCCAAATGTTCCAGAAACTCTCCTAAGTGCCTCCCACACATTGAACTATATTACAGTCCTCCAGTAGGTTCTGTAGTTATGAGTGCAGAGCAACTCCAGCACCAAGATGTGAAATGACCTATTATGAATGAAAGTCCATGTGTGCAAAGCACAGTGAGGCCAAATGACCCCAAAATGTCAGAGTTTGGAGCAGAAAAAGGTTTAGTGCAGGGCCACACAAGGAGAACAGGGGGCTCATGCCTTAACCAATAAATACCAGAAAGCTTTCATCTAAGCCCTTTTATAGGAAGGTGAGAGGGGGGTGTGGTTAGTTGTTGCAAGCATCTTGATGTCAGATGCTTTGTTCTGTAGTCAGATCACCTCAGATAACAATGTTCTATAAACCTCCACCGAAACAAATCTTACTCTGTTCTGACAACAGCTAGTACGGTCCCAAGGCTCTGAGGTCCAGGTGCCCGCTAAGAAGAGGGGTCCCTGCACAGGGTAGATTACCCTGCCCGGGTCTTCCCATCAGTGTCCAGCTCCAGCTGAGGAGGCAGGTTTCAGGGGGCAATATTATCAGAGCCAGGTCTCCAGACCCTACTCAGCCACCATCACTGGGAGACCCTGTAGCAGGCCCTCAGGCTCCTCAGTTCAGTTCAGTTCAATCGCTCAGTCGTGTCCGACTCTTTGCGACCCCATGAACTGCAGCACTCTAGGCCTCCCTGTCCATCACCAACTCCCAGAGTTCACTCACATTCACGTCCATTGAGTCAGTGATGCCATCCAGCCATCTCATCCTCTGCCGTCCCCTTCTCCTCCTGCCCGCAATACCACCCAGCATCAAAGTCTTTTCCAATGAGTCAACTCTTCACATGAGGTGGCCAAAGTACTGGAGTTTCAGCTTTAGCATCATTCCTTCCAAAGAAATCCCAGGGCTGATCTCCTTCAGAATGGACTGGTTGGATCTCCTTACAGTCCAAGGGACTCTCAAGAGTCTTCTCCAACACCACAGTTCAAAAGCATCAATTCTTCAGTGCTCAGCCTTCTTCACAGTTCAACTCTCACATCCATACATGACTACTGGAAAAACCATAGCCTTGACTGGACGGACATTTGTTGGCAACATAATGTCTCTGCTTTTGAATATGCTAGCTAGGTTGGTCATAACTTTTCTTCCAAGGAGTAAGCATCTTTTAATTTCATGGCTGCAGTCACCATCTGCAGTGATTTTGGAGCCCAAGAAAATAAAGTCTGACACTGTTTCCACTGTTTCCCCATCTATTTCCGATGAAGTGATGGGACTGAATGCCATGATCTTAGTTTTCCGAATGTTGAGCTTTAAGCCAGGCTCCTCAAGCCGCCCAAATAGGGGATCGGTCGCTCGGACTTAGAGACCTTGGAGACCTCTACTGCCACTAGGTCGAGGAAGTGGGGATGAGGGAAAGATTCACGGCTGCTTTGAAGCTTGGGCCTGGCCAGCGGGCAGTTGCAGCAAGGGTTTTAGAACTCTGTGGAATGCAGCCGTTGGCCTGTTCCCGGGCCCTCAGCTCACTTGCTGTCCGAGGCCAGAAGTCCTGGGGGAGACAGCCCCAATCCGCCTCTCACCACGTTCTGTGCCATGAGGATCACTGCCGGGTTGGGAGCTTGACCACTAAGAGTAACTAACAGCTAACAGTCGAGCGTTGAGGGCTTCACGCTAAGGGTCCAGCTAACGGTTTAGGTTGCCATAACGGTTGCTCCAGAGAAGGCAATGGCAACCCACTCCAGTTTTCTTGCCTGGAGAATCCCAGGGACAAGGGAGCCTGGTGGGCTGCAGTCTATGGGGTCGCACAGAGTCGGACACGACTGAAGTGACTTAGCAGCACCAGTAGCAGCAGCAACGGTTGCTCGCTAACGGCTACGTGCTGGCCCCGCCCCCTACTGGCCCCGCCCCCATTTTTACACTCCCGAGGATCTGAAAAGAAAGTGAAGTCGCTCAGTCATGTCTGACTTTCTGCGACCCCATGGACTGTGGCCTACCAGGTTCTTCCGTCCATAGATTTTTTTGTTTGTTTTTTAATTTAAATTTATTTATTTTAATTGGAGGCTAATTACTTTACAATGTTGTATTGGTTCTGCCACACATCAACATGAATCCGCCGTGTTCCCCATCCTGAGCCCCCCTCCCACCTCCCTCCCTGTACCATCCCTCTGGGTCATCCCAGTGCACCAGCCCCAAGCATCCTGTATCGAACCTGGACTGGCGATTTGTTTCTTATATGATATTATACATGTTCCCATGGCATTCCCTCAAGTCATCCCACCCTCTTCCTCTCAGAGTCCAAAAGACTGTTCTATACATCTGTGTCTCTTTTGCTGTCTCGCATACAGGGTTATCATTACCATCTTTCTAAATTCCATATATATGCGTTAGTATACTGTATTGGTGTTTTTCTTTCTGGCTTACTTCACTCTGTATAATAGGCTCCAGTTTCATCCACCTCATTAGAACTAACTCAAATGTATTCTTTTTAATGGCTGAGTAATACTCCATTGTGTATATGTACCACAGCTTTCTTATCCATTCATCTGCTGATGGACATCTAGGTTGCTTCCATGTCCTGGCTATTATAAACAGTGTTGCAATGAACATTGGGGTACAACGTGTCTCTTTCAATTCTGGTTTCTTCAGTGTTGAGGAGATAATAGTTGAAAACTTCCCTAAAATGGGGAAGGAAACCCAGAGAGTCCCAAACAGGATAAACCCAAGGCGAAACACCCCAAGACACATATTAATCAAATTAATAAAGGTCAAACACAAAGAACAAATATTAAAAGCAGCAAGGGAAAAACAACAAATAACACACAAGGGGATTCCCATAAGGATAACAGCTGATCTTTCAATAGAAACTCTTCAGGCCAGGAGGGAATGGCAGGACATACTTAAAGTGATGAAAGGAAATAACCTACAGCCCAGATTACTGTACCCAGCAAGGATCTCATTCAAATATGAAGGAGAAATCAAAAGCTTTACAGACCAGCAAAAGCTGAGAGAATTCAGCACCACCAAACCAGCTCTCCAACAAATGCTAAAGGATCTTCTCTAGACAGGAAACACAAAAAGGGTGTATAAACTCGAACCCAAAACAATAAAGTAAATGGCAACAGGATCACACTTATCAATAATTACCTTAAACGTAAATGGGTTGAATGCCCCAACCAAAAGACTGGCTGAATGGATACAAAAACAAGACCCCTATATATGTTGTCTACAAGAGAACCACCTCAAAACAGGGGACACATACAGACTGAAAGTGAAGGGCTGGAAAAAGATATTCCATGCAAACAGAGATCAAAAGAAAGCAGGAGTAGCAATACACATATCAGATAAAATAGACTTTAAAACAAAGGCTGTGAAAAGAGACAAGGACACTACATAATGATCAAAGGATCAATCCAAGAAGAAGATATAACAATTATAAAGATATATGCACCCAACATAGGAGCACCTCAATATGTAAGACAAATGCTAACAAGTATGAAAGGGGAAATTAACAATAACACAGTAATAGTGGGAGACTTCAATACCCCACTCACACCTATGGATAGATCAACTGAACAGAAAATTAACAAGGAAACAGAAACTTTAAATGATACAATAGACCACCTAGACCTAATTGATATCTATAGGACATTTCACCCCAAAACAATGAATTTCACCTTTTTCTCAAGCACACACGGAACCTTCTCCAGGATAGATCACATCCTGGGCCATAAATCTAGCCTTGGTAAATTCAAAAAAACTGAAATCATTCCAAGCATCTTTTCTGACCACAATGCAGTAAGATTAGATCTCAATTACAGGAGAAAAACTATTAATTATTCCAACATATGGAGGCTGAACAACACGCTGCTGAATAACCAATAAATCACAGAAGAAATAAAAAAAATCAAAATATGCATAGAAATGAATGAAAATGAAAACGCAACAACACAAAACCTGTGGGACACTGTAAAAGCAGTGCTAAGGAGAAAGTTCATAGCAATACAGGCATACCTCAAGAAACAAGAAAAATAACCTAATACATAACCTAACTCTACATCTTTGCAGACAAAGATGGAGAAGCTCTATACAGTCAACAAAAACAAGACCAGGAGCTGACTGTGGCTCAGATCAGGAACTCCTTATTACCAAATTCAGACTTAAATTGAAGAAAGTAGGGAAAACCACTAGACCATTCAGGTATGACCTAAATCAAATCCCTTATGATTATACAGTGGAAGTGAGAAATAGATTTAAGGGCCTAGATCTGATAGATAGACTGCCTGATGAACTATGAAATGAGGTTTGTGACACTGCACAGGAGACAGGGATCAAGACAATCCCCATGGAAAAGAAATGCAAAAAAGCAAAATGGTTGTCTGGGGAGGCCTTACAAATAGCTGTGAAAAGAAGAGAGGCGAAAAGCAAAGGAGAAAAGGAAAGATATAAGCATCTGAATGCAGAGTTCCAAAGAATAGCAAGACGAGATAAGAAAGCCTTCTTCAGCAATCAATGCAAAGAAATAGAGGAAAAGAACAGAATGAGAAAGATTAGAGATCTCTTTAAGAAAATTAGAGATACCAAGGGAACACTTCATGCAAAGATGGGCTCAATAAAGGACAGAAATGGCCTGGACCTAACAGAAGCAGAAGATATTAAGAAGAGGTGGCAAGAATACACAGAAGAACTGTACAAAAAAGATCTTCATGACCTGGATAATCATGATGGTGTGATCACTCACTTAGAGCCAGACATCCTGGAATATGAAGTCAAGTGGGCCTGAGAAAGCATCACTATGAACAAAGCTAGTGGAGGTGATGGAATTCCAGTTAAGCTATTTCAAATTCTGAAAGATGATGCTATGAAAGTGCTGCACTCAATATGCCAGTAACTTTGGAAAACTCAGCAGTGGCCACAGGACTGGAAAAGGCCAGTATTCATTCCAATCCCAAAGAAAGGCAATGCCAAAGAATGCTCAAACTACTGCACAATTGCACTCATCTCACGACTGAGCGACTTCACTTTCACGCATTGGAGAAGGAAATGGCAACCCACTCCAGTGTTCTTGCCTGGAGAATCCCAGGGACGTGGAGCCTGGTGGGCTGCCATCTATGGGGTTGCACAGGGTCGGACACGACTGAAGCGACTTAGCAGCAGCAGCAGCACATGCTAGTAAAGTAACGCTCAAAATTCTCCAAGCCAGGCCTCAGCAATACATGAACCGTGAACTCCCTGATGTTCAAGCTAGTTTTAGAAAAGGCAGAGGAGCCAGAGATCAAATTGCCAACATCCCCTGGATCATAGAAAAAGCAAGAGAGTTCCAGAAAAACATCTATTTCTGCTTTATTGACTATGCCAAAGCCTTGGACTGTGTGGATCACAATAAACTGTGGAAAATTCTGAGAGATGGGAATACCAGACCACCTGACCTGCCTCTTGAGAAATCTGTATGCAGGTCAGGAAGCAACAGTTAAAACTGGACATGGAACAACAGACTGGTTCCAAACAGGAAAAGGAGTACGTCAAGGCTGTATACTGTCACCCTGCTTATTTAACTTATATGCAGAGTACATGATGAGAAACGCTGGACTGGAAGAAACACAAGCTGGAATCAAGATTGCCAGGAGAAATATCAATAACCTCAGATATGCAGATGACACCACTCTTACAGCAGAAAGCGAAGAGGAACTAAAAAGCCTCTTGATGACAGTGAAAGAGGAGAGTGAAAAAGTTGGCTTAAAGCTCAACATTCAGAAAACTAAGATCATGGCATCTGGTCCCATCACTTCATGGGAAATAGTTGGGGAAACAGTGGAAACAGTGTCAGACATTATTTTTGGGGGCTCCAAAATCACTGCAGATGGTGACTGCAGCCATGAAATTAAAAGACACTTCCTTGGGCTTCCCTGGTGGCTCAGAGGTTAAAACGTCTGCCTGCAATGCAGGAGACCTGGGTTCGATCCCTGGGTCAGGAAGATCCCCTGGAGAAGGAAATGGCAACCCACTCCAGTATTCTTGCCTGGAGAATCCCATGGAGAGAGAAGCCTGGTGGGCTACAGTCTGGAGGGTCGCAAAGAGTCCAACACGACTGAGCGACTTCACTTTCACTTTCTTTCACTTTCACTTTACTCCTTCGAAGAAAAGTTATGACCAACCTAGATAGCATATTCAAAAGCAGAGACATTACTTTGCTGACTAAGGTCCGTCTAGTCAAGGCTATGGTTTTTCCAGTATTCATGTATGGATGTGAGAATTGGACTGTGACGAAGGCTGAGCGCTGAAGAATTGATGCTTTTGAACTGTGGTGTTGGAGAAGACTCTTGAGAGTCCCTTGGGCTGCAAGGAGATCCAAGCAATCCATTCTGAAGGAGATCAGCCCTGGGGTTTCTTTGGAAGGAATGATACTCAAGCTGAAACTCCAGTACTTTGGCCACCTCATGCAAAGAGTTGACTCATTGGAAAAGACTCTGATGCTGGGAGGGATTGGGGGCAGGAGGAAAAGGGGCCAACAGAGGATGAGATGGCTGGATGGCATCACTGACTCGATGGACGTGAGTCTGGGTGAACTCTGGGAGTTGGTGATGGACAGGGAGGCCTGGCATGCTGCAATTCATGGGGTCACAAAGAGTCGGACATGACTGAGCAACTGAACCAACTGAACTGAACTCTACACCTAAAGCAACTAGAAAAGGAAGAAATGAAGAACCCCAGGATTAGTAGAAAGAAAAAAATCTTAAAAATTAGGGCAGAAATAAATGCAAAAGAAACAAAAGAGACCATAGCAAAAATCAACAAAGCCAAAAGCTGGTTCTTTGAAAGGATAAATAGAGTTGGCAAACCATTAGCCAGACTCATCAAGAAACAACGGGAGAAAAATCAAATCAATAAAATTAGAAATGAAAATGGGGAGATCACAACAGACAACACAGAAATAGGAAGGATCATAAGAGACTACTATCAGCAATTATATGCCAATAAAATGGACAACTTGGAAGATATGGACAAATTCTTAGAAAAGCATAACCTTCCAAAACTGAACCAAGAATAGAAAATCTTAACAGACCCATCACAAGCATGGAAATTGAAACTGTAATCAGAAATCTTCCAACAAACAAAAGCCCAGGACCAGATGGCTTCACAGCTGAATTCTACCAAAAATTTAGAGAAGAGCTAACACCTATCCTACTCAAACTCTTCCAGAAAATTGCAGACGAAGGTAAACTTCCAAACTCATTCTATGAGGCCACCATCACCCTAATACCAAAACCAGACAAAGATGCCACAAAAAAAGAAAACTACAGGCCAATATCACTGATGAACATAGATGCAAAAATCCTTAACAAAATTCTAGCAAACAGAATCCAACAACACATTAAAAAGATCATACACCATGACCAAAAGGTCCATATCCCAGGGATGCAAGGATTCTTCAATATCCACAAATCAATCAATGTAATACACCACGTCCATGGATTTTCCGGGCAAGAATACTGGAGTGGGTTGGCATTTCCTTCTCCAAGGGTAACTAGTGGCTAACAGCCGAGCGCTGAAGGCTTCACACTAAAGGGTCCAGCTAACGGCTTTGGTGGCCGTAAGGGTTGCTCGCTGATGGCTGTGCTGGCCCCGCCCCTACTAGCCCCTCCCCTTTCTGGCCCCACCCCTATTTTTCCACCCCGGAGGATCTGAACGGAGCTTAAATGAGAGAGAAAGGCAGCAGAGTCTAGACTGAACCAATGACAGCTGACTTCTCTGCATACTGTGACCCCATTCTAGAGACCAGAGACCATACTCAAGCTTAATTTTATGGGCCTATTTGGAAGTCTGGCTAATTAATGGCTGTAAAAGCAGTTTGGACTTTGCAAGCCTTTTATAATATGCCTCATTTAGACATAATGGGCTCAAGATTGCCTCTGGCATCTTCAAGAAAATTAAAAATCCAGTAGGCAGTGGAATTGTCTCAACGTGATTTTCCTATTAGTTTTATTTTTATTATGATTGCAAATAGTGGCATTACTAATGGTTCCTTGGGCCAGGAAGCCTTTCCCGGGAAAGTTTTGCCATTTTCCCACGTCCATAGCCTTATTTATTGGTCTTTTAGCCAGCACTGTGCTGGCTCCGTCCTCACATTATTTAACACTCACCAAATGGAAGAGAGTTGGAGGGCTCCTGAACACGTCAACCACTACATAAGGAAACACCGTTTGTTACCCTCCAGCTTGACAATACAGGTCCTAACTGATATTTGTCTAATCCTTGGCTCCAGATAAGCAGGTGTCTGGCATGTGTGGGCTGGACAAGATTTGGTGTTCCGGAAGTCTAGGACAGCATGTGGTGCAGAAAGATAGCAGCCTACAAACTGAGTAGAGGAGGCATAACTAATAATAAAAACAAAAATAACTCTATCCACCTATTATTTGCAAATAATCATAGTACCACAACCAAGTGAACAGAAAAAAAAAATTGCAGTAATACCAAGAAGTTCCTAGGGTCCAGTGATTAAGAATCCACCTGCCAATAAAGGGGACATGGGTTCAATCCCTGGTTCAGGAAGATTCCACATGCCACAGAGGAACCTAGCTCATGCACCACAACTACTGAGCCCATGTGCCTAGAGCTTGTGCTCGGCAACAAGAGAAGCCATGGCAATGAGACGCCTGTGCACCACAACAAAGAGCAGCACCTGTTCAGTGCAACTAGAGAAAGCCCACGAGCAGCAGTGAAGACCTAGCACAGCCAAAAATAAAATAAATACATTTCAAAAAAAGAGAAGTTTCTGGCATCTCGAAAGAGGATGAAAGGATCATGATCAGGGATGATATGGCCAGAAATGAAACCCAATCTCTACTTTATCAGCACAGACAACTGCTACCGTTACTCATTACACACACTTCAGTTAATATTAGTGACTCTGAGTTTAAAACACCACCCCCTGCCAATGCTGCTCCTAAAAAGTTGGGTGGGTCTGCCACCATGATCATTCAAACATGGAGTCCACTCATATCTGTGTACCAGCATTGCTCATCTTCAAACTGGAGTTTTGCATAGGTGAATCAACTTGGTGGGACTAAGTCAGAGGCAGGCCAAGGGCAGTTAAGAGTGATCTGCCCACAAAGAATAAGAGTGTGCATGGTTAAAAGAGAATTTAAAAGCAATATAAGACTGACTACAATCACCCAACTTTATATTTTTACCATGAGTCAGTAATTCTAAACAATGTCAGAGATATAATACACCTCTGGGTGGGGCATCCTTCCTCCTTACAGGCCACGAGATTAATTTACATTTTTGTGCTTCTGGTGCCAAAGAGGGATGCATCTGTCAATGGGGATAACAATAGAACCTACCTCATAGAGTTGTGAAAAAAAGAATCAATATTATGAAAACATCATTTCTCATCAAATTGATCTAGAGACAGTAATCCTAATAAAAATTCCAGCAAGTTTTTGTTTTGGTGGAAATTTACAAGGCAATTTTAAAATGTATATGGAAAATCAAAGAGCCAAAATTATCACAAAGAAGAACAAAGTCAGATGATTTTCACTACTGGAGATCAGGAGTTATTATAAAGCCAGAGAAAAAAAGGGAGCGTGCTTTGATACAAGAAAGATAAATAGACCAGTGAAACAGCACTGAGAGCTAAGAAACAAATCCATACATGTAAGGACACCTAATTTATAAAAGAGATGCCACAGGAGAGCAACGCAGAAACTATGGCTTTTTCAATAAATGGTGCTGGGTCAATTGGCCATCCATATGCAAAAATCTGAATCTTGATCTCTAATTCATACTATACATAAAAATCAATCCCAGGTGGATTGTAAATCTGAATGTGAAAGGGGAAAAAAGATAAAGTTTCTAAAAGACAATACAGGAGCATGTCTTGAACTTGAATACACAAAGATGTCCTAAACAAGACAAAGGAACTGGGGAGGGTGAATCCCCACCATACAGTTGATTCAGAATAAGAAGGAATCCACAAATCAAATTCCTTACAAGTCCCATTGCTTAGCTTAGTTTCACTGCCTTCATTTCAGCTCAGTTCAGTCGCTCAGTCATGTCCAACTCTTTGTGACCTCATGAATTACAGCATGCCAGGCCTCCCTGTCCATCATCAACTCCCGGAGTTCACTCAAACTCATGTCCATCGAGTCGGTGATGCCATCCAGCCATCTCATCCTCTGTCGTCCCCTTCTCCTCCTGCCCCCAATCCCTCCCAGCATAGGGTCTTTTCCAATGAGTCAACTCTTCACATGAGGTGGCCAAAGTACTGGAGTTTCAGCTTCGGCATCAGTCCCTCCAAAGAATATTCAGGATTGATTTCCTTTAGGATTGATGGGATGAATCTCCTTGCAGTCAGAGGGATTCTCAAGAGTCTTCTCCAACACCACAGTTCAAAAGCATCGATTCTTCGGCACTCAGCTTTCTTCACAGTCCAACTCTCACATCCATACATGACTACTGGAAAAACCATAGCCTTGACTAGATGGACCTTTGTTGGCAAAGTAATGTCTGAACCTTTCAAAATCTCATAATGTTCAGGCTGGAGCATCCCGAAGGAGGAAGGAACTCCCCATGTGCTTTTCTCAGGAAACTTCTTGGTCTAGGCTGCTTTTACAGAGGCAGAGACTCTGATGTCATGTATAGTGATTGTTTACTACGTGCCAGGCACTGTGTAAAGCACTTTGCAATCATTTTCTTATTTATCTGTATTTCAGCCTGTGGTTGATGCCTGCCAGTTGGTGACCATGGAAACCACAATACCAGAAAAATCTATCTTCCAGTCTCTCTCCACTACTTCATCCTTTAACAACTGAAGTTTCTAACTTATAAAATTAAGACTCCAAGAATCAATCATGAAACTGAAGTTTAAATGAGTGCTTCTTGTTTGTTTTATTCAATTTACAGTAAACCTGAACATCAAGTTGATGATTTAAACTTTTAAAAATACATTCCCATGCATTTCTTTATAGACTATGAGATAGTGATAGCAGGCATTGCCATTTCCACTTTCCTAATGGGTATACTGAGCCACACAAAAAACATCCATGATGTCTGAAACCAGGACTTCCCTGGTGGTCCAGTGGTTAAGCATCTGCCTGGCAATTCAGGGGACACGAGTTCAATCCCTGGTCTGGGAGGATTCCACATGCATTGGGCCACCTAAGCCCATGTGCCACAACTACTGAACCAGCACATTCTAGAGCTCATGTGCTGTAACAAGAGAAGCCCTCATGCCGCAACTAGAGAGGAGCCCCTGCTTGACACAGCTGAAGGAAACCCCTGCACAGCAAAGAAGCCTCAGCGTGGCCAAAAAGAAATTTATCAGTTAATTAATTAAATTAAAAAATTTTAAAGATCTAGAACCAGGGCTAAATATTTCAAGTCATATCCAACAGTAATGGAAGAGTTGGCTAGTCAGTTTGGCAGAGGCAAGCATAAGTAAAGAATGGGATTGTTATTTGTAATTGTCTCCTCCTAGGTGAGTAACTACAGAGGGTGAGGCAGGAACATACTTGGTCTTCACTTCATTTAGCCTCATGCAGAACCCCCTCACCTTGTTCATAAACTGGTTCTCATGCCTCCAGCTTTTTATGGTTCCACACACCTCACAGCAACACTTATTTTTATCTTTCTAAAACAGGGTTCTGATATGTTATTTCCATGCCCCTGAACCATCAACAGTTCCTCCTTCAGTTCAGTTCAGTTCAGTCGCTCAGTCGTGTCTGACTCTTTGCAACCCCGTGAATCGCAGCACGCCAGGCCTCCCTGTCCATCACCAACTCCCGGAGTTCACTCAGATTCACGTCCATCGAGTCAGTGATGCCATACAGCCATCTCATCCTCGGTCGACCCCTTCTCCTCCTGACCCCAATCCCTCCCAGCATCAGGGTCTTTTCCAATGAGTCAACTCTTTGCATGAGGTGGCCAAAATACTGGAGTTTCAGCTTTAGTATCATTCCTTCCAAAGAAATCCCAGGATTGATCTCCTTCAGAATGGACTGGTTGGATCTCCCTGCAGTCCAAGGGACTCTCAAGAGTCTTCTCCAACACCACAGTTCAAAAGCATCAATTCTTCGGTGCTCAGCCTTCTTCACAGTCCAACTCTCACATCCATACATGACCACAGGAAAAACCATAGCCTTGACTAGACGGACCTTAGTTGGCAAAGCAATGTCTCTGCTTTTGAATATGCTATCTAGGTTGGTCATAACTTTTCTTCCTTACTTTATTAAAATATAAGATTTGTAATCAAATGCCAATCAGAAAAAAAAACCTTGGGTTCACTGAATGGTTTTGGTCTACTAACATAACTTCTCTGAGTCTCAATTTTTTTGTCTGTAAAATGGGGTAAGACTAAGGTCGATGTGAGGGTAAAATGGACATTTTAAGTAGAATGCCTGACTGCACTGATGTGCTGGTTTTAAAAGATAGAATGAAACACTTGATTCAGTTAATGGGAAAAAACCTTTCTTTTTTCTTTTTACTATTTATACCTTGCTGTGCACCATGTTCTGTGCTCACACTTTTCATGCAGGTCATTATCAAATCTTCACAACTACCCCTGAGGTAGGAATTACTATTTTTGCATTTTACATACACAAGGAAACCGAAACTCAGAGATGTCACCCAACTGGTAAATGGTAGAGTTTAGTTTTAAATTCAGATCTCACTGAGTTCAAAACTTATACCCTTCACCTACATCAAAGTCACCTAGGGGCAGCGCTCACAAAAATGACGATCTCTGTGCCCCAGTGCAGAATGCTAGACTACCAACAGAATCCATTCTTCCCTTTTTTAGTGGCTAAGAATATGGCTGCATAGCTAGAAGGCTGTATTTCCTCATAATTTTTGCAGTTAGATGCAGTCATGTGACAAGTTTGCACCAATGGAATGTAAGCAGAAATCACGGGTACCAGTTCCAAGCCAAGATGAGTAAGATATAGACACAGCTTCTCCATCTTCTTCCATTGACTGGAAGCTGGACATGGCAGGAACTCAGTCCTGGCTTAACAGATGACAAGTTTATAGAAGGCAGAAGAGCACCATGATGGAAGGATCTCTGGACCGCTCTGACCTGTGGGGTTTGGTTATCAACAGCTGTACAGCAAACCACCCTAAACTGGCACAGTGTTACTTCCACAACATTCTGTTGGTCACAGAGCCGTCACAGGGCCTGCCCAGATTCAAAAGGAGGGCACATCAACCTCATTTCTCCATGAGAACAGGATCAAATAATTTGTGTCCATCCTTAATCTGCCACATCTCTTGAAGATATATACCAATAAGCAACATTCACCTTGAATTGCAATATGTGTGTGAGAAAAATATATTCTTTGTTCCCTAAGCCATGTTGTTTTTTGGCCTCTAAAGAACTTAGCTTTCTGCCATAACAGATACTCTTAGTGAATTAAAACAAGGGGTGGGGGCAAAGAATCTGCATTCTGAGAAGCAACCTGATGGCTTAATGCACATTTGAATTTAAGATCCACTCTGCTAAGCCAGCTGGCTACTCCAGCCCGTCCCTGACCTCTCAGCAACTCTGAGATAGTTAAGCCCTTTATCCGATTGTTCAAGGGGTTCACATCTTAGAACAGACAGCATCTCCACAAAATTGTTCTAAAGATCCATGACCTTGCTAAATCCCACTTGGAGATACTGAGAGGGTACTTGGAGTTCATCCAGTGAAATTCTCACGGGTCCGGGAGCTCTTAATACTCTACACCACAGGATCAAAGCTATGGTTTTTCCAGTAGTTATTTTTGGAGCTGAGAATTGGCCCATAAAGTCTGAGCACTGAAGAATTGATGCTATCGAATTGTGGTGCTGGATAAGACTCTTGAGTGTCCCTTGGACTGCAAAATCAAACCTGTCAATCCTAAAGGAAATTGACCCTGAATATTCATTGGAAGGATTGATGCTGAAGTTGAAGCTCTTAGTAGTTTAGTCACCTAATGTGAAGAGCCAACTCACTGGAAAAGACCCTGATGCTGAGAAAGATTGAGAACAGGAGGATAAGGGGGCAACAGAGGATGAGATGGTTGGATGGCATCACCAACTCAATGGACATGAGTTTGAACAAACTCCAGGATATAGTGAAGGAAAGGAAAACCTGGCATGCTGCAATCCATGCGGTCGCAAATAATCTGACACAACTTAGCAACTGAACAACAAAAATAGGATGCTCACTTCAGTGGCAAAAACACAGAATTCCAGGTAAAAGAAAGCATTTCTAAAATGCAACTCCTAAAGGCAATCAAATAAAAGAATTGAACTATTTCAGAGGCATCAGGAAGTCAGAAACTAGGGGTGTAGCTGTGTTACTTAGCTGAGTGGATACTGAATACAAAGGACATGACATCGACTAACAGTGAATGACTTTGTTGCATAATGGGGGAGCCAGACTCCTATAGCAGTATATTGAAACTCTGTAAGCAAGAAAGTTGCGGGAAAGAGGACTTCCCTGGCAGTCAGTGGTTGAGACTCCAAGCTTCCACTGCAGGGGGTACAGGTTTGATCCCTGGTTGGGGAACTAAGATCACACATGCCCCACAGTGTGGCCAAAAAAAGAAAGAAAGAAAATAAAATTTCAGGAAAACACAGTAATATTAAAGCAATTCGTGAAGACATCTGATCGAAAAAAAAAAAAATACAAATATCTGGCTACTCAAGACTCTTAGCACCTGGAGGATCTCATAGAATCAGTTCTCTAATTTAAAGGCCTTATCCTCTTCTTAGCTCACTTCTACTTTTGTGTAAATATTAAGCCTCCTTGTGGTTAATATTGGGTCCCTGTAGACTTCAGCTGGTATTCTTCCTTAACAGAGATGATAATAGCAGCCCCAGGAGGATGTTGCAAAGATTAAATAAGGCAATAGAGACATTCATGCAATGAAAATTCATACAAAGAAGATCCATAGAACATGCAGTACAATGTTCAGAACAATGTGGCTGCACAGTGAATTTAAGTCTCTCTTATTTCCTTTCCATTTTTAGGAAATAAATTCTAAATCAGGAATGGCAGCTGTTATAGACTGAATATTTATATTATCCCAAAATTCATATGTTGAAATTCCTACCCCCAAGGTAACGGTATTGAGAGGTGAGATTTTAGGGGATGTGATTAGGTTATACACTGGAGAAGGAAATGGCGCTACAGTATTTTTGCTTGGATAATTCCATGGACAGAGGAGCCTGGCAGGCTACAGTCCATGAGGTCACAAAGATTAGGTTATAAGGGTGGGAGTCCTCATGAATGGGATCAATGCCCTTACAAAAGAGACCCCAGAGAGCTCCCTCACCTCTTCCACCATGTGAAGACACAGTGAGAAGTCAGCTGTCTATAAACCAAGAAGTGGGTCTCACTAACACCAAATTGGTCAGCGCCTTGATCTTGGATTTTCCACCCTCTACAACAGTGAGGAATAAATGTTTGTTGCTTAAACCACCCAGTCTGCAGGATTTTTGTTACACCCGCCCAAAAGGACAAAGACAGCGGCACATAGATATTTGATTGGTTGTACACAATGAACTTTTTCTTAAAAAAATTGTAAATTAGGTTCCAACATAAAAATTAGAAGGGCTCACATGAAAATCCAGATCTACGGTTTCTCCTAAAAGACAGAAGCTCTAGAAACACAGTTCAATCTGACCCCTTCAGGCATGAGTTTGAAGCCGAGGACCTAACAATGTTCTCCCTTGTCAACTTTTGTCCCCTCAGTCTACTTTCCTGGACTCTGTCTTCTCAGTCTGGGGTGCATAGGGAAAGAAAGGTAAAAGCTCTGACACTGGGCTTCCCTGTTGGCTCAGTGGTAAAGACTCTGTGGGCCAATGCAGGATCCGTACATCACACGCTGGTGGGCAACTAAGCCCACACACCACAACTACCGAGCCTGTTTGTGCTCTAGAGCCCGGGAGTCACAACCACTGAGCCCAAGTGCCCCAACTACTGACGCCCGTGCTCCCTAGAGCCCATGCTCCTCAACAAGAGAAGTCACTACAATGAGAAGCCTGTGCCTGCAACTAGAGAGTAGCCTCTGCTTGCTAAGACTAGAGAAAGCCCATGCAGCAGCAAAAACCCAGCATGGCCAGAAAGAAAGCAAGCAAGCTCTGACATCACCATGAATTTGGAACGAAGAAATTTACCTTTGATTCCTGGCCAGATGCTAGGTGCAAGCAATGAGAAAAGACATGCTAATAGTACTGTTTGCTTCCACAATCACCACGATTCATTCATCATGGATTTGCTAAAGCCCCACTATACTCAGGGCACTATGCTTTACCCAATGGAACATACAAAATTGGCAAGAAAGAGACCTCATCTAGCCAGCCCCTGTTCATTGCTTACGTTTCACTGTTAATGTACTTTACTCCAGAAAGCCCTCCCTAATTTCTCCAGCCAGGTTAGACTTTGAGTCTACTCTCCCAAACTCTTCCTCTGTCACATTCCATGAATTCGGTCAATATCTTTCTCGAGCTCCCTCCTCTGAGTTCATTATGATGTCCTGCTACTTGCTGCATCCCTAGTTCCTCACACAGTGCCTAATAGCCATTGGGCCCTTAACAACACACTAAAAAAAGAATAAATGAATCGTTACATGAATGAATGAATGGCAGAAGATTGGATGTTTATGCAAATAATTGTAGAAGTGAGAAGTGGGGCAAATGTATTCATTGGGTAATTGCTCATTTGTTAAATATCTTAAATATCACCCCTGAATACATAAAAATTAAGTGTCCAGTGTATTAATAGCTATAATGAATAAACAGCTATAATGATTACAACCGGTAAAGTATTTTCCACTAAAAAGGGTTAGTTCTCTCTCCACAAGGAATTTTGGTATTAAGTTCCTTACATAAATTAAGCTCCTAGAACATAGTAGGTGCTCAATCCATGACACAAATTTATTGTGAGTGCTGTGATTTACAATATTAAATCTATTATCTTCACTGCTATAGTCTCAGCACAAAATACAATACACAGTGATGTTTGATAAATATTAGGTAAATCAATTATATATACACACACAGGTAAATCAATTACATAATTAATAATGAATTAACAACACTAGCACACAAAAAAGGAAGCTAGTCTGATCATCCTAAGGGCTTTTCGGACCTGCTGTAAAGCCCCAACCTCACTCCAGGACACTTTGGGTCAGTGATGGGAAAGTCAGTGTCAGTCTGAGGGGAAGCAGGGACAGTCTCCAGGATCAGACGGGCCACACTTCTTATCTGGTCTTCTTGAGGGTCATGCCCAAGGCAACCCTGCCCCAAGGGGCACCTTATCTCTGGCAGCAGAGGAGGCTGAGGGCCCCAGATAAGTCCTGCAGGAGAGTGGGACAGGCCCAGAAGGGGCTTCCAATTAGAGCTGAACATTCCGAGGTCTGCAGGGGTCTGGGGTCTGACCAGGAGTATTTCAGGCTTCTCTGCAGTAGAGTCTTTGTGTTTCACAGAAAAGCTGCCACAGCTGAATGGCTAGAAGGAAGGGTGAGGGGGGTAGAGGGGGTTTACCAGAGAGAAGAAAAGGATCGGAGATAGAGAATAATGAAGTCTCTGTCTCTCTGTCTCTCTGTCTCTCTCTCTCTCTCTCTCTCTCTCGTGTGCACAGACTCAGATGAACAGAGAGCTGCGCAGTGGGCAGGACAAGAGAAACGGTAGACCTAGAGTCAGAGTGAGAGCTAGACAGAAAAAAATCAGAGACAGAGACACACCCAGCCACAGGCCAGGGAAAGGGAGAGACGGAGGAGAGGCTGAGGCTCAGAGACACTCCCCCAGAGGAACGACACAGGAAACAGAGAGGCCGAGTTGAGAGGGGGGGTTGTCGGGGAGACACAAAAAGACTAGAGAAGGACACAGAAAGACAGAGACAGAAACACAGGGAATTAATGCAAACTATATCACAGAGATGTAAAATGAGAGTTCTACACAGCGACAGAAAGAAGGAGCAGACAGAGGAGATGTTCAGGTCAATCCCTGGGCCAGCTTTATCTGGAATATAAACTGCTTACCAGGGATCCCGATTCCAGAGTCCCGGGGAGGGCTCAGAAGACACAAGTTTCCAAGACTCCCCAGGTGACTCTCCTGTACAGCTTGGACTGAGAACCACTGCTTAAAGCAAGGTTTCTGGTAGAAGAGGAGCCTGTACCAGAATCACATGGATGTTTGTTTAGAATCCTCAAGCCCTTCCTGGGCTATAAATCAGACTGATGAGTGTGGGGCCCAGGCAACTGTGTTTCTACATGTTCTGGGAATTCTAAGGCACACTTCAATTTGAGAACCTTGTCCTAGGCGGGTGGCTTTGGGGGAGCCACACACAGACACGCACACACACTCCTCAGAGCTGCTGGGTATGGCCTTCCCTGGTCCAACCTGTCCTCATTTGTGGAAGCACAAGACTCAAGTTCAGAAAACCAAAAGCCTTGCTTTCTACACACTGAATGGCCCTAGACATGTCACTTAACCTCTCCAAGCCTCTTATTACTCACCAATACAGTGACGTTAATAACCTCAGCTCTGCCTACTTCACAGGCACTTGCAGTGATCACATGAGGCAGAGAATATACAAGCCCTAGAATGCCATCACTAGTGTTATCAACAGCATCATTATTATTAATGGCATGCTGCCTTTTTCCAACACCAATAACCAATTCTCTGACTCTCTGACACCACCAGAGTTAGTACGGACTCCACCAGGAAAGGGCTCAGTCCCATAAGATTGCCTCTACCTCAGACATCAGCCACAAATGGGGTGCCCAGGTACTCATTGGCTGGTACTTCTGTCCAGCCAACTACAAACTCTAGGGTTCCCAAGATAACCTCAGGTTTGAGAGTTTGTTAGAACAATTCACAAATTCAGGCAAGCGCAATGCTTGCTATTACAGTTCACAATAAAGTCTGCAGATGAACAGCCAGGTGAGGAGGTAAAGAGGGCAAGGTCCAGAAGGAACACAGGAGTTTCTGTGCCTGTGGAGTTAGGGAGCCCTCCTGGCAGGTAGGTGTGTTCCCCCTTTTCAAAGGACACAAGTCATATTGGATTAGGGCCCACCTATAGATCTCATTTTAACTTGATAACCTCTATAAAGACCCTATCTCCAAATAAAGTCACATTCTGAAATACTTTGGTTTTCTGATGAGCAGCCCCCATCCTGAAGCTATCTAGGGGTCCCACCCTGAGTTACCTCATGATCAGCATCTAGAAAAGGACAGAAAGTTATGAACAACAAAAGGTACTGCTGTCGCTCAGTACCTTGAGAAAGTCCAAGTACTCTTGAGTGTCTCTTGGACTGCAAGGAGATCCAACCAGTCAGTCCTAAAGGAAATTAGTCCTGAATATTCATTGAAAGGACTGATGATGAAGCTGAAACTCTAATAATTTGGCCACCTGATGCAAAGAGCTGACTCACTAGAAAAGACCCTGATGCTGGGAAAGACTGAAGGTAGGAGGAGAAAGGGACAACAGAGGGTGAGATGGTTGGATGGCATCACTGACTCGATGGACATGAGATTGAGTAAGCTCCAGGAGCTGGTGATGGACAGGGGAGCCTGATGTGCTGCAGTTCATGGAGTCACAAATAGTTAGACATGACTGAGCGACTGAACTGAACAGAACTGAACTGCTGTCACTCAGGGAATTCCAAGGGTTTCAGAAACTGTGTACCAGGAACAAGGGACAAAACCAAATATATATTTTATTACACTACAATATGTAAATGAATAAGTACTTGCAACCTTTTAAGTGTCCTGATAACCATGTCACATGCTTTGTCCCATTGATTCCCTATAATTTTCTAACATGGATAATTTATGGTGATTATACCCATTTTACAGATGAAGAAATTGAGGTTCACAGAGATCTAGTATTTTGTCTAGTATCACAAACAAGCAAATGGCAGTGCCAGGTCCTTTAATATCTTAGATCTGAAAGAAATCTCCTCACCAGTCCTCTATAGGTGAGGACCTCCAAAGTTCAGAGAGATTAGATGTCTGACCTAGGTCCCAGAAAGAGTCATTCCTACACTCTACTGCAAATTATATTAAACAAGTTGCAGTCATGACAGACAACCTGATTTTGCATGTAGAAGATCCTAGGAAATTTGCACCCCCAAATTTACTACAATAAGTGAATTCAGTAAAGTCACAAGATACAACTCAATACATAATAAAAATAAATCTCATCTCTGCTAATAACAAATAATTAGAAAATAATATTAGAAATATAATGGAGGGGCTTCCCTGGTGGTCCAGTGGTTAAGAAGCTGCCTTGCAATGCAGGGGACACAGGTTTGATAAGGTCTGGTCTGGGAAGATCCCACATGCCGTGGGGCTACTAAGCCTATGGCCACAACTACTGAGCCAGTGTGCCCTAGAGCCTGTGCTCCACAACAAGAGAAGTCACGGCAGTGACAAGCCCTCATACCGCAGAGAAGAGTAGCCCCCAATCTCCACAATTAGAGAAAGCCTGCAAGTAGCAATGAAGACCCAGTGCAGCCAACAATATTAATAAAAAGAAGTAAATAGAATAAATTAAAAATAAATATAATTTACAAAACCACCAACAAAGATATAATAATTAGAAAATTTAAAATGTGTGTTACTGAAAACTAAAGAATATTAAAGAAAATTAAGATGATCTGAGTAAATGCAATGATATACCATGTTCATGGGTCAGAAGACATAATTTGTTAACATGTGCATTCTCCCCAAACTGACTGCAAAACCAATCAAAATCTCAGACTGAAGAGATTGACAAGCTGATTCTAAAATTCCATGAAAATGCATGTATTAAGTACCACATACTGGATGGCTTGAACAACAAAAATTTATTATCTTACAGTTCTGGATGCTAGAAGTCCAAGACAGAGGTGTTGACAGGACTGGCTTTTTCTGAGGGCTGGGAGAGAAGCTGTTCCACGTGTCGCTCCTAGCTTTTGGTGGTATGCTGGTAATCTCTGATAGTTTTTGGTTTGTAGAAGCATTGCCCTGATCTCTGCCTTCATTTTCATGGGGTGTTCTCCCCGTGTACATGTGTACGTCTGAATTTCCCCCTTTCAAAAGACACAAGTCATATTGGATTAGGGCCCACCTATGTATCTCATTTTAACTTGATAACATCTATAATGACCCTATCTCCAAATAAACTCACATTCTGAAGTACTTTGGGTCAAGATCTCAACATATGAGTTTTGGGAAATCTAGGAAAAGCCAAGACAATCTGAAGAAAAACTTAATGTTACCTGCTTATTATAAAATAACAGTAATAAATACAATGTGATAGAGTGACATAAAAAAGAAAAATATATCACTGCAATAGAAAAAAATTATTCTAGATATAGACTCACATGTTATAGTCAATTGTTTCTCTACCAAAGCAATTCTATGGAAAAGGAATCTTTTTGACAAATGGTGCTGGAATCACTAGATACTCATATGAGAAAAAGTGATTCTCAATTCCTATATTGTACCATACAAAAAAAATTAATTTTAAGATAAGTCATAGATCTAAATGTGTAAAGTTTCTAGAAGGAAACATGGGAGAATATGTTGTAAAAAAGCAAACATTCCTTAAAACAAAGAAAGTATTAAGCCTACCTTTTTAAAATTCATAAATTGAATGTCATAAAAATTTCAAGCTTCTGTTTATTCAAAAGACACCATTAAGGAAATTATTAGGGAAGCCACAAAGCGAAAGAAAATGGTTACAATACATGTATCTGATAAAGTCCTTGTATCCAGAATATAAAAGAAACTCCTATAACTCAATAATAAAAAGAAAAATAATATGATTTTTTAAATAGTCAAAAATCTTGAACAGATATGCCACAAAGGAAGATATACAAATAACCCATTAGTGCATGAAAATGTATCCAATGTCATGAGTCGTCAGGAAAATGCAAATTAAAATCAGATTGAAAAAAACCACCAAATGCCCATCAAAATGGTTTCTTAAAAATCTAACCAACATAAAATATTGGCTAGAATGCAAAACAACCAAAAGTTTCAAACATTCCCAATCAGGATATAGGGTGTACAACAATTTTTTAAAAAGATCTGGAAGTGTCTTATAAAATTAAATTTGCATCTACCTTTGTTTCCCAAAGAAACATTCCTAGCAATTTACCCAGGAGAAATGAAAACCTATGTTCACACAAAGACTTGTACCTGTCTTATTTATAATAGCCCCAAACTGGAAACAACCCAGATGTCTGTTAACAGAAGAACAGATACATAAACTGTGGTACATTCATACTGTGAAACAGTAGACAGCAATGAAAAAGAATAAACTGCTGCTTCATGTAACTGAATGGACGATTCTCAGTGGCAATGACGAGCAAGAGATGATACAACAGAACGCATACAGCACAATTTCATCTTATACGAAGTTCTAAAGCAGGCAAAATGAATCTGTTGTGTTAGAAGTCAGAAGAGTTGATCATCTCTGAGAGTGGAGCGCTCACTGGAAAGAGGCATGAACAGGCCTCCTAGGGAACTGCAAATGTTCTACATCTTTATTTGGCAGTGACTGCATGTTTAGACTCAAAAATGGATAAAAAACCATGCGGTATGTAGGATATCTGTTTATTAACTTTCTAGAACCGCGTGCAACGTATCAAAGGCACATTCCCAGCACATCCAAGTGTCCCAATACATGAGCTGGGCAGCTACATTCTGTGCTGTGTGCTCAGTCAGGTCTGACTCTTGGCGACCCCATGGACAGTAGCCTGCCAGGCTATACCGGAGTGGGTTGCCATTTCCTCTTCCAGGGGACCTCTCTGACCCAGGGATCGAACCTGTGTTTCTTGAGTCTTCCACACTGGCAGGCGTATTCTTTACAACTGAGCCATCAGGGAAGCCCAACTACAGTGGAGTCTGATGTTTTTCAAATAGGCTGAGGGCTGCAACCCATTCATGGCGCCATGAGATTAATGTGGTGTGTGGAAACTAGCATTTTTGAATGGAATGGAATGGAAAATATCCTAGTACAACAGTTACGTGTGTGCTTGTGTGCATGAGAGCATGTGTGTGTGCATGCACATGTATTTACACAAGGCCATGTACTAGTTGTGATGTGAAATGTATTTCTTACCAAGGATTGTGTCAAAATATTTGAACCTGACTCTAGTCAGTTCTCCACTCACACAGCCCCATTTGGAGCACACACACTCTGCACCAAAAGGCACCTTGAATGTTGATTTATATGAGACTTCTGTTCAGACTGTCAACAATTTAATTGATTCAAAAGGCAAACTTGCCTGCAGCTATGGAACAAAAGAAGGTCTTTTGTGTTAATTGAGACGTTTACTCTAAGCGAGGCAGGACCCCTTGCATGTGCTTGCATTGTAAATGGTATGTACTTTTTGCTTTGTTTAGTTACCACAATCCCTGGTCTACTGAAGGAGCCCCAGACCCAGCCAACATCCCTCTGGGTTCAGATATAACAGGTAATGGAAGGGGTGGAGGCTCCCTCTCAATAAAGGGCCAAGCCCCTCAAAAGTAAGATTTCTCTGGCAGCTCAGCAGGTAAAGAATCCACCTGCAATGCAGGATACCCCGGTTCAATTTCTGGGTTGGAAAGAGCCCCTGGAGAACGGATAGGCTACCCATTCCAGTATTCTTGGGCTTCCCTGGTGGCTCTCAAGCTTACTCTTTAGAGCCTTAGATTCCTCATCTGCAGAAAGAGGTAATGGAGGTAGCAAACTCATAGGATTGTCACGGTTTAATAATAATGATGGTTTATACCTAATATGGGCTTCCCTGATGGCTCAAGTGGTAAAGAATCTCCCTCCAGTGAGGGGAGACCTGGATTCGATCCCTGGGTTGGGAAGATTGTCTGGAGGAGGGCGCAGCAACCCACTCAAGTATTCTTGCCTGGAGAATCCCCATGGACAGAGGGGCCTGGTGGGCTACAGTCCATGGGGTCGCAAAAAGTCAGACATGACTGAGCGACTAAGCACAGCACAGCCCCTCTGAAGTGGAGCTATTGGGATCAGACAAGTGTAAACTCCAGTCCTGATATTGTTACCTCCCATCTGTGTGACCCTGGAGAAGGGAAATTGCTCTTTAGAGCCTCAGTTTCCTCATCTGCAAAAGAGGCAAGGGAGGTACCAACCTCATAGGATTGTCACATGTTAATAATGATGGTTTATACCTAACACGGGCTTCCCTGGTGGCTCAAGCAGTAAAGAATTTGCCTGAAATGAAGGAACCACGGGAGACACAGATTCAATCTTTGAGTTGGGAAGATCCCCTGGAGGAAGAAATGGCAACCCACTCCAGTATTCTTGCCTGGAGAATCCCATGGACAGAGGAGCCTGGCGGGCTACAGTCCATGGGGCTGCAGAGTTGGACACAACTGAAGCAACTTAGCAGGCAAGCACTCATACCTAACATAGCACTTACAATGACTATGTCTGTTGACCCAGGTAATCCTCACTACAGCTCTGGGAGATGAAGGATCTATCTCCCCACTTTACAGGTGAGAAAACTTAGCCCATAGAGGTTTAGTAATTTGCCCAAGGTTCCCCAGCTGGTAAATTATGTGAGTTGGGCTTCCCACTCATTCTTCCTGCTCAGTTTTAGCTACTTAATGGGAAAAAAAAGCAACAGTTAGAACTGGACATGGAACAACAGACTGGTTCTAAATCTGGAAAGGAGTACATCAAGTCTGTATACTGTCACCCTGCTTATTTAACTTGTATTCAGAGTACATCATACGAAACACCGGGCTGGATGAAGCACAGGCTGGAATCAAGATTGCCGGAAGAGATATCAATAACCTCAGATATGCAGATGACACCACCCTTACAGCAGAAAGCAAAGAAGAACTAAAGAGCCTCTTGATGAAAGTGAAAAAGGAGAGTGAAAAAGTTGGCTTAAAACTCAACATTCAGAAAACTAGGATCATGGCATCTATCCCATCACTTCATGGCAAATAGATGGGGAAACAGTGGAAACAGTCAGACTTTATTTTGGGGGGCTCCAAAATCACTTCAGGTGGTGACTGCAGCCATGAAATTAAAAGATGCTTGCTCTTTGGAAGAAAGGCCATGACCAACCTAGACAGCATATTAAAAAGCAGAGACATTACTTTGCCAGCAAAGGTCCATCTAGTCAAAGCTATGGTTTTTCCAGTAGTCATATATGGATGTGAGAGTTGAACCATAAAGAAAGCTGAGTGCTGAAGAATTGATGCTTTTGAACTGTGATGTTAGAGAAGACTCTTGAGAGTCCCTCGGACAGCAAGGAGATCCAACCAGACAACCCTAAAGGAAATCAGTCCTGAAGATACATTGGGAGGACCGATGCTGAAGCTCCAATACTTTGGCCACCTGATGCAAAGAACTGACTCATTGGAAAAGACCCTGATGCTGGGAAAGATTGAAGACAGGAGGAGAAGGGGACAACAGAGAAAGAGATGGTTGGATGGTATCACTGACTTGATGGACATGAGTTTGAGCAAGCTCTGGGAGTTGGTAATGGACAGGGAAGCCTGG
Organism: Budorcas taxicolor; assembly: GCF_023091745.1. Lineage (NCBI taxonomy): Eukaryota > Metazoa > Chordata > Mammalia > Artiodactyla > Bovidae > Budorcas > Budorcas taxicolor. The sequence goes on from NC_068926.1 coordinate 56,576,454, forward strand.
CATGCTGCAGTCCATGGGGTCTCAAAGAGTCAGACATGACTGAATGATTCAACTGAACTGAATGAAAAAAAACCTTAAAAACAGAGAAAATTATATCCAAGAGATGATGCTAATCTTTAAGGGTGTTTACTAAAAATTTGGGTTTGTCTTTCCAGGCACATAGTAGGATTACTATGCCCCACTCTGTTGAATTTCAGTAAATCCACCTGCTTCCTTTAGCTAATAAAATATGAGTGGAAGTTGTGAGTGACACTTCTGGTCAAATGGTTTAAAAGAGAGTGTATTTGATCATATTCCTCTTCTTCCTGCTGAGGGAATCATGAGAACATATCAACATGAAGCCTTCATTAACTTGCTTTCCTGAAAAGCTATGGCAAGTATAGACCTCCCTGCCAGTATGCCTTTGTCACACTACATGACTGAGAAATAAAATTTTGTTATAAGATGCTGAGATTTGGGGTTATCTGTTCTTATAGCAACACTTGGTCTACCTTGACTGACACAGACTCTTCCCAACTACCATTTACTGAACTCTGTCTGTCAGACTAGGTGCAAGACATTTAAAAAAATATTTTATTTTGCTGTGCCAGGTCTTAGTTGCAGCACACGTGAATCTTCGACTTTGTTGCGGCAGGTGGAATCTCTTAGTTGCAGCATGTGGAATCTAGTTCTTTGACTAAGGATCAAACCCGGGCCCCCTGCATTGAGAGTGTGGAGTTTTAGCCACTGAACCACCAGGGAAACCCTGGTGCTAGATAGTTCACATTCTTCAATTCCCTTAATCCTGACCACAATCCCAAATAATAATTCTATTAGCAGGCCTATTTGCAGATGAGGAAACTGGGGTTCCAAGAGATGAATTGCCCAGGTTCACACAGCTTGTAAGTGGCATGCTGAGGACCCAAACCAGACCAAAATAATAACTTCCTCCATTACTCATGGGAAGTGAACATGGTTGTTTGTTGGAGGATCTTGAATCAGCTTGTAAGAGCAGACTGCGGGCATCCCTTCCCAAGTTCACGTTCAGTGATGTCACATTGGAATCTTGAAATCCACCATGGTGGGAGTAGTTATACCATGAAAATTGGTAAATGCTACAAATCAAGGCTTTTCTTTTTTACTGAAGAACCAATTTACCACTACATTACTGATTGGACCTCTGTTAACACCGTCAGCCATGCTGAGTTCCAATCCACTAAACTTGCCCAGGGAAATTCCCAGAAACTCACCAGCATCTGTTAGGATCCCCCAAAGTATTTTCAGTGATGGGAAAGAATCTATAGCATGACTATCACAAAGCAATGGGACCGCAAGATGCAATGTTAACAGCAAGAAGAAAGAAGATACTCTGCAGGGTGGCTAAAAAAATAAGCTTAGAGAACAAGAGAGGGGAAATCTAACGGAGGAAAGAAAGGCCTTCCAGTGAGAATAACAGGCTTTAATCTATGGAGCGCACATTTTGTTAAGTCTGCATAATTCATGAAACACAGGAACATCCCGAGGACAGCTCAAGTTCAGGGCAGAAGATCAAGTTGACAAGATTGGCTTTGGGGTAAAACAAGCAAGGAGGGATCAGGGAGGTTGGTTGCTGGAACTGACCTATATTTCTCTGTGTTTATACTACAGCAGGGTCTGTCTCTGCTCATCCATCACCCCAACTAGGCTTCACCCACAGCCCAGTTTTTCCTGGGGGTGAGGGACATTTGGAGCACTGAACCGCAAGGATAGCTCTTGAGTTGGCTTCTGGTGGTTGCTCCTGTATCTCCAGACCACTACTCATTCTTGGGATGATAGTGATAGTAAGTCTGCCACTTCCAGGCAGGGTGTCCTTGGACGAGAGATCTTATCTCTCTCAGCCTCAGTTTGTTTTATCAGCGGGACTGATAAGAGCTCCTAATTCATAGGGTTGTAATGCACAGTGCCTGGCACATAGGTAAATGCTTAGTATATAGTGGCCTTACAGTTTCGATGTAAAGTGAAAGCAAAAGTCGCTCAGTCATGTCCAACTCTTTGTACCCCATGGGCTATACCGTCCATGGAATTCTCCAGGCCAGGATACTGGAGTGGGTAGCCTTTCCCTTCTCCAGGGGATCTTCCCAACCCAGGGATTGAACCCAGGTCTCCCACACTGCAGGCAGATTCTTTGCCAGCTGAGCCACCAGGGAAGCCCATAAGGAAGACAAAGAATAGGAATAATAATATTTAACAGGGTCAGATACTATTCTGAGAGCCTTGCTTAAAATAAATCCTTTAATCCTTACAGCAAGCTTATTAGATAGGTACTATTACTATTCTCATTTTCTAGATGAGGAAACTAAGGTGAGAGAGAGTGTCATTTGTCCTTGGCTTAGTAAGTGGTGGGGCCAACCAATTATTGATCTCCTAAGTGCCAAGGAGTTTATAAACAGTATCTTTTGTCCTCACCTGCACAACTTCAAGAGCTAGGTATATGTGATTCTATTTTAAAGGTGAGGAAACTGAGCTTGGGAGAGTTGAGTTAGTTAACCCCGGCTTACAGAGTAAGCAGCAATGGAGATGCAAGACTGGGTCTCCTGGTCTCTAAGCGTTGGCTTCATACAACCATCCTTCATTCCCAGAAATAAAAGTAACAATACTTATTAAGGCTAACATTTGAAGTTCCAATACTTTAGCCATCTGATGTGAAGAGCCAACTCACTGGAAAAGACCCTGATGCTGGGAAAGACTGAGGGCAGGAGGAGAAGGGGGCGACAGAGGATAAGATGGTTGGATGCCATTACCAACTCAATGGGCATGAATCTGAGTAAATTCCGGGAGACTATGAAGGACAGGGAAGGCTGGTGTGCTGCAGTCCATGGGTTTGCAAAGAGGTGGTTCAGAGGAGACTGACTAAAGATTGGTCAAGGGGAACATCTTTGTCACCTGCCATGATGTGACCAGTATCAGAGTATGACTGAGAAGAGGAGGGATAGGAGTGGAGAGACAGGAGCTGAGTGAGAAGGGCAGATAGTTGAGAAAGGGACAATGTTGGAGCTAAAGATGATTGACAGGAAGCTAGACCAATGGCCATGGGGGCTGGGCCAGCCCTCCTCCTCCCCTGGGTGTTCTTCCATCCCTTTTCCTTCCCCAAGGGAAATTAGCTCAGGTGTGTCCTGGAGGTCTCAGAACTACCAATGAAAATAGGCTGGAAAGATCCCTCAGTTTCCTTGGAGATGGAGCAAATATGCCCACCCCACACCCCACTTCCCACTTTTGGGAGAGCAGATGCAGAGATCAGGAAGGTCCCTGCCTCAGCTTTCTTGGCCAGAAAGATTTCGAAATGACAAAATAAAGGTTGGTGACTGCTGACTGAATGGACTTCAGGCTAAATCTGACAGAGTCAAGCAGGAGCTGGAGAGACGCTTGGCTTTGTTAATACCCTTCTCACCCTCACTTCTGTGCAGGGTGGGCCTGGCAGTGGTCCAGAGGTGGGGCCCACCTGGGAAGGAAATTCCAGATCTCATGCAGGTGCTGGACTGAATTCCAATGAGAGGAGAAGCTGGCCCAGCAGGAAGCTCATCCTCCAGACCCGTCCATGTCCTCGCCACGTCTGTCCCCTACCTACCGCTCACACAGCTGCCTGATCCCCACATGAAACCTCCAAGTTCCCTAATGGCCTACAAGACCTGCGTGATCTGGGCCCTGCCTGCTTCCCAGCCTCATTCTAGAAGAGCTACCCTGCATGCAGCTCCTAGCCTACCCCAGGCTGTTTCTCCTCTCCTGGACTTTGATGCGGCATCTGTCTAGTGGACTTCCCTTGTGGATCAGCTGGTAAAGAAGCCACCTGCAATGTGGGAGACCTAGGTTCAATCTCTGGGTTGGGAAGATTCCCTGGAGAAGAGACCAGCTACACACTCCAGTATTCTGGCCTGGAGAATTTCATGGACTGTGTGGTCCATGGGGTCGCAAAGAGTCAGACACGACTGAGCAACTTTCACTCTCACTTTCCCTCTGCCTAGAATGCCCTGTTCTGGTCCCCTCCCATCCGCCACTTTCACCAGGAGACCCCTAGTCATCCTTCCAGGTTCTCTTCCTCCTTCCCAGCTATTGTCTCCCTCCCCCAGTGTGAGGTCAGGTGCTGTATAAGTCCCCTAGGGCTGCTGTAACCAATGCCTCATGGGTGGTTTAAAACACTGGAATCTATTCTCTGACAGTTCTGGAGGCTAGACATCTGAAATCAAGGTGGCAGCAGGGACATGGTTGCTCACAGTGACCAGGAGAGGATCCTTCTTGGTCTATTCCAGCTCCTGCTGGCTCTGGCTTCCCTTGGCTTGTGGCAGCATCACCTCAGTCTCCATCTCCATCTTCACGTGGCCTTCTGTGTCACTTCTCAGAAGGACACCAGTCATAGATTTAGGGCCCACGCTAACCCAGTGTGACCTTATCAAACTAACTACATCTTGCTGGTTGGCTCTCCACTGGCCTGAAACCTGTACTTGCCCAGCCTCAAGAGCAAAGAAGGAGCCCAGGGTCAGCAACATCAGTGGTTTGTTGGACACAGATGTCAGGGCTTAGCTGAGAAAGGAGTTCAGAGGAGACTGACTCAAGTTTGGTCTAGGGGAGAATCTTTGTCACCTGCCATGTCAGCTTACACATCTGAAGCAAGATCTTGGAGCAACACCCCACCACGTTCGGCAGACACAGGCAGGACATGACGGTAGTCTTCGCTGGGGTGTCGGGAGGGGGAGGCTCCCAGTTATAGGGGATGATGTCAGGCTGGTTCATTGGTTGCCTCTGCTAGTGTAAGAGGAACGCTAGCAGAGGAGCACTCCTTACACCCCTCTTGGTGGAGAAGTTCTGACCTAAAGATTAGAACAATCACTAGCTGGGGCTGCAGGGAAGTATACAGTCATTTACCAATTAGGCTCTATGTTTAAGAGGGAAGATCAATCCTGTGAGTAGGCATTGGTCACTCAGGGGATGTACAGAGGGCAAGAGAACAGCCATCTTGGGTGGCCATATTGCCAAATAAGGTCACATTCTGAGGTTTCCAGGCAGACATGAATTTTGAGGGGAAACTATTCAACCCAGTACACCCACTTTACAGATGGGACCAGTATTGCCTGCTTGGATGAGCAAGGAAGGCTTCCAAAAAAATCCAAAAACGCTGGCTCTCTGAAGTTGACTACTATGTCATAAGCAGATACTCCACTTGAGAAAGATGGCTTGAATGAACACACAAAAGTGGGGAGTCAGTGACCCCTTTAAAGCTTCTAGGTAGGTTCCCTGTGCCTGATAACATATTTTTACAAGGCCCTGATGACCCTTCCTATTTGCTTGCCCCATTTAAAATAATCTGGTAGGTACATCTGTAAACAGACACATCAGCTAAAAAAGCTGATAATCAATAAAAAAAGCAATAATCTGCCACTTTGAAAGTATGAGCCAACATGTTCCTTAAGAAGCTTTTCATTCTAGTAACAACACTGGGCTACTACATGGCTTGCCTCTCCCACTCTATTCATCTGTGCATTTCCAAATAATGAATGTCAAGTCATCTTTGGGAGTATTAAATAACCAGCTGACCTGTGCAATTGTAGAGCAGGCACATTATTAATTCCAAAGGCAAGGGGGGAAAAATGAAACTCGAAGTGATAATGATGAAGTTGGCAACTTGGGGGTTTGTCTACTGGTTTCATCACTTATTGACTTGTGACTCATGAACCTTAATTTTCTTGTCAGAAAATGGGGATAATAATCACATACCCCTCCGTGGCTTGTTTCAGGATTAAGTGTCTGGTACCTGGTGATATTTTTAAACAAAAATTTTTGAGTAATCATTGTTAGTTTGTTATTATATATTTCTGAAACATGATATATTTGTATTACTAAAAAAAGGAAAGAAGTAGTTAATTTCTTGTCATTAGGAGTTAAGATTTTCAGGTTAGAAAAGATACACTTATCAAATCAAAATAAAAGCAATGCATCCCAAATATGAACTAGAAATATCTTTATGAACATGATATAGCTTCTCACACAAAACATATGCATTCCCTGATTGTCCTCTTTAAATCCCTGGAAATAGTAGCTAACCCAGGAGCAATGAGCCCTTCTAACACCCAGATTATGGTCTCAAATACCATTTTCCTTTTCAAAGAAATCAGGGCTCTTTAGAGAAATGGCTGACTCCTGGCCTTGGGCAGAAAACGTACACAATGAACTTGAAAGCATTATCATACCAGAGGGTAAGAAAGCTGTTGACATATTAGGGTCATTTCCAAAGGACCCAAGGGCCAACTTTAATAGTCTCCCACCAGCCAAAGATGAAACAATTTGAGCATTATTAAGAATAATGCAAAGGAGTTAAACACATCAAATATGTTCAAGATCCATGAATTCATAATGGTAGAAACAACTAATTCAGTTGTTTCACTTAATCCTTAATTCAATGCTGTAGAGGAAGATCTAATTAGCTTCTATGTCACAGATGAAGAAACTGAAGCTCAGAAAAGTGAAATCTCTCATCCAAAATCACAGTTTATAAATGGAGGAGCTAGAATTCCAAACCAGAGGCACTGCAAAACTGCAGAAAGGATTCAATAAAGCTTGACTTTCCCTCCATTACCCCCACCACATCAGAGCTATAAGAAGGCAGATAATAAATGGTGAGAAGAACTATTAAGGTTTCATTCTGCTGTCTCTTATTCCCTGGTTACAAGCAACAGATGTTGGTGGTTGAGTGTATGCATGATATATATGTAAAATGATAATGATGAACCAATTATAACCACTCTTGTGAAAATCCATGAGAGCCATTAAATGGTCTTTGGTTTTAAAGTGGTAAAAGTGGTATCCGGCACAACATTTCTAAGATACTTCCTGATTCACGTGTGTACCTTCCTGCCCCTTAGACCAAAGTTTCTTAATGAGTGGTCTGGGCACCATTTCTACCCATTACCTCGGGTACTATTTAAAAGATGCAGATTCATGGCCCCCACCTCAGACCTACTAAATTGATCTCTGTCTACAGAGCCCTATAATCAGTATTTTCAGCCATATTCCCTGGGAGGGATATGAGAGCATTTAAGTTTGAGAGGCACTGCCTAACATCTTCCAATTCTGTTATGAAGCACCCTCTGTCTCTTCCTGTCTCTGTGCCTGCCCCATTCAATCTACTCTGCACTAAGGTCAGAGTGATCTTTCTAGAAGACAAATCTGACATGACACTGCTGTTAAAAGCTTCCGGTGGCTCCCCAATATCCTTAGGACAGGGCCCAAGTATTTTAGCTCCTTAACATCTCCAGCATTGTTTTTGCACCACTACCACTCCACATGCTTCCAGCACCCTCATCCATCATTGGGCAAGCTGAACTTTTCCCAAGTGCACTCATGCGTCCATGGCTCTCCCAGAATTCCTCTGTTCACCACTCACTAACACTACCCTTGTCCACCTCTCCAAATCACACTCATCTTTCAAATGTCCTTCTGGATTTACCTCTCAATATTTCTCCTTGGTGTGTTCAGCTGAATGAAGTCACCCCTTCTGATCCCGTTCTCTGTCTCTTATCTCAAGATAATAACAGGTGGGTTATAGGGCACCCCTCTATGCATCCTTGAGTGAAAAAGCTGGCTTAAAACTCAACATTCAAAAAACTAAGATCATGGCATCCCATCCCATCACTTCATGGCAAATAGATGGAGAAACAATGGGAACAGTGACAGACTTTATTTTCTTGGGCTCCAAAATCACTGCAGATGGTAACTACAGTCATGAAATTAAAAGATGCTTGCTCTTTGGAAGAAAAGCTATGACAAACCTAGATAACATATTAAAAAGCAGAGACATTACTTTGCCAACAAAGGTCCGTCTAGTCAAAGCTATGGTTTTTCTAGTAGTCATGTATGGATATGAGAGTTGAACCATAAAGAAAGCTGAGTGCTGAAGAGTTGATGCTTTTGAACTCTGGTGCTGGAAAAGACTCTTGAGTGTCCCTTGGACTACAAGGAGATCCAACCAGTCCATCCTAAAGGAAATCAGTCCTGAATATTCATTGGAAGGACTGATGCTGAAGCTGAAACTCCAATACTTTGGCCACATGATGCAAAGAACTAACTCACTGGAAGAGATCCTGATGCTGGAAAAGATTGGAGGCAGGAGAAGGGGATGACAGAGGATGAGATGGTTGGATGGCATCACTGACTCGAAGGACATGAGTTTGAGCAAGCTTTGGGAGTTGGTGATGAACAGGGAAGGCTGGCATGCTGCAGTCCAGTGGGGTCGCAAAGAGTTGGACACAACTGAGCAACTGAACTGAACTGTGCATCCTTGGAAAATAGAGGCCATGTCTTCTCCATCACCTGGTACAGTTCCTGGCACACCGTAGGGTCACAGGGCTGAGTGTATGAATTAATGGACAAATGGCATCTCTCTCCTCTTTCTCACTCCATCACGGTACACATTGTGGCCCACCCGTCCTCTGAACTTCCCTACCTTGCTTTACTCCCTCATTCCCTTAGCAGTAACAATTTCTTCCATGATGTCCCTCGGGGGCAGGATCATGATATTTTGTCTTCCAGATGCTCCCTTTAACCTAAATAACAACTGGCCCTTCTCTAGCACCTGCCAGTCTGCAAGCTCCTTTGATAAGTATGAGCTCCCTATACTAGCCTTTGAAAGCAGGCAAGATTAGTCTTTAGCCACAAGCAGCTGGTCAGGTTACACCCTAGGAGCTTCTCCTCTAATCAAAGTTGATTGGACCAGGACTGTACACTTGATTTAAGTGAGCCAATCAGGTTCTGTCTTGAGAATCTGAACTGAAAAAAGAAAGAGGATTTCCTTGGTAGGAAGTTCAGGCCTCATGGTAGGCAGCCAATGAGAGAGCTACAAGGGAGAGACCCAGTGTCGATCAACCAGGAATCATTTTCTACACACAGCCTCGCAGGACACTGCCTGGAGACAGGAGGAAGAATGCAATGGCCCTACCCAGAGGTTACAAGCTTCTGCGAGACATCAGCCTCCGGAGTAAGACCTGGTTACTTAGAGAAGACAGCACCTCCCTCTGGCTCCATCAAAGACGGAGACAGTTTCTGTCTCTGGCTTCTCCAATTCCAGGGGTGGGGAGGGGGTCTGTCTTGCTAACAGGCCTGTCTCCAGAGTGTGCAGGACCTGACACACAGCAGGTGCTCAGAGGTGAATGAATATCTCCATAATTCTCTGTCTCTGCGTCTCCTCTATGTTTTAATGGGTCTGCCTCTGTCCCTCTGTTGTCCATCTCTGCCTCTCCCTCCCCTGCCCTGTCTTGTCTCTCTCTCGTCTCCTTCTCTGTCTCTCCTTCCTCATCTCCCTGTCTTGTGCGTCTGCCTCCCTCTCTCATCTTCTCTCCTTCTGCTCCTCACCGCTTCCCCGCCCCGCGCCCCGCACACACTCACACCTGCCCCAAACCGCTCCCTCACACCGTCTCTCTTTGTCTAGGGCCCTCATCCGTTGCCTGGTAACCGCTCTCCCCAGCAGCCCCGCGGAAACCATAGCAACGGGCAGCCTAAGACGCGGCCATTCGTCTCCGTTTGTCCCTTGCAAGCTCGTGGACGTTCCAATTACAGGTACTCCGTCGGCGGCGATGCCTTTGTCTGCAGCCCATTCACAGCGAGCCGGCTCCCTGGCCCAGAAGCTGCTGAGCGCTGCCTCACAAAGCGCCTTTTGTGCCTCCTCCCAGCGTCCCCCGCTGTGCTCAAGGACAAGGCGAGCTCTGACTCAGGGTTATCTGCTGAAATATCCTACGCTGCCGGTGGTGGGGAGTAGGGTACGGAGAGGGGAGCGCTGGGTAGATGGTCCTACAGACAGACTGGCCTGACAACTCCTGCTAGAGAAGTCTCCCAGCGGAAGGGTGGGGAGGGGACTGGCTCTGGCCACCTCGCTGCTGGCTGCGTGCTCCTCTGGGCTCTGACCTTCCATCCATTCCTCCAGCCTGTAGGTTCTGTCCCCTCCAACCCGGATCGTCCTTCTCTCTGCACTCTCAACTCCTACCCCACGTTCACAACCCGCTCCAGCACCCTTGCGCACCTCTGCCTGGCTTCACTGCTGACTACACCTCCCTGTGCGGTGCTTCCCTGTGTGCAACAACTGTGAATTTCTTGAGTGACACATTAAATTCCCAGGGGTTATTTAACAAATTATCACAAACCGGATGGCATTTATTATCTCACAGTTCTGGAGGCCAGGAATGTGAAATCCAGGTGTCAGCAGGGCCATGATCTCTCAAAAAGCTTTAGGGGAAGATAGTTCCTTTCCTCTTCCAGCTTCTGGTGGCTGCCAGCAACCCTTGGCCATCCTTGGTTTGTAGATTTATCATCCCAATCTCTGCCTCAGCCATCCCATGGCCTGTGTATCTCTGTGCAAATTTCTCATAAAGCTAGCAGTTACTGGATTTGGGTCACACTAATCCAGTATGTCTTCATCATAAATTGATTATATATGCAAAGAGTATTTTCAAATACAATCACATTCTGAGGTTTCAGGGTGAACATGAATTGGGGATGAGGATACTATTCAACCCAATATAGATTTATAAGGACTATATTGGACTTCAGCAAAGGCATCTCTCTTGCTCACCCCTGTGACCCCAGTGCCCATTAAAGTATCCAATCAGCAAAGAAAGTTTTAGTCTCTCAGTTGTATCTGACTCTGCAATCCCATGGACTGTAACCTGCCAGGCTCCTCTGTCCATGGGATTCTCTGGAGTAAGTTGCCATTTCCTTCTCCAGGGGATCTCCCACCCCTGGAATCGAACCTGGATCTCCTGCATTACAGGCAGATTATTTACAGTCCGAGCCACCAGGGAAGCCCCCGTCAGTTAAGAGGTGGTTCAATACTTAGTGAATGAATGACCAAGCATGAGGTGCTTTGCCTCCATGAGGCTTAGTACTCCTCAGGCATGAAACAGAAATGATATCATCATTCCAAAGCATCACTGAGGAGGACTCCACACCTGGCACGTAAAGAATGCTTAAAAACCAGTAACCATGTGCATTTATTTCCTATGATTTCTATAACAGCCTTGTGACTTAAACCACAGAAATGTATTCTTTCACAGTTTAGATGGCAGGGAGTCCAAAATCAAAGTGTGGGCAAGGCCTTGCTCCCTCTGAAGGCTCTAGGGGTGAGTCCCGCCTTGCCTCTTTCATCTTTTGGTGAGGTGGCAAAAGGTGCTTCCCAGCTCCATCTCTGCCTCCATCTTCAAATAGCCTTCTCCCCTCTTCTGCGTCCCATTTTCTTCTTATAGAGAAACACATGCTTGGATTTGGGGCCCACCCGGAAAATACAGGATGACCTAATCTCCAGGGCCTTAATTACACATGCAAAGTGCTTTTTTCCAAATAAATTCATAGTCACCAGTTCCAAGGATTCAACGTGGATGTACCTTTTGGGAGATCGCCGTCCACCACCATCACCATACCATGATTGTTTCTTCCGTAACTGAGGTCCAGTCTCTGGTTGCTGACAAGTTATTGTCAATCAGTACTTATACCAGTCAAGTAGCTGAAGGTCTGAAATGTGCTCATTTTTATTTAACTTTCACAATGACTCTGAGAAGGGAGAATCTGCTATTCCAAAGTTAGAGTTAAATGAGGCAGGAAGGGGTGAAGTGATTTTCCCCCAAGTCACAAACCTGGGAAATAGGGAGAATTCCCCCAAAGCACTCTGCTCTTTATCTCTGCCAGTGTGTACACAAGCCATCTCCCTGCAAAGCCCTTTCTCCTGATTTTACTCCTGGGCCCATTCATCATCCAGGTTCTTCTAACTGGATGTCCCATTTCCAGAAAGACTTCTCTGCCCCCTAGGGCTCTGTTAGGGCTCCTCTTCCATTTCCAAGGTATCCTATATTTATCACTCGGTGTCTGTCTCTCCTTCCTCTCAACTGTCAGTTCCTTGAGGATAAGGACTGAGTCTAGTTCATTGTGACATCATCACATAGCGTGGAGCCAGGCATTGAGCAAGAACTCCATAAATATTTATTGAAGTGAAATTATGTGTAATGGGATTGTTATAGATGCTCATCTGAAACACATTTATATCAATTCTATTATTTGTTTAATTGAGACCTCAGTCCCATGGAAATCTGCTTTGAGAGAAGGCTAGGGTGAGTGGTTGGTCGTGTCCAACTCTTCGCCACCTACAGACTGTAGCCTGCCAGGCTGCTCTGTCCATGAAATTTTCCAGGCAAAAATACTAGAATGAGTCACTATTTCCCTACTCCAGAAGACCTTCCCAGCCCAAGGATCATGCTCATGTCTCCTGCATCTCCTGCATCAGTGGGCAGATTCTTAACCACTAGCACCACCAGCAGATACTTATCCCTAGGATTTAAATAATTGCAAAGTTTTAAGACTTGGGTAATTGGTAAAATGCTGGTGCCATTAATAAAATGCAGAGAATCAATAGTTAGACCAATGCTTATCAAACATTAATGTGCACACAAACCACCTGGGACTGGTTAAAAATACACACCCTGCTCCTGCTCAGTTGGTCCGTGGGTGAGATTCTGCACCCATAAACTCTCAGATGATGCCAATGCCGCTGGCCATAGACAGAACTTGACAAGCAAGGATGCAGCTGATTTGAGCAGATCATCAAAGATGATGAGTTAGATTTGGAAATGCTGAGTTTGAGTTGCTGAAGTGATGTTCAAATAAATGTTTCAACGAGGCAGCTGTAAACACAGGGCTAAGACTTGGAGAGAGAGGTGTGGGCTATCACTTCCTATATGGCACATCTTATCGGATGTTGGTGAACTTGTGTATGGGCAAGAAAAAACAAAGTTATTGAAGAAGTACCCCCCTCATTTGGGAGGAAGAAATGAGAGAAATAGAGAAGGAGTAGTTAGAGAAACCAGGTCAGTACAGAGTCACAGGAGAGTCCACTGCTGCAGACCACAGGGACAGTGAGCCAAGAACTTGCTAATGGAATCCGTGACCTTGAAATAAAGGTTTTACTGGAGTCCAGGGGTGTGTAGCAGACACTGTTGCTCCCGCATATGCCCTTGGCCCACCTGAATTCACCTGCAGCTCCAGCCAACAATTCCCCCATGCACAAGCTTTCCACCTCTAACACCCATGTCTGTCTGGCCTCTCAACCTGAGGACTTCAGCCAGCAACAAGGGAGCTTGCTTGGCCTCAACCCAGATGTGTAGGGGAGTTAAAGCCCAGGGAGCCAAGGTGGCAGCCCTTACCTGATCCACTGTGGGAGTGGGTGACTCAACAGCCCAATGCCTCAGTTCTCTAGGGGTGATTCTAAGCCGTGGTTTCTCAGTAGAACGAGGCTCCAACTGCCCATGGCAGTCATCCCCTCAATAACACTCCACCTCTTGGTTTTTCTCCCTTCTTCATTTCACTTTTCTACTCCCTCACTCATACTTCCTGAGATCACCTCCCTAATAAATTCTTTGCATGTAAGCCCTTGTCTCGGGGTCTGCTTTTGTGGGAGAAAACTCACCCAAGACAGGTTAGTAGCCATAAGGCAAGGAATTAAGCCTCAATGGCTAGTACAAAGAACAAATGTATTAACATAGAAGATGAAGGAGTTTTAAGCCAGTCTTGCAAATAGCCTCTCATCTGCTAGTCTAGGCAAGTAATGAGCTGAGCCAGGCAAGTGAGCTGGTGATTAGCTTGAGTAGATGAGGGAAAGCCTGGGGGTAGGTCCACAGGAGCGCCCCTCCTCGCAGCATCACCACCACCACCAATCCACCTGAACACTGGTCTGTACACAAAAGAGCCTAACTTGTTCCCGGAAATGGGCCAACGGAGAGGGTGGAGTTTGTCTTGCTTGGTTCACCACTCTGGAGAGAGGCTTGGGTGCAGCTGAGGTTGCTTCTATATATAACACGCAAGCACAACTAATAAAAACAATTGTAAAGCACTCTGCAGATCCAAAGTGCCATATAAATGCTAAATAAGAAAATTAATCTTAGCCTCAAAGAACTCCCATTGTGAGAGTGGAGAGGTTTTGAGACTGTGCCAGGGAGCGGGTGCTGACTCCTGCTCCCAGTCTCTGCCTTCACTCTCCCCCCAGCCAACAGAGTGTGCTGGTGCTTCTGTGTGTACTCATCACACACACACACACACACACACACACACACCCCAATACATATACCCCACACACATACTACACCCACACACATGCCCACAGAGACATTTTCATAGCCAGGCATATCCACCCAAGTGCATCCTGATACATACACACCTGCCAACACATATACCCCCCTGACCCCGATACACACTGAGATGCACACCTGATCCATTCACCCACAAGTGTTCACATATATACAGTGTCTCATATCACACCTTCTAAATGCCCACCAGTAACTTCTTACAAACATGGTCATAGATCCATTCCCTGAGGACCTCTCACACACAAAACACCCTCTTACACAGATACTGCTGTGCACACACAGTCTCACACATGGCCTTCATACACACTGCAGATCATTGTTTGAGATTCTTCACACCCGCCTTGCATTAAAACCATAGCTCCATACCCTTTGTCCTAACTTCCTCTCACTGTGAACTCAGTTTACTTCTCCACCCACCGAGGGTGAACTTGGTCACACAGCTTGCTTTGACTAGTGGGGTGTTAGCAGATTTGTCACAGGGAGCATTTAAATATGCTTGTGAGCCTTGGATAGTCCCTATTCTCTAGTGAGCTGCCAGAAGTAGAACAAGCCCCTTCAGCCTGACCCCAGAATGAATACAGAGCAGAAACGAAGTCTGTGGGACCCAAGAATGGAGCCCATCTGTTCTCAGTCTGATGCAGAACTACCCAGCTGAGCCCAGTCTGGATCGGGCACACTATGGTTGACCCTCAGACCTGGAAGTCTGAGACTAGGCTAGAGGTTAGAAAACTATATAGCCCAAGGGCCAAATTCAACCTATACCAGCTTTCGTAAATAAAGTTCTATTAGAACACAATCATGCCCATTACTTTGTGTGTTGTCTACGCTGCTTTCGCCCTACAAAGGTAGAGTTGAATAGCTGCAGTGGACAGTGTACGATCAATGAGGCCAAAAATACAAAACATCTGGCCCTTTATAGAAAAGGGTTCCAGCCCCTGGAATGAAAACAAGTTTTAATAAGGCACTGAGTTTTGGGGTAGTTTGTAACACAGCTATTTCATGACGATAGCTGACTAATATCTCCCTTGAAAGCTGGTTTTGAAGATTAAAACTGGCAAAGAAGGTTGATTTGTAAAGTACTTATCACTTAACAAGCACATGGTAACTGGCTCCAATTCCTCACTGCATGTCAACATTTATGAATTCCCTTTAACTACCTGGAGGATCTGGATTTTTCCTCTGTCACATGTATTTGTGTGACATTAAAAAAAATGTTTAGTACCCTTTTTAAACTTTTTTTTATTGTGGTAAAAGTCACATAATATGAAACATACTATTTTAACCATATTTAATTGTACAGTTCAGTGGCACTAAGTACATTCACATTGTTGTCAACTCTCACTATTATCCATCTCTCCAATTTTTCACTTTCCTAAACTGAAACTCTGTCTGTGTTAAACACTAAGTCCTCATTCCCCCTCCCCACAGCCCCACTCCATCCCCAGTCCCTGGCATCTACCAATGTATGACGTGACTCTATTAATTTGACTATTCTAGGTATGGTGAATAAGTGGAATCAAACAATATTTGTCTGCACCTGCTGTATATTGGAATGTATTTTAACTTTATATATGTCCTACAAATGGATTATACTACCATATGACCCAGCGACCCCATCCCTGGGCCATATATCTGGAGAAAACCATAATTCCAAAAGATACATGCCCTTCAGCGTTAATTGCAGCACTATTTATAATAGCTAGGACATGGAAGCAACCTAAATGCCCATTGATGGAGGAATGGATAAAGAAGATTGATAGTGTCTAGGTTCACTCACATCTCTGCAGCTGGCATGGTTTTGTTTCTTTTTATGGCTAAGTAATATTCCCTTATACATACACACACACACACACACACACACACACACAGGTATATACACCTATATATATTATATTACCTATTAGGTAATAGGTATATATACCTATTATATATATATATATATTTATATATATATAGGTGTGTGTGTATATATATATATAATGGAGTATTACTTAGCCATAAAAAGAAACAAAACCATGCCAGCTGCAGAGATGTGAGTGAACCTAGACACTATCATACAGACGGAAGTAAGACAGAGAAAAGAAAATAACATATATTTATATATATGTGGAATCTAGAAAAAATAGTACAGATGAACCATTTATTAAAACAAAAATAGAGACACAGACATAGAGAACAAATGTATGAACACCAAGGGGGAAAGGGGGGCAATGAATTGGGAGATTGGAATTGACATATACACACTACTATGTATAAAATAGCTAACTAATGAGAACCTACTGTATAGCACATGGGAGGAAAAGACATTTTTTCCCCGTCCCTTCTCTTTTACTATGTAACATTTTTTAAATCTATATTCATTCAGCTGCTTCTCAGCATTTCTGTCTTGTTCTCATAAAAACACAAACAAATACTTTTAATGAAAAGGGAATTTTTTCTTTTCCCTTAAAGTTTCTTTAAGGATGGAATTCATGTAAAGCTCTGAATTATGAAAATATATCCTATTTAATTTTTTTTGTACATGGATCATTTTCAAATACACACCAAAATAAATTCTGAAGGAAAAAAAAAAAAAAGCAAAACCTGTGAAATTGGTAATGCCCTCCATTCCTTGTCGTTAAGAAGAAATGTTTAATATGACGTACCATGTTTAACACCCTCAAACTCCTGATGAGATTGGTACAATTTGGATTCTGGGATTTTTTTAAGTAAATTAATTTGTTGAAGTCAACGAAAGCTGAGCGCCAAAGAATTGATGCTGTTGAACTGTGGTGTTGGAGAAGACTCTTGAGAGTCCCTTGGACTGCAAGGAGATCCAACCAGTCCATCCTAAAGGAGATCAGCCCTGGGTGTTCTCTGGAAGGAATGATGCTAAAGTTGAAACTCCAGTACTTTGGCCACCTCATGCGAAGAGCTGACTCATTGGAAAAGATGCTGGGAGGGATTGGAGGCAGGAGGAGAAGGGGCCGCAGAGGATGAGATGGCTGGATGGCATCACTGACTCGATGGACATGAGTTTGAGTGAACTCCAGGAGTTGGTGATGGACAGGGAGGCCTGGCGTGCTGTGATTCATGGGGTCGCAAAGAGTCGGACACTCGGACACGACTGAGCAACTGAACTGAACTGAACTGAACTGAACGTGTATTCAGAAAGGTGTACATATCCTAAGTGCAGAAGTTGATGAATTTTCACAGTGATCACAGCTGTGCAACAGCTCCCAGATAAGATCAGCACCTGGATCAGAGGAGCCACTTGTCTCAAGGCCAACCACTATCTGGATTAGAATAGTTCAGCTAGTTTTCAACTTTACATAAATGGAATCATACAGCATTGTTTTAGCAGAATACTGAAACCCACCCCCCACCCCGCCCCACACCTCACCACACACACACACACACACACACACACACACACAAATCTTTAGCTTCCGAGGTGGCGCTAGTGGTAAAGAACCCGCCTGCCAATGCAGGAGACATAAGAGATGAGGGTTCGATCCTGGGTTGGGAAGATCCCCTGGAGGAGGGCATGGCAACACACACCAGTATTCTTGCTTGGAGAATATTCTTGTCCTCCATGGACAGAGGAGCCTGGTGGGCTACGGTCCATAGGGTCACAAAGAGTTGGACAGGACTGAAGCAACTGAGCACACACATGCACAAATGTATCCAGGCCCTAACACCTAGAATCTGTAAATATGTTCCCTCACATGGCAAAAGGTACTGTGTGGACCTGGTTAAATTAAGGACTTCAGATGAGGAGATTCTCCTGGATTTAGATCCCAGTTTTAAACATGAAGCCCAGGTTGTTTTTTTTTTAAAAGAAAGATTTACTGTATATTAACAGGGAATTAATGGACTTTCCCTGGTGGCTCAGATGGTAAAGAATCTGCCTGCAATGCAGGAGACCTGGATTCAATCTCTGGGTCAGGAAGATCCCCTAGAAAAGGAAACGGCTACCCACTCCAGTATTCTTGCCTAGAGAATTCCAAGGACAGAGGAGCCTGAGCCTGGTAGGCTACAGTCCATGGGGTTGCAAAGAATCAGATACAACTGAGTGATTAACACTTTCACTTTTCACAAGGAATTATACCTGGTATCTTATAACAACATATAATGGAATATAATCTGCAAGAAACCCTAATCATTATGCTGCACACCTGAAACTAACATAGTATTGTAAATCAACCACACTTCAATACAAATAAATTGAGACACACAATTAGGAGAGGCCACTCATCTTCCCAGATGTCATATCTGAATGTGACACCTGGAACCACAGCAGCCATTTTGTGACTTTGAGAAGAGCCAGACTGAAGACAATTCTCATGAGTTTAGAGGTGGAAAGAATCCAGGTTACATGACATTATTGAAATACTAATTAACCAACCACAGAGCAAAATGTCCTCCAAACCCCTGATAGGGATACTATAAAAGTCTTTCTTATTTAAGCACATTGAGTCAAAGTTTTCCATTACTTGCAACCAGGAGCACCTTCACTAATACAATGAACCTTAAATTCTGGGGTGAAACTGCATGGGTTCTAATCCTCACTCCACCATTAATTAGCCATGTGACCTTGGGCAAGTCTCTTGATCCTCTGAGCTTTGGTTTTCCTCCTCTGTAAAAGTTGGTGGGTCATAATAATCCAGGGTCATTGTGAAGATATGAGAGGATAAAAATCAAAATGCTTTGCAAATAGAAAAGCTTGAGTTATTGCTGGATATCATTATTGTTACTGGTGTTATAGACTCAGCATGGCCGGAAGAAGCCTGGGGGATCCCAGGGAGCCCAGAGCCTGCCCTTATTTCTGGCGATGGACTCAAGGAAGGGAGCAGCTGCACACACTCAGATAAGGCCACATTTGCATTCCCCCAGCCTCTCTTGCCCACGATCTGCAGGCTGAGCCAGACAGCAGCCCTTCCCAGGGGCACAGGGCCAACAGTGAGCATCTGACAGAGGGAGGGATGCTGAGGTGGGGGCTGAGAGGAGGCTGCACCTCAGGCACGGAAGCCCCACCAGAAAAGCTCATACGCCGGTAATGGTACAATATTCTAGCTGTCATATTCTGACAGGCTCCTGGGTGGCCAGATCCCTTGATTTCAGCCTCTCATTCAACCCTCATAACAACTCTATGAAGTAGATTTATTCCTATTTTATGGATGAAGGGACTGAAGCTCAGAGAAGTTAACAACATGTCCAAGTTTAAACAGCCAGGAGTGGGAGAGCCAGACTCCAAAGCCATGCTCTGAACCACAATGCTGGAGCCAATAAAATTATTAGATGCCCCTCAAGCTGCGCAAATGAGCTTCCCAGGTGGCGCTACTGGTAAAGAACCTGCCTGTCAAAGCAGGAGACATGAGAGAATCGGGTTCAATCCCTGGGTTGGGAAGATCCCCTGGGGAAGAAAATGGCAACCCACTCAGTATTCGTGCCTGGAGAATTCCATGGACAGAGGAGCCTGGTGGGCTACAGTCCATGGGGTCGCAGTCGGACACGATTGAGCACGCACGCAAGCTGCATGAAAAGAAGAAAGCAGGGCAGCACTGGGAAGAACTGGACTCCTGTGCTCACTGACCTATGTTCACTGACGGATCTCACTGCCCAGCCTATGAGGGAAGCATTCAGGCTTCAGCTCTCCCTATATTTTGCTTTTGACATCCTGGCCTGTCTCAGAACTTTCCTTTTCCTTCCCTGTTCAGCTCTCTCAGTAGGGATCCTAGTCCCCAGGAGAGAGTTTTTGAGGAAGACAGTGCTCTCTGAAAATGGCTCCAGAAAAGTGGAGACAACACCTTTCACTAAGAGTCTAGGGGCCCAGGAGGGCATGTGGGAGAGGGCTGGCGACACGCGCCTACCCAGGTGCAGTCTCTGCCATTCTCTGCTCTGCTCTCTGCCTTGGGAGGCCCACCTGTAAGAATGGCATCCATAGGCTCCCTGCCCTCTAGCTTCCCTGTGAGTTTAGTTAATGAGAGGCAGTGGTAGAGGTTGGAAAGCTGCAAGCGAGAGCTGGAGGTATTTCTCCCATCCCTCTCCCAGTTCCTAAGTCAGCCCCGTGGTACTGACTGTGGCCAAGTCCCTCCATGACTCCAGTTCCTCTGGCCTCCTGGCCCTGGCCCCTCCTCTCACCAGATTCTGATAACCTTACTCCTCTCTTTTATATTCAAGGCTAGGGTGGTATCTGCCCCCCAATTATTGCTAGTGTCTGGGTGTCTCAACTTCTCTCATCAATGCCCCTAACCTTGTCCAATCCTCTGTGAACAGTCTTTTCATCAACTGTTCCTCAAACTCCCAGCTTTCTATTTCCTCATGGAATCCTGACTGTTGGGATGCATGTGTTAGGAGAGGAGGCCAGATTGTAATATATTCTCAAGGAGCTGAAACTTCTTGGCTCCGCCATTCAGTAAGTTGCCAGTGGGAGGGGTTAATAGAACTGTCAGCATTTGGCGAGATCCTGTTGATGCCCTTGAAAGAAGATGGAACTCAGTGGCTAGGGGAGTTCTCCATTTCTGAAGGACGCAAGTTTGGACAAGCCAGATTCCACCTGGCCTAGTCTGCTTTGCTCCTAGTGAAACTCAGAATGGTAAAGAGGAGACAGCCTTTGACAATGAGATGGCACCCAGCTCCTATGCACAATAGCTACATGGCACTTTTAAACTGACGAGATATTTTTTCATAACTTCACTTAGCTGAGCCTCACAATTATCCTGTGAGGCAGACAGTTAAAGGCCAATTTCCTCACTTTACTGATGAGAAACTGAAAACTGAGAGAAAGGAAGGGACACATCTAAAGTCACACAGCCCCAGCAGCTCTCAAAGCCCCAGCCATAGTGATCCCAAGTCTTTCCAACACACCTCACACTTCTAGCTGATGTACTCTCTGCCTCAGTGGCTGAAGGATCGCTTGGCAAAGCTAAGAAGACAGTCCATCCCTTAGATCAAAAAAATAAATAAATGGAAAAAGAGGTAGGTGGCATTTGTCCATTGAGCACCTATTAGACACCAGGCACTGGGAAAAATATTCTATATACACTCTGTCTTTTTTAACTCTCAACAATACTAGGAAGCTGGGGCACAGAGAGTTGAAGTGATTTGCCCAAAGTCACACATCTGGTAAGCAACAGACCTAAGATTTGAAACCAGATACTTCTTACGCCTCTGGTGCTTAACCATTGCACTGAACTGCCTCGCAGCCAAATGCTCTGAAAAGAGAGCATTGGCATGATGGATGAAAGGCACACTCTTTCCCTATGCCAACGCCTGGAGCTGCTAGCAAGAATAGTGAACCACAGTCTGCAGGCAGCACCCATAGCAAGGCAGTCCCTCTCCTTGTGACCTGTCTTAAGTTTTCTGGGCCTATACAACAGTGCCCTGGACTTGGGGGATGAGAGAGTCAAGTTTCCATGGATGGAATGAATGATAACGCATACATCTGCAGCATTTCATATCTTGGGATGTGTTTTGACATTTACTGGGGGTCATTTCATCCTTACAGTAAACCTGCTGGGAACACAGGACAAATATTCCCTATCCTATCTTTCTTTAGAGAAAACTAAGGATGCAGAGAAGTAGAGATTTGCCCAAAGTCACACAACTGGCACGGGTGGATCCTGGGTTTCAACTTACATAGATTGGGCCCTGAAGCTTATGATCACTCTGCTATAGCATACTGTTTGGCTTGGGATATGAATCTGAGAGGGGAAGTGACTTACCCATGGTCACACAGCAAGACAATGTTGCTGGAATTAAACTCAACCATCACACCATGCTGCAAACCATCAGCCATCCAGACTTCTTCCTCTCCATCTCCTCCTCCCTTCCTGGCAGTTCTCCCCTCTAGTGGCTTCTTTCCCTCAAGTTCTTCCTCTAGAAGCGGCTAGAACTAAGAGATTGTCTCCCACCCACGGCCTCCTTGGAGACAAATAAAGAAGAAGGAGAGACTAATGAGAAGGGGGGAGAGCCAGTATGGGGCTTATTTGCATGAGCTGGTGATAGCATGGTTTCCTGAACCCTTGGCACTATCTGCCTGCTCTCTGCCTGTAGGAAGGAGGTGGAACAGCTGTGCACACATCTGCCGGAGGAATTCTTTAAAGAGCAGAGATGACACTATTTTTCTACCAGCAGTAGCAGCAGCAGGGCAAATGCTTGAGGCTCATTGTGGGTTCATTCTCTCTCTGTCTGAGGTTCATGTCTTTAAAACATCTGTACAAACAGAGCAAGGCTGTGAGGCAAGGAAATCTCTGAAGCAAGATCAGGAGCCCCCAGCCAAATTCATGTAACTGATTATTCACAGAGGTTGCTTACAAACAGAAAATAACAGCTGAGATACACTGTGTGCCAGGCACTCTTCTAAGCTATATACATTTTATTTTACTTACATTTCATATATTAATGTAATCCTTAAAATAGGTAATCCAAAAAATCTCTATGCCATAACTACTAGTACTATAATCAGTGACTCTCAAATTTTAGTGTGCTCATTGACATTGTTTAAAAAACAATATTCCTGCACTCCTGCCCTCTGAGCTCAGGAGAGCTAGAGAGCTTAGGAAATCTTCAGTTTTTACTAAGTTCCCCTGTTTGACTCTTGTACAGGTAGTGGATAGACCACTCTTTGAGGAAGACTGGTAAAGAGATTCATTCATTTGCAAACTTTATGGCATAAAAACAATATGCCAGTACCTGAGATAGGCATATAGGAATTGAGGAGAATTAATTATAATGCTAGATGCTACCTGGGTGTTAACTATATTTCAAGCACCTTGCTAAATGTCTTACATTCACTAATGGTTAATTATCACAACACTGCCCCCCAACTCAGGTTGATATTATTACCTCCATGTTAACAGATAAGGAAACTAACTAAAGTTCAGAGGTAAAGTAACCTGTTCAAAACCTCAGTTGTCCAAAGCCTCACAGATAGCAGGTAGAAGAATTTGAATGCAGCATTTGAATGCAGGTCTCTCTGATTCCAGACACTATAACCTTAATCATGGGTGCACATTTTCTATCCTCGGGGAACTCCCAGACTAGTGGAATAGCCAAGCTAAGGACCTAAACAATCAAAATAACACAATAATAATTAAAAAAAAAAAAAAAAGAACCAAGGAGTTCTATAGTTCTAGAAGTTGTGAAGGTTAGTAGGGAAGATAGATCACTTCCTACTAAAGGACTACCCTGGTAGGCTTCCTAAGGAGGGTGATATTTATATAGGGTCTTTTTTTAAATGGCAGGATTTGAACACACTAGTGAGGGAAGAAAATTTCAGGAAAAGGGAGTATCATAAGCATAAGTGCTGATGCCAAAGAACAGGTATTTGATGGGAAATATGAGCAATACCACTTGATTAGTGTGAAACTATAGGCAAATCTGAATAGCTCACTCTCCCATCTCTTTCAAATGTTTACTCGAATGTCATCATTTCCATAAAGCCTTAGCTGACCACCCCATTTACAGCTGCAATGAAAATTCTGCCCAGCATATTTCATTACTCTGCTTTATTTTTTCCCCCAAATACTTTTACCTTTCTAATATATAATTTGCTTTTATTTTTTAAACTTCTTGTCTGACTCCATCCACTAGAACAAAAGTTCCAAGAGGGCAGAGATTTTTGTTGGTTTTATTTGTTGCTGAATTCTGGGGGTCTATAACAGGACCTGGGATGTGATAGGTGATGGATTCAAATTTTTAAAATTTTGAATAGAGGGAACAAGGAGGAGCAACAGAGGAAGAGTGCTTGGGGGGTTTCAGCATCTTGGAGAGAGACCCACTGTTCTTGCTTCAGGGAGTTTTATCCTTGGCTGCCTAGCAGATTGCAATTTGGTAGATCTAGGATAGGGCCTGAATGGTCTAGCGGTTTTCCCTACTTTCTTCAATTTGAGTCTGAATTTGGCAATAAGGACTTCATGATCTGAGCCAAAGTCAGCTCCTGGTCTTGTTTTTGTTGACTATATAGAGCTTCTCCATCTTTGGCTGCAAAGAATATAATCAGTCTGATTTCGGTGTTGACCATCTGGTGATGTCCATGTGTAGAGTCTTCTCTTGTGTTGTTGGAAGAGGATGTTTGCTATGACCAGTGCATTTTCTTGGCAAAATGCTATTAGTCTTTGCCCTGCTTCATTCTGCATTCCAAGGCCAAATATGCCTGTTACTCCAGGTGTTTCTTGATTTCCTACTTTTGCATTCCAGTCCCCTATAATAAAAAGGACATCTTTTGGGGGTGTTAGTTCTAAAAGATCTTGTAGGTCTTCATGAAACCATTCAACTTCAGCTTCTTCAGCGTTACTGGTTGGGGCATAGACTTGGATAACTGTAATATTGAATGGTTTGCCTTGGAGACAAACAGAGACCATTCTGTCTCTTTTGTTGACCATGATGGCTACTCCATTTCTTCTGAGGGATTCCTGCCCACAGTAGTAGATGTAATGGTCATCTGAGTTAAATTCACCCATTCCAGTCCATTTTAGTTCACTGATTCCTAGAATGTCGACGTTCACCCTTGCCATCTCTTGTTTGACCACTTCCAATTTGCCTTGATTCATGGACCTCACATTCCAGGTTCCTATGCAATATTGCTGTTTACAGCATCGGACCTTGCTTCTATCACCAGTCACAGCCACAACTGGGTATTGTTTTTGCTTTGGCTCCATCCCTTCATTCTTTCTGGAGTTATTTCTCCACTGATCTCCAGTAGCATATTGGGCACCTAATGACCTGGAGAGTTCCTCTTTTGGTATCCTATCATTTTGCCTTTTCCTACTGTTCATGGGGTTCTCAAGGCAAGAGTATTGAAGTGGCTTGCCATTCCCTTCTCCAGTGGACCACATTCTGTCAGAGCTCTCCACCATGACCCGCCCGTCTTGGGTTGCCCCACAGGCATGGCTTGGTTTCATTGAGTTAGACAAGGCTGTGGTCCTAGTGTGATTAGATTGACTAGTTTTCAGTGAGTATAGTTTCAGTGTGTCTGCCCTCTGATGCCCTCTTGCAACATCTACCATCTTACTTGGGTTTCTCTTACCTTGGGCGTGGGCTCCAAAATCACTGCAGATGGTGATTGCAGCCATGAAATTAAAAGATACTTACTCCTTGGAAGAAAAGTTATAATCAACCTAGATAGTATATGCAAAAGCAGAGACATTACTTTGCCGACTAAGGTCTGTCTAGTTAAGGCTATGGTTTTTCCTGTGGTCATGTATGGATGTGAGAGTTGGACTGTGAAGAAGGCTGAGTGCCGAAGAATTGATGCTTTTGAACTGTGGTGTTGGAGAAGACTCTTGAGAGTCCCTTGGACTGCAAGGAGATCCAACCAGTCCATTCTGAAGGAGATCAACCCTGGGATTTGTTTGGAAGGAATGATGCTAAAGCTGAAGCTCCAGTACTTTGGCCACCTCATGCAAAGAGTTGACTCATTGGAAAAGACTGATGCTGGGAGGGATTGGGGGCAGGAGGAGAAGGGGACGACCAAGGATAAGATGGCTGGATGGCATCACGGACTCGATGGACGTGAATCTGAGTGAACTCCAGGAGATGGTGATGGACAGGGAGGCCTGGCGTGCTGCGATTCATGGGGTCGCAAAGAGTCGGACACGACTGAGTGACTGAACTGAACTGAACTGAGGATAGGGCCTAAATTCTCCCTCCCCTCCTTCCTCCTTTCTAACGCTACATTGACGAATCTAGTGTACATTGTGGATAAGATACCAGTCATATCATGCTGTGGCAGCCTACAGAAGCCACTCCTACTGCAGACATCAGTAGAGTTTCCAGGGTACTGATATTGAGAGGGTAACAGGCAGGAAGGCCAGGGGTCTCCAAACAGAGGAAATAGGCTGCAAGTGTCTCTTAAAATTCTGTGTTTCCATGATGACACCAGGTTCCACCAGAACTTAACTTTTCTCAGACCTTGAGCTAACCAATGTGTTTTTCTTATGGAAATGTTTTTCTTAAGCTTTGTTAATGTAATGTTATTTGCTTTGGAATTTGCCTTTCTTCAAAATGGTTCCACCTAAAATTAAGGGGATGACAGAGAATGAGGTGGTTGGATGGCATCACCAACTCAATGGACATGAATTTGAGTAAACTCTGGGAGTTGGTGATGGACAGGGAGGCCTGGCATGCTGCATTCCATGGGGTCACAAAGAGTCGGACATGACTGAGCGACTGAACTATACTGAACTGAAGACTAACTTATTTTCTTTTCTCAAACTTTGGGCTGATAATAGCTCAACAAACCAGTGTTCATATCAATTGTTTTATGGCTGGGAGATGACATGCCTCATACCATCCTATCTCGAAAATGCATATTGTGGGAGAGAGGCCTGGTGAAACTCTGTCAGCCTTGAGGTGTCTCTCTTATCTGATTAATAGCTTCCTAACAGACATAAAACAGCTTGCTAAAACTAACAAAGGGGGCATTCTCCAACCCCCTTCTGATGTCTATGTCAGAAACTTTCTCTGTCCCTTTGCACTTCAGTGAAACTCTGCTACACAAAAGCTCTTGAGGGATCAAGCCTGACCCCGGTCCCAAAGTTAAATATTTGTCTTCAGAGATCACAAATCTGACACCTTTCACCGTAAGCTGTCAATATTCTGACCAGGCTGGTGACACAAACAATGTCCCAAGTCTGAGGGATACTGGTGGAGTTCTCCCATTAAGGCAGGCTTAGCCCCCTGGGGCAATTCCTAAATCAGTTCCCCCACTTCAAGACAGCCTTCTGTACTCTCTTCTCCACAAAAAACGTCTTTGACAAATCCTATTCCTCTTGCTCTTTCTTTCTGATGAATCCTTAGAGACTCCCACCAGTCCGTTCTGATTCATATTTATCAGCTTGAGGCTGTCTTCCCTTCCACCATCACCCTCGTATTCTCAACCAAGTTAATCAGGGAAGGCAGATGGATGATGGTACCTCGTGTAACCTAATTAAGATAAAAGCTTCCACTGATCTCCCTGCTGAAGAGACAAAAGATGGTGCCAGCAATAACTTCTGGTGCCGACATGTCTGATATGTGTAGCCCCATGGAGGCTAGGGCTCTGGTAGTTAAATTCAGAATTAAAGGATCCCAGTTATGCAAGCTCCCAAGACATGGACAGCAATGGAAGATAGAGTAGATAAATCTGAACCTCATGTCTGTGAAAAACTCAGTCTCTGTATCCAGAATCTGGCTACTCCTCACCACCTCCACCTGGTCCATGCCCCACTTCATGTCTTACCTGGATTATTGCAGTAGCCTCTTCACTGGTCTCCTGGATTTCACAATTACCCTCTCTATAGCCCATTCTCAATGTAACAACACCGCCATACTGTTGTGCTCCTTTTGAAACAAGTTGACTCATGCCATTCCTCTTTTCAAAATCCACCAATGGTCCCCCAGGTCACTCAAAGTAACCGACAAAGTCTCAAAGACTCCGTTTGGCCACAGCTACTTCTATGATTGGACTCCCAGGTGGTTCAGTGGTAAAGGATCTGCCTGCAAATGCAGGAGACTCAGAAGACATTGATCCCTGGGTCAGGAAGGTCCTTTGGAGAAGGAAATGGCAACCCACTCCAGTGTTCTCACCAGGAAAATCCCATGAGCAGAGGAGCCTGGAAGGCTACAGTCTGTGGGGTTGCAAAGGGTCAGACATGACTGGGCACACACATGCAGCCTCTATGAGTACATCTCCTACTCCTCTCTTCTACTTGCTTCCAGCCATATCGATCTCATTGCTCCTAGAATACCCAGCTTTAAACTGGCTACTCCCTCTTGACTGTTATGACCTTCCCCCAGGTAGCAACTGGGCTCATTCCCTCATCTCTTGACTACCTTGTTTAAGACTGCAACATATGCTATCAACTACCAATCACCCTTACCCTGATTGATACTTTTCCTATAGAAGACCTGCTATTATACTAGATAACCCATCTGTCCATTATTGGACAACTAGCACATGAACACCACAAAGATAGATTTTTGTCTATTTCATTTCCTGCTACTTCCCCAGCCTATTAAATAGTGCCTGGCACTAATAAGCGTTCAACAAACATTCACTGAATAAATGGATAAAAAATCAATAGGAATTAAAAAATTAACATTACTCAAGATGGCTAGAAGGAACAAAGACAACTGTGGCAAAAACATGAAAACCATCATAAAATAACATTCCCTGAAGTGTAATCATCAAGTGCTTGATGTGTAAGTGCTTGAAATATAGTCATCAAGTCTACAGGTGTGCAACCCCACTGTATCAGTCCTGCATCTTACAAGTACACCTGAGGTCATGTTAACATCCTTGCTCTGCCATTCCCAGACTGTGTAATCGTGGGAAAGTTACTTAACCACTCTGACCTTTGATTTTCTCATATATAATAAGGGGATAGCAATAGAAACCCACCTCATGAAGTTGTTGGGGAAATTAAATGACATAATATATCTAAAGGGCTTAAAATTGTGCTATAAGCTTAGTGAGCAGTTACAACTTGGAGCCCTCATGTGCTGACATAGGTCCTGAAGAGGGACAGAGAACAGAAAACAGGGTCTCATTGTTGCTCAAAGCTCTCTCTGTGGCTTCTGCCCCCTGGCTATATCCTCTAGAGGCCAGGGCCCCACTGAGGAGCTCAGGCAGAGTTGTAGAGATGAATTTTCCTTAAAGCAGGCTCCTATTTCTTTCCCTAAGAAGCCCTGCTTGGGTCCAGAATCACATATTTCTTGCACCTGACAGCTCTGACTGTTCACCTTAACTGCTAATTTTGTGTGGATGTGAGTGCTAAGTCACTTCAGTCATGTCTAACTCTTTGTAACCCTATGGACTCTAGCCTGCTAATTTCCTCTGTCCATGGGATTCTTCAGGCAAGAATACTGGAGTGGGTTGCCATACCCTTCTCCAGGGGAGCTTCCCGACCTAGGGGTCGAACCCGTGGCTCCTGCATTGCAGGCAGATTCTTTACCACTGAGCCACCAGGGGAGCCCCCTAACTTTACTGGAGATCAATATTAGGCCACTAGCTAGGTGTGGTGTGGCTGGACACTTGGCTACTCTTATTTCCCTCTCCTCTGCCCACACCTCCAGCCCTCCCTGGCCCCAAATCTCCTTTCTTCTTAACTACAAAGCAATGGTACCTATGCATGTCAATGAAAGCAAGCAATTCTAGCAAAGATAGTAAATATTCATTGTCAAAGCTGTTAAGTTTCAGAGTTATTTGTTATGCACAATAGATAACTAATACATTTGGAAAGAGACCCAAAAATCTGCACTTCTGACAGCTCCCAGGGGATGCCCTGCTTCCGTGGACTACTCTATGAATGGCCAAGAGATTGGATGATTTGCTTAATAAAAATATGGCTAATCATAAGTGGTTGAACAATGACTCTGAGCTCAGATCAACCTGTCTTCATCCCTTTGGCATTCATTGTTCTAACATATGCTGAGAGTGTTTGACGGCAAGTCTCCACCTGAGGGCCTCTGCCCTACCCACTCAGGATGTTCTGGGAGTTCTCTGGGTTAATGACCAATGGCAGCAGTTTACCGATGATGGCTGGGAGCTGAAAGATAAACACCCCAGCTTCCTTACCTCTTCATGGGATAACTGAGGTGTGTTCTACAACACCTTCCAGAAGTTCCCAGTGAGACTGAATTCCTGTGGTCCACAGTGCTAATTTGCTCAGTAACAACCCTTTGTTGACTTTTTCTCCCCTTCCCTATATCATTTTCCTACTACCTTAGCAATAATTCTTGTGTTCATTTCCCAAATAAACTACCTGAACTCAAACCCTTGCTTTGGGATAGATACTATGTGCCAGCCACTGTGCAAATAGTTCTAAATATATCATCTCAATCTCTACAACAAGTAATATTTCCGTTTTATAGACACCTGAGGCACAGAGAAGGTGACTGACTTACCAAAGTTTACACAGCTAGGAATGAGGAGCCTGTGATTTGAAACCAAGCATCTCTGGCCTGAAAGCCTAGGTTCCTATACCTCTATCCACACTCCACCCACTGCTATCTGCTCTAAAGCCATCTGTCTCTATTCTCACATCCTTTTCCCCAGCTTCCTTTATTGAAACTTCCATGTCTCAAGCCCCAACCCGGAGTGTCTTTCACTGCAGGAAGAGGCTACTAAATCAATATGAATGTTCCCTAAATTAAGTCCCTAAGTAACTAAGATCTTCTCAAGACCTGTACCCTCAAAAGCAATCCTAGCAATAGGGAATGTCATCAGGTTTGCTGGCACATCTGAGGATCCAAACAGAAGAGAATCCACTGTGACAAGTGGGTCCTAAATCAGTCCTCACAGGTGACAATTTAACTCAACAAATAGGGCTTCTTCCTAGGGATACAGGTAGAAGTTTGGCTTCAACTCATTCCCACAAATATTAAACATCTACCCTGTTTTTGGCTCATATCAGGCTCTCAGTAAATATTTCTTGAATAAATGAATCAATCAGTGAATGCATCAATGAACTGATGCATACAGGTGGACCACCTAGCTGGGCACAGAGCCTCTGGCTAAGACCCCACCCACTCCCTGGATATCTCCTGCCTATTTGATTTGACAAATGAGCAAAGTGCTGAACCACCTTTACTAAGAATCATGCCTCTATTCATGTGGAGTGCTTTCCAAATTTTTCTAGATTCCTATGTGACATCTCATTTTATACCCACCCCATCCACAATAGCCTTTGAGCTTGTTGGAGTGGGAATGGGGACAACTGAGTGTGAATGAAAGAAATTTAGCTCCTAAGTTCCAAAAACATCAAGCCCTAGTTCTGGTTTTGTCACCATCTGCCACTAACATGTTATGTGAACTGGGGATGGACCAGTTTCCTTGTCTTTAAAATGAAAAGGGTCAAACTAAATTTAAGATCAAAGAGTCTCTTCTGGTGCTAACATTTTAGGACTCCAATATCTATCCAAATAGGAAGGAACAGCAGAAAAGGACCAGACTTTATACATCACAAATTTCCCCATGATTCCTCAAATCTCATCTGTGAATCTCTGAGTACAATTATTTCTACCAATAGGAGCCACTGTTTCAGTGTGTGCTCTTCATGTTCTTGCCTCCCAGGTGGTGCAGTGGTAAGGAATCCACCTGCCAATGCAGGAGACGCAGGAGACTCAGGAAATGCAGGTTCAATCCCTGGGTCGGGAAGATCCCCTGGAAGAGGAAATGACAACCCACTCTAGTATTCTTGCTGGGGAAATCCCACGGACAGAGGAGCCTGGCAGTCACAACGAGTCAGAGATGACTGAGTGACTGAGCAGGCACACGTGTTCTTGGGATTATGCAGGGAACACTATATTTATTATCTTGCTTATTCCTCACAACAACCTGTGAGTCTGGGCTTGATGTGTCATTTATAAATGCTTTCAGCTGCCAGAAGCAGGAAAACTTAAGCCATAAGGACATTCTTAACAAGGAAATTAGATGTCCCACTGTTGGTTCAGCATCTCAATGACATCATTAAGTATCTTGGTTCTTATATTCTTCTGTCATTCTTAGAGTGCTGGTTTTTCATTTACAGATACGTTGCCTCGTGATCACAGGATGGCTACCATGGTTCCAGACATCATATTCCAGACATTACAACCCCACACAACAACACTCAAAGCAGAAAGGAGGAGAGGGAAAGAGAGATTTATCCTCAAGTATGTACTGCTCTCTTTTTTACTGAAGAAAAGTCACTCCCAGAATCCACTAAGCCATCTTCCCTTTTAACTCACTGGCCAAAACTCAGTTCACATGGTCACCTCTGGCTGCAAGAATGGCTGGAAAAGTACTTGCCTTGATCAACCGCTATAATGGGAGGTAAACAAGACCAAAAAAATGACACGTGCTATTGGCTAGAGAACCAATAGTCTGTCCTAGTCTTTATTCCCACTTCTTTATTTCCCAGAAGACTGAGGCTAAGAGAGGTTAAGTAACTTGTTCAGGGTCACACAGTGAATAAGTGATGGAGGCATAACCATCATTATGCCCAGCTCCAAACCCTATGCTCTTAATTACTGCCAAATCCAAACCTGGGCACCAATTAGACCTCTAAAAGTTGAATGGTGGACAATTTAAAGGGAGCCAGGTTTTCTAAAAGGATATTGTTGAAGGAGAACAAGGATTTTAAGCCAGACTTAAAGATCCAATGGTGAAAAAAGTAGGAAATGAATCTCCTCTGGAAGGCAACAAGATTGTACTCAGATACCTGGCAGGCTGGTGAAGATGAGGCAGCATAGTCCCAAGCCCTTGCATCCTCCCCAGTTACAAGTTTGGCTCCACACAGCTTTTGCCTTGCCTGTGTCAGCATAAGCAGCTGAGTCAGTAGATGGTTTTCCTGGGGAGGGAAGCAGGAACCCTGGAATGAAGCTGGTCAATCCTGAGCCATGTGTCAAGGGGCTCTTTATAGCATAATCACTCTCTCTGATGAAGGCCAGTGGTGACAGGCCTTTTAATGAAGGGTAACAGTATTTTGCATTTAAATATACTCTGCCACTGACTCATTACTGCAGTAGCCACCATAAAGACAAGTAAATCAAAGGGGAGGAAGAGTTTATCAGGCTTAGGGAGAAACCAGGCTAAGATGTAAACCACCTAGGACCCTCATGATCGCTGTAGCCAATGCAGGTAGCTCCTGAGCCCTCTTTGGTGAAGAACAAGACTGCATGGAACATTTCCATCATCACAAAAGGTTCTATTGGACAGTCCTAAAATGAAATGGGGCTGGAGGACAGTTACTTTCCCAAAGGAAAATCAAGATGCTGGGACTTGAAGAAGGGTGCATGGATATTGAAGAAGCAAAGCAGAAGCCCACTGAGAGTCATTCTTAATTTAAAAGTTGCAGACTTCTGAAAGTAAAAAGAGCTATGACCTTCTCCCCAGGGGAGCATAAAACTGCAAACAATTCCACAAACACAGATTTCTGCTTAGCATTTCAGAGGGGTCATAGGCTCTCATAGGCTCCCTGAAGCCAAACAACGAGCAGTGACCCCAGTTCAGAATGACTGGTGTTCAGGGAATTTTAGCAAGACAGTAGGGCTGGAGGGAATAACTTTTAAAGGCTTTACTGCCTGAGCGTTGTCTCCAGAGCTTCCTTTATTCTCCACCTCAGTGCCCTTAGTCTGGGAAAAAGAATTTGTCTCTACTCCTAATTATTGGGTAAGGCACAAACGATGCAAATATTATGCTAAATGAGGCCCCTTAAAATAGCAGAGAGCAAACCAGCACTGAAGATGCCTTGTCATTTGCAATTTGCAAATGGGTTTGATGCCTTTCTTCATCCTCTCCCCACTCCCCACCTCTGTAGTTGATGTTACTCTGAATTCCTGAAGGAGTCACCTTCCCCCTAGAAAGGTGTCTCTTGAGGGGAGGAGGGGAGGAAAATGGGGGGATGGAAATGTGGCTTGATTGCCTACATCTGATTAGTAATTACATGCCAAGAGTCACTCTAGAGAGGAAACACTGTCACCCTCTGATGAGGAGAAGGTTTTGAGAGGCAGATCTCCCAGATGGAGAGTGGAAGAGGAAGCTGATGAGAAGGGGAGGGAGGTGGTAATAGATATGCAATTGAGGGGTAGAGGCTAGCTGGACTAGGGGGGAGGCAGGCAGGTTATTCCCTCCTTTGTCAGCATTTGCACTCCACCATTCATCAGCATGTGTGACCTTGAGCTACGGCGGCTTAAACTGTGTGCCTCAGTTTTCTTATCTGTAAAATGGGGATAAAGCTGGTACCTGCTTCTTAGAGCTGTTGTGAATATTGAATAAAATCTTATTACAGCCCAGGCATCCACACACACTCCAGTTCAGCCTCCAACTGACAAGACATCATGCTTGGGATTCTGCAAGACATCAGGAAGGCCACCCTGGTCTCTGCCAACATAGACTCACAGCCTTTCAAAATGAGAGTCTATAACCAGCTTCCAACTACTTGTGTCACCAGAAAGGAATGCTGGCTTGGGCAATCCTAGACAAAAACAACCAAAAATGGCATATTTGGTTTTAGCTATTTTTGTGAACTTCCTTACCATAGGTGATGAATGAGAAAGGGATTCAGCTCACCCAGCATTCTCAGTTGTTCTCAACGCAGGCAAGACTCTGGAAGGAAGGACTCTCTTTAAGTACCTCTCCCAAAGGGGCATGGATGGCACAATACGTAATGAATGTTCCTCCTCATTCCTCAAAAATTAGAACACGTGACTAAACTGTCAAATTGCTGAGTGACCATGGACAACTGGATTAACCTCTTTGGTCCTCAGTTTCTTCATAAGTAAAATGGAAATAATAAAACCAGGTTTCTGCACTGTTTGTTCTTCCCTCTGCATTTCCTTTTTTTTTTTCTCTCTAAATGACTTAGGTGAAAGTCCCTCTCCTCTGCCTTTATAAACAGCACATCCACCTCCTCCCAGAGCATACAGGCCCCATCTCATCACCTGAGATCTGCTTGGCTTCACCACACCCTATTTTCTGCTCCAAAAAGAAACTGGTCCATTTTGGTAGTGTGTGTACAGTAGACAAGTACAGTGATTAGACTGCAGTTTTGCTAATTTGTACTGGTGACATCATTCCAACCATGACCCTTCCCACTGAGGGAAGACAAGAGCTAAAGAAGTGGTCCTTAGCTGTCGTTGCCCACTGAACTCATCAAAGGAGATTTTAAAATATTGATGACCAAGTTCAATCCCATCTCCTTACCCTTTCACTATTATCCTCCACTGAGATTCTGATTTAATTCATTTTGGGTGTGGCCTAGGCATTGGGAATTTTTTTTAACCCAGGCTAGAGTTGGACATGACTTAGCAACTCAATCGTCACCATCACCATATTAATTTGCAGTTATACTTGAGGACCACTAAGCTAGAAAAACTAGGGCTAGCGAATAATATACAGTGACAGGGTAAAGTCTTAAATTCATATTTTTAAACTCCACCATAAGGAAAACAATGATATATTTGACCACAGTGTTTTGGGCAGGGGGGGCATACCACACAGGTTATGAGATCTTAGTTCCCTGACCAGAGATCAAACCCATAGCCTCTGCACTAGAAATGTGGAGTCTTAACCACTAAACTGCTAGGGAAGTTCTTGACCACAATTTTTAAAAAATCTTTTTTGCTCTTCCCAAAACTATTGGACAAATTAGTACACCAAACAGATAACTTCTTAAAAAGAAACTGAAATAGATATGGAAGACCAATGGGAAAGTATACATCCCCTGAATTACCCCTAGACCAATTTTAAAGTTCTGTCATATATAAAGAGCCCCTGAAAATCAATAAGAAATATATAAAAAACATAAAACTCTAACAAAAGCAAATGAACAAAAGACATGAAAAATGATTCTCAGTAGAATAAATACACATGTCTAATAAGCTTATGATTTTTCTTAGCTCAGCCATTTCAATAATCAAAGAAATGCAAATAGAAACAAGCCACTGGCTTTAAATCTATTAAATTATCAAAGACAAAAAGAAAACCTCTATACTGGCCTGGGTAAAGGAAGCACTCTCAAACTCTGCTAGTGGAAATGTAAATTAGTTCAACCTTTCTAGAAAGCAATTTGGCAGGACGATCCCAATTAAGTTAAAAAAATATATATGTACATTTAGGCATATGAAAAATGCTGGGAGGATATAAAACAAATGTTAACAGCAATTTTCTTTCTATAATAAGATTAGGGTGATTTTTATTTTCTTTTTTTATACTTTGCTATATTTTCCAAATTTCCACAGTGAACATGAATTGCTTTCATAATGAGGAAAAAAGAAAAACAATGAAAGGAGACACATTTTTTACAAACCTTGTTATGCTCTTTTGAAATGTGTTTTTCACCGTTTTATTCCAGGATGCTTGGTTCTGCAATGCTAAGCTCTTTCTGAAGAGTTTTGTGCTTCATCCTGAGAATTGCCCAATAAAAGGAATTGGTTATTTTAGTACATCTAGTAAAACAGAAAGCACACCTGCTCTGTACTCAGCAGACCTGTGTAGGTATTTTCCCTTTGCCCCTTCTTGGCTGTGTGACCTTGGGTGAGTCGTTGAAACCCTGTGAGGTTTGGATTCCATATCTTTAAAGGAAGCCATTTAAGCGTTCCTACCTCACGGACCGAATGAGATAGATTATGTAAAGTGTCTTGGACCGTGCCTGGAGCATAGGAGGGGATCAATAAATGGAAACCTATACAAACTATATGATGGGGTAAGTCATGAAATTCTTACAAATGGCAAGCAGTCACCCAGAGAAGAAAACTGGAGAAAACCCCTCTTG
This sequence comes from Budorcas taxicolor, assembly GCF_023091745.1. NCBI lineage: Eukaryota > Metazoa > Chordata > Mammalia > Artiodactyla > Bovidae > Budorcas > Budorcas taxicolor. Next base: position 56,612,797 of record NC_068926.1, read on the forward strand.
GAGATAAGAATACCTCATATCACCATTCCCATTTTACAGAGGGAGTTCTATCAGAAAGGCACTGGCCCAGGACCCTCCCAGGACTTCAGGGTTAAGAGCCGAATAAGCAGCAGAGCCCAGCTTCCTTTACTCTTGGAATATACGCTGCTGTTCCCGGAGCCCACAGGGACCTGCCGTCCGTCTTCCCAGGTCTCCCCAAACCAACGGCAGCGTCTCTTCCCACAGTCCACCAATGTGATCCTCTTGTGTTCACTGTAGCACATTTGTAACAGGAAAAGTTTCAAGCCACCAGATGTCTGTGAGCTCCCCCAGGACAAGAACCATGTCCAATTTGGCAATCCCTGTGTTGTATCCCTAGTATCGAGTCAGATGTGAGCTAGAGTAGAAAGGAAATGAAGAGCCAACACACTGGAAAAGACCCTAATGCTGGGAAAGATTGAGGGCAGCAGAAGAAGGTGGCAGGGGATGAGATGGTCGGATGGTGTCATTGACTCAATGAACAGGAGTTTGAGCAAACTCTGGGAGATAGCGGAGGACAGGGAAGCCTAGCGTGCTGCAGTCCATTGGGTTGAAAACAGGCAGACATAACTGAGCAACTGAACAACAACCAAAAAACGGAAACAGGAAGATTCAAAGGGCCCTGACCCCTGGCTTCCTGGCCATTCCAAACAGGTAATCTCATTCTTCCACTAGCTGCTGTCAGGCAGAGTCAAGAAAGTCAGCTACTGGCTGAACACAACGGGCAGGCTGTGTGAGATCTTGTAGGTCATGGTGAGCAGTGTGGCTTTTAATGGAAAGGATTTTTGCCTATTTGTTCACTGAAGTAGCCTCAAGAGCACTGCCTGGCACAGGTGCTGTGCTGAGCTTAGTTGCTCAGTCGTGTCCGACTCTTTGCGACCCCATGGACTGCAGCCTGCCAGCCTCCTATGTCCTTGGGGATTCTCCAGGCAAGAATACTGGAGTGGGTTGCCATGCCCTCCTCCAGGGGATCTTTCCAACGCAGGGATCAAACCCATGTCTCCTGCATTGCAGGCGGATTCTTCACCACCTGAGCCACCAGGGTGGGAAGCCTGCCTGGCACATAGTAGACACTCAATAAACAGTTGTAAAAATAAATACTATGCAGCCAACAAAAATTCCTGCAAGATATTTAAAATATTATTTAATATTAATAATATTAATTTTATTTAAATACTTAAAATATATGGTTTCAGTGCTTTTATGTGTTCAGTGCTTTTAAAAGTTGATTATAGGAGGACTTCCCTGGTGGTTCAGTGGTTAAGATTCCACCTAGTAATGCAGGCGGAGAAGGCAATGGCACCCCACTCCAGTACTCTTGCCTGGAAAATCCCATGGATGGAAGAGCCTGGTAGGCTGTAGTCCATGGGGTCGCGAAGAGTCGGACATGAGCGACTTCCCTTTCACTTTTCACTTTCATGCATTGGAGAAGGAAATGGCAACCCACTCCAGTGTTCTTGCCTGGAGAATCCCAGGGACGGGGGAGCCTGGTGGGCTGCCGTCTATGGGGTCACACAGAGTTGAACACGACTGAAGTGACTTAGCAGCAGCAGCAGCAGCAGCAGTAATGCAGGGGAAGTGAGCTCGATCCCTGGTCTGGCAACTAAGATCCCATGTGCCATGGGCTAACTAAGCCTGAACACTGTACCACTGAGTCCACGAAATCCAGAGCCTGCATGACACAACTTAGAGAGCTCTTGTGCCATAATGAAAAATCCCCCCACACATAATGAAGATTCTGCAAGAAGCAACCAAGACCCGATGCAGTCAAATAAATAAAAAATAAATAAAATTTAATTTAATTTAAAAATGAAACTTAAAAAAAAAAAAAAGGCTGATTACACAAGAGTATAAAACCGGGTGATCACAAATTGTTAACAGTGGTTGGCTATGAATTTGACAGGGTAGTGAATTTGCTCCCCTCCTTATTTTCTGTTCTTCTAACTGAATATGTCCTAAAGCACTTACAACTTCTGTGTAAGAAAGGAGAGAAAGAAATGAATAAATTGGATGAAGGAGTGGGACAGAAGAAAGGAAAGAGCTAGGGAGAAGACAGGTTAATTCAGGCTGTGAAATCTAGTTCATGCCCTCACCTCCAGCCTCCATCTCTTTCACACACACACACACACACACACACACACACACACACACACACTAACATTGGGAAGCCCTCCTTCCCTTTCTTGGCAGCATTTCAGACTCTCTCTGCTTTTTCCAGCCCCCTCATCTCTTCCCTGAGGCCAGTGCCGGCAGCCCGCAGCTGCCCAGGCCACAGCAGAGGCTGCCTTCAGATCTTCGCACAAAGGCAATTAGCAAGGGCCTGCTGCCTGGCTCTTCTAATTGCCCACACTCCTGAAAAGAAAGGAATGGCAGCTTTTTCTGAGGAAAGTAAAAACAACTCAACCATTAGGGCCACAGTGTGCAGAGCAGGACTCCCCAAAGAATATCCAGAAATTGCCAGGGATGGGAATCACATGACAAGATGGCAACACTGCCCCAGGAGAGACGAGGTCGGCTAACCAGGATGGCCCCTTGCCTGGCTCTCTGAGGACTGACCGTTAATCTCCTAATATGACATCAGATCTCTAGAAAAAACTGGGTTCAAATCCCATCTCCATCATTCACTAGATGGGTAGCCTGGACCAAATCACACAACCCCGCTGAGCCTTGACTATGAATGGGAGCAGTGACAGCACCAGCCTCACGGGGTTACTGTGGAGCTGAGAGAGAAAGCACCCAATTAGAGCTACTGACTGCTGTCCTTTATGAGCATACCATTGCCTCTGCCTATGCACCCTTCCCCCATCCCTTTCCCAATCTCACTAATTCTTATTTGTCCTCCAAGTTCAGGTGTTCAGGTGTCATCTCTTCCAAAAAGCCTCCCTGACCCCTTCAGGCTGAGTTGGGTGCCCTTGCCCTGTGCTGCTGGTTTGCACACACTTATCTGTGCAGGTCAGGGTGCCTTGGTTGTGAGCGACAGAGACAGCCTCTGGCAAACTTATGTAGCATGGGAGTTTATTGGAAGGATGTCAGAGCTCAAGAAATCAATGTGAGGTTGGAGAATGGGCCTGAAGAATGAACTAAGGATGCTCCAGGGAGCCAGAAAGTAGATTCTGGGCATGAGGTTCACTGCTGGGCTGGAAATAGAACCTTGATCCTTTCAAGTGCCTTGTCCCTCTGCTCAGAATCAAATTCCATAGAGAAGGGTAGATAGGCCTTGCTAAGGGCACAGGCCAGGGTAGAGCAGAGCCTCCAATTACAGCCCATCTCTGGGGAGAGGTTAGCCCATCTCTGGGGAGAGGTTAGCCCATCTCTGGGGAGAGGTTACCCCATAAAAGCATTGATCTGTGAAATATGACTGGGTGCAGGTTAGTGAGTGAACAACTGAAATCTGTCTCAAATACAAGCAGGAATTTCATCTTATTTACCCCTCTCCGAGTCTCCAGGACTTTACTCGGTATCTCCATTAGTTTGAATGAATGTATGATGGGGAAACCACAGCCTTCAGGGCAAGCGGAGCTAAGGGTCCCCTTTGGGGACCAAGGGGGTTAATGGTTAGAAACCCGGACTTGGGAGTCAGACAGAGCTGAGTTCAAGTTCTAGCTCTGCCTCATATTTTACTTTGCTTTCTCTAACTGAGCAAATTGCTTTCTAGGCTTCAGTTTCCTTATCTGTAAAGGTATCTTTGTAAGTCTGTTGTAAGGATCCAAGAAGGTTCATGTAAAGAACTGATACAATGCCTGGGACATAATGAGGTACCTAGGTAGCACTAGTAGTGAAGAACTCACCTGCCAATGCAGGAGACATAAGAGACGCGGGTTCAATCCCTGGGTTGGGAAGATCCCCTGGAGAAGGGCATGGCAACCCACTCCAGTATTCTTGCCTGGAGAACCTCGTGGACAGGGGAGCCTGGAGGGCTACAGTCCATTGGGTCACAGAGTCAGACACAACTGAAGTGACTTAGCACACACGCACGCTGGGACATAATAAGTGCTCAATAAACCACACTCCTAATACTCTCTTGTTTTTATCACTGTTGTGATTACAGCAGGAGATGAGGGGGAGGGGAGAGATCTGCTAATGGAAATATAGAGCCTTATGGAGAAGAAATCACTGTGATATGTGTGGGCCCTGTGGGAGGCCCCGAGATGACCCTGCCCCAAGGAAGCTCAGAGCAGAGTGAGGGAAACAGATGAATTCTCACCTGAGACAGAGTGTAAAAGTCATATTTTTTAAAAATGGACAAAAAGGAAACTAACATATGATGAAAAACATATGCAGCCAGTAGAAACAGATGCAGGAAGAAGCAGAATTGAAAGTAGTCAAGGACTGATTTACTCAGCTCACTAAATTCTGGGGGTAATGATGAACACCCAAGTCCTGGGGAAGGGAGGAGGCTGCTCCAGAAGCCACCTGAGGCTGGAACTTGAGTTGAGGTTTGAGTTAAGAGGCAAGAAGGAGGGCACTTCAGGCAAGGGGCATGGAAGGAACTCGAGTGTCAGGCCTTAGGAGGCTGTCTTAGCTCAGGCTGCTCTAACAAATGCCATAGGCTGATGGCTCCAATGATAGATACTCACTGCTTACAGTTCTGAAAGCAGTCAAGTCTAAGATCAAGCTATTAGTAGATTCAGTTCTGGGTGAGGACTCTCTTCCTGACTTGCAGACACTGTCTTCTCGCTGTGTCCTCATATGGTGGAGAGAGAATGAACTCCTGCCTCTTGCTCTTATAAAGGTACAGATCGCACTATGGGGGCCCCACCCTCATCACCTCATCTAAACCTGCTTCCAAGTACCATCACATTGGGAACTACAGATTCAACATATGAATTTGGATGGCAAAGGGACACAAATATTCAGTCCATAACAGAGACCTAGGTTGTGGGCAGGGGGAGCTAAAAGGGAGATGGTGATTCTGCAGCTGGCTCACATTTTTGGCAAATCCTGTCTCCTCTCTATATCTTTATTCCAGTTCAGATAGGGGCACCCAAACCTGGTCTTACAGCCAAAGCAGTTGCTGAGTGCAGGAATAGAGATGAAAACATAGAGAACAGACTTGTAGGCTCAACGGGGGTGGGCGAGGGTGGGACGAACTGAGGGGGAGCGTTGGAGCACATACATTATCTTACGTGAAATAGACAGCTAGTGGGAAATTGCTGGATCACACAGGGGGCTCCACTCAGTGCTCTGTGACAACTAGAGGGGTCGGGGTGGGTGGGTGGGACAGAGACTTGAAGGGAGGGCTGCTATATATGTATATCAGCCAGTATACATATGTATATGAAGGGGATATATGTATAATGGCTGATTCACTTTGTTGTATGGCAGGAAATAACACAACATTGTAAAGCAATTATCCTCCAATTAAAAATTAAAACAGACCTTGTTCAAAGCCAAGGTCTAAAAATAGTAGTGAAAAAAAAAAAAGTAGCTGCTGAGGTTTCCTTCTATAATTCAGAACCCTGGCTCTGCCCATGATATACTAAAGCAGAATCTCCTGGGACACGGCTAGGAAATTTGGATTTTTTTCATTTCCTCAAGTGATTGTTCTTAATTGAGATAAAATTTATGTAATATAAAATTAACCATTTTCAAATGTATGACACGGGGGCACTTGGTACATTCACAGTGATATGCAACCACCACCTCTATCTAGTTTCAAAAGACATTCATCACCCTGAAAGGAAACTCCTCATCCATGAAAAGGAAACCCTCATATCCCACAGCCCTTTCCTCCAGCCCCCGGCAACCACTAACTGGCTTTCTGCCCGCATGAGTTCGCCTGCTCTCGTTGTTTCATATAAGGGGAGTCATATAATGTGAGTCCCTTTGTCTCTTCTTTCACTGCGCATCATGTGTTCAGGGTTCATCTGTGTGTGTGTGAAAGCCCATGGAATTCTCCAGGCCAGGATACTGGAGTGGGTAGCCTTTCCCTTCTCCAGGGGATCTTCCCAACCCAGGGATCGAACCCAAATCTCCCGCATTGCAGGCAGATTCTTTACCAGCTGAGCCACCAGGGAAGCCCAGGGTTCATCTATGTTGTAGCAAATGTCACAATGAGATGAAATTCTGACAACCTTCATCTATATTGTAGCAAATGTCAGAATTTAATTTCTTTTTATGCCTGAATACTATTCCGTTGTATGGATGGATCACATTTTGTTTGTCCATTGGTCCACTGATGGACAATTCAGGCTATCATCTTTCAGTGACTGTGAACAGAGCTGTCCTCCAAGTGATTGTGAGTTCATCGACTTGAGAGTTGTCATCTGGGAACTGCACTTAAGAAAACCAAAGTTCTCAGACTCAGTGTGCCTAAGGTCACAATCACCCACAGTGCTCCCTGAAAACACACATGCCAGCACCCTACTTCCAGATACTTTGACCCGGTAGATTTGGGTGGGCCTGGAAACCTTCATTTTCAATGAGGTCCCACCCTTCACTCTCCCAGCTTCTGGTACAAATGACCAAACTACTGTTCTCTAAGAAACTTAAAAGAAGGAAGGCATCCGTGTTTGAATTGTGGGTACATTTTTTTTCTTTTTTTTAAACACTTGCCAATATCAAATATTCAATAGTGAGCATGTTTTATATTCAAAGTTATTTTAAGTATTAATGAATTTTTTCAAAAAGGAAAAGGATCTAATGGCCTGCCTGATTCCTAGCCCCTGCCTCTCTCCAGTCCCCTCCCTGCACCAAAGAAGGCTTCCTGAGCCCCTCCAGTGCTCTCCCAAGCTCAGGCTCTTTCTAAAAGCACACACACACATTATGAAAGCCACCCTCTTATTTCTATGCATGGGACACTTGCCTACGGCATGTCATACAATTTGCTTACTTACTGTGTGCTTTTTGGAGCATCTAAAGAAATCAAAGCTTCGATCTCTGTTTGTTTTCTTACAGATAATGATATTCTCCCACCACCTAAGTTAATAGATTGAGGCTTGCAGGCATTTATGAGTGGTGTTTTTAATATGGTGCTGGAATATTTGCCCTATAAATTCTTAAGAACAGACTTATAGATTGCCTATTACCAGCATTATGGACTATTAATAAATCAGTTACAGGCACGTATTTTTTTTTGAAATTGCATTTTCCCTTTATGTTCACATTCTAAGCACCTAAAAATCAGAGAGAGACAGAACACTCATGTTGGATGAGCACTGCAGTTTCCTACTGAGAGATGGCAGGGGAGCGGAGCTGACAGCTAGGTCTGCAAAGGCAAACAGTTTGGAGCAAGGAAGAAAGAGGAGCAAGAGGCGCCCAGCAGCTGGGTGTTGTTGCAACGTTTCAGAGTCGCGATCCGTCTCCCGGTGTCCTCGGGCAGCAAGGCTTAGGCTGCCAGTGTCACTGGGATTCTGTTACCGTAAATCCCCCCAGTAGTGCTCTACTCAGGATGCTTTGTGTTAACTTTGCATTTAATGCTATGCTGCCTTCTGTGGACAGTCACTTGAGCCTTGCTGGGACTCCAGCAATACTCAGCATGGTCACATGGGAGGATGGATCCAAGTTTCTACAGCTCCCCAGCCCCTTCTCCCGCAGGGGGAACCCTGGGCCTCCTTCAAGTCTCCTGTCCCAGTCTGGAAGTTGGGGGGTCCCTGGGGCTGATGATGCATTCACATCCAGCATTTCAGGCAGCTGCTGTTTCCCCACCCTCCAGCCCTACCTGCACAGCACTGCTCCCCAGCTGTGGGACTCAGCGCTCCCTTGACTGGCATTGACCTCCCCAAAGATGAGCATCATTCACCCCTCAGCCCGCCCCACGGGAGGAACCCCCAGCACTGGTGCTAGGCCACGGTGTCATACACTTTGCATTTTACACATACGGCCCTTTGCTCTCACCAGTGCCAAGTCCACTATGAAGAAAGTCAAAGCCTCATTTAGGTTTTTTGTTTGTTTGTTGCTTTTATCAGATCCCCTCTTTTCTTCCAACCCTCAATCTTCCTGCTGGGACCAAGTCCCTAAGCCCATGGACTGTTATTCTCATCAGCAGGTTCACTGGAACAGACCCCTCTGTCACCTCACAGTCTAGTCACTTCTTGCTGAGCCTCCCCTGTGGTGCCACACTCTTGTGTGTGCATGTCTGCTGTGTCCAAACACCACTCCAGAATTTTTTTCCCAGAATCCTCCAGTGCAACTCAGTCGATTCAAAGAGATACAGGGAAGAGCCATTTCTGGCATCACACACCCCGTGTGATATAAAAAGATGCGGCTACATGCTCTTACAAACCAGCTCCATGTCTCGATGGCCTAAAACAATTAGGGTTTATTTCCCGCTGACCTCATAGTCTGATGCAGATGGACAGGCTTTTCTGGTGGCTCTCCTCCAGGTGATGACTCAGGGATCCAGGCTCCTTTCATCAGGAGCTGCTGTGATCTTGAATATCTGACCTCCACAGTCACTGTAGAAGTGAGGGGAGAGGAACTATCAAAGAGATGCTCACATTTTAGCCAAGGGGCTAAATCACAGTCAGTGGGGGTCCAACATAATTGCAAAGAGAGCTGGGAAATTTGATGTGTGCCTCAGAAGTGGCAATGGGATTGTTGGGGCATCTAGCCAGTCTCTGCCATCTACTCACTTTCCACTTTGGCTCAGCCAGGAATCCAGACACATGTGGATTCCCAAAGATCTTGTATATTTTTTATATTGGATTGGCCACAAAGTTCATTTTGGTTTTTCCATATGATGTAACAGGGAAGCCTGAATGAACTTTTTGGCCAATCCTATCGATCTATCTGGATTCTCAGGTGGTTCCACGGTAAATAACCCACCTGCCAATGCAGGAGATGAGGGCTCGATCCCTGGATCTGAAAAATCCCCTGGAGAAGGAAATGACAGTCTCGTGTTCTTGTCTGGGAAACCCTATGGACAGAGGAGCCTGGAAGGCTACAGTCCATGGGGTCACAAAGAGTCAGACACGGCTGAATGACTAAGCATACACACATCTATCTATTTATCTATCCAGAGAACTCTGACAAATATAATACAAACACCTAGGATGCATCAAGAGCTAAAAGCTGTATATTATCTCATTTAAAACCCACAAAAACCACATGAGATTATTTTTATAATTGTCCCCAGGCCATACAGTATCAATGGTATAAACTGTATCTGAGACAAGGCAAGAGATTCTAAAGCCCTTGCTGGTGACTGCTACTCGAAGGAATACACAGTAAAAGCTGTCTTCTTTGAACACCCTGCTCTACGAAATGTCCCAGATCCTCCTAACAGGACTGCTACTAGAAGGATCTGAGCCAGTTCCAGGTGGAGGGAAGGGGTAGGGGGAAGCACCCACCCTCCTGCGTGCTAACGGCAGGTCCATGTAAAGCGAGCTGCACTGCCATCCTGGGACACATAATCTTGTCAGTCCATACCTCTAGTCCTCAAGCCCCCAGTCTCCCAGCTTCTCACCCACACCATAGCCCTGGAGATTTGGGCAATATCTCTAGTCCAATCCTATCCCCAACCTCCTCCTTTTCAGGTCGGGTGCTTCTTGGGGCCAGCCCCTACTCATCCTGTCCCAAGCTCCCAGCCAGAATTGGACCAAATGACAATCAACCAGGAGAGTTGAGACTCCTGAGAAGCTTCCCAAACTATCCCCCACCAGGCACCTGTTACTGAATCAGAATATTCCCCAGTGGAATCACACCTGGGATGGATAAAATGCTGTTAACAATGCTCCATCAAGAGAAAGTCCCTCGCGTGGAGTTGCAAAGTTCGCTTATCAAATGAGCTCATTGATTCATCCAACATCATCGATGCCTACAGGAACTCAGGATCGGGGATACCTTGTGACAAGAGTGTCCCCTTAGAGAGCAGCAGGCAGAGTGCCCCAAGATAAGGACACAGGAAATGGGTGGATGGGAATAGGTAGCACCTGATCTGGTCATGGGACTCCAGAGTGAGGATGCTCCGAGGCATTCAGGGAGCACCAGGGACTTCTCTGGTGGCTCAGTGGCTGAGATTTCACACTCCCAATGAAGGGGGTCCAGGTTCAACCCCTGGTTGGGGCACTAGATCCCACATGCCAAAACTAAGATCTGTGAGCAGCCACATAAATAAATATTTAAATAATTTTTTTCTTCTTTTTTAAAAGGAGGCACCAAAAGGCTCTGGGTATGCAACACAGGAAGCTAGAGAGGGGTTATTTGTCCTTTGTCCTCCAGCCTCTGTCACAGCCTCTGGCCTATTTCTTGAAGATATGGTCTGGGGTTTAAAACCAGAGGCTTTCAATTTGCATAGATGCAAAGCCCTCATAGGCAAGGTCACTCAGCACAGTGGAAAGGCTGGACTGGAAGGCAGGAGCCTGGCTCTGGTGCTGACTGCCAGCCTGGTGACGGCAGGTCTGCCGCGCATCTCCGACATCTGCTGCATTGGCAGGCAGATTCTTTAGCACTGAGTCACCTGGGAAGCCCCTCAGACACTTGTACTTGTAGCTGTGTTCAATTCTTACTGAGCATGAGCCAGTTCATTAACACTCTTTAAAAGTAGTATTGATTGAGCATTTACTTTGTGACAGGCATGTACCAAGCACATCGCATCTATTCTCTCCAATTTCTCACAAAAACTCATTTCATAAAGGTAAATGTTGAGGCTCAGGCAGGGTAAGTAATTTGCTCAAGGTGAAACAGCATGAATCTGACCTCTAGAATCTGGGCTGTTGACCATGACCCTTGCTTCCCTTTCCCGAGCCTCAGTTTCCCTATCTGCAAAATGAGACAGCAGGAGGCCATGTTGTAAAGGAGATAAGGCTTTGATAAAGGTAAAGAATTTGAATAATTTTGGAGAAACTCCAGCTCAAATCCTGCTTTTACCACTTGGTGCTGTGTGACTTGAGGAAGTAACTAAACCTCTCTGAGCGCCAGATTCTTCTTCAAAAGCTGGGGACCATTAGGGAACCTGCCTCATTGGGTTATCATAAAGATTAGAGGTCAGGTAAAGATTCCCTGGTGGCGCAAACAGTAAAGAATCCACCTGCAATGCGGGAGACCTGGGTTCAATCCCTGGGTTAGGAAGATTCCCCTGGAGGAGGGCATGGCAACCCACTCCAGTATTCTTGCCTGGAGAATCCCGTGGACAGAGGAGCCTGGTGGGCTATACAGTCCATGGGGTCGCAAAGAGCCGGACACAACTGAGTGACAGGACAGCACAGCGCAAAGCTGTGAACACGGAGCCCAGCGCGGAGCAGGCGCTTCTCTGTGACTGAGATCACCGCCCCTCTCCCTTCTAGCACAAGCTCTCCATGACCTTGGTGTCTGATTGCACAGCAGCGAAATATCTGACATCCTTCCCTGGGGAGAAGCACTCCTGTGGTTTTCCACATACAGATGACAAATTGAACATAGGAATTTTTCATCTGAAACTATTTTAAAAAAACAACTGTTTACAACTTGGTTTACTCCCAGCAAAGGTTAGACCAAGGCATCCAGCCCCTCCATGTCGCGGGTAATAGAGGAGAGAGAGAAGGGAATCACTCTCCAGGGTGCTTTGCCGGACTCCACAGCTAAGCTCGAAACTTAACAACCTGCAAATAGGAGGGAAAAGGGTTGGGGCGGGGGGGGGGGGGGGGGGGGGGGGGGCGGTTGGTGGTGAGGGGAGCGCAGAAATAAGAAGCAGCAGGTTCCAGGGAGGTTATATAAAAACAATGAAATCGTAATATTTTCCACGACAGATTTCATCAGTGCCGCCTGAGTGCATTCCATTAAACCTCATTTATTAAATTTTGAGGAACATAATTTAGATATAAGAGCCTAGACAAACAGTTTTGCAGGATAGCAGACCCGGACGCATCGCCGTCCCCCCATGCGTGGAGAACAGGCTGGCGTTTTTCATCTTGATGGTCTCACGGGGTTCTCCCTCTACAGCTTGTGTGGGGGAAGGAGGCAGTGAGATGAGAGGATGGAAGGGGCTCCATGCTGGTATCTGCTGCCTTTCTCCCCCTCAGCAGCCGTTTGGAGGTGTCAGGCTTCCTGCCCTGTAGCATAAACATCTCTGAAGTTGATCGCGCATGCTCAGCTGTATTCAGGAATCTGTGGGCTGAGAGGAAATAGGTGCCAAGGTGCCAAAAAAGCAACATACGCACAGCATAAATCACTTACTTGGTTATCTAAGGGTCTCCCCTGAGCCTCCCAAGATTCCTCCTACCCACCTGGAGAACCTCATTTGCAGAGATTTACAAAGCAGGACTTGACCAGGGTCTTCCCAATGGATGAAACAGACGATATTTGTATTCGGGGATTTCCAGGTCACTAGGAAGTCTCCTTATCCCCTCTCAAACTCCCAGCCCAACACACTTCCCCTCACCTCTGCCCCTTGCTTTCTAATGGGTAAAATGTCTCTTTGTAGTCTTCCCTGATGGTGCAGGGGATAGGAATCCACCTACCAATTCAGGGAACATGGGTTCGATCCCTGGGTTGGGAAAACCCCACCTGCCACGGAGCAGCTAAACCCATGCGTAACTACCAAGCCTGAGCGCTGCAGCTACTGAAGCCAGCAAGCCTGGATCCTTTGCTCCGCAACAAGAGAAGCCACTGCAGTGAGAAGCCTGTGCACCACAGCAAACAGTGGCCCACACTCGCCACGCGAAGACCCAGCACAGCCAAAAATTAGTAAATAAATAAAACGGCCCTTTGCGAAAACCAAAGCGGTTAAGGCATGCCGGAGACTCTAGGTTATCTCATTTACTCCTCTCCTCAGCCCACTCAGGGCATGGCTAGTGATCCTGCTTCACAGAGGAAAACACAGACTTGGATTGGTGAAGCAGCTTTGCCAGGTTCACTCAGTGACTAAGTGGCAGAACCAGGAATCCAGGCCCAGGGGATGCTGTATACGACTTTAACACTCTTTGAATGGCAGGACACAGCACATCGATGCTCAGATATAGGAAATGCAGAAGCCTTTGTCACTGACAGCTCCAAATGGGAGAAAGCCACTGTGCAGGGCCACCCAGGGGCTGCACCCGGGTGCAACTCCAACAGCAAACTGGAGTTGCCGTAGGGACATCTGATGTGTGGCAAGCACAGCAGGCCTGTCTGGGTCTCTGAGGTTCCCTGTGGACCATCTAGTGTTTGCTCTGGCATGACTGGGGCAGACGCACCATGACCCCAGAGTGTGAGAGCCCTATAATCAGTTGCTCAAGAAGATGAACTGGCAGCCTTCAAAAAGGGCCTCAAATCTGAGTCAAGACAGGGTTCAATCCCTGGGTAGGGAAGATTCACCTGGAGAAGGAAATGGCTCCCCACTCCAGTATTCTTGCCTGGAGAATCCCAGGGACAGAGGAGCCTGGTAGGGTACAGTCCATGTGGTCACAAAGAGCTGGACACAAATGAGCGACTAACACTATGCACACACACATATATATATTAATATTATATATATAATGTGTGTATAGATCATACATGTTAGAGCTGAGTCTAATTCTAAATCCCACACACTTTTCCTCCCTCTGTGCTGAAAACACCTATAAACCTTGGGGTCGCCTATCCTCAAAACATTCACTTGGTCACCACATCTTGTTGGCCCCAACATGTCTTGAAAAGTCTCTTGGATCAGTCCCCGGCTTGAGCAGGATATGCTCAGATCTCTTTCATGAACTGTAAGGCCCTTCAAGAGAGCATCATGAGGCTAAGAGAAAGGAAGGGAGCTCAGGGGTCAGCCTATGTGTCAAATAATGGCAGTACTACTTGTTAGCCTCATGACCTCAGATATTTGTCTCCCACTGAGCCTCACCCACACCTGCCAAATGGGAATCAGAGGACTGTCACCACTACTGATGGCCAGGAGGGATGAAGGCAGATTTTCTATTGGCCATCCTGGCAGAGAGTTCATCCTTCCTTAAGATACTCAGTGCTGCTGCTGTGATTCTGTCTGCTCCACACAAACCTGCATTTCAATCTCACCGGCCACACTCTCCTCTCCACACACCACCGTGCTCCTCCTTACCTCTCTACCTTAGCTGGGATGTTTTCCTCTATACCTTTCCCACTTCCCAGCATGCCCTAGTCATCCTTCAGGGCTCACCCCCATGGTCTTCTCCTTTGTGAAGCCTTCTGGGGCCTCTCTTGAGAGTCCCTTGGACTGCAAGGAGATCAAACCAGTCAATCCTAAAGGAAATCAGTCCTGAATATTCATTGGAAGGACTGATGCTGAAGCTGAAACTCCAATACTTTGATCACCTGATGGGAAGAACTTTCTCATTGGAAAAGACACTGATGCTGGGAAAGATTGAAGGCATGAGGAGAAGGGGATGATAGAGGATGAGATGGTTGGATGCCATCACCAACTCGATGGACACAAGTTATGGACACGAGTTTAAGCAAGCTCTGGGAGTTGGTGGTGGACAGGGAAGCCTGGTGTGCGACAGTTCATGGGGTTGCAGAGTTTGACACAACTGAGCGACTGAACTGAACTGGAGTTTCTGCCCACCCCAGCAGAATCCACCTCTCCCTGCTCAGCACTCCCTCCCACTCCATCAAAGTCCGAACACAGTTACCTGGTGAGAAGGAAGTCAAGTTCCTACCTAGCTCCCCCACAGTGAGCTTTGTGAGGAAGTGCAGAACCTTATCATACAGTGGAGTGGTAGCTGGCTTGATGGGTTAGTCAGGGTCCTCCAGAGAAACAAAACCAACAGGACAAATAGATATACATTTATATATACAGCTTCCCTGGCAGCTCAACTGGTAAAGCATTGGCCTGCAGTGCAGGAGACCCTGGTTCGATTCCAGGGTCAGGAAGATCCCTGGAGAAAGGATAGGCTACCCACTCCAGTATTCTTGGGCTTCCCTGGTGGCTTAGCTGGTAAAGAATCCACCCACAATGAGGGAGACCTGGGTTTGATCCCTGGGTTGGGAAGATCTCCTGGAGGTGGGCATGGCAACCCATTATAGTATTCTTGCCTGGAGAATCCCATGGACAGAGGATCCTGACAGGCTATAGTCCATGAGGTCACAAAGAGTCAGACACAACTGAGCACAGCACATACATAGCTAGATAGATGGACAGATAGCTAGTTTATCTATACATAGACTATAGATGTATATCTATCTATCTATATATCTGTATGAAGATACTTATTATAGGGATAGGCTCATGTGATTATGATCTGCCCTCTACAAGCTGGAGACCCAAGAGAGCCAGTGGTGTAATTCAATCAAATTCCAAAGGCGGGAGAAACAGACACATCAATGTCCAAGGACAGGGGAAGTCAATGGCCCACTTCAAACAGAGAGAGGGTAAATTCACTCTTTTTCCATCTTTCTGTCATATTCAAGCTCTCAATACATAGGATGATGCCCACCCATGTGGTGGGCACATCTTCACTCAGTCTATGAATTTCAATGCTAATCTCTTCCTGAAACACCCTCACAGACACATGCAGAATTAATGCTTTAGCAGCCAAGCTGACACTTGAAATTAACAATGGATGATGTACCTTTGAGTTAGCTGCCTTCCCTTTCTCGTCTCACTCCTCCACTCCCTCACCTCACTCCTCTCCTTGCACTCAAATTCTTGTCTTAGGGGCTGCTTCTGGGAGAATCCAAATTGACACATAGTCCCCACTAGTTGTGAGATCTCGAGCACGTTACTTAAATTCTCTGTGCCTCAGCCTTTTTGTCTGTAAGTGAGAATACTTTTACTTGTGGAATTATATTATGAGGATGAGATGAGCTAAACTGAGCTTGGAAAAATGCCTGAAAATAGAAATCACTATAAATATTAGGTATTATTATTCTCAAGGTCTAGCAAAGGACCTGGCATATGCTAAGGCTTCTGAAAATGTTTGCTGATTAAAGCACACTGAGTCTCTCAGGATGGAGGAAAAGCTGTATATTACGCCTTTTCACTCCACGTTAGTCAGGGTCTTCCAGTTGCCAAGAACTCAGTCAAGCTAACACAAGCAAGGCTGTCTGTTTGAAGGATGCACCTGCAGGAACAGAGACAGGCATCTCTAGGAAACTGCGGAACCACCAGCCAGGCAGACCATACCAGGAGCATAACTGGTGAACACGATGGTGGCTCAGATTCCCTGAACAGCGCTGTGTGGTAGTCACTCAGTCATGTCCGACTCTTTGCAAACCCACAAACTATAGCCCAACAGGCTCCTCTGTCCATAGGATTCTCTAGGCAAGAATACTGGAGTGGCTTGCCATTCCCTTCTCCAGAGAATTGTCCTGACCCAGGGAATGAACCCTGGTCTTCTGCATTGCATGAAGATTCTTTACTGTTTGAGCTATAGGAACAGCACTAATGAATAAGTTATCTTGTCACCCTCCTTGAGTGGCAGAATGTTTTTGTATCTTCCCTCCAGAGACCTATCGCTCACACGGCTCATCTGCTCCCTCTGTCTTGTCTCTCTTTGTACAACTGTCTGGTTCCACAGAGGTCTCTGAGTTTCCAGTCACATCTCTTTCCCCCGTGAGTTCTGATCCAGGTGAAAAATAGTCATAGGAGTCAAACTGGGATGAAGACATCAGCTCTGGTGTGATAAAGCTATGCTGAGAAACACGGTATAGACTTGTGACAAGAGGCAAGGATTCCACTCCTTCCCCCACCTCCCGGTCTAGACCTTGATTCTTCCCTGCTTTCTAGCCGATCTGCCCCCGCATCCACTGAGCAAGAAAAGACTAGACAGGGGAGGGTATACAGGTCATCTCACTACCTAGGAGCAGGAGCCGAAAACAGATGTTCCTAACAGCAGGGCGACTGTGAAACCAGTTCTTGAAAGAGATTGATCTGACCACTCTCAAACCTGTTCCCACCCTCACCAACAGATCATCTCTTCACCACCATTGGTAGAGTGAGAAGAGGAGGGGAAGGAGGTGGGATGGAGTCATACCCTCTCTGATACTTTCAAAAGGTAGAAAATGTTATTTTGATGGACTATGGCAGACTAACTCTGGTAAATACTGTTTTACTTATAAATCCTAAAGCAGGTTTGACTGTATCTTATTTAGAGAGAAAAAAAACTTAAAAAAATAATAAAGTACATAGATTTAAAACAACACAATGTAGAAATACTGTGTACAGAAACACCGAATAGTAGAGAGTGTTGCAGATTGTGGTAAATGAGCTTACGTGTCTATTCTGAAGGGCACACACAAATTCCATGTGACAGTGGCTCTGTGGGTTAAAGGTATACAGAAATTCTCAGGATTTACAAAACTCTTTGTCTCCTGTGACCAAGGTCAATGTCAAAACAAATAATCTAAAGGTTTCCTGGATTCCTGTACCTCCCTGAGCTGTTGACTTTATGGCCATCACTGAACAGGCAGGAAGCCTGGGGCAAAAAGAGAGATTTTCTATAGTCTTGGAGGGGTCTTGTGACCCTAGCCAGTGTTTAGGTGGGCATGGTCTTAATTGTTCTCCAGTTTTGGCTGCTACTGTAGCAGGTTTGACGCTACCAGGACATGGAAAGTAGGAAATAGTTGTGTTGATATAGGGTTGGTTGACTTTCCCGAAGAAATGGCAGATCCAGATTTTTATGTAGAACCATTTTGTCTCTTAACAGCTTTATTGGTTTATACTTGGAATAGAATAAACTGCACTTAAATTGTGAAGCTTGCTAGGTGGTTTGGTGGTAAAGAATCCCTGTTAAGCAAAAGCTGTGGGTTTGATCCCGAGTCAGGAAGATTCCCTGGAGAAGGAAATAGCAACCCACTCCAGTATTCTTGCCTGGAAAATCCCATGGACAGAGAAGCCTCAGGGGCTATAGTCCATGGGTCACAAAAGTCTTGGGCATGACTTAGCAACTAAGCAACAAATGGCAGACTTGCTAGGGGAGGGATGAAACTTTTTTTCTTGAAGCTACTAACTGACCAACATTGCCTATGTCACTAGTTCAGTTTCCCAGGATAGAGGACCTGACTGGCCCAGGGACTCATCTTCACCTCTGAATAGCTAGTCTATGAGCTGCTACCTCAAAGGTGATTGGTCAGGCTACCCCTTAGTGCAAGCTGAAATTACCCTGTTCATTTATTTGTTTATCATCTGCTCATACCCCAACTAGGATGTTCCTGAGGAATGGGAGTCTTGTCTGGTGTGGCCTTTGTTTCATCCCCAGCATCTAGAAAGGTACATGACACAAGGTAGGAGCTGGATAAATACTTACTGAGCATAAGATTGAGTGACTGATTAATGCAACGAATACATGAATGAATGAACAAACCTAATAGGTTTATAAAAATCCCTACCTACATCCTCGAAGCCTCTCCTCTATCATTCAGGGAACCCAGCTCTAGCCCGCAGCTTATTTAGCCCATGGAGCAAAGTCCCTCAGGTAATGAGACACCACTCACCTAGAAGACAATTGAGTTTCTATTGTCATGATAGCATGCCTCTGATCCTCATAAAAGCAACTCAGCCAAATGTTCCTTCCAACCACTGGAGTCTTTTTGAGAGATGTTCTGGCCAACATAATTTTCCCTATCTTATTCTATTTGCAGTGATTTTTTTTTTTTAGTCCCTCTTGAAACTGGACCACTGCCCTGATTACCTGCTTCTTAATCCAACTCTCTCTGCACCAGTACCCTTGATTAACGCATTTCCCAAAGACAATAAACTCTTCCTCCAGCTCACAATCCAGGGCATTATTTAACAGAAACCTAAATCCAGCACGCTAATGAAAACAGCTATTGCAAATAATCCTTTAAAGGGATTTTAAGTACCCAGTACCTACTAAAACTGATGCAAATTAACGACCTTTTGGAGGTTTCTAAAAATCCACTATTCTTTTACCCAGAATGGAGAATCAATGAGGTCACAGATAATAAGAAGCACCAGGACAAGTCAGTCCCAAGTTTCATCGCTGCTGAGCCTGACAGTGTTAGAAGGGGACAGTGCCCTGAAGAGCTCAGAAGAACAAGGACATCAGCGTTGCTGAGATAGACAGAGATGCCCCAAAGGAAGGGACTTTGTCCCAATTTCCTCGCATTGGTCAGAGGGACTGGGAAACTTAAAAGCTGAGCTGTACTCATGAATAAATAAGACCTTCTGGTTGACTGTGCAGATCAGAGATAATATATGAGCAGTGCCAGCACATAGCAGATGCTCAGTAAAGGCTAAATGCTGTTAAGATGAAAGGCACACCCTGGTGCCATGAGAGTAGGGACCTGGAGAAAGAGGATCAGACCAGAAGCAGGGATGTCTAGGCACCAAAAAGAGTTTTGTGCTCTAAGCAAAGTGGAGGCTCTGGAGCGCTGAGTTTTGTAGCTCCAGAACATGGGTTTAAGGGCCTCTACGAAGGGTCAGTTTAGGAAGGTCCTAAGTTAGCTGGGTGGCTCAGTGGTAAAGAATACACCTGCAACCCAGAAGACACAGGAGACGTAGGTTCAATCCCTGGGTTGGGAAGATCCCCTGGAGGAGGAAATGGCAACCCACTCCAGTATTCTTGCCAGGAAAAATTCCATGGACAGAGGAGCCTGGTGGGCTGGCAGGCATGTAAGTTAGTTGACTAGTTGAGAGGGCAGAACAGAAGCTTCCCCTAAAGGGAAGAAGACCTCTCCTGAGGCCAGGGTGAATCTCTCCAATGCTGAGAGTCTACACTGAACCAGAAGAATCTTTCCTTGAATTCCTCTTCAAATTCACAGTGATTTACAGCCTTAGGTTCTCCTCCTCCAGGAAGCACTCCTAGACTTTTGCAAGCTACATACTGCTTTTCCCTTCTCTATATCCCCATGACATCCACAATCTGCAGCAAGCAGTCTAGGCTGCTTTTCTCACTTTACACCTTACTGGTTTCTGGTAAGGAGTTTCCCAGGTGGCACTAGTGGTAAAGAACCCACCTGCCAATACGAGATCCTGAAGCCCTCTTGAGGGCTCAGACTCTGGCTCGTAGCCTCATGTATCCCTCACAGTTATGTTTTTAGTCTAGGGCTTCTCGTGCTGTAATATGCACATGAATGCCCTGGAGATCTCTTCAACCTGTACATACTGATTCTACAGGTCTGGCACAGGCCCGGTGACTCTGCATTTCTAACAAGCTTCCAAGTGATGTCATTGCTACTTTGAGTAGCAAGGATGTAGAGCATCTTACCAACATTGTTTCTTCAAGCTTTTAATGCGTTACATATCTGAAAAGATAACAAATCTACTCCAGGAGTTCTCTGAGCCTTTAGTGGGTATTATGGACATCAAAGAAGAAGTTATGGTGGGCAGTGTCTCCCAACAGAAGCCTCTGTTCAAGGGCCTGTCCTATAGCATTTATCTCATTATCAGACACACGTCAGTTGCTAATAATAAGAGCAAATATTTATTGTATCCTCACTACAGGCCAAGCATTTTATATATATCATCTTATATAATTATTCCACTGAACACTGTGAGGTACATACTATAGGGCTCTTCATTTTAGAAGAGGAGATGGGAGCTAAGAGGAGTTAAGCCATGTGCCCAGGTGTGTGTGGTAGAGTCAGGAATTGAACCCCATTAGTTTTGACTCCAGGGTCCTCCATTTTAACTACTGCACTTGATCTCTAAGCCTGGGCCCACAAATCCTCCTTCTGCCATGAATTATGTTTAAGGTCCTAACTTGGTGAGGGCGGACCTCTTTCTCAACAGCAATCAGTGTTGTCTAGGTGTTCTTTTTTTTTGTTTGTCCACAGCTATGAGATTTTTTCCCCCATGCTGAACATTTACTAATCACATATACGAAAGAAAAACAGCACACTTCTGTTTCAGCTCAGAATGTGTCTGCCTGCAAGTAAAGAGGACAAACAGGTGTTTTTTCTCATACTGCAAGATGTCCAGAGATGTTGTTTTTCAGTCACTAAGTTGTATCTGACTCATTGTGACCCCACGGACTTCAGCATACCAGATGAAGTGAAGCAAAGTGATGTCTCTGCTTTTTAATACACTACCTAGGTTTATCTAGGCTTCCTAGGTGGCGCCAATGGTAAAGAATCTGCCAGCCAGTGCAGGAGATGCTAGAGAGACGGGTTTGATTCCCTGGGTCAGGAAGCTCCCCTGGAGAAGGAAATGGCAACCTACTCCAGTATTCTTGCCTGGGAAATTCCGTGGACAGTGGAGTCTGGTGGACTATAGTCCATGGGGTCACCAAGAGTTGGACATGACTGAGCACGCACACAGTTCTATCTAAGCATGTTTGTCATAGCTTTCCTTCCAAGTATCCAGAGATAGACAGAAACTTGTTAGTTTACCCAACAGAAACCCAGGCCCTTTCTTTCTCCCCAGGTGCCATGAACAAAGATGAAAAGACACAACCGAGTCTATGGGTCATATACGATTATACAGATAAGTAATCTCACAATTATGATACCATGTAGTGACAGTTATTTATTTCAACCCTGGATTTCTACAGAAAGAATTGGAGGCACTACTGTGATAGGTATTATAAGAGAAGTAAGCACAGGATCTCTGGGAGCCCAGAAAAAGGGCCCCTCAACTACCTGCGAGTGAAGAAGAGCGTGAAGTGTCAGAAGAGGGGTAGATCTGAGTTTGGTAGGGCAAACAGAAATGAGCTGGGCCAGAGAAGGTCAGGTAGGCAAGGCATGCTCTGGATATCATAGAGGGACGGAATAATGTTCTCACATTTCTCTGAGGTTTCCTGATACCTTTGCTTTTCCAGGAGAATTTGCTCACTTTGCAGTGTAGCACAGTAGTTTGCACCTGGGCTAGGAGGTTAAACTAGATGAGATCCAAAGGAGACACACAAAGTTTTAAGAGAACTGTGTACCTGAAGAAACAAGTATGACCTTGAAAGGAAAGGGACAAAAAGGTATGACATGAAAAGAAATATTCAGGTCATTAAATTTCGACAAGCAGCAGGCAGAGTGAGAAAACTATTTCATATATGCGTACTATATGCGTACTACCATATATGCATGCTCCCTATATATGCATACTACTCTGTATAAAAAAGAAGGATGACTCAGAGGGTAGAACCAGGAGTCTAGAATTTGGAGTCAAGAGCCATCGAGACTTATTCCCAGGCCTCCAGGCTGAATCAAGGAACTGCCAATCTGTGCCCAGCTGGATTTCAGAACTGCTATGAAGCAGTGACTCTAGCATTGCATCACATCTTCCCTTTGTGAACAAGAATATCTACAGTGGCTATGCTATGCCTGCTCCACCATAGTATCTAAAGATAGTTTGTCTTCAAATCCTGGCTCTAAGCTTGGTATTTTGGGCACCTCCAACCCTACTTTGGCCACCTGATGTGAAGAACTGACTCATTGCAAAAGACCCTGAGACTGGCAGAGATTGAAGGCAGGAGGAGAAGGGGACGACAGAGGATGAGATGGTTGGATGGCATCACTGACTCGATAGACATGAGTTTGAACAAACTCTGAGAGTTGGTGAAGGACAGGGAAGCCTGGCGTGCTGCAGTCCATGGGGCCGCAAAGAGTCGGACACGACTGAACAACTGAACTGAACTGAACCATAAGCCAATTTCTTCATCTGTGGAATTGTAACCATCTCACAGATAGTTATAGACACTCAATAAGCTAATGCATATAATCACTCCACAGTGTCTGGCACATAGAAGTAGTAATGACTTTAGTAAATGACTATTATTATTATTTTTCATTATTCTTCCCTTTGTATTTTGAATATACCCTTATGATAGCACCTGTCATTCTGCACTGGAATTATATGCATGTCTGTCTAACCCAGTAGGCTTTGAGTCCTTGGGGGTTAGAGAAGATATTTATATTTGTATCTTCAAGAAATATTAATACCTGGGCATATGGTAGATGCTCAGGAAATAGTTATTAAGAATTAACAGAATACAGTGAAATGGAATGGAATAAAAAGGGATTAAAAAAATGTATACCAATGATTCTGCATTCCTTTCTGCTAGCTTTTGATAGTTGAGTAGCATGATTTTCTTTCCTGGTTGTTGTTGTGGGAAATGATTTAAGAAAAGCAGGGGACCTTCCTGTTAGTCATGATAACTACACAGTTCTGGTAACCTAATGGTGAAGGTTTCCAGAAGCAGTTCCTACAACAAGAATTCCCAGTGGCTGGGATGAAAACTCTGGAAAATGAAGGACTTCTCCCAGTTTGGAGATATCAGAGCTTCAGAAACACTCAAAAAAAGCCAGCTCTCTTCAAGCCACTTTCCTTTCCCAAAGGACTCTGAGGACCACCCTTCTCCCAGCTCTGTGTTATAAAAAGATGAAGTTCAGAGGCTTGAGATTTCTCCCATAGCCCCAGATGATTGAAGGCAAAATGGGGTGTGGACACATGGATATTTTTTATTGACTCTTCTTTAGTGCTTCAGGGGACACTATATTTGGCTAATTTAAGAAGAATATCAAATTTAGAGATACCTATCTGCATAAGTATCAGAAATAAAACCCTCAAGAAGCAAGGAGCTGTGGCGCTTAAAGTGACCTATGACCTCCTCCAGAGCTAGGATCCTTCACAAGCATCAACAACAGTCCTAGCATAAATGACAACAACAAATAACAAATGCCTAGCATAAATTATGCCTCTTACAGCAGACATTATTAATCAATTATAGTATACTTCCACCCCAGAAATTGAAAGTGAAGTCGCTCAGTCGTGTCTGACTCTCTGCGTGGACTGTAGCCTACCAGGCTTCTCCGTTCATGGGATTTTCCAGGCAAGAGTACTGGAGTGGGTTACCATTTCCTTCTTCAGGGGATCTTCCTGACCCAGGGATTGAACCCAGGTGTCCTGCATTGCAGGCAGATGCTTTACCCTCTGAGCCACCAGGGAAGCCCTCCACCCGAGACCAGACATAGATTCAAATGCCTCTCATCCCACTCACTGAAGAAAGTCACTACTAATTGGTTGGGAGTGCCATGCACAATTAAACCTT
The DNA here is from genome assembly GCF_023091745.1 of Budorcas taxicolor. NCBI lineage: Eukaryota > Metazoa > Chordata > Mammalia > Artiodactyla > Bovidae > Budorcas > Budorcas taxicolor. Next base: position 56,636,613 of record NC_068926.1, read on the forward strand.
CTTTCCTACTCTGACCTAGATGTTCACACTACCTGTACAGTCCTCATGATTATCTTCTTTATGTCCCTAACAACATGATCCTAACAGCATCCTAAGTAACCATGAGCAGACTACTTCCATTTTATCATATTGCCTCCTCTCTCTAGGATCCTCTTACTCTTCTGAATTGCACTTTAGTAGGACATAATACGAAACAGTCAAATAAAATCACACTTACCATGAGAATATTATTGAGGATATTGTTCATAACTTTATACACAGTCTTCTCTATGAGGCTCCAGGAGGAAAAAAAAAAAAGCCTTCTGATCTTAGAATCAATAATGGATGTATCTCTCCTGAGCCACCAGATTTTCTTGCTTTATGAATCATATGCATTCTGTAATTGACATGTTTCCTTCTTTGCACTGGCTGCAGGAAGCTTATACACTACTTGCCTTATAATTCATGCTTTAATCTCATTACAGAACCCAAATTATCTTTCTGGGTTGTTTCCCTCCATTGTCTTATTTTATCTTACTTTTCTTTTCTTTTATTCTGCTACATTTTGTGCATCTTCGTAAGCCACCTTGAATATCTGGGGGAATAAACTTGGTATAAATAGAGAGGTGGATAACTAATAACTCAATGAATGTGAAGCATTATTCGGGCTTTTTACTATTCAATTCATGTGCAAATATTGGGGTAGGATGCATCAGAGTTATGTTTATTGGGGGAGGGGAGTACATAAGACCTTTTTCTCTTTAAGCATCCACCCTTGTTCCTCTTACTCTGAGGGACCTAAAAAAGGTGTGTGTGTGTGTGTGTGTGTATAACTATGTTTGTGTATATATCCTCACTTCCTTGCTTCATACATGCTCTTACAGGTCTGAGACCACCTCATAGCAACCTCAATCAGCTTGCCAAGAGGCACATGCTGCTGCTGCTGCTAAGTCACTTCAGTCGTGTCTGATTCTGTGCAACCCCGTAGATGGCAGCCCATCAGGCTCCCCCGTCCCTGGGATTCTCCAGGCAAGAACACTGGAGTGGGTTAGTTTAACCTTAATACCAAATGCCTACAGGGTATTTGAAATATCAAGATGACAAAACAGTCACTCTCATTATTCCCCAGAGCCCAGCTCTTCATTGACTAAACTACCTTCCAGTCACATGGGAAATACCCTGGTATGTCCAGTAGCTAAGACTCTGTGCTTCCAATGCAGGGGACCTAAGTTCAATCCCTGGTCACGAAACTAGATCTCAGATGCCACAAGGAAGATCGAAGATCCTGCGTGCTGCAACTAAGATCTGGCGCAACCAAATAAATATTTTTTAAAAAAGTTAAACACATGGACTTTGAAGTTGCATTTATCTATGTTTAAATCCTCATTTTGCCATTCAAAATGTATTTACTTAGCCTCTTTTTCTAAGCCTCAGTTTCCTCTTCTACAAAATGCCTACTTTCTGGAGTGAGATAACACATGAAAAGCATTTAGCACAATGTTGGGCACATGCTAAGTCCTTAATAAATGATAGCTATCATTCTACAGCTTTTATTATTCTTGTCTCTCTTAATCTTATAAATGGTAGGCTCTGCTTCACTATGCCTGGTGGAGGAAGAGAATAATTTGGTTTATTTCATCCTTATTAGCATCTAGACCAGGGTTAGGTACAAGCAGATGTTCAAAACCTGGCTGCTGAATATCTGGTAGAATGCACACCTGGAGACATTAACAATATATTGAGCGTTTCCCATGCAGTACATTCCACTATACTGTACCACTTCCTCCTTCCTAGAATGGTCTCTCTTCAGTTGGCATCAATTGTAATGATAGCGCCCTCTGCTAGCTGGCAGTAGCAACAAATAACCATGAGATTTGCTCTGAGGGAAAAGAAAGGACGAAAACAGACAGGTACTGAGCGCCTGCTCAATGTCCTGGACATGTCCATCATCTGTGCATAAAACTGTGTGGTCAGTGAGTGAAAGCCACATCAGCCCCCTTCAGGTCAATTCTCCCTATGTGTAAATTCTACAACCAGAGCACCTAGCAATCTATACTCTTTTCTGGGTCAAATGAAATGACAAGAGGCTTAAAAATGTGTCTCAGAAAACCTTAGCCAGAGCTCAAGGAGCCAGCAACTGGGAGAGTCCTGGTTAATTTGAAGATGCCAAACAGCCAGCTTTCCATCAATTTCCAGGACCTCATTCCCACCCCCACCCCCCCCACCCCTCATTCTCAGAATTGATGTTTATGTTTCCACCAGGATAGAAACCAATTCTCCTTGGCATCCTCTGTCAGAGAGAATCAGAAATTTTCCACCTGGGATGCTACAAATTGCATTTCTCAACACAGTTCTGGAATACAGGATATGACCGGCATAGCTAATACTGAGTGATCAAAACTCAGGTGCTCTAACTTTATAACCATCATCATCAGGCAGGCGGAGCTTCACCAAGGGATGGAGCCTCCTGTCCTCTAAGATTCAGAGAACAAGAGCACAACGATCTGAAAGCAGCTGCCGGGGGAGACTGCAGCATGAGCGGAGGCTGGGTGAAGGCTCTGCCGGCTCCACCCATGCAACTTGGGGCACACTGCCACACTGATCTGAGCCTCAGCTTCCCCATGTATGGAGTGAGGATCAAAGCAGGACCTAATTCAGTGAGCTACTGGCAAGACCGAACAAGGAAACACTATGTGAAATACTTAGCCCAGTGCCTGGATCGTGGGAAGTGTGTGATGTCTTAGACAAGCTAGAGTGGGCAGCTGGGTCCAATGTTTGTTCTTCTTCTGTAAAGATACCTCTTATTCCACACTCTGGTTAAATCCTGAGGGGTTATATTTATCCTATCTGGAACTCCCCACCACCCTCCAAACTTCCCAATCAGTGGTGATTGGAATGTGGAGGAAACCTCTCCCAGACCATACCAATCAGACTCTCCTCCAGAAACCTGGAATGGAACTAAAGAAGCTAGTCTCTGCTGGTTGTTTCAAGTGAGAACATGTAGAGTTAGGAGCTGGGAGCGTGCCGTCTTCCACATGGGACTAAAGAAGCACAGAAAGAGTCTTTGGAGAAAGAGCATTCTCTTCCAGGTCTGTGGCTACTCTGGGAGAGACAGACACAGAGAGAACAGGAATTTGCTTTAATTCCAGACCTTTTCTGGCTCATGGTTCCAGGGCCATGGAAGGCCAGGCTGCATCTGTTCCCCATGGGTCCCTGAGTCAGCACTGTGGCCCTTTGACAAACCCCATTTTTTCCTTAAACTATTCTAAGATTTCTCTTTGAGGCAAAGGCAAATATACTTCAGGTCCCAAACTTTTCTTTGAATATGCTACTCCCTGGGATTTAATGAGGAATTCTATGAGGAAGGAAAGAAAAAGGACAAAAAAAATACCATCTAATGAGCATCTATTGGATACCAGCCCCTCTTCTTGGCATTCTCTCATATTACCATCCAGATGTGAGACAACTATATATGGCTAGGAAAATCGTCAATATTTTATGCATTATTATATCAATATTTTAAACCTCTGACAGGTTAAGAGCCTGACCCAAGATCACATAGCCCAAAATCATGGTGGAGCTCAGAACTGAACCCAGATCTGTCTGAGCCATGTAAGCATTTTTTATACATTCAGTATTAACAAGTTGGGACTTAATTCAATATCTGCTTCATGGTCACAATCATCACCACCACTAGCACATCATCTTCATCTCTGATCACCATCATCACTGTCATCATTACACCATCATGATCATTATCACTAGTATCATCATCACTATCATCATCACCATCATCACTATCATCAGCACCATCACTATTAACACTATTACAACCATCACCACCACCATCGTTATCACTATCATCACCATCATCAGCCTGCTAATGGCCAACATTTATTTAATTCCATTCTTTGTGTTGAACATGGTATGTATACATGTTAGCATACAACAAGCCTTTGAAGAAGGTATTATCATTATCTTTACTTGACAGCTGAGGAAACGGAAGTACTGTGAAGTGAAGTCACTCATCCGAAGTCACATTTTTGTTGTTGTTGTTGTTTAGTCGCTAAGTCGTGTCCATCTCTTTGTGACCCCATGGACTGTAGCCCGCCAGGCTCCTCTCTCCATGGGATTCTCCAGGCAAGAATACTGGGGTGGGTTGCCATTTCCTTCTCCGGGGGATCTTCCCAGTCCAAGGGTAAACCTGAGTCTCCTGCATTGCGGGCTGATTCTTTACCATTGCACCACCAGGGAAGCCCCTGAAGTCACTTAAGAGTCAAACCAAGTCTATCTGAATCCAGAGCCCACTCTGTATGACTATACTGTCCTGGAGGGCAGGGGCTGCATTTCCTATTTCTTCTGAATCCCCTGTGATGCCCAGCATTGTGCTCTGCATGCAATAGTTTCCAAATAAATATCTGCTGAGATGATGAAAAATGTGGAAAGGATCATAGAAATGCTGAAAGGGAAAGAGTTAAATGCTCTGCTCCAGGTCACTGACAAAGACAGCAGGAGAGCCAAGCCCTGAGCACCAATCTCAAGGCACAAAAGGGTCTTTTTCAAGTTGGTAATAAAGATGTTCGTCAAAATGCCTTTCGACGTGGGGCTGAGAGGCTGATGGGAGCGTGACGAGCATCTCAAAGGCTGAGGTTCGCTTCTTAGTTCTTTACCTTATCTCCAGGGCTGAGTCAGGACATGAATTAATGCCAGAGAATCCCTCTCTGACCCTCAGCTCAAGCCAAGGAGACAATCAGAAGAGAAGATCCCATTTACTCAGTGCTTGTATGTACCAGGTGCTGTGCTAAGTAGTTTACTGAACAGGACAAACATTGCCGAGGTCACCTGATACTACAGTATGGTGATAAGATAAGATAAGATAAAAGAGAACCCTCTTACACTGTGGGTGGGAATGTAAATTGGTACAAGCCACTGTGGAAAACAGTATAGAGGTTCATTAGAAAAACTAAAGGTAGAGCTATTATATGATCCAGCAATCTTGGGCATATATCCAAAAAAGACAAAAGCTCTAATTCAAAAAGATACATGTACACTAATGTTCACATCAGCATTATTCACAATATCAAGATACGGAGGCAACTTAAATGTTCATCCACAGATGAATGGATAAAGAAGATGTACACAATAGAGTATTATTCAGCCATAAAAAAGAATGAAATAATGCCATTTGTAGCAACATGGATGTACCTAGAGATTATCATACTCAGTAAGGTAAGTCAGACAAAGACAAATATATGATATCACATATATGTGGAATCTAAAAAATAGCACAAATGAACTTATTTGCAAAACAGAAACACACTCTTCACAGAGAACAAACTCATGGTTGCCAAAGGGGACAGATAGGGGAGGGTTGAACTGGGAGCATGAGATTAAGTAAGGAAGGAAGGAAGGAAGTGTTAGTCGCTCAGTCATGCCCTACTCTTTGCGACCCCATGGACTGCAGCCCACCAGACTCCTCTGTCCATTGGATTTTCCAGGCAAGGATATTGGAATGGGCTGCCATTTCTTTCTCCAGGGGATCTTCCCAACCCAGGGGTCAAACCGGGGTCTCCTGCACTGCAGACAGATTCTTTACCGACTGAGCTAGAGATGCATATAATTATGTATAGTACAGATAAATAATAAAGATTTGCTCTTCAGCACAGGGAACTATATTCAATATCTTGTAAACTATAATGGAAAATAATTGAAAAAAAGAATATAGAGATACTATATATGTATTACAGCGGTATGCATGTATACATATATATTCGTATATATCCTGAATCACTTTGTTGTACACATGAATCTAACACAATACTTTAAATCAACTATACTTTAATTCACTGGAGAAGGGAATTGCAAACCACTTCAGTATTCTTGCCTTGAGAATCCCATGAACAGGATGAAAAGGCAAAAAGATATGACACTGAAAGATGAACCCCTCAGGTTGGTTGGTGCCCAATATGCTACTGGAGAAGAGTGGAGAAATAACTCCAGAAAGAATGAAGAGACAGAGCCAAAGTAAAAACAATGCCTAGGTGTGGATGTGACTGGTGACGGAAGTAAAGTCCGATGCTATAAAGAACAATATTGCATAGGAACCTGGAATGTTAGGTCCATGAATCAAGGCAAATGGAAGCAGTCAAACAGGAGATGGCAAGAGTGAACGTCGACATTTTAGGAATCAGTGAACTAAAATGGACTGGAATCGGCAATTTTAACTCAGATGACCATTATATCTACTACTGTGGGCAAGAATCCCTTAGAAGAAATGGAGTAGCCCTCATACTCAACAAAAGAGTCTGAAATGCAGTACTTGGGTGCAATCTCAAAAATGACAGAATGATCTCTGTTTGTTTCCGAGGCAAACCATTCAGTATCACAGTAATCCAAGTCTATGCTCCAACCAGTAATGCTGAAGAAGCTAAGTTGATCAGTTCTATAAAGACCTACAAGAACTTCTAGAACTAACACCCCCCCCAAAAGATGTCCTTTTCATCCTAGGGAACTGGAATGCAAAAGTAGGAGGTCAAGAGATACCTGGAGTAATAGGCAAATTTGGCCTTGGAGTACAAAATGAAGCAGGGCAAAGACTACCAAGAGAACACACTGGTCACAGCAAACACCCTCTTCCAACAACAAGATAGAAGACTCTACACATGGATATCACCAGATGGTCAATACCAAAATCAGACTGATTATATTCTTTGCAGCCAAATACGGAGAAGCTCTATACAGTCAGCAAAAATAAGACCAGGAGCTGACTGAGGCTCAGATCATGAACACTTTATTGCTAAATTCAGACTTAAATTGAAGAAAGTTAGGGAAAAACCACTAGACCATTCAGGTATGACCTAAATCAAGTCCCTTATGATTACACAGAGGAAGTGGCAAATAGATTCAAGGGTTTAGATCTGATAGAGTGCCTAAAGAACTATCAGAGGTTCGTGACATTGTACAGAAGGCAGTGGTCAAGAACATCCCCAAGAAAAAGAAATGCAAAAAAGAAAAATGGTTACCTGAGGAGTCTTTACAAACAGCTGAAAAAGGAAGAGAAGTGAAAGGCAAAGGAGAAAAGGAAACATATATACATTTGAATGCAGAGTTCCAAAGAATAGCAAGGAGAGATAAGAAAGCCTTCTTCGTGATCAATGAAAGGAAATAGAGGAAAACAATAGAATGGGGAAAACACTAGAGAGCTCTTCAAGAAAATTAGAGATTCCAAGGGAACATTTCATGCAAAGATGGGCACAATAAAGGACAGAAATGGTATGGACCTAACAGAAGCAGAAGATATTAAGAAGAGGTGGCAAGAATACACAGAAGAACTGTACAAAAAAGATCATCATGACCCAGATAATCACGATGGTGTGATCACCCACCTAGAGCCAGATATCCTGAAATGCAAAGCCAAGTAGGCCTTAGGAAGCATCACTATGAACAAAACTAGTGGAGGTGATGAAATTCCAGTTGAGCTGTTTCAAATCCTAAAAGATGATGCTGTGAAAGTGCTGCACTCAATATGCCAGCAAATTTGGAAAACTCAGTGTTAGGGACCAAACGACGGTCTCTAGGACCTGAGTCATGTTTACCAGAAAGAGACAGGATATGCGCTCATCCTGCCTGGCCAATCATGTAACGCCAGCTATTTCTGTAACTGAGACAAAGAACTGCCTGTATATAAGCTGCCATACTCCTTTGTTCGGGGCTCTTGTCAGATTCCCTTGTGTGGGATGAGACTTGGGCCCTAGCGCGCTAGAGATAAACTCCCTTCTTGTTTTTGCATTACTGTGGTGGACTTGCTCTCTCGGTCGGTTCGGAGATACGGGCTCGGAGCATAACATTTGGGGGCTCGTCCGGGATCTCCGTCCTGCCGGGGAGGACAACTCTCCTGGTAGAAGGGAGTAACCTCGTTAGGAGATAAGAGCTCTGAGCACCGGTGCTAACGTTGCAGAAGCCCAGATTAAGTCCAGGGCCCAGTATCATACTGGGGAGGCATCTGGGTATAAAGTGCAGAGGCAAGTCCGGGGCCCAGTTTCGTGCTGGGGAGGCGGCTGGCTCTGTGAACATCCTGCAGGTAAGATTGAGTGCATTGTCAGTGGCCACCTTGCGTTTGTTATCTGTTTGTCTATTTGTGGTGTCTGCATTGCTCTTTGTGTGCTCTGTTGGCTCCCAGTGTACTTTTCTGTGATCATGGGACAAACAACTTCTACTCCTTTATCTCTTATGATTAACCACCTCTCTGATTTCAAGTCTAGAGCACAAAATCTATCATTGCTGGTGAAGAAAAGCAAGTTAGTAACTTTTTGTTCTGCCGAGTGGCCTGCTTTTGATGTCAGCTGGCCACAAGAAGGCACCTTCAGCCTGCCTACTATTCGAGCGGTCAGAGAGAAGGTGCTCGCCCCCTACACTTCAGGAAAACCCAGCCAGACCAAACTCCATACATTTTGGTCTGACAGGACCTGGTGGAAAACCCCCTGGGCCTGGCTAAAACCTTTTATTTTTCAGCCCCTCACTTCCCTTCCCTCTTCCCCGCCCTTGCTTCCACAGGTTCCACAGGTTTCATCGGGAGAAGCCAGAAAGAGAACCAAGCCTTCAGCTCCTCCCAGAAAAAGGGGCCCTGCCTAGGGAACTGGGGGAAAGGCAAAAAAAAAAAAAAATGGCCGGCGTAGTGGAAGAAGACCTGGAGGTTCCCTCCTCCACCATTCATGCGTTTCCGGTCCGGGTGGGGCCAGCCAGAGAGGGTAGAAAACGGACATATCAGTATTGGCCCTTCTCCACTAGTGATTTGTACAATCGGAAAACCCAGACTCCCTCCTTCTCTGAAAAACTGCAGGGTCTTATTGATCTTTTAGAGTCTATCCTGTTTACTCACAATCCCACTTGAGATGATTGTCAGCAACTGTTACAGGCACTTTTTACTACAGAGAAGTGCAAATGGATCCTGTCAGAAGCCCGGAAAGATTGTGCCAGGGGTGGATGGGAGGCCCACAATACAGCCTAACCTCATTGAGGAGGGGTTCCCCTTGGTGCGACCCAACTGGGACTTCGAACGCGCTGAAGGTAAGGAGAGTCTCCGAGTGTACCGTCAGACTCTCATGGCTGGCCTTAGAGAGGCCGCCAAAAAGCCAACTAAATTGGCCAAAATAAATTCAGTGAGACAAGAGCCAAATGAGAGCCCAGCAGCCTTCCTGAAAAAGATAATGGAAGCTTTTAGACAGTACACCCCTATGGACCCACAGGCAGATGAGTCACGAGTGGCAGTTATGTTAGCATTTGTAAATCAAGCAGCCCCCGATATTAGAAAAAAGTTACAAAAGATAGAGAGGTTAAGTGAACAATCCTTGCAAGATCTAGTGAGGGCAGCCGAGAGAGTTTTTAATCATAGAGAGACCCCAGAAGAGAGAGAGGACATTAAAAAAAAAAGAAAAAAATTTAGAGCTGAAGAAAACCGTAAAAATCAAAAGGAGCTGGCCCAGATATTTTTTGCTGGGGTTGAAAACAAAAACAGGTTCCAGAAAGGAAAAAAACTGGACTCAAAAACTGAAGAAAAACGACAAGGCGTAAGCTTGAGAAAAACCAATGTGCGTTTTGTAAAGAGTCTGGACATTGAAAAGATAAATGCCCCAAAAAAAATCTAAAAGAGGGGCCCAAAAACCCCAAAAACGAGACTCCCTCTCCAGACAGTCATATCCTCTATGTGGGTGAGGATAGCGACTAGGGGGGTCAGGGCTCGAAGCCCCTCCCCAAGTCCTGGGTAACTATAAATGTGGAGGGGAAACCGGTTGGCTTCATGGTGGACACGGGAGCCCAATACTCAGTCTTAAACCAAAAAGATGGACCCATGTCTAAGAAAAGTAGCTGGGTGCAAGGAGCAACCGGGACTAAACGATATGGATGGACTACAAAACGGCATGTGAACTTGGGGGCCCACCAGGTGACCCATTCTTTTCTGGTGATACCTGAGTGTCCAGCGCCCTTGTTGGGAAGGGATTTACTGTCTAAAGTAAATGCCCAAATTCATTTCAACCACGGACAAGTGTCGGTTCTAGATGGGACCGGGCATCCTCTTCAGGTCCTGTCTCTGGCATTAAAAGATGAATACAGACTCTACTTGCCAGAGGCCCCACCAACAATAAGCCCCAAAGTACAACTGTGGGTTCAAAGATACCCTCAGGCCGGGGCTAAAACAGCAGGAATGGGACTAGCCAAACAGAGGCCCCCTATCATTGTGAAACTGAAAGCCAGTGCTTCCCCGGTGAGGGTACGACAGTATCCCATGAGTCAAGAGGCTCGACAAAAAATTACTCCTCATATACAATGCCTCATAGACGCTGGGGTCCTCGAAAGGTGCCGGTCCCCATGGAACACTCCCCTGTTGCCTGTGAAAAAGCCTGGGGGAACTGATTTTAGACTGGTTCAAGATCTACGAAAAGTCAACAAACGGGTGAATGATATTCATCCTATGGTTCCTAACCCTTATACATTGCTAAGCAACTTGCCTCCAAACTACATTTGGTACACTGTCTTAGATTTAAAAGATGCCTTTTTCAGTTTGCCTCTTGCCCCCGCAAGCCAAGAGATCTTTGCCTTCGAATGGCAGGAAGACGGTGGTCAGACCCCTGTGCAGCTGACATGGACTCGCTTACCACAGGGTTTCAAAAACTCGCCCACGTTATTTAACGAGGCCCTGGACGAAGACCTCCGTGAGTATCGGGTTGAACACCCTACCGTTGTTTTATTACAATATGTTGATGACCTTATGCTGGCGGCGGCTACAGAAAAAGAGTGCCAAGAGGCAATAGGTGACCTTCTCCAAACCTTGGGGACTTTAGGTTACAGGGCCAGTGCCAAAAAGGCCCAGATTGCCAAGCAAGAGGTTACATACCTCGGTTATAAGATAAAACAGGGCCAGAGGTGGCTAACACAGGCTATGAAAAAAACCATCCTCCAGATCCCTGAGCCGGCTAACCCTAGACAAGTAAAAAAATTTCTGGGAACTGTGGGATATTGCCAGTTATGGATCTTGGGGTTTGCAGAAAAGGCCAGGCCCCTATATGAAGGGACCAAAGAAAACAAAGACTAAAAATAGACTGAGCCAATAAAAGAGGCCTTCCAAGAGCTCAGGCGAGCCTTGCTAAAAGCTCCTGCCCTTGCCCTCCCTGATCCATCTAAGCCTTTCCAATTATTTGTAGATGAAAAGCGGGGGATAAAAAAAGGGGTACTAACACAGAGATGGGGACCATGGAAGCGACCTGTAGCTTACCTTTCCAAGAGACTGAACCCAGTGGCAGCCGAATGGCCACCTTGCCTCCGTATCATCGCGGCCACCACGCTCTTAGTCCACGATGCTAATAAACTGACTTATGGACAGAGACTCTTGGTCTACACTCCTCATGCCATAGAGAGAGTTTTAAAGCAACCCCCAGGTAAATGGATTTCTAATGCCCGCTTGACGCACTACCAGGCCTTGCTACCTGACACCCCACGGATTCATTTCCAAACGCCCTGCACTCTAAATCCGGCCACTCTTTTGCCCAATCCGGAGAAAAATAGCCCCCTCCATGATTGTGATGAGATACTGGCCGGGGTAACAGCAATGCGAAAAGACTTAACCGATACTCCACTGGATAACAGTGAGCTAAAATGGTTCACAGACGGCAGCAGTTATGTAAAAGATGAACAGAGACGGGCAGGAGCCGCAGTAGTAGATGACTCTGGACAGACGATATGGGCAGAGGCCCTTCCCCCAGATACCTCAGCACAAAAGGCAGAGTTAATTGCCCTGATTCAAGCATTAGAGAGAGCCAAAGGAAAAAGAATAACTATTTTCACTGACAGTCGCTATGCTTTTGGCACGGTAGGGCCCAATATATTGGAAACGGGGGTTTTTGACAGCTGAAGGAAAAAAAATTAAAAACTTGCCTAAAATCCATAGACTTTTAGAGGCTGTACAGATGCCTCAGGCTGTGTCAATAGTACACGTACCTGGACATCAGAAGGGTGACAGCCCCACGGCACGAGGGAATTGTGCCGCAGACCTGGCAGCTCAAAAAGTAGCTGATGAAGATTTCATCACCCCTGTGTTGGCGATCGGACTTCCACCTCCAGGTATGGGAACTCTGCCCCCAACCCCTGAGTATTCATCCACAGACCTTGCTTGGATCCAAAAACACACCAACCTTCAAAAAGGTGAAGATGGATGGTACCGAGACTCAGACGGCTACTTGATACTCCCTGCTCAGCTGGGACGGCAACTATGTGAGCATTTGCACTTGTCTACTCATCTGGGGAAAAAAAAGACTCTGATGCTCTTTCAAACTGCGCGCCTGCAATTTCCCCGGCACCAGACAACTGTAAAGAACATAGTGCATGCTTGTAAGGCGTGTCAACAGATGAGGCCAGAAAAAGGACAACATGCAGGACTGAGGTATCGGGGAGAAGGACCAGGGCAACACTGGGAAACAGATTTCACCGAGGTAAGGCCTGGCAAGTATGGTTACCGGTACTTGTTAGTGTTGGTGGATACCTTCTCAGGGTGGGTGGAGGCTTTTCCTACAAAGGAAAAAACCTCGATGATAGTGGCAAAAAAAGATTTAAAAAAAAATAGTTCCCAGTTTTGGCCTGCCAGTGACCATTGGCTCTGATAATAGACCTGCTTTTGTGAGTCAAATAGTTCAGAGTCTTGCCCTAGCCCTGGGGACTAAATGAAAGTTACATTGTACATACAGTCCACAGAGCTCAGGGCAAGTAAAAAAAATGAATCAGACTCTAAAAAAAACTTTAACTAAATTGGCTATAGAGACTGGCGGGGACTGGCGGGGACTGGGTGACCCTCCTTCCCTTCACCCTCTTCCGTGCATGTAATACTCCTTATCAACTTAATCTGACCCCATTTAAAATTCTGTATGGGAGACCTCCCCCTGTATGTCCAATATTTAAAGAAAAAAAACTACCGCCTCCCACGTTGGGACAATTCCAAGAGGCCTTGATGGCCTTAAGCAAGGTGCACTCTCGTGTCTGAAAACTGCTCCGGGAAATACATGTGGGTCAAAATAAGGGAACTATTCCCTCACATGACATTGGCCCAAGAGATTGGGTATGGGTCAAAAGACACCAAACCAAGGCACTAGAACCCAAATGGAAGGGTCCTTATGTTGTTCTTCTTACCACCCCAACTGCCCTAAAGGTCGACGGTATTGGGCCTTGGGTGCATTGCAACGACGTACGCCCAGCTGCTTCAGCAGAGCAAAAAGACGCTAAAAAAAATGGAAAGCATCTCTGCACCCGTCCAACCCCCTGAGGCTAAAGCTTCAAAGGCGCCAACAGGACCAGGACAGCTCGGCTGGGCCATCTTGTGGATGACCCAGTTACTCTGCCCCGGAGCTGCCAGCGTGAACCCGCATCAACCCGTCAAAATTACCTGGAAGCTGCAAAACAGACTAACACGTGAGATGCTTAACTCCACCACCGCAATACATCCACCAAATACTTGGTGGCCAGACTTATACTTTGACCTTAAGCCGGTGGTAAATGTACCCTGGAAGAGGGGCAAGCTCCCAAATCATGCATTCTGGGCATGTCCAGGTGCGCCCAGGCATAACTAAAAGATCTGTGGGGAGATACAGGGGGGACTCTGTGCTGCCCTAAAAAAAGAGTGTTTTTTTTATGCTGATCACACAAAAATAGTTTAAAAATCTATGGCCAAAGTAAGAGAGGGACTAGCCCAACGTAAACAAGAACGTGAGGCTCAACAAAGATGGTTTGAGTCTTGGTTTCAACAATCCCCTTGGTTGACCACCCTAATCTCCACCTTGCTGGGACCCCTGCTAATACTTCTACTGATGCTTACCTTTGGCCCATGTATTATCAATAGACTTATAGCCTTTGTAAAGGAACGCATAAATACAGTACAGCTGTTCGTGCTTCGACAACAATATCAAACTGTGTCTCAGGACCGAGAAAAAGGTTCCTCTATATGATCTAAGGACAGGGGGGAATGTTAGGGACCAAACGACGGTCTCTAGGACCTGAGTCATGTTTACCAGAAAGAGACAGGATATGCGCTCATCCTGCCTGGCCAATCATGTAACGCCAGCTATTCCTGTAACTGAGACAAAGAACTGCCTGTATATAAGCCGCCATACTCCTTTGTTCAGGGCTCTTGTCGGATTCCCTTGTGTGGGATGAGACTTGGGCCCTAGCGCGCTAGAGATAAACTCCCTTCTTGTTTTTGCATTACTGTGGTGGACTTGCTCTCTCGGTCGGTTCGGAGATACGGGCTCGGAGCATAACACTCAGCAGTGGCCACAGGACTGGAAAAGGTCACTTTCATTCCAATTCCAAAGAAAGGCAATGCCATAGAATACTCAAACTACCTCACAGTTGCACTCATCTCACACGCTAGCAAAGTAACGCTCAAACTTCTCCAAGCCAGGCTTCAACAATACATGAACCGTGAACTTCCAGATGTTCAAGCTGGATTTAGAAAAGGCAGAGGAATCAGAGATCAAATTGCCAACATCCGCTGGATCATCGAAAAAGCAAGAGAGGTTCAGAAAAGCATCTACTTCTGGTTTATTGACTACACCAAAGCCTTTGACTGTGTGGATCACAATAAACTGTGGAAAATTCTGAAAGAGATGGGAATACCAGATCACCTGATCTGCCTCCTGAGAAATCTGTATGCAGGTCAAGAAGCAACAGTTAGAACTGGACATGGAACAACAGACTGTTCAAAATTGAGAAAGGAGTATGTCAAGGCTGTATATTGTCACCCTGCTTATTTAACTTATGTGCAGAGTACATCATGCGAAATGCTGGGCTGGAAGAAGCACAAGCTGGAATCAAGATTGCTGAGAGAAATATCAATAACCTCAGATACAAAGACGACACCACCCTTATGAGAAAGCAAAGAAGAATTAAAGAGCCTTTTGATGAAAGTGAAAGAGGAGAGTGAAAGAGCTGGCTTAAAGCTCAACATTCAGAAACTAAGATCATGGCATCCGATCCCATCACTTCATGGCAAATAGATGGGGAAACAATGAAAACAGTGAGAGACTATTTTCTGGGGCTCCAAAATCACTGCAGATGGTGAGTGCAGCCATGAAATTAAAAGATCCTTGCTCCTTGAAAGAAAAGCTACGACCAACTTGGACAGCATATTTAAAAGCAGAGACATTAGTTTGCCAACAAAGGTCCATCCAGTCAAAGCTATGGTTTTTTCAGTAGTCATGTATGGATGTGAGATTTACACTATGAAGAAAGCTGAGATGGGAGAGAGGTTCAAAAAGGAGAGGTATATGTATACCTATGGCTGATTCATGTTGAGGTTTGATAGAAAACTACAGAATTCTGTAAAGCAATTATCCTTCAATAAAAAAATTAATTTAAAAAAATTTTAAAAAGGAAAGAAAGCTGAGCGCTGAAGAATTGATGTTTTTGAACTGTGGTATTGGAGAAGACTCTTGAGAGTCCCTTGGACTGCAAGGAGATCCAACCAGTCCATCCTAAGGGAAATCAGTCCTGAATATTCATTGGAAGGACTGATGGTGAAGCTGAAACTCCAATACTTTGGCCACCTGATGTGTAGAGCGGACTCATTTGAAAAGACCCTGATGCTGGGAAAGATTGAAGGCAGGAGGAGAAGGGGATAACAGAGGAAGAGATGGTTGGATGGCATCACTGACTTGATGGACATGAGTTTGAGCAAGCTCTGGGAGTTGGTGAAGGTTAAGGAAGCCTGGCGTGCTGCAGTCCATGGGGTCGCAAAGAGTCGGACACAACTGAGCGACTGAACTGAATGAACTAATACTTCAATTATAAATAAATAAAATGGGGGTGATATTATTCATTGTGCCTTCTTCATAGAGTTATTTTAAGGGTAAATTGAGCACATGGTTAGTGTTCCATATACATTAGTATGTATTAGTCTTCCAAATGACCCTGTGAAGTAGGTACATCAACCCATTTTTCAGATGAGGATATGGAAGCTCATGGGCAGAAATGGCTTGCCTGATACCACACACCTCTTAAATATACAGAAAACAGATTGAAATCTCTATCATTCTCATCCCGATGCTGGACCCTTTACCATTCATGCTATCATGTTACTATAGGGTAGCCTGTCATTGTGTCCTCAGCTTTGGGAAGAAGGAAGAGGTCAAAGTCTTTTGTCTTTACAGACTTGCTGTCATTCTTCCAATGGTTTAATTTTGTCACATGCACATATACATGGGAGTTGCAGGTACAAAGAAGCCAAGTGTCAAGGTTTATATCACTCATGTCTTTATTCATCACATATTTACTAGGCCAGGCACTGAGAAGGTGCTGCGAACAAAGTCACTAACAAAACAGACTCAACCTCTGACTTCATGGAGCTCAGAGGATGCAGACACAAATTCAGTTCAGTAACATAAATTAGCTGTGCACACATACTACTGTGGCTGTAACATGTGTAACATGTAATGTAAAGCAGTGATGTTGATGCTCAGAGGGCCTGTGATAGAAAGCAGTGACAGAGAAGGCTTCTTGGAGAAGGTGATGACTGAGCTAGAGTATATCATAGTCAATAGCCACAGAAAAAGTGAGAGAAAGTCATTTCAGGTAGAAGGGATTGCCTATGTAAAGGCCCTGTGGCAGGGGGAGCATGTGAGTAAGAGGGACTGAAAGGCAACTTGTATGGCTGGAGCAGAGAATGAGGGATGCATGTTATGGGAGGCAGCTAGGGACACCACCGGGAGTCAGGCCAAGTAAGACTTGAGGCCAGAGCAGAGGCTCAGACTAATGCAACAAAGCACATCAGAGATGCCTTGGTGTATCTGCTCGTTCTTGTGAGCTTCATGAGGACAGGGACGTTGTCTATCGGTTTTCTGCTGCATCTAGACTGCTGCATGTCTAGAATGGTACCCAGAACACAGAAGATGCTCAGGGAACATTCTTGAATGAGTGCATTTATATATTCATCCCACAAATATTCACTGCTTTATGGCAGGCCCTGGCTGAGGTCCTGAATGAATGATGGACCTTGAGTAATTCTGGGTTAATGAGAAAGGCAGAGGGTCCACCAGACTGTGAATGTCCTAAGGAGAGAGACCGTGTCCTTGGTTGACTCTGCACCTTTACAAGAACAAGTCTTCACCTTCATTATGCAGATCCCCAGGACCCTGGTCTCAGACAGTCTAACCTGGAAGTTCATATGTGGACCTGGGATGCTGCGTTTTAACCAGGGCTCCTGTTGATTCTGAAGCAGGTAGTTCCCTCAGAACAGTCTTGAGAAACACTGTCATAGAACATTGCATGGCACAAAACATTACCTGTTCAATATAAAGTTGACAAATGAATAAGTGAAAGGACTGAGTCACTGACTGAAAACAACCTATAATATAATGTAATGAGATGGAACGCTGTAATAATGAAGGGACAGAGGAAGAACTACAGAATTGCTTATAGAAATGCAATCGCAAGACAGGGAAGGCTTCCAGGAGGAGGTGGTTTTGAGTTGAGCCCTGGAGACTGAGAAGACATTTTCTAGGGGGATATGACTTCGTATGTCTGAACCTCAGTTTTCTCAATTGTTCAACAGGAATAATAATAGCTTCACCAGGATGAGAGTGTAAGAATTATATGAAATTTACTTATTCATCCCATAAATATTTATGGAGCATCTACCACATGCCAGGTACCATTTTAGGCACATGTTCAGTTGCTTCAGTCATGTCTGACTCCGTGACCCCATGGACTGTAGCCTGCCAGGCTTCTCTGTCCATGGGATTTCCCAGCAAGAATACTGGAGTGAGTTGCCATTTCCTTCTCCAGGCGATCTTCCCCACCCAGAGATCGAACCTGGGTCTCCTGCATCACAGGTGGGTTCTTTACCAACTGAGCTACCAGGGATAGTGTATGCCAATTACATCTCAATAAAAATTTAAAAATAAAGACAACCATTGCTGCTCTCATGAGCCAACATCTGTCAAGTAAACAACTGCTCTTTTTGACAGATCTTTTATTTTTGTGGCTTTCCTTGCTTGGGATGATAAATCCTTGCTCTCTCAGTTGACTCCATGAAGACAAGAGAAGTTCTTCCCATCCAGAAAAATGGCTTTTGTCATTAAAAATAAAAGCAAGCAAGCAAACAAACAAGCAAATCTCCTACTTCAAGCACTTGACAAATGGAAATGTAAGGTCTGGGGCCCAAGAGCTCCCCTTGCCCTGAAGCACAGGTTCTCCTTGGGGGGTAGTGCTGCCCCCTAGAGGGAAATCTGGAAATGTTGGTAAGGGGTTAGATCATCGCTAGGTCTGGGAGAGTGCAATGCATTCATACCAATGTCCAGACACTTAATATCCATGAAAAATAAATTCATCAGAACCAACTGAGCCTGACTCTAATTCCTTTGTACATAGAAACAAAAAATATATTTTCTGCATGGTTTAGGCATACATTGAACTTTAAAGGAATATAAATACTGGATAAATTAAGCAAAGGTTATTCTTTGCTTTGTTCAGAACGTTACCAAAAGTTGTATGCCATTTCAGAAAAACAGGTCAGGGACAGCAGTGCTGTGCATGACATTTTTTTTTCTGTAGGTGACACAACGCATCTGTACAAGTTTGCCACTGTTGTTGCAGCAGTCACAGTGATTATATATAGAAGCAATTATCTGGCTATATCATTATGTTTTATTGCAGAGTCATATCCAAGCATTTACATATTGAAATATACACTGTCTTATTATAGACTGCTTTCACTTTATTCTCTGTTATAATGCTGTTAGGACATTATATTGATTTTTTGAAGTTATGTGTATATATAGATTCTATTATCTGTGAATTTCATTTCTGGATAGTAAAAAGGGGGTTATAAAATGTTCTTTTTTTCTTTTTATATAAAGGGGCATTGAATGTGACTGAGGATCAATTCATCTAAATGCTACTGCTGCTAAGTCACTTCAGTCGTGTCGGACTCTGTGCGACCCCATAGACGGCAGCCCACCAGGCTCCCCCGTCCCTGGGATTATCCAGGCAAGAACACTGGAGTGGGTTGCCAGTTCCTTCTCCAATGCATGAAAGTGGAAAGTGAAAGTGAAGTCGCTCAGTCGTGTCCGACTCTTGGCGACTCCGTGGACTGCAGCCACCAGGCTCCTCCATCCATGGGATTTTTCCAGGCAAGAGTACTAGAGTGGGGTGCCATCGCCTCCTCCGCTAAATGCTACTACTGAGCTTTAGAAAATACGCCCTGTGGGTTTCGGCACTATTATCGACCGATCTCTCCATATTTCAAGAGAAACCGGGCATCTAGGTGTTTACAAGCAAGCTTCTGATTTTTAAAGAAACAGCAACAAATTTTAAATACGTATAAACATTTAGTGAAAAGATGAGTGGTGTTAGGGATTTGGGTGAATAAAGGATGAGTGGGCAGAACACAGGTTTTTAAGGCAGGGAAACTATTCAATATAATACTAAAATGGTAGACATATGTCAGTATGTGCATGTGTGAGACGCTTAGTTGCGTCCGACTCTTTGCGACCCCATGGACTATCGCCCTCTGCCCATGGAATTCTCCAGGCAGTAGTACTAGAGTGGGTAAACATTCCCTTCTCCAGGGGATCTTTCCAACCCAGGGATTGAGCCCAGGTCTCCTGCACTGCAGGCAAATTCTTGACTGTCTGAGCCACCAGGGAAGCCCATATGTCATCATACATTTGTCAAAACCACAGAATGTACAACACCAACAGTGAACCCTGAAGTAAACTATGGCCTCTGGTTCGGTGATGTCGATCCATTCACTGTGATAAGGATATCCCTCTGGTGTGACATGTTGATTCGGGGGAAGGTTGTCCATGGGTGGGGGTGGGAGGTGTATATGGGAACTCTCTGACCTTTCCACTCAATTTTGCTGTGAATCTGAGACTCTTCTAAAAAGAGTCTTTTTTTTCTCCTTCTTCTATAAACACTGAAGTGAAGTGAAGAGAAAGTCGCTCAGTTGTGTCCAACTCTTTGCAACCCCACGGACTGTAATTCTCCAGGCCAGAATACTGGAGTGGGTAATCTTTCCCTTCTCCAGGGGATCTTCCCAACCCAGGAATCAAATTCAGGTCTCCCACATTGCAGGCGGATTCTTTACCAGCTGAGCCATAAGGGAAGCCCTCTATAAACACTATTCAGGATAATCACATCTTTTGGCTAAATATAGCCAGACTATGATCTCAAATTTTTTTTTTAAATGATGTATTTGATGGAGGAACCAAGAGAGATATGTGAGCCTCTCCAGGGTGTATGTAGTCATTTCAATTGTCAATCACTAAACATATGTATTGTGCAGTCTTACACACATTATCAGTTCATTTCACAAGAAGCATCTAAGGTAAGTAGTGTCCATGTCACAGACGAGAAAGCTGAGGCTTGGAGAAATGAACTGACTTGACTTCAAAGGTAAAACCAGAATTTCCACTGAACTCTGGAATTAATTGTACTCTGTGATTAACTATAGTAATCACTGCTCAAAGCATTTTAGGGCTCACCATTTTCCTGACCCTGTGCACAGTGCATTTCAAATATTCTCTTATGGTTACTATGGACACATTTTGAGAACTGCTGCTGCTGCTGCTGCTGCTGCTAAGTCGCTTCAGTCATGTCCGACTCTGTGCGACCCCATAGCGGGCAGCCCACCAGGCTCCGCCATCCCTGGGATTCTCCAGGCAAGAGCACTGGAGTGGGTTGCCATTTCCTTCTCCAATGCATGAAAGTGAAAAGTGAAAGTGAAGTCGCTCAGTTGTGTCTGACTCTTCGCGGCCCCATGGACTGCAGCCCACCAGGCTCTTCCATCCATGGACTTTCCCAGGCAGAATACTGGAGTGGGTGGCCATTTCCTACTCCATAAGGCATATTTTTTTTTTTCATGAGGCATATATATTTTTATCCCTGCTTTCTAGACTGTGAACCTGAGGCTCAGAGAGCAGGACCTGCACAGACCATACAACCAAAAAGCCTCAGAGTAATCTCAGAATGACTCCAGCCAGATCTAGTTGATTCCAAAGCTCATATGATCAACTACAATTTCTATATTTACTCTAAAAATATGAGCAATACTTACAGTGGGAATGGCAATCTACTCCAGTAATCTTGCCTGGAGAATCGCATGGACAGAGGAGCCTGGCGGGCTACAGTCCGTGGGGTCACGAAGAGTCAGACACGACTGAGCAACTAACACTATAGTTATATTCATTCACTGAACCCCTTCTATGACAGGGAATTCATTCATGGTCTCTACCAGAGATTGTCAATCTTGACTACACATTAAACTCACCGGAGCACTTTAGAAATTATTCATTCCAGGGTCTCCCATCATTGTTCTAGGATATGACCTGAACGTCAATATTTGTGAAAGTTCCCCATGTAATTCCAATAGTTGGCAGTAATTAGTATAATGAGTTAAAGACTTCAAAGTTGGGTGAGAATCCTGACTTTCCCTCTTGAGCCAAGTCACTTCTCTAAGACCTTTTCTCATCTGCTATGTGGACACTACTTGTCTTAGGTCTTCTGTGAAATCAAGTGTGACCTCCAGCTGATGCCCACCACCTGGCCAGGTCAATGGTTCTCAGGGTCTGTGTACTAGGATCATTTGGAGGGTCTGCTTTTCTAGTTACAGGTGTCCAGGCTCCATCCCAGAAGATTTTTTTCAGCTGGTCCATTCACCGGGTGCAGATAAAAAGCCTTCCAGGCGATTCTATATAAAGGTCAAGAACTATTGAACAAGATGTAACTGATACTCTATTTTGCTTAGGCACTAAGTGAGGCTCACAGAGAAGTGACTTATTCAAGGTCCCATACCCAACAAGCTGTGCTTTTAACCATTATTCTACACTATCCAGAAAAATTAAAACCATCTTTTCTTGCCACTAAATCCAGATTGTTGCTAGAACCTTCCTGTCAAGCCAGAGAATCATAAGATCTCAGGGTAAGCATGTCCCTTAAAGACTACCATAGTCCCACCCACCATCTGACGCTGACCTCCTTCCTTAGTGGTTACCTTATTCTACTTGGTTCCTTTGAAAACTGGGAGATCATTAGCACTTAAGCAACCCAATACGCCTTTGAACAGCTCTGACTCCTAGAGAGAGCTGCCGTACTTCCTACACAGCTGTTGAGAATTTTGAGATAGATCTGTTTGAGCTGACACAGAAAAAAAAATCTGAGATAAATTATTAAAAGCAAAAAGCAAGTTGAAGTACTATATGCCTAGGATGATCTAATTGTTATGCAAAATACAAAACCTTCTGAATGTGTATGTAATTGCATAGGGGAAAAAACCCTGGAATCGTAAGAATAAGTCAGTAACAATGGCCCACTTTAATAGGGAAAGGGAAATTTAGAGGGAGTAAGTGTGTATTTTTTCTGAATAGTAATGATATGGACCTCACAGGTTGTGGGAATAAAATGCAGAAAGAGAACTGATCCTATCATAAACACTCAATGAATGTTAACCAAATATTTTTTAGTCATAAAAAAGTTTCCAAAGGATTCAACAGTGATTATTTATGGATTTTTTTGCTTGGTTGTTTTTAATATATTTTTTCTAAAATGAGCATTTGGTTTAGGGGACAACAAGAAAGGAACAGAAATCACTTCTGTATCAACTCAGAATGCATTTGGCTGCGAGTAATGGAAAACCTAACGAACAGAGGCTTATACAAAGAAAAAATAATAAAAGGCTTATTTTTATCTCTTAACAAGATGTCCAGAAGTAGGTGGCTGCTGTTAGCTCGGTCATCAGGGATACAGGGCCACCGGGCGTGCTAGCACAGTTGCATTTTAGCCCCGTGCTCCTTGCATGGTGGCCGCTGCATTTGCAGATACCACATCCACTTTTCAAACAGAAAAGGGGAGGAGAGCTGGTGCCAGCTGCATGTTTTCCTTTTTGTTGGGAGACACACTTGTTCCCAGAAGCACTAACAGCAGATGTGTTTAGGTCTCCTGGATCTCATTCATGTCACTTCTAACTTCAAGGGAAGCTGGCAAAGTTAGGAACAAGATTGTCATGACTGGCTTCAGGTCACCATTAACTCATAGTCTAGGATTGGGTATACCAGTGCCTATTTTTTAAAGTGTGTTCTGCTATCAAGGAAGAAGGGGGTTTCGATATGGGGTATGATACACAAGTGTGTGCCGCAGCTTCCATCTGCGGAGCCTCTATTTCTCCCCCACACATCTACCACGGATCCTCCTTGTTGTTTACAAAGTTACATGCATTATTAATAACTGCACTTGTAGGCTGCTTACAGTGTGACACATAACTTATTTAAAATCTCATGGGGAAACCCAGCAGGGTCAGAGCTGGGATGTGCAGACTCCCACCTGGGGAGATGAGTAATACTACCACCCCCGGTATTTATTTATATCCAACTGAAACACAAAACTGAGGGGGTTGGGAAATAACTTGAATCCCAAGTGTGGGATTTATACACATTCAAACACCATCTGATTTGGTTCAGGAACCGGCGGTTCAAAATGAACCAGCAGCAGCAGCAGCAAGAGCAGCAATCACTGAAGCCACCGGGCCAGGTCCTTCCAGCCAAGGGTGTGCCCACAGCATCACCCAGCCCTCATTCTTTTCTCCTTGAAGTTTCAGATTCCTATAACTCCCTCTCATCTCGGCCCTTAGACCCTTTCCCCTGGGCAGGGGACTCTATGATCATGGAGATTCCTACAAGTGATGTCCAAATGCAAGATCCTCAATTGGAGAGGCTAGTGGCCTCAGTTCCTGCTCTGTACTCTGATGCATTTGACATCACCCAAATCATGGAACTGTACAGTCTTCCTGATGAGGATGACATCACCAACTCTTCCTTCTATTCTCTATATCAGTATCTCTCACCGACAAGGCCCAGGTAGAACAGAGTTCTTCTCTTCTAGTCTTTGCTGATTCAGCTGTAGGTTTATTTCCTGGGCAGACCTGCTTCAGCGTGACAAGCTGGAGCTTTGCAGTTTATAGTCCACAGGACAACCTGGAATTCCAGAACCCCTCCATTATGGTGCACTTTGGGTTTCTCTGATCCAAGTACTAATAAATATCAGACAGTATAGAAAAAGGAACAAAAAAAAAAAAAAAACACCATCTGAAAGAGAAATGGATAAGGAGGAGTAGAGAATGGGAGCCTGGTTTTAGGGAGGGATGGCTCAGGTTCTGAGAGAAATGTCACCATAAAAATAAAAACGTGACGAAACAGGGAAGACTTGACTGCAAAGTCTGCAGAGCAGAGGGAGACAGGGGGTCCAGGGGACTGGCAACAGGTAGAACATAGCCTAACCCAGATAATGGGCTGTATGTGTATGAGTGTGTGTGCCCTGGGAGAAAGGGGACTCTCAGAGTGACATGAAAGTTCAACCTAAGAGACAGTAACTTGTCTTCTCACTTCACAACACAATACTCAGCTTCTGCAGCACCGTGAGAATCAAGAGCTGCTTACAACAGAGGCTGAGGACTCTGGTTCTAGAGTCACATGACTTTGCTGCACACCCCACTTCTACCATCAACTATCTCTGTGACCTTGGTCAAGCTGCTTAACCTCTCTTTCCTCAGTTTCTTCATCTGTAAAATGGACATAATAAAAATATCTACCTTTAAACAGGGTCATGAACATTAAGCCTAGAGAGTGCCTGGGACTTGGTATGCTCTTGCTGCTGGTTAGCTGGGAGCTCAGACAGTAAAGAATTTTCCTGCCATTTGGGAAACTTGGGTTCAATCCCTGGGCTGAAAAGATCCCCTGCAGAAGGGAAAGGCTACCCACTCCAATATTCTTGCTTGGAGAATCCCATGGACACTGGAACCTGGTGGACTACAGTCCATGGGGTTGCAAAGAGTCAGGTACAACTGAGCAACTTTCACTTTTCACTGGTTAGCTAGTGGTATTGTTATGCCAAAGATCTGAGACCACCAACAACTGCATGGGGATTTCAGCATAATGAAGGCCAGCAGTGAGAAATCAGAACTGATTTGAAAGTCCACATGTAACCCTAATCAAATTCAAGTTCCCACATGGCCAAATCTGGGGCACTGTAGAATTTGGTTGCTCAGCCCAGCAACCAAAAGTATGTTAGTCTGTTGTTTTTTTTTAATATTTTGGGCACCATTAAAGAGGTATCATGACCCCTTTGCCTTACATGTCAACTCTCCTCCTTTCCTTATCAGCACATTTCTCGCTCCCAATTCTCCCCTCAAAACCTCCAACCTCCACTACCACGCATGCCTCACAAGGCCTCCCTCTCTCACAGAACTCTGTTCTCTCTCGTCTCTGACAAGTCCATCGAGGTCTTTTTGGACAAAACCCCACCATCTCTTCTCTGGTTCTTTATCCAGGGATTAGCACATACTGCATTTGAGTCTGAGGCAGGGAGACAGGAAATAATACTAAATGGGTAATGCCAGAAATCATTCCCACAAAATGAAGGATGGGAAAAACACTATGGCTAGTCATTTGGTCTCTGCTTTTTATGCAAGGGTGCTTTTCCTTTGTTAATATGGTCATTTGACAGATATTCATTTGTGCTGGGCACAGTTCTTGTCTTGGGCATAGGAGGATGGTAATATGTGGTCTCTGCTCTTAGGAGCTCACTGTCATCTCCTCTTACCTCAGCCACTTGCCAGCACAGGGGATGCCTCAGGTTGCCCAGTACCTGAGCCAGAAGCAGATGCTTAGCCCCCCAGAAAGTCCTCCTAATCCAGCCTGATGACTATTTCCAGCCTTTCCACAACACTCTCAGGAAATGAAGACGCAGAGTTGACAGTGGTCTTGGCAGAGCCAGAGAGAGATCCCAACACATTTATCACCAGCCGGAGAGCTGCTGTTCAGCCTCACTGACCTGTAAAATTCACACTAAACTCAGATCTGGCTCTTCAGCTTCTGAATTTGATTTAGACCTGAGTAAAGGCCCCTAAGGCTTGATGCTGACAAATCACCATTAAATCGGGACTGATCTGCTTAATGTGGATGTCTGAAGGATGCTAGTGGGAAGAACCAGACTTGTCTCATCTACTAGGCACAAGGGACCACAAGCTTCCCCAAATCCCCCCTCAACTGGCACTGTTCCCTCATAACGCTCTTCACATTTTAAATTATCAAAACAAAATCTGCCTCTTATGATGGAGTAATGGGTTCCAGTTCCAGGAGGGCAGGGACTATATCCGACCATATCCAACCCATTCATCACAGGGTTCTTTCACATATCAAGCTGACCTTTCCCAAGGACACCTGAGTCCTTGCTCCTCCCATCAAATTTTTATATCCCTGTGGGTCTGCATGCTTCTGGGAGATAGCTACATCCATGTTAAATTGCTTTGATAAAGTTGATTGTGAGCCTTAGATTGCTCAGCTTTTCTGGAAGTTATGTGAAGGTTTTGAACTGAAATCTGTCTTAGCACTAACCTAATCCTCAGGAGGACCAGCTTCTACTTCTTCAGGGTCACCCTAAAATATTTGGAATCCTTATATCTTAGAAGAATGATTCATAACTGTTCAAAGGGAAGAGGTGGCACAGACCCTTTTAAGAACATGACGAAAGCTCTAGACTCCTCTATCTGGGAGAAAACACCTTTGCACAAAATGTTAAATACAATATCAGGAACGTTGTAGACACCTCTCAAAAATTCATTTTGAGATTAGGTTAAAACCCAGGAATGAGAACATCAGAACTGGGAGAAATCTTAGAAATTATCTAGCTGAGCTGGTCCACTGAACAATAATGTTAACAACAACAATGATCATGATTATAAAGGCTATCATCTATCAAGTATAGTACTTACTATGTACTAGGCACTCTGCTGAGACTTTATATACATCGTGTCTTAAAGTGCTTACAATAATCCATCCTGCTAGGTATTATTTCATCCCCACATCTTAAATGAGGCACCTGAGTCTCCTGGAGTCTAAGCCACTTGCCTGTGGATAGGGAATAACTGAGTAGCAGAAAGCCCACTGACTCCTAGATCCAGGCTCAAAACCACTGTGTATTAGTACCTGCCATTCATAGTTCTTGTTGTCACCCTTGGTGACAAGTAATAGGAACCCGCTGAAGCTAGCTTAAGCACAAAGGGGGGTTGTTGTAAGGAAGGATATCAAGTGTCTTACAGAATCCATAAGCAAGGGATTAGATGGACTGCAGGATTCACCTGGAACTAGACATTGGTTTACTATCAGTTCAGTTCAGTTTAGTCACTCAGTCGTGTCCGACTCTTTGCAACCCCATGAATCACAGCACGCCAGGCCTCCCTGTCCATCACCAACTCCCAGAGTTCACTCAAACTCATGTCCATTAAGTCGGTGATGCCATCCAGCCATCTCATCCTCTGTCGTCCCCTTTTCCTCCTGCCCTCAATCCCTCCCAGCATCAGAGTCTTTTCCAATGAGTCAACTCTTTGCATGAGGTGGCCAAAGTACTGGTGTTTCAGCTTTAGCATCATTCCTTCCAAAGAACACTGATCTCCTTTAGGATGGACTGTTTGGATCTCCTTGCAATCCATGGGACTCTCAAGAGTCTTCTCCAACACCACAGTTCAAAAGATAACCACAAGCATTAATATAGTAGTTATCTCAAGTGAGAGAGCAATGTAAAGTGGAGTGGGGCAAATGGAGCTTATAAAATAAAGGCAATGTTCTCTTAAGAAAAAAAAAGCATCAATTCTTCGGCACTTAGCTTTCTTCACAGTCCAACTCTCACATCCATACATGACTACTGAAAAAACCATAGCCTTGACTAGATGGACCTTTGTTGGCAAAGTAATGTCTCTGCTTTTCAATATGCTCTCTAGGTTGGTCATAACTTTCCTTCCAAGGAATAAGCATCTTTTAATTTCATGGCTGCAGTCACCATCTGCAGTGATTTTGGAGCCCCCCAAAATAAAGTCTGACACTGTTTCCACTGTTTCCCCATCTATTTCCCATGAAGTGATGGGACCAGATGCCATGATCTTAGTTTTCTGAATGTTGAGATTTAGGCAACTTTTTCACTCTCCTCTGTCACTTTCATCAAGAGGCTTTTTAGTTCCTCTTCACTTTCTGCCATAAGGGTGGTGTCATCTGCATATCTGAGGTGATTGATATTTCTCCCAGCAAGCTTGATTCCAGCTTGTGCTTCCTCCAGCCCAGCATTTCTCATGATGTACTCTGCATAGAAGTTAAATAAGCAGGGTGACAGTATACAGCCTTGACGTACTCCTTTTCCTATTTGGAACCAGTCTGTTGTTCCATGTCCAGTTCTAACTGTTGCTTCCTGACCTGCATATAGGTTTCTCAAGAGGTAGGTCAGGTGGTCTGGTATTCCCATCTCTTTCAGAACTTTCCACAGTTTATTGTGATCCACACAGTCAAAGGCTTTGGCGTAGTCAATAAAGCAGAAATAGATGTTTTTCTGGAACTCTCTTGCTTTTTTGATGATCCAGCAGATGTTGGCAATTTGATCTCTGGTTCCTCTACCTTTTCTAAAACCAGCTTGAACATCTGGAAATTCACGGTTCATGTATTGCTGAAGCCTGGCTTGGAGAATTTTGAGCATTACTTTACTAGCATGTGAGAAAATCCCATGGACCGAGGAGCCTGGTGGGCTACAATCCATGGGGTCGCAAAGAGTCGGACGCGACTGAGTGACTTCATTTCATATTATTACATTGAACAATTAACTGGTTTACTATAGGAACTGAAAAAAGCAATCCATCTATTATGGACAGAATTATTCATATAATGAAGCCCTAATCACCAATGTAACTGTATTTGCACCTAAAAGAAAGTGATAAAGGTTGAAAGAAGTCATAAAGATTGAATCCTAATCCAATAGGGCCGATGCCCCTATATAAACAGGAAGAGACACAGCAAGAAGGCAATCCTCTGCAAGCCGAGAGGAGTGCCCTCACCAGGAACCAAAGCTTGCCAGAACCTTGATCTTGGACTTTCCACCTCAAGAACTCTGAGAAAATAAATGTCTATTGTTTAAGCCACCCAATGTATGTTATTTGTGGCTTCCTTGCTGAGCTTAGTCGCTCAGTTGTATCTGACTCTTGGCGACACCAGGGACTAAAGCCTGCCAGGCTCCTCTAGCCATGGGGATTCCAGGCAAGAATACTGGAGTGGGTTGCATGCCCTCCTCCAAGAGATCTTCCCAACCCGGGGATCGAATCCAGGTCTCCCACATTACAGGCAGATTCTTTACCATGTGAGCCACCAGGAAAGCCCAAGAATACTGGAGTGGGTAGCCTATCCCTTCTCCAGGGGATCTTCCCAACCCAGGGATCACACCAGGGTCTCCCACATTACAGGCAGATTCTTTACCAGCTAAGCTACCAGGGAAGCCCTTGGGCTTCCTTAGTGATTTTTCAACACTGCACACTTTTACAGTCCAAACTAAACACATGTATGGGCTATTTCTAGACCGAGGGCAGCCCGCTTGTGGGCTGTGTTTACAAAGCCCTATAGAATCCAGTAGGAGGGAGGGAGGGGAGCAGAAAGAGAACTTCCTATGGACTCAACAGACCCAAGTTCAAATCCTGGGTCCAACGCTCACTGTGCTACTTACCAGGTTACTTAACCTCACTGATCATGGTGAGCTAATCTCTTAAACCTATTGTTTCCAACATTTTGCCAGTACAAACAATGGTGTTATAAATCATGCTGTACATGCCATTTTGTATTTTACTAGTCTGCCTGGAGGATAAATTCCTAAAGCAGAGATTGCCAAATGTCACAGGTTATATTCTCTGGAACAGATGCTGAGATGGAGTTTGGGTTGAAAAATGTTTATTAGAAACATATGTCAACATGAAACCTTGTACGTAAATGTTCATAGCCACGTTATCCATAACAGCCAAAAAAGTGGAAACAACTCAAATGTCCATCAGCTAATGAACGGATGGATGAGAAGTGTCATATCCATACAGTAGAATAGCATTCGACAATAAAAGGGATGAACTAGAGGCACGCTGCAGCACACATGAACAACGCAAATAGCATGCTAAGTAGAATGAGCCAGACCCAAAAGACCATGCATTAGATGACGTCATTCATCTGAAATGCCCAGAACAGGCGAGTCTTTAGAGATGAAAAGTGTATCAGTGCTTGCCTGGGGCTGGAAGTTCTGGGGGAAATGAGGAATGAAAGCCAAAGAGTACAGGGTTTCTTTTCAGGGTGATAAAATTCATAGTTATGAATATACTCAAAACTTGACCTCTGAAAGTTAACTGTCCACTTGAAATGGGTGAATAGTATTTCAATAAAGTTGTCCCCTGGCCTCCCTGGTGGCTCAGATGGTAAAGAATCTGCCTGCAATGTGGGAGACCTGGGTTCGATCCCTGGGTTAGGAAGATCACCTGGAGGAGGGCATGGCAACCCACTTCACTATTCTAGCCTGGAAAATCCCCAGGGACAGGGGAGCCTGGTGGGCTACAGTCAATGGAGTTGCAAAGAGTCAGACATGGCTGAGTGACTAAGCACACGCACACAAAGTTGTCCCCAGTATGTGG
This sequence comes from Budorcas taxicolor, assembly GCF_023091745.1. Taxonomy (NCBI): domain Eukaryota; kingdom Metazoa; phylum Chordata; class Mammalia; order Artiodactyla; family Bovidae; genus Budorcas; species Budorcas taxicolor. The sequence goes on from NC_068926.1 coordinate 56,667,097, forward strand.
AAGGGAGGGGGAAGGAAACAGAACTGGGCAGACAAAAGTCTAAACCATAGTGCAGGTCCAGGGCAGTCAGCCAAGCAAGCAGAGAACGGCTGAGCCAAGACAGCCACACCTTTCCAGCCATCTCGTTCAGCCAGGATGTTGACTGCTCTAGAAGGCACGGCCTTGGCTGGGTGAGGTTGCTCTCGGCGGCTGAAGGCTGGAAGCCACCTGCTGACCACGTTCCCCACAGCACAGCAGGAAACCCTGCCCTGAAGCGGGGATCTGGGAAGCCCATCTCCAGGTCTACCTCACCAACTTGAAAGGCAAGTTTAATAAATCTTGATAGATATGGCCACACTACATGATTGTCGCTGTTACCACTGTCATCCAATAATTCCCCCACCACTGGAAATATTTTTATGTCTGGCAGGTGGGATCCTATTGGACAATAACAAGGGATACCTTTTAGAAGTCCACTCCAAGGAATATTCAAACTGCCATATGAGAGATTTTTCATTTTCTCCTGTGATGACTGGTTCTGTTGTTTTCCAAAGAGAGCTGACATAATGTAAAGCTATGTTTTAGAATACTCATTCTAGCGACAGTGTGCAAGATGGATTGGAAGGGGAGACTCAGAAGACAGGGAGACTAATTAGTTGATTATTGAAACCACCCAGCCATGAGGTGGGGTGGGTGGGTGGCTGGTTGCCATAGAAAGGGAAGGAAGGCATAAAAGGAAGAAGTTTTAGCACAGCTGGAGACTGATTGGAACTGGGTGGAAAAGAGAAAGTAACTCCTTTAAGTTCAAGTTCAGGGGCACTGAATGGATGCCTTGGCCCTATCCCACCATACTAACCTCCTAAAAACCTTCCCCATCCACCCATTTCCATCTCTACTATGACCACCACCATCTCTTGCTTGGACAGCTCTACAACTTTCTAAACTATCTCAGAACCTTTATTCTGGCTTGCTGCAATCTACTTCTGGAATATTCCCTATTCCCCTATAACCAGAGGGACCTTCTTAAAACTTAAATCACGTCCTGTTACCCCCAGATTCAAACTCTACCAATTGCACCTCATTGTCCTTCAGATAAAGCACTGTCTAAAGGACCCTTATTGATTGCCTCTGCCCGCCTCCTCAACCCTATTGTTACCAGGCCCCACTCCTCATGTTGCTGAACTTCCTAGAGGTCTCTGAAAGTTCCATGTTCCCCTTTGCCTTTGAGTCTTCACACACACTGTTCTTCTGTATTAGATATTTCATAATCTCTAGCCTATTCCTACTCAAACTATAGGTGTCCAGTTAGATGTTGCCTATTCCAGGAAGCTTTCCCTGACCACCATACCTTAAGGATGGATGAGTTTACTGTAGTAGATTATTGGCAAAGATAGCATCAACAATCTCCCTATCTCTGTTTGCACCTACTCTGCCTTCCTCATCACAGAGTGGACTCTGTTCCCCCACTCCTTGAATCAGGCTGGAGGTTGACCAGCTTTAACCAATAGAAGGTATCAGAAGTGACATTCTGGGATGTCAGATCCCAAACCTTAAGAGACTACAAATCCTCTTCTGTTTTCAATCAGGGGAAACATAGCCCCTGAGTAAAGAAGTCCAGCAGAGAGAACCACTGCATGGAGGAGAAGTAAGGTCCTAAACTATGTGAGAACCAACATCATGAGAAGAAAGCAGCCCAGCCATATGAACATGCCCCAGGAGAGTCAAGTCATCCCCATGAGGTGTCAGACACGTGACTGAGGTCATCTCAACTCCTGTCCCAGCCCAGATGCCCCAGCCAATACTATGTGGGAAAGAAACAAGCCAGCCTACTAAATCCTTAACCCATAGAATTGTGAATAATAAAATATTTACTTTAAGCTATTGTATTTTGGAATGCTTTGATATATAGAAATGGATAATTGATAAAATGCCCCTCCCCTTAGTTTCTGCAGCACCTCCTGATGCCTTCTATCACAGCATCTATTTGATTTTCTATGGTTACTTGTTTAATTGCTTCTATCCTCCCATCCAGGCTTCTATGGTGTATCAGTGGTAAAGTGTCTGCCTGCCAAAGCAGGAGACGCAAGAGAGAAGGGTTTGATCCCCATGTCAGGAAGGTCCCCTGGAGAAGGAAATGGCAACCCACTCCAGTATTCTTGCCTGGGAAATCCCATGGACAGAGGAGCCGTCTGGTTGTAGTCCATGGGGTCACAAAGAGCCAGACATGACTGAGTGGCTGAACAACAATCGTCCTGTCCACACACACATTAGCACCCTGAGGAAATGCGCTAAACTGTGTCTTGTTCAACACTGTCTCTCCAGGACCTGGCAAGTGGGAGATGCTCATTAAATATGTTAATAACTCAATCAATCAAGATAAGGACACTCTAAGTACCACTTCCCTTAATAAAACCAAGCCATCTCTCCAGGTTGCCAGGGAAGGGTGAATTTCCACTTGGCAAGAACGACCAGACCTCATTACCATGCTCTTTTTCCTCTCCTCTCCCCCAAATTTACCCAACCACTGGCTCTTTGGAGAATTTGGATGTTTTTATGAAAGGACTTATGGGTGCCCATATCTTTTTTTTAACTTTATTTTAGTTGGAGGCTAATTACTTTACAATATTGTGGTGGTTTTTGCCATACATTGACATGAATCAGCCATGGGTGTACATGAGTTCCCCATCCTGAGCCCCCCTCCCACCTCCCTCCCCATCCCATCCCTCTGGATTATCCCAGTGCACCAGCCCTGAGCACCCTGTCTCATGCATCGAACCTGCACTGGCGGTCTGTTTCACATATGATAATATACATGTTTTAGTGCTATTCTCTCAAATCATCCAACCCTCACCTTCTCCCACAGAGTCCAAAAGACTGTTCTATACATCTGTGTCTCTTTTGCTGTCTCACATATAGGGTTATCATTACCATGTTTCTAAATTCCATATATATGCATTAGTAAACTGTATTGGTGTTTTCCTTTCTGGCTTACTTCACTCTGTATAATAGGCTCCAGTTTCATCCACCTCTTTAGAACTGATTCAAAAGTGTTCTTTTTAATGGCTGAGTAATATTCCATTGTTTGTATGTACCACAGCTTTCTTTTTTAAAAAATTAGAGTAAACTCACAACCATAGGATCCTTAAATGTAAGGATTATACACATTATCCTTTCATTTCTGCCCCTCAAAACCTAGCACATTTTTTGGCTCACATTCAAAATCAAGTAATTTGTATAAGAGATAGAAAGAGAGGAAGCAAAATGGACTGGCTAGAAAGGGAGGAAAGGAATGGCTGTCAGTGCCAATGGTGCAGTCTTGGGCAAATTACTTAACATTTCAAACATCATTACTCTCCTTATCTATAAAATGGGCATAATGATTTTCTGATAGCTAACATTTAGTGAATAACTTACCATCTGCTAAGCATAAGTCCAAATGCAATATCTCACTTAATCCTTAAGTAGCTACTATTTGCTATTCACATTTATTCTTTTTTGCCTATTTTTATGACCAAAACTCTAATTTTGTTTTGTTTTGAGTTTTTCAGTGTGTGCAAATACACACATATACTTCACAGATGAGGAAACTGAAGCAGGACATAATTAAATAACCTTTCCAGGATCACACAGCTTCTAAGTAGTTGAGTCAGGATTCAACCCCAGGACACACAGTGCTTATAAAGACTAAATACGATGATGGATGTAAGATGCCTAGCCCAGGGCTTAGTATATATGGATCATTATTAGGAATGAGGGAGGGAGAGAAGGAAACAGGATATCAGACCTAGTCTCTACTTTCTTGTGTTTGTCTCCCCTTTCCAGATACATGGAATCATGTTAACCACTAGCTAATGATAACCATTTTATTCACTGTTTTTTAAATAATACAATGACTACCATGAACTCATTGCCCAAATTAAGAACCTAGATGTTTTTCTAATATTCATTTTATTTTTATTATTTATTTGGCTGCACCAGGTCTTAGTTGCAGCAAACAGGATTTTCAATCTTCCTTGCTTCATTGGGAGGATGGAGTCTTAGCCACTAGACTATCAGGGAAGTCCCAAGAACGTAAATGTTAGCAATAATTTCATCTACACATCCCATCTTCTGTGTTTCTCTTAAAGGTAACCATGATCCTAGATGCTGGATCCAACATCCCACTGATTTTTTTCTTTAGTGTTTTCACATTTATGTGCCTAACGATAAATGATTTCACTGTTTGTCTTTAACCTAACCTCTAGGTCTTTCAGTTATAGGCTCTTACTTCCTCTGTTGCGGTTGAATTTTATAGTTTCACTCAGGCTGCCACGTTTGGTGGTATCGGCTCTTCGGTGCACAAGGGTTCCCAGCCAAGGACGCCAAAGTGGGGGGCAGGGGGGTTGAAATCCACCCTGCAGCTCCTCTGATCTACTTCTTATCAGCACAAAGACGCCAGTCTCCCACCGGGTCACGTACAATGAGGCAGCATCCACTGCTGGCAGGGGACAGAGGCGGGTAGGATGGCTTTCTCTAATTTGCACAAAGGTGTCATAATGGCTAATGGGGGCTTTGAGATTGCCTACCCTGAATCACCAGCAATCCCTGTCAGACCCTTCACATTCAAGGTCAAGATCGAGCCTACTGGGATTACAGGTGGGAAATGACCCACATTGACAGCCTCTGGAGACAGCCTGCGTCAAGAGATTCACTGTTCCTGCTGGAAGCTCGCTGGCCTCTCTCCATCTGTCCATCTCTGGCCCACCAGGAGGGATTTCCTAATTGTGTTCCAGGGGATTTAAGATTTATGTCAAGGGGCCTCAATTTATTGAGTTAATGCTGCTGAGCAGAATTGTAGCTGTTAAACAGTGTGGAGATCTGGATTTTACAGCAATGTAACTAATAAGGCTATTAACACAAATGGGGCTTGCCACTGGCATTTATAATACCGTAAATCTCTCTTACCCCTGGAAGTATTTATAGGGTGGCATGTCCTCAGAGTCCACTGCCTTTTCTGTGCTCTGCTCGCCAGGCTCGGTCAGGAGGATGTCTGCCCAGTAAGGGGACTAGTCGGGAGGAAGGAGGGAGAGACCTGAAGCTGGGCTGATTCTTGGCTCCCATCCCTCCATCAGTTGGAGAGGCTGGCCACTGCCACGGGCAGATGCAGTAGATCTTTTCAATTATTATTTACGTATTTATTTTCCATTTATGGAGCACTTCCCATGTTACAAGCGCTTTGAACACTTAGTGACTATGACTTCCCCAGAACCTTCTCAGGAGTGAAGCCTATATGTCCTCTCACTGAACTTAATTTCTATCTTGAGCCCCCCGAAACTCTCTGAAGCAGAACATTTCATCTTGTCACTTAGAGCTAAACGCAATCATTTTGGTGATTTTTATTTTTCTCCTTGATTTCAGCTTAAACCAGGACAGATTTTGTATTTTCTCCCTCCCTTCCTCTTAGTGGAAAAGATGCCAACCCCCGGGGGTGTGCCATGTGGAGAGGAGTGGCCAGCTCTTTGTTTTTTCCTTAATGTTTCTTTGTTTGGTTGTGCTCGGTCTTCGTCATGGCACGCAGGATCTTTGATCTTCCTTGCAGCATGCAAGGATCTTTTAGTTGCGGTAGATGAACTCCTAGTTCATGTGGGATCTTGTTCCCGGATCAGGGATCGAACCCAGGCTCCTTGCATTGGGAGTGCAGAGTCTTAGCCACTGAACCACCAGGGAAGTCCCTGGTCAGGTCTTTATTTTCATCTGTTCATGTTCTCTACTGACACCCACTGAGACGGAACCCGCCAGCTCACTGCCAGCCTCCATGCTGACTGACTTCAGGGGTGGGATGTGCCTCATGTGGTCAGCATGTCCTTCACTATGGTGCTGGCACTCCAGCCAAAGTCAACCTTGCAGAACCGCTGTCTCATCCTCTCCCTCCCCTCCTCCTGAACTCCAAGTCCCATTTAAGGGCCAGGAACTGTGACGCTCCAGGAACACTGGAAAGACAGTCTGTCCTTCACATGCCTGGCTAGACCCCCCACCATGTGCGGTCTCTCCAGCTAGTACACTACTATGCCACAGTGGCGCTGCGGACATCTCCACGAAGCCTGTCACCTCCCTGAGCGTTCTTGCTTTCCTCCTTTCTTTTCTTTCTCTCTCTCTCTCTCTCTTTTTTTTTTTCTGCAGTGCCTGGGCTTTCTCTAGTCGCAGCACTCAGGCTTCTCTTGTGGACCATGGGCTCTAAAGTACACAGGCTCAGTAGTTTCAGCTCGGGGGCTTAGTTGCCCCACGGCATGTGGGATTTTAGTTTCCCAACTAGAGATCGAACTTGAGTCCTCCATGCACTGGAAGGCAGATTCTTAACCACTGGACCACCAGGGAAGCCCCTCTTTCTTTTCTAAAACATCTTATTGAGCCCTTCTTGGGCACCATTCTCAGGATTACAAGGTGTGCTTCATTTACTCCCACTAACAGCTCTACGAGGTAAGATCTGTTTTTAATCCCCCCAATCCTAAATGTAGAAACTGAGGTCCAGAGCTTAGTTCTCCTGTGTAAGGTCACATGGCCATTAAGAGGGGGAACTAGAGCTAGACTCCCCAGGGCAATGAGACACTCATAGAATCCAAAACTAGAAGTGGGGTCCTGCTCCCTAAAACCTCTCCAGAACTTTGCTCCAGAGAGGTGCTATCCAGGGTCCCATGTGCATACAAGGGTTTAACTCCCCTCACTTCCTCCAGTCTGGAGTTAAAGGAGTTTGGAAAATAAATGGTTTCTAAAGGAAATCTTCCTAAACTCTCCCAAATACCTCAGCCTTTGGACTTCCAAAGCTACAGATGTCACTGGAATCCTTTTTTTTTTTTCTTCCCTTAGGGCAGTGGAGGCTGAACTTGAATATTTCAGGGAACAAAGAAGCCAACAAAGGTGGGAGCCTCATGCCTCGTCCATAGTCACATGATCACATTCAACCTCATAGAAGTCCCCTTGAGAAATATGCAGTCCTCCCCTTTGTACAGGGGAATAGAGATTGAGGAAAAATCAAGGGCTTCTTCAGAGATGTGAAACTCACAAGTTGGGAAAGGAGAATTTGGACCCAGGTCTGTCTGAGTTTCTATGGGATCACTAATCTCTCTCTTGGGAGTAGAAACTTGGTCTTGCTTGGTTTTTCTGCCCAGCCTAATGATGAAGAAACTGGTCTGAGTAGAGAGCTGTCCTCTGGGAGCCAGGCCAGGCAGGAGGAAGTGCGGCACAGAGGAATCTCAGCTATGGACCCTTGCCAGGAAACTTCTGTTGAAGTGGAATTCTGGAGATCCAGTCTTCTGATGTCTTCTGGCTTATCCCCTTTCTGCTTCTTCCTTCTTTGGCTCCCATAGCTTATATTAAAAATATTTGTGAATCCCTACTGTGTATTGGGCTTCCCTGGTAGCTCAGTTGGTAAAGAATCTACCTGCAATGCAGGAGACCCTGGTTCGATTCCTGGGTTGGAAAGATCCCCTGGCGAAGGGATAGGCTACCCACTCCAGTATTCTTGATCTTCCCTCATGGCTCAAGTGGTAAAGAACCCACCTGCAATGTGCGAGACCTGGTTTCAATCCATGGGTTGGGAGATCCTCTGGAGGAGGGCATGGCAACCCACTCCACTATTCTTGCCTGGCGAATCCCCATGGACAGACGAGCCTGGTGGGCTACAGTCCATGGGGTCGCAAAGAATCGGACAGGACTGAGCAGCTTTCATTTTCACTATGTGCTAGGCTCTGTTTTAGAAACTGGGGAGACAGCAGAGAGCAGATCAGACTCCTTCTCTTGCCTCAAGATCTTAAGAGCCTCAGGTTGACCAGAAAGACTATTGGTTCCCTTGGAGGGCAGGGTCCTGGCACAGAGTCAGTTGTTAGTGAATAGATCAAGGATTTTCAGTTTCCATCAACTATACAACTTAGAAATACAAGGTGAAGGGACATCCCTGGTGGTCCAGGGGTTAAGAATTCATTTTCCAAAGCAGGAGGTACAGGTCTGATCCCTGGTCAGAGAGCCAAGATCCTGCCACGCAGCCAAAAATACAAAACATTAAAAAAAAAAAAAAATAGAAGCAATATTATAATAGGATCAATAAAGACTTTAAAGAAAATGATCTACATCAAAAAAATCTTAAATTATTTTTTTAATTAAAAAAAAGAAATACAAGATGAAGACCTCACAGGTATATCTCAAAGATTTGGTCAGTTCTGTGCTCCCCAGATTCCTAGCAATACAGAGACATCCAAGTGTGGTCATTACAGGCTTCAATGACAACTGATGAAACACGAGACAAAGCAGATGAGGAAGTGCTCAGACTAGGACTAGAACCCAGATGTGAGTCACTGCCAGGGGAGAAGGAACCTCACGTTTTCCGAAAATCTGCTCTGTGCCAGACCTTGGCCTAGACAATTAACCTATACTATCTCACTTCATCTTACAACAGAGGAATCGGTGGGCATTGTTGCCAACCCTGCAAATTATTGCTCATCAATAAAAGAGGGCTCTGTTATTGTTCAATTTCCTGTGGACGATGATTGCCTACCTCCTATGGGTACTGAATTAATTTTATGAATAAAACTAGAGCGGAAGCCTGACCCATGTTGAACATGGGAAATGCGGCCCCATATGCTGCAAGGATATGGTTGGCTCATTTGTTTTATTTAATCAAACTTATATTTTGCTAAAATAATATGCTGAGGTTTTGTTTGGTTTTGTTTTTGCTTCATCAATACATATCATGGTTTCTCTGCCTCCCCTTTTCGCTGTGCTAAGTCATCCTCTTCACCCTTCAGGCTGTATCTTAAGTGCTTCCTTCTTAAGAGAAGAATCTTAGCCCCAAACAAGTTCATGTCCCCTATTTTGTGCTTTCCCCATGCCCTGTACTTGTACTTTAAAATATGCATTATAGCAGTAATTAATTGTATTTTTAATTATTCTTATAATGTCCCTGGTCTGCAAGTTCTGAGAGCCTGGACTGCATCTGCCTTGCTCACCTCTAGATTCCCAAGACCTAACATGAAATCCTAGTCAACTCTCATCTCCCAGTTCTAAAATTGCCCTTCATTAGTCTGCTTTGTGTTGTTGCTGTGAGGTCTGAAAATTACACTTCTCTTTTGCCAGCTAGATCCCCTTATCCATAGGTTGACCAGAAAGTGAATAGCGGGAGATGTCAAGGCTGAAGGAGGCAGAAGGGACTTAGGGACTTGCTCCTTCTTATGGCTGGCATCCAACCCCCATCACCCTGTAGCCCCAGCACCATCACCACCACCACCCGCCACTCTGCTTTGGCAAGTGATGCTAGCCTACAGTTGCTTTCAGCACTCCCAGAGTCAGGCAATGTGTGCCCTTTCACAGGTCCTAGCACAAACGAGAGGTCTCCCCTCATCAGAGGTATAAGCTCAGATCCAAGAGCCCCTCCTCTCAGCTTCTAGGCTTTGATAACCATATGTTCTTTCCTTTGATCCCCCAGCTATAGAACAGTAGCAGATTCCCTTGGCTATTACATCTATCTTTCTCCTACTTTTGCCATTTCTACAATCTATCCACCCAATTCCCTATATTAAACTCCCCCCATTAAAATACCTTGTGTGGGACTTCCCTGGCAGTCTAGAGGTGAAGACTCTGCCTTCCAATGCATGGGGTGAGGGTTCTATTACTGGTCAGGGAACTAAGGTCTCACATGCCTTGGGGTGCTGCTAAAGTTTTTTGTTTTTTTTTTTTTAATACCTAGTGTGGTTTCTGTCTTCCTCACTGGACACTGATGATACAGAAGACATTCAATCAAAATTTCACTGAAATCAGGCTGATCCTATGGTTAGAAGACAGCATGAACAACTTAAATCAATCTTGAGAGATTGGGCATCTACTATGAGCCTGGCATTGTGTGGGATTCTGGAGGTCCAGCAATGAAAAAGAAACAGAATGAGCCAGGAGTGCCCAGAACACCTTTAGACAGAGAGTCAAACCCCTTTTCTCCCACCTCCATACCTAGATCAGAGGTTTTAAGCCTCTTAAAGGGGAAAAGTTTAAGCTAAGGATTCCTCCTCCTCTCTGCATTTTGCACGGTTTATCAGTGTCTACTAACATACTGGGGATAAGTTTTTACTGTGCAGGACTGACTTTGCAAGAAGTTTAGCGTTTTTTTGTTTTTTTTTTTAAACCCCTCAGGTAGATGTTCATGCCCCTCCTCCAGTCATTTCATCAGCCAAAAATGTCTCTACTCATTGACAAATGCCTCTTTGGCAGTGTCCACACTCTCTGACCATAAGGAGGTTGTTCACTGTGGAGATACCCCTGGGGCATGAAGAATTTGCTACTGATTTCTGACATTATCAGCCCCAGCAGAGAAACCTTTAATAAATGTAGAAGATGGTGTATTTCTGCCTGATTTTTGCAAATTAACCAAGACAACCAGTGGAATGAAATTCAACAGAGGGCATGACAGGACAGCAGACTGGTAGGGCGTTGGGTAAAGGAATAAGGCAGCCGGAAACCTAATTAGCCAAGACTGCTCTTATCTGAGTTGCTCTGCTCCCAGCTGCTTCCTGACTTATAACTTGTTGAAAATGAAATCATCAAGAAGCACTCACACACAGCCCCTTGTTAGAAATGGGTCCTGAGTAGGCTTAATTGGAAGAAGAATAGGGAGAAGGGAGGGCATGGAAGAAGGGGGATGACAGCTGACTGTGGGTCCCCCATACATATGCTATCACCCAAGGTAGGGTATTTCTGAAGGATTGAGGTTTTTTTCCATTTCTCTCCCCTCCTTTCCCACTGTTCCACCCACTGGTAACTTGTGGAGCACCAGTATTCATCAAGGTAGGTTGATACGCTTTAAATGCATGAAAACTGACAGTGAAATGTGGTAAAAGTAACCCTATTGTAGTTTAAAAAAACACTAACAACAGTTTTCAAAAGATGATTTGTCTCTTCCTTTTCTTTCTTTCTGATAGGCTACAGTCCATGGGATCGCAAAGAGTCAGACACGACTGAGCGACTTCACTTTCACTTTTATTTCTTTTTTCAATTCTTTAAAAAAATTAAAGTCAATTCAAGTTGTCTCTCTAATAATATAAGTTTGTGGCACTTGTATTCCAAAATCCTGTCTTACATGGGAGAGCAAAAAGACAGAGTTCCATGCATGGATCACAACTCAATGAATCTCATCTTCCCAACCCAATTATAAATTATGTTTGTCTTTTACTTCCTATACTTTTCACCCCCAACCAAAGAAAATAGTTTGACTTTTGAGATTAGCATATTCAGTTCAGTTCAGTTCAGTCGCTCAGTCGTGTCCGACTCTTTGCGACCCCATGAATCGCAGCACGCCAGGCCTCCCTGTTCATCACCATCTCCTGGAGTTCACTCAGACTCACGATTAGCATAGTACCACATGATAAAGGACAATGGAGTCAGAACTGAATTCTAATCCTTTTTTGGACGTTTAGTGTCTCTGGGATTAACATCAAATAACTAGCCACTCTGAGCCCTAGTTTCCGCCCCTCTCCCCGACTGGATACAGCCATTGTCTTCTCAGTCTCTGAATTCTGGAAAATCATCCCACTGATTATCTATGTTTGTTGGTTCTGTGTGCATGCTCAGCCATGTCTGACTCTTTATGACCCCACAGACTGTAGCCCACCAGGCTCCTCTGCCCAGGGGATTTTCCCCAGCAAGAATACTGGAGTGGGTTGTCGTTTCCTCCTCCAGGGGACCTTCCCAACCCAGAGATGGTACCTGTGTCTTTTGCATCTCCAGCAATGGCTGCTGCTGCTGCTGCTAAGTCGCTTCAGTCGTGTCTGACTCTGTGCAACCCCATAGACGGAAGCCCACCAGGCTCCCCCGTCCCCAAGATTCTCCAGGCAAGAACACTGGAGTGGGCCACCATTTCCTTCTCCAATGCATGAAAGCGAAAAGTGAAAGGGAAGTCACTCAGTCGTGTCCGACTCTTAGCACCCCATGGACTGCAGCCTACCAGGCTCTTCTATCCACGGGATTTTCCAGGCAAGAGTACTGGCAGGTGGATTCTTCACTATGAGCCAAATCTGTCTGTCTCTCAAATAATCCTACATGGGAGCTCTGGCCAGAGTGAGTGAGTGGCAGCCCTTTTGACTGCCTACCCAACAACCATTCACTGCATCCTTTTTACCAAGAGAATTCCAATTTTATTTATTTTCCTAACAGCCAAGTGCTTGAATTGGGGCTATGTTCCCTCTTAACCCCAAGAGAGGAGTAAATCTCAACTGGTCAAAACCAATCATGGTAATTTCATTGCCTTTGTCAGTGATTTGTTGAAGCATGAGCATGTGATACAATTCTGAGCAATAGGAAGTCTGCTGGGGGCCCTGGGAGATACATTTTCTTGTTCTAACAAAGTCAGTGCCTCATTTAAAATATCATTTAAAAGATACTTAGAAATATATTTAAGAAAAATGTATAAGGCCTGCATACTGAAAAACCACACAACATCATTAAAATATTAAAGATTTTAAAAACAATAAAGTCAATGTCTTTTATGATGATGTTCTCTTGATGCTTCAAGCTGTTGCAGACATCTCTGAACTCAAAAAGAAAAGTATAAGGACAAAAGCTAGCTACTGAGACTTTGAGAGCCTCAAAGGCTTTGATCCTCAGAGTTAACTCTAGATATGCCCTGTCTAGAGATGTCCTTAAGGTGAGGTGAAGTCGCTCAGTTGTGTCCGACTCTTTGCGACCCCATGGACTGTAGTCTATCAGGCTCCTCCGTCCATGGGATTCTCCAGGCAAGAATACTGGAGTGGGTTGCCATTTCCTTCTCCAGGGGATCTTCCCGACCCAGGGATCGAACCCAGGTCTCCCGCATGGGAGGCAGATGCTTTAACCTCTTAAGTGTAGGATAACATAGGGTGATCACACATCCTTGCCTTAGCACAGGCTGATATAACAACTTGTCATAGACTGAGTGGTTTAAACAATAAGCATTTAACTCTTACATTTTGGAGGCTGGAAGTAAGAGATCAGAGTGGTCAAGTTCTGGTGAGAGACCTCTTCCAGATTGCAGAAGACCTTGAGAAACTCCCTTGTATTCTCACATGGTGGAAAAAGAGGGCTTGCTAGCTCTCTGGCCTCTGCTTGTAAGGGTACAAATTCCATTCATGAGGGCACCACCCTCCTGACCTTATGACATTTCAAAACCCCCATCTCCAAATACCATCACACTGGGGATTAGACATTGGGGGACATAAACATTCATTCCATAAAATCCTGGTTTTCCTGGAGCTGTTTCAGTTGACATTTGTGCCAGTGTATTTTCCGATTTAGCATTTGTCCTGAACAAAAGTTTACTGGTTTGAATGATAAATGATATGGTCTCCCTACTGATAATAAATGTCCTTATTATTTAAGTCGCATTGAGTTAGAGTTATTCTATGCAGTCAAAATATTCTAATTAATACAGGGCTAGAGAGAGTTATAAGTGACATCTGTATACATATGTGTGCCTATTTATGCATACACACAAGTACATGAATGACGACACTAAAGCTTAGAATGAATATCTTGTCATCAGCTCTACTTAAAATTTTCTGTGCTTTTTCTTCTTCCCTCTTTAGTAAACATCATTACTGAGGAAACAGAAAACACATGAGAGAGAAACAAATAATGACATTATAATCTGAGAATCCATCTTTGCCCAAACGTCTCATGAATCTTCAAGGCAGAGCTATGTGCCTCCCCTCCTGCCAAGCACTGTATTTTTATTATACTAGCATCTCACGCAGCAAAACCCTGTCCTTCTCAATGTATGTAGCTCTCTACCTTTCCCCAAAGTTACGTCTGCATCGTCAGAAAATGCATCTACAGGTGCTTCTTCTCACTCTCTGCTTCATCTGTCCTTCCCCAGTCACTCCATTAAAAGATTCAATTTGCCAGTTGCCCTCTCCTCCTATGCTGTTTCAGATAAAGATTAAGATGGCAGAGTAAAAAGATGTGTGCTCATCTTCTCCTGTGAGAACGCCAAAACTGCAACTTGCTGCTGAACAACCATCTACAGGAGAATGTTGGAACCTGACAAAAAAAGATACCCCACATCCAAGGGCAAAGGAGAAGCCCCAGCAAGACGGTCGGAGGAACAAAATCACATTTAGAATCAAACCCAGAGGCCCCCATATACTGACTCAGACCTGCCTTTGAGTGTTTGAGCGTCTCCAGTGGAGGCATGGGTCAGCAATGGCCTGCCATGGGGACAGGGGCTCTGGCTGTAGCAGATCTGGGTCACACAGCATATGGAGGAGGTCGCCATTAGCTCCACCATAGAGCTGCCAGGCAGATGACCCCAAAACTACAAAACAATTATACCAAAGAAATTCTCTCACTGTTAAGAAAGTTCTAGGACCCACAACAGATTTCCCAACCTGGAGATCCAGCAAAGCGACTGGAACCCCTAGCAAATATGACTTTGGAGGTCAGTGGGGTTTGATAACAGAACTTCCAAAGGATTGGGGAAACAGACTCTTGGAGGGCACAAACAAAACCTTGTGCACACCAAGAGCCAGGAGAAAGGACCAGTGTCCCCACAAGAGACTGAGTTATACTTGCCTGTGAGTGTCCAGCAGTCTCTGGTGGAGGCCTCAGGCCAAACAACTGGGAGGGAACACAGCCTCACCCATCAACAGAAAATTGGATTAAAGATTTACTGAGCATGGCCCTACCCATCAGAACAAGACCCAGTTTCCCCCTCAGTCAGTCTCTCCCATCAGGAAGCTTCCGTAAGCCTCTTATTCTTATTCATCAGAGGGCAGACAGAAATGAAAACCACAAACACAGAAAACTAACCAAACTGATCACATGGACCACAGCCTTGTCTAACAATGAAACTATGAGCCATGCCATGTACGGCCACCCAAAATAGATGGGTCATGGTGGAGAGCTCTCACAAAATGTGGTCCACTGGAGAAGGGAATGGCAAACCACTTCAGTAGTCTTGCCTTGAAAACCCCATGAACAGGATGAAAAGGCAAAAAGATATGACACTGAAGAATGAACTCCCCAGGTCAGTAGGTGCCTAATACGTTACTGGAGAAGAGTGGAGAAATAACTCCAGAAAGAATGAAGAGACAGAGCCAAAGTGAAAACAACATCCAGCAGCAGATGTGACTGGTGATGGAAGTAAAGTCCAATGCTGTAAAGAACAATACTGCATAGGAACCTGGAATGTCAGGTCCATGAATCAAGGCAAATTGGAAGTGGTCAAACAGGAGATGGCAAGAGTGAATGTTGACATTTTAGGAATCAGTGAACTAAAATGGACTGGAATGGGCGATTTTAACTCAGATGACCATTATATCTACTACTGTGGGCAAGAATCCCTTAGAAGAAATGGAGTAGCCCTCATAGTCAACAAAAATGTCTGAAATGCAGTATTTGGGTGAAGTCTCAAAAATGACAGATGATCTCTGTTTGTTTCCAAGGTAAACCATTCAGTATCACAGTGATCCAAGTCTATGGCCTAACGATTAATGCCAAAGAAGCTGAAGGTGAATGTTCTGTGAAGATCTATAAGACCGTCTAGAGCTAACATCAAAGAGATGTCCTTTTCATCCTAGGGGACTGGAATGCTAAAGTACGAAGTCAAGAGATATCTGGAGTCACAGGCAAGTTTGGCCTTGAAGGACAAAATGAAGCAGGGCAAAGGCTAAAAGAGCTTTGCCAAGAGAATGCACTGGTCATAGCAAACATCCTCTTCCAACAACACAAGAGATGACTCTACACATGGACATCACCAGATGGTCAATCCTGAAATCAGATTGAATATATTCTTTGCAGCAGAAGAGGGAGAAAATCTATACAGTCAATAAAAACATGACCGAGAGCAATCTGTGGCTCAGATCATGAACTCTTTACTGCAAAATTCAGACTTAAACTGAAGTAGGGAAAACCACTAGACCAGGTATGACCTAAATCAAATCCCTTACAATTATACAGTGGAAGGGACAAAAAGATTTAAGAGATTAGATCTGATAAACAGAGTGCCTGAAGAACTATGGATGGAGGTATGTGACACTGTACAGGAGGCAGTGGTCAAGACCATCCCCAAGAAAAAGAAACGCAAAAAGGCAAAATGGCTGTCTGAGGATGCCTTACAAATAGTTGAGAAAAGAGACACTAAAGGCAAAGAAGAAAAGGAAAGATACAAGCATCTGAATGCAGAGTTCCAAAGAACAGCAAGGAAAGTAAGAAAGCCTTCTTCAGTGCTCAGTGCAAAGAAATAGAGGAAAACAATAGAATGGGAAAGACTAGAGATCTCTTCAAGAAAATTAGAAATACCAAGAGAATATTTCATGCAAAGATGGGCACAATAAAGGACAGAAAGGACCTAACACAAGCAGAGGTGGCAAGAATACACAGAAGAACTGTACAAAAAAGATCTTCATGACCCAGATAATCACGATGGTGTGATCACTCATCTAGAGCCAGACATCCTGGAATGTGAAGTCAAGTGGGCCTTCGAAAGCATCACTACAAACAAAGCTAGTGGAGCTGATGGAATTCCAGCTGAGCTATTTCAAATCCTAAAAATGATGCTGTTAAAGTGCCGCACTCAATATGCCAGAAAATTTGGAAAACTCAGCAGTGGCCACAGGACTGGAAAAGGTCAGTTTTCATTCCAATCCCAAAGAAAGGCAATGCCAAAGATTGTTCAAACTACCGCACAATTGCACTCATCTCACATGCTAGCAAATTAATGCTCAAAATTCTCGGAAGCAAGGCTTCAACACTATGTGAACCGAGAACTTCCAGATGTTCAAGCTGGATTTAGAAAAGGCAGAGGAATCAGAGATCAAGTTGCCAAGATCCACTGCATTACAGAAAAAGCATGAGAGTTCCATAAAAACATCTATTTCTGCTTTATTGACTATGCCAAAGCCTTTCATTGTTTAGATCAAAACAAATTGTGGAAAATTCTGAAAGAGATGGGAATAC
The DNA here is from genome assembly GCF_023091745.1 of Budorcas taxicolor. Taxonomy (NCBI): domain Eukaryota; kingdom Metazoa; phylum Chordata; class Mammalia; order Artiodactyla; family Bovidae; genus Budorcas; species Budorcas taxicolor. The sequence goes on from NC_068926.1 coordinate 56,684,020, forward strand.
CAGACCACCTTATCTGCCCCCTGAGAAATCTGTATGCAGGCCAAGAAGCAACAGTTAGAATGGGACATGAAACAACAGACTGGTTCCAAACTGGGAAAGGAGTATATCACATCTGTATATCGTCACAGTGATTATTTACCTTAAATGCAGAGTACATCATGTAAAATGCTGGGCTGGATGAAGCACAAGCTGGAATCAAGATTGCCAGGAGAAATATCAAATAACCTCAGATATGCAGATGACACCACCCTTATCACAGAAAGTGAAGAGGAACTAAAGAGCTTCTTGATGAAAGTGAAAGAGAAGAGTGAAAAAGCTGACTTAAAACTCAACACGCAAAAAACTAAGATCATGACATCCATTCTGACCACTTCATGCAAACAGATGGGGAAACAGTGGAAACAGTGACAGACTTTATTTTCTTGGCCTCCAAAATCACTGCAGATGGTGACTGCAGCCATGAAATTAATATGCTTGCTCCTTAGAAGAAAAGTTATGACCAACCTAGATAGCATATTAAAAAACAGAGACATTACTTTGCTGACAAAGTTCCATCTAGTCAGAGCTATAGATTTTCCAGTAGTCATGTATGGATGTGAGAGCTGGACCATAAAGAAAGCTGAGCAATGAAGAATTGATGCTTTTTAACTGTGGTATTGGAGAAGACTCTTGAGAGTCTCTTGGACTGCAAGGAGATCAAACCAGCCCATCCTAAAAGAAACCAGTCCTGAATATTCCTTGGAAGGACTGATGTAGAAGCTGAAGATCCAATACTTTGGCCATCTGATATGAAGCACTGACTCATTGGAAAAGCCCCTGATGCTGCGAAATATTGAAGACAGGAGGAGAAGGAGACAACAGAGGATGAGATGGTTGGATAGCATCACGAACTCAATGGACATGAGTTTGAGCAAGTTCCAGGAGTTGGTGATGGACAGGGAAGCCTGGCGTGCTGCAGTCCATGGGGTTGCAAAGAGTTGGATACAACTGTGTGACTGAACTGAACTGAACTTACACTGTTATCAGAAGGGTGGGCTGACTTGGCCACTATCATAGAGAAAACTGAGCAGTCTTCTGAGGTGGTGTGTCGAACAAGTGCCCCACTGGTTTTCTGATCATCTGGTAAGCCTCATCCATTAGCTTGGCTGATATGAAACTGGGTTTCAAGGTAAATCTAGCAAGCAGACACCCTAAGTTAAGACAAAAGCAAGTTAGAACACTCACTGCCTGCCCAGCCTGTAAATGGCACTTGCAGGCAAACTCTCTTATCTCTTTTATTCCTCACCTGATGCAAATCCAAACGTCTGAAATCAACCTCTAACCAGTCAATGTCAGGGGTATCTGGACTTGGAAATTGGAATCAAGAAACTTAGAAGACAATTGTTATGAATACTCTTTCCAAATCAATGAAACAGGCACTCTTCTATTTTGAAGGTACAGGTATAAAAAGGTACAACATTTTTGAGAGGAAAACATGATGGCGTGCACCAAAAAATTTAGAGTTCATATACTTTGATTCAGCAATCCAATTTCTATGAATTTATCCTAAAGAAATAAAGGGCCAATATATATGTGTTTAAAAATATTCACTGTCAAGGAACTGATGAGATGATTTACAATACATCCATGAAACAGAGTACAGTATACTTATCAAAACAAGTCCATATCATTTTAACACATTTTAACATAATTTTAACCAGTACAATCTGTAGGATAGTTTGGCAATATGTATCAAAAGCTTTAAAAATGTTCATACCCCTTGAAAGAGTCACTAATGCTATTCACAATGTTTCTGGCTCTCCACCTTCCAGACACACAGTAGAATTGAACTTCATGGTCTCCTAGTTATTATCCACCTAGTTACTATATATGGTTCAGATTAATGAGTTGTTAAGAAGAGCTGAGTACCACTTCTAGACCAGAACACTAAATTGTGAATGTAACACCTAAAGAACTGTTTTCTTCTTCCACAGAGACTATCAATGATTGAAATGGTGGATGTTTTTATCAGCCTTGGTCCCAGAGAGTGAATACATCAGCATAACCCAGCTGAATGTATAGGATGAATAGGAAATAAGCCTTTGTTGTTTTAATATTTTAGAGTTGTTCATTATTGCAGCCTATCTTACCTATGCTGACTGATATACCCTTTGACTTATTAGCATGTCTATCTCTAGAATCCACCCCCCTCCATAAGTCAACAAGGTCCGTTCAACAAGGAATAGAGAAAAAGCTTTTATCTATCTCCAAACATATCTGCTATGTTCCTCCCCTGGAGTAATGGGTACATATTTGCTTTGCATCTACATAACCCACTCAAGCAAAGTTTCCACCTTTAGAAATAAAAGCAGCTGGAAATGTAGAAATGTCTCTCAAGTTGGAGGGAAATAACTTCTAAGTTTACCAGTTCCCTATACCATTATTATTATGAGTTATACGGACCGTATTGACAACGATGAGAAATAAGACAAAGATGTGGCAGAGAGAAATGGCATGTTTCGCCACCCAGATTAGAATTTGCCTTAGGGTCTCAGGATGCCCCTTTTAGCAACAACTCATTAAAGTTTAATGACCCTACTGGATACACCTTCTGAGCCCTAGGAAGTAATTGGTGAAGAAAAAGTAGAGTGAAAAAAATCACTGAGGCTCCCAAACGGATAGTTTCTCAACGGCTAGAAGACCTTATAAAGTTGCCAGTGGTAGCAACTGTGGCAATGGTGGGAGTAGGGGTGGTAGGGTGACGGTGGCGGTGGTTGTAACAGGTGAACACGATAGACCCACTCATCAGCCTAATCCTGACCTCTCAGTCCAGAAGGCTGAATTAATGAGACAGTAATGAGGCATTAATATTTATAAGGATTTAATATATTATAACCAGTTTCTCACTCTAGAAATGGATTGAAAACAGAGAGGTCAGCTGTCATCAGGGAAAACAAGTAACTCAAAAGCACAAGAGAAAAGCAGGGAAGTCACAGGCGAGAGGTTAGAGCAATGAGTAGAGAAGGGAGAACAGCAAATGCCACATTGAGAGTGGAGGGTCTTAGGGCACCTGTCCTCATAGTCTCCCAGCCTATGAGACATAAGGATCACCAAAACATCTGGTCAACCATTCTTCCCTCATGTTTATCTTCTTTCTATAATATTCTGCCTCTGTTAGCTCACCTATCTCTCCTCCCATGAAATCCAGGAAAGGAAGAGGATGTTCCCTTTTATATCTGGAAAGCCAACAGGCTGACTTTAGGGAACAAATTGAGTTGGGTCAAGGCTAGCATGCAAGAACAGGACTAGAATCTAATCATTTATTGCCTTTGGGATACCTCCTCTCTGGAGAGAGGTGAACCCTACTAAGTACCACAGTTCTTCCCAAAGAGTATTTGAAGATGTAAGCTGACTGGTAGGGACCAGGTCTATCTTGATCACTAACATTTCCCAAGAGCTGGAAAAGTGGCTGTCACACACTCATAGCTCAACAATGCTTGAGAGATGAACAGATGAGCGGATAGTTCCATGGCATGTTTTCTTTTTTAAGGGTTCTATAGTCAAAGAGTTGTGGAAAGCATGTGTCTCCTAATTCTCTTGCAGAATTACAATGCAACATCAGAGAAGTCTTTGTCCAACTCTTTTTCTCACAGAAGGTCTCAAATTTGTTTGAACACATTATCCTCCACCTTTTTAAGCTTCCCTGGTGGCTCAGACAGTAAACAATCTGCCTACAATGTGGGAGATCTGGGTTCTATCCCTGGGTTGGGAAGATACCCTAGAGAAGGGAATGGCCCTACTCACTGCAGTATGCTTGCCTGGAGAATTCCATGGACAGAGAAGCCTGGCGGGCTACAGTCCATGGGTTCACAGAGTTGGACACGACTGAGCGACTAACATTTTCACTTTTCAACTATTTCTATGGGCCATGTTTTGTAAGATGCTGATACATAGCATTATAGCACAATGGATAGCACAAAATATCTGGAGTCAGACAAAGCAAGATTCAAAATCTCAACTTTGCTACCTTCCAGCTGGGTTACCTTGGACAAGTTGCTTGATCTCTCTGAGTTTCAGTTTCCTCATTTGTGACATGTGACTATAACAATATCTCCTTTATGTTCCTCACAGGGCTTGTTACAAGAATCAAATGCAATACCACACAGGAAAAGGAAACTGCTTGCACATAGTAGTTGTGTTTTTCTAAGCCAGAATCATCTCAAGGTGACATTGCCCAAAGCAATTTCCAGGTTCAGACCCAGCTAAAGATACCCCAAGATTCGCTGATCTCTGGGAGCTTCTTGGGCCTTGAAGGTACAGTTCCAGGTACAGATGAGTCTTACTATCATAGAAAACTAATACCTGAATTGTTTTTAAAGACTGTTTGAAATACTGTAGTAGGTACTTTGTCGTTCAGTAGCTCACTCCTGTCCAACTCTTTGCAACCCTAAGACTGCAGCATGCTAGGCTTCCCTGTCCTTCACCTACTGGTCATTCACAATACCTGTATCCCTTGCCATCTCCCACTGTTTGAAGGCTAGAGATCCAAATACTCAATTTCCAGATGACTTTAAAGCTAGGGAAGTTATGGCTTTAGCAGACATCTTCAATGAAGCTTCTGGGAAAGGCTTTGATTTTCTGACTTAATAAAGAATCAGGCAAGATCAGCACAGCCTTCTCCCCATTCCCTTCTTGAACTGAGTACAGATGTGAAGGCTGGAACAGCAATAGCCATCTTGCAACTTTGAGGGAAAATACAAGAGAATTACAGAGGCATTATTATGGGATTATTGAGCCAGTGCACCTGAGCCAAAAACCACTTTCCCTCAACTTCATGCTATTATAAACAAATGTTTAAATCACTACAGTCAGGATTATGCTACTTGCAGCTGAAAAAAATCTTACCTGATAAAAATAGTGGAGAAAGGCTTTTGTTTTGATTGGAACTTTATTTCAAAAATCAAACTAAAAATTGTGAAAACAAATTTATACATCAATTAAAAACTTGTTATAAACAAGTTACTCTATAATTACATGCTCTAATTCTCAAAATCAAGAATGTATTATTGATTTGTTTGATACAGAGCACAATTCTTCTAACCAAATTATACCCCAACATACTGTAGAGGTGCTTCACCTCATATTTGACTTTTCTGACAAGTTCATTACAATCAGATTCATCAATTTTCCTGATAGTAACTTAGTCCACTGTTTTCCTCATCCCTCCCCTTGCCAGCTCCCATTGTAGGGTCATACTTCTAGAATTTTCTCTTCTTTAATTGCCTAACTCTGCCAGGTGTTCAGTTGTCAAGGGCTGTGCATGAGATGTGAGCAGTTCACTAGTATAATTGTCATCAGCTTCATGAAATCCCACATCTTATGCAAGATTTGCAGGTCTACTTTTTAGTCGGTTTGCATTATATTTCTTTTTAAAAATTTTTTATTGGATTATAGTTGCTTTAAATGTTGTAGTATTTTCTGTATAGCAAAGTGAACTAGCTATACATATACAAACATTAAAAAAAAAATAATAGTTCCTCAGTCACGTCTGATACTTTTTGACCCCATGGACTGTAGCCCACAAGGCTCCTCTGTCCATGGGATTTCCCAGGCAAAAATAATAGAGTGGGCAGCCATTCCCTTCTACAAGGGATCTTCCTGACCCAAGGATCAAACCTGGGTCTCCTGCATTGCAGGCAGATTCATTATTGGTTTGAGTCAACATACATATATATCCCTTACTTTCTGTATTTCTTTCTCATTTTGGTCAGAACATTGAGTAGAGTTGCCTGTCCTATAGAGTCAGTTTTCATTAGTTATCTATTTTATAGATGTATCAATAGTGTATATATGTCAATTCCCATCTTCCAATTCATCCCACCCCTTTTCTTTCTCCCTTGGTGCCCATATGTCTGTGTCTCTATTTCTGCTTTGCAAATTGGAATCTAGAAAAAATGGTACAGATGAACCTATTTGCATTATATTTCTTGAACACTGTTAGATGTTTACAACATCTGATAATTAAGGAAGAGGTTGACTGAGCCACTGACTATAAGGTAGGGATAGACTAGTGAAGAGTGAAAAGAAGTGTCTGTAGGGGGATTGATTTTTTAAGTGGAAAGTTAATTGGTAAATATTTTCATGCATTGACGGCATTCAGAAGTCTACCATTGGTGTTCACCTTGTTAAAGCCATGAGGGCAATAGTTTGAGAGTCAGAAGGCTGTGCTTCACTTCCACAGATCTGCTCTGTTACACTGAATAAGTCATTTCCTCTCGCTGGGTCTGTTTCCCCAGCTGCAAAGTGACTAGACTGCATATATTCTAAAATCCCTCAACTTATAAAAAGTCTGTTATCCTGCAGACAACTGGCAATGAGTAGGGAGTAACAAGCTTGAATCTAAAAGCTAAAAACCTCTGAAAGGCATGACAGAAAACCCTGGACAAGGTCCTTTGCTAAGTCTGACTCAAACTATGTATTTTCATCTTGAGGATTCACTCGATCTCTTAGCAGCAGAGAAACTAATTAGATTTAATAAGAGACAAGGCTGCTAAATGAAAATACACGAGAAATATCACAGTGCTGAAGACTAACACATGTTCTGGTCTGTCCTTATCATAAAACCAGGGTCCCCATTTATCCTGGAATCTGTGACCTAGACAGAGTGAGAGGGAAAAGCAGCTTATTCATCTAGGATAATTAAGGATTTCATCCCAAAGTGAGAATTAGGAATACAAGCACGTCTAGAAACAGGAAATACATAAGGGGTAAAAGACCAATCTTCTCCCATCTTAATACTTAGAAAGTCCCTAACGCTTGAAATTATTCAGTGGTTTCCCACTGAACCAACGTATCTATCCAGCATGGTGTCCAAAGCCTCCATGATCTGATCCTTGCAAGTATCTCTGCCCTTGTCACTCACTATTTCACTGCTTTTACTTTGTATTTCAGCATTAAGGAATGTTTTAAATATCTGGGAATATTCCACTTACACTGAGCTCTTCCCCACTTCCATGAATGTATTTCTTTTGTATTTCTCAGAATTCTCCTTCCCACCTTCCACCCTGTCCCACAGCCAAACTATTTATAGTTCCCTGAGCATGTTTCCTGCAGCCTCCTCTTTCAGGGACATTTTTCAATTACAATATATTTTACTACAAGTAACAGAATACCAAAATAAAAAATAGCTTAAACAATACAGAATTTAAAAGTTTGTTCAGTGACTCTACATCCTCAGGCTTGATACCCTCCCCCAACACACACACACACACACACATACACACACACACACACACATACACACACACGTAGCAAAATGGCTGCCACAGCTCTAGGCATCACAACTCACCTAATAGCATCCAAAAATATTCAAAAGAGAACTTTACCTTCTTGACTCTCTTTTTTATGAAGGAGAAAAGTCTTTCCCAGAAGCTTCCACCCTCAGCAGAGTTTTCCTCAGATTCCATTGGCCAGAAAACATCTTAAACTTCCCAGGAATAAAACTTATTAAGCATTTACTCTCTGCTCCATTCCTAAATGTCACAGATCTCCCCCTAGTTTCACCTCTGACTCTGTTTATTATTTTAGCAACATTTGCTACCTATTACTAAATGCTAGGCACTCTGCTAAGCACTCTAAAAACATTATCTTATTTAGCTCTGGACTTCCCAGGTGGCGCTAGCGGTAAAGAGTCCACGTGCCAATGCAGGAGACACAAGAAATGTGAGTTCAATCCCTGGGTTGGGGAGATCCCCTGGGGTAGGAAATGGCAAGCCACTCCAGTATTCTTACCTGAAAAAATTCCATGGACAGAGGAGCCTGGCAGCCTACAGTTCATGGGATCACAAGGAGTCAGGCATGAGAGAACATTCCATAGCATTCTATTTATTTGGCTCTTAGAACAACTCTGTGAGGCAGGCATTATTAACCCCATTTTAAAGTCTAGGCAATGGCCCAGAAAGGTTAAGCAATTTGCCCGAGGATGCACAAGTAGAAAAAGGTAGAGCCAGGATTCAGATCTTAGTATGTCCAGCTCCAAAGCTCAACCTCTCAGCCACTCTTTGTCCTTCCCCCATCTGTCTCTTCTTGACATTCTTTACCCCTCAGTGGCCCCATCTCTTTTACACAGTTGAAGTTTCCCTGTTTAATGAACCCTTTTCCATTGTTTAGCAACATTTTCAGATCTTCCCTATAATTAAAGAGAAATGAGGGCCATTTTCCTTCACCCTATTCTCTCCTCAATCTATCAAGCTTCTCAAAAACACCTCTTCACACTCACTGATTCCACAGCTTCAGGACACATTTACTCTTTGCTTAATCTAGCATCCTTCCCTGCCTCCCCACTGAAACAGCTCTGCCCAAGGTTATCGACAACAGCCAATCGAATGGTTTCTCCCCACGTTCCCTCCTCCTAGACATGATTAATTGGCACAGCAGCCAGGCAGCTGCCCAGGGCTCCTGTCTATATGGGACTCCAAAACATCACCGGAAATATAACAAATGAATAAAACTGTGTTTACCAGAACTCCTCTCAGGAGTTAGTACTGTGTGCAGTTGGCAAGCAAACTTTGATCAGGGAAGGGCTGGGAGATCTCCCCAGGAGGCGTGCCTGAGTAACAACAAATATTTTCCAACTGCCCACCTATGAGGGTTGGTCTCTAATTGCAGGGCTTATGTTTTGCTGAATATAGAAAGCAAGCAGGGAGCCAGAGCTAATTGTTTGGGTCAATAGAGGACAGGCCTTTGCCCCATATGATGCTCAAGCGCTCTTCCAAATTAACACTAAACAAATATTTAAAGAACATCAGTCTGAAGGATGCAAAATGATTAGCTTACTCTATGGACCTACATCCCTCAGTCAGATAAATCTGCTGTGCATAACATGACTGATCCACTTCCTCCTCCCCTCTCTTAATGGTGTGGTCTGCTTTCTTCTGGGCCCCAGCATCCCACTGGTAAGTCTTCTCTCTCTCTTTCACCTTCTCATTCTCTCTTCTTCATTTCATTCATTCCTCTGCCTCTACTTACACCTATAACAGGCACATTTCCCCAGGCTCTGGGGGCTTCTCATTTCTCTACATCTTCTCCCTCCTGGTCTCAACCACTCCTGAATGGATTAATTATCTACTGCTGCATAACAAAGGACCCCAAAACTTAGCAGCTGAAAACAACAAACATCTATTATCTTACAGTCAGGAATCCAGAAGTGGCCTAGCAGGTGTTTCTGGCTCAAGATCCCTCAGAAGGCCACAATCAAGATATCAGCCAGGACTGCAGTCATCTCAAGGCATGACCAGGAGAGAATCCACTTCCAGGCTAACTCGTGCTTCTCCACGGGGCTGCATTACAACATAGCAGTCAGCTTTCCCAAAAGAGAGTGGTCCAAGGAAACACACCCAAGATGGAAGGCACATTCTTTATAACCTAATCTCAGAGTGACATCCCACCACTTTTTCTTAATTCTGTGCACTAGAACCAAGTCATAGTCCCATCAGCACTCAAAAGGAGGGGGTTACACAAAGGCATATATACACTATATATCACTGAGGCCATTTTAGGGGCTGTATACCAGCCAAGGCTCTCCCATCGACTCTAAGGAGAGTCACTACTTTTGCCATGACCCTTTCATCTCAATTCCCAACCACCTGCTAGATCATTCCACATGGACATGGGAGGTGGCTGGCACCTCATGTTCTATGTACCTCAAACCAACTTTGTTGTGTTCCTTTAAAGCAACTTAATATGCCTGCCTTGTTCCACTGAAGGCATTGCTGTTCTCCCAGTTCCTGAAGATTGGGGGCTCCGAGTCATCCTTTTATTCTTTAATCCAACAAAAATCCTTATGTTGCCATTTATTGAGGCCCTGATATGTGCCAGGCTCTTTCGCAGACATTATCCTATTTAATTTCTGCAGTGCTGTAAGGTGAATGAACTCATTTTTCTTTCAAAGGGAAGTCAATTTCCTGGAGTTGGATCCCATGCTATGTGCTGAGAAACAGCAATGAATAAGACAGGCACAGTCCCTCGGGCATTTATAACCTAACAGAGGAGAATTTTCCTGTACTAAGTACCCCCATGGCTGAGATCATATGTTGTATATAGCAAAAAACTAGGGCTTGAAACAAAACAGACCTAGGTTCATGTCCCAGTTTATCCATTTACCAGATAGGTGACCTTTGGCAAGTTACTGAACCTCAGTTTCCTCTGGGGGAAAAATAATAGTGCCTACCTCATGCAGCTATTTTGAGTATTAAAGGAAATAATTCAAGTATTCCACCTGGCACACCCAGGGTTCAACAAAAGGGAGGTTTTGATGATGACATGTGATCACAATCATAGCACTAATTACCCAGCTCGCAGCAGCAATCATCACTAACATTTATGGAGAGCCAGTGTGCACCAGACACATTTTTAAGCGCCATATATGCAATAACTCACTTACTCCTCACAGCCAGTCTATGAAATAGACATATTATTATCGCCATCTTATATATGAGGAAACTGAAGTACAGAGAGGTTAAGTGACTTGACCAAGAATACAAAGAGGCAGAAACAGAATTTGACCCTGAGTAGACTAGCCTCAGGGCCAAGGCCTGGATAGAATTTTAGAAGTAGAGATACCTGAAGAACCTAGTGCTTAGCAAATCCTCGTGGTGTGTCTGTCTGTCTGTCCATGTGCATGACTATGTATGTGTATTTGTGTGTGGTCATGTATGTAGGATTACGTGTGTGGCTATACACATGTGTAGACCATATGTGTGTGTGTGTGTGTGTGTTCATGCTCACTATAATGGGTAGAGAGAAAGAAATTCACATTCTGGGTCACATTTTTGCATTCTCTTTGCATTTGGGAAAAGAAGTTTTGGTTGTGAAAAATCTTGCTTGTTTGTTTTTCTTAGAATTTCTCTTTTTCTAAAGCATGCTCCCCACCTGTGGTTCAGGGAATGATGAAAAAGACCCCAGTAGCAAAGTAGAACCTGCCTCTTAAGGGCACATAAAAAGAACTACAAAACTCACTTAAACCTTTCCCACTGATAAATTATAGGGAGATTTCCTCAGTAAAGAAGACAAAGGAATTATACAGTATTTCATTCCAATACGTCCCCCTGCTTCACCCTGTATATTTCTAAGACACAACTGGAAGAAGAAGAGCTCTATGGGAGGCAGGCAGCACTGCCCCATCCCCCAGGCCCGGACTTGGTGTCTTCATCACAAGGGCTTGATAGTTTGTACACCCTTCCCCCAGTGAAGATATCTTTGTTTGGAAGTGACCAGTTCTGGCATCAACAAAATCTACCTGCCATGTCTCTCCCTCTTTCCTCTTCTGGGAAAAATCCTTAGGTTTTTTTCCCCCTTCCGTCCATTCCTAACCTCCTTCCCACTCCCCCTGTCTGTTCCTTCTACTTTTCATCTTTACTCATAAATTTAGGACATGCAGGAGTGTCTATCAGGTAGGGAATTGGTGTCAGACTCAGCTTTGCCATTTACTACCTATGTGACTTTGAGCAAGTGGTTTAACCTCTCAGAGCCTCAGGTCCTTCATCTGAGAAATCAAGGTAATTGTGAGGATTACGTGAAATAAGTAAGTAAGGAGCTTAGAATAGTGCCTGACATGTGGCAAGCACTAAATATGTATTAGAAGTAACTATTAAATGCATAATGAATCACAATGAGGACTCAAAGATTTCCGGATTGAATGCTTATACTTATGTTAAGAATAGGCCTCTGGTCAAGAAAGCATTTAGTCTGGCATCATGCAGTGGTCAAAAAGGCAGACCTGGGCTTATGTGCAAGCTCGACAACATACTGGTTTTGTGACCTTGGGTGAGAGACTTAGGCTCTCTGGGAATCAGTTTCCTCAGCTGTCAGATGATAACAATAATAGCCCCCACCTCTCAGGGGGGTGTAAGTGATTGGTTTTAAGCCCTTAGCTCAGATTCCGGTACATAGCAGATGTCCACTAAATGGTCATTCTTAGGATTGGGGTATACCTTTCCCTTTGCAGTCCATGAACTCTCCTTGTCCATTTTTAACTCTTCTCTATTTGGTCTTTAACTCTTCTCACTCTCTATTTACACACAAAACAAGGAAGATTCCTGAGAATGTTTATTCAATGCTATATCTCCTATCTATTGCTGCCCCCCCCTGGAAAAAAACACCCCAAAACTTAATGGCTGAAAAAAGCTACAATCATTTAATTTTCTCACAAATCTGCAATTTGGGAAGGGCTTGGCAGAGATGACTCTTCTCTGCTCCAAGTAGCATCAGGTAAGACAGCTAGACTGGGTGCTTATCTATTGGGCTGCTCTGGGTCTTAGTTGTGGCATGCAGGATCTAGTTTCCGGGTTAGGGATTAAATACAGGACCCTGCGTTGGTAGTACGGAGTCTTAGCCACTGGACCACCAGGGAAGTCCCTGGCAGATCCATTTTCAAAATGGCTTATTTACATGGCCAAAAAATTGGTGCTGGTTTTAGGCTGGGAACTCAGCCAAAACTACATAGTGTGGAGGTTGGATCCTCTCCACAGGCTGCCTGGGCTTCCTCACAGCATGGTGTCAGTGACTCAAAAGTGAATGTTCTAAGAGAACAAGAGGGAAGTGCATAGTATTTTTATGAACTAGCCTGGGATGTCATACAGCACCTTCCACTGATATTCTACTGCTCAAGGTAGTCACAAACGTCCACCCAAGTTCAAGAGGAAATAGATTTTTTAATTGGCATATAATTGCTTTACAATGTTGTGTTAGTTTCTGTGGTTTACAACATGAATCAGCTATAAGTATACATGTATCCTCTCCCTCTTGAGCCTCCCTCCCACCCTACCCCCATCCCACTCCTCTAGGTCATCACAGAGCACCAAGCTGAGTTCCCTGTGTTAACTGGCAGCTTCCCATTAGCTATCTGTTTTACACATGGTAGTGTATATATGGGGCTTCCCTGGTAGCTCAGACGGTAAAGAATCCACCTGCAATGCATATGACATAGATTCTTGATAGCTAGTAAAACATGTAGGATTGGTGATACTGTTGTGGTCATCCTTAGAAAATACAGTCTGCCATAACTGACCACTTTCCTTCCCCCCAACCTCCATCCTCCAAGGAAAGCATTCCACCTAAGGGAGTTATTTCTTCCAAACAATCCTATCAGGTTAGAGCTAAAGAAAGCCAACCTGAGAGCCTCATAAGACACTGAATTGGCTTCATGCATGCTTCCTAATTGTTTGGATTAGCTGTGTGAATCTGCTGGTTTGGCTACATTTTCCTTATTTTTGACTAAATTTTCTCCATCTGGTCACTTGCAGCATGCGGTTCTGAGAAATAGGGGCTGGAGAAGGGCAACACAAGCGAGAATATCACAGATACTATGGTCAAGTTTAACTCCTCACTTAGGAATGTAAAGATAAAGGCTTAGGAAAGTGAACTTATGATTAAGATCAAATGGGCTGGAGCCAGGACTTGTAACCATCTCCTAATTCCAAGATCAGAATTCTTTCCACACTACTCATTGCCCTGGTCCCTAAGGATTTTTCTTTTTTTTTTTTTTAATTTATTTAATTGGAGGCTAATTACTTTACAATATTGTAGTGGTTTTTGCCATACATTGACATGAATCAGCCATGGGTTTACATGAAATCTGTTGTATTTCTATACACTAACAACAAATTACCAGAAAGAGAAATTAAGCCAACAATTCCATTTATGATTTTTCATAAAGTATTTATTCACAACAAAGGACAAATATGCACCTCTATTCCTATGAAGGCAACTATGCCCTGCTCTAGTCCCTTGGGCCTGGGGAGTCTTAGACAATTACCTTCTACATGATAGGATGTGTGTCTACCCTTCCAGGGACAGCTGATTGCCTTAGGTTTAATCATGTGACCTAAAGGCAGCCAATCCAGAGGGCTGGTGCATAAAGGTGAGCTAAACCAATCAGATTCTGTCTCTCTGGAACCTGAACTAAGAAATAGAAGGCAGCACCAGTTCATGGGAAAGGCTGCTGAAAGTTCATTAAGCACAGTAGCGGTGAAACTGCCTTCAAAGTCTTCTGCAAGCTGATATTTTGATGAACAGAAACTATGAGTTACAGACGAGGTAGTCCATAGCAAGAAGAGTAGAGCAGTCCCAAAATATGGAGGCAAAGAGTTACAAAGGGAGGGAGAAAACAGTTATTAGAACCACTTCAGATTCTGAGAACTTTCCATTCCAGTTTCAGGAACTTTATCATTAAACCCATTTTATCCCCAGAATTAGGACTCCTGGATCATTTGGTAGTTCAGTTTTTAAGTTTTTGAGGAACCATCACACTGTTTTTCCATAGCAGCTGCACCATTGTACACTACCAGCAATAGTGCACAAGAGTTCCCCTTTCTGCACATCCTCATCAACACTTGTTATTTTTTGGTCTTAATTATAACGGCCATCCTGACACGTATGAGGTGATATCTCACTGTGGTTTTGGTTTGCATTCCCCTGATGAGTAGTGAATTTGAGAATCTTTTAATATACTAGTTGGCCATTTGTATATCTTCTCTGGAGCAATGTCTACTCAGGTTCATTGCCCATCTTTTCAATCAGGTTGTTTTAGGGGTTGGGTTTGTTTTTTTGTAATTTTTTTTGGTTTTTGTTTTCTTGTTTGGGTTTTGGTTTTGTTAATTGTTTGCTTGTTTGATTTTGCTATGGATAAAGAAAATGTGCTATATACATACAATGAAGTATTCTTCAGCCTTTTAGAAGAAGGAAATTCTGTCAAGAACTTGGAAGCATTTGGGGGACAATGGTTAGGTGAAATAAGCCACAGAACTATTTCACGCTTCCACTTACATGAAGTATTGAAAAATAGTCAAACTTATAGAAACAGAGAGTTGAAGAGTGACTGCCAGTGGCTGGGGGAGGGGAGGGTGAGGAATTGCTTTTTGAAAGGGATTAAGTTTCAGTTACACACGATGAGTAAGTACTAGAAATCTGCTGTACAAACAATTGCACCTATAGTTAACAATATCACAGTACAGACTTAAAAACTTAGGAGAGTAGTTCTCGTGTTAAGAGTTCTTACCACAGTTTTTTTTCTAAAAAGTCCCTTTTATTTACATTGGCCTGTATTCTTTACCAATTACTCCACTGCCTTAGCTCACTAAAATGTAGAGATTTTTCACCCATTTCACAGATAAGTAAACTGAGACTCAGAGAGGCTAACCAACTTACCCAAGATAGCACAGCAATTGAGTGACAGAGTGAAGCCTGCGCCCTCCTTACACATCTTTTAGTAAGGTCATCCCTCTCTGACCTGTCCCTCTAATTAACGCTACCCCTTCCAGAGACTTTTCCTTAGTGGCTGCTATTAAGATATTTTAGCAATAACCCTGTCCTTGATAGGTGACTTTGCCTTAGGATTCCATCTTCCTGATGGAATTATTTGATCCCACCTCTTCCTCAAGCTGAGTTAATTGCCAAGACTGTAGGGAAATCTCACTACCTCCTCAGTTCACGCAGCAGGACCCCCATCCTTAACAAGACAGCTTTCTGACAAAGTGTGTTAGATGGCCACAGACAAAACTTTCCTAGCAGGGGATTGGAGAGGAAAGAAAAAAAAGCAGAATAGAGAGGTGAGGGGTGGGGGAAGGGGGAAGGATGGAAATTTCTTTCAGTTGATTTCTTTGCCATAGAAAAGTCTTTAAAAATCAATTTTTAGCTGCAGACCTCAGATGTGTGAGCTGTTATGCTGAGGGAGGGAGAAAAAAAAAAAATCAAATCTGCATTGGATCAAACTGTGATCTTTCATTCATCTGAACAGGCAGCCCTCTTGGTAAACAGAAAATTAGAAATTCAAACAAAAGGAAGAGGGAATGTCTGAGGCAGCACTGGCCCCAGGCAGAATTCTGAGGTTGGCAAAGTGTGACTCCAGGATCTTCCAGTGCCCCATTCCCCACCTCCCCCAAGAAGAAACTCCCTTGAGCAAGGTGAAGAAAAGAAGAATTTGACTTTGCCTCTCTCTTAGCATCGCCTTCTCCTTCGTGGCAGATCTCCTGTCACTTGTCCCACTCAGCCTTGACATCATGCGTCCCTTTAGTGTTCTGTGATGTTAGCAAGAGACTCTCAGGAAGGGCTAATTGATATTTCAACCAACTGTTAATTAACTGATAATGAAATCTAAGCTCAAGATGCCCCATCAATCCAAGGATATTTGAGATTTGAAAAAGGGAGCTCTTGGAGAGCCCAAAGTCTTCAAGACACAAAATCTATGGTAGAGGAATAGTGTCCGTCACTCAGGTGTGTCTGACTCTTTGCAACCCACCAGGCTCCTCTACCCATGGGATTCTCCAGGCAAGAATACTGGAGTAGGTTGCCACTCCCTTCTCTAGGGGATCTTCCTGACCCAGGGACTGAGGCTGTTAATGCATTGCAGGCAGATTCTTTACCATCTGAGCCACCAGGGAATCCCAGATGAATAGCAAGCAGTGTGTTTACTGAAGGGAGTGGTGGATGCTGTGAGGTGCTGCCAAGATCCCCCTTCAGAAATGAAAGATGCATTATCTTAACTGCTGAAGTACTTTTTAAAGACCCTTTGCAGTTAGTCCTTGCAGGGACGGCCTCAGCTGAAGGGGACTACCTCATCCAAGATCATGCCCCCTTCCCTGGGCAGCCTGCACCCAGTTACTAATGAACAGGAGATATGCCGGCTCAGCCTTCTTGTTGAGACAACTTCGGACACAAGTTTGGAAGATCAACCCATGTTCAGAACTCCCCCTAAGGCTGGATGAGGTTTCTGCTAAGACTACATTACAGCTCAATTTCCCCTCTTCAATCCTGCATCCTTCCCTTCTTCCCATAAGTATTTATCCTAAAGTTTCTTCCTAGTAAGTGTCCTGCATCCCAATTCCCATCTCCAAGTCAGTTTCCCCAAGGAATCCAGTCTGTGACAGGGCAACGAGAGAAAGCCCTCTTTGGTAAACCTAACGTGCTTTATTACTCCAGGTGCTGCACTTCCCCTGTTCTGTTTGGAAATGGTATTCCCTAGAGTTATGCAATCCTTAAGCCCTGTGTTGTCATTGCTTCAAATCACACCATCCACTCATATGCACGCACTCATGAGCACCTAGCTATCTGCTCTACTGACCTCTGAGACTGACTCTTGCCCTGTAACCTGTTTCTGTCACTCGGGGCTTTGCAGTGTGTTTTCTCTGTACCACTATCTGGCCTGCTGAGCTATTTCCCCACATCCTGATGCTTCTCCCACATCTGGTCCTCCTCAAAATGTGCATGCCCCAGCTTTGGAACTAAATATATCGGGGCATTGGGCATGTATTTACTCTTCTGAGCCTCCATTTCCCCAGTGTGATTATGACACAGACTGCTGATCAGCTCCCAATATCCATTATTCCCTCCTTCCTTCCCCGGAGCATGTGACCCCCTTTGTAGACATTTCCAAGCCTGCCTTGCAGCTAGGTGCCACACGACCATATTCTGACCAATGAAATGTAAGTAAGAGAAACTGCCTAGTATATTTAACTGCTATATTGTTCACCTAAAAGCAAGCTGTTTTACCTCCACATTCCTTTCTTTCTTGCTGCTGGCTAAGAAATCCCAAGAAGTAGAACACCTGCCTCAAATTCATAAATGCAAGCGAGTTTCAAATCAACAAACTCTGCCAGTTATATGAGATAAATAAGCTTCTATTTTAAGTTACTGTAGGTGGGAGTTACAGCGGTTTTGTATGTATCATAACCAATATACATAAAACCAAGATAATAACCCTTACCTCACAGATCTCCTAATGACTAATCATCCTCAATGAGCATTTCTTTATCCCATGTCTGTTTAACTTATCTCTAAATGAGGGGTTTTAAAAGAACAGATCTCAAGAGATAGAGAATAACAAAAGGAAAGATCCTCAGCTTAGAGCCCAGATAAGCCAGAATTCACCCTACATAAGCTCTGTAATCCAGGGTCGAATCACTTCACCTCTCTGTGTTTTTGCTTCTTTGCTTTTGTAATTATCTGATAGGGTTGTTGTGAAAATCAAATAAGAAAATGTATGTAACCTGCTTAGGTAAATCTGTGTTGCATGATGGGTGCCAGTTTTGTAGACTCTCAATCAAGGGTAGCCATTATTTGTCAGAGGGATGTGAACATGTGATCTGGAACCAGGCCATCTAGGATTGAACCCAAGCTCCTCTGCTTACGATATGTGTGAACTGAGGTGGGCTGCTAAGTCCCTCTGGATCTTAATTTCCATCTCTATAAAATAGGAATGACAAGAGTATCTTCCTTATAGGTTCATCATAAGGGTCAAACGAATTGATAGTTTTAAAGTCCTAGTAGAGAACCTAGCAGGTAGCAAGTGTTTAAAACTCCTACCTATTGATTATCATTATCAAAAACTCATTGCAGGGCTGATAGGTTAGGACTCTCCTCTCAAAACTCAAAAGCAACCAAAGTCTCAACCAAGGGATAATGCATATTCCAGTGAAAATGAGATCTGCCCTCGATGACCTGCTGTTAGCTGAAATACTCATTATTAGACCCACATCTTCAAATTAAGGTGTGTTTTTATAAAAATACTAGCCTCAAAGCAAAATATATTAACAGAAAATGAGACTGGTTGGCCTATTTTGTAATTCAGAAGAAATACACTCAGTCACTTATTCATTTAAACATTTTCTTTAAAAAATAAAACTTTTTATTTTGTATTGGAGTAGAGTTGATTAACAATGTTGTGACAGTTCCAGGTGAACAGTGAAGGGACTCAGTCATACATGTATCCATTCTCTCTCAAGCTCCCCTCCCATCCAGTCTGCCACATAACCTTGAGCAGAGTTCCATGTACTATAGAGTAGGTCCTTTTTGGTTATCTATTTTGAATATAGCAGTGTGTACATGTCCATCCCAAACTCCCTAACTATCACTTCGCCCATCCTTCCCCCTTGCAACCCTAAGTTTGTTATCTAAGTTTGTGAGCCTCTCTCTGTCATTGAAACATATTCTAAGAACCTATAAACATAGTTCAAGGCTCTTAAGATATTAAAAACAATAATAGAAATCTATTTCTCCAGAATACTATCAGATTGTAAAGAAAAAACATAGTGGAAGACACTGCTAATTGCCTTGGCAATATCTATTAATATATCCCTTCTCTCTTGATAACAAAATCAAATTTTATTTGGATAAGTAAAGTGCTAATTCCAGGAAATGGATTATGATTGCTCTTCCCAGCCTCTCTTGCAGCTAAGGTGGTCATGTGGCCCAGGTACAGCCAACAAACATAAGCAAAATCTACTGAGGAGGCAGTCCTGAAAAAGCATTTTCTTTTCTGGTAAGAGGAGACAAAGCAACTGGTTTGGTGCTTTTGTCTTTTTCCCTGTTTGCTGTCTTCTTTCTATCCTGAACATCCATAAGATGTCTGAAACTGAAGCAGCTATCACATGATCTTAAGATAACAAGCATGAAAGGAAGACTGATGAAAGAGCAGACACACTGGCCCTGACATTCCCAAGCCACTCAATGAACCAACACCAGTATCCACGGACCTCCTAACTTCTTGTTATAAGCGATTACAGATGATTCTTACTTGAAACTGAAAGTATTCCTAAATATTCAGGCTCTCTCACAGAATACAGAGCTATAGAAGGCAGGTCCAGATAGTAGTTTCTAAGACATGAGGATATGCTCTTAAACTCAAGTTGTGGGTATGATATGAAAGTTGTGAAGAAGGTACTAATATTAAACCATTCCCACTTCATCATTTTGCCTGTGACCATCATCTAATTCAACCCAGTCTTTTGCATATTCCTCTATCATGGATCCAAATGGCTTATTGTTCATACTAAAGGGCACAGCGTATAGAGAACGTGTACTCCTTGCCCTCATATAAACCCTTGCTCTATTAGAACAGACACTCTCCCTAGACCACGGCTTCTTTCTTTCCTATCATTTCTGTTCTAGCACAAAGCAATACTATCTCAAAGAATTTCTATGACTTTTCAATTTCAAGTCACACAGAGCAGTTAAGACCTAGTAATATTTCAGCTCATTTTTCATTTGCAGGGCCATGATACTCATTGAACACAAACTATCTATTTGTCTACCACAAAATGTACCCAAGTAGCTCAAAATGTAACCTTCTGGTTACAAAATGAGACAGTGTTTTAGGACCCCAGAAAGCACCCTCCCTGTACCTTTCAGGTCAATGCAAGGGCAATTTCTCTAGGACCTCTTCCACAATCCAGGGAATGAAATGGCCTCTTTTTTATATTATTAACCAGGAAAAAAAATCAACCACTGAGTGGAGGGAGATGACCATCTTTTTTAATCTGAAATACGACAGTCCACCTCAGAGAGAGCTTGGGAGGGGATGTGTGTGTGTGTGTGTGTGTGTGTCTGTGTGTATTCACACACAATCCTATGAATTATATCTTTTGCTATATTTATCTATTTAGTTCTTCAATTTGTATAAAAATAATTTAGATAGTGAGAGATACTTCTGCTGTCAACCTGACTTTATGTGAAGAAGTTGAGACACAGAGTACATGGCTCTTAAGAACAGTATTAGAATTTAACCCACACTGTCTGACCATAGCTAAGGTGACTGTATACTTTACTGTGCAAAATAGCATTCTTTTCAGGGTAAAATGACTGTTATTAAAGATAAGGCCAGAATAGCAGGTGTGAATCAGGACTATCCAACATAAACTAGAATATAAGGTCACTCTAGGTATATGGACCTCAATGAAACAATTGAATGAAATGATGTATTTAAAGAATTCATCTACATGCCTAGAATATAATATGTGCTCCATATATAATACCCATCTCTCAAGGTCATTGGAAGGACTTCATCAGATGGAAGGTATAAAGAGTCCCAGAGACACATAGTACCATCAAGTGATTCCTTAACATGCCTCTTCCACCCTGGTCTCGCTTTTTATGGAAGGATCAGTTTTGGCACTTGACACCAGTCCCATGAGAGCAATGCAGAACCAGAAGAATGTGAGATGACTCAAGGCCTGCCTGTCTGCCTGCCTTGGGTTGATGGATGAGAAACCAGTAAACTGCTGAGAATAGCCCAAACACCCTTCTGCCACATGCCAGCAAAGAAGCCGGTGCTTCTGGAGCAGCCATTGATGTCTGTTTAGGCATCTGATATCTCAGCTAAATTCAGACTGGCAATCAATAGAGACTCCTCCAGAGACCTCATTTCACAGGTTCTCTTAGCTCACCAGCATGTCATTTTGCAGTGGTGAGAACTTCAATCAGGGCGGCTGCTCGTTTCTAAGCAGTTGTCTGAAGTTTCCCATTTCCACCTCCTCTCTTCCAGGTCTTTAATCACTTCATTTTACAGCAAGGAAAACATTTTATCAAGGGCCACTTTCCTTAAGGAGAGATTAGATATCGAGTCATGAAATCATGGAAATTCTAGATAAAGCCAGATTGCTTTAAAAGTTTCTAGTCTGATCCCCTCAATTTACAGATCAAGAAACGGACATACAATAAGAGACTCGCTTAATGTAACAGGCAAATTATTTTAGCATCAGAATGGAGTTGGGTGCAGGACTCTGGAGTTGGACTACCTAGATTCAGATTTTACTTCCATCACATTCAATTTACTTTCTTTTTCTGTGCCTCACTTTGCTCATCTATAAACTGGGGCTAATCATAATATCCACCTGGTTATTTCTAGAAGGATTAAATGAGCTTAAAACTCCTCAGCACAGTTTCCTAGGACTTAGAATAAGCATTAGATAAAGGTTGCATTTTATTATTAATATTGATGGAGCTGGTACAAGGTTTTATATCTCAGAAGGAAAAACTGAATTGTCAAATTCTGGGTGCATCCTTAGGAAAAAGGACATTTTTAAAGGTTTTGGAATTTTAAATGTTTTTCTTTGATAGCATATAATGCTTTCAAGGTAAATTAGCTTGACCAGCATTTCTTAAACTGTATTCCTTGATGTAGATGTATTAATAGTGGTTTCTTCCAAAGCAGGGAATTCCTTAAAATCCCTATTTGGTGGTCATACAAATTTGAGAAATACTAGGCCTTCTATTTTTCCTCTCCCAGAGATTCATAATGCACTTGAACATATGAAAGATCCAAGAAGTTCTTCAGGAAAGAAATCCGTGTGATGCTATTTAGGCTGCCATTTCCCAAATATACTTGACCACAAAATCCATTCAAATATCCCCACCGACACTAGTATCCCAGAACACAGTTTGAGAAATTCTGAATTAGATCAAAGCTTCTTGACATCTCCCACTCAAACTCAGAAGCCAAGCCATGTCACCTAACACTCCACAGCTTCCCAAACTGGAAAAAGACCTAGCAAATAATCTAGATGTGACATATTCTGCCCAGCCCAAGACTCCCTTGCAGGGTCTTTTTTTTTTTTAACTGAAAAAAAAAACTATGTATTTGGCTGCATCAAGTCTTAGTTGCCGCTTAGTTGCCCTGGACATGTAGGGTCCTAGTTCTCCGACCCAGGATCCAGCCTGAATCTTCTGCATTGGTAGGTGGATTCTTAACCACTGGACCACCAGGGAAGTCCCAGTTCTGAGTCTTGACAATCATCTTTGTATACCTTTACTCTGTCACTCACCCCTTAGCTACAGCTAATTGGATGAGAGGTGGGCACCTGACTGAGGATGAACCAATCAGATGCTCTCCAGAGATAGCTCAGCACAGGGAGGTGACCCAGCTCTAAAGTTAAAGTCTCCAAACTCTTACTGATGGAAACGCAAACTATTCTGCTTAGCACCTATTTCTCAAATGCTTCCCATCTAGTGGTAAAGATGGTGGTATGCATCGCCTACTTACATTCGATTTCTCACTTCCCACGATTTCATGAAAAATTTCAGAACTGATTTTGGTAGGCCCTAATTGGCACCACTTGGGTCACTGACTCATCCTGAACCAATCAGAGAGGACAAGAGATACCAACCACTGATTGGCTGGGCCTCAGTCATGTGGCCATTTCTGAAGCCAGAATTGACAAAAACCAAAACAACCCATCTAAATCTCACAGGACTGTGGGTATAGGAAGGGTGGTTCCCCAAAGTAACACTGAGTTTCCACAGCCAGAAGAGACAGTAAAGGGTGGACAGATAAAAACAAAGATTCCCACCATACCCAGGGCCACGTTACAACTTCTACGGCACTTCGATTTTCATGAGTTCCTTCCACCATAAAGACACATATATTTTAAATTGTATTTTATGACTGTGTTGTCATAAAGACAAATATAATCCAGGCTGAATTATATTCATGTTTTTCTTCTGATTTTAGAAGAAATCGAAACATTTTTGTGGACTCTAGGCACTTCATCTACTGTGCCAATGGATAAATTAGCCCTGACTACACCAGCTTGCTGAAGGAAATCTTTCTGGGAGAAACTTGTGCCTACCGACCAGCAAGTTCTCTCCCTGCGCCTGCCTTCCACACCATCCTCTAGCTGGTCCCAAGAGCTCATGAGGAGGGGCAGCCAGCTTTGCTACAGAACCAACCTGGAGAAAAGGGAGCCAAGTAAATTATGGGTTTCTTAATAAGCACAATCTTCCTGCTAAGGGGTTTATCTGCCAGAGTGCCTTAATCTGCTTTCAGAGTTCACATTCATTAACTGCCCAATCTCTGAATAGTGCTGATAGCCCCCTTCACAAATCTCTCATTTGCCATAACCCAAGTTATATTCATGGTTGTTACTTTTAGGATTACATGAAGTCAGTAACCTTTTACTTTCTCCCTCCCCAACTCCACCCCCATAGTTTGAAGAGAGATGAACCAAAGGGATGTTTTCATGAAGAGGAAAAACAGAGAAAGAAACAAGCTGAAAAGGGCCCTGACTACTTTGAAATCAAAGTCCAAAAGGGACTTTTTGAGATTAGCGAGAAAATCTCTTGTCCCTAGTAATTTACCCTAAACTACTATGGGCATAAGGAATGCCAGTCAGCATAGTGTGGTTCACACATTCCTGTCTGTCAACCATTTGCTTAACACATTGGTGGGTTTTCATATTTGTGTATCAACTGTACAATTACTTATTAAGCTTTTGTTTACTTTAATCCACCTCACTTTTCCCCCACATAACCTTATTCAGAGCATTGCCATCCATGAGATCAGAAGTTTGATATACCAGTTATTTTTTTCTGATACATTTAATTAAATATTAACTATTCAAATAGAAAACACTCCTGGTAAGACACCTACCACTAATTAGCTGTGTGACTTTAGCAGGTCACTCGCCGTTTCTGAGCTTCAGTTTCCTGGCCCAGTGGACCTCTAAAAGCTCTATGATTCTTAAAATCCTGACATATTTAGGCAGTTGAATTTGCTGTGATCATGTTCTACTTTTTCTCCCACTTTTCTGGCTTTTATTTTCCTGAATATTAATTTTAAAATGAGGGGGGAGACTATATAAACTTTGAAAATAAAATATATCTTAAGCTACTCCTTTTCCTTTATTTTCTATATTCCAAATCTATTGCATTTTTTTCAGACTTCTGTTTACCCAAGCTCCTTCAGAACTTCAAAGGTTTTGCACATACTATTCCTTCTGGAGGCAATGCTTTTGCCACAAGTTAACACTTACTCACCCTTCATATCTCAGTTTAGTGTTCCTCATTCAGGGAAGCCTTCCCAACCTTTTACCGCCACATCCGCTATGAGTCAGGTCTTTTTTGTTAAATGCTTCCATATTAGTCTGTTTCTCAGATGTAAATTCAGGGGGGCATCATTTTAATGTCTGACCACCTCACTAGAATTTAAGTTTCAGGAGAACAGGAATAGCATTTGGTTTTCTTGCCACTGTGTTTCCAGAAATTTCTATAATGTTTAGCACACAGTTGTTCTTTAGTCACTAAGTCATGTCTGACTTTTTTGAGACCCCATGGACTGTAACCACCAGGCTCCTCTGCCCATGGAATTTTCCAGGCAAGAATACTGGAGTGAGTTGCCATTTCCTTCTCCATGGGATCTTCCCAGCCCACATCTCCTGCATGACAGGCATATTCTTAACCACTGAGCCACCAGAGGAGCCCCTAGCACACAGTAGGCACCCAATTTGTTGAATGGATAAAATATCCAGGAGGGGGTAGTTTTGGAACTTCATAGAAACTCACATTTCTTTTGGTAATCTGTTCTAGGGGCTCTCAACCTTTTCAGTCACAAAATGATGCTCAGTGTCTGTCCTAAATTCTTTCTCTTGGCAGAGAAAACATTTTAGAAATAGAATTACATCTGAATGCTATAGTCTTGGAGAGCCAAGGAGAAACTACAGGTTGCTTCTCTGATGAAGCCCTGGGAATTTCCTCCTACTCTCCACACAAGGCTAAATCCAAATGTTCCTGATGCATGTTAATTGCAAATGAAGCCTACTGTTACCTGTTTCAATGCAATTATCTATAAAGTTCAGCCCAAGACTCCCAAGGGCTGCACTGTGTCTCTGCTGAATGGCTTTCTCTGGTAACTGGGGCTCAGTGAGCCTGTGCCCGGGAAATGCCAAAGAATGAATGCTCCAGGGATTAGTGATCAACCACTGACCATGCTAGTTGATGGATAAATACACCAGCTCCCATGCTATCCCAGGTGGGATAATCTGATTGCCCATAGTGGTAACCTGGTTAATAACAGGCTCTTTATTGGCTTATTTCCTTTCATTGTTTCTTTGCTCTGTTTCCTACAGTGTCGGACACTGTGAATCACTATCCATATGTCTCTTCACTGAAGGACTTGCTGCCCTAGCTGCTGGAAGTGCTGTTAGCAGATGACCTTCAGTTGTCAGTCCCTTTAGGAAATGCCTCAGCTACAGAGAGCTCCCTTGCTCAAGGACACACCTTGCTGGGGAAGCCTACATCCAATGACTGACTGATACAGGGTTATGAAGGCTCAGAGCCATCCTACCCAAGTTTAGGACAACTTGGAGGGTCATTCTAACTTGAGAGCTACCTGCAGAGTTGGCTCAGGTTATTGCTGAGCCTCACTGTGTCTCACTTCCCCCCAGCCATCCCTGCTTCCTGAGTGCATGTATGCTAATTTACTCTCTTTGCCACCCTATGGACTGTAACCCTCTAGGCTCCTCTGTCCATGGGATTCTCCAAGCAAGAATACTGGAGTGGGTAGCCATGCCCTCCTCCAGGGGATCTTCCCAACCCAGAGGCCGAACCCACATCTCCCGAGGCTCCTGCATTGCAGGCAGATTCTTTACTGCCTGCTCTCCCACTCCCCCCTTATATATACATGTTGATTCCAAAGGCATTCTTTAGTAAACATCCTGGTGCTAACTCCTTCTCAGAATCTGCTTCTGGGGCTTCCCATCGTTACTAGGAGGAGAGCTAGTGAGCTAGTCAGCTATCCAGCTGTGCCCCTCATAGAGAGGGAAGGCTCTACAAGGAAGAAAGAGAGCTTACTAGAAGGCTCCTCTTACCAGTATTCACAGCCTTCAAAGCTGCTCTTGGATTATCCCTGTTAGTAACAGTATTGAATACCTACAGCATTGATCACCTACAAATTCTTAAACTTCTCCAATGTTAAAATTATTATCCCAACTATTATATTAATACAACTAACATGATTATCAAAAATAACATGATTTGAATCACTACCACAACCTATGCTGCTGCTGCTGCTAAGTCACTTCAGTCGTGTCTGACTCTGTGCGACCGTATAGACAGCAGCCCACCAGGCTCCCTCGTCCCAACCTATAGCTTACTGATTAGTTTTATCAGCCTATTTTTTCTTAACCAATTTAATGACAACAGCCTTAATTTTTCATTAATCATCTCCAACTCCTATCGGCACCTTTATGAATTTTAAGAACATGACTCTTACCACTAATATTCATTGCCAATCAATGTCACCTATTGAAAGAATCCAGTGGTTAAGAATCCATCTTCCAACGGAGGGGACTCAGTTGCATCCCTGGTCAGGGAACTAAGATCCCACATGCCGCAGGACAGTTTAGCCCATGTGCTGCAACTACTGAACCTGGGCACTCCAGAGCTCACAAACCACAACTAGAGGAACCGATGCATGGCAATGAAGAGCCTGTGTGCTGAGCCTGGGATCCAGTGCAGCTGAATAGACACATGTTAAGAAAAAAGAATCGCTAACTCGGAAAAAGAGAACTTAAGGCTGTGGTCACTAAATTGGTTAAGAAGAAATAGGCTGATAAAACTACTCAGTAAGCTATAGGTTGGGACGGGGGGACTTCCAGATGTTCAAGCTGGTTTTAGAAAAGACAGAAGAACCAGAGATCAAATTGCCAACATCTGCTGGATCATCAAAAAAGCAAGAGAGTTCCAGAAAAACATCTATTTCTGCTTTATTGACTCTGCCAAAGCCTTTGACTGTGTGGATCACAATAAACTGTGGAAAATTCTGAAAGAGATGGGAATACCAGAACACCTGACCTGCCTCTTGAGAAACTGATATGCAGGTCAGGAAGCAACAGTTAGAACTGGACATGGAACAACAGACTGGTTCCAAATAGGAAAAGGAGTACGTCAAGGCTGTATATTGTCACCCTACTTATTTAACTTATATGCAGAGTACATCAAGAGAAACACTGGGCTGGAAGAAGCACAAGCTGGAATCAAGATTGCTGGGAGAAATATCAATAACCTCAGATATGTAGATAACACCACCCTTATGGCAGAAAGTGAAGAGGAATTTAAAAGCCTCTTGATGAAAGTGAAAGAGGAGAGTGAAAAGGTTGGCTTAAAGCTCAACATTCAGAAAACTAAGATCATGGTATCTGGTCCCATCACTTCATGGCAGATAAATGAGGAAACACTGGAAACAGTGTCAGACTTTATTTTCTAGGGTCTCCAAAATCACTGCAGATGGTGACTGAAGCCATGAAATTAAAAGACGCTTACTCCTTGAAAGGAAAGTTATGACCAACCTAGACAGCATATTGAAAAGCAGAGACATTACTTTGCCAACGAAGGTCTGTCTAGTCAAGGCTATGGTTTTTTCAGTAGTCATGTATGAATGTGAGAGTCGGACTGTGAAGAAAGCTGAGCACCGAAGAATTGATGCTTTTGAACTGTGGTGTTGGAGAAGACTCTTGAGAGTCCCTTGGACTGCAAGGAGATCCAACCAGTCCATTCTAAAGGAGATCAGCCCTGGGTGTTCTTTGGAAGGAATGATGCTAAAGCTGAAACTCCAGTACTTTGGCCACCTCATGTGAAGAGTTGACTCATTGGAAAAGACTCTGATGCTGGGAGGGATTGGGGGCAGGAGGCAAAGGGGACGACAGAGGATGAGATGGCTGGATGGCATCACCGACTCAATGGACATGAGTTTGAGTGAACTCTGGGAGTGGGTGATGGACAGGGAGGCCTGGCATGCTGCAATTCATGGAGCTGCAAAGAGTTGGACACAAATGAGTGACTGAACTGAACTGAAATGAATCATGCTATATATGTTCCTAATTAGAACATTCACAGCCACAGAATTGATTCCATTCTGTATCTTATTGGAAGCAACTCTAATCCCAACATTGTTATTACTCACTGAGGAAACCAAAGAGAACAACTTAATGCACGACTTTACTTTTTATTTTACACACTAGTAGCAGCTTCTCCACTCCTAGTTTCTCAGATATATCCAAAATATTATAGGTTCATGAAACTTTTTAATGATCCAACACTGAACCCAACAAAATCTAACTCTTGATCCAACATTTTGCTAGGATGCAAAACAGATTTTATAATTTAAAAAAATACCCCTCCGACTGCTAAAATTGCATGTCAAAGCCCCTATTCTATAATTATTGCAGCCACAGTACTCAAGCTTGGGGGCCCTGGTATGCTATGAATCACAGTGATCCTATACCCCTTAACAAACCACATAGCATATCCACTCCTCGTATTAGGAATAATCATAACTAGCTCAATCTGCTTGCACCAAACAGACTTAAAATCACTCACCATGATTCACTTACCACATAGCACTTGCCATCACAGCTATCCTCATCCAAACACGTTGAAGTTATTTAGGGGCCACTGCCCTGATAATCAGTCATGGCCTCACGTCATCTATATTATACTGCCTGGAAAATTCAAATTACAAATGTATTCAGAGCCAAACCATAATTTTAACCTGTGACCTACAGATCTCTTCCACTAATGGCAACATGATGACTACTAGCAAGTCTTACAAATCTAGCATTACCCCCCAACAATCAGCTTCACTGGAGAACTATTGGTAGTCATCTTCTTCATGTTCCAACATCACCATCATCCTAGTAGGGATGAATGCAGTCAATACTGCCATAGACTCTCTCTGTATACTAATCATAACACAATATTTACATGAGAAAAGTGAAAAGTGTGAAAGTAAAGGAGTTAGGCACTCAGTCATGTCTGACTCTGCAACCCCATAGACTGTCCATGGGATTCTCCAGGCAAGAATACTGGAGTGCGTTGCCATTTCCTCCTCCAGGGGATCTTCCCAACCCAGGGACTGAACCTGGGTCTCCCTCATTGCAAGCCAATTCTTTTCGATCTGAGCCACCAGGGAAGCCTTCACACAAGAAAATGCCCTTGTAACTCTGTACCCATTACCCCTCCACTATCACTCAACCCCAAATTATTTTCAGCTCCATATGCTGTCAAATACAGTTTGACAAAAACATTACATGATGAATCTAGCAACAGAAATTCAAATCTTTTTATTTAGCAAAAAGGTATACAAGCACTGCTAATTCCTGTCTTCATAATTAACCAAACTTCTAAAAGGAAAAGGAGTGATCCATTGGTCTTAGGAACCAAAACACTGGTGCAACTCCAAATAAAAGTAATAAGTTTATTCCCCTCTTCTAATTTAGTCACACTAATTACATTAACTCTACCAATTAAAATAACAAACTCCAATGTTCACAGGAGCAACCTATGCTCATTTTATGTCTCACATGTCTTTATTACCAGCTTAATTTCCACAACAGTGTTCACTTACTCGGGCCATGGAATAATCATTTCAAACTGACATTGAATTACTTACTCTCTCTGCTAAGTCGCTTCAGTCGTGTCCGACTCTGTGTGATCCCATAGACAGCAGCTCACCAGGCTCCCCCGTCCCTGGGATTCTCCAGACAAGAACACTGGAGTGGGTTGCCATTTCCTTCTCCAATGCATGAAAGTGAAAAGTGAAAGTGAAGTCGCTCAGTCATGTCCAACTCTTCGAGACCCCATGGACTGCAGCCCACCAGGCTCCTCTGTCCATGGGATTTTCCAGGCAAGAGTACTGGAGTGGGGTGCCATCGCCTTCTCTGGAATTACTTACTATCCAACCCTAAAACTATCACTTAGCTTTAAATTATATTACTTCTCAGTGACATTCATACCAGCAGCACAATTCATCACATGGTCAGAGAATTCCCAACATTCTATACATACTCAGACTCGAACATTAACGGTTTCTTCAAATATCTACTTGTATTTCTCATCACTATACTAAGTTTTAGTTACTGCCAACAATCTTCTCCAGCAGTTTAGTTGGTATTGTACCCTTTTTGCACATGGGATGAGTAGCAGGACCAAACTGATGAAACCACTGCTGATCTTCAAATCCTTTTACCTAAGCTCATTGGTCTCCAATGGGATCCATTATCAACAGCATCATTATCACTCAAGTGCATGAGACTTCACAACAAATTTTCAGAGTTCCATCACATTAGTCTATCCCTGGTCAGGTTTCTCCTAGCTGTAGCGGGAAAATCTGCCCAATTTGGCCTTCACCCATGACTCTCCTCAGGAATAGAGGGCCACATTCCGGTCTCAACCCCATGCCACTCAAACAACAGTTGAGGCAGGTGTTTTCTAATATCCTTTATCATCCACTAAGAGAAAACAATAAAACAATCCAAACAATGACATTATGCCTAGGAGCCATCATCATACTATTTATAGCAATCTCTGTTCTCACCCAAAACAAACATTAAAAAAAAGGTCACCTTTTCTATCTTGAGCTAACAAGGCCTTAAAATGGTAAACACTGGCATTAACCATCCCTACCTAACCTTCCCCCATTTCTGCACACAAGCACTTTTCAAAGCAATGCTATTTATGTGCTCCAGATCCATTGTTCACAATCTAAATAGGAAGTCTGTTTAGAGCAATACCTTTCGCCACAACCTCCGTCATCATCGGAAGACTCGTGTTAACAGGAATGCCTTTCCTCAGAGGTTTTTGTTCCAAAGAGCTGCTCATTGAAACAGTCAGCATATCCTGTATCAATGCTCGAGCCCTCCTAATTATACCTATTGCCACATCCCTAACGACTGTCTATAGCACTCAAATTCTTTGCTCTTAGGACAACCTCACTTCTCTACTCTAACTTGAATTAATGAATATAATCCACTCCTAATTAATTCTCTCAAACACCTTTTAATTGGAAGTGTTTTTGCTGGATTCTTTATCTCCAGCAACATCTCTCCAACAACAATTCCACAAATAACTATGCCTTACTATTTGAAGTTAACAGCCCTTGCTGTGACTATTTCAGGATTTATTCTGGCACTTGAAATCAACTTTACTACACAAAAATCTAAATTCAATTATCCTTCAAATCTATTCAAATTCTCTAATCTTCTCAGATACTTTCCAGCTATCATACACAGTCTCTCACCATAGCTAAATCCATCAAGGAGTCAGAAATGAGCATCACTACTGTTAGACCTGACTTAATTAGAAAACGTGTTACCAAAATCTACCTTACTTTTCCAAATAAAAATTTCTATACTAGTCCTAGACCAAAAGGGCCTAATGAAAGTTTATTTCCTCTCCTTCCTCATTACACTTGCCTTAAGAATAGTTCTATTTAATTTCCATGAGTTACTTCCATAATTATCACAATGCCAATAAACAGTGACCAACCAGTAACAAACACCAGCCAAGTACAATAATGCAGCAATTCGTATAGCTTCCTCAGTAGAAAACCCAGAATCTCCAGTATCATAAATCACTCAGTCTTCCATCCCATTAAAATTACACACAATCTCTACTTCTTCGTCCTTGAAAATGTAAAGAACCACTGCAAGCTCAGTGGTCACAGCTCTTATATAACCAAAAACTACTAACATACGCCTAGGTGGGGCTTCCCAGCTGGCACTAGTGGTAAAGAACCTGCCTGCCAAAGCAGAAGATATAAGGGACGCAGGTTCAATCCCTGGGTCAAGAAGATCTCCTAGAGAAGGGTGTGGCAACTCACTCCAGTATTCTTGCCTGGAGAATCACATGGACAGAGGAGCCAGGCAGGTTACAGCTCATAGGGTGGCAAAGAGTCGGACATGACTTAGTGACCGAACAACAACAACCAGGTATTTCTTTAATTCTACAAATGTTAACAGGGTTATTCCTGACAACACACTGTACATCAGATACAGTAACTGTTTTTTAGTTTGTAACCCATATCTGCCGAGATGTAAATTACAGATGAACTATCCAGTATTCACATGCACATATAGCTTCTGTATTTTTTTATCCATGTAGGGCAAGTACTGTATTATGGATCTTACACTTTCCCGGAAATATGAGACATCAGAATCATCCCTAGTATTTACAGTAATAGCTATAGCATTTATAGGTTACGTGTTACCCACGAGGCCAAACATGCTTCTAAGGAGCAACCGTCATTACAAATTTCCTTTTACAAATTCCTTACATTGGAACCAGCCTGGTAGAATGAATCTCAGGAGAATTCTCAGTTGACAAAGCCACTCTTACACAATTCTTCCACTTTACCCTTCCATTTATTATTGCGGCTTTAGCAATCATCCACTTGTTATTCCTTCATGATACACACTCTAATAATCCAACAAGAATTTCATCCGACATGAACAAAATCCCATTTCATCCATACTGCACAAAGATACTTGGTGCCTTGTTCCAGTTTCTGATGCTACCAGTACTAGTAATAGCACTAGTACTATTCCTACCTGACCTTCTAGAGGACCCAGACAGCTATATCCCAGCTAACCCCCCTCCACACTCCCCGCTACCACATCAAACCAGATGGATACTTCTTATATCCATATGCAATCCCACAATCAATTTCCAACAAACTAGAAGGTGTACTAGCCTTAATCTTCTCAATCTAATTTTACCAGTCATCCCAATACTTCATATATCAAAACAGTGAAATACAGTACTCAATCCCTTAGCCAATGTCTATTCTGAGTACTCACAGTAGGTTTGCTAACATGAATCGGAACTTGCTGCACACCCATTTATTATCACTGGGCAACTAGCATCTCTCTTATGTGCTGTGCTTAGTCGCTCAGTCATGTCCAACTCTTTGTGACCCCATGGACTGTAGCCTGCCAGGCTCCCCTGGGGATTCTCCAGGCAAGAATCCTGGAGTAGGTTGCCATGCCCTCCTCCAGGGTATCTTCCCAACCCAGGGATTGAAGCCGGGTCTCCTGCATTGCAGGCAGATTCTTTACCATCTGAGCCACCAGGGAAGTCCAAGAATACTGTAGTGGGTAGCCCAACCCTTCTCCAGGGGATCTTCCCAACCCAGGAATCAAACTGGGCCTCCTGCATTGCAGGTGGACTCTTTACCAGCTGAGCTACCAGGGAGGCCCAACTCCTCATCTGTATACCACTAACAGCCATCATTGAAAACAACCTCCTAAAATGAAGAGTCTTTTAGTATATTTACTTCCTTGGTCTTATAAACTAGGAAAGGAAAATAACACATCTCCCTAAGGCTCAAGGAAGAAGCTCCAGTCCTACCATCAGAACACAAAATTGAAATTCTACTTAACTATTCCCCGAAAATTTGTTATGGGACATTTACACTACCTTTAAGTACTGTATGAGTATTAATAACAGCACCATTAAAATCAACACTACTATGTATTTTGTGCAATATGTGCCCTTCCACATGTGCTGAGCTGTGCTAAGTTGCTTCAGTAATGTCTGACTCTTTGGAACCCTACGTACTGCCGCCCACCAGGTTCCTCTGTCCGTGGGATTCTCCAAGCAAGAATACTGGAGTGGGTTGCCTTCCCATATACATAAGCACAATATATACCTATTATACATAATAAATGTATATTCATATACCCATGGTTATAAACACGTACATTATCTTATTGACATTACGTAATATATTATACTGGTCAACTCACATTCAACCCTTGTCTCTACAAATATCTATGAAGTAACTGAACAACTTGATATTACATAGAACATATACATTTATTAATCATACGTACTGCATTGAGTCAAATCATTTCCATAACCAATGTGCGTGTGTGCTTAGTCACTCATTGTGTCCAACTCTTTGTGACCCCATGGACTATAGCTCATGCAGGTTCCTCTGCAGATGGAATTTTCCAGGCAAGAATACTGGAAGTGTTACCATTTCCTACTCCAGGGGATCTTCCCAACCCAAGGATTGAACCCATGTTTCTTTGCATCTCCTGCATTGGCGGGTGGATTCTTTAAACTGCGCTACTTGGGAAGCCCACCATAACCAATAACCAGAACTTAACCAGCAATCTGTAAGAAACCATCAACCTGCCCACAAACATATTTCTCTTATTGCTCCAGGCCCATAAATCATGAGAGTTTCTATGAATGAGCTATATACTTGGTGTATGGTTCTTACTTCAGGGCCATCACATCTCATCTAAAATTGCCCAATCTTTCCCCTTAAATAAGAAATCTTGATAGACTAATGACTAATCTGCCATCCTCACATGTAATTTTGGTTTCATGTGTTTACTTTTATTTTTTTTTAATTTGGGGGAATACTATGACTCTGCTATGACTGTCAATGGCCTTGACACATTCCAGCAACTTGTAGATGAGCTTAAATTAAATATTATTTCCCAACATCGTCAGCCAATGCTTATGGGACATGAAGCAATTACACAAATATATACACACGTGCATACACACACAAACGTATTGGGTAAATAGCCTGTTTAATCAGACTCCCCTTATTATATGTCATCATCATCCTGCCAAACCCCTCAAACAACAGATTAACTTTTTTTTTTTTAATCAACCCAAAGCTAGTATAACTACAAAGTAGTCTCTGAACTATACCAATGAATTATTTAGATATGCCTGGAATGCAAGAGACTCAGGTTCAATCCCTGGGTGGGGAAGATCTCCTGGAGAAGGGAATGGTAACCCATTCCAGTATTCCTACCTGGAAATCCCATGGACAGAGGAGGCTGGTGGGCTACAACAGTCCATGGGATCGCCAAGAGTTGGATTTTCACTTTCACAGCTTACACAGACACCCTCCTTGATCTGCCACTTACTTCCAAAAAAATCAAAATTAAAATACATCTTAAAAATACACAAAAGAAAAACATTAAGCACTTAGATACTAATTTCAACACAATCCAAACTACTACACTGAATACCAATATATCACCTAAATACACAAATCTTGTACTAACAAAATCCTACTCAACCTGTTAATACAGCTTAATAATTAAAGCAAGACACTGAAAATGCCTAGATGAGGTTACCTATTCCATAAATACATGGGTTTGGTCACAGCCTTCCTATTAATTTTTAATAAAATTACACATGTAAGCATCTCTATCCCAGCGAGAATGCCCTCGAAATCATCAAAGATTAAAAGGAGCAAGCATCAAACATAGCAAAAAGCAGCTCACAACACCTTGCTTAACCACACCCCCCACAGGAAACAGCAGTCATCAACATTAAGCCATAAACGAAAGTCTGACTAAGTTATATTACCAATCAGGGTTGGTACATTTTGTGCCAAATACTATGGTCATACAATTAACCCTAAATAGAAATCTGGCATAAAGAGCACCCCAAAGTAAAGTCCTAGCTATGCTGTAAAAAGTCCTAGCTAAATTAAAAACTAGCTACAAAAGTGACTTTAACATTTTGACTCATGACAGCTAAGATCCAAACTGGGATTAGATACCCGACTATGCGTGCATGTGTGCTAAGTTGCTTTAGTCGTGTCCGACTCTTTGAGATCCTATGGACTATACCCCACCAGACTTCTGTGTCCATGGAATTCTCCAGGCAAGAAAATTGGAGTGGGTAGCCATGCCCTCCTCCATGGGATCTTCCATACCCAGGGATCAAACACGTCTCTGTGCCTCCTCAGATGGATTCTTTACCACTGAGCCGCTGGGGAAGCCCATCTCAGTGTGTTTAGCCCTAAACTCAAATAATTAAAACAAAATTATTTGCTAGAATACTACCAGCAAAAGCCTAAAACTCGAAGGACTTGATGGTGCTTCAGACCCCTTTAGGGGAGCCTGTCCTGTAATCAGTAACTCACCACCCCTTGCTAACACAGTCTACATACTGTCAGCTTCAGCAAGCCCTAAAAGGAACAATAGTAAGTGTAATTATCAGAAATAAAAATGTTAGGTCAGGATGTAGCCTATGGCATATGAAGAAACGGGTTACATTTTCTACCTCAGGAATATAACACAAAAGTTTCTTATGAAATTAAAAACCAAAGACAGATTTATTAGTAAATTAAGAATGGCACGTTAGGAACTTCCCTGCTGATTCAGTGGTTAAGACTTCGCCTTCCAATGCTGGGGATGCAAGTTCAATACCTGGTCAAGGAGCTAAGACTCCACATGCCCCATGGCCAAAGAAACAAACAGAAGCAATATTGCAACAAATTCAATATGAGGGTTTTTTTTAATGGTCCACATAAAAAGATCTTTTTTAAAAAACAGTGTGCTTAATGGAATCGGGCTATGAAGGACACAGACACCAACCATCACCCTTCACAAATATGGATAACTTTTCACAAGCTGTTGACAAGTACCAAACATACAGGAGGAGACAAGTCGTAAGCATACTGGAAAGTGTGCTTGGACAAATCAAAGTGTAGCTTAAATAAAGCACCTAGTTTATACCCAGGAGATTTCATACCGCATGAATGCTTTGAACTAAAACTAGCCCAAACTTCCCACCCAATTCAACTAACATGAGAAAATTAGAGCATTCATTCAACATCTAAAGTGTAGGAGATAGAAATTTAAACTTGACTTTATAGAGAAAGTACCACAAAGTGATGACGAAAAAAGCACTAAACTGCCAAAAAGTAAGGCTTACTTATCCTTTCACCGTTTGCAGAATGATATAAGTAGAAAACTTTAACAGGGAGCACTTAAGTGAAATACCCCAAAACCAGATGAGCTACTTATGAACAGTTTACAGAAACAAATTCATCTATGTGGCAAAACAGTGAGAAGATTTACAAGCAGAGGTGACAAGCCTGACAAGACTGATGATAAGCCGGTTGTCCAGAAAAGATTGTTAGTTCGACTTTAAATATTACTTTAAAAATCATAACTTTTAAAGTAATTTTAAATATTACTCTAAAAAGATACAACTTTTTAAACACAAAATACAGCTTTTCTTAGAAAGCATAAACAATTTCACAGTTGGCTTAAAAGCAGCAACCAATTGAGAAAGCATTCAAGGATTTGCCTGGTGGCACAGTGGATAAGAATCTGCCTGCCAAAGAAGAGGACACGGGTTCGATCCCTAGTCCTGGAGCATTCCACATCTGGGAGCAAGTAAGCCCATTTCATTTAGCACAACTACTGAAGCATGCTCACTCTAGAGCCTGCGAGCCGCAACTACTGAGCCCACGTGCTGCAGCAGCTGAAGCCCCCTGCACCTAGAGCCTGTGCTCCACAAGAGAAGCCACCACAATGAGAAGCCTGCGGACCACAGTGAAGAGTAGCCCACAGTGGCCGCAACTAGAGAAAGCTGGCATGGAGCAATGAAGACCCAGTGCACTAAAAAATAAATGATATACACATACACACATATAAAAGAACACCTTCAAGCTCAAAACACATTCATCTTAACACCAACAGTAAACAAGCCAACTCTATTAACAGAAGCAATACTATTAACCTGAGTAAGAAAAAAATTATCCCAGCATAAGTCTATAGCTTATAGATAGCCCCCTAATAGTTAACAACAAAATTTAAACCTAATCCAACACTTAATTATTTGTTCAAACAATGGTTAACCTAACACAGGCATGCATTTAAGGAAAGATTAGAAAAGGTAAAAGGAACTTGGCAAACACAAACCCTGCCTTTAAAATTATTTACCAAAATCATCACCTCTGCCATCACTAGTGTGAGAGGCATTGCCTGCCCAGTGACGTGTTTAACGGTCATGGTATCCTGACCGTGCAAAGGCAGGAAAATCATTTCTTCTATAAGTAAGGTTTTGTATGACTGGTCACATGAGGCTTTTACTATCTCTTACTTTTGATCAGTGAAACTGATCCTTCTGTGAAGATGTGGGAACAGTATAATAAGGCAAGAAGACCGTATGGAGCTTTAATTAACTAATCCAAAAAAATAAATATAATAAACAATAACCAAACCTCAGAGGGGATAACAAAGATTTTAATGGATTAAGAATTTTTGATGGGGTGATCTCAGAAAATAAAATAACTTCTGAGTGATTAAAATTTAGACCAACTAGTCAAAATGTCTAATCACTTATTGATCCAAAATACTGATCAAGAGAACAAGTTACTCTAAGGATAGCAGAAGGATCCTACTCTAGAGTTCATATCGACAATAGGGTTTAGGACCTCAGTGTTGAACCAGGACAACCCAATGATGTAACTGCTATTAATGGTTCATTAGTTCAACAATTAGTCTTAAGTGATCTGAGTTGAGATTCAAGTAATCCAGATAGGTTTCTATCTATTATACATCTCTCCTAGCACAAAAGGACAAAGGAAATAAGACCTACTTTACAAAAGCACCTTCAAATTCATTAATAACATCATCTAAATTCAATTAATTTACTCTTACCCTGCCCAAGCCCCAGTGGCTCAGAAAGTAAAGAATCTGCCTGAAATGTGGGAGACCCAGGTTCAATCTCTGGGTCAGGAAGATCCCCTGGAGAAGGAAATGGTTACCCACTCCAGTATTCTTGCCTGGAGAAGTCCATGGACAGAGGAGTCTGGCAGGCTATAGTTATGGGTTCACAGAGTCAGACATGACTGAGCAACTAACAATTTCACACTTTTTCCTAAGAACAAGATGTGTTAGGGAGGTAGAACCCACTAACTATGTAAAATTTAAACCTTTATTGCCAGAGGTTCAGTTCTTCTTCCTAACAAAATGTTCATAATTAACATTCATTCAAGCGGCTTCTATCTGACCCACGTATTTCCTAAAAAACAGAAAGACTATTTAAAAGAGGGTAGGCCAAAAGACATTGCACTATCCTGAGTTGGATCTTGGAAGAGAAAAGGGATATTAGTAGAAAGACCGGTAAACTCCAGACGAACTTTGTAGTTAAGTTAATGGTAATCTATCATCATTACTGTCTTCATTGTGCTGAATACACAGTGGCAAGATGTTAACAACAGGAGAAATGGTGAAGGGTATAGGAAATCTCTACATTATTTTTGTAGCTTTTCCATAAGTCTAAAATTATCCCCAAATAAAAGGTTTATTTAAAAAAAAACATACACACATTCTTTCACTCATTACCCCTCCTACTGGCTGTATTGTTCTTCATATTAATTGGACCAAATGTGCTTAGCTGCTCAGCTGTGTCCCACTCTTAGTGACCCCATGGACTGAAGCCCATCAGGCTCCTCTGTCCATGGGGACTCTCCAGGCAAGAATACTGGAGTGGTTTGCCGTACTCTCCTCCAGGGGATCTTCTCAACCCAGGGATTGAACCCAGGTCTCCCTCATTGCAGGCAGATTCTTTACCATATGAGCTACCAGGGAAGTCCAATTGAACCAAAAGTTCTAGGCTATAGGTAACTCTGAAGAAAGGGTCAAACACTGTCAGCCCCTATGGATTATTATAATCTTGCTGATGCAGTCAGATTATTAAAGATCCACTATGACCAACAACACTATCAATTTCTATATTTATCTTTGCATTAATTCTGGCCTTAACCCTAGCTCTCACAATGAGTTACTCTT
Source organism: Budorcas taxicolor (assembly GCF_023091745.1). Lineage (NCBI taxonomy): Eukaryota > Metazoa > Chordata > Mammalia > Artiodactyla > Bovidae > Budorcas > Budorcas taxicolor. The sequence continues at coordinate 56,723,943 of NC_068926.1, forward strand.
CCCATACCGTACCCACTGAGTAACAGAAGCCTACATGTACTATTTATACTAGCTGTGTCCTCTGATTCAGATGGACTTCAAACTCAAAATGCACACTAATTGGAGCCCCACAAGCAATAGCACAGTCTCATATGAAGTAATACTAGCAATTATTCTCATCAGTCCTATTGATAAACAGATCATTTACACTTTCAACACTAATTATCATATGATACATATGACTAATTTTCCTATCCTGACCCCGAGGCATAATATGAATTATTTCAGCTCTAGCAGAAAACAACCGAGCCCCATTTGATTCAACAGGAGAATCAGAACTTGGATTCAGCTTCAGTGTAGAACACGCAGCAGCCTGATTTATCCTATTCTTCCCAGCATGCATGCATGCGTGCTAAGTTGCTTCAGTTGTGTCCTACTCTTTGCAACCCTATGGACCATAGCCTGCCAGTCTCCTCTGTCCATGGGATTCACCAGGCATGATACTGCAGTGGGTTGCCATGCCCTTCTCCAGGGGATCCTCTCAACCCAGGAATCTAATCCAGGTCTCTTATATCTCCTACTTTGGCAAGCAAGTTCTTTATCACTAGTGCCACCTGGGAAGCCCATTCTTCCTAACAGAATATGCCAGTATCGGGACTTCTCTGGCAGTCCAGTTGTTAAGACTTCACACTTCCAATGCTGGGGGAGCAGATTTGATCCCTGTTTGAGGAACTAAGATCCCACATGCTTCACAGCCAGAAAAACAAAACAAAAGAATATGCTAATGTCATCATACTGTGTTAGTTGCTCAGTCGTGTCTAACTCCTTGCGACCCTATGGACTTCAGCCAGCCAGGCTCCTCTGTCCATGGAGTCTCCAGGCAAGAACACTGGAATGTGTTGCCATTTCCTTGTCCAGGGGATCTTCCCAAACAAGGGACTGAACCAGGGTCTCCTGTACTGCAGGAAGATTCTTTACCATCTGAGCCACCAGGGAAGCCCCAAAATCAACGTAATAAATATTTTTATAACAATCCTATTTCTAGGATTATTTCATAACCCCTAAACTGACTTACCATAACCATATACTGCTGATTTCATCATTAAAATGCTCCTAACAATTGCCTTTCTACAAATTCAAACATACTATCCATGATTCCAATATGATCAACTCAAACATCTAATGAAAATACTTTCTGCCATTAACACTAGCCCTATGTACACGACATGTCTCACTGCTGCTGCTGCTACGTCGCCTCAGTCGTGTCCGACTCTGTGCAATCCCATAGACGGCAGCCCATCAGGCTCCCCTGTCCCTGAGATTCTCCAGGCAAGAACACTGGAGTGGGTTGCCATTTCCTTCTCCAATGCATGAAAATGAAAAGTGAAAGTGAAGTTGCTCAGTCATGTCCGACTCTTAGCGACCCCATGGACTGAAGCCTACCAGGCTCCTCCATCCATGGGGTTTTCCAGGCAAGAGTACTGGGGTGGGGTGCCAGTGCCTTCTCCGACATGTCTCACTACCTATCATCATATAAGGCATCCCACAAGAAACATAAGAAATTTGCCTGACAACAGAGTTATTTTGATAGAGTAAATAACTTTAAATCCTCTTACTTCTGGGGAATTCCCTGGCAGTCCAGTGGCTAGGACTCAGTGTTTACACTGCCAGGGCCAGAATTCAATCCCTGGTCCGGGAACTAAGATTCCACAAGCCACACGGCATGCCCCCCCTCAAAAAAAAAAAAAAAATCTTCTACTTCTAGAATTATAGGAATTGAACCTAGCCGTAAGAATTCAAAGTCCTTTGTGCTACCACATTACACCACACCCTGTAGTAAAGGTCAGCTACATAAATCATCCAGCCTATATCCCCAAAATGTTCCCGTACTAATAAACCCTATTATCTTCACTATCCCTTGGAGAAGGGCATTGCAACTCATTCTCACACCTGGAGAATCCCCACGGACAGAGGAGCTTGGTGGGCTACAGCCCATGGCTTCTCAAAGAGTCGGACACAACTGAGCAACTTAGCATAGCACATCTCTGCTATCATTCTACAGGCCATCATTTCAGGAACCATAAGTGTAATAACAAGCTCACACTGTTTATTTACCTGAGCTGGATTTGAAATAAACATAGTAGCTGTTATTCTCTTTCTATTAATAATAAAAAAAATTCAATACACGAGCGATAGAAGCATCCACCAACTATTTTGTAACACAAGCCACAGCACCAATATTACTTATAATGACTTTATTCAGTTCAGTTCAGTCACTCAGTTGTGTCTGATTCTTTGCAACCCTAGGACTGTAGCACACCAGGCTTCCCTGTCCATCACCAACTCCCAAAGCCTGCTCAAACTCAAGTCCAACGACTTGGTCATGGCATCCAACCATCTCATCCTCTTTTGTCCCCTTTTCCTCACACAGTCAATCTTTCCCAGCATCAAGGTCTTTTCAAATGAGTCAGTTCTTCACATCAGGTGGCCAAAGTATTGTAGTTTCAGCTTCAGCATCAGTCCTTCCAATGAATAGTCAGGACTGATCTCCTTTAGAATGGACTTGTTGGATCTCCTTGCAGTCCAAGGGACTCTCAAGAGTTTTCTCCAACACCACAGTTCAAAAGCCTCAGTTCTTTGGTGCTCAGCCTTCTTTATAGTCCAACTCTCACATCCATACATGACTACTGGAAAAACCATAGCCTTGACTAGACAGACCTTTGTCAGCAAAGTAATGTCTCTGCTTTTTAATATGCTGCCTAGGTTGCTCATAGCTTTTCTTCCAAGGAGTAAGTGTCTTTTAATTTCATGACTGCAGTCCCCATCTGCAGTGATTTTGGAGCCCCCCAAAATATAAAGTCTGACACTGTTTTCACTGTTTCCCCATCTATTTCCCATGAAGTGATGGGACCAGATGCCATGATCTTAGTTTTCTGAATGAAGAGGTTTAATTTAATCCAACTTTTTCACTCTCCTTGATCACTTTCATCAAGAGGCTCTTAAGTTCTTCTTTGCTTTCTGTCATAAGGGTGGTGTCATCTGCATACCTGAGGTTATTGATATTTCTCCTGGCAATCTTGATTCCAGCTTTGCTTCATCCAGCCCGGCATTTTGCATGATGTACTTTGCATATAAGTTAAAGAAGCAGGGTGACAATATACAGCCTTGATGTACTCCTCTCCCAGTTTGGAACCAGTCTGTTGTTCCATGTCCAGTTCTAACTGTTGCTTCTTGACTGCATACAGCTTTCTCAGGAGGCAGGTCACGTGATCTGGTATTCCCATCTCTTGAAGAATTTTTCACAATTTGTTGTGATCCACACAGTCAAAGGCTTTGGTGTAGTCAATAAACCAAAAGTAGATGCTTTTCTGGAACTCTCTTGCTTTTTTGATGATCCAGCAAATGTGGGCAAATTGATCTCTGGTTCCTCTGCCTTTTCTAAATCTGGTTAGAACATCTGGAAGTTCACGGTTCATGTACTGTTAAAGCCTGGCTTGGAGGATTTTGAGTACTGCTTTGCTAGCATGTGAGATGAGTGCAATTGTGCAGTAGTTTGAACATTCTTTGGCATTGCCTTTCTTTGGGATTGAAATGAAAACTGACCTTTTCCAGTCCTGTGACCACTGCTGGGTTTTCCAAATTTGCTGGCATATTGAGTGCAGCACTTTAACAGCATCATCTTTTAGGACCTGAAATAGTTCAACTGGAATTCCATCACCTCCACTAGTTTTGTTCGTAGTGATACTTCCTAAGGCCCACTTGACTTTGCATTCCAGGATGTCTGGCTCTAGGTGAGTGATCACACCATTGTGGTTATCTGGGTCATTAAGATCTTTTTTGTAAGTTCTTCTGTGTATTCTTGCCACCTCTTTTTAGTATCTTCTGCTTGTGTTAGGTCCATATCATTTCTGTCCTTTATTGTGTCCATCTTTGCACGAAATGTCTCTTGGTATCTCTAATTTTCTTGAAGAGATCTCTAGTCTTTCCCATTCTGTTGTTTTCCTCTGTTTCTTTGCACTGATCACTGAGGAAGGCTTTCTTATCTCTCCTTGCTATTCCTTGGAACTGTGCATTCAGATGGGAATATCTTTCCTTTGCTTCTTTGCCTTTATCTTCTCTTCTTTTCTCAGCTATTTGTAAGGTCTCCTCAGACAACCATTGCCTTTTTGCATTTCTTTTTCTTGGGGATGGTCTTGATCACTGCCCCCTGTACAATGTCATGAACCTTTGTCCATAGTTCTTCAGGCACTCATCTATCAGATCTAATCCCTTGAATCTATGTGTCACTTCCACCGTATAATCATAAAGGATTTTATTTAGGTCATACCTGAATGGTCTAGTGGTTTTCCTCACTTTCTTCAATTTAAGTCTGAATTTTGCAATGAGGAGTTCATGATCTGAGACACAGTCAGCTTCCAGTATTGTTTTTGCTGACTGTACAGAGTTTCTCCATCTTTGGCTACACAGAATATAATCAATCTGATTTCAGTATTGACCATCTGGTGATGTCCATGTGTAGTCTTCTCTTGTGTTGTTGGAAGAAGGTGTTTGCTATGGCCAGTGCGTTCTCTTGGCAAAACTCTATTAGCCTTTGCCCTGCTTCATTTTGTACTCCAAGGCCAAATTTGCCTGTCACTCAAGGTATCTCTTGACTTCCTATTTCTGTATTCCAGTCCCCTATGATGAAAAAGACATCTTTTAGTGTGCTAGTTTTAGACTGTCTTTTAAGTCTTCATAGAACCATTCAACTTCAGTTTCTTCAGCATTCCTGGCTGGGGACAGACTTGAATTATTGTGATATTGAATGGTTTGCTTTGGAAACGAACAGAGAGCATTCTGTCATTTTTGAGATTGCACCAAAGTACTGCATTTTTGACTCTTTTGTTGACTATAAGGGCTATTCCATTTCTTCTAAGGGATTCTTCCTCGCAGTAGTAGATATAATGGTCAGCTGAGTTAAACATGCCCATTCCAGTAGATTTTAGTTCACTGGTTCGTAAAATGTTGATGTTCACTCTTGCCATCTCCTGTTTGACCACTTCCAATTTACCTTGATTCACGGACCTAACATTCCAGGTCCCTATGCAATACTGTTATTTGCAGCCTCGGAATTTACTCCCATCACCAGTAACATCCACAACTGGATGTTATATTTGCTTTGGGTCTGTCTCTTCATTCTTTCTGGAGTTATTTCTCCACTCTTCTCCAGTAGCATATTGGGCACCTTACTGACCTGAGGAGTTCATCTTTCAGTGTCATATCTTTTTGCCTTTCTGCCCTTCCATAAATGACTTTATTACTAATCTTATATAAATGACTTTTACTAAGCTAATAGATGACTTTATTACTAATCTAATATACTTTAGTCAATGAACTATTACACAGACTTCTCTGGTGATCCAGTGGTTAAGAGTCTGCGATTTCACTGCAGGAGTTGTGGGTTCAAGCCCTGGTCAGGAAATAAGATCCTACATGGAACGTGGCCAAAAAAAAAAAAAAACATTAAACATGTATAATATCATATAAGAAACGAATCGCCAGTCTTAGGTTTGATGCAGGATACAGGATGCCTGGGGCTGCTGCACTGAGCTGACCCAGAGAGATGGTATGGGGAGGGAGGCGGGAGGGGGTTCAGGATTGGGAACACGTGTACACCCGTGGCAGATTCATGTTGATGTATGGCAAAACCAATACAGTATTGTAAAGTAAAATAAAATAAAATAAAATCTGAAAAAAACAACCTTTAATCTACCAGGAGCTCTCCTCGTTTTTTGGTTAATGTATCTGTCTCCCTCACTGTACCAAGGTCTGCAAGGGCAGGGAACATGACTTGCTCACCAATATATTGCTGGTTCCTAGCACAAATGTCTGACACAAGGTAGTTACTCGGTTAAGTTGTGGTAGAATAAATGTGGAGCAAAGTTCGCCCCACACCCACATTAAACAGTGCCCTAAACCCTTTCCAGTTTGGTCCGGTTCCAGTTCCATAATCACTCTGGAGCAATATAGCAACTTCTTCACCGTGGACCTCAAAGAAAATCTTTGCTGTCTAGTTCACCTTTATTTCAATGGGATCACTATTTTTCATGCCTGGGTATTGTGAGAAAATTGACATTTGGCATCTTAAGAGGAAGGACTCAATGATTCAAGTTAAAAAAAAAAAAAAGACTTTTACAACTCCCAGTCTTGGGAGTGAGTTGTGTAGAGGGATTGGAGTTCCTAATAAAGAAAATGGTTTGTTCAATCAACAGGGAAAAGTGTGGATTTAATGAGGACTCAACGGCGGCTAAGGTACAGACCTCATCTTTTACAGCTGCCTTCAGCAAGAGAAACAGAGATGATAAATCAGAAATCTGGAACCATTCCCAAGCTGCAGAGATCCAGTCCAAACACTAATTGACCTCCAGGAGTGACGGTGGAGTTTTAAAATCTAAATGCATCCTGATGTTGAAGCAATCAATACTCCCCAGGGGAGCCAGTTGAATTAGCCGGGACCCAGCCCTGGTGGCTCAGACAGTAAAGAATCAGCCTGTAACTTGGGAGACCTGGGTTAGATCCCTGGGTTGGGAAGCTCCCCTGGAGAAGGGCATGGCAACCCACTCCAGTATTCTTGCCTGGAAAATCCCATGGACAGAGGAGCCTGGCAGGCCACAGTCTGTGGTGTTGCAGAGAGTCAGATACGACTAAGTGGCTAACATTTTCACAGCAGACTGTAGCCCGCAAGAAACTGGACAGGGTCTGAAATGAATCTGTTTGTAGGCCAGAGTTGGAATGGAAATCAGAAAACAATAGTTTAGCTCTGGCACTGCCATTTTTCCTGACAATGGATACTTTTCTTTCCCAGTAGACTATAAACTTCATGAGGTGCTGGGGTCCAGCCCAGGTGGATCCAGGGTGACTCGAAGGTGGGGACGGCATCGGCGTCCTTGGAAAAATACATATTTAATTACAGATATATAGAGAGATTAGAAATCGGATAGTGCAGTAGGAAAATTAGTGGAGAAAAAGAGGCTGAATAACTTGGTTTATGTGGAATAGCATCCATGCTCCAGATGGGAATTCAGCCAGAAAAACGGGGAGCAAGAGAGAAACGACATGGGGGAATCAGTCTTTCTGGAAACTGATCCAATTTCTTTATTTTTGGGTTTGCTTATATACCTTTTGTTACACATAGGGATGAATACAGAGTCACGCGGGGGTCAGCAGTCCTGACCTTTATCAAAATCAGGTGCTTCACATAAAAAGGTCTTAGGGATTATACATCATCTTCTGGCCATGAGACCTGCTGACATTTTATGATCCTTTCTTTCTGATAACCAAAAAACTTATTTTTTCCAACGGTGTTTTTTCTTAAACCAGGCACCACCCTCCAAATAAAGTTGCATTCCTATAGGATGAGGGTGTAGTGAATTACAATCAAGAAAGGAATTTACTTAACCCAAGGTTAACATGATTAATCTTAAAGGTTAATACTTATTTCTCCTATATGCTAGTTATATTCATTATAAGGGCAGGGAACATGGAGATTTAGCAGCAAACATCAGCCCAACAAATGAAAATCCTTTCACCAATGTTCCCCTTAAGATCTATTTAGTCTTAAGATAGTGATAAAGTTACATTTTTACATAGAAAGGACACAGTGATTTATAATAAAGTACAGTGATCTATTACAAAAAAGAATATTCATTAACTCAAAAAGTCTAGTACTGCTAACCTTAAAAACTACTATATTTCCTTTTCTATATTCCAAATACATTGATTAATATATTCCCAGGTGCCTAAGGATATGGAGGCCTGGTGGCAATCATTGACTCAACAATGAGAAAAGCCCTATGCTAATTAAGACTTTCAAAATACTCCAAAACTCTCTGTGCTGTTTATGGTTGAGAGGTAGTAAACAATCATGTGCATAGTGGCAGAAGTATGGATAATCCTGTGACACAAGCTAGTCTGTCAGCAGAGAGGTTTGACCTAAGACACCCTTGTCACACCCAGGGCAGGGAATTAGCAGCAATTATTGGCACAACAAATGAAAAACCCTTCATCAATATAATTCCTAACCAACCCACTATACTAATAATTTCCAACTCCCCAAAAGAATTTGCCTTTAGTAAGTCTAAAACATCTCGTGCCTCTCAGATTTGGAGGCTGTAAATAATCACATGCGGCCGGACGAACCTATACAGGTGGGCTAGATAACCTTCAGAGGAGTCCGTAAGCTGAAACACTCTTGTCACGCCCAGGAATTTTTATTGCCTTAGAGCTGCACGTTTACTCCTTCTCAAGAGAAACGGTTATGGGGGAGAGCCCCCCGTAAAGTCAGAGGTGTAGGTGAGAGCATGAAACAGACTCTGGGTTTGGGGTAGATGCTCGGGAACAGGGGGTTTCCTGAGGCTTGATCACGCCTTTGTGTATGCCAAGCCTCCTTCCTCATGACCTTTGCCATGGGTGGAGTTCCTCACGCTGGCTCCTGGCAATGAGGACAGGAATTCTGTCCATTCCTTTACCAATATAACCCCAGACCTCAGCACAGTGACATATGGGTAACAAATCTTCATCAAATATTTGTTGAAAGAGTGGTAGAATAAATTACTAAACGCTATAGCACCCTTTCTTTAAATCTTGCAGCATTTCATTGCTGTCAGTTTCTCATTTTATGTCTCTCTATTCTCCACTGTGGAAATGACCCTCTAGCTAAGGTGAAGATGCAAAGAAAGTGGAGCTGTGAGGCATCACCAATGTAGAAGCCTCTTCCACTTGGACCCTCATTCTCTATTTCCTCTCCCCTGTGGACTCTTAGCTTATCAAAACCAATACTCCCTCTTCTCGGGTTCATTTCCAGGACAGCCTTTCAGCCATGTAGATCTTCCTTTTGTTCACTGTCAGATTAGAAGTTAGGGCATGATGAAGGGAAGGGGTGCAGATCCTTAGAGGAGGAGATGAGAGGTACCCACCCTGGCCTCCCTCATGGCTGATTATCAAAACAGCAATCAGATAAGTCACATTGCCAAGATTAACCCCCCACTACCTCATTGTCTATGCATTATTATTTAAAAGAATATCTGTCTCCTACTGTTATACTAGCCTTGGTATATGCCATAAGAACATGGGAGTGGAGGGAGAAAAATATGTCTTTCTACTCTTCTATCATAATAATAATCACACTGGATTTTGATTTGTTGTTTATAATCTGTTTCTCCTAGGAGACTGTGGCTCCCTAAGGGTATGGACTATATTTTATTTTTCTATACATCTAAGTGTCCTCGAGGCATTCACAAAGGGGTGGAGGTGGGTGCCATATGGTGATGTGCTCTGTTGAATAGTGGCTGAAAGAAAAGCTGCTGCCACTGGTGAAAAAGGAGCATTTTAAAACAAATTCATGCTTGTCTCCAACAGATTGCATCTGTCCAATGTTCTGTATGGTTGTACTTATGCTACAGAAGACAAAAGGCACCAAGCGGGAGTTTGGGCAACTGAAAGCGTGGACCATTCAGAAGGATCGGTCTACATAATAGCTCTCTCAACTGGAAGCCTTGGGTGCCCACCCTGACTCTGTTGTTCAGAATAGCACAGGCAGGATGGAAGATTTAGGATGCCACAAATACACTCTCCAGACTATAAGAGCATCCACAGGTACCACTAGGCGCCAGTACCAATCACAGCCTAACATGGGATGGAATTCCAGCTAATATTTTTAATTAAAAATAGGTTTTTTTTTAATACAAGCATAATATATGTTTGAGCTTCCCTGGTGACTCAGAAGTAAAGAATCTGCAATGCAGGAGACCTGGGTTTGATCCCTGGGTCGGGAAGATCCCCTGGAGGAGGAAATGGCAACTCAGTCCAGTGTTCTTGCCTGGAGAATCCCATGGACTGAGGAGCTGGGTGGGCTACAGTCCCTTGGTTTGTAAAGAATTGGACACGACTGAAGCAACTGAGCACGCAAGCACACAGTATTTGTTAATTGTGGAAGATTTAGAAAATACAAGGAAGCACAAATCATTTTTTCAAATACATATGATACTAATACCTAGAAATAAACACTATCATTCCTTTCAGACTTTTATATATCAATCCTAGCACTTACCTCAGAGAGTGCTTGGCTATATCTGCATGTTAGTTCAACTCTGATCCACATGGCTTCTGCCAGCTGTGTTCCTCTCCTCAGTGCCCACTGCCACCTCCACTTTCCTCCAGCCACAGTGACTCTCATCCCTGGTGGACTGTATGCATCATCTGCGGCTCTGTTTTCATTCTATGACACACAAGCTGTTATGTATAAACTCTATCCCCTGCTCCTCTCAAGCCCTTCCCTTTGGATTATGAAGAGCCTGTTTTGTAAACTAAAAATTTGTTACATGTCCCTGCTACATCCACCCTAGTGCTCCTCAAGGAAGATTGTGTGTGGGTGTTTGTGTGCTTAGTTGCTTTGTCATGTCTGACTCTTTGCGACCCCATGGACTGTGGCCCGTCAGGCTCCTCTGTCCATGAACTACTTCAGGCAAGAATACTGGAGTGGGCTGCCATGCCCTCCTCCAGGGGATCTTCCCGACCCAGAGATCGAACCCAGGTCTCCTGCATTGCAGGCGGATTCTTTACTGTCTAAGCCACCATGAAAGCCACGTAGGTCCCTCTTACTTATTAGGGAAGCATACCTACTAGGAAAAGAAAACACTCCCCCATATGCACACACACAAACATTTCTGCATTTCATCAATCTAAAAAGCTAGTAATTAAAAGACACTATTTTTAAAGTTGTACTAAATATAAATGTATAGATCAATGAATAATCACAAAGCAAACATCTGTGTGACTGCCAGCCAGGTCAAGAAATAGAATGATGCCAGGCTTTCAGAAGTGCCCCATTCCGTCATGCTCCCTCTACCCTCTCAGAAGATAATACCTGCCTTGACATGTAACACTATACCTTGGTTTTGCCTGGGTTTTTGAATTTTCTGTAAGTAGCATCATATATTATATATTCTTTTGTTTATGATTTCTATCATTCAACATTATATTTGTGATATTCATCCTTGACTCACCACTATTTTATGTAGCCCTAAGATAGAAAAGTGTGGGCGGCTGTGACGGTGCACAAGCGCAGGCGAGAGGAGCTACCCCACGTCTGAGGTCAGGGGCAGAAGCCGGGAGGACCCCATGCCCGAGGGGTGGTGGCCGAGAGGAGCTACCCCACGTCCGAGGCCAGGGGCGGTGGCCAGGAGGAGCAACCCCAGGTCCAAGGAGTGGTGGCTATGGGGGCACAGGAAGCCTAGAGGAGCTACTCCACGTTCAAGGTCAGCAGGGGCGGTAGTGAGGAGATACCCTTCATCCAAGGTAAGGAGCACTGGCTATGCTTTGCTGGAGCAGCTGTGAAGAGATGCCCCACGTCCAAGGTAAGAGAAACCCAAGTAAGACAGTAGGTGTTGCAAGAGGGCATCAGAGGGCAGACACACTGAAACCATAATCACAGAAAACTAGTCAATCTAATCACACTAGGACCACAGCCTTGTCTAACTCAATGAAACTAAGCCATGCCCTATGGGGCCACCCAAGATGGGCGAGTTATGGTGAAGGGGTCTGACAGAATGTGGTCCACTGGAGAAGGGAATGGCAAACCACCTCAGTATTCTTCCCTTGAAAACCCCATGAACAGTATGAAAAGGCAAAATGATAGGATACTGAAAGAGGAACTCCCCAGGTCATCAGATGCCCAATATGCCACTGGAGATCAGTGGAGAAATAACTCCAGAAAGAATGAAGGGATAGAGTCAAAGCAAAAATAATACACAGTTGTAGATATGACTGGTAATAGAAGCAAGGTCCGATGCTGTAAAGAGCAATATTGCATAGGAACCTGGAATGTCAGGTCCATGAATCAAGGCAAATTGAAAGTGGTCAAACTGGAGAGGGCAAGAGTGAACGTCAACATTCTAGGAATCAGGGAACTAAAATGGACTGGAATGGGTGGATTTAACTCAGATGACCATTATACCTACTACTGCGGGCAGGAATCCCTTAGAAGAAATGGAGTAGCCATCATGGTCAACAAAAGAGTCCAAAATGCAGTACTTGGATGCAATCTCAAAAACGACAGAATGATCTCTGTTCGTTTCCAAGGCAAACCATTCAATATCACGGCAATCCAAGTCTATGCCCCAACCAGTAACACTGAAGAAGCTGAAGCTGAAGGGTTCTATGAAGACCTACAAGATCTTTTAGAACGAACACCCAAAAAAGATGTCCTTTTCATTACAGAGGACTGGAATGCAAAAGTAGGAAGTCAAGAAACACCTGGAGTAACAGGCAAATTTGGCCTTGGAATGCAGAATGAAGCAGGGCAAAGATTAATAGAGTTTTGCCAAGAGAACGCACTGGCCATAGCAAACACCCTCTTCCAACAACACAAGAGAAGACTCTACACATGGACATCACCAGATGGTCAACACCGAAATCAGATTGATTATATTCTTTGCAGCCAAAGATGGAGAAGCTCTATACAGTCAGCAAAAACAAGACCGGGAGCTGACTGTGGCTCAGATCATGAGCTCCTTATTGTGAAATTCAGACTTAAATTGAAGAAAGTAGGGTAAACCACTAGACCATTCAGGTATGACCTAAATCAAATCCCTATGATTATACAGTGGAAGTGAGAAATAGATTTAAGGGACTAGATCTGATAGATAGAGTGCCTGATGAACTATGGAATGAGGTTCGTGATATCGTACAGGAGACAGGGATCAAGACCATCCCCATGGGAAAGAAATGCAAAAAAGTAAAACGGCTGTCTGGGGAGGCCTTACAAATAGCTGTGAAAAGACAAGAGGCGAAAAGCAAAGGAGAAAAGGAAAGATATAAGCATCTGAATGCAGAGTTCCAAAGAATAGCAAGAAGAGATAAGAAAGCCTTCCTCAGTGATCAATGCAGAGAAATGGAGGAAAACAATAGAATGGGAAAGACTAGAGATCTCTTCAACAAAATTAGAGATACCAAAGGAACATTTCATGCAAAGATGGGCTCAATAGAGGACAGAAATGGTATGGACCTAACAGAAGCAGAAAATATTAAGAAGAGATGGCAAGAATACACAGAAGAACTGTACAAAAAAGAGCTTCATGACCAAGATAATCACGATGGTATGATCACTCACCTAGAGTCAAACATCCTGGAATGTGAAGTCAAGTGGGCCTTAGAAAGCATCACTACAAATAAAGCTAGTGGAGGTGATGGAATTCCAGTGGAGCTATTTCAAATCCTGAAAGATGATGCTGTGAAAGTGCTGCATTCAATATGCCAGCAAATTTGGAAAACTCAGCAGTGGCCACAGGACTAGAAAAGGTCAGTTTTCATTCCAATCCCAAAGAAAGGCAATGCAAAAGAATGCTCAAACTACCACACAATTGCACTCATCTCACATGCTAGTAGTGTAATGCTCAAAATTCTCCAAGCCAGGCTTCAGCAATACATGAACTGTGAATTTCCAGATGTTCAAGCTGGTTTTAGAAAAGGCAGAGGAACCAGAGATCAAATTGCCAAAATCCGCTGGATCATGGAAAAAGCAAGAGAGTTCCAGAAAAACATCTATTTCTGCTTTATTGACTATGCCAAAGCCTTTGACTGTGTGGATCACAATAAACTGTGGACCATTCTGAAAGAGATGGGAATACTAGACCACCTGACCTGCCTCTTGAGAAACCTATATGTAGGTCAGGAAGCAACAGTTAGAACTGGACATGGAACAATAGACTGGTTCCAAATAGGAAAAGGAGGATGTCAAGGCTGTATATTGTCACCCTGCTTATTTAACTTATATGCAGAGTACATCATGAGAAACACTGGGCTGGAAGAAGCACAAGCTGGATTAAAGATTGCCAGGAGAAATATCAATAACCTCAGATATGCAGATGACACCACCCTTATGGCAGAAAGTGAAGAGGAACTAAAAAGCCTCTTGATGAAAGTGAAAGAGGAGAGTGAAAAGGTTGGCTTAAAGCTCAACATTAAGAAAACAAAGATCATGACATCTGGTCCAATCACTTCATGGGAAATAGATAGGGAAACAGTGGAAACAGTGTCAGATTTATTTTTTGGGCTCCAAAATCACTGCAGATGGTGATTGCAGCCATGAAATTAAAAGTCGCTTACTCCTTGGAAGGAAAGTTATGACCAACCTAGATAGTATATTCAAAAGCAGAGACATTACTTTGCCAACTAAGGTCCATCTAGTCAAGGCTATGGTTTTTCCTGTGGTCATGTATGGATGTGAGAGTTGGACTGTGAAGAAAGCCACATGCTGAAGAATTGATGCTTTTGAACTGTGGTGTTAGAGAAGACTCTTCAGAGTCCCTTGGACTGCAAGGAGATTCAACCAGTCCATTCTGAAGGAGATCAGTCCTGGGTGTTCTTTGGAAGGAATGATGCTAAAGCTGAAACTCCAGTACTTTGGCCACCTCATGCGAAGAGTTGACTCATTGAAAAAGACTCTGAAGCTGGGAGGGATCAGGGGCAGGAGGAAAAGGGGGCGACAGAGGACAAGATGGCTGGATGGCATCACCGACTCGATGGACGTAAGTTTGAGTGAACTCCTGGAGTTGGTGATGGACAGGGAGGCCTGGCATGCTGCGATTCATGGGGTCGCAAAGAGTCGGACATGACTGAGCAACTGAACTGAACTGAAGAAAGAAAAAACACTATCAAACCATAGCCAGAGCCTTATCACTTATACTTTTTATTTTATACCTATTTAAAGAGCTGTTTTAGACTTATTTGTTCAGACTTTCATCACCTATTATTCTTGTGCACTCATAAAGGAGAGAAATATAGGCAAAATAAATTGGCAGAGTATTCCTAAAACTCCTTCATGCACAGAATCCAATTCTGCTACGTTACTTTTGACCCACAGTCAAATGTCCATTTCCCTTTGCCATTCATCGTACTACCACATTGATGATAATGACTATTTTCCAACGAGTGTTCCACTATTGTCTTCAGGGTTTTCTTCTAAGCTGATGATAGCTAATTTGAATGCTGGAACTTTCTTAATCTTATCAGAAATGTCAGTGAAAGATTTTTAGATATCAGTCAGAATTCACAGTCTTTCCTCAAATGTTTCCTAACAGTTTGTTGACTGAAACATGGAGCCAAGTGGTCCATTTAGGCCACCAGGAATAAGAAGCAAGTATGCAAATACTCAGACAATTGACAATTACATAAAAATGGTTGTCTAGCTGGCAGTGGTTGCACATTGCCATCAACCTCCAAATGCATCCGTTTCTGAGATGATACATCATTATTTAATCTGTATTTTAGAAACAATGAAATGCATAAATAGATTCCTGTCGTTATCTTGCTTTTTAGTATTAGGAAATGATCATATAATTGGACTTATATTCCCCTAAGATAAGGTAGGGAAAAAATTAACAACCAGAGATGAATGGGTCAGTATAGGAAGAAACTATCTGGGCTAAAAAAACTTAAAAGCTTATTTAGGTACAAGGTGGCTTTGGCTGAATTTATCTAAATTTCAACTTAAAAAACATTCTTTGATGCTTTATGCCTTATTTTTTAATGATTGCACCATAGCTGTGTTCACTATCACAAGGAACACCATTGTCATCTACCCACCCATCTTCCCAAGACAGAAATTTAAGTGACAGCTCCCTCACTCATGACCCCTACCATCTAATCTAAGTCATTCCTATCTGCTCACACCTCTCCCCTTCATCACCAACACCCCAGTTCAAACCACCATCATCATTGCTTACTTTGATGATACAGACAAATTCTTACAGATTTATTCTTATATTTTCTAGACCCACTACCATCCATCTTCCACCAAACAAGCAAGGAATCTTCCTAAATTAGTAAATGTAGTCCTGCCACCCCATGGCTCTAACAAATAATATCCAAACCCCTTATCATGCTTCATAAGTTCTAGCATTTTCTGGCTTAGAAATATCACATATGTCCAGACTGGTATATCCTGAACAACTCTAGGACACCCCATGTTCTAGACTATAACTTTATTATGCTGTGAGCTGTCCCCTATACAACCTTCAGACCATACACAGCAGCCTTGCCCCTGCTAACTTCTCAGCTTCATTTGTACTACTTTCCTTCTAGTTCTCCATCGTGGACCCACTTGGACCTTGTCTTAGTCTCCCAAACACATCAAGCTCCTTTCCAACTTTGTCTATGCCATTCTGTCTTTTTAGACACACTCTTAATTCTCTTTTCACTTAAATAACTCCTACTAACCTTCGACATCTCCGTTTGGATGACACTTTCTCCAGAAAGCTTTCCCTGATTGTCCAAGATTTCTGTACAACCAGAAATGTTAAAATGTCTCATGTGCTTTATGGTTTAATATCTGTATTCTTGCCTGGTATGTAAGCTGCCCAAGGGAAGAAGCTGTCTGTCTCCTTGCTAATATACTCCCAATGTTCAACACAGTGCCAGCACACAGCAGGTGTTGAATAATTAGGGAACGAATGAGGGAGTAGAAGAATAGATGTAGGATGGATGGATAGGTGGGCAACTGAATGAATGAATTCATAAGACAAACAGAGACAGCATTAGTTCACTTGGTGAACCTCAGTGCTGTTTGGTATCTCTATTCTTCTCTCCTTCCACTCCCTAAAGTGTCACCCACCCAAACTGGTCTGAGAATTGGGACCCTACAAGGGTTCAAACTGTCTACATGAGTGGCTAAATGTAGCAAAGAAAACACAAGATACCCAGTTAAATGTGAATTTCAAATGAGCAGTGGAACATTTTAGTGTCTCAAAGTGAATAATAATTTTGGAATAATTTCACTTTGACATACTTTTAAAAAATCATTGTTGGGGACTTCCCTGGTGGTCCAGTGGCTCAGACTCCATACTCCCAGTGCAGGGAGCCTGGGTTCAACTCCTGGTCAGAGAGCTAGATTCTACACGCTGCCACTAACAGTTCACAAGCACAACTAAAGATCCCACGTGCCGCAACTAGGACCCAGCACAGCCAAAACAAAGTCATTGTTTATCTGAAATTCACATTTAACTTTGAATTCAGTATTTAATCCAACAACCATAATTCAACTTCTTCAAACTTTGACCTATGTATCCTCAGCTCCATCCTCTGCCTTCTGCTCACCTCTGTCACAGGGGTCTGACCTCTGCTGACTACATTTCCCAGAACCCTTTGCTAGCCGGCTTCTGGGTTTCGCCAAGGGGAAGCACGGGTGGGAGAGTGGTAGCTAACAGTAGGAGAGAAGTCAGTCTGTCTTTCCTGTCTTCTCTGCCTCAGGCTTCATCTCTTGTGGCAACCAGGTCACCTGTAAGCCCAGCTCCTGCTAGAAGACTCTCCATGGTTCCAGCTTCCAAAGGATGATCCCAACTCCTGGTCATACCACCTCTTCTCTCTGTCCCTCTGGCCTAGGAATAGAGCAGCTTTGGCTGTTGCCAGTCTCTAAGTTCCCTGCATTTAATTCTTTTTGCATCAAGACCACTGAATGTTTCTGTTTTCCTGATTTGAACTCTCAACCTCCACTCAGATTGTAGTTAGAAATTGCTTCCCTGGTCTAAGGTTTCCCAGGTAGCTCAAACAGTAGAGAATCTACCTGCAGCATGGGAGATCTGAGTTCAATCCGTGGGTCAGGAAGATTCCCCTGGAGAAGGGCATGGCAACCCACTCCAGCATTCTTGCCTGGAGAATCCCATGGACAGAGGAGCCTGGTGGGCTACAGTCCGTGGAGTCACAAATAGTCGGACACAACTGGGCGACTAACACTTTCACTTTCTCTGGCTTAATGTTTGAGGAAATGGCTTCAGTATTATTTTATGAGTAATAATAATAGAGCTCATATTTACTGAGCAGTTACTATATGCAAAGTACATCTCATGTGCTTCATCTCATTTACCTTCCAGTATAACTTTGTGACTGGACACTATTGTCCCTACTTTGAAGATGAGGAGCCGGTGGCTCACTGAGACCAAGGTGATGCCTTTAAAAAAGAGCAGACCCAGCAGGTGTGACTTCATGCTCTGAACTGCTCACTCTACTGCCTGGGAATCCAGTCCAAGCTTCCCCTGCTCCTGCTCTTACAGCCAGTGCCAGTTCTCTCAGAGGACATGGGCATCTTTAGAAGCTGCTGTGTGGGCTTTCTCTGGAGGGATCTTTGAGTTTTTAGCCAGCAGCCCATACCTTGAGGGTGCTTCGAATGAACCAGTCTCCATAGTGTATGTATATGTGGGGGTGGGTGTAACAAAATGGGAGTGACCTTCAAAGTGGCAGTGAAGTCACTCTGTGTCAGTTGTCCTCATGGTAAGAAGCCAGCCAGCCGGTTCAGCAGGGGATCCAGGGAGACAGGAGAGGCACAGTCAGACTGAAGGGATGTCATTAATCAGGCAGAGGGGCTGCTGGCACCAGGGGAGGGCCTGCCCACCAAATATGAAGTGTCACCCAGGCAGCACTGTGAGCAGGTCCCCTGATGTATGCTACCTCGGGAAGGCCCATTTCATGGCAAAAATAAATAATGAGATGAGTTCCACGTCTCTTCCTCCATCACTCTTCTGCGTTTCTGGGGAAATCACAGCTAATGGAGCACTGCCTGACTCTGAACTTCACAAACCAGAACGCATGGAGATTCCCCCACAGGGATTCAGATCCCAGAGGGCAGTTCAAACGCTGCAGACCTCAGCCCTGTTAGCCACCAGCTCCTGGCCTCACGCAGACCCAGCTGTTTAACATTCGCACACCATGATCAATTTTTAACACGGCACAGATGTCAGGGAGTGGGCAGAAAGCCAGGCAGAAATGGAGTTAGCCAATTTGACTTGGCCAGGTTCCCTAATCTGAGGAGAAGTGGAGGAGAAAAGGTAGGGTGTGGTCGGGACCAACTGGAAAGCAGACAGAGTACGTCTGGCAGGTTATGTCCTGGGACTCCCCAGAGCAAACACCCAAAGCTTGCAGGTCACACTGTGGTGCCCCAGGAGGGCCACCTCTCAATTCTGACTTATTCATTCGCTGTTTAACAGGTAGTTACTGAGCACTACCATGTTCAAGGCATTGTGCTGGGTCTAATTCCCAAACTCCTCTATCAGGGAAGACTTTCTCCATCTTCTGCCCCATCCTGTCAAGATCTTGCCTTCTGGTCATTCATTTCAAACTGGGTGAGACTATTGATTGTGCACCTACTCTGTGCCAGGCATGACAGTTGAATATACAGCAATGAACCAGACAGATCTAATCAGTGACATACAGTGGAAAGAATAGATTTAGAGGCCAAATATCAACTATGGACAGATGGGTCAACCCTTAGAACAGCAGTTTCCTTGTTGGTAAAATGAGGCTGAGCCTACCCATTCACAAAGATACTATGAATCTCTGAGATACAGAATGTGAAAATTACTATTTACACCTACAAAGACCCTATTTCTAAATAAAGTCACATTTTGAGGTGACCAGTAGATATAAACTTGAGGAGATATTAATCCACAATAATTACACTATGCTATCTATCAATTAATCAATATTTTTAGAACTTGGACTGTATGTTTCTATCTCTTATTACTCAACCACCCTGTAAACTCCCAGAGATCAGGAAGAATGGGTAATATTGTCTTGGATTCTCATTTTCACCAACATGCAAATATCTGTTAAGTGAATGAATGATTACATGAATGGATGAAGGAAAAATAATAGGGGGTGGAAAACTGAAGGGCCAGGCTGGTAATATAAACAAGGGCAAGAGGGACCTGATGGCGTGAACTTGAGGCCACTTGTCCTTCATGAGGGCACTGCTACTCAACTCCAACCAACTCTTGCCATGCCAGAATCAAGCCCATTATTGCCAGACCTTCTAATTTTTCAACAGAAGCATAAAATGTGACTTTTATGTGAAATCTTCTAAGGGTTAAATGTTAGCAATAAACTTAACCTTTGAAAACACAGTATTGAATAAACAAATACACTAATGGCGGACTACCAGCTTATAACCACTTTTAAGACCTAAGGAGGGCCTCTGATGGTGACACTTCAGGAAGGCCAGTGATAAAGACATCTGAGATGGCTGGCATTGCAGTGTCTCTCCTCTGTGGACCTGTCTGTTCAGTTTGTGTAGCCCTGCTTAGATTTACAAGTGAGAGATTCACATCCTCATCAATTCACGCATTTGAGAAGTATTTATGGAGCCTCTACTTTGCATGCCTCTATCTGTTAGGCTGGGCACACCCATGAGACTAAAACAGACATACTGCCTGCCCTCAAAGAGCAAAGGGACAGAGAGATTTAACTATTCAAATAATTATTTAATCATGCTGTCCTGTGCTTAGTCGCTCAGTCACATCTGACTGTTTGTAACTCCATGGACTGTAGCCCACGAGGCTCCTCTGCCCATGGGGATTTTCCAGGCAAGAATACTGGAGTGGGTTGCCATGCCCTCCTCCAGGGGATCTTCCCAGCCCAGGGACAGAACCCAGGTCTCTCGCATTGCAGGAGATTCGTTATGTCTGAGCTACCAGGGAAGTTCAAGAATACTGTGGTGGGTGGTCTATCCTGTCTCCAGGGGATCTTCTGGAGCCAGGAATCGAACCAGGGTCTCCCACTTTGCAGGCAGATTCTTTACCAGCTGAGCTACCACTGAAAAGAAGACAGGGGCAAATGTTTCCTCTCTCAGTTTTCTGGCATTTTTCTTAAGTTTATTTGAGAATGGAAATACACGGAAGGGGTCATTGTTATAACCTGCAGAACCCTAACAGGTGAACAGAATCTTTTAAAAAATGATTGGAAAAGTCAATAACAATAGCTACCATTTAGTGAGCATCTACTATATATCCGTCATTGTGCCAGATATGTTAAATGTGTCTTCTTTAACTGCCAAAACAAGCCTGCAGGGTGTTATTTCCATTTTCTAAAGGAAAAACACTAAAGCTAAGGGAGATTAAGTCAACTGCCCAAGATTAGGAATGCAGTGAATGGCAGAGCCGAGAGTTTAACTCATGTATGTCTCACTCTGCAGCTCATGGTCTTTCAAGCACATAATATTCTTTCTCTGCAAGCATTATAAACACACACCAAGTGCAAACTCCCTGTCCAGACTTCCAGCCAACACAGTAAACAATCCCCTGAGAGTATAATAACTCTAAACATAGCAGTTTCTCACTTATCTAATATTTCAGGGCAGTGTTCCTGAATGGTAGGGCATCTCTGGCAAACAGTAACTCAAGCACCCAGAACCTTTCTATCTCCAGCTTCAAAATCAAACTGGCTTCCAAGATGGTCAGGGTGGGGAAAAAACAAGAAGGATTGTGGGTGTGAGGTTTTCATAGGAAGTAGACCACAAATTTCTGTTTACATCCCACTGGTTACAACTCAGTCACATGGCAGCAGGTACTGCAAGTGAGGCTGGGAAATGTAGTCTGTGAGGGAAAAAAGAAGGAAAACTAATTTAGGGTTAGTACTCTCACCTGGTGGCTCAGATGGTAAAGCGTCTGCCTGCAATGTGGGAGACCCAGGTTCAATCCCTGGGTTGGGAAGATCCCCTGGAGAAGGAAATGGCAACCCACTCCAGTATTCTTGCCTGAAAAATCCCATGGACGGAGGAGCCTGGTAGGCTACAGTCAGTCCATGGGGTCGCAAAGAGTCGGACACGACTTAGCAACTTCAGTTTCACTTTCACTCTCACCGCACTGCTTTCTAATAATTCATTTATTCCGGTTATATCTTTTGAGTACTTGCAAAAGTTCACCAAGGCTTACCTTCCCTCCTGGAATGTTCAAGGAGCTTTTATTCATGTGCTTTGCATTTTTATATCTACATAGCTAGCTATTTTAAGTCTTTATAACTGCTTAACACTATCATTATCTTACATGCTTTGCTCTGGTTGGAGTCTCAGGGAGAGATATGCTTTCTTTTCTGCAGATTAGAAATGAATATAGCCCTCTAAGCAATCTTGCCAAAGACAAAGAAAATGATATAAAGAATGAAAAGCTTTCAAAAGGAAAATATTACTCACATAGTCATCCAGAGCTAGGTCTGCAAAGGAGATATGAACATAACACAAGCCAATTTCAAGCAAATGTCATCTAAGACACTTCAGAGGTTCCCTCTTGTCAAGTTTCCCTTTATGACACACTGAAAAATTTAGGGTATGTCAATAAATCATGATTTGCCATTTCCCTCCAAAACCCTCCCTGTTGTGAAATTCCAAGTAGCTAATCCCTAGAACAATATCTTCTAGAACATTTTACTGAGTATGTCTCGGTTTACTTTATGTTACCCTCTATGTAAAGAAAAAAGTCTTGCTTTATTCACCACCAGCAGGGGCTATTTTGGGGCTCCAAAATCACTGCAGATGGTGAGTGCAGCCATGAAATTAAAAGACGCTTGCTCCTTGGAAGAAAAGGTTATGCTATCTAGGTTATGACCAACCTAGACAGCATATTAAAAAGCAGAGACATTACTTTGCCAACAAAGGTCTATATAGTCAAAGCTGTGGTTTTTCCAGTAGTCAGGTATGGATGTGAGAGTTGGACCATAAAGAAAGCTGAGGGCCAAAGATTTGATGCTTTTGCACTATGGTGTTGGAGAAGACTCTTGAGAGTCCCTTGGACTGCAAGGAGATCCAACCAGTCCATTCTAAAGGAAATCAGTCCTGAAGATTCATTGGAAGGACTGATGCTGAAGTTGAAACTCCAATACTTTGGCCACCTGATGTGAAGAGCCGACTCATTTGAAAAGACCCTGATGCTGGGAAAGATTGAGGGCAGGAGAAGGGGACGACAGAGGATGAGATGGCTGGATGGCATCACTGACTCAATGGACATAAGTTTGAGTAAGCTCTGGGAGTTGGTGATGGACAGGGAAGCCTGGTGTGCTACAGTCCACAGGGTCACAAAGAGTCAGACACAATTGAGTGACTGAACTGAACTGAGCAGAGGATGCATACTTAAAGGGTTCTTCTCCCCCAGTGTGGGGAATGCACACAGCCTCAAATGCCTCCCCTACAAAGGAAATTACTCAAACTTTGTTTCTTGGCGTACTCTTTCTGTGGATGCTAATAGATGTTTTAAAAGAGAATGGGAAGCAAAAAAAGAGATTCTGAAAGGAAAATAGGGTGGGAAACTGGGTTAAAGAAAAAGAGGTTTTTTAATTGCAGGACTTTCAGAATATTTTGTATGTTAATTGGGGGTTGAATATTTAAGACAGGGCACAGGTTGACTCTGGAGATAGAAACAGCTGCTTTCCTTTCAAACGGACCAGAAGACACCTACAGAGAGTGATTATGCTTTTAATTTACATATATATTCACATATGTATGATTCTACTGAGCTTGAAAAACAAAGTCCTCTGCTCTGCTCAAAATATTAGAAGAGGAGATATTAGATACTTTCTCTGACAACCCCATAGGAAGTCAAGAATTTGGAGAAAGAAAAAAAAAAAAAGAACCTCTCCTTTAAATTCAAATTAAGATCAGAAGCTTTGGGGTCAAAAGGCCTGAGTTCAAATCCTTATTTTTCCACTCACCTGCTGTGCAACCTTCATTAAATTAACTAACCTCTCTAAGCACCATTTCTTGATGTTTTATTTCCTTGCGCATGAAATGGGGTTTATAATAACCCCATTGTCCCTATTTCATTGGGACACTGAGACGATTAAGTGATACAAACTCTTGAAAATACTTAGAATGCTTGCTGGCACACATAAATCACCTGCCCTCCAAAAATACTAGCCCGTATCATCGTTACTCTGGTATGCTGTATTTCCCAAGTTTATACAACATGGGAACCTTTCAATATAGAATATCCAACAGCATCTCAAAGGATACCACAGAACCAAATTTGAGAAATGCTAAATATGAGGGGGTCCTATGAAGATGGCATCCTATGATGAAGACAGACCACAGGGCATTACCAGACCCAAAGAGTTCATTAGGAGCTCAACATCATGAACATGGTTTCTCCGCCCATCTCTCAAAATCCAAAACGGTACATCTGGAGACGTGCCAATTTCCCGGGACCACCTGCAAAGCCTTGGAGTCTGGGTCTCCTGCTCACCAAGTCCCAATCCCAGCCAGGGCTTACAAAGTGTGAGGCTGGCCTTTCTCCATTCAATATGAGGTTCAGCTGGCTGAATACCACATGGAACTCTTATAAAGACTGCCATTGCATTGACTGCTACAGGCAATGCTTCCCTGTCTCCTCTTGGGGCTCATTCTGCTCCCATGGAAGAGAGCTCTTTTCCCCTTTGAGCCTACTTCCATTTGTCTACTCGAAGCTCCAACAGATGATCTGCCATCAAATGCAGTTACAGCCGCTTGAGTTTCAGTGGATACCAATAGTAAAATCAGAGTCACCCTCTTCTTAGCACTTTCAATATGCCAGGCAGTATATAAGCACCTGAAATGCATCACCTCATTCAACCCTTAAAAGAACTCAGGAGGTTGGGTCTGCTACCATGCCCATGTCACAGATGAAGAGAGTGTAGTTCTAAGAGATAGAATGACTTGCCCAAGTTCTCACAGTCAGTTATGATCTGAACCTGAGCCAGGTCTCCTGAATGTGGTTCATCTACTTCACATCACCTCATTTTCCTCATGGTTTCTCTCCCTCTCCTGCCTGCCCTCTGCAATGATCTCTGAGAAAGAATGTGATGGATTTTGGTGGGGAGGGGGAAGACCAGTCGGACACATTGATTTTCAGAAAAACAGCTTTCTGCTCATTGATGTTCAACAAATTGGCCTACTTCCAGTATCAGAACTAGTGGTTGGTGGGTAACTCAAGAAAGTCCCAGTGAAGAATCGTAAAACATAATGCTTCCATGTCCTAACTGTTTTAGTTTCACCTAAAACAAAGTACGTCATTTGTTCGCCAGTCTTTGGAGGCAGGGAAAAGGCTTTGTCTTGGAGCATGGGAACCCTGATGGAATTCCCTGTCTCTTTCTTGCATTAATCACAACCATAATATATTACCTCTGATATCCAATTTCAATTTCTTTAGAGTGGAGCACTTTAAAGAAGGCACACATGAAGGAACCTGAGTACCACATTCTTTCAGATTGTTAGGATTTTTTTTTTTTGCTAATCTTTTAGTTTTCGTTCCCTAATTTGACAGCATTTCTTCGCAACTCACCTTGTCAAGTTGTCACGCGCGTGTATGTTCCTCGGTTCTTTGTCTCGTCACAACGAAGATTTGGAGCAACGGACATTAGAGCCCTCGGCGCGTCACAGCTCTCGGGTCTTGGACAAACCGTGTTATAGCTCTTCGGCAAATCAGTGTTACAGCTCTATTTTATTTAGAAGATAGCAGGAGAATCCATCCTCGAAGTGTGAGGGCATGCCAACCCAAAGATTTGAAGGGAAGAGAGTGGAGGAGCGCGTAGGAGAGGGGCAGAGGGAGAGAGAAAGAGCGCACGCACGGGGGACAGGAAGAGAGAGAGAGAGCACTTTGGCTCCTCCTTTTATATGTTTTCTTCCACCTGGGCCTGCCCTATGCAAATTGGGCTTAGCCAGCAGTGCTGTTTGTCCTACCTGAAGTCTTCACTCTGGTCCTCGGACCTTCTTTTGTTCTATTTTCACGGGCTTTTCCCTTCCTTGTCTTTTAGCCACCGCCATTTTGGACTCCTTTTCCCTATTCTACCTACCTAACCAAGTCTTTTCAAAGCATTTGACTTAGTTGTCACAGAAACGACTCCTCCCTTTTAGCTCTTGTATTTCATCTCTGATTTGTAATACTTAATTAAACTATATGCTCAAAGCAGAACAAGATGTACGTTCTGTGATCTTCCTCCCGACATCTGCCCAGCTGATTCCTTCACATTCGTCAGATTGTGCTCAGAGGTTCCTTCTCAGTCAGAGAAAATGACCACACTCCCTGTCCTCTCCTGCTCATTTTTCCCCATTTCTTTTCTAATCATCTCAGGTACTGACCATTTTATTTCTTTTGCTTATGGTTGTCTCATCCCATTAGAATGTAAGTGACATGATGACAAAGATTTTAGTCTATTTTGTTTGCAGATTTATCTTTAGTGCTGGGCACGTACTAGGTCTTCAGCAAATATATGCTGAATGAATGAACACATGCTCCAACTTAGAAGGAATCTTAAAGCATCTCTAGACGAGATCATCCTGGATTATCCAGGTGGGCCCTAAACCCAGTGACAAGTGTCCTTGTGAGAGACACAGAAGAGAAGAGAAGCCCGTGTAAAGACAGAGGCAGAGATGAGAAGGATGCAGCTACAACTCAAGTGATCCCAGGAGCGACCAGAAGCTGGGAGCAGCAATGAGGGATTGTCCCTTGGAAGGAGTGCCACCCTGCTAACATCTTGACTTCTGACTCTGGCCTATAGAACTGTGAAAGAATAAGTCTCTGTTGTTTAAACCAGGAAAAAAAACACACACACACAATGCTCCAAAATGGTGACTAGGAATAAAAGCTAATACAAAAGAGATCTTAAGAACCTCAGTGTTTCAAACCAAGTCACTAATTTGGAAGTCAGACACCTACCTCTAAGTTTCACCAAGAGAAGTACAACCTGGTCTTAGCGTTCCCAGTTCTCCACTCATCCCGCACCTCTTCCCAGACCGGGAAAGAAGGCAGCCATGGCATGGTGAGTCATGTTTCATGGTGACGGTATTTCCCAGCCTCCACTGTAAGGCGAGGTGGTGGAGTGGGGGAGTTATTTTGCCTACCCAGAGGCCAAGTAAGGAAAGATTTTTCTCTTTATTTTGGTTTTCTATTTTTTTTCTAGAATGTGCTGAGGTATCCATTTTTTAAAATATTTATTTGTTTTAAACATTATTTATTTATTTTAAATATATATTTGTTTATTTGGCTGCATCAGGTCTTAGTTGCAGCACTCGGAAGCTTCGATCTTCGTTGCAGCATGCTGGATCTTCAGTTGTGGCATGCGAACTCTGAGTTGTTGCATGTGGGATCTAGTTCCCTGACAGGGGATCAAACCCATGTCCCCTGCATTGTGAACATGGAGTCTTAGCCACTGGGCCACCAGGGAAGTCCCAGTTTCCTTATATTTAGGGCTTGGGGTTTGTAGGGCATCTTAAGTCTGGCTGATACCTTTCATCAGATTTGGAAAACTTTTAGTCATTGTCTCTGCAAATACCTCCTTCAGCCATAGTCCCTTCCTCCCTTCTCCTTCTGAAACCCCAATCAGACCTTCTCAATTTATGCTCCGAGTCTCTTCCTAATCTTATGAAGTTACCATCCTTGTTTCTCTCCATTCTTAACTTTGACTATATTCTTCTGACTCACTTCCTAATTGACCAAGTCTCTTCAAACTCTGCCCAAATTGCTGTGTTCTTAAGTCTTTTTTTTTTTCATTTCTAGAACTTCCTATTACTTCTCCTTACTATTTCTAATTTTCTACTGATATTCTCAATTTTGTCTTTTATCTCTTGTACATAGTAATCACAGTTATCTGACGGTTGTTGTCAGATAGCCTCAATATGTGGAGGTTCTAGAGATCTGTTCTTTTGTCCATTGTTTTTGCTGGTGGTCATTTATTTTGCTCACTTCTCATGTACCTGATTGAGAAGGCAATGGCACCCCACTCCAGTACTCTTGCCTGGAAAATCCCATGAACAGAGGAGCCTGGTGGGCTGCAGTCCATGGGGTCGCTAAGAGTCGGACATGACTGAGAGACTTCACTTTCACTTTTCACTTTCATGCATTGGAGAAGGAAATGGCAACCCACTCCAGTATTCTTGCCTGAAGACTCCCAGGGATGGGGGAGCCTGGTGGGCTGCCGTCTATGGGGTCGCACAGAGTCGGACACGACTGAAGCTACTTAGCAGCAGCAGTAACAGCATGTACCTGATTATCATTGTATTGCATTGCATTTGTAAGCCAGACATTGCATTTGTAAGCTGGTTTGTAGAAATAATTTGAGGCTTAGAATAATGTTATTTTTCTCCAGGGAGCACTTAAGTTTACTTCCTCTAGGTCCCTGTGGAAACTAGTAATCTAGGGTCACCTCCATACAAATTCAGGGATTTCAGGAATGCTGAGCTTCAGTCCCTGCAAGAAACTGTCTGCTTCCATCTCACCTTTACCACTAGGGTGCAGCCCATCAGGATGCCAACCAAAAGGGAGGAGGGTTCACCAAAGGTCTCTTCCCCTCAGCTAGCCCTAAGTTCTGATCGCTGTGCCCCCAGCCCTAACAGAGTGCTCAGCCTGTTCACCTCTCACACACATGGGACTGACAGATACTGTCTCATCTTCCTAGGTCTCCAGCCTCCCCAGATTCTGGTGAATTTTCACTACTTGTTAGCTCTCTGATGTCCTGAAGTAGTGTGTGTGTGTGTGTGTGTGTGTACATATATATGTATACATGTGTGTATCTACATACATATATGTATGTATGTTTGTATACACATATGTCCCTGGTGGCTCAGACAGTAAAAAATCTGCCTGCAATGCAGGAGATGCAGGTTCGATCCCTGGGTCAGGAAGATCCCCTGGAGAAGGAAATGGTAACTCACTCCAGCATTTTTGCCTGGAGAACTCCATGTACAGAGGAGCCTGATGGGCTATAGTCCATGGGGTGGCAAAGAGTCAGACACAACTAAGTGACTAACACTTTCACTTGCTTTTTTCATATGCGTATGTGTATGTGTGTGTGAATATATTTTGTCTAGTGGGAGGGTTGGCCCAAATCAACCCATCTGCCACTATCAGAAGCAGAAATTGCTCATTACCGGTGCCAGGGCCTGGCTGGGGTAAAGGGAGTGAGGCATCCAGGGCCCAAATTTCAGGCTGTGTTCACTCTCAGGTCCAGGCAGATGCAGGGCAGATGGTACCTGTGCATCCTTGGCACCTTGCAAACCTCTCCCTCATGCCAGTCCTGATCTGTATATGTTTGCAGAGGTGCAACTGCCTGGGCAGACTCTAATACACGAACTTATGTCTAGAACATGGGTGAGGGGATAGGGACTTCGCTTCTTTATTTACTTCTGCTGCTGCTGCTGCTGCTGCTGCTGCTGCTCAGTCGCTTCAGTCGTGTCCGACCCTGTGCGACCCCACAGACGGCAGCCCACCAGGCTCCCCCGTCCCTGGGATTCTCCAGGCAAGAACACTGAAGTGGGTTGCCACTTCCTTCTCCAATGCATGAAAGTGAAAAGTGAAAGGGGAGTCGCTCAGTCATGTCTGACTCTTAGCAACCCCATGGACTGCAGCCTACCAGGCTTCTCTGTCCATGGGGTTTTCCAGGCAAGAGTACTGGAGTGGGGTGCCATTGCTTTCTCCGTATTTACTTCTGAAGTGAAGTCGTTCAGTCGTGTCTGACTCTTTGCGACCCCATGGACTGTAGCCCACCAGGCTCCCCCGTCCATGGGATTCTCCAGGCAAGAATGCTGGAGTGGGTTGCCATTTCCTTCTCCAGGGGATCTTCCCAACCCAGGGATAGAACCTGGGTCTCCCGCATTGCAGGCAGACGCTTTAACCTCTGAGCCACCAGGGAATGTTTAATTGTTCTTATGTAACCAGATGGGCTTCCCTGGTGGCTCAGACGGTAAAGCATCTGCCTCCAATGCGGGGGACCCAGGTTCTATCCCTGGGTCAGGAAGATCCCCTGGAGAAGGAAATGGCGACCACTCCAGTATTCTTGCCTGGAGAATCCCATGGACAGAGGACCCTGGTAGGCTAAAGTCCATGGGGTCGCAAAGAGTTAGACATGACTGAGCAACTTCACTTTCACTTTTCACTTTCATGCAACCAGATATTGTTTACTATGCATCTTATATGCATCCTCTCAAGGGACTCTCATAGCAATCTTAATAAATAGCTCCCATATTCACCCTCAGTTTGCCTAGAAGGAAACAAAAGTACACAGAGATTACGGGAATTTCCTGGGAGTCCAGTGGTGGACTCCATGCTTCCTATGCAGGGGTCTCGGGTTTGTTCCCTCATCTGGGAACTAAGATTCCACATGCCACGCAGTGCAGCCAAAATAAAATTTAAAGATAAATTTTTTAAAAAAGTATATGGAGATTTAGTAATATTATCCATGTTCCTAAAACTGAGAGGGGATGGAGCCAGGTTTTGAACCCAGGCAGCCAGGTTCCTAAGCTTCCACAACACACATAGCCACCAATACTGACTCTAGTTAAAAGCACTAAATTCCATACTTTTGCAATTTTAAAAACATGGTGCAATATAAAATGGAAAATAATGTTTTAATTAATAAATACAAATATGTTCTATATATTAAAAGTCTTCAGCCAGTGGTCGAAGTTGCTTCCAGTCCATCCTGAGGCAGAGAAGAAGCAGGGCCTCATGGCCCCTTCTTCACTTCCCTGGCCTTTTCACGCTCCCCAGCACAGAGGAAAAATGACCCAGGGCCTATTCTCAGATGTGTCCAGGGGCCAGACCACTGCCCAGGCCACATCGGTCTGCCTGTTGTTACCATGTCAACTCGGGCCTTTGTCCGCGACACAGTGCCCAACTCCCATTACTCACTCTGTCCTTTCCTGTCCAGCTGTGCCAATAAAATGATTTATCAGCAGGAGCTCAGGACGGGCTGCCAGGTTCCGGGCAGAGGAAGGAGGCATGGGAACTGTTTTATGAAATAAAGGCCTGGCTGCCAAAGGACACAATTCACAGTCTCAAATGCCTCTCCCACACACTCTGGATGTTGCATTCATTCCTGCATTCACTCGTTCATTTATTCAACACATGTTTAATGAGGACCTTGTGCTGAGCCAGACATGTGGGATACACTGGTGAACAACAGAGGCAAGGCCTCCACCCCCTGTTTAGAGGTCTGGGGGATGGCAGACACGGAACAAGTTACTTACAGGTGCATTCAAGTAAGTGGGTGAGGTTATCAAGGCAAGGAGCCAGGGCCTGAATTAAGTGATTTTTTTTTTTTTTGTCCATATCACACAATTTGTGGGATCTTAGTTCCCTAACCCAGGATCGAACCTGTGCCCCCAGCAGTGGAAGTGCATCGTCTTAACCACTGGGTCACCAGGGAGGACCTGAGGAGGTGGTCCTTGAGTTATGATGGGGCTCAGGCCAGGCTGCCCCAAGATGTGTTACTCTGGCATGTGGATTACTTTAAACTGAGAACAATCAGGGTCTAGAAGTTTCAGGAAGAACCTTTGAACCACCCCCTTACCACCTAAAAGAATTTAAGACAGGAGGCCTGTCTCAGGAAGAAGCTATCACCGTATACAACTGTAGTAAATTATTGGATGCAGTGGACAGGGAGGAATCATTTGTCAAAGCCTACTGTCCCTAATGTTTACCAAACATTAACTCTTTTTAGTTCCCTGTGGATCACCTTCCTTCCACTTGAATCCTCAGACCCCTACCTGCTTCTCCTTAGTCCCGAATATATATATATATGTATATATATAAATACATATAAACACCTCATCTAGCCTTATTGTCTTTGGAATTCTCCATTATGTAGAGTCCCTGTGTGTGTGTGTTCAGTCACTTCAGTCATGTCTCTCTGTGACCCTATGGACTGTAGCCCTCTGGGCTCCTCTGTCCATGGGGATTCTCTAGGTAAGAATACTGGGTAGCCATGCCCTCCTCCAGGGCATCTTCCCAACCCAGGGACTGAATCCGTGTGTCTTACATCTTCTGCAGTGGCAGGCAGGTTTTTTACCACTAGCGCCACCTGGGAAGCCCAGATTCCCCATGCACATGTAATAAATTTGACTTTTTCCTGTTAATCTCCCTCATGTCATTTTAACTGCAGGCAAAAGAACTAAGAGGAGAAAGAAGGGAAATTTCCCCTCCCCAACAGCCATGATCTGAAGACAGAATAGGGATCAACTCCCCCAGGACAGAGGGGAAAGAGTGCCAGGTAGAGGGTGTCACAGAGGTAAAGGTCCTGAGGTCAGAAAAAGCTTGGTATTTGTAAAGATACAGTAAGTCTGGGGAAGAAAGCAGAGGGGAAGAAGCTGGGGAGATGAGCAGGGACCAGATGATGCAGAACCTTCCAGGCCGTTGTGAAGAAGTTGGCCTTTATTCAAAACAGCATGAGAAAGTCACTGGAAGGTTGTAGAGGGAGGCAGGTCAGGATCCTATTTGCATTCTAGGAAGACCACTAAGGAAAACAGATTAGGAGGGGTCTCTGCACAGAATGAGAGAGGCCACTTAGGAACGTACCACAGCACTTTTCAGACTGTTTGCAGGGACAAACCATTTTCTCCACAATCCATCACAAAACCAATGCTCTTGTAAAATACAACACAAATTTGCTTGGATGTCACAGCAATGTCAAATTGTTATAAAAGTTTCTAAACACTAAATCCCAGTTTCTCTACTTACTCACTGTGGATCAGTAATACTTTGCTGACTGTCACTAGTCTGTAGATGACAGTTTGAGTAGCACTGGGGTAGCACAAATGAGGTTGCCAAGCCAGACTCTGGTGTCCAAAAAGAAAACAACTTTATCTTCTAGAACCTAGGTGAGCTTCTGGCGCCTGGTCTCTGACCAGCCTGACATAGGAAATGTACTAAGCCCTTCAGGGCTCAGACAAGCCTACAGGTTACCACTCACACATCTGAGTGCTTATTCTCCTCTGACTCCCTTCTCAGACCTCTCCTCTCGTCCCCATTCTGGGAACTCCTGCACACACCAGCCCGGATGGTCTTGAGAGAGCAGGCACTGCTTTGTTTAGTCTTCATCTGCCTCTGCCTGGTGCCAGTTCCTGCGCTAGACATAACTTGTCCTTCTTGGTCCTTGAGCTTATCCACTGTCCTGCACCGACCACTGAGGTGACGCTGCATCCCCCTTCAGTCCTCTCCTGTTCAGCTCATCACTGCATCCTCTGCCACACAAGTTCCTGCATCCTGGGACTGGTTCTGCCCCTGGACCTCCCTCCTTACCTCCTTCCTTGCCCTGGCTCCTTTCCACTCTCTCTGAGACCACACACAACCCACATGCTTTTGGCCAGCTTTCCTTCTTCCCGGCACACCTCACAGCCACCACGACCACTAGCTTTCTTGCCATGGAGCAGAGCAAGGCTGCTGGTCATCAGAGATCACAGGGAGCCAACAAGTCACAGGCACCCCTTGACCCTTGGGTCTCTGTACTCACAGTGGTGTTCCCAGCAGTCAACTTAAGGAGGTGGAACAAATACATTTATATAAAAGTCTCTCTCTGCTTCTCTCCACCTCTTGCTCTCTCTCAAGCTCACTCTCTCTTCTACCTTACCTCCTTTCCTCTCTCCATCTATCGCTCTTCCTGTTTCTTCCAGTCTCTCTTTTCCTCTCCCTCCCTCTGTTCCTCCTCCCCTCACTTCCTACACTTTCTTCTCCTCTGCCCCTCTCCCTCATCCCCTCTCCCTCCTCCTCTTCCAACTCACCTCCCACCTGGCCTCTAATTAGAGGTGAGAGGAGAAGAACTGGGTCTGGCTGATGTTGATTTTCTGAATCTTTCTGCTCAGAGCTGGATCAATCTTCTGGATTAAAGAGATGATGAATCACCACCCTTATTACCAGCTCCTCTTCTGCCACCCGTACCCTGGGGGAAGTGATTAGATATGAGTGATGCTCACCAGTATTTCCAATTCCTCCTCTTCCAAGTGCTCCTCTGCTCTTTTGAATTAGACATGGTCCTACAAATTGCTGTGGCCAAAAAACCTGTCAGGAGCAACACCTGTCGCTTCTGGGTGGAAGCACCTCAGAGCTGTTGGACAATTTTCCCTTTTTCCTCCTGCAGCAATCACAGAAGCATGTTCCCTTGGTACGGGAGATTCATAAGATCAAAGCAGCCTGGAATGTTGAACCAGCCACGGAGTACAGCGGTCCCTGGGCATCACCAAGATTGAAGCAGACTCTGTGTGAGCACAAAATTTTGTCTTGAACCCACTGGTTGCCTGTTACAGGAGCATAGCATTGCCTGCCCTGACTAACATACCATGTTGCTGGCCCAAACAGTGGATGGTGAAACTGAAAAGGAAAAGCACTCAGTAGCTAATAGCTCTGCAGGTCATCCTCCAGGGGAGGTTGTGGCCATTCTCCATGCTCTAAATAATGGTGACCTATTTTGTAAAGATGGTGGCAGCAAAGACGACAGAAGTGAATAGACTGGATACAGTGTGAAAAGAGACAAGCCTTAGTGATGGACTAGCCAGGGAGGGCGAGGACAGGGGTATGTCAGGTTGTGCCCTGGTTTCCGGCCCAAGGAATCAGGAATAGAGAGCCATTAGATGAGATGCGGAGGACCACGCCAACCACATTTCTTGGTCCCAAGAGCTCTGAACATGGCCCTTTACAGCAGCTGAAACAAACAGCCTTCATTTTGGGCACTCTGCTGATTCCAGCTTGCAGGCTTGAGGCTGAGCTTTCTCGGTTGTGTGGCAGATGCTCCGAGGAAGAGCCAACAGGACTGTGCTGTAATCATTGCCATTTATAACCATCAGGAAAATACCAAACTACAAGGAAGACTGCTGAATTCCAAAAACCACTGGTATTTGAACACTTGACAGAGCTGCCAGTGCTGAGGGTTTGATGGATGGAGAAGGCAAAGAAGTGTCTCATTTAATCGTTCATTGTATTAACTAATTACCTGGCCTTCATCCATCAACACAGGATGTTTAAAAGGAGGACGTCCTGAACTTGAGATCCAGAGGCCTGGGTCTTGGTTCCAATTCTGTCATTCATGACCCTGGGCCAGGCATTCCCCTCTCTGGGTTTCCCCAGCCCTACATGCAGAGATCCTTCAGCAGGCTCCTGTATGCTCCTTGGAGATGCATGAATGGGCCTTAGGGATCCCTAGAAATTATATTCAGGACACTGTTTGAGTGTGCAGATGTCCATATATTGAAGAAGAGGGTCCATGCCTTTCATCAGATCCCCAAAGAATTCCATGACTTGAAAAAATTTTTAAACTGCTGGAAGTGGAGATGGACACACCAGAGGGTTGTGGGGAATGAGGCGAAAGGAGTTGGCAGGAGCCAAATCATGAAGGACTTCTCGAGTCATGCTAGGGAGCCTGGCACCATCCAAAATGAATACAGGAACCCTTTCTGGATCTCTTTTCCAAATATACCCAGGCAAGCCAGAACAACAAAACAATATTCAGGGACAGGGCAGACAGACAATACCTGAATCACTCTTGTGCATTTTCATCGAACAGGCATTTGTTGGACACCTGTTGTGGGCTGGGACCAGATACTACAGGCCGCGATGTTGTAATTAAAAAAAAAAAAAAAAACAGTGAATGGGACAAATGGGCAGAGGAGTGTGTGTTTGCATGCACTGGTGTGTGATTGAGTCTGTGTGTGTGTCTGTTTATACGTGTCCTTTCTACATATCTGTGAATATATGTCTCTGTGTGTCTGCATGAGTCTGTATGTACTGCTGTATGACTGAGTGTGTATGTGTGTCTTCGTGTGTGTATCTCTGAATATATTTCTCTGTGTCTGTGTGTCTCTACGTATACATGTGTGTCTCTATGTGTGTTTACATGTATGTGTGTCTTAGTGTGTATCTCTGTGTCTGGGAATGTGTGTTTCTGTGTGTGTCTCAGCATGTGTCTGTGTATGTGTCTCTGTGTATATGTGTCCGTGTATGCGGCCTGTGGAGCAGCTGTAGGCTGGGAGCCCCATCATAAGCTCTTCTCCATTAGAGCCTGACTCCGAAAAGCTCCCGGAAACAGCTTGCATCAAGTTAGGAAGAGCTGACACTAAAGCTGCAAGGCACACAAGAAGGATGCCAGAGAGCGACAGTCTGGGAACCAAAAAGTCATGTTCCTAAAACACAAACCTGGTTTAGCAGGAGCTGGCTGCCCCAGTACTCCTTGGGTCTCCTGTCTCCACCACTGCTGACAGCCAGCCCTGTGCTGCCAAGATCTGAAAGCTTGCTGGATGTGGAATCCCTAGATGTCTCGACTCCATGCTAAAAAAAACCTACACTGTCATCCAAAATTTGAGCTGCAAAAACTAAAAAGTTCTTGGTACATCCAGTTACTGCAAACTAAAAAGGCTTTGAATATCAAGTGCCTTTCACCAGCAGAAAGCAGTGGGACACTGGCCTCAATTTGAAAACTGTGAGTCTAGAGAGCACAGCACAGAGAAGTGGGAAGGGAGCAGCCAGGAGCAATGGTCTTAGGGTCAGGATGGACAGGTTTGAACCAGTGACTGATGCGTGCCTTGGTCTCCTCATTTGTCAAATGTGAACAGCAATAGCACTGACCTCTGAGGGCTGTGTGAGAGTTCAATGAGTTAAAATGCAAACGGACTTGCAAAAGGACTGGTACATAGTAAGCACTAAATAAATACCTTCTATTGTTATTTTTTGTTATTGTTGTTGTTCATGAAAAATGATCTCCTCATAGTCATTTGAAACTGTTCATTGCTGGGGAGGAGAAAGAGAGGGAGGGAGGGGTGGAGAGCAAAGAAGGCAAGAAAATAAGATGTTACACATCTAGCCATTAATGATACCAGGCAAGAGAAGGGTACATCAATTTTTATGACACATAAATATAAATATTTTATCATATGAGAACTAGCTTAGGCTATAATATATATATCTTTTTCTCAACTGTAAGGCATTTCTTTTTTCTTTTCTAAATTAATTATGCCATGTTTCACTTAGAAGAAAAGAAAGAAGGAAGGAAAGCGGAGGGGAAGGGAGGGGGGCAGAACTTGGCAGAAATCCTCCCTCCCCCCCCACCCCTCCTCATGGTGAATGACATGCCGGTGCACCAATCCATGTAGTTGTTTTATAGGCTCCTGAGGATCTGCCTTTCATCAGCTTCTTCAGGCTGCTTGAAGCAGGTCTTCTCAGCTCCATCTGGCAGCCAAATAGGCTGAGGCTAGAGGTTAAGCGACTTGCCGCAAAATGACAATAGATGATACTTACAAGGCCAAGCCCCAGCTTCTCTGACACCCTGCCTGGGAGCGCGCCTCCCAAAAGTCTCCACTTGCCCATTCAGCCAGCAGTACTGGGAGTGGCCTTGCCATCCACACAGCAGACACAGAAATGAACAGGGGCAGGGTATAGTCCGATTTCAGGAGGTATTTTGAAGGGCTTTCTCCTAGAGGGACCTTCTTTTTACAAATTTTTATTGATTGATTGATTGACTTTTGGCTGTGCTGGGTCTTCGTTGTTGCATGCGCTTTTCTCTAGTTGTGGCGAGCAGGGGCTACTCTCTAGTTGCGTACCCAGGCTTCTCATTTTGATGGCTTCTCTTGTTGTGGCACACAGCTCTAGGGCACGTGGGCTCAGTAGCTGTGGCTCCCAGGTTCTAGAGCACAGGCTCAGTAGTTGTGGTGCACCGGCTTAACTGCTCCGCAGCAAGTGGGTTTTTCCCAGATGGGGGACTGAACCTGCGTCTCCTGCATTAGCAAGCAAATTCTTTACCACTGAGCCACCAAGGAAGCCTCAGAGTGACCTCCTGAGACATAAGGAAGCCCAGGCCCCAGAGCCTCAGGCTCACACAGTCCCGTGGTTGAGTTCTGACTCCTCCACATCCTGCTCTGTGATCTTGGGAACTCAATCAACCTCTCTGAGAGACTTTTCCCCCAAATGTCAAATGAGGATGATGATGATGACAGGGCCTAATTCACGGGGCTGTTGTGAGTCTTACATAAAACATTTCCTACAGAAACACTTCGCCTGTTCTCAAAGAGATGCCTTCTGAAAGGCAAAGTTGATAGATTTCCTCCCTGATGGGTCTGAATATCTTGAAAGGAGATTTAGACAATTGGCAAAGAGTTGAGGGTTGAGTTAGTGGAAAGTACATAGATAACAAAGCCAAGGGAAAAACAAGGCAATTATTAACTTCAGAGAGAACAAAAGACGTTGCAGGAAGGGAAAGTAATGAGTTGACTACATCAGCACCAGCACCGCACACCACTTACAGTCCGGGTAATATAAACACTGAATATTGATCCAACAGAAATTACAGCGGATCTGGGGGGAGGGGCACATGTGTAGGTGGGCACAGGTGGGGGCTGAGGAAGGAATGCTAACGCCTCACCTTCCACAGCAGAGAAGCCAAGGGGTAAAGCCTGGAATGGAATCATCAAGAAGTCACAATACAAGCAGGCTACTTAGAGACATGCAGGGAAATAACCCACTCAAAGGGCAAAAGTGGTTGCTTTGGGGGACAGGGAAGGGAAGAAAGGGGTCAAGAGGCTGTTGTTTTATATAACATGCTTTGCAGAGCTGCCTGAATCTAGACAAGGATTTCTCTACCTCATCTTCACTGACATTTGGTGATGTCAGTGGTGATGCTTTGTGTTGGGAGACATTCTGTGGATGCTTATCAGCCTCTCTGGCCCTTACCCACCAGATGCCAATAGCAGATAACACCCCCACCCCCAGTTGTGACAACCAAAAATGTCTCCAGGCATTTCCAAATGTCCCCAGGGGGCAACACACACTCGCATACACACACACACACACACACACACACACACACGTTGAGAATCACTAATCTAAATTAAGCACATGTATCAGTTTACTTCAGTCCAGTCACTCAGTTGTGTCTGACCCCAGTTTGCGACCCCAGTTTGCAACCCCAGGGACTGCGGCATGCCAGGCTTCCCTGTCCATCACCAACTCCTGGAGCTTATTCAAGCTCATGTCCATTGAGTCGGTGATGCCATCCAACCATCTCATCCTCTGTCCTCCCCTCTCCTCCCACCTTCAATCTTTCCCAGCATCAGGCATGTATAACTTTAATTTTTTAAGTTTTTTATGAAGCATTTAATGCAGTGACAGATGCATAGTTAGTGCTTAATAAATGGTAGCAAGGATTGCTATTTCCTTGACCTTGCTGAGGCTGCCTTCTCAATCCATGACAGGCATTCCCTGCATCACCACAGGAGACAAGCCATGCCCCAATGAGCTCCTAATCCTTCATATTTGCACACAATACCACTGCCACTAATCATATTAGTATTGATGACAATAACCAAATACCATCTCTGGGCCTGGCACAGCACGAGGCACACAAGAGGGTTAGTGCATCCATTCACATCTAGCAATACCTAGTTGCCAGGCTCTTATACATAATCAGTGTTAATTTCATCCTCACAAGTGGGAGAGGGAGGGAGGAGGATTGTTCTTCTCGGGTCACTGTGAAGAAACTGAGGATCAGAGAAGCTAAGCAACTTGCCTAAGATCACAAAGCTAATAAGTGGAAAGGCTTAGCCTCAAACTTAATTCTTTCCAACTCTAAGGCAAGTCAGCCCCCACCATAATTGGGATCACACCTTGCTATGCATCAGAGTCACTGGGGAAATTTTAAAAAATAATGATACCAGGACTCTATCCCAATGGCCCAAAATCTGTAGTGGTGGGGCCCAGGCATTTGCATTTTTAAAAACTTCCCCAGGTGACCCTGATGCATGGGAAAGATGAGAAGAAAAGCCCTAGATCAGTGCTTCTCAAACTGCAAGGTGTAAATGAATCCCTCATGGACATTGTTAAAATGCAGATTCAGCAGATCTGAGGGAGGGCCTGGGACTCTGCATTTCTAACAAACTCTCAGTAACGCTCCTGCTGGTGCACAGGCCAAATTCTGGGCAACAAAGCTTGAACATGCTGCATGTCCTCACCTGCCGGGAGGGTTAGGAGTTTCCGAGGGAAAAGGTAAAAACCGAATTTCTTCTCCCGGGAACAACGACGCCAATAACAACACCATTTACTGACTATCTGCTATGTGTCCAACACTGTGCTAAATATGTTTTAAATAGATGAGCTCGTTTAAACTTCATAGTAACCCTATATGGTAGTTGCTTCTGTTGTCATTTCTTTTTCGGGTGATGAAACAGAGACACAAAAAAGTAAGTAACTTGTTCAAGAGCAATACAGTTTGCAAAGTAGCCAAAATTCATACCTGAGTATCTCTTAGAACTGTTGATCTCTGGTTATCCTGCCTACCTTAATTCAATGCCATTCTCCACTTATGCTGCACAACCTTAGGCAAACCACTTGACCTCTCTAGCTGCATATGTTCCAATTGAAAACTGAGCAAAAAGGCCATCCCTAGATAACTCACATCAGGAAGATACATTTTGATGTCAATTAAGACCACTTACTGAATGTGGCATTCACTCTTCAAAGACGCAGCATGTTACAAATAACCTTTCTGAGAGCTGGAGGCGGGGGAGGATGTTTTGTTTTTAACCTTAAGCAGGTAGGTGGGATTCTGGCCCCTGGGAACACAACTGTGTGAGGGGCTGTGAAGCCGATAGGCATACCTGCAGAAGAAGATAAGGTTTTTACCATCTCCAATGACTGGAAGCTTATTAAGGAGGGGTAGCGGGAGAGATGCTATCTCCCAGCTGAAATATCAGCCGGTTCATCTCTGGCAGTGACTCAGCCTGGGCAGGGGGAAAAGGCAGCAGGGCGATCAATTACAACGCATCCTGCTCTCCACAGAGGCTGAGACGCCACCGCCCACACCTGGTGGGGCTGAGCATCCATTCAGGTGTGGATGAGCAGTCTAACCTTTCAGGGAAATTAGATGAGTTGCAGGTTCAAATTCTTTCTCAAGGAAGAATTTACATCCAAAATTACAGAGGCAAGAGATGGAGCCAGAAGGCCCATTCCAGCACCTTCCGGCTGTGTGAGCCTGCCAGGTCACTGTACCTTTTGGAGCCTCAGTTTACTCCTCAGTAAAAAAAGGGCTTCCCCAGTGGCTCAGCAGGTAAAGAATCCACCTGCAATGCAGGTGACACAGGAGACTCAGGTTTGATCCCTGGGTCAGGAAGATCCCCTGGAGAAGGAAATGGCAACCCACTCCAGTATTCTTGCCAGAAAAATCCCATAGACAGAGGAGTCCGGTGGGCTACAGTCCAAAGGGCACAAAGAGTCAGACATGACTGACCACTAAGCATGCAAGCACAAAAAAAGAGTCCATCTCACCTGATGTGCCTTCTTTTTTGGGTTGTTTGAAAGTTTACTAAATGAAAATATGTATTTTGCATGGACCTGGTTGTATAAAGCAAGTCCAGGTGGTACCTGAACTGATATGTTAATTCTAACAGTTATGTGTTGATTTTATGTGCATCAGGAAAAAAAAATATAAAAACACATATAGTTATTGTGGGCTTTCCTGGTGGCTCAATGGTAAAAAAAAAAAAAAAAAAATCCACCTGCAGTGCAGGAGACACAGATGTGGGTCGGAAAGATCCTCTTGAGCTGGGAAAACCCCATGAACAGAGGAGCGTGGCAGGCCCTGTCCATGGGGTTGTGAAGAGTTGGACGCAACTGCAGCGACTGACCACTGCTACCACGGTTACTGTATTACTGTTGGTTTCTCTTA
The DNA here is from genome assembly GCF_023091745.1 of Budorcas taxicolor. NCBI lineage: Eukaryota > Metazoa > Chordata > Mammalia > Artiodactyla > Bovidae > Budorcas > Budorcas taxicolor. The sequence goes on from NC_068926.1 coordinate 56,765,157, forward strand.
CCTCCATCTGCTTTATTTCATCTCAAATCAGATATCACCTCCAGACACTGTATAAAAGCACTAATTCATTCATTGTGTGTCTCCTCCTCACTAGTCATCAGTGCTTTTCTCTTTTGGTGCACTGATGTACTCCTGTACCCAAAACAGTGTCTGCTATAATATAATATAATATAGGTGCTCAGTAAATATTTATTGAATGCATATCAAACCATGAATTCACTTGATATGATTGCTTGGGGTTGGGTCAAGTTACTTTGGTTTCCAGTTTTGGTTTTTAAGTAAACAGACTTAAAGAATAGTCAAGATGGCATGCAAAAAGCCCAAAGTCAGGGGAGCACCAGGTTGCAGATACTTAAATCACTTGGTAGCACCACCAGAGTGCCAGGGGGCATTGGCTGCAGTGACAGCAGCGGCCCTTGTGGGGACAGAGGAGTGGCTCCAGGTGAATGCCAGAGCCCCACATCACCCACTTATAACATAATGGAATCCCTCCCAGTCCCGCCCTGTTTCCCAGCACTCCTGTGGGAACCAAGTGAATTAACCAAGTGGAACTGTTCTGCAACCTTCAAGAGCTACTGACACAGTAGAGAAGTGCTGTTACTATATAAACACTCTGGGTGTCACCCAGCCTGACCAGCACAAGGATCTCAATTCATTCCCAGGGTAGGTGCTCTCCAAGGGGAGTCTGAGTGGCTCTGGGGTGAAGCCAGACTTGAATTCAAGTCCCAGCAGTGCCACTTGGCACCGGTGTGGTCTCAACAGTCTCTGGACCTCGTTTTCCACACTCAACAAATATTTTTGGCTGTGTGTTTATAAAATAGGGATAGCATAGCTGCCCTGAAAAACAACTGATCCAAAAACAGCAATAGTAGGTCTTAGGTCTCTGAAACAACCTATTATGTCCACTGTACAGATGGGGAAACTGAGGCCTGGGAGATGGGATGATTATAATCCTATAGCTTATAAGAGATGGAGCCTTGCCTCAAACTCAGGCAGATAACCAAACTCCAAGGTTGTTTACACTAAGCTACACTGCCTCCCTTTTAAAAATGATGTGGGTATCTACAGCTATTGTCTTCACTCATTTATCGAAAAAAACATCTATAAGCAATGACTGCGTGCCTGGTACCAAACTAGTCACTGAGGAATGAATGTCATGAATTGGACAAGTTCCCTGCTCTCAGAGGGGAAGCCAAGAGTAAATAACAGATGCTATGAAGAACAAATGGATATGGGGGCTCATTCTGATGGTCAGGGAAAACCTCTCTGAAGACGAGACATGAGTAATCAGAAGGGATCCGAAGAGGTTTTAGGAAGGGAATTCCAGAAGGAGGTAGCAGTTAGTGCCAAGGTCCATGCAGGGGATAGGCTTGACATATTCAAGAGAAGGCAGGGGTGGCTGAAGCACCGTGAGAGCAACAGTAAGTCAAGAAGAACCAGGAATGGCCGGTAGGGAGCAGATCAGGTACGGTTCTATGGGCCTGAGTAGTCAGTGTTTATTCTAAGTGCAGGAGGAAGCCTTTGGGGATTTCCCTGGTGGTTCAGGGGTTAGGAGTCTGCACATTCACTACAGGGGACATGGGTTCAATCCCTGTTCAGGGAATTAACACCCTGCAAGCCGCATGAAACTGAAAAACTGAAACTGAAGTCGCTCAGTTGTGTCCAACTCTTTGCAAACTCATGGACTGTAGCCTACCAGGCTCCTCCATCCATGGGATTTTCCAGGCAAGAGTACTGGAGTGGGGTGCCATTTTCTTCTCCAGGGGATCTTCCCTATCCAGACATTGAACCCAGGTTTCCCGCATTGCTGGCAGACGCTTTACTGTCTGAGCCACCAGGGAAGTCCAAATGGTATAGCTTAAATAAATAAATAAAACTTTTTTAAAAAGGAAGTGTTTGGAGGCTTAAGCAATTAAGTCACACATCTTATTTAAGATTGTTCTGAGAACAATATGGATTAAAGGGGGAAGGGTAGAAGCTGAAACATTAATGGAGGGACTATAACAGTTGTTGGTACAAGAAATGATGGTAGAAATGAAGGCTTATGTCCACCAAAAACCACATACAGGAATGTCCACAAGCAGCATTATTCATAACAGACATAAGCCAAAAACAAGTCACAGGCCCATCAACAGTAGAATGTATAAACAAACTGCAGGACATTCAGCCAGTGGAATACTACACAGCAGTGAAAAGGGAGAGACTACCACTACTCACAAAAACATGGAAGAATCTCCCAACACAACGTTGAGAAGCCAGGCAAAAAACAGTACATGCTATTTAATTCCATTAATAGGACTCAAAACGGACAGGATTAATCTATGGTGATGGGGGCTGGGGAGTGGTTACCTGTGGGATAATACCAACTTGGGAGGGAGCATGAGAGAGCCACCTGGCCTCTGAGAAATGCTCTCTAGCTTGTTCCACATGGTGGTTATACCAGTGTTACTGGTATGTAACATTCACTGGTATGTAAAATTCACTGAGATCTTAGGATCTAAAGATCACTTAAGATCTAAAACAAGAGAAACAGTCAAAAGAAAAAACGATGATAGAGTGGGTCAGGCTGGCAGCAGGGAATGAACTCGACAGGTCCCTCTCTTAGGATTCTGAAAGTGAAATCGGCCTCCTGGGACTCTGTCCTCTGACTTGTGAACTGTACTCTCTCCCATAACTGAGGCTGCTTCCCAAACGAGAGATGACTCTGAGGCACCCACAGCCAAAAGAAACAGGATTCCCCAGGGTGTTGGAAATCCCCATCAAGAGTTCCAGAACAATGAGGTCTGGCTCCTCACCCTGCCCACTGAGCCAGGAGGGCTTGGGCTATGGAGGAGGAAAAGCTTAATCCCATCCAAAGAAGCCACTGTAGACAACCCTGGTCGCTTTTAAACAACTTTCCATCTCTGTCAACCCAAGAGCTGCATCAGACCTGGAGAAACTGGGCAGCCAGACTTGACTTCTTCTGCCTGTTTTCAGCCTGAGCTGCATGCACTGTGTTCAGGTGAGAATGATTGCAGGCCAGGGCCCTGCTGCTCAGGGAAGCCTCCAGAAAGGCTCCCATGGCCCAGTGGAAGACGGGGGCTGGGAGGTGTTTGGCATCCTTGCTGTAAGATGTGTCTTTAATATCTCTCTAAAACTTTAGGAAATTTTTTAAAGCATCGAGAAGAAAAAATGCATTATGTATACAATAATGATACACACACACACACACACACAAACACATATATATATACAAGGGCTTCCCAAGTGGTTCAGTGGTGAAGAATCTGCCTGCAAAGCAGGAGACGAGGGTTCAACCCCTGGCTCAGGAAGATCCCCTGGAAGAGGGAACGGCAACCCACTCTAGTATTGTTGCCCGGCAAGTCCTGTGGACAGAGGAACCTGGCAGGCTACACAGTCCTCAGGGTTGAAAAGAGTCAGACATGACTGAAGCAACTGAGCGTGCACATATGTATGCACACATGCACACACACACACACACACGTGGGGTCCCTTCTCAACTGTCCTTCTTTACTTAATAACTGATTTTGACTGTCTTCCAGGGATATTTGAGAGGCTTCAAGTGCATCTGTTTTATTAGCTCCATGTACTGTGTGTGTTAGTTCCTCAGTCGTGTCTGACTCTTTGCAACCCCATGGCCTGTAGCCCTCCAGGTTCCTCTGTCCATGGGATTCTGCAGGCAAGAATACTGGAGTGGGTTGCCATTTCCTTCTCCAGAGGATCTTCCCAACCCAGGGATCGAACCCAGGTCTCCTGCATTGCAGGTGCACTCTTTACCATCTGAGCCACCAGGAAAGCCCTTATTAGCTCCATAATAAAGTAGTAATCAACAAAGCTGGAATCCACTTGTTACACACTGTTCCAAGCCCTTCTCATGTCTTTATACCTTTACTCCTCACCTCAGCCCTATGAGGTCAGTTCTATAATTATCATCCCCATTTTACACATGAGGAGACTGAGGCTCTCCAGAGGCCAGCCCAAGGACAGGACATGGTGCCGTCTTAAACACATGTGCATCTGACATCCAGGTGCGTCCTTGATCAGCACATGTGGCAGTAAATAGATAACCAGGGGTCAGACTGGTAAGACTATTTCCTTAAGCTAAACGCCTGGTTGTGGGATGGCTAGAGTGGAAAGCTAAGCTCCCCACCTAATTGCCCTCCGGGAAGGTTGTGTCATTGACTCTCCCACCACCAGAGTGAGAACTGTCTGCACAAACCTCCTGTTGGTTAAAACCGCAACCAAGAGTGACTCCCCACCCTCTCTCTCTTTCTTCTCCTTGAACACACGGTGCACCACTTGTGCAAGCCAACTACCAAATCACAGGTTCCCAGAAAGCAGAAATCACAACATTCTCCTCTTTATACTCCAAGCTCCAGGGCCTAGGGGAAGGCATTCGCCTTGGGAAAAGGCCATGTCCTTAAAGTAAAGAACAGATTCTCATCTCCCAGCCTTGGCACATACTGTTTCCTCTGTCTGGGTCACTCTTTCTCCACTCTCACTCCTATTTACACTCAGAGCTTCAGATTTGACATCTTCGCCGCCACCACCAGGAGACCTTCCTTGCTTCCCCACGTGGACCAGGATGACTTCTTGGTACCTCTGCACCCCTAGTTTTACCTCCAACAACATATTAATAACATGGACCACATCACATTACACCAAATTTCATCAGATCAAAGCCACCCTCATTATTGTGCTAACTCTAAGAAACCTATGACCAACCTAGACAACATATTAAAAAGCAGAGACATTACTTTGCCAACAAAGGTCCATCTAATCAAAGCTATGGTTTTTCCAGTAGTCACGTGAGAGTTGAACTACAAAGAAAGCTGAGTGCTGAAGAATTGATGCTTTTGAACTGTGGTGTTGGAGAAGACTATTTAGAGTCCCTTGGACTGCAAGGAGATCCAACCAATCCATCCTAAAGGAAATCAATCCTGAATATGCATTGGAAGGACTGATGCTGAAGCTGAAACTACAATACTTTGGCCACCTGATGTGAAGAACTAACTCATTTGAAAAGACCCTGATGCTGGGAAAGATTGAAGGCAGGAGGAGAAGGGGACGACAGGGGATGAGATGGTTGGATGGCATCACCAACTCAAGGGACATGAGTTTGAGTAAACTCTGGGAGCTGGTGATAGACAGGGAGGCCTGGTGTGCTGCAGTCCATGGGGTCACAAAGAGTTGGACATGACTGAGCGACTGAACTGAACTGAACTAATCTAAGAAACACTCTGAGCCAATGCTTTCCCTCTTCTCTGACAGCTTTGTTAAGATATAATTCACATCCATACAATTCACCTATTGAACCTGTATAACTCCATGGGTTGTGATATATTTTCAGATCACCACAGTCCATTTTTAAAACATTTTCATCACCCCCAAAAGAAACCCTGTACCCATTAGATATCACCTCCCTGTTCCTCTGTCCCTCACCCTTAACCCAGTCACAGGCAATCACTAATCCACTTTCAACCACCATAGGTTTCCCTGTTCTGAAGTTTTATTTGAACGGAATCATATAGCATATGAACTGATGTGACTGGCTTCTTTCACTTAGCATACCATTTTCAGGCTCATCCATATTATAGCTCATGTTGCTACTTTATTCCTTCTTGTAGAAGAATACTTCAAGGGAGGGATAGACCACATTTTGTTTATCTGTTCATCCGCTGATGAACATTTGGCTATTTCTACCTTCTGTCTATTGTGAATTATGTTTTTATGTGGACATATGTTTTTTATATGCCCAAGAGTCACAATGCTTTCTTATCCCTTTACTTCTATTTATTTAAAAAGCACTTTTGGACCCATTTATACATCAATTTTTTATCACATATAACTCTGGCACATATTTTCTTTTAAAAAAGAAGCATAATACATCAGCTAAGATAGTCCCAAAATGTTTTCAATACAAAGTCTGGGTCTTTTAAATCATTTTTTAAACCAGTGTCCATGTTTTCCTATAAGCTGTGGGGTCCTGTGTGCCGTGAAAAGCACTAGCAACACAAGAACTCTCAAAAGAGAGCTCCGCTGTCATTTCCAGGCAAGGCTAACTGCATCCTGACTGCTGCTGGTCAATGGTGATTTCACACCCTTGATCGTTAAGATGCATCCTGGCAACTTCCCTGGTGGTCCAGTGGTTAAGACTCCACGCTTCCAATTCAGGGGGCACAGGTTCAACCCCTGGTCGGGAAACTAAGATCCCACAAGTCAAGGTGTGGTCAAAGAAACAGATGCATTCCCCCCTTGAGGAGGTTAATACATGGCAAAATGTATACCTTAGAATTTATGAAATACAGTCATTTCCTGTCTGCCTGTCGATATCTCATACAAAAGATCACAAGTGTCTTGAGGACAGGAACTGATCTTATCCACCCTTGTACTCATTCCCACACTTAATCAACAGGAATATTTGAAACACCTTGCCCACACGTAATACCTTCTTAATGAAAATATATTAAATGAATGAATGAATGTTGACCTATTTTGGAAAATGGAGTTCACTTCCTACCTGGGGGACCACCATCAATTTGTTTCATCTCTCTGAGTTCCCATCTGTGAGATGAGGGTAGCAGTAAGGACGAAAGTGAGCTAACGTGTGCAATGCACCCAGGAGAGTCCCCAGCACAGAACAGGCTACTGGAAGATACTTGTGGAATCAAAGCATGAATAACTGAATGAGAAAATAAGCATTATTGAAACTAAAATTGATAACCCACTTTCCTGTGTGCTAGACACTGCTGAATGCACTTTATGTATGTGAACTCCTTTGTCTAACCCCTCATTTCATCCTCGCAATGAGTTTATAAGGTACGGACTAATAGCGTGTGTGTGCTCAATTGCTCAGTCGTGTCCAGCTCTTTGCAGTCCCATGGACTGTGGCTTGCCAGACTCCTCTGTCCATGGAGTTTCCCAGGCAAGAATACTGGAGTGGGTTGTCATTTCCTTCTCCAGGGGATCTTCCCAACCCAGGGATCGAACCCTCATTTCCTGAGTCTCCTGCATTGGCAGGTAGATTCTTTACCACTGAGCCACCAGGGAAGCCCTAGGTACCAATATTGTCCCCAGGTAAATGAGGACGGTGACAAAAGAGAAAACTTGAGGCATGGAGCAGTAACTCAATGAATACATGAATACAAGAATGAACGAATGTTGACTTACATTAAAATCCCAGTCACCTGGTCTCTCTAGAGGGATGATCTGACCGTCCTTTCACCTCTCTGAGCCCCACCTCTACCTGTAAAATGGGGAAGTACACCACTGCACCTGCACCTCACAGGGAGATGCTGAGAAGGAAGTGTGTCTGTATGCATCAAGAAAGTACCTGGCTAAGGTGCAAAATGGGCAAAATGAAGCTGGCACATTTGACAGGAAAATCCCTTCCTTGCTTGGCCAGGTGACCTTGGGCAAGTCACATAACTTCTCTGAACCTCATTTCCTCAGCTGTAAAATTGGGTTGTGAGCACCCCCACGCCCCCAAGGTGGTGATGAGGGAGCCTGCAGTCAAACCTGCAAAGTCGTTTAGCTCAGCCAGTGATTGCCTCAGAGAAAGCCTCATGATGGATGAGTGGCCCTTGCCCAGCCAGACCTGCTTTCCAGGACAGCTCACCGACCAAAACGGACTCCTTGGAGGCAAACCCAACACATGCCTACAGCGCCAACCTTTCAAGCTGTCAGACAGGCAGGGCACAACCCAGTGGGGGCACTCTTGCTTCCCCAGATGAATAAATCATTACGAGAGAGTGTTACGTATCCCACCAGCATCCATAAGGACCTGAATTATATATAAAAAGGCAGCGAAAGCAATTTATCCCAGGCACGTGCAAGTCATAAAATGGGAGTTCTTTGGGTGCCCAAGACAATTTTCAGATATTGCAGTTTTTATCAAAGCAAGAAGGCCCTCCAAAGGAGCACCCTGCCTCACGGGTGCAGGGATGCCTTAATCGGGTTTATTTATTATCAGAGGAGAGTAATCTAACTGTCCCTCCTGGTTCTGCCACCTCCCCCACCCACTGCCCCAGCCTGGCTGCTTCTCAGCTCAGGAGTTCTGGAATTGGAGGATAAGCTGCCCAGAGAAACCACCTTCCCAGTAGGAAAGCTGCTGGGATCATGAGGATGGGACCAGGCATGCTCCAGATGCCTGGAGGGAGAGGGGAGAAGGGAGTAGGAATTGCAAGACGAGAAAATGGTCCAGGAGCAAGAGCTCTAAGCCAGAGCTCCAATGTCCCACTTTTTTTTAATATAATTTTATGTATTTATTTATTTTATTTTTGGCTCCCTTGGGTCTTCAGTGCTGTATGGCTTTTCTCTAGTTGCAGCAAGTGGAGGCTCCTCTCTAGTTGCAGTGTGCGGGCTTCTGGTTGTAATAGCTTCTCTCTGCAATGGCTTCTCTTGTTGCAGAAGACAGGCTCTAGGGTGTGCAGGGCTCAGCACTTGAAGCTCTCGAGCTCTAGAGCACAGGCTCAGTAGCTGCACACAGGCTTAGTTGCTCCAAGGCATGTGGGATCTTCCCAGATCAGGGATTGAACCAGTGTCTCCTGCATTGGCAGGCATATTCTTTACCACTGTGCCACCAGGCAAGTCCAAGAGTCCCACTTTCACCACTGATTGATTACATGTGGGGAAACCACGGCACTGCCAGGCTGGGCAACTACTTGTTCAAGGTCATGTGAGGAGAGAGAAGAGAAGCTGGAACAACAGTACAGTCAGGTTGACAGACATTTATTCAGGGCATTCAGTGTACAGGCACTAGGGTTACATGATAGAGATGTCTGTGCACAAGTGACTTCCAGCTGCCCCTTCCAACAGTCTCTGGGTTGCTTTGCCACTGATGCTCGGATGTGCCAAGTGTACTCCTATCCTAGGGCTTTTGTACTTGCTGTTCCTTCTGCCTGAAACTCTGTTCCTCCAGATCTTTGCATAACTGACTCCCTCCTTTGTGGTCTCTGCTTAAATGTCACCTTCTCGGGGAGGACTTCCCTGACCACCTTATCCAGCTGACAAGCCATTCCCATGCCCCAAGGCTCCATCCCCTTGTTGCATGTTGGGTTGTCCTGAAGCAAACAGTGACAGAGTGTGGAATATAGGGGGGAAAGCAGGTTTGAGGAAAGGGGAAAAGATTAACCGTGACACAGTTTCAACAAAGCCTTGTTCATACAGACGAAGAGCTCTGCAAGCACGTATTATCCCCCCAGATGTCCTGAGTCAGCCTGAAATGTACCTCCTCCAGTCATAGTCCCTGGATGCAGGTTGTCCCGGAAAGGGTGTGAGCCTGGCAAGGTGGCTCTGCGGCTCAGGCCGACCCTGAAGGAGCTGACGGGTGCAGGCTGTCTGCTGACTTCCCTCCCACAGCTGACCAGCAAGTCCTTCCTTGATGGGCCATGTGGGTGAAGCATCTGCCTGTTTACAACGCACCTCATCTGGCTTGAAATCTCTTCTCAGCACTTAACCACCACCCAACCCAGTATATGTCTATGTTGTTTTTTTTCCCAATTTTTTATTCATTAAAATAGTATAGAGATGCAGTTGTTTAAGTGTGTTGAAAAATAAGAATCACCTGGACTTCATGTTAAAAAAATAGGTTCTCAAGAGTTCAACACAAACTGTTCAAATTGAATGGATAATCTACAGCTATAACAAGTATCCTAGTGATTGTTATTATCTGACAAGTTTAGAAAACATTGGTAGGTTAGAAAATCCATGATGCTATCATCTTCAGTCAAAACTTGACCCACGGAGTTTTGCATGGATCTGTATATTCCTTTCCGGTGGTCGGGGGCTCTTGCCACTCTCAGCGGGTGTTCTGAAAGATCTTCTGTGTCTGAAGGTATATTACTGATGCATCCATGGAGAGAGATTTACTCCACGTCCACCTACTCCTCCACTACCCTGTCTCTCAGTACATGTCTATATATTTACTTATTTATCATCTTTCCACATAACCCAACTGATGTTTTTAAGAATATACACAATGGTTGTCTTGTTCTCATTGCCTAGAACACTGCTTGGCATGGAGCAGATACCCATTAAAAATGTGCCCAATGAACGAGTGACTTCTGTTCCCAACTTCACAGAGAAGACTGGACAGTGAACAATTACATTTCAGCACACTAAGTACCATCAAAGGGGATATCCCAAGGGCAGGGCAGGGTGGGAGGTGGGGGGCGGTGTCTCTAACCCAGCCTAGGATGGGGAGCGTCCAGGAAAGTCTGTCAGACTCCAAGACAATGGCTATTTCCACTTCACTGGGACAGGGCAAGAGGTATGGAAGCAGCTGCCATTGCACCTGGGGCTTCTTCATCATCTTGATGCGTCGAGCACGGTTACTTAACCATTTCATGTTTTTATATATTGCCCCTCCAACCAGGTTATAACTTCTCTGAGCTCAGGGAGCATGTCTTACATTTCTTTATCCCCCTCAATGCAAGCACTGTGTTTCATGCACTCACTGCATTATTACTAGAATATATTGGTCAGGCCTATAAGGATGAAGCAGCATGGCTGGGGGTGACTAGGTTTTCTGACCTCCAGTAGGGACACCAGGTCTGTGAAAATAAAAACAGCTCTCACCTAGTGAGCACCAGCTCCAGACTGATACTGTGCCAAGCACTTTGGATACAACACCCTATCAGTTCACATGGCAGCCTTGCAAGGCAGAGGCCTGAAAATCAGTTCCACTTTAAAGATGAGAAAACTGACACTCAGAGAGAGGAAGACCTTTTCCCAAGGTCACACAGTCAATATGTGGTCGAGCCTCCAGACAAGCCTAAGCTGGTGCTCTGAACCATTACACACACTGATATTTTAAGGTTAGGAAGACAGTTTTAAATCAGGATAGAATCATAAAATCTGGGTTGTGAGGTCAAACATCTCCATAAGCCTGAAGTTGCTAGGGTCTCTGTGTATTCAGGAGGTGCGGGAGCATGACAAATGGCCACTCAGCCCCTGTTCAGTCTCATCTCTAGTAATTCCTGATGTCTCTTCTCAGTCACTGGTTGTGCCCCGCCCCCCCCCCCCCCCCCCCCCCCGCCCCCAGAAGAAAGGACTGGCTGTCTCCAAGGGAGATTTCTGCAACACAATGAAGGTTGAGTGATTGCACTCAGATCATTACGAACATGGAAACCTGGCCTTCTCAGCACACTGAGTGTGGTATCATCTCATTAGCCACACTTCTCATTTACACACTGATGTGTAACCCAGATGAGAACTTGATCATGTGCAAAGAGAAATGACTACAGTAGGAACCGGTTCAGAAAGTCTACACAACCAGTGCCTCCTCTCCTGGTAAGAAGACCAGTCTGGGGAAATAAATAATAATCTGGTTTCTTGCTGAATAAAATTGGGACAAAGAAAGACAGATGTATCCACTGAATGTTTAATGGCAGTTGACTCAAATGACTGGGAACAAGGATTTCATGGAAAAGATAGTACAGATGGGATCATAACCTGTTGTTTGGTCATTAAGTCATGTCTGACTCTCTGCAACCCCACAGACTGCAGCATGCCAGGCTCTCCTTTCCTGTACTATCACCTGGAGTTTACTCAAATTCATGTCAACTGACTTAGTGATGCTGTCTAACTATCTCAGCCTCTGCCACCCCCTTCTCCTTTCGTCTTCAATCTTTCCAAGCATCAGGGTGTTTTCCAATGAGTTGGCACAGGTGGTCAAAGTATTGGAACCACAGCTTCAACATCGTCCCTCCAATGAATACTCAGGACTGATTTCCTTTAGGATTGACTGGTTTGACCTCCTTCCAAGAGACTCTCAAGAGTCTTCTCCAGCTCCACAATTTGAAAGCATCAATTCTTTAGCGCTCAGCCTTCTTTATGGTCCAAATCTCACATCTGTATACAACTACTGAAAAAGCCATAGCTTTGACTGTACTTTGTTGGCAAAGTGATGTCTCTGCTTTTTAACAGGCTGTCTAGGTTTGCCATAACCTGCCTTCCAAGGAGCAAGTGTCTTTTAAGTTCATGGCTGCAGTCATCATCTGCAGTGATTTAGGAGCCCAAGAAAATAAACTCTGTCACTGTTTTCACTTTTTCACCTTTGATTTGCCATGAAGTGATGGGACTGGATGCCATGATCTTAGTTTTTTGAATGATGAATTTCAAGTCAGCTTTTCCACTCTCCTGTTTGATCCTCATCAAAAAGCCCTTTAGCTCCTTTTCACTTTCTCCCATTAGAGTGGTAACATCTGCATATCTGAGGTTGTTGATATTTCTCCTGGCAATCTTGATTCCAGCTTGTGATTCTTCCAACCTAGCATTTCACATGATGCACTTTGCATAATAGGGCTTCCCTGGTGGCATAGTGGTAAAGAATATGCCTGCCAATGCAGGAGACGTGGGTTCAATCCCTGGGTAGGGAAGATCCCCTGGAGAAGGAAATGGCAACCCACTCCAGTATTCTTGCCTGGGAAATCCCATAGACAGACAAGCCTGGTGGGCTACAGTTCATGGGGTCGCAAAAGAGTCGGACAAAACTTAGTGACTAAATAATATACATTATTTTGTACAGCACAGGGGACTACAGCAAACTCAGCGTGTAAGTTAAATAAGCAGGATGACGATATACAGCCCTGTTGTACTCCTTTATCAACCAGTCGGGTGTTCATAACTCTTAGAAGTCAATTGGTAGCAATATCTGCCTCCATCTTGTGGCAGAGATTTTGGTCATTGTTGAGAGACAATTGCCAACTCCCTTTCCAATGGTTGTTTAACATTATAGAGATTAGATAAACATACACTCACTTTCCTTAGAACTAAGGGTTGCCATATCTGGCCAGTGATACATAATAGAAAGTCATCTTAGGGGCTTCTGGGAAGATACTTGCCTTTCTGGTGAAAAGTACAGAAGCAAGAGAAGAGCTCACTGGTACTAACTCTTTCCCTTTCCTTTTGCTTAAAAATATATGCTAGCCAGAGCCATCTTTCAACTATGAGGGAGATGAAAAGTCAATGTGCTAAGATTTATGGAATGGAAAGAAAAAAAAGGGTATGGATCATTCATAATATTGTTGACCTGATGCACCAAGCCTGAAGCTTTCTACATCTGGACTTCCAATTAGAGAACACCATTAAATGTCTTTGTCACTTAAGCCTTCGTTGTTTCAGTTTTCCAAAGCACAATTACAAATCACTTCAAAATTAAGCAGCTTTAAACAACCATTATAATCTTGCATGATTCTGTGAGTTCACTGGGCTCAGCAGGACAGTTATTCTCTGCACACAGTATTGACTGGAGTTGCAATCATCTGGAAGCTCGACTGAGTCAAATGCCCAAAGGAGCTTACTCACATGACTGGCAGCTGGCTGGTAGCTCAGCCTTTCTCTGTATGACTTGGGTTTCTCACAACAAGGCAGCTGGGTCACCAAATGGAATCTTCAAGCATGCAAAAGTAGAAGTTGCAGATCTTTCGCAGCCTAGACTCGGAAACTATAGAGCATCACTTCCACTCCATTCTATTTTTTGAAGTAGATCAGAGGGTGAGCTCAATTCAAGAGGAAAGGAAGGAAACACTGCTTCTTAATGGGAGGAATGGCGAGGCAGTTCCAGCCTCCTTTAATTGACCACAGTTATCAGTATGCTTGTATATGACTTGCAGCTGAAAGCAATTCCCTAAATGCAGCCTTGGAAAGAGCCAGATGCCCTGTCCACTGGGACAAGCTGCAGTGGCTGCACTGCCAAGGTCAGCATTTGCAACTCTGTCCTCTGGGCCTCCACGGCAGATGATGATGGATGCAACCTTGCCTTAAACGTGTTAATACCTTCAATCACACGACAGACAAGTTTTGCAGGTCTTGGAGCCATCCTGCCTCTTTGAGGTGACTTTGTACTGCTCTGCTTTGATCTATAATATATTGACTTCTTGGTTTAACTCTCAGAAAGGCAATCTTCACTCCCTGTGTTTTCCAAGCACTTGAGAAAGCATCACTGTAGCCCCCTAAACTTGGCAGCCATCTTCATCAAGATGATTATCCTTCTTGCCCTGTCTCGATCCCAGGGTCACTGAAAGAATCAGATGGAATGACAGCTGGAAGTATCTTGGAATGGTTAAGAGGGATTATTACTATCATAATCAAATAAGCATGTTGTGTCGGTTACAGCTTTTTTGGTAAAAGTTACATAAAACCCTATACAATCCTGCCAATGCAAAAGGAGGAAAAAGTGGGCAGAAGTTGGAGGGAGTCATGCCAGTTTCAGGAATGGGAGGCTCCAGCAACTCAAACATTGTCAGCAGGACCTATTTTCTCTCCACATCTTGGTCCTGATCTCCTCCAGGTTGTTTCATTTCTCAACAGGACAGGCTGCCAACAACTTCAGGTGCACATCCCCCTAGTTTCTCCTCCCCTAACTCTTAATTTTTTTTAATTTATTGTTATTTATTCATTTATTTTTGCATGTGCTGGGTCTTCATTGCTGTGAGTGCTTTTCTCTAGCTGTGGTGAGAGGGGACCACAGGCTCTGGGGCATGCAGGCTTCAGTACTTGCAGCATGTGGGCTCAGTAGTCATGGTTCGCAGGCTCTAGAGCACAGGCTCAGAAGTTGTGGTGCAGGGGTTTGGTCGCCCTGTGGCATGTGGGATCATCCCAGATCAGAGATCGAACTCGTGTCTCCTGCACTGGCAGGCAGATTCTTCACTACTGAGCCCCTGGGGAAGCCCGTTCCCTAGCTCTTTAAACAAAACTTTTTCTTCTGACTGATATGGGTCCAAGTTGAGCAAAATGCTCATCTTTTAACCAATCCTATGGCTAAGGGCATGTAATAGGAAGGGGAGATAGATATATGATATAAAGCATGGATGCCTTGACAGGTACCCTATGGGTGAGCAGAAGCACAGATGTGCAGAGAGAGGCAGGGAATTGAGTGGTCATGGCAAGAAGTGGAAGAGAAAGATCGAGCAACTCCATGAGGAAAGGCAGGAGGGACTTTCCTCCCTGGCTTTTTGTTTCCACCTTTGAGGTAAAAATCAATCTTGGTAAAAGATATCTACAGTGACTTGATACTATACCCAAATTTTCATAGCAAATTGTGCAGTGGTTAAAACTCTGAACTCCAAATGCAAGGAGCACAGGTTTGATCCCTGGTCAGGGAACTAAGATGCCACATGCCACACAGAGTGGCCAAAAAAAAAAAAAAAATGTGGGGGATATTTGAGCTGGAATTTTATCTTGAAAAATGAAACTAAAGCTTATCAACCTAACACAATTTAGGATACCACTTCAATGATACATGAATTCTTATGAAGAGTGAAAAGTAAATTAAGTAGTCAAGGGGGTTTTTTGCTGTAATTTTTCTGACAAAATCCTTCATTTCAACTGTGGCTTTCATAGGATGATAGAAAAAAAGGTCATTTAAAAAATATTCAAGGGTTTCACCAATTTTTCCCAAGGCCTTCTGGAATCTTTTGATATTTAAATCTTTCTCTTTTGAAGTGCTCACCGTGTCACTTTCCTTGTCATTTTTTTTCTCTTCAACTGTTAACTCTTTGTGGGGAGGGGATACTAAAAACATTGAATAACTAGTATGTCAGTATCGAATGACCAGCCCAGTCACTGCAAACAGCTATCATGGCTGAATCTGTGGGTTCCAGCTGAGTATCAATATTGATTGTTCTAAGACCACCAGACTCCCAAGGGTTGTCTGTGGTTTTCCTGTTCTTTACGCATGTGTCATCAACCTCATGGAATCCTGCACTTTGGGCAAGATTTTCAATCAAACGTTTGCAGCTGGTTTACACTGTATGTGTACCAGGATCAGACCGTCAGTGAGAGGCTGATTGTCTTTGACAGGACTCACTGGTTATAAGAAACAGCAACCCCTCCCCGGACTTGTGACGGGCACTCAAAATTCAGGGGGTGCTTCCGAGAGACTGAGCCACAAGGTAGATGGTGTTGTAGAAAAGGATTCATGCTAGTGTTAATCATTAAAATTTTTAACTGCTGCTGCTGCTGCTAAGTTGCTTCAGTCATGTCCGACTCTGTGCAACCCCATAGACGGCAGCCCACAAGGCTCCACTGTCCCTGGAATTCTCCAGGCAAGAATACTACAGTGGGTTGCCATTTCTTTTTCCAATGCATGAAAGTGAAAAGTGAAAGTGAAGTTGCTCAGTCGTGTCCGACTCTTAGCAACCCCGTGGACTGCAGCCTACCAGGCTCCTCTGCCCGTGGGATTCTCCAGGCAACAGTACTGGAGTGGGTTGCCAGTGCCTTCTCCAAAATTTTTAACAATTAATGTTATATAATTACTGTAAGATTTGAAGGACAACTTTTATATCTCTAAAGAACTCCATCATCTACAGGACTCAGATGATAAATACTCAACAACAAAGACCCCTTGAATTTTGTTTGTGAACTAACTTGTATGGATTGCCCTTTCTTGTAATCAATAAATCTTGCAAAAGATGATTAGGATATATATATATAGGGTCACTGGATGGTTTCAACAGAAATATCAGAACCACTTGGAGAAAAACACAATGACCATGAATGAGTCTGATATTTTCTAAATTTGTTTCCTAAGTGAAATGCTCAAATATCAGCCTACATAGTTCAAACTGGAAATCCTATTTATAAAATTCAGGACAGATTCCTTACACAACGGTAGATGGTAGTCCACTGATTCAGACAGGCGTGAGGCTTGTGTTGTTAATCATGGGACAGAAAACAGAGTAAACACACAAGAGGGAAAAAAGCAGCTAAAATGATGAATTTCTCCATCTTGTCTCTTTGCTGAGCCTTTGGAGTTCTGATCCTCAGACTTAGGGGTTAGGGCTGAGGTGGTTACAGGTCATTGGGTATCTTCCTAGCCCCAATTTTGAGGAACAACAGCAATTACTTCATGTTCTGCAAAGCTAATTAACTCAAATCAATCAAAGGCTTGCCTAGATAGGAAACAGTTCTGAAAAAAGACTTCTGAATTCTGCAAACAGTGAATTTTCCTTAATTAACATATTAACATACATCCTTCTCATGCCTCAAGTCAGAGCATTTTCATTCTTGGAAAGACAAAAAGCAAGAGCATCAGAAGCTAACAGTATCATTGATTTTCAAAAGAGAATAGTGGTAAATGATACATTAGACCAGTTAGACCTAATTGATATCTATAGGACATTTCACCCCAAAACAATGAATTTCACCTTTTTCTCAAGTGCTCATGGAACATTCTCCAGGATAGATCACATCCTGGGCCATAAATCTAAACTTGATAAATTCAAAAAAATCGAAATCATTCCAAGCATCTTTTCTGACCACAATGCAGTAAGATTAGATCTCAATTACAGGGGAAAAACTATTAAAAATTCCAACATATGGAGGTTGAACAACACACTTCTGAATAACCAACAAATCACAGAAGAAATCAAAAAAGAAATCAAAATATGCATAGAAACTAATGAAAATGAAAACACAACAACCCAAAACCTGTGGGACACTGTAAAAGCAGTGATAAGAGGAAAGTTCATAGCAATACAGGCATACCTTAAGAAACAAGAAAAAAGTCAAATAAATAACCTAACTCTACACCTAAAGCAACTAGAAAAGGAAGAATTGGAGAACCCCAGAGTTAGTAGAAGGAAAGAAATCTTAAAAATTAGGGCAGAAATGAATGCAAAAGAAACAAAAGAGACCATAGCAAAAATCAACAAAGCCAAAAGCTGGTTCTTTGAAAGGATAAATAAAATTGACAAACCATTAGCCAGACTCATCAAGAAGCAAAGAGAGAAAAATCAAATCAATAAAATTAGAAATGAAAATGGAGAGATCACAACAGACAACACAGAAATACAAAGGATCATAAGAGACTACTACTATCAGCAATTATATGCCAATAAAATGGACAACGTGGAAGAAATGGACAAATTCTTAGAAAAGTACAATTTTCCAAAACTGAACCAGGAAGAAATAGAAAATCTTAACAGACCCATCACAAGCATGGAAATTGAAACTGTAATCAGAAATCTTCCAGCAAACAAAAGCCCAGGTCCAGACGGCTTCACAGCTGAATTCTACCAAAAATTTAGAGAAGAGCTAACACCTATTCTACTCAAACTCTTCCAGAAAATTGCAGAGGAAGGTAAACTACCAAACTCATTCTATGAGGCCACCATCACCCTAATACCAAAACCTGACAAAGATACTACAAAAAAAGAAAACTACAGGCCAATATCACTGATGAACATAGATGCAAAAATCCTCAACAAAATTCTAGCAATCGGAATCCAACAACACATTAAAAAGATCATACACCATGACCAAGTGGGCTTTATCCCAGGGATGAAAGGATTCTTCAATATCCGCAAATCAATCAATATAATTCACCACATTAACAAATTGAAAAATAAAAGCCATATGATTATCTCAATAGATGCAGAGAAGGCCTTTGACAAAATTCAACATCCATTTATGATAAAAACTCTCCAGAAAGCAGGACTAGAAGGAGCATACCTCAACATAATAAAAGCTATATATGACAAACCCACAGCAAACATTATCCTCAATGGTGAAAAATTGAAAGCATTTCCCCTAAAGTCAGGAACAAGACAAGGGTGCCCACTTTCACCGCTACTATTCAACATAGTTCTGGAAGTTTTGGCCACAGCAATCAGAGCAGAAAAAGAAATAAAAGGAATCCAAATTGGAAAGGAAGAAGTAAAACTTTCACTGTTTGCAGATGACATGATCCTCTACATAGAAAACCCTAAAGACTCTACCAGAAAATTACTAGAGCTAATCAATGAATATAGTAAAGTTGCAGGATATAAAATCAACACTCAGAAATCCCTTGCATTCCTATACACTAATAATGAGAAAGTAGAAAAAGAAATTAAGGAAACAGTTCCATTCACCATTGCAACGAAAAGAATAAAATACTTAGGAATATATCTACCTAAAGAAACTAAAGACCTATATATAGAAAACTATAAAACACTGATGAAAGAAATCAAAGAGGACACTAATAGGTGGAGAAATATACCATGTTCAGGGATCGGAAGAATCAATATAGTGAAAATGAGTATACTACCCAAAGCAATTTACAAATTCAATGCAATCCCTATCAAGCTACCAGCCATATTTTTCACAGAACTAGAACAAATCATTTCAAGATTTGTATGGAAATACAAAAAACCTCGAATAGCCAAAGCAATCTTGAGAAAAAAGAATGGAACTGGAGGAATCAACTTGCCTGACTTCAGGCTCTACTACAAAGCCACAGTCATCAAGACAGTATGGTACTGGCACAAAGACAGAAATATAGATCAATGGAACAAAATAGAAAGCCCAGAGATAAATCCACACACATATGGACACCTTATCTTTGACAAAGGAGGCAAGAATATACAATGGAGTAAAGACAATCTCTTTAACAAGTGGTGCTGGGAAAACTGGTCAACCACTTGTAAAAGAATGAAACTAGATCACTTTCTAACACCGCACACAAAAATAAACTCAAAATGGATTAAATATCTGAATGTAAGACCAGAAACTATAAAACTCCTAGTGGAGAATATAGGCAAAACACTCTCTGACATAAATCACAGCAGGATCCTCTATGATCCACCTCCCAGAATACTGGAAATAAAAGCAAAAATAAACAAATGGGACCTAATTAAAATTAAAAGCTTCTGCACAACAAAGGAAAATATAAGCAAGGTGAAAAGACAGCCTTCTGAATGGGAGAAAATAATAGCAAATGAAGCAACTGACAAACAACTGATCTCAAAAATATACAAGCAACTCATGCAGCTCAATTCCAGAAAAATAAACGACCCAATCAAAAAATGAGCCAAAGAACTAAATAGACATTTCTCCAAAGAAGACATACGGATGGCTAACAAACACATGAAAAGATGCTCAACATCACTCATTATCAGAGAAATGCAAATCAAAACCACAATGAGGTACCACTTCACACCAGTCAGAATGGCTGCGATCCAAAAATCTGCAAGCAATAAATGCTGGAGAGGGTGTGGAGAAAAGGGAACCCTCTTACACTGTTGGTGGGAATGAAAACTAGTACAGCCACTTTGGAGAACAGTGTGGAGATTCCTTAAAAAATTGCAAATAGAACTACCTTATGACCCAGCAATCCCACTGCTGGGCATACACACTGAGGAAACCAGAATTGAAAGAGACACTTGTACCCCAATGTTCATCGCAGCACTGTTTATAATAGCCAGGACATGGAAACAACCTAGATGTCCATCAGCAGATGAATGGATAAGAAAGCCGTGGTACATATACACAATGGAGTATTACTCAGCCGTTAAAAAGAATACATTTGAATCAATTCTGATGAGATGGATGAAACTGGAGCCGCTTATACAGAGTGAAGTAAGCCAGAAAGAAAAACACCAATACAGTATACTAACACATATATATGGAATTTAGAAAGATGGCAATGACGACCCTGTATGCAAGACAGAAAAAGAGACACATATGTGTATAACGGACTTTTGGACTCAGAGGGAGAGGGAGAGGGTGGGATGATTTGGGAGAATGGCATTGAAACATGTATACTATCATGTAAGAATCGAATCACCAGTCTACGTACGACGCAGGATACAGCATGCTTGGGGCTGGTGCACGGTGCTGACCCAGAGAGATGTTATGGGGAGGGAGGTGGGAGGGGGGTTCATGTTTGGGAATGCATGTACACCCGTGGTGGATTCATGTCAATGTATGGCAAAACCAATACAGTAAAGTAAAATAAAGTAAAAATAAAAATTTAATTAAAAAAAAAAAAAGAACTGATTAAAAAAAAAAAAAGAGAGAGAGAGAGAATAGTGATAAAAGGCTGTGGTTTTTTTACAGCCAAACAGGTATGGATGTAAATCCTGGCTCTGCTGCTTGCTCACTGAATGACCTTGGATAAGTCATCTAACTTGTGTGTGCCTCAGTTTTCTCATTTGTTAAGTGAGGGAAATAATAGTATCCACCTAATGAGGTTTTTATATTAATTATAAGGTGTTCTCAAGCCCTAACACATAATGAATATCTGATAATTATTAATAATCTGACACAGATGATGGACAATCTGGATTTGTTCCCCTACTAGGCCATTATTATTCCTTGTGGTAATAGCCTTTTGGGTTTCCTTTGAGTAACCACCCCCTCTCTACTAATAGGGAGGTTCAAGAGGGACTAAATAAATTCACCTCAATTTCACGGCTGAAACTATGTATTAATATTAGTTTACTAGGACATCACAGACTGGGTGGCTTCAACAACAAAAGTTTTCTCAAAGTTCTAGAGGCTAGCTGTCTGAGATCAGGATGTTGGCAGGATTAATTTCTTCTGAGGTCTGTCTCTCTCTTCTTAGCTTGCAGCTGGAGGTCTTCTCCCTGTCTTCACATGGTCTTCCCTCTCTGTGTCTCAGTCCTAATTTCCTCTTCTTATGAGGACAACAGCCATATTGGATTGAGGCTTACCCATATGCTCTCATTTTACCACAATTACCTCTTTAAAGAGCCTACCTCCAAAATATAGTCACGTTTAAGAGATACTGGGGGAGGGGTGTGGTTAGGACTTCAACACATGAATCTGGGTGAGACAAAACTCAACCCATAACAACTTGTGACCCATATCTGGCCAAAATATTTCCCTCTCCTTGGTCAGAGTGATTGATTCAATCGAAGACATTTTTTAAAAACTTAAGTATGGGGAATTTCTTCATTTCCAAGATTGTGTGTTGCCAAATAAATAAATATATATATAATGGAACTGCTGGGGTTACCATATGGAAAAGGTCGGTATAGAAGAAAACAGAGATGGAAAGAGACAGTCCTGATGTCATCATCTCAGTCCCTGGGTCCAGCTGAGCCTGAAGCTTGCATTGACAGTTCATTCAGAATTCACTAAACATCCCCTTTTTTGACTTGAGCCAGCTTGAGTTGGTTTCTGTCACTCCCAACCAAAGAAGTCTTGCCAGCAGAGTCCCTACTTAATTATTGGGCAGCTTGTAGATCCTGAAGAAATAGAAAAGGATCAAGAGACAGGACTGGAAAGTGGAAAGAATATTTACAGAAAAAATTGGGTAGGAGCCATGAGCATGTAATAAAGGGGTCCACGTGTGCTCAGTTGCTCAGTCGTGTACAACTCTTTGAGACCCCATGGACTGTAGCCCACCAGTCTCCTCTGTTCATGGGATTTTCCAGGCAAGAACACTGGAGTGGGTTGCCACTTCTTCCACCAGAGGATCTTCCTTATCCAAGGATTGAACTTTTGTCTTCTGTGTCTCCTGTGTTGGCAGGCAAATCCTTTACCACTGAGCCACCAGGGAAGCCCCATAATATAGGGGACAGAGTAGATTTAAGAACAGATGCATATTCCTTTGAGCTTAATGTAATAAATTTGACTGCACAGTTGTTAAGGCAAGTAGTTCTTCACTAAACCACAGGTTTCTGAGAGACAGTAATAGTATCTTGTTCAGGTGCAATGTATCCCAAGTGTCCAAGCACTCAAAAATATTTGTGGATTTGAATGGGCTTACTAATAAATCTTTTGCATTTTATGATTTAACATGCTGCTGCTGCTGCTGCTGCTAAGTCGCTTCAGTCGTGTCCTACTCTGTGCGACCCCAGAGACGGCAGCCCACCAGGCTCCCCCGTCCCTGGGATTCTCCAGGCAAGAACACTGGAGTGGGTGGCCATTTCCTTCTCCAATGCATTAAAGTGAAAAGTGAAAGTGAAGTCGCTCAGTCATGTCTGACTCTTAGCGATCCCATGGCCTGCAGCCCACCAGGCTCCTCCGTCCATGGGATTTTCCAGGCAAGAGTACTGGAGTTGGGGTGCCATTGTACACAGCCTTTAAATAATGAATTTGCCATAGTGTTATATTTGCAAACTACCAGTGCCCTCAGTGTTGGAAAATTACATTGATAATCATATAGTAGTAGAGTATTAATTTTAATAAGGCCTTGAGAAGACTTTCAAATGCATCCCCTCACCATTAGCTGACCTGTATCTGGCCCCTTCTTTACCCATAAATTGCATTGTAATTCTCTATTGCAATCTAGAATTTCTTTCCTTGGGACCCATTACAGCCCCTTATGAAAGAGGTTTGGGTAGGAGAAGGAAAGAAGGTATGTTTACAACACTAGGTAGCAGTATGTAGTGAGAAGAGTTTGGCCTCCTCTACTTGGCTTATAGCACTGGAGAAGAACCCTGAACGTGGGAGATGCTGAATTTCTATCAAGCTGCTGGTTACCTGCCTATTCACCCCTGTGGAGAAAGATTACTTCTTACCCTGGAAAGTAAGTAAAGATCTCTGGGACATGGAGCTTGTCTCTATGTTTCCTGCCTAGATGGTAAGCAAATATCCTCCAGGAAGAAAAGCAAACTTCCGTGTGTGTGTGTGTGTGTGTGTGTGTGTGTGTGTGTGTTTTGCTCATACTGAACAACTAATGGGATCTTAGCTCCCCAACCAGGGATTTGATCCATGTCCCCTGCCGTGGCAGCACAGAATCTTAACCACTTGACCACCAGGGAAGAAGGGAACTTTCTTCTCTTGGAATGTCTCCAGGAAGAGAAAGGTTCTGTATCTTCAGTTTGATATTCAACAGCCTTGAACAAAACCTGTCAGCACCCTTTCCTTGGGAAGGTCCAGACCATATAAGAACCCAAGAAATCCAGGAAGAACTGTCTCCCAACAGACAGGTACAGAGGTGATGTTGCCACAGGATGGAAGGAACCTGGATCCCTGAATCACCAGGTGGAGGACAGCCTTTGCCAACCCATCTGAGGCTTTATGTGAGCAAAAAAACAAACCTTTGTGATATTTCATCACTGAGATTTCAGGTCTTGCCTATTCTCACAGCCAGCATTAACAATCCTATCAAAGATGACTTTAACATACACTGAACAAACTTGTATGAGAAATAAGAGAGGTACAAAATATATAGTAAACTCCAAATGATAAGAAATGGGGTGGGATTCGGGAGAGGGTAGATTACGACAAAGTTGTCGCCTTACTTGTGAAGGTGTGAAAGAAGCAAACTTTGAGAGAAGCCACATCCATCCAGGAGCCCATGCCCCTAGGCTCAGCACATCCAAGAGTAATCAGCCCACCTCACTCATGAGCATCTACACTGGAGCCAAAGCTGCGGATGACTTTCACTCTGGTTTAGACGTTTTCAGATCATCCTAAGCTCAATTACAGCTAAACCAATAATACGCCCCAAATATCATTATTGGAAAATCACCAACCAGGCCTGCTAATTGTATTTGCAGCCTCTTCATCATATTAGTAAAGCAATGAGTACAGCATGATCTTCCCAGGAGACAGCCACTCACAAGGCCAGTTTCCTTAGGAGGAGACTTTCATATTGCACCAGCTTGGAACTAATGTGTCTCGGGAAATCAACTGTCAGATCAATGACATTTGCAAACAGAAAATATTTGGAGAAAACAGCAGAGTACAGCCTGTAGTTGAGACTGGCGTGATCCTTACTTGCCACTTGGAAGCTGCTGTCACTCAGAACCTTCAAGTTTTTCCAAAGGGTCAGTTTGGAGATGCTATTCACATTCCTTGACAAGACACAAAGAAGCTTCACTGTAAGACTTCATGGTTGTTTCCTGGAAAGCTCGCTGTATCATCACTGACCTGAAAAAAGCAAACGACGTTTACTAAGCTCCTTCTGTGTTCCAAGCTTGATGGCTTGAGTGCTATATACTGAAATAAGCAATCTTTATGGAAGTCCATAAAGGAGTTCAAATTCTGACTCTGAAGCTTCCTGAAACAGTTTAATTTGGTGAGTCTCAATTTTCAAACCTGCACAACAGGAATAATAATACCTATTTTCCAAAAGCATTTTGATCATTGAAGAGAAAGTATGTAAAGTGACCAGCGTAGTGCATGGCACATAGTAGCTGCTCACTAAATAGTCACTGCTATGACTGAAAGTACCTCTTTTTAATTGAACTTAACCAACAGTCATTAAAGAACTTAATGCTCATCCTCAACTGAACCACTTGGGAATTAAGGCGTTCACACAACAATCTAGATTGACCTCCATAACCCTTCCATCCAAATATAAAAGGCATCTCATTTTGTTTTTGAAGTAACAGAAAGAAATTTTCAACTTCTCTTCTATATGTTTTTCTTTCTTTTTTTTTTTTTTTTTTGGAGTTTTTTTTTTTTAGGAGTATCTGAAATTCTAGCAGTTTCAGATAAAGATTAAAAAGTCAATAAAAAAGGAAGAAAATACAAAAAGCTTGGAAGAATGAGAAGTATTTAACAACTCATAATTCTGGAGTTCCTTCTGAATCAGGTAAGACTAGGACTGAATTCTAGATTGGGCACTTATCAACCACGAGACTTTGGGGAAATAACATAACTTCTCTAAGCCATGGTCTACCCTATCCAAAATGGAAACACCATCTGCCTCAAAGAGTTAAGGTGAACCTTAAAATAAGATGATAAGGTTAAATAAAATGATAAATTTTTAATGAATGTTGGTTCTTATCCCCTCCTTTTCATCACCCATCATTATAAGGCTCAAATTGATTTGTTAAATGTGGGCTAGGCACTGTGGTGGACACAAGGAATACAGTGGTAAACATGACCAACAAGGTCACTGTTTTCACATTTCAGACCACATTCTGGAGGAGAGTAGAAAAATTACTCAGTCAGTTCCACAAATCAATGGGAAAGTACACTTGTGAGAAGCACTGGGAAGAAATAATATAACATGCTAGTGAGAATTTTCTAAGAGGACTAGGCTAAAGTGTTGAGAAAGGCCTCCCAGAAGATCTCCCTTGCCCATTCTGGGTTCTAAGCATATTTGCCAATGCTGAGAGGCTGGAAAGTGTTGCTGAGAGAATAAGCACAAAGCCAGATCATGCCGAGCCTCACCGGGTGAACGTCAGGGCCTCCACATCGCACAACCACAGAAGACACCAATTACACTGAACACACAGTCCTGCTGCAAGACCAGCAGCCCTGGTAGGCAATATGCAGAAAGTAGAAACTGCAAAGGACCAGAAGCATAAATAAAATACAATGGTTGTATAAGAGAAAGTGTTCAGAAGGAAAAAAAAAAAAGTCATGGAACTTTCAAGTGCAGCTGTGATGGAGTAACTGAGGCAGACGATATTCCCAACAAGTATTACTAGAAAAGCTGGATAAAATACAAACATTCAAAAATTCTATTTGTGGGACTTTCCTGATGGTTCAGTGGTTAAGACTCCATGATGTAAATGCAGGGGTGCTGAGTTTCATCCTGGTCAGGAAACTAGATTCCACATGCCACAACTAAAGATCCCACATGTGGCAATAAATATCTTGTGTGCCACAACTAAGACCTGGTGGAGCCAAATAAATAAATTTTTTTTAAAAAAATCTATTTGAAAGCATCAAGGAGCAGCCATGTCTGGAGGTACAAAAGTCCTGGAAAGGAGGGAAGTTCAGTGAGTTTAAGTCTGACATCACTTTTTTCATTGGGGTGCCAATGACTACAAAGCATCAGAAGCAGAGGAGAAGGTAGTTTCTAAAAAGCAGGTGAGCCATCACAGAGTTAGGAGGCCTCATGAGGGTGGAACACAAAAATTAGCATTCGGGGATGTCAAAACCCGTAAGAGATAAGAGTTCAAAATTGGTCCCCCCAAAAAAGGACTTAATGAGAAGTGATCCAAAACCACGGCACCAATTTTTCTTTTATTTATGCTACATAAGGCAAGTCATTTAGAATCCAAGCAAAGAGCAGTTGAAAAGCTAAGTTGAGTTTTTGGCATTCTCCTAATATTCCAATATGAAATTGGAGGTGAAGGTCACAAATCAGGAAATACCCTAGTAAAGAGCTCTGGTTCCCATCTGGAAGCCCGGAGTCCAGAGGAATGAGGAGAGAATTAGAGGCTGACTGAGCATTACGAACATCATAATCCAACCCTTCGTCAAGTTAGTCCCTGAGTCGATAGACGTAATCCATTCCTACAGTAGCTTCCTGCCAAAGGACAGAGCCTCTACAATATCTAGAACCTCTACGATTTTTTACACAATGCCTGCCAAGATTTACCAGGCATACTAAAAACCTAGCCCAAGAGAAAATAGATTGCCTTGATGTGTGGCTGTCCCCACCCTCTGGGGTCATTTGTACCTGTCTCTGATGCTGAGAAAGACTGAAGGCAGGAGGAGAAGGGGATGATAGAGGATGAGATGGTTGGATGGCATCACCGACTCGATCGACATGAGTTTGAGCAAGCTCCAGGAGTTGGTGATGGACAAGGAAGCCTGGCGTGCTACAGTCCCTGGGGTTGCAAAGAGTCGGACACAACTGAGTGACAGAACTGACTGAACTTCGAAAACAGTCTCCATGAGTCATAACATCTGGCCCTCCTGACCTGAAAGGAAGGTTTCATCAACCCCCTTAAAGATGAGGGAAGCAAGGCTTCAATGCATTAAGTATTTGCTTAAAACCAAACACCTAGACCTGATGACTCAGACGGTATGAACCCAGTGGCTCAGATGTTAAAGAATCTGCCTGCAACATGGGAGACCCAAGTTTAATCCCTTGGTTTGGGAAGATCCCCTGGAGAAGGGAATGGCAACCCACTCCAGTATTCTTGCCTGGAGAATTCCATGGACAGAGGAGCCTGGCTGGTTACAGTCCATGAGGTCACAAAGAGTCAGACATGACTGAAGTGACTTAGTAGCAGCAGCATACACCTAGAATCTATAGCTTTGTCCCTCTGATGCTGGAATCCCCACTTGTCACCAGCCTACCATGCTGAACATAATGAGGGTCACCATCAGGCTAGCCTTGGAGGAAGCCCCTAAAGCATTCAACCCAAGACCTGGTTCTTTACCCAGCCTTCCCCTCCCATGGTGAGCATTATGCGTGCGTGCATGGGTACATTCTCAGTCACTCAGTCACTGACTTTTTGCAAACCCAAGAACTGTAGCTCACCCGGCTCCTCTGTCCACAGTGGAGGGAGTGGGTGGGAATGCCAAAAGAAAAAAAAAAAAAAAACCTCAGACATAATCCACATATTAGGGCTTCTCTGCTGACTCAGATGGTAAATAATCTACATACAATGCAGGAGACCCAGGCTCAATCCCTAGATCAGGAAGATCCCCTAGAGAAGAGAATGGCTACCCACTCCAGTATCCTTGCCTGAAGAACTTCATGATCAGAGGAGCCTGGCAGGCTATAGTCCATGGCGTCGCAAAGATTTGGACACGACTGAACAACTAACACACAAACACAATCCTGATATTAGTTACCTAAAATAACTATGCTGAATATAGTCAAGGAAATAGATGGCAAAATAATCTCACCAGAGAACTTAAATCTATAAACTAAAAACCAAATCAAAATTCTAGGAATAAATAAAATTTTGAATATATAAAAATTCTGAATATATAAAAACTGAAATTAAGAATTTAATAGAATGTTTAACAGTAGATCAGATACAGCGTTTAAAAAAATATTGGTACAACAGGATATAAGTCAGAAGGAAATAACCAGATCAAATCCAGAGAAAAAATGAAATGGGAAACCAGAAAAGAAGTTAAAAAAACATAAGAGACATAGTAAAAAAAAAAACAAAAAAAAAAAACTCTAACATATGTAATAAATTGGAGTCCCAGAATTAAAGAATAGAGAATACAAAAGAAGCAATATTTGGAGAAATATTTTCCAGAAATAAGTAAAAACATGAAGACAGAATTTCAGGAACTTCTGAGAAACCCAAGAAGGAAAAATACAAAGAAAATCACAGCTAAGCATATCACAGTATAATAAAAATATAAAAATTTTTCCTCATCTGAGAACAAATGAAATAGTAAAGGTTTTAAGGATTGTCTTATTTTACCATGAACAACATGTTAGCAATAATGTTTTTAATTTAAAAATTTTTTTTTGTTCAAAAGCATCAGAAAAAAAGAAAAAACATTAACTGCAAGAAAGTGATAGAATGAGAACTGACTTTTCAACAGAGATGATGGAAACAAAAAGACAGGAACTTAAGTCCAAGTTAGAATTCTATAATACTGAAAATATTCTTCAAATACAAAAAATGAAATAAAGAGGACTTTCCTGGAAGTCCAGTGGTTAAGACTCTGTGCTCCCAATGCAGGAGGCACAGGATCTAGCCCTGGTCTGGGAATTAAGATCCTGCATACCACACAATGTAGCTAATAAAAAGTAAAACAAATGTATTTTTAAACAAAATAAAACTCAGGAGATCCAACTAAATTAAATACTAAAGGGGACTATTTAGGCAAAAGGAAAATGATCCCAGACAGAAATACAGAGAAGATTGAAGAGTCACAGGAAAACTGGTGAGTAAATCTAAATGAATATTGAAAATAATAACAATAATTTTCTATGGGGTTTTAAATATATGTAGGTTTAAATGAATCAACATTAAAAACAAAAGGCTAAAGAAAGATAAATTACAGTTTAATAGGCCCAAGAAAGTATGAGAAATTGTAAAAATACTTATTTATATTAGACTCAAATAAACAAAGGATATATCTCTTAATTTTCAGGGTAATTACTAAAAGGAGCTATAACTAAGAAACTAATAAAAGAAATACTGGTTTCACTAAAAAGAAGTTGATTGGTTCAAATTAAGGCACGAAAGGAGGGGGAAGAAAACAAATAGAAAAAATAGTAATATTATAGTTATAAAACCAAGTCAGTAATTAATTACATGTAAATGGATTAAACACTCCAATAATAGACCTAGCTTGTCAGAGTGCATTCAAATAAAACAGTTATATGCTGCTTATATTAGCTACTCCATAACATAAGGACACAGAAAGATGAAAGGAAAAGAATTTTTAAAAAACCAAAAAACCATTAACCAAAAAAAAAACAGGTGATATGGTTATATCAGTACTAATATTAAGCTATTAAGTCAAGTAATTCTAAAGTTGAGATGAATAACTAGGAATAAAGAGAAAATTTTTAATAAAAAGATTAATTCAAGATGATTATATTGTAATACATACAAATATTGTGACCACTATGCTGAGCACCAGAAACTAACATAGTGTTGAAGATCAATTATAATTCAATTAAATATTTTTAATTAAATTTTTAAAAAATTATGTAATATAAATGAAAACAATCTGATTTTTTTAAACTAAGTATAGTGCTGAATTCCTGAGCTGTCAGAGGTTTTCTAGCTAATTCCACAGTGGTCAAAAACCCTTGCTGAATAATTGCAAATCATTCTATATGTTGAGCATTCTATGTCTTGAAATCATTTTATGATTGAACATTCTATATGCTTTTGAAAATAATATGTATCATTTCATTGTTTGGTATAGTGTCTTATAAAAAATAGATTTCAAAAGGTTAATTCACCAGGAAGATACAGCAATTTTATATTCATATGCACATAATACCATACTTTCAAAATACTCAAATCAAAAAACTAAAAAGAAGATTAGATGGATCCACAATATAGTGAAATATTTTAACAATCCCTCTCAGTAGCTAATAAAACAAGCAGACAAAGAAGTGACAGGAGTATAAAGATTTAAGCAACACAATAAGTTTGATTTGTTTGCTATAAGAATGTTTAACAATAGATTGGAATCCACTGCACTGAGGATAGCTGTATATGTACAAATATTTTTTAATTAATCATATTTTAATGTTCTGTTTGTTTTCATTTTAATTTCTGATTTTACTTTTATTTTTTCTTTTACTCTGCTTTATTTTTTAATTTATTTATTTTAATTGAAGGCTAATTACTTTACAATATTGTATTGGTTTTGCCATACATTGACATGAATCTGCCACGGGTGTACATGTGTTCCCCATCCTGAAGCCCCCTCCCACCTCTCTCCCCATCCCATCCCTCTGGGTCATCCCAGAGGGACCAGCCCCAAGCAACCTGTATCATGCATCGAACCTGGACTGGTGATTCATTTCACATATGATAATATATATGTTTCAATGCCATTCTGCCAAATCATCCCATCCTCGCCCTCTCCCACAAAGTCCAAAAGACTGTTCTATACATCTGTGTCTCTTTTGCTGTCTCACATACAGGGTTATCGTTACCATCTTTCTAAATTCCATATATATGCATTAGTATACTGTATTGGTGTTCTTTCTGGCTTACTTCACTCTGTATAATCAGCTCCAGTTTCATCCACCATTAGAACTGATTCAAATGTATTCTTTTTAATGGCTGAGTAATACTCTATTGTGTATATGTACCACAGCTTTCTTATCCATTCACCTGTTGATGGACATCTAGGTTGCTTCCATGTCCTGGCTATTGTAAACAGTGCTGCGATGAACATTGGGGTGAACATGTCTCTTTCAACTCTGGTTTCCCCGGTGTGTATGCCCAGCAGTGGGATTGCTGGGTCATAAGGCAGTTCTATTTCCAGTTTTTTAAGGAATCTCCACACTGTTCTCCATAGCGGCTGTACTAGTTTGCATTCCCACCAACAGTGTAAGAGGGTTCCGTTTTCTCCACACCCTCTCCAGCATTTATTGCTTGTAGACATTTGGATCACAGCCATTCTGTCTGGCGTGAAATGGTACCTCATTGTGGTTTTGATTTGCATTTCTCTGATAATGAGTGATGTTGAGCATTTTTTCATGTGTTTGTTAGCCATCTGTATGTCTTCTTTGGAGAAATGTCTGTAGTTCTTTGGCCCACTTTTTGATTGGGTCATTTATTTTTCTGGAATTGAGCTGCAGGAGTTGCTTGTATATTTTTGAGATTAATTCTTTGTCAGTTGCTTCATTTGCTATTATTTTCTCCCATCTGGAGGCTGTCTTTTCACCTTGATTATAGTTCCCTTTGTTGTGCAAAAGCTTTTAATTTTAATTAGGTCCCATTTGTTTATTTTTGCTTTTATTTCCAATATTCTGGGAGGTGGGTCATAGAGGATCCTGCTGTGATTTATGTCAGAGAGTGTTTTGCCTGTGTTCTCCTCTAGGAGTTTTATAGTTTCTGGTCTTACGTTTAGATCTTTAATCCATTTTGAGTTTATTTTTGTGTATGGTGTTAGAAAGTGTTGTAGTTTCATTCTTTTACAAGTAGTTGACCAGTTTTCCCAGCACCACTTGTTAAAGAGATTATCTTTTCTCCATTGTATATTCTTGCCTAAGGTGTCCATAGGTGCATGGATTTATCTCTGGGCTTTCTATTTTGTTCCATTAATCTATATTCCTGTCTTTGTGCCAGTACCATACTGTCTTGATGACTGTGGCTTTGTAGTATAGCCTGAAGTCAGGCAGGTTGAGTCCTCCAGTTCCATTCTTTTTTCTCAAGATTGCTTTGGCTATTCGAGATTTTTTGTATTTCCATACAAATTGTGAAATTATTTCTTCTAGCTCTGTGAAAAGTATCGTTGGTAGCTTGATAGGGATTGCATTGAATCTATAGATGCCTTGGGTAGTATGCTCATTTTCACTATATTGATTCTTCTGATCCACAAACACAGTATATTTCTCCATCTATTAGTGTCCTCTTTGATTTCTTTCACCAGTGTTTTATAGTTTTCTATATATGTTTCTTTAGGTAGATATATGCCTAAGTATTTTATTTGTTTCATTGCAATGGTGAATGGAATTGTTTCCTTAATTTCTCTATTTTCTCATTTTTAGTGTATAGGAATGCAAGCGATTTCTGTGTATTGATTTTATATCCTGCAACTTTACTATATTCATTGACTAGCTCTACTAATTTTCTGGTGAAGTCTTTAGGGTTTTCTATGTAGAGGATCATGTCATCTGCAAACAGTGAGAATTTTACTTCTTCTTTTCCAATTTGGATTCCTTTTATTTTTTTTTTCTGCTCTGATTTTTGTGGCCAAAACTTCCAAAACTATGGCACCCTTATCTTGTTCCTGACTTTAGGGTAAATGCTTTCAATTTTTCACCATTGAGGATAATGTTTGCTATGGGTTTGTCATATATAGATTTTATTATGTTGAGGTATGTTCCTTCTAGTCCTGCTTTCTGGAGGGTTTTTATCATAAATGGATGTTGAATTTTGTCAAAGGCCTTCTCTGCATCTATTGAGATAATCATATGGCTTTTATTTTTCAGTTTGTTAATGTAGTGTATTACATTGATTGATTTGTGGATACTGAAGAATCCTTGTATCCCTGGGATAAAGCCCACTTGGTCATGATGTATGATCTTTTTAATGTGTTGTTGGATTCTGATTGCTAGAATTTTGTTGAGGATTTTTGCATCTACGTTCATCAGTGACATTGGCCTGTAGTTTTCTTTTTTTGTGGCATCTTTGTCAGGTTTTGGTATTAGGGTGATGGTGGCCTCATAGAATGAGTTTGGAAGTTTACCTTCATCTGCAATTTTCTGGAAGAGTTTGAGTAGAATAGGTGTTAGCTCTTCTCTAAATTTTTGGTAGAATTCAGCTGTGAAGCCGCCTGGTCCTGGGCTTTTGTTTGCTGGAAGATTTCTGATTACAGTTTCAATTTCCATGCTTGTGATGGGTCTGTTAAGATTTTCTATTCTTGGTTCAGTTTTGGAAGGTTATGCTTTTCTAAGAATTTGTCCATATCGTCCAAGTTGTCCATTTTATAGGCATATAGTTGCTGATAGTAGTCTCTTATGATCCTTTGTATTTCTGTGTTGTCTGTTGTGATCTCTCCATTTTCATTTCTAATTTTATTGATTTGATTTTTCTCCCTTTGTTTCTTGATGAGTCTGGCTAACGGTTTGTCAATTTTATTTATCTTCTCAAAGAACCAGCTTTTGGCTTTGTTGATTTTTGCTATGGTCTCTTTTGTTTCTTTTGCATTCATTTCTGCCCTAATTTTTAAGATTTCTTTCCTTCTACTAACTCTGGGGTTCTTCATTTATTCCTTTTCTAGTTGCTTTAGGTGTAGAGTTAGGTTATTTATTTGACTTTTTTCTTGTTTCTTGAGGTATGCCTCTATTGCTATGAACCTTCCCCTTATCACTGCTTTTACAGTGTCCCACAGGTTTTGGGTTGTTGTGTTTTCATTTTCATTAGTTTCTATGCATATTTTGATTTCTTTTTTGATTTCTTCTGTGATTTGTTGGTTATTCAGCAGCATGTTGTTCAGCCTCCATATGTTGGAATTTTTAATAGTTTTTCCCCTGTAATTGAGATCTAATCTTACTGCATTGTGGTCAGAAAAGATGCTTGGAATGATTTCGATTTTTTTGAATTTACCAAGGCTAGATTTATGGCCCAGGATGTGATCTATCCTGAAGAAGGTTCCGTGTGCACTTGAGAAAACGTGAAATTCATTGTTTTGGGGTGAAATGTCCTATAGATATCAATTTGGTCTAACTGGTCTATTGTATCATTTAAAGTTTCTGTTTCCTTGTTAATTTTCCGTTTAGTTGATCTGTCCATAGGTGTGAGTGGGGTATTGAAGTCTCCCACTATTACTGTGTTATTGTTAATTTCCCATTTCATACTTGTTAGCATTTGTCTTGCACACTGCGGTGCTCCTATGTTGGGTGCATATATATTTATAACTGTTATATCTTCTTGGATTGATCCTTTGATCATTATCTAGTGTCCTTCTTTGTCTCTTTTCACAGCCTTTGTTTTAAACTCTATTTTACCTGATGTGAGTATTGCTACTCCTGCTTTCTTTTGGTCTCTATTTGCGTGGAATATCTTTTTCCAGCCCTTCACTTTCAGTCTATATGTGTCCCTTGTTTTGAGGTGGGTCTCTTGTAGACAACATATATAGGGGTCTTATTTTTGTATCCATTCAACCAGTCTTTGTCTTTTGGTTGGGTCATTCAACTCATTTACATTTAAGGTAATTATTGATAAGTATGATCCTGTTGCCATTTACTTTATTGTTTTGGGTTTGAGTTTACATACCCTTTCTGTGTTTCCTGTCTAGAGAAGATCCTTTAGCATTTGTTGGAGAGCTGGTTTGGTGGTGCTGAATTCTCTCAGCTTTTGCTTGTCTGTAAAGCTTTTGATTTCTCCTTCATATTTGAATGAGATCCTTGCTGGGTACAGTAATCTGGGCAGTAGGTTATTTCCTTTCATCACTTTAAGTATGTCCTGCCATTCCCTCCTGGCCTGAAGAGTTTCTATTGAAAGATCAGCTGTTATCATTATGGGAATCCCCTTGTGTGTTATTTGTTGTTTTTCCCTATCTGCTTTTAATATTTATTCTTTGTATTAGATCTTTGTTAATTTGATTAATATGTGTCTTGGGGTGTTTCACCTTGGGTTTATCCTGTTTGGGACTCTCTGGGTTTCTTGGACTTGGGTGAGTATTTCCTTCTCTATTTTAGTTAGGGAAGGTTTCAACTATTATCTCCTCAAGTATTTTCTCATGGTCTTTCTTTTTGTCTTCTTCTTCTGGGACTCTCATGATTCGAATGTTAGGGCATTTAACATTGTCTCAGAGGTCTCTGAGATTATCCTCATTTCTTTTAATTCGTTTTTCTTTTTTCTCCTCTGTTTCATTTATTTCTACCATTCTATCTTCTACCTCACTTAACCTATCTTCTGCCTCCGTTATTCTACTATTTGTTCCTTCCAGAGTGTTTTTGATCTCATTTATTGCATTATCCATTATATATTGACTCTTTTTTATTTCTTCTATGTCCTTGTTAAACCTTTCTTGCATCTTCTCAATCCTATGTACAAATTTTTTCAAGTGCACATGGGACCCATATATGATCTAAAATGGGTCATAAAATAAGTTTTTTAAAATCTCAAGGATTAATACTAAACAGAATATATATTCTAATTATAAAATCCGGTCCCATCACTTCATGGGAAATATATGGGGAGACAGTGGAAACAGTGTCAGACTTTATTTTGGGGGGCTCCAAAATCACTGCAGATGGTGACTGCAGCCATGAAATTAAAAGACGTTTACTCCTTGGAAGAAAAGTTATGATCAACCTAGATAGCATATTCAAAAGCAGAGACATTACTTTGCTGACTAAGGTTCATCTAGTCAAGGCTATAGTTTTTCCAGTAGTCATGTATGGATGTGAGAGTTGGACTGTGAAGAAGGCTGAGCACCGAAGAATTGATACTTTTGAATTGTGGTGTTGGAAAAGACTCTTGAAGAGTCCCTTGGACTGCAAGGAGATCCAACCAGTCCATTCTGAAGGAGATCAGCTCTGGGTGTTCTTTGGAAGGACTGATGCTAAAGCTGAAGCTCCAGTACTTTGGCCACCTCATGTGAAGAGTTGACTCATTGGAAAAGACTCTGATGCTGGGAGGGATTGGGGGCAGGAGGCGAAGGGGACGACCGAAGATGAGATGGCTGGATGGCAACACGGACTCAATGGACATGAGTCTGAGTGAACTCCGGGAGATGGTGATGGACAGGGAGGCCTGGCGTGCTGCAGTTCATGGGGTCACAAAGAGTCAGACACGACTGAGCAACTGAACTGAACTGAATGCATTTATGCTATAAATCAATAATGATAACTTTAAAATCTTTTAAAACCTGCTTGGAAACTAAGAAAAAATCACAAGGGAAAGTAGGAATATATTTAAATGAATGATAATAAAAATACAGCATATCAAAAAGTATGGTAAGTAGCTAAAGCTCTGATAAGGCAAAAACTACTAGCTTTTTCTCTTTTTCTTTTTTGGCCATGCCTTGTAGCATGCAGGATGTTAGTTCCCAGACCAGAGACTGAATCTGTGCTCCCTGAATCTGTGCAGTGTGGAAGTATAGAGTCTTACCCACTGGACAACTTTAAATGGACATATTTGAAAATAAGACAAGATGGAATTCAATGATATGAACATCCATCTCAAGAAGTTAGAAAAAAAACAGTGAATCAACTCAAAGAAAGCAGAAGGAAGAAAATAACAAAAATCAAAAGATCAATGAAACAGAAAACAAAATTACAATAAAGAAAATCACAAAGCCCAGAATTGTTTCTTCAAAAAGGCTAATAAAATTGACAAGTGCCAAGCAAGACCCTATGAGCATTGAAAAGATATCAGTAGAATATTATAAACAAATTAATGCCACTGCAATTTGACAATTTAAGTGAGTTAGAAAAACACACCTTACCAAAACTGATGTAAGAAGATATAAAATATCCATATACCTCTATATCTATTAAGAAATTGAATCTGTAATTAACATTCCCACAAAGAAACATCTAGGCCCAGATATTTAGTCCTTCTAAGCATTTAAACAAGGCAATACTGACTTTCCACAGCCTCTACTAGGAAATATTAAAAAATGAAATATTTCTCAATTCATTTTTTAAGGTTAACATAACCTTAATACAAATACTCAGGTACCAAAACCTGACAAAGAAATTAGAAGAAAAAAATACAATTCCAACTCTCTCAGACACAGATGCAAAATTCCCAAACAAAATATTATCAAATCAAATGCAGCTATACATAAAAAGGGTGCTATATCATTACTGAATTTGGTTTATTCCAGGAGTAAAAAGTTGATTTCACATTTGAAAAGAAATCACTATAATTCTCCACACTACGGGAACAAAGGTCAAAAGAGAACACAAAATCATCTTAGCAAATAAAGAAAAGTATTTGAAAAAGTCAAATAACCATTTAATCTTGGCAAACTTGGGTACTTTTGACAAAGGGTAACTACTAAAAAAAACTAGCCCCAACATCACATGTAATGGTGAAATACTAAGGGTTTTCTCTATGAGGTTGGGGATGAGTTAGGGATACTCATTACACCACTTCTACCCCACCATATCATAAGTCTTGAAAACCAGCTCTTTAGCCCATGCCTCTGGCAACATCCTCCTTGCCAGCAGTAGGCCACTCCTACAGGTTGGGTGTAGCCCACATCTTCCTATTTCTTTATCAGTAGTGGACTACATATTTCTATGGTGCCCACACCTTCTCCAAAGAGCTCTGAATCTCAGCCTATGCAATGAGGATAGGGTACCCTTCTAAGTTTCAGAGTATCTTTACGTATTCACTATATCTCTACCCCAGAGGTATTTGCTCCTGCTATAATCTTTATAGTCATCTTCTGCACTTTTGAATAATGACCCACCTTTTTACTAGCTAACCAATTTTTATATCAAAATTTCCCTAAACTACTGGTCCAGCTTCACTAGACCCTAACTGATACAAGACCTAAATAAATACAGGAAAAAATAATGTTCAAGGAGTGGAAGACTCAACATTTCAAAGAAGCCATTCTCCTTAAGTTGAGCTATAGATTTTAACAAATCCTTAATCAACGTCCCAGGAGGTTTCTTTTTGTTGGAACTGATATGCTAATTCTATATTTATATGGAAATAAAAAGAGCCAAGAATATCCAAGATAATCTTTTTTTAATCCAAGATAATCTTGATGATGAACTAAGTTGGAAGATTTATATTTCCAGATATTAAAAAATGTGATGAAGTTACAGTAATTAAGACAGTGGGGTAATGGTGCAAGGTTAGATGAATAGATCAGTAGACAAGAATACAGTCCAGAAACAGAGCTATTAATATATAGTTACTTAATTTATGACCAAGTGACCACTGTAGTGTGGCAGAGAAAGATAAGATTTTTCAAAACTGGGGCTCAGGCAATGGAAATCCACATGGAAAAAAGAAAGTATCTTGCTTCACACTATATATAAAATCAATTCAAGGGGAATTGTAGACCTTAAACATAAGGATACAAAAATAAATAGTTAAATAAATAAAGCTTCTGAAAGACAAATTTAGAATAAGCAAAGATTTTTCAACAGGACCTATAAAACACTCACTAATTGAAACAATTGATAGATTTCATTAAAATTGAGAACTATTGTTAAATTCATCCATAAGATATTAAGGAACTGCCAAACTGTTTTCTACAATATTTGCACCATTTTATATCCCCTGCCAGCAATGTAAGAGGGTTCCAGTTTCTCAACATCCTCTCCAACACTTGTTACTTTCCTTTCTTATTTTTAAAATATGACCATACTAATAAACATGAAATGGTATATCATTGTGGTTTTGATTTGCATTTTTCTTGCTAGAAGAAATATCAATAATCTCAGATATGCAGATGACACCACCCTTATGGCAGAAAGTGAAGAGGAACTAAAAAGCCTCTTGATGAAAGTGAAAGAGGAGAGTGAAAAAGTTGGCCTAAAGCTCAACATTCAGAAAACGAAGATCATGGCATCTGGTCCCATCACTTCATGGGAAATAGATGGGGAAACAGTGCAAACAGTGTCAGACTTTATTTTTGGGGGCTCCAAAATCACGGCAGATGGTGACTGCAGCCATGAAATTAAAAGATGCTTACTCCTTGGAAGGAAAGTTATGACCAAACTAGATAGCATATTCAAAAACAGAGACATTACTTTGCCAACAAAGGTCTGTCTAGTCAAGGCTATAGTTTTTCCAGTGGTCATGTATGGACTTAAGGGTTGGACTGTGAAGAAAGCTGAGCGCCAAAGAATTGATGCTTTTGAACTGTGATGTTGGAGAAGACTCTTGAGAGTCCCCTGGACTGCAAGGAGACCCAACCAGTCCATTCTAAAGGAGATCAGTCCTGGGTGTTCATTGGAAGGATTGATGCGGAAGCTGAAACTCCAATACTTTGGCCACCTCATATGAAGAGTTGACTCATTGGAAAAGACTCTGATGCTGGGAGGGATTGGAGGCAGGAGGAAAAGGGGATGACAGAGGATGAGATGGCTGGATGGCATCACTGACTCGATGGACACGAGTTTGAGTGAACTCCAGGAGTTGGTGATGGACAGGAAGGCCTGGCATGCTGTGCTTCACGGGGTTGCAAAGAGTCGGACACGACTGAGTGACTGAACTGAACTGAACTGAACTGAATGATTCATAAAAACAAGTAAAATACTAATATATACTACAACTTAGATAAACCTTGAAAGCAGTGAGCTAAGTGAAAGAAGCCAGGCACAAAAGGCCATATATTGTATGACTCTCTTTACATGAAATGTCCAAAATAGGCAATTCTATAGAGAAAGCAAGGGAATTCCAGAAAAACACCTACTTCTGCTTCATTGACAGTGTGGATCACAACAAACTGTGAAGAACTCTAAAAGAGAAAGGAGTAAGAGACCACCTTACTTGTCTCCTAAGAGACCTGCATGTGGTTCAAGAAGCAACAGTTAGAACTGGACATGGAACAACGGACTCGTTAAAAATTGGGAAAGAAGTACAACAAGGCTGTATACTCTCATCTTGTTATTTAACTTCTCTGCAGAGTACATCATGCCAAATACCAGGCTAGATGAATTACAAACTGAAATCAAGATTGCTGGGAGAAATACCAACAACCGCAGATATGAACTGTGCTATTGGAGAAGACTCTTGAGAGTCCCTTGGATGGCAAGATCAAACCATGAATCCTAAAGGAAACCAGTCCTGAATATTCACTGGGAGGACTAATGCTGAAGCTGAAACTCCAATACTTTGGCCACCTGATGCAAAGAACTGACTCGTGGGAAAAGACCCCGATGCTGAGAAAGATTGAAGGCAGGAGGAGAAGGGGATGACAGAGGATGAGATGGCTGGATGACATCACCAACTCGATGGACATGAGTTTTAGCAAGCTCCAGGAATTGGTGATGGACAGGGAGGCCTGGTTTGCTGCAGTCCTTGGGGTAGCAAAGAGTCGGACACGACTGAGCAACTGAACTGAACTGAACAGAACCACTCAAATGGTAAAACGTCAAGAGGAACTAAAGAGTTTCTTGATGAGGGTGAAAGAGGAGAGTGAAAAAGCTGGCTTAAAACTCAACATTCAAAAACTAAGATCATGGCATCTGGTCCCAGCACTTCATGGCAAATAAAAGGCAAAAGGTGGAAACAGTGACAGAGTTTATTTTCTTGGGCTCCAAAATCACTGCAGACAGTGACAGCAGCCATAAAATTAAAACACACTTGCTCCTTGGAAGGAAAGCTATGATAAACCTAGATAGCATATTAAAAAGCAGAGACATCATTTTGCCAACAAAGATCTATTTAGTCAAAGCTGTGGCTTTTTCAGTAGTCATATACGGACGTGAGAGCTGGACCATACAGAAGGCAGTGCAGTGTCAATCGTGTCCGACTCTTTGCAACCCCAAGGACTGTAACCCACCAGGCTCCTCTGTC
The DNA here is from genome assembly GCF_023091745.1 of Budorcas taxicolor. NCBI lineage: Eukaryota > Metazoa > Chordata > Mammalia > Artiodactyla > Bovidae > Budorcas > Budorcas taxicolor. The sequence goes on from NC_068926.1 coordinate 56,806,199, forward strand.
CATGGGGATTCTCCAGGCAAGAATACTGAAGTGGGTTGCCATGCCCTCCTCCAGGGCATCTTCCCGACCCAGGGACTGAAGCCAGGTCTACTGCGTTGCAGGCGGATTCCTTACCTACTGAGCCACCAGGGAAGCCCAAAGAAGGCAGAGTGCTGAAGAACTGATGCCTTCGAATTGTGGAGCTGGAGAGTCCCTTGGACTTTAAGTAGATCAAACCAGTCAATCCTAAAGGAAATCACCCCTAAATATTCACTGGAAGGACTGTTGTTGAAGCTGAAGCTCCAATACTTTGCCCACCTGATGCAAAGAGCCAACTCATTGGAAAAGACTCTGATGCCGGGAAAGACTAAAGACAAAAGGAGAAGGGGGAGGCAGAGGATGAGATGGTTAGATAGCATCACCAATTCAATGGACATGAATTTGAGTAAACTCTGGGAGATAGTGGAGGACAAAGGAGCCTGGCACGCTGCAGCCCATGGGGTCCCAAAGAGTTGGACATCACCACCAACAACAAATATGAGCTCACTGCTCAGTCAATTTTGTCTGCTTGCTCTCACCTGATATTCATTGTCTGTAGAACCCTTAAAGATATTTTGGTTATTTCACTCTTTAGTAAATTACATGTGTTTATTCTTCTATAATAAATCAGTTTGCAAATGACCAAAGGGATTTAAAAAATATATAGGTCTTGCCTTTAAGAGAATTTTATAAGTGTCCATTGATGTTTTAAATAATTGAAAAATAGTTTTAAAATAATATTAACCAAAAATATGTATGACAAAACCATTTCAGTTCAGTTCAGTTCAGTCACTCAGTCGTGTCTGATTCTTTGCAACCCCATGAACTGCAGCACGCCAGGCCTCCCTGTCCATCACCAACTCCCAGAACCTACCCAAGCTCATGTCCATTGAGTCAGTAATGCCATCCATCCATCTCATCCTCTGTCATCCCCTTCTCCTCCTGCCCTCAATCTTTCCCAGCATCAGGGTCTTTTCAAGTGACTCAGCTCTTCGCATCAGGTGGCCAAAGTATTGGAGTTTCAGCTTCAACATCAGTTCTTCCAATGAACACCCAGGACTGATCTCCTTTAGGATGGACTGGTTGGATCTCCTGGTAGTCCAAGGGACTCTCAAGAGTCTTCTCCAACACCACAGTTCAAAAGCATCAATTCTTCAATGCTCAGCTTTCTTTATAGTCCAATTCTCACATCCATACATGACTACTGGAAAAACCATAGCTTTGACTAGACAGACCTTTGTTGGCAAAGTAATGTCTCTGCTTTTGAATATGCTGTCTAGGTTGGTCATAATTTTCCTTCCAAGGAGTAAGCATCTTTTAATTTCATGGCTACAATCACCATCTGCAGTGATTTTAGAGCCCCCCAAAATAAAGTCAGCCACTGTTTCCACTGTTTCCCCATCTATTTGCCATGAAGTGATGGAACCAGATGCCATGATCTTAGCTTTCTGAATGTTGAGCTTTAAGCCAACTCTTTCACTCTCCTCTTTCACTTTCATCAAGAGGCTCTTTAGTTCTTCTTTACTTTCTCCCAAAAAAACCATTTAGTGGTGGTTAATCTGAAAAAAAAAAAAAGATTTAAAATCATACAGTGGGACTTCCCTGGTTATACAGTGGATAGGAATCCAAATGCAGAGGACAGGGGGTCAATCCTGATCTAAGTAGATTCCACATACCTAGGGCAACTAAAGTCTCTGAGCCACAACTACTGAGCTCCCACTCCAGAACCTGAGAGCTGCAACTATCGAGCCTTTGTGCTGCAACTGCTGAAGCCCTGTGTGCCTAAAATCTGTGTTCCACAACAAGAGAAGTCACCACAATGAGAAGCCCATGCACCACAAGGAAGAGTAGCCCCTGCTCACCGCAACTAAAGAAAGCCCACACACAGCAAGAACAGAGGACAACCAAAACTAATTATTTTTTTTAAAAATCATAAAGTGGCACTTAATTGACATGCAATAACTGGCTTGTCAGATTCAGATTAAATCATTATCTGAGGCTCTTACCTGGAGCTCTTTTTTTGTTTTTTTAAAGTAGAGTTCCTAAAGATTAACAGGAAAAAAAAATTAGTAAAGTCCAAGAAACAGCAAAGAGAGTTGGATACTGAGCCCATTGTTGAAGAAGCCTAAAAGCTTTTTCATGACTCACATGCCCAGCATGGTTTAATGAAAACTTACTGAGCACTTTTTATGTACTAGGCACTGTGGTGAATGCTGGGAGCACAGCATGAAGTAAGGAGACAGGTGTCTCCCCTCCTGGACCACACAGTCCAGCCACTGGCACTACCCAACAGAAGAGAATATTACCCATATCTGTAATTTACAATTTTCCACTGGCTACCTTAAATCAAGAAGAAATAGTTGAACTTCATTTCAATGTATATGTATGGCTGAATCCCTTCACTGTTCACTTGAAACTATCACAGCATTGTTTGTTAATCAGCTATACCCCAATACAAAATAAAAGGTTCAAAAAAAATTTTTAAAGAATTCAGGAGTGGGTAACCTATCCCTTCTCCAGAAGATCTTCCCGACCCAGGAATCAAACCAGGGTCTCCCAAATTGCAGGTGGATTCTTTACCAACTGAGCTATCAGAGAAGCCCAAAAAATGTCTTTAAAAAATAATAGTTTATTTCATTTACCCCACTATATCCCAATTGTAATTCCAACAAGTTACGATATAAAGAATTATAAATGAGGTATTTCACAGTCTTTTCTTCATGCTAAATCTTTGAAAACCAGTGTGTAATTTACAAGTAAGGCACATTCAGGTCAGACTGGCCACATTTCATGGGTTCAACAGCACATGAAATGTGACTAGTGGCTAACGCGTTAGTACAGTTCTAGGTGTATTACCAAATCATTTTTGGTTTTTTCCTTTTTCATCCTATTTTCTCTAGTGTTCTCAGTATGTCATTTGGACCTGGCTTTGAGTTAGAATTAATATGGAAAATAGGGCCTAGCATATGAAAAAGTCCACACTGTCATTAAAACTTTTTAAGAAAAATACTGTAGCAGTATTGTCACATACTATACTCATTTAATTGCCCTATATTTGGTATCTGGTTGGCTGCTTCATTTTTGGTACCAGGCACACAACGGGTGTTATGTAAAAAAAAAAAAATGCTTATTGAATGGGTACTGGCCTAGTAAGTGTTATGAGTTCCCAAGTAGGAGGAATCTTTGGAGCTAGAAGGGACTGAAAAGACTTCTTGAAGGGTTTATTTATTCATTCAACAAATATTTTTTTGAGTAGTCACCACAATGACTTTGAAGTGGGTCCTGATATACCAATAGGACTGGAACAATATAAGTCATACTGACTAGTTGGTTCACCATGTAGACCCAACCATTGCTTCATTGAATTCAGTCCTTTTTTAAGAACCTTAACAATTTTCACCAAAAACCAAGACACTATTGTATATCTTCTTAAACTGCCTCACATCATTTGAATTAGGAAAGTTCTAACATATGAACTCTAGCATATAACATAAATGTAAAACCACTCTCCCTTGTCAAACAGACAACTGTGAAACAAACAAACAAAACATAACCAGTGCTATTTAATTTGCTAAAGGTACTGTTGCCTGCTAGAGACTCTCAGGCAATGGCCTTGTTTCTTTTCTTGTTCAAAGATAGATTAGCCAACACTAGAGAGGTGTTAGAAACGTATTAGTACCAAATGGATAGTGTCTCCCTGCCATAATCAGTGGAGAGGACAATGGCAACCCACTCCAGTACTCTTGCCTGGAAAATCCCATGGACGGAGGAGCCTGGTGGGCTTCCATCTATGGGGTCGCACAGAGTCGGACACAACTGAAGCGATTTAGCAGCAGCAGCCATAATCAGTAGGAAGGCATTTGAAAAAAGAATAGCAATGTGATTCAACTGTATGCAATGTTCAGTGCTGCCTAAAGTCATCTTGTGTGTAACCAGTGGTACACGTACCAGACTCTGTTCAAAGAACATGAGTGGCTTCCAGAAGGAGGCCAGGCAGGGGGCCTGTTTTATGAGTCAGTGAAAATGCCACACTTGCCTGTAAACAGACTCTCGATGACATCCTGTTTCCAAAGATGGAACATCCTGTTTCCAAAGTAAGCACACTCTCCTCTCTTCCTCTGCAGTTGGAGGATATGCCAACATTCACCGTGCAGAATATCCATAAACCATATTCCCAATGTGAAGTCTTGCTAGAGCTTGTTGTTTAAGGGAAGCAATACAGTGTGATGGTTTAAAGCTCAGGCTTTAGAGTCAGATAGACGCAGGCTGGCATCAGGTTCTGCATCTCTATGATGGCAGTCAAGTGACTTAACTTCATTAAGCCTGTGCACCTCCTATGTAAAAGAGGAATAATAGCCCTTGCTTATAGAATTATTGTGGGAGGATTAAATAAGCTGGTATGCCTAAAGTACTTGGCACAGTCCTGACAGTTAAAAAATATTCCATGTTTCTTGCTGATGCTGCAATTACTGCTGTTATTGAGATGGAAATTCTTTTGTATCAACCAGAGAAGCAAAACCACTAGGACACAGATAGATGGATTTGTTGTTGCTGTTGTTTAGTCACTAAGTTGAGTCCAATTCTTTTGCGACCCCATGGACTGTAGCCAACCAAGCTCTCCCATCCATAGAGTTTCCCAGGCAAGAACACTGGAATGGATTGCCATTTCCTTCTCCATGGGATCTTCCTGACCCAGGGATCAAACCTGTGTCTCCTGCATTTGCAGGTGGATTTTTTACCACTGAGCCACCAGGGAAGCCCCATATAGGTGGATAGATACATACAAATATACATACACACATATATACATACATTTTTATACATTTAAAACACATTTTACATATAACAGTTTAAATATATAGCTACATCTCTATGTAGCCATATATAAATATATGCAAAACAGAATTTGTTACAGTAAATTGGCTTTATGCAACTGTGGGAGCTCACTAAGCAGTCTCTGAAGGGCTGTTGTCTTCACATCTGATGCTGCAGCTTGACTGATGTCCTTGGGACAGGCAGCTGAAAAGGAAAGGGGGACGCAAGGTGGGGAGAATGTGCTGGGACACCACAAAACCCATGACTATTCCTGCTCTCCCTGTTATTAGTGCTCTGACTGTTCTGAGGAAGCTGGGCCCTTAGTCACAGAGCTGCACACACACACCCCCAGCCTGAGAGTCAGAGGTACTGAAAGGGGAGCCATCGCAGGCCCCACCACTGCTCCCCGTGTCCCCAAGATGATCAAGCAGATTAGCAAGAACACGCGTGAGCCGCAAATTGGCTGCTGTTCCCCTGTGCCCTCCAGATCTCCCAAGAACTGCCCTGGTGGCTCAGCCTAATTGGAAACACACAAGAAAATGATTGCGGGGATTGCAGTTCATACAAGCCACACTGATGGGATGCCTTACAAGGCCACTCTGCCATCCAAAAACAAAAGAATTCCCATAAATGAATTTTCATGCTAGAAGGAGTTTTCACAGGGGAGTGCCAGGGAATGTTACTTGCACTGCTATGGAACACTGTTTATGGGTATAACTGACAAGAATTTTTCTCTCCCTCTCCTTCTCTCTCTGTCATGTATCATTCATGAATCTCTATGCACTGACATGGAAAGATCTCTGAGACCCCTTGTTAAGCGAAAACAGCTTGTCATAAAGCAATATGCATAAGAAAATCCCCTGGAGGTTAAACATACACGTGCACACATACACACACCAAAAAACAAAGCCGTGTATGTGTACTTAGTATCTCTAAGTTCACAGAAAATGAAAGGTCCGGAATGATACATATGTGACTTACAGTGTTCATTTCTGGACAGGAGAGGAAAATTGGGTTGGTGGTGAAGGGTAAATTTCCCTTTCCCAAATGACTGATCCACAAACATTTTACTTGGACTAAGTAGGTTGGGTTATTTTTTTAATTAGTTTACATTTAGAAATTAGAAGACTTCACATAAAAATCTCCAGTTCTGGGTTTTTTTTCTAAAATTACAAGTTTTGGGATTTCCCTGGTGGTCTAGTGGTTAAGAATCTGCCTGCCAAGGCAGGGGACACAGGGTTTGATCCTTGGTCTGGGAAGATTCTACATGCCTTGGAGCTACTAAGCCTATGCATCACAACTACTGAAGCCCGAGCACCTAGAGCCCATGCTCCACAACAAGAGAAGTCACAGCAATGAGAAGCCCATGCACCACATCAAAGAGCAACCCCCACCCCCCGCACCACTACCACTCCACCTGCCACAGCTAGAGAAAGCCCGTGCTCAGCAACGAAGACCCAGCACAGCCAATAAATAAATAGGTGAAAGATCTGATCTCTGTTGGCTCACTGTCTATTGTCCAAATACATGCAACGTTTTTTCAAAATAAAATTACAAGTTCTGGTAACACTAGGCCCCTCCCATATGGCAAGACTGGGCTGGAGCTGAGCTGATACCCTGGACAGAGCCCAGGTGCTCCAGGTCCCCACGGTGGCCAAAATTCACTGCCTAACCCATTGCCCTCCCATCTCTTATTACCAGAACCCTGATTTTGTTCATCTGTTGAACAGTCATGGGCCCCAGGAGAGCTTCTCTGGTCCTGGATGCAGGTGTAAATCTTGACTGGCCTACATCAATTGCAGAGTGCACATGTCCCTGGCTAGGGACTTAGCTCAGGCTTAGACATGTGATATAATCCTGGCCAACAGGCTTGGGTGTGGAGCTTCTGGGAACTATTTCCCTTACTGATTACAAAAAACAAATAAATCAATGGAGGAAGGAGACTTCACTGGCAGTCCAGTGGTTAAGACTCCATGCTTCCAGTGCAGGGTGCACAGGTTCAATTCCTAGTCAGGGAACTAACAGCCTATATGCCACATAGTGTAGCAAAAAAATAAAATAATTTTTTTTTAAAAAGGAAGACACAACCTCATATTCATTCACTGGAAAGGCAACATGAGGAAAAGCTGACTTTTTTTCTTGCTGCTGAATTAGCCATTCTGGAACTACCTCCCTCCAGAATTCTCATGATGCAACATAATTTTTTCTTGGCATTTGAACCTCTCCTGGTATGGCTTTCTTTTAATCATAAGCCAAAGCACCCTAACTGATATAAACTTAGTCTCAACCTCACTTGAATCACTGGGCATACAACTCATGTCCCTCCAGACATGCCACCAACATCCTCATCTTTGTGTTTTTATTCTACTTTAAATATCCTTCCCTCCAGGCCCCCATCTCAGATTCCTGGCTGGCAGGTTCTTGGTCACCCCTAAAAGCCCAAGTTAATTACCACTCTTTCTCCTATAGCTTCTTCAATCCTTGACTTCAGATGAACTTAATTTCTCCTCTTCCATGTTCCCATAAACCACTCCCCAAATCTCCATTTTTAGCTCTTTCTTCCTGGAACTTCATTTGTGAGTCTATCTTCCCAGCTGTATGTTCCACACACACAAACTGTATCCTAGTTCCTAGATTCCCAGGGATCTCTGATTTTCCAGCAAAGGTTTGTAGAAGTCAATCAGTGTCTTGGTCATTGTCCATGACCTCCAGCCTCCCCACCTGTTAAAGAATCCTGAGTAGAATTCAGTCTAGAGACAGAAAGAGGGATTCAAGGACCTTTTGAGCCTCCTTCTAGCTCTGTGACAATTTTAACACTCCTAGATCATAGGAAGCAGAATAATAGAAAACTGTCTGAAGATTGTTTGCTAATGATCCAGAGAGCTACATTCACTTATCTATTCATTTATCTCTAGAGCAATTTACTGTGCATTTACTACTCTGTGCCAGGCATTGTGCTAAGCATTAGGATTATCAGGGAAAACAAGATAATTGGCCAAGCCTTCATGAAACTCAACCACTGATGGGAAAGAGAAATCCCCCAAAAAACATGTGATAAACACTATGAAAAGCTAGGAGCATATACCCAGAAGTGGAATTGCTAGATCATAAGGTAGTTCTATTCTTCATTTGTTGAGGAACGTCTATACCGTTTTTCATAGTGGCTGTACCAACTCACATTCCCACCAACAACACACAAAGAAATGTTCCTTTTCATCCACATCCTCCCCAACATTTGTTCTCCTTGTCTTTATGATAACAATCATCTTAACAGGTATGAGGTGTTATCTCATTGTGGTTTTGATTTGCATTTCCCTGACGATTAGTGATGCTGAGCAGCATTTCATTTACCTGTTGGCCATTTGTATGTCTTCTTTTGATAAATATCTATTCAGGTCCCTTGGCCATTTTTTTAATTGGACTATCTGGGGTTTTGCTACTGAGTTGTTTGAGTTTCTTATATATTGTGAAATACATGGTTGGCAAATAGTTTCTCCCATTCTGTAGCTTGCCTTTCACTCTTTCACTCTGCTGACTATTTCCTTTGCTGTGCAGGAGTTTCTTAATTGAATGCAATCTCACTTGTCTATTTTGGTTTTTGTTGCCTGAGCTTCTGGTATCACATCAAAAATATCATTGCTTAGACCTTACCTTGATTGTAGTGATTATTTCACAATGTACCATATATCAGAACATCAAGTTATAGGGAATTTCCTGGCAGTCCAGTGGTTAAGACTCTATGCTTTCCCTGCTGAGGACATGGATTCAATCCCTGGTGGGGAAACTAAAATCCCACAAGCTTTGAGGCACAGTCAAAAAAAAAAAAAGAAAACCTCATCAAATTGTACACCTAAATATATACAATTTCTATTTGTCAACTATATGTCAATAAAACTGGAGGGGAAAGAAGCTATGGGGACCATGGGTACAAATAGAGTTGCCTAGCCCAAGCAACAGAAGTCAAGAGATTGCTCACAAAGGGATACTATACGAGAAAATACTCAAAGGTTGTAGAAAGGAGCTTAGGAAGTACTCCAGGTAGAAGGAAGAGAGTGTGCAAAAGCACAGAGGTGAGAGAGCATAAGAAGATTTAAAAGTTTGGTTTAACTAGAACACAGAGCTCAAAGGTGGCTGGGAAGGTAGCAGAAAGTCACATTACAAAGCATACGGTGAAGCCATAGTAAAGCATTTGGTATTCATCCTGAAGGCAATGGGAAGCCATTCAACGTTCCAGGCAGGAGGGTGGTACCAATTTTCCTATTAGCTCTCTCTAATTTGGTGTGGGGATAATCTTCGGTTAGCCTGGAGGCAGGAATACTAGCTAGATGGAGGAGGATGGTGGTGAAGTATTTGAAGGTGAAAAGAACAGAAGCCCACAGCACATCCACCAGAATTTAGAACACTGCAAAAACAGCTATAAGTCACTTCCCCTATCTGGGCAGACACATAAGCACACACAATACTCTACACTCTAATGACAGTCTTACTCAAAGAAAGTTTGAAAAACCTTGCCACATGTTCCAAGGGGCAGTTAGAATTATTGTACTTGATCAAATACATTTAGAAATACTGGGTGAGCCAAAATGAAGCCGATCTCTTTACTGCAGGCCATCTGAAAACCTCTGATATGTGACTGTGAATTTGCTAAAAAGAAGATACAATACGTGACATTTTTCACACATAGTTGAATATGAACTGCTTCTCCTTCAGTCTTTCCCACATCAGGAGAACCTAACCATTCAGACCAAAATTCCTCTTTTCCTCATCCAACACAAGTCCTGTAGGCTCAACTTTCAAAATAGATGCCAAATGCAACCACTTCTAGCCACCTTCATTGTAACCCTCTGGTTCAAACCACCATCATATCTCCTCTGGATCCTTTCAACACTTCATAAGTCAGCTCCAGGCTCCCACTCCTGCTCCCTACAATCTATTCTACCCACAGCAAACAGAGTGATCCTTCTGAAATGTAAGTTGGATCATATCATTTTCCTGCTTAAGATAAGAAACCACCCAACGGCTTCTTATCTCATTCAGATGAACATTTCGATGCTTGATTATGGCTCCTGAACACTGTGAGATCCGGCCCTGCCACCTCGCTGACCCTCTCTCTCTGCTTAAGCCACTGGGAACCACGTTCTCCGCTCCTGTTCCATGAATCCACCAGGCTCATTCCCATTTCAGGGTTCACTTGCTGGTGCCTCTGCAGGGCAGACTCTTTCTCCATATCTACACAGGACTTGCTTCTTCTCATCATTCAGGTCACCATAGACAGAGGGAATTTGCCTCATTTTTTACTGGGTCCTCATTTAGAACAGTGCCAGGCACATGACAGGAGCTCAGAAAGTACTGAATTGAACAGCATGGCACCCAACGACTCACGATTTCAGGAGCATATTTGGCTAGTTAATGTGATAAAATTTCTTTCCTCTTGCCATTTCCCAGGTAAGAAGAAAAAAGAACCCAAATAAATAAAAACAAGTCACCATTCTTCCCTTTGATGTGCTGAAACTATTTCTTCACAACAGCTTCAGTTCATTTTACAGGAAGAAAAAAGAACAGCCTGACTTCTGCAGGTTAATTCAAAGCTCCAATATTGGCTGACAAATGATGGATGCTACATAACAGCCCTTGTCTGGCTTGTGTCTTTGGCACAAAGCTCAATAAATATTGGTGGGAAGGGACAGGAAGGGAGGGAGAGCTGATCTATCAGTAAAAAGGTCTTGGTTATTGGCTGTAAAGTCCACTCCTTGGTCCCAGTTGCTTCATGCCAACCCTCAGTAGATCAGATTGGTCGGTCCATAAAGGAAATCAAGAGTACTGGAGTGGGTTGCCATTTCCTTCTCCAGAGGATCTTTCCAACCCAGGGATCGAACCTGGGTCTCCTGCATTGTAGACAGATGCTTACCATCTGAGCCACCAGGGAAGTCCAAAAGGAAATCAACTCCGAATACTCACTGGAAGGACAGATGCTGAAGCTGAAGCTCCAATACTTTGGCCACCTGATTCGAAGAGCCGACAAACTGGAAAAGACCCTGATGCTGGGAAAGATTAAAGGCAGGAGGAGAAGGGGACGACAGAGGACGAGATGGTTGGATGGCATAACCAACTCAATGGACATGAGTTTGAGCAAACTCCAGATGGTGAAGGAGAGGGAAGCCTGGTGAGCTGCAGTCCATGGGGTCACAAAGAGTCAGACATGACTATCGACTGGACACAATAACAACCTTCAGTATTTTCCAGGTGCCTGTGAAGATTCCAGCACCATGAGAAGCCCAAAAGAACACAGGAAAAGACAAAGAGAAAATCCTTAAGGAACATACAAGTTGGATCAGGCATCAGGCAGAGATTAGAAGCAAAATTCAAATCCCAACACAGTCTAATCCTAATCTAAGCACAGTCATCTCTCTCCTGTGAATGATCTCCTGCTAGTTTGGAAGGCTTTGGGCAAATTATAATCTTTTTGAGCTTTGTTTGTTTATCTGTAAGAGGAAAATATTAACCTTTGGCTCAAAAACTCATTGCAAAAATTTAATATGCACAAATATCACTGTACTTAGCATAATTTGGCATATACTAAGTTTCCAAATGATCAGCTATTAACATTAATAACAGTATGGATGTCCAAAGCCTCAGTTTCTACACCTTTAACATGGGGGTAGTGGGTTGTTCATGGGTTTTTTATGGGTATTAAGTAAGTAGTTCTCAATCTTTGCTACATCTTAGAATCACCTTTGTTTTTGTTCAGTCACTAAGTTGTGTCTGATTCTGCAACCCCATGGACCTACAGCATGCTAGGCTCTCTTGTCCTCCACTATCTCCAGGAGTTTGCTCAAATTCATGTTCGTTGAGTCAGTCATGCTATTTAACCATCTCATCCTCTGCCACCTTCTTCTCCTTTTGCCTTCAATCTTTCCCAGCATCAGGGTCTTTTCCAATGAGACAGCTGTTCAGCTTCAGCAAAGCTCCTGACACTAGGCTGCCACCCCCACCCTCGTTACCCCTAATTGTATCATAATCTCTGAGGGTGGGGATCAGGCATCAGTAGTGTTTAGCTCTCTATGCAATTACAGTGTGCAGCCAAATATGAGAACCAGTGGACTAAATTAGCAAAAACACATTTGTAAGCACATGGTAGATGTTAAATATCTCTTTCTTCTACTCCAATGACTCTGGGAGAATGAGTTCCTCATGAGATCTGAGATCTTTGCCACTTCCATGATTATATAAACAGAAATGACAAAGCTTTTAGAAATCAAATAAGATACAACTTCATAGACCAAGATAGGTTATGCAAATTATATTCAAATCAACAGCTAGTTATGCAAATGCTCTTGTGGCCCTCCTAACTATGTTATAAGTCCAGATGAAGCCCCAGGAAGACTCTGGTGGAAATATACGCCTTAAATGACAGATACAAAGAGAGGAAGCTACTGTTTCAATAGCAGATGTTCCCAAAACAAGGCAGCTCGCCTGAGTATGAAGAAAAAAGTCTTGGGAAAGAGAAGAAAGGGTAGGCTTTGGCTCTAATCAAGTAGATGATCTTTAGTAGTTGTGTTAGTCACTCAGTCGTGCCCGACACTTTGCGACCCCATGGACTGTAGCCCACCAGGCTCCTCTGTCCACAGGATTCTCCAGGCAAGAATACTGGAGTGGCTTGCCATTCCTTTCTCCAGGGGATCTTCCTGACCCAGGGCTTGAACCCATGTCTCCTGCATTGCAGGCAGATTCTTTACCATCGGAGCTATAGGCAAGTCCAGATGATCTTTATTGGGGTTTAATGATTTTAAAACTAGACACTATCTCTTCCTGTTTCAAGAAACACATTTGCAAGGTCTGCTGCAGGGGGAAAGTAAATGAGCAATACCAATAACAGAGGTGTTTTTACCTTGCTTTTCTTATGTGGCTTTAGAAGCACTTTATAAATATTAGTTAATTAAGCCACCAACAGGTTTACAAAGAATATACTGTCATCCTCATCCTTCAGATGGATGAAACCATCCTTATTGAAAGACAGGGCTAATCTGTTATCCCAGGACTAGTCTTGGCAGTTCTCACAGTTGAATGGATGCAGTTGGTGAGGGGGCTAACTTCCTCTGCATTCATTTATTCATAGTCATTCATCCCGCAGGCATTCCTTGAGGGCCTACTATGGGAAATGGTGGGGTGGAGATAAAACCACCTACTGGGCTTAGTGGGGAAATACTAGACTCTGAAGACAAGAATCGCATCTTAGTCTTACCTGCACGCTTAAGATCAAGAGCAATGCCGAGCACATAGTAAGTGCTCACTGCACGTGGGTTTAAAAATGAAATGAACAAAAATGAGTGAGACACAAATCCTGCTAAACACACACAGTCTGAGGGAGGGTGGAAGGGGGAGATCCATGTTTCACGCCTTACTCCCCCTCCCTTAATAATAACAACTGCTAGTTATTCTATGCCAGGGACCAGGATAAGTGCTTTAGACACAACAGCTCAATGAACCCTAAGAAAAACCCTAAAAGGCCAGAACTGTTAGACCCATTGGAGAGAAGAAGGAATTGAGACCTAAAGAGGTATTGATGGAAGACAGTAGGGAATCATAGTTTCAAACCATGGGCTCTAGAATCCCAGCTCTGCTCCAGATACTAAGCCCTGATACCAGTGACTATGAACTTACTTGGAAATAGAGTCTTTGCTTCGAAATAGAGTCTTTGCTTGGAAATAGAGTCTTTTAATTTAAAAAAAATTAAATTAAGGCTCTCCAGATGACATCATCCTGGAGTTAGGCTGTGACTGAAATCCTTGCAAGAGATCGGAGAGGGAGACTGGAGACACAGAGAGGAAGTCATGTGAAGACAGGGATGGAGCCTGGAGTGATAAACCCCCCACCCCACCCCCACAACAAAGGAAAGGCAAGGAATACCAGCAGTCATAAGAAGCTAGAGAGAGGCAGGGGGTAGATCCTCCCTCAGAGCCTCCAGGAAGAACAAACCCTAAGGACACCCTGATTTCATCCTGTGTGTGCTCAGTCACTCAGTTGTATCTGACTCTTTGCAACGCTATGGACTGTAGCCCACCAGTCTCCGCTGTCCATTGGATTTCTCCAGGCAAGGATACTGGAGTGGGTTGCCATTTCCTCCTCCAGGGGATCTTCCCAACCCAGAGATCGAACTCACATCACCTGCGCCTCCTGCACTGGCAGGCAGATTCTTTACCACTGAGCCACTTGGGAAGCCCCTCGATTTCCGACTTCTGGCCTAAACAACTGTGCAAGAGTAAATTTCTGTTGTCCTCAGCCGCCAAGTTTTTAGTAATGTGTTATTACAGCAGCCCTGAAGAACTAACAAAAATCCCTACAAACTTCAACTCAAGCGCTTTCTCCTTTCTTTTTCTTTCTTTTTAAAATTTTAATTATTAAAAAAATGCCTCTAGCCTATTAAAAGAAAAAAAGAAAAAATGACAGACACCAAGTTAATGAGCACCACGGACTCATCACCCACCTTGGGATATGAAGCTGTACATATACTAATGAAGCCCCAAAGGCACCTCCACCCAAATCCACTCTCTCCCAACAGGAAATCAGTCCCCTGGATTTGGAGTTAATCATTCCCTTATGCACTTTTATACCTTTACTACATATGTATGAATTCCTAAATAACAAATAGAATTATTTCGCCTGTTTCTAAACAGTCTCTAAAATGGTGTCCTAGAACACATATACTTCAACTTGAATTTTAACTCAATGATGTTTTTGAGATACATGTTGATTCATGTGGTTCAAATTCACTTATTTTCACCACTCCACTGTATGCATATGTCACAAATGCACTGATACATTCTCATGTGGATAGGTCTTTAGGGTTGCTATCTTTGCTTTTGTTCTGCTTTTTCCAAAAACAATTTTTTGTTGTTATTACAAACAATGCATCAATGAGCCTTCCTGCTTCCTGGTGTGTAAGAATTTCTCCAGGGTTCTGTTTCTCAAAGTGTGGCTAGAGACACACCGGTGAATAATGAAATCATTTCAGTGGCTTTGTGGTCAACATGGCTATTTTTTTTTTTTCTTTTTTGGCAGAAGACAAAATATTAAAGGGCATCATATGGCAAGAATAAGTATTGCTTCATAAAACTTCTGCTTCAATTATAGAGAACTGTATACTGGGTTGCCATTTGAAATGTGTTATTTTACTGGCAGAGCCGATAGAAAGTTCAGAAAGCAGTTCCCTTGGGCCTTGCTACTCAAAGTGTGGCCAGAGCATCAGTACCACCTGGGGGCCAGCCAGGATAACAGAACCACAGGCCCCATTCAGGATCCATTGAGCTCTGCATTTTGGTAAGATCCCCAGGTTCTTCATCGCTCCAGTAAAGTCTGAGGAGCAATTCTAGGGATAGACCAACAAGGACAGCAGTCCCCAACCTTTTGGGCACAAGGGACCGGAAGACAATTTTTCCATGGACTGGTAGGTGGTGTGGTTCAGGAAGTAATTCCAGTGATGAGGAGCAGCAAACGAAGCTTCACTAGCTCACTCCCCCTACCCTCAGAGCTACTCACCTCCTGCTGTGCAGTCCAGTTCCTAACATGCCATGGGACCAGTACGGGTCCTCAGGCTGAGGGTTGGGGACCTCTGAACAAGGGGACCAGCTGAATCATAGAATGTGCCATGTTTATTTAGCTTTACTAGATATTACAAAAACGCTATCCAAAGTATTGATATTAAGAAGCACCTTTAAAGATCTGCTTTCTGTGGTAGAGTTCCTAGTAAGTCTTCATTTGATCAAAGCATTCTGCTGCTACAAATTTTTATTTTTATTTCCTAAATCACAGTCCGTTGCTGCTTTCCTGCAACTTCCTTCTTCTCCACCCCTCCTGGCTGCCTACAGAGGAATGAGGGAAGTCTGGATAAACAAGGCCCCCTTCTGGGAGAACAGGGCTTCACTTGAAGACAGAGCAAGAATGACAGCTGCCAACACATGGAACCACCTGAGATGTTTACACATCGCATCCCGGAGAGACACCAGCCCCAGGAGAACACTACAGGCCCCACCTTGGCAGCTTCCGGCTTTCCTGAGGCTAAGGGAAGGCTGCAGCCTTTTTCAGTGAAGCTGACATTGTTCCCTGGCTAGAGCAGCCCTGCTCCCAGATGCAAAGTTTAATATGCCTTTTTCACTCGAGTAACCAAAGCATTTCTGATGCATTGCTTTTCATGAGGTCCTGGCAGTGTATCAGCTGAGCCATTTCCTGAGGCCTCTCCTACTTTCTGCTCCAGTTCACACTTCCTTTTCCTGGGGTTTCAATGCCTCACTCACTACCCAGCATCCGCTTCCTTATGCAGAGTCGATATAATAATATACCTCTGTGCTGACAGCCATGCTCACTGAGGGTCCATCATAAGCCTGGAGCTGGGCTGGGGATCTCCCCCACCCCCACAGAGACACAATTATCCCCATTTTACGCCTGAGATCATCATTCCAAGATGTGCATTGTCAGACTGATGGAATTGGAGTGGGTTCTAGAATCAATGGCATCTCAGTGCCATATGATAGATGGCAGTGATGGACATCCCCTGAGAATGAGAGAACTTGGTTGGTTTTCCTCACAGTCTGAGCAGACAACTGCAGCTTCTCAATATTGTAGCAGCTTGTTCCATCAGAATGGCAAGCATATAAGCAAGGAACATGAGCCCTGGCTATTGTCTGAGGATCTTCCTTTGGTACTTTCTGGTAAGACCAAGAAAGCACCAGCACTAAAACTTGCAGAATGGGGTTCAGGGTCTTGAATGAAAACCATGGAGTCCTCCTTAAGAAATGCTCTTGACAGCAGGACCTGCTTACTATTGAGCATAACAAAGCCCCCCAAACAGTGCTTAAAACAACAGCAACCCTTTACCTTACTCCTGGATCTGAGGGTTGGCTGGGCTCATCCAGGCAGCTTTCTATTGGGAATATTTCATGCCCTTGCATTCATTGTAGTTGACGCCTGGTCACCTCAGAGGTTTCTTCACTCACATATCAGGACCTGGGCTGGGAAGACTCAGACAACTGAGGGCAGAAACACCTCTTCTTCTTGATGTGGTCCCTCTACATGGTATCTGCAGGATGGCCATCCTTGGGGAAGAAAGTTCCCAGACTGAGTATCCCAAGAGAAACCAGCAGAGGTTGCCTTTCTGTTCTAATCTAACCTTGGAAGTCACAGTGCCACCTCCACTGCATTCTGTTTACCCAGCGATCACAAAGGCCCACCCAGATGAAAGGACAGGAAACAGACTGCACCTCTTGAAAGGAGGTGTCAAATCATGTGTGGACATGTTTTAAAACCCCTACAGTCTGCCTGCATGGCACAAGTTATACACATACAGCACAAACCCACCCACTCCCAGTGACCCCTGAAGATCTCTCCTAGGAGCATTAAACTCAGCTCAGGATCCTGTCAGGATTCCCCCATGGCTCAGAGGTAAAGAACCACCTGCAATGCAGGACACAGGTTCAATCCTTGGTCAGGACGATCCCCTGGAGTAGGAAATGGCACCCTACTGCAGTACTCTTGCCTGGAAAATTCCATGGATAGAGGAGCCTGGCAGCCTACAGTCCATGGGGTCACAAAGAGTCCAACATGACTGAGCATGCATGCATGTGTTCACGTGGGATGCTGTCATCTAAATCAAGTCTAAGTGTGGGTCCAGCTTCTTGCATGAAATTCAACAAGTATACTTTCTCTTTATCTGAAGACTTGTGGACTAAAAAGACAGAGTATTTTCCCTCAACACACCCAACCCACCACAGTGAGCCAAGCAGACTGCTATAGACCTTACCACTAAAAAGCAGGGAAGTGGGAGCCACTCAATAGTCCACAGAAATTCTCAAACCCAATAGGGTATATGTTGCCAGTGCCTTGATTAGGGCTCAGTCCAACTGCCTGGAATGTACCCAGTCAGGATCATGGGTTTTACTGGGGCTCCCAGAAACTCTGCCCCCTAAAACTGCCCAAGTCAGCAATTTCCATAGGAGTCTATCAGTGCGATCACTTTCCTGCCCAAGCACGGTCTTTCATGATAATTATCATTCTCCTTTTCATTTTTAATGTTTTCTAGTACATTTTCCCTAAAATCCACATTGTGATTTTTTTTTCAGTTGTGTCACAAAGGTTGGGACACATCCCTATTGGTTGGTTAACAGTAGCAAGAAGCAGAATGAATGAGATCATCGAGGGATCATTCTCTGGTGAATTGGGAGGGTGACAGGAAGATTCAGGGTAACAAAATTTTGCACAGTACCTACTATGGGCCAGGCATCAGATGAATGAACCAGTACACAGCACAATGTTTAGCATGCAATAGGTATTCAAAAATTTTTATTAGAAGAAGGAAGGAAGGGAGGGAGGGAATGAGGGAGGAAGAGAGGGAGAGAGGGGGTGGGAGGGAGCCCATGCCCTCAGGGAAAAACGGACTTATAAATATACCTTTGCAATAGCATAGAGGAGGGGGCACCTAATTTAGCAGGAAAGAAAAGTTACAACAAACAGAAGGAACAGCAGATGCAGAGGCATTTTCACATCCAATTACCCACCCTACGAGGTAAACAGAGGGCATGTTATTCTGCTCCATACGTAGATGAGGAAACTGGGGTTCAGAGCCACGTTTCTTGCTCAAGGACACATATCCAACAACTGGCAGCCCAGAAGTAGGATTCATGCCTCCTGACTTCTAATCCAAGGCGTGCTCCCAATAAATGAATCAATATTTATTGCTACAAGCAATGCCACAACCCTTCAGAGACCCCAAGAATGGAGCCATCTCCTCTCTCATCAAAGCAGCACTCAAGGATAGTAGTCAAGAGCTCAGACCCCAGAATCAGACCGTCACTTACGAGATGTATGGTGTTGAGATCATTATTTCATCTGTCTGAACCTCAGCTTTAAATATATGAAAGAGGACAGTAATAACATAACCCCTTAGTAGACCTCTCATCTTTTATCTCTCCTGTCCAGGACTCAGTCCTCCTCTTCTGGTAAGAATATGTACTTCTTTGTTTTGGAAAATCACTTCCCCATTCTCAGTCCCTATGTTTCAGATGAAGTTAAACACACTCCCAGCTCCAGAAGTGGGCACATGACCAAGGTCTGGCCAATCAGAGTAGTTCACCCCTGAGCACATGAATCAGAACCAGGCCACAGTGATTGGTTTAGAAACTAACATAGGACCTCAGCTGGTCCAACCAGATACGATTACAGTATGGACCACTGGAAAAGAGAACCTCTCTTCCCAATGGGTTTGCTGAGCTCATCACTGCCACCTCTGTAACTTTTAGGTCAATCTGCCATCACTGAAGGAAAAGGAGCAGAGAAGCTGCTTGAGAGTGAAGCCAACACAGAAGAAAACAGTGGAAAAGATGGACAGAAACCACTGACATTATATAAACTCCTAGATCCATGCTGTGCCTGATTCCCCCTCAACTTTGTCATTTCCTGAGCCGAAAAGTTATTTTCCCCTCAAGTCGTGTTGCCTTGGTTTTTCTGTTACTTGTTTGAAAAAAAAAAACACAGGAATCTTAGGATATGATAACGGAAGACAATGTTCATGGGCACTTAGCACAGAGTCTTGCACACAGCAAGCGCTCAATAAATGACTCATTATTTTATTATTCCTGGACTGAACCAATCCAGCACCCTCAAAATAATTAGCAGAGCAGTGGCCATGACCCTGAGGATGGAGCTACTGACTTAGCCTGTGCATTCACTTACTTCCCCCTCACTGCCTCCCAGCTCCCTGTGCAGAAAGCCCCAGTGCCAGATGGCTTGGGAAGATAGTGACAGATGAAAGCTGGTGCAGCAAAGGTGGGTAGCAGCTCCTGATGAATAGAGAGGCCGTTGGAAGGGTGAGAGATGGGTAGAGAGGAGGCAGTTAGAGACTAAATGAGCCCGAGGGACTTCTGAACCTCCAGACCTCCAGCTGCTGGCGAGTCATTCTTGGCATGGGCAGGTACCCGGGACTCTCTGGACCCAGTGACCTCATGCCAACCTCATCCATCTAGCAGGAGCCTGAGGCAGCCCCTCTAGCATCCCTGCTGCTTGTGCTCTCTGCCAAATCACCTCCCACTTGTTTCTGCACAGTGAGGTTTCAGAACTCTGCTGAGGGCTGTAAGGGCATTGCCATGATAGCTACTGTCTGGGCAGCAAAACACAGAAGGTGTGGGAGACCGCTTCTTGGTTTCTCCTCCTCAATCCTGACCAGAATAAGAACAGGTGCCCATGCTTGCCCTTGCCCTTGCCCCCTCTCCTTCACGCCTCCTTCACCTCCTTCTGCTCCAGACAGCTGCTATTGTCCCCCACTATAATGGGCCCTAGATCCCCTTGCATCCCTTTTACCACTCCTGTACATCCCTGAGCTTCTGTGAACTGTGCTGCCAAAGCCCCACACACATGCCTTCAGAGCACTGTCCTTGAGCAACTGTTGCTGTGTTCCCCATTTAGAGATCCAGAAGTCCC
The DNA here is from genome assembly GCF_023091745.1 of Budorcas taxicolor. NCBI lineage: Eukaryota > Metazoa > Chordata > Mammalia > Artiodactyla > Bovidae > Budorcas > Budorcas taxicolor. The sequence continues at coordinate 56,826,497 of NC_068926.1, forward strand.
TGGGGATTCACACCCATGCAAGCCCATGGCCCGTGGCTGGTTCATGGGTACAAACATCCAATTCCTGTGCCCGAGGTAGGATATACTCCACAGTGTAATTTACACCCAGAGCTTCCCATAGGATCAGGTTAAGGCTAGGACTTCACCTCAGATCCCACCCGTAGTTGACCTCCTTCCTCTTTCCTTAGCCTGATTTCCTCACTCCCTCACCAGTTTCTCCTATAAGCATTTCTTAATAAATTACTCACACACAAATCTTCATCTCTAGTCTGCTCCTGGGAGAACACATCTGTCCAGCACTCATTCCCCTTCTTCTAATAAAAGGACATAGATTTTCCTTTGGAGAAATTGCCCTTTCCCACTCTTAGTTCTTATAGTTTAAACCTGATGACCTCACCTCCCAGCTTAATGGAGAGACATGCCCCAGACTGGGAGATTCAAGTTATTTCATTCACTCATGACCTCAGTGGTTGTTTCAAGGATGGGCACGTAACCCAAGTTGGTTCAGTGGGGCTCAAGACCATAGATTTTGCTGTAACTATAAGGAAAAAGATCTTATTCTACTAGGTCCGTGAGTAGTATATGAGTTTTGAGCTACTGGGGACTATCTTGCCATCAGGAGACGAGGGCCCTCATGGGAGTGAAGTCAACATGAAAGAAAGCAGAGATGAGAGGAGTGCGGAATGGGACCAGGTCATGAGCTCATACGAACTCCTGGATCCAGCTGTACCTGAAGACCTGACTGATGGATTTTAAGTTTCTGAGGTTTCAGAGTCTCAATCTGTACCCCATACTGCCTTGGTAATAACATTCATTTACTGAGCACCAAGAGGTACCAGGCACCATGCTAAGTACTTTCTACACATCATTTCTAATTCTCACAAGACCACTGCAGATATTATTATTTCCCATCTACAGAAGCAGAAACTGAGGTTCATAAAAGTGCAACATCTGTCCCAAAGTCACATGCCGGTCATGTGGCAGAGCTGGGACTTGAATCCAGGTCTGTGCAGCCTCTCTACCAAGTCAATATTCAATCAATGCTCTTTGATTTAAATCAACTTAATTTTCCAACCTCTCCAAAACAAACACGTAGGACATGGATAGAATAAGTTTGCTCTACCTGACAGTGAAGGTTATCATCTCCTCAGAATTATGTCAGCAACACTGACCTAAGCACACCCTTCTGCTCCAAAAACACCTTCTACCTCATTCCTCACAGGGCCCATATATCTGCCCTGGGGGCTGATCCTTCCCTTGACTCTCAAATGCTTTTTGCTCTCCACACAATCCCTATGAAATAGGAGCCATTATTATCCCCACCATTCAGAGGAGGTAGGGTTCAGGGAGGTGAAGTCACTTGTTCCAGATCACACAGGTGCTTTAACAAAAATCAAGATCCTGGAGAAAAGGAACCAAGTGGGACTGTGTCTTCACCCCCTTCAAACTTACATCAAAGGAAACAGTAAATGCTCGCTGTATGCGTGCTTGCGTGAGTGAATGGGACGGAAGGAAGAGCAAACAAGTAGTTTCCTACTTTCAGTGATTTTTAGAAGGTGAGAGATGGTCTTGACTGATGAGAAATAATCCTTTCAATCAATAGCTTCTCTATATGAAGCTCTAAGGAAAGGGACGGGGGACAGACTTGGTCTGTGAATCAAGAGAATTAGGATCTGACTGTGCCTTTATTTCCACAACAGCGCATTTAGTGATGCAGTGGAGAAAACAAAGACTGTGAAGATATATCCAGAGTCAAATCCATAGTCTACCAATTATTAACTGTGACCTTGAACAAGTCACTTAGCCTCTCTGAGCCCATTTTTCTCATCCATGAAAAAAGGACAATTCACAGATGCCCCTCCCAGTGTTGATAAGATGCACAGAGTAGAAATTCTTTAAATACCATCTCCCTTTAGCATGTCTCTTTATTCTCCCATAATTCGGTACTCCTACATTTAAGACAGAGATGACTGTAGCCCTTACCATCTGAAGAGAATTGAATAGTTGCCAAAGCCCTTTCACATAATAGCCACCAGCTGCCTCCCCGGGGAACTGGAGGCTTAAATGGGACATTGCATATAAAACGCTTGAAACGCTTTGCGGGCCTTGGAAGAAAAGGGACAAGAGAAACCGGAGGGTTATTATTAGACATGGAAACGGGAGAGCAGGAACCCACACATGCCTCTCGTATAATCAAACTGACATTGAGGTTTACAGTGCATTGAACACTGCATTCCAGTCCGGGGAGCTAAAAATGGAAACCTGTGAAAACAGCAGCTGGGTTAAAAAGAGAGCAGGCCTGGAGTGGATTGTGCTGAGCGGGCTCCCACCAACCAGAGAGCAGAAAGGACAAGGGTCTTTGCCACCTGAGCTGAGGCAGCAACGGACCCTGTGCTGGCTGGAACATGTGCTCCACTTGTCACGGACCTCCAAATGGGCCATGTCCTTGCAGGACTCCTGGAAATAGCCAAGTCAGGGTTATAGCCCATCCTTGAGTAAGAGAGCTCACTGCTCTGGGCCTTGGTTTCCCCAGCTGCACAATGGAGATATTACAAGGGCTGTTATGAGGATTTAGTTAATACACAAAAGAGCTTCTCAGAGTGACATGGTGCATAGTAAACTTCATCCGCCATTAGCTTATATTCTGTGGGCCTTATCTGTCCTGCCTCTTAGCCTTTACTTACACCATGTCCCCCACCTGAATCATCCCCTCCTCCTAATCTCACTTATTTCTTCCTAGCTAAATCCTGTCCATCCTATAAACCTAAGTTCAAATTCCATTTTCTGGTTAAAAACTACCCATGTGCCAGAAATTTATTTATTCATTCGTTATATACCTACTGTGTGCCAGTAGCTGTCCAAGGTGCTGAGTCTACAGCCCTGAACTAGGCGAGTCACTGCACTCGTGAATCTCCATTTTGTGTATATATGGTTCATATTTTGTTCTTCCAACTATACTACTATAACTACATAACAATGAACATTTTCATGTCCTTGAACATTTCAGAATCAGCTCATGTACTGTGGGGCTTCCCAGGTGGCTCAGTGGTAAAGAATCCCCCTGCCAAGCAGGAGATGCAGAAGACACAGGTTCAATCCTTGGGTCGGGAAGATCCCCTGAAAGAGGAAATGGCAACCCACTCCAGCATTCCTGCCTGGAAAATCCCATGGACAGAGGAGCCTGGTGGGCCACAGTCCAGGGAGCTGCAGAGTCGGATGTGACTTAGCGACTAAACCACCATGTACTACGAGAATCAATGCACTGATGCTTCAGATACACAAACCTTCCCACAAAACAGGCAGCTGAGCTGCTGCAGAGCAGGGTGGGCCGAGCTGTCTCCCTGGAACTTTTCTTTAGGAAAAAAAGTGTCTAGCTGCCTTGAGTCGAGAAGTCAGGAATGCATACCTCACATTTCTCTCCCCATTTATCCCAAATAACACCAGATTATGCTAAAATAATCCTTTGTACAAACTAGCCTCTCCGCCTGCATTTCCCATTACTCCACACCTCAGATGACATTTCAGCTGCCTTCTCAGCTGTGTCCAGATCTCTCCCCAGAGAGTAAGAGGAAGAGCAAGAGGCTGCTCTCAGAGTCTGGCAGCACCTGGCTCAGGTGTGTGTCCTCAGACAGAACTGGCCTTGGGGACCCGAGGGCAGATGTTCTAATTGAACAGCACCCAACTGCCGGCAGTCATCTTGGTCTTTTCTAACCCACAGACCCTGTAATCCCTGGCGGAAAGGAGTCCACAGCGACCCTCTCAGCCCTGCAGGAAGGGAGGCTGGGAGGCCCCAGATCTGCTGACAGATGCAAAGAGTGTCAGAGCCAGTGACCCTCAAACCTTCTCAAGGGGACATTCTTCATCCTCCCACACAGCAACAACCTGGGGTGGGGTTGGGGGTGGCGCAGGGTCAGAAGATCAGATCTTCCACCTAACACACTGACCACCAACCACAGGAAAGTCATTAGCCTTTCTGAACCTTGCTCTACCCGTCTATAAAGTGGGAATTGAAAACATCCCCCCAACTAATCTTACAGCTTTCCCTGAGCGGAATTGAAATAACGGTTTGGTATTTTGCGACCACTGTCTAGTAACTGTGACCAATACTTCCTGTGCCTCAGTTTCATCACCTGCAACATGGATTCATCAGGAGAAAGTTACTTGGAGTTTTGTTGGAAAATAAATGAATGAGGTCAATAAGGAACGAAAGTTTAGAGCATGTTACACAGAGTGATGTAAGTCAGAAAAAGGAAAACAAATATCATATTTTAACACTAATATGGAATCTAGAAAAATGGTACTGATGAATAGAGACACTAACAGAGAGAAGAGGCTTGTGGACACAGCAGCGGGTGGAGAGGGCAGCCCTGACATATACGCACTACCATGTGTATTAATAAAACAGACAGCTAGTGGGAAGCTCCGCTCGGTGCTTCGTGATGACCTAGAGGGGAGGGCTGCGGGAGGAGGCAAGGGAACTTCAAGAGGGAGGGGATATATGTATACTATGGCTGATTCATTTTGCTGTATGGTAGAAACCAACAACATCTTAAAGCAATTATCTTCCAGTTAAAAATAAATTTTAAAAAAGAAACAAAAATTTAGGGAAGGATTAAGGAGGGTGATCGATCATCCTGGTTTGCCCACATCTGACCTGCGGTGTTGGTTCTTCAAATGGAAAATCCCCAGCAAACCTGGACGAGCTGGTCACTGCAGGATTCAATGAGTTAATGCCATGTCTGGCATCCAGTAAGGTCCAATGGGCCTTAATTACCTCAGTGAGTAAGGCTGATGCTTAAACCAACAAGCTCAGAATCTAGAAGGTCCCAGATGGATTTAATGAGCAGCCAGTGCCTGGAGGGGAGTAAAACCCTTCTAAACTCCTGCCTCAATCCTGACCTACAGATGGGAGTCACCCCAGGTGCCTTGGGAAACTCCCCATACACGGTCCCCATTCTCCAAACTAATGGAATCAGAAGCTCCTGAGGGGGGGCTTGGCATCATTATTTTTTTATTGAAATATAGTTGATTTATAATATTATGTTTGTTTCAGGTGTATAACATAGTGATTTAATATTTTTATGGGCTATACTTCATTTAAAGTTATTATAAAATATTGGCTCTATTCCTATGCTGTATATTACCTCATTGTACCTTATTTATTTTATGCCTAGTGGTTTGTACCTGTTAATCCCGTTCCCTCTATATTGCTCCTCCCCCCATCCCATCTCCACTTGTAACCAAGAGTTTGTTATCTGATTCAAAGAGATACATGCACCCTACCCTTTATAGCAGCATTTTTCACAATGGCCAAGACATGGGAACAACCCAAGTGCCCATCAGCAGATGACTGGATAAAGAATATGTGCTACACGCATACACACACACACACTGGAATATTACCCAGCTATAGAAAAAGAATGAAATTTTACCACCTGCAACAACATAAATGTCTCTGGAGGGTATTGGGCTTAGTGAAGAGAGTCAGGGGGAGAAAGACAGATACTGTATGTTTTCACTAATACGTAGAATATAAAAAATGAAAAACAAAGAAATGAATATAATAAAGCAGAAACAGCACACAGATACTGGCATTGTGCGTTTTGACGAGTTCTGTGCATGAATCTAATGAGCAGGCAGCAACAAAGCCCCCTGCTCTAAAGCAAAGGAGGCTCCCACCCAAAGGATGTGTGTCCTTGCACACCTCCTGGGTGACTTTCAGGGGCCAGTCATTTAATCAAGGTTGTTATGAGGATTAAAGAACAGAAGGTAACTGAGAAGAAGTGGTAGGCTTATTATTATTCATTTAATCAGCATAATGAGTTGGTTAACAGCCCAGACTCTAGAGTCTGCCTCAGTTCCAATCCCAGCCCTTCCACCTTCTGAGCGTGTGGATATGAGAACGTGACTCACCTCTCAGTGCCCCAGTATCCTCCTCTGTAAAACAAGGAACTGAATTTCTGTCTCATGGGGTTGTTATGAGAATTGAGGGAATGAAGGTGGGAGCATTGAATAAAAGCTGAATAATCAAGCTCTTATTCCCCAGCACATGTTAATGAACCCATTTTGCAGATTTTAAAAAAAAATTGGCTTAAACAGTTTGTCCAAATTCACCCAGCTACTACGTATTGGGACAGCAGCTGCCAGATCAGAAATCACTTGTGTCTGTCACCTGCCACAGAATTCCACACCCTGGCTGTGTGCCTTCCCTTCCCTGGTCCCATGTCCATCCCCTGTGTTCATTTCACCATCTCCACAATTTCAGTTCCTAGGCCCTGCAGCCACAGGCAGATAGGCAATGCAATTGCCAAAATGAGTTCTGACTCAAAGACACAAACATAAACAAGGTCCCTTCACCCAGGTGAATTTTCCAGGTAGAATCTCAGAGCCTGACTCTCTTGCCATCTTCCTTTTCTTTGTAGAGAATCCAGATTCTATGGATACCTGATAGCAGCACATGCCAGGCCTGGTCTAAAGGTCTATTAAATGGCCCATGACTCCTTTAGCATGTACTGGTGGCTCAGAGGTTAAAGCATCTGCCTGCAATGTAGGAGACTTGGGTTCAATCCCTGGGTCAGGAAGTTCCCCTGGAGAAGGAAATGGCAACCCACTCCAGTTTTCTTGCCTGGAGAATCCCATGGACGGAGAAGCCTGGTGGGCTACAGTCTAGAGGGTCGCAAAGAGTCGGACACGACTGAGCGACTTAACTTTCATGACTCCTTTAATTCCCTATAGCAACCAATGAAGTATGTACTGTTATGATCGCCATTTCACAGATGAGGAAACTGAGGCTCACAGAGAGTTAAAATCCTTGCCCAAGGAACCCAAGGGGTCTGGCTACACTGCTGTGCTCTTAACCAGGTCCTACCTCCACATCAGCTAAAGGTCAGTCCTTGGTGGAGAAGGAGGTCAAGATGCAAGTCAAAAAGACACTAGGGCTTGTCTGTTTGGGTTTTTGTTTGCTTTTTTGTTTATTTTTGTTTTCCTAGCTCCATAAAGAAAGCCTGGGGTCAAGAGTAGAAGATATGAGAAGCAGTTTTCAACACAGCATAAAGAAGAGCTTTCCAACTATTAGAACTTCCTCAAAAAGAAAGATTGCTATAGCCATTAAAAAGCATGTTGGAATTATCAAGCATGGTTAGCTCCCAGGAGGTGGTGACAGAGTGGGGTGGAGTAACTCCAAAGAGCCGGTTAAAACCTCTAGATGCCCTGAGCCCTGGGAAGATTATATGATCCAATTTTTTAAAACCAGAAAATAAGCATAAGGAATGCCAACAAATGCTTTCCTTGAAATATCAAATTCTTTATCCCAACAAGATAAATGGGGAAACCCCGTTAGACTGCTCTGGATAATCTAGCAAGAGAGAGAACAGAGGGAGTTTATTTTCTATTCTATAAATTTCACCACTGTTTAATGTTGGTACCACTTTTATAGATGAAATAATATTAAGATTATTTTAAATGGTCTGAAAGAGTATTTATAATAGGAGAATATTTATGATGTCATGCTAGGTCAAAAATGACATAAAAATTAATTCACAATGTAACCTTTCATCTCTCTGTTTATTTTCATATACCTAAACATTAACAGTGGGTCTTCCCTGGTGCTCAGATGGTAAAGAATCCACCTGCAATGCAGGAGACCCCTGTTTGACCCTGGGTTGGGAATATCCCCTGGAAAATCCCACGGACGGAGGAGCCTGGTAGGCTGCAGTCCATGGGGTCGCGAAGAGTCAGATACGACTGAGCGACTTCGCTTTCAGTTTTCACTTTCATGAACTGGAGAAGGAAATGGCAACCCACTCCAGTGTTCTTGCCTGGAGAATCCCAGGGACAGGGGAGCCTGATGGGCTGCCGTCTATGGGGTCGCACAGAGTTGGACACGACTGAGGCGACTTAGTAGTAGTAGTAGTAGAGCTTCCATTAGAAAGTTTCAAGCAGAGGCAGTGAACAGGGGTTCAGGGGTTCAGGGAATAGGGGTTCAGCTTGGGGTAAAGGTCAGAGATTTAAACTTAAAGAATCCTTCATGTTGGGATTCTGACGTTCGTAAAACCTGAATGAATAGCCAAGCTAATGGTCGGTGCACTGATCAAAAACCAGGACAATTAGAAGAGGAGTCTGGAAAACGAATAAGGCGTCGAGTTTGATATGATCTCAGACACATTCAAACAAGTGGAAGTTGTAAACTTGGGAATCAAGGAAAAGGTCAGGGTCGGTAAGTTAAATGTGGGAATTTTGTGCTTCAAAGTGAGCAGTAAGCCTGACAGAGAGAAAGATTTTCAGGAAAAGTCTTACTCCAGATTTTTCAGCCCTGTTGCACCTTAGAATTACCAGAGCCAAGTAAGTCAGAATTGCTGGTCACAGGGCCTGGAAATCTGCATTTTAACTAATAGACTTCATTTTTAAGAGCAGTTTTAAGTTCATAGCAAAATCAGGCAAAAAGTACAGTGAGTTTCCACGTACCTCCTTTCCCACCATCTTCAACATCCTCCACAAGAGTGTTTCATCATTACAGCTAATGAACCTACACTGACACATCATTTTCACCCAAAGCCCACAGTTTAGATTAGGGTTCATTTTTGATGTTGTACATTCTACGGTTTTGACAAATGTACAAAGACAGGTATCCATCACTGTACTATCATTTAGGATAGTTTCTCTGCCCTAAAAACCTTCTGTGGACACCAGCATTTTTGAAAACTCCCCAAGTGAGTCTAAGTTACAGCCAAGCTTGAGAACCACTGCTGTAGCTAGCAAGAAGAAAGTTAATATGCAGTTAAATCTTGAAGAGGGACTTCCCTAGTGGTGCAGTGGATAAGAATCTGCCTGCTAATGCAGGGGACACAGGTTCAGTCCCTGGTCCAGGAAGATTCCATATGCCACAGAGCAACTAAGCCCATGCACCACAACTACTGAGCGGCACTGTAGAGCCCTTGAGCCACAGCTAATGAGCCCCTGGGCTGCAACTACTGAGGCCTGTGTGCCTAGAGCCGGTGCTCCACAACAAGAGAGGCCACCAAAATGAGAAGCTGTGCAGCACAACTGAAGAAAGCCCATATGCAACAGCAAAGACCCAACGCAGCCAAAAAGAAATTAATTTTTTTTTTAAATCTTGAAGACAACTTGCTCTTGGAAGAGTGGAACAAGTGAGCTTTGAAGAGTAATATAAGGAAAGGTTGCAGAGATAACAGAACAGTGCTGTGAAAACTAGAGAAAGGATGAATTTTCTAAAGGAGATGAAACAGGCTGCAGGAGTGGAGAAAACTGAGAAGTGAGAAAGAAAATGGAGAACTGCTTCTGCAAGACCTTTGGTGGCCTCTGAAAGTTCAGCTTTGACAGACCATGTAGACAGGAAAGGTGCGTGAAAGCAAACTTGCAGGGGGTCATCACTGAGCGGGTGGTGAAATGTACCTGAGAAACAGTTCAAAGCAATGGTCACAAAGATGCTTATATGAGTGACCTTGAGCTAGTGATGTAACGCCTCAGAGCCCCAGTTTCCTCATCTTTACTCAACAATTTGACACGACAGTCTCTCCAAATAGCCCTGTGAGGTTATTCAATACCCTGCAAATTAAAATATGCAGAGCTGCACTTTTTCTGAAAGTGCTAAAGAAGAATCCATTTTCTCCAGAGTTTCTAGAAGCTGCCTGTATTCCTTGGCTCATGGCCTCTTCCTCCATCTTCAAAGACAGCAGCATAGCATAACTCTCTCTCTCTCACCTCTGCTCCTGTCCTCACATCTCCTTCTCTGACTTCCCTATCTCCTCTCATAAGAACCCTTTACATTACACTGGGCCAACCCAGATTCTCCAGTATAATCCTCCCATCTCAAGATCCTTAGCTTCACCTCATCTGCAAAGTCACTTTTGCCACGTGGCATATTCACAGGTTTCAGGCTTTGTGGCTCGTTATGCTTACTACCACTAAGGACAATTAAGGAGTCCTTTCTTATAATCAAATAGCCACAGCAACTCCTAATACTGGGAACAGTCAGCCAACTTGAGAGCTAGAAGTAACCCAGATGGTCCAATGGTTTTACTGAGTGTTTACCACATGCCAGGCCCCCCAGGGGAGTCCCAGGAGATGGGAAGATGAGGGGCTGAGGTCTGGGGATCCTCCTCAGACTACTGTCCACTCATACTTCCTTTATATATTGATCTGCATTTTTAAACTGATTTTGTTTTTAAATTAGTTATATACATATGTATGTACGTATATATGTATAATTATTAAAATGGATTTTATTTTTTAAATGTTCCACTACATTAAAACATTTTTTAAAAGCTCTGGTCTAGACAAATGCTCTTGTTTTAATGATGAACCAAGGCCTGGGGAGATTCAGTAACTTATCAGAGAGGCAGAGGAAGACCAGCTCAGTCAATGAACTCAGAGCAAACTAACTCAGCGACTAACTCAGTCACCAGGCTGTCACCACAGAGGGAGCAGCACATAGTGGTAAAGAGCATGAACCTCAGGCACACACGAGTTCAAGTTCTCATCAGATGGACACAGTGGACAGCATGTTTCTAAACCTATTGTGAGGGTGAATTAAGTGAGCCAACGCACCAAAAGCACTTAACAATGCCATCTATCATTGTTGGCTGGGCCTAGAGGAGCGATCCCACGTTGAAGGTCAGGAACGGCGGCAGTAAGGAGATACCCCTTGTCCAAGGTAAGGAGCAGCAGCTGTGCTTTACTGGAGCAACCGTGAAGAGATACCCCACGCCCAAGGGAAGCGAAACCCAAGTAAGATGGTAGGTGCTGCAAGAGGGCATCAGAGGGCAGACACACTGAAACCATACTCACTGAAAACTAGTCAATCTAATCACACTAGGACCACAGCCTTGTCTAACTCAATGAAACCAAGCCATGCCTGTGGGGCAACCCAAGACGGGCGGGTCATGGTGGAGAGGTCTGACAGAATGTGGTCCACTGGAGAAGGGAATGGCAAGCCACTTCAGTATTCTTGCCTTGAGAACCCCATGAACAGTAGGAAAAGGCAAAATGATAGGATACCAAAAGAGGAACTCCCCAGGTCATTAGGTGCCCAATATGCTACTGGAGATCGGTGGAGAAATAATTCCAGAAAGAATGAAGGGATGGAGCCAAAGCAAAAACAATACCCAGTTGTGGCTGTGACTGGTGATAGAAGCAAGATCCGATGCTGTAAAGAGCAATATTGCATAGGAACCTGGAATGTCAGGTCCATGAATCAAGGCAAATTGGAAGTGGTCCAACAAGAGATGGCAAGAGTGAATGTCGACATTCTAGGAGTCAGCGAACTAAAATGGACTGGAATGGGTGAATTTAATTCAGATGACCATTATATCTACTACTGCGGGCAGGAATCCCTCAAAGAAATGGAGTAACCATCATGGTCAACAAAAGAGTCCAAAATGCAGTACTTGGATGCAATCTCAAAAACAACAGAATGATCTCTGTTTGTCTCCAAGGCAAACCATTCAACATCACAGTTATCCAAGTCTATGCCCCAACCAGTAACGCTGAAGAAACTGAAGTTGAACGGTTTTACGAAGACCTACAAGACCTTTTAGAACTAACACCTAAAAAAGATGTCCTTTTCATTATAGGGGACTGGAATGCAAAACTAGGAAGTCAAGAAACACCTGGAGTAACAGGCAAATTTGGCCTTGGAATGCGGAATGAAGCAGGGCAAAGACTAATAGACTTTTGCCAAGAAAATGCACTGGTCATAGCAAACACCCTTTTCCAACAACACAAGAGAAGACTCTACACATGGACATCACCAGATGGTCAACACCGAAATCAGATTGATTATATTCTTTGCAGCCAAAGATGGAGAAGCTCTATACAGCCAACAAAAACAAGACCAGGAGCTGACTGTGGCTCAGATCAGGAACTCCTTATTACCAAATTCAGACTCAAATTGAAGAAAGTACGGAAAACCACTAGACCATTCAGGTATGACCTAAATCAAATCTCTTATGATTATACAGTGGAAGTGAGAAATAGATTTAAGGGCCTAGATCTGATAGAGTGCCTGATGAACTATGGAATGAGGTTCGTGACATTGTACAGGAGACAGGGATCAAGACCATCCCCATGGAAAAGACATGCAAAAAAGCAAAATGGCTGTCTGGGGAGGCCTTACAAATAGCTGTGAAAAGAAGAGAGGCGAAAAGCAAAGGAGAAAAGGAAAGATGTAAGCATCTGAATGCAGAGTTCCAAAGAATAGCAAGAAGAGATAAGAAAGCCTTCTTCAGCGATCAATGCAAAGAAATAGAGGAAAACAACAGAATAGGAAAGACTAGAGATCACTTCAAGAATTTTAGAGGTACCAAGGGAACATTTCATGCAAAGATGGGCTTGATAAAGGACAGAAATGGTCTGGACCTAACAGAGGCAGAAGATATTAAGAAGAGGTGGCAAGAATACACAGAAGAACTGTACAAAAAAGATCTTCACGACCCAGATAATTATGATGATGTGATCACTCATCTAGAGCCAGACATCTTGGAATGTGAAGTCAAGTGGGCCTTAGAAAGCATCACTACGAACAAAGCTAGTGGAGGTGATGGAATTCCAGTGGAGCTGTTTCAAATCCTGAAAGATGATGCTGTGAAAGTGCTGCACTCAATATGCCAGCAAATTTGGAAAACTCAGCAGTGGCCACAGGACTGGAAAAGGTCAGTTTTCATTCCAATCCCAAAGAAAGGCAATGCCAAAGAATGCTCAGACTACCTCACAATTGCACTCATCTCACATGCTAGTAAAGTAACGCTCAAAATTCTCCAAGTCAGGCTTCAGCAATACATGAACCGTGAACTCCCTGACGTTCAAGCTGGTTTTAAAAAAAGGCAGAGGAACCAGAGATCAAATTGCCAACATCTGCTGGATCATGGAAAAAGCAACAGAGTTCCAGAAAAACATCTATTTCTGCTTTATTGACTATGCCAAAGCCTTTGACTGTGTGGATCACAAGAAACTGTGGAAAATTCTTCAAGAGATGGGAATACCAGACCACCCGACCTGCCTCTTAAGAAATCTTTATGCAGATCAGGAAGCAACAGTTAGAACTGGACATGGAACAACAGACTGGTTCCAAATACGAAAAGGAGTATGTCAAGGCTATATATTGTCACCCTGCTTATTTAACTTATATGCAGAGTACATCATGAGAAATGCTGGACTGGAAGAAACACAAGCTGGAATCAAGATTGCCGGGAGAAATATCAGTAACCTCAGATATGCAGATGATACCACACTTACGGCAGAAAGTAAAGAGGAGCTAAAAAGCCTCTTGATGAAAGTGAAAGTGGAGAGCGAAAAAGTTGGCTTAAAGCTCAACATTCAGAAAACGAAGATCATGGCATCTGGTCCAATCACTTCATGGGAAATAGATGGGGAAACAGTAGAAACAGTGTCAGACTGTATTTTTTTGGGCTCCAAAATCACTGCAGATGGTGACTGCAGCCATGAAATTAAAAGACGCTTACTCCTTGGAAGAAAAGTTATGACCAACCTAGATAGTATATTCAAAAGCAGAGACATTACTTTGCCAACTAAGCTCCATCTAGTCAAGGCTATGGTTTTTCCTGTGGTCATGTATGGATGTGAGAGTTGGACTGTGAAGAAGGCTGAGCGCCGAAGAATTGATGCTTTTGAACTGTGGTGTTGGAGAAGACTCTTGAGAGTCCCTTAGACTGCAAGGAGTTCCAACCAGTCCATTTTGAAGGAGATCAACCCTGGGATTTCTTTGGAAGGAATGATGCTAAAGCTGAAGCTCCAGTACTGTGGCCACCTCACGCAAAGAGTTGACTTATTGGAAAAGACTCTGATGCTGGGAGGGATTGGGGTCAGGAGGAGAAGGGGACGACAGAGGATGAGATGGCTGGATGGCATCACGGACTCGATGGATGTCAGTCTGAGTGAACTCCGGGAGATGGTGATGGACAGGGAGGCCTGGCGTGCTACAATTCATGGGGTCGCAAAGAGTCGGACACGACTGAGCGACTGAACTGAACTGACATATTTCTTCCCTCTCAAGCTATACACTTAATTTCTTTGAGAGGAGAACCTAAGGTGATCTGCATTTTGTGACACAGCTGGGTGCCACACTCACTCTGTCCACCTCACCAACCCTAGTTCACCTCTCAGGTTTCAGCTGAAATAACCCTTCTCTAGGAATCTGTCCCGACCACCTGGAAGGCAACAGATCTCCTGGTTTACACTCCTGTAGCATCCCGAATTCTCTTGTAGCCTTCATCCCAATTATTGTTAAACAATTATTTATGCAATAATTTGTTTGATCCCTGCAACACAAGCTACAATGCAATCTCTCTGAAGACCATTAAACATACCAAATATTCCATGTGCTCGCTCCACATTTCTCAGCCTCCTTTGAAGTTAATTGGGGCCATGTGACAAATATGTGGCTCATGGGCTGCGTAGAGAAGTGAAACATGTCACCTCTGGGCTGAAGCACAGAAAAGCTGGCACAGTAATTCTCCAGTTATCAATTCTCCTACCACAGTGATGCAATGTTTCATCAGCCTGGGCCCCTGAGTGAATAAGTGGAAGAGTGCCCACTGTTGATCCACAGTAGATGTGTAGCTTAATGAAAACAAACAAACAAACAGAAAAACTTTTGTTTGAAGCTTCTAGGATTTCAAAGGTATCTTGTTGCATCAGCACAACCTAGCCTATCCTGACCAATACAGCACTATATTCCAGGCATTCTCATAGCACTGGGCATATAGAAAGTGCTCCATAAATAATCTGATGAATGAATGAGCCTCGGAAACAACAGGTAAAAGTCAGAATAGAAGGTGTTTCTTAAGTCAGTGGAAAAGGACAGCTCACCATTACCAAAAATGAAAGAATGAACCACTAAAAAGCGAAATACCAGGATCCTTGTCACTCAGGACGGAAGCTAGAAACACAGGCTCTCTGACCTTGAAACTGCTGGGCTCTGAGTCATTGTCGCTTCGTTGCAGGTCAGAGAAACACTCAGTGAGGCCAAGGACGATTAGGTACTCAACAACGTGATAAAATCCACTACAACCAAAGCCATTAGTCACAGGGCATTTAGAAACTGTTGCAATTTATAATACTTATGAATTGATCTGCAGGAACCCATAAACATTGCTCATCGATATAACTAATTGGCATTTATGAGTTTGTTTGGTTGGCTGGTACAGTCAGGTTGGCGTCATCGTGGTCTTGTAGGGAAAGTGGAAGCCATGCAAGCTGGGGCCTTTGGCTGGGGTGCTGGCATTCTGACCATCCCAATGGACTGGACAAGGAATTGAGTGAAACTGGTATATTTAAGAAGTGGAGGATATGTTTATGTATGGCTGATTCATTTTGCTCTATAGTACAAGCTAACACAACATTGTAAAACAACTATACTGCAATAAAAATCAATTAATTGAAAAAAAAAAGTAGAGGAAACACGGTATGGAAATGAGGAAGATATAGCAAATAATGGGTGTGCTATACTAAGTGAGCTACCACAGAGGGAATAGGAGCTCAAGGAAGGAAGAGGAGCCATGAGGGAGTTGTGGAGAAAGGTGTAAAACATACCTGTGTCCTCCTACTCACCGCTCGTACCTACCTTCCCCTCCCTCCCTCCTCCCCCACCGTTCCACTTACCCTTTCTTGCTCACCCTTCTCCATCCCTTCTGCCCTCCCTCCCTCTCTCCCTCTCCTCTCTGCTGACCAGTTTTCTCTCCCTTTCTTCAAGGGAGAGAAACAGGTATGTGCCATCTTCTACATGTCATCATTTCAGCCACTACAGGCTGCCCTTTCTCTCTCTATTCTCAGTCGAGGGAAGCCTTTGAACAGGCCCAGCTTGGGTCTGAAGCTATTATCTAAGGTCGAAGGCAAGTCTCATCATGGCAAAAACAATAGCTCCCTCGGTGTCTCTGTGCTTAGAGTGCTGAATTGGGGTACAGGTGGGCTTTACCCAGAAGAAAACAGGAATTTTCCAGAATTAAATATTCGTTAAATGAACGATCTTTAGGATCCCTCTACATTCTAGAAATCTTAAAACCTGAACTCCAGATTTTTGGTTAAAATGGCTAATAGAGTGATTTTTAACAATCAGCAATATGTTCTTGAGCTGCAAGTACAGCACAGCAGCATTTTGTACCCTGCAGGGCCCAGCTGAAGAGCGGGGCTTGGGGACAAAGGAGACCTCTATCCACAGCACATCATCTAGAGGCCTGGCTTCCCAGCCCCACTCTCAGAGACAGTGACCCCCACAGGACGCCAAGTGGGCCTGCAGATGGAGTCCTGTTGCCCGCTCAGTGGAGACGCGTTTCTCTGGATCACACAGAGACTAAGGCCCTGGCTCCCCTTAGCATAGCTCTCCCTTGAGCCACAGATGGCAGACAGAATGCTCGTCCCCGCCCCCTGCTCCCTGGCCTGTCTGCTTCCACATTCCTCGACAATAATGCTGCTTCAGAAGCTGGAACTGTAGCCAGCACTCACCAGGCACAGCAGGGCGGGCAAGGCAGAAGGGAAGCTGGCAAGGTGGGACACAGGGGCTATTTATTTTATGCTGCCTCCAGCAGCCTGGAGAATACTGTGAAGAGTGGGCAGCAAGACCACAGCAGATGACAGGTAAGAGGTGGCGGGTGAGGCTCAGGAGAACGCCAGCCCCACTTGCCAAGTCTCAGAGACACCTGCGTCTAATTTAGCATAAGGAAGAGGCTACGGAAAAGGGCTGCCACCTTCCCTGGATGCAGACGCTCATGAGATCTAGTCTATTCCATCTCCACCTCTCTCCAACTTGCTCTCCATCCCCACCCTACCTGCTCTAAGCCACCATCATCTTGCCTGGATAGCTGAGGCTGCCTCCCAAACTCTCTCTCCCTGTATCTGCTCCTCAGGCCACAACAGTCCATTCTCCACCCAAGGACTAGAGTGATCAAAGTTAAGATTAGCTTAAAACTTAAGATCAACAGTGCTTCCCCAAAGGGTGGAGCCTGAGACCTCTCACAACAGCTCACGAGGGCCCCCACAAGCTGATCCTGGCTGACCCCAACAGCTCCAGGCCTCAAAGGGGGTTGGAGTACATAGCAGATGCACTGGTAGCCTGCCAGCCCCCTGGCCTTTACCCTGTTGGCCCAACTTTCAAAGGCCAACACCTGCTATCATTTGCCTGATGCCTTCTCCGGCAACTGGGACCCACTTTGACTCACACACATGGCAGAATGGAGGTGCCAGGGAATTAATTTTGCCCAACCCCAAGAGCAGTCCTCAAACAATCACTGATGGGAGATGTTGTATAAGGTGGAATGTTTGAACATAGCCCCAAAAGCTCCCCACTTGCTCACAGAGATAACTGATGTGATGATATATCCGGATCCTTCCCTTCCCTGTCTCACCACCCATGCCCCCTTTTCTCAACTCGTATTCAGAACTGCCTCTCAAAATGCAAATGTCTTATATTCAAATTGCTATGTCAGGGTCTTCTTTGGGAAGATCCCTGAAAAAGCAATTATTTTCCATGAGCAGGTTTTCCAGCTACATACCTAGTTGTACCATTAGTTATGTGCCATATCTTCTGCAGCCTCAGGACCTTTGCACAACCTATTCCTTCTGCTTAGTATTCTCTCCCCTCACCTGACCCCCCATCACCGCTGCCCAGCCCATCTCCTGGATGGACTTTAGCTTAGATCTATGTTCTCAGGTAGGACTTCTCTGACCCCACTCCACACACTGATGCTTCAATTCCCTTAGAATTTGTTCTCCTCACCCTCTATTTCTTTCATTTCACTCATACCACCTGTAATTATTTTTGAAGCCTGTATTCCCCACTGAAATGTAAGCCCTGTGAGTACAGAGACTCTGTTATGGGATCATTTCTGTATCCCCAGAGTGGAACACAAAGTAGATGCTCAGTGTGAAGACAAATGAGTGGTACTTTGACCTAAAAAAAATAGTAAAAAAGAAAGGTATAAAATCACCCAGAAATGGAAATGTTCCATTCACACTAATTAGACAACCACAGTCACCATCACTGAGCACATATGATGTACCAGACACCATGCCAATGGTTTCACAAATGTCAGTTAGCCCTCATAAGTAGATTCTGATATTAATTCCATTTGACAAAGAGGGAAACAGAGTCAAAGACAGGTTAAGTAGTTTGCTAAATTACACACAGGTAACAAGAGGCAGAGCTGAGATTTGAACCTGGAGAGCCTGGCACCAGAATACACATGCTTAACCACTAAGTTCTCCTGCCTCTCAGTGCTCCAGAGGGAGACTCCAGTTGTAGAGACCATCATGGCACCTGTACACAGAGCCTTTCCATGCTCAGAAGACACAAAATGAAGAAAAACAAACAGAACCACTGACTTGAGGACATTCACTCTTTGTATCAGATATTAATAAAGTACCTACTATGGACCAGGCCTTGGTAGCTCAGGCAGTAAAGAATCTGCCTGCAATGCAGGAGACCTGGGTTTGATCCCTGGGTTGGGAAGATCCCCAGAGAAGGGAATGGCAACACACTCCAGTACTCTTGCCTGGAGAATTCCATGGACAGAGGAGCCTGGCATGGGGCAACCTCTCACGGGGTTGCAAAGAGTTGCACATAACCGAGTGGCTAACACAAGTGTACAATGGGCCAGGCACTGTGCCAGACACAAGGATGGAGTGACAACCAAGCCAGACACTGTCCCTGCCTTCACGAGGCTTACAATCGAGCAGGAAAGACAGACACTGAATGAATAAACACACAAAGAGGTATACAAATACAAGCTGTTGTCAATACTGTAAATACCACAGAGCATGGAAAGCACTTAACTGGAATCAACCAGAGACAACATTTAAATGAAGACCTGAGATGGGAAAAGAATTCAGCCGCCTTAAGGGAGTGAGCAGACCATTTCCCACCAGAAATGCTAAACGTTATTCTAGGTGCAGGGGGAGCCGCTGCCGCTGCCCGGGTGAAGGAGCCAGCAGGTGATCTGTTTACATTTTCAGATATCCCCTCCAGCTGTTGAGGGGATGGGAGCAGCAGGGAGCAGGAGCAGAGAAACCAGTTTAGAGGTTGCTACCGTGGTTTAGGGGGGAGACGATGCAGGTCCACTGAGGCTCTCCAGCACGGGAGATGGGGAAACAGGCTCCACTCAGGATACCTTTGGGAAAAATCAGCTACAGAACTTAGCAGTGAGCTAAGTGGAGGGTCAAAGCAGGAAGAACATCCAAGCTGACTCTCAGGAGCAGGTGATGGGATGTCTCAAGCTTGGTCCAAGGGGACCAGCTTTCACAAAGTTTTATCCAGGGAGGTCCATTCTCCTCAAGACCACATCTTTCTCAATCCATCCCTTCACCATAACAACCTCATTCCATGATCAGTTGTCAAAGCATTTTAGGAAAGATGGAAGAAAGCCTCAAAGCTAGCAATTTTTGCACGCTTATTTTGTATCAAGCATATATTTCATGCAATCTTCTGAAATAGTCTATGATAAAAGTTCTATTATTATCACCATTTTACCAGTGAAGCTTAGGAAGGTTAACTTTTGCCCAAGGTTCACACAGCTAATCAATGACTTAAGGGGCTTCAACTTGGGAGTGGCAGATTACACAGCTGTCTTTGCCCCCCATTTGGACAGATTTGTCCTTGGAAGGACCACTTGGCAATCTTGTCTTCTTGATGTGGGCCTTGAGTACCCTGGGACTGCCTGTGTTTGTCTGTGAGTCCAGGAGAACTAACCAGAGGTACCCCTGATGCCTGACTCTGAGACAACTGCCCAGAACCATCCATCCTCACCGATATCCAGCAAACCCCCCAATTTTGCACAACCCACTGATCTCGGCTCAGACTAAGGAAACTTCAATCACAACAGAAAAATACCCAGTGTACAAAAAGAATTAGGATTTAAGGTAGCAAAATATCTTTTATATATAAATAAATCACGATAAAACCAAGTACCATAATCCCAGATCCTCAGTGTTGACAATGCATTGCCTCTTACAATATTCATTCTTTTGACGCTTTCTGAGTGTCTATTGTAGTATGCCAAGTACCAACCAGCCCAAATAATGGGATACACAGGTGGGTAAATCATCTGCCTTTGAAATTCTGGCTCTGGTGTTGTTTAGGAAGACAGCATCACAAACCAAAAGAAATTTGGATTTTTTTTTTTGGTGGTTCCACCAAGAGAGAGGGGGAGAAAAATGCAGGCCTGAAATACCCACTTGTCGCACCCATGGCCTGTTCAAGTGCCTCTCCTCAAATCTCCTGACTCATTAAATTCTTTCACATACATTATTTCATTCAGTCTATGGGTGCACATCATTCTATCCATTCTTACAAGATAAGTAAACTGAGGTTCAACAAATGAAATCACCCACGAGCTCAGAGCTAAGTTCTGAAGCCAGGGCCTCTCCAATAGCCTTTCCAACATCATTTGCTGGTTTGCTGCGGAAACCTTCTTAGAAGTTTGCTCTTTATTGATTTTTGCTCTAAATGCATTTTCCCACTTTAGCCTCAACCAAGAACTAGAGAGAAGGGGTGGTGATGGGGGAGTGGGGGATGGGGAGACCGGGTGGCTGGAATACAGCAGGGGCATGATCCTAAGAGAAGCTGTGATTTGAACTGAGTAGAAATTGGTTTTCTGTTATCTTTGTAGCCACGACATTTGCAATTCAGGACCTGATGCCCATGTATTGGGCCAAGCGCTGCCACAGTTTTCTGATCAAATCTCCTTCCCAGGGAAACACCATTAAAAAAGTTCTCTGTAACCAATCAGGCAATCTAAGCTCCTCTGAAAGACCCATATCACTGAACGTGTTCACAGAGGACTCAACCCCAGGACATCCAGAAAAAGAGTCATGCTCCACCACGTTTGCAGGGCCAGGTGGTCAGATAAATTCACAAAAGCCTATGTGGAGCCAAGAGGACACATGAAAGTTCTGAGACACCAATCAGTGCCCCCCCAACCCACATCCTTGCTAAGAGAATCTGCACCAATCACAGCCCCTGATGGCCGGTTTGCCTCATGACTGATATCCAGCCACTGAATACAAATACAGACATACCAGAGTTTAAAATATTAAACTCCGTGTGGATGCGTGCCAAGTTGCTTCAGTTGTGTCCAACTCTTTGTGATCCTATAGACTGCAGTCCACCAGGCCTCTCTGTCCATGAGGATTCTCCAGGCAAGAATACGGAAGTGGCTTGCCATGGCCTCCTCCAGGGGATCTTACCGGGCCAGGGATCAAACCCGAGTCTCTTATGTCTCCTGCATTGGCAAGCAGGTTCTTTATCACTAGCACCACCAGAGAAACCCAAACTCCTTCTATACACATTGGTCAATTAACCCCTGAACACCCCTGAGAAACTCCATCTTAAACAATAAGGAAATGTGTCATCTCATGCAATAGGAAGTCCATAGGTAAGGAGAGAATCAGGTCTGGTTGATTCAGCTGCTCAGCAAGGACCCAGGTTCTGGTCCCTCTCCCCTGCCATCTATGGCACTAAGGCTTTCTTATTTCAATCTAAGAGGAGACAGAACCTCTCCCCAAATCATGGACTATGAGCTCTTCCCATTATTAGTGTATTTGGACCAACTTGAGCCACATGATTATCCGGACCAGTAATAGTCACCAGGGAGATGCCTCCAGGGACATTCGGCAATGTCTGGAAACATTTTTAGTCGTCACACTGGGGTATGGGATGCTACTGTCATTTAGTGGGTAGAGGCCAGGGATGCTGTTAAACATCCTATAGTACACAGGTCAGTCCCCACAACAAGGAATTGTCTATTCCAAAATGTCAACAGTGCTGAGATTGGGAAACCCAAGCTTAGATTAATCTAGATCAGGGTTGGCAAACTACAACCCATGCGCCATATTTAACCAACTGCCTAATGTTATAAAGTTTTATTGGAACACAGCCACATTCATTCATTTACACACTGTCTGTAACAGACAACTGTCACACAGCTAGTTGTGACAGAGATCATATGCCCCTCTAAAGCTTAAAATATTTACTCTCTGGCCTTTTTCTGCAAAACCTTGTTGATCCTTGATCTGGAGCTACCCTTAAAGCTGGGGATGGGAGAACATGTAAATAGAATTAGGGTTTGGTTAGGAAGAAGGAGAAGAATTGATATTGGGAAGTAATAAACAGTAATGACTATCAACATAAATGTCTGTTTCTGGAGGTCACACCATAGGGCATAGCTCTCAGCAGGAATTTTCCCAGTAAAAATTTATGTCCACATAAAGGACTTAGACCTTATGTAATTTTTTTAATCATTTGGCTGTGCCTCATATCATGTGTAATCTTAGTTCACCAACCAGGGATCAAACCCATATCTCCTGCACTGGAAGCACAGAGTCTTAACCACTGGATTGCCAGGGAAGTCCCAGACTTTATGCAATTTTTAAGTTGGTGGGAGGTGTGAACACTCTAATGCACCCCCATCCGCCCAAAATCGAAAGTTTCCCCTTCAACACCTACCAGAGGAACAGAAATGATCATCAGAGAGTGGTGAGTTCTGAGCCCACAAAATCTCAGTGTCAGGCCTGGCGTGAGCTCTGTGACAGGCCAAAGTCACACTAAAATCAAGGGAGGGGAACACACAGGGGTGCCTTAGAATCCTGGGAGAGGAAGTTACTCAGCAGAGTGAATCACGGGACAGACCAGAAGCATCTACAGAAACACGGCTATCTAACCGCAAGCCTGTCTCATAATGCCGTCGGGCCCTATCAATAAGTCCTTTTTTCTCTACACATTGAAGTGGGCATTTTCTGGATTCCTGAGGGAGACAAGGCCCCCTGAGTCACTGAACACCCTTTCCAGGACCCTCCCCTCATTGCCTCCAGGGCAGGGTAAACATTCACAATTGGGTTGTCTGGCTCCTTCTCTCTCCTTCCATCCCAGTCATCCAAGGAGATTCCTGACCCACTTGGCAGGGAATCAGACAGACCCAGAGGCCTGACAGAACATTCAAGACTTAAAAACTAAGAAATCCAGGAGGGAAAATGGTATCTGACTTTTCATAGTTATTTTAAAGGTTACTCTCAATGGCAACTATAAGGTTACTGCACTTGTCAAATCAATATCAACTCTTAAAGAGGACTAAGAAGGGGCGGGGGAGGGGGGGGACAACACTTTAAGTGGAAAAAATCCAGAGCCATTTCTTTTCCACGTGAGATAATAATGTGACTTTGATCTTCCCGCTCGTTCAGCCTGGTCTTTAAGTTATCAGAAGCCCCCCACTAAACGCTCTGTTCCCATTACTTCCCTATTTGATATTTTAATTGAATGAGAATCATCGTATCCTGGCCAATATTCATTCCCCATCTGTTGCTTCTCCGATTTTCTCTGGGAGTGCCTGGGGCGACACTCCTTCCTGGAACAAAATCTACTCTCTCTGACTTCCTCTGGAAGAGATTCTCTTTCCTGAAGCCAGAATCATTTGCCTCCTAGAGGCAAATCTGTCCTGGAGGAGTCCCCCTGGGGGCCACCATCTGGGTTTCCCGGCTCCCCTTATGCAGTAAAAAAAATGATGGTACCATCGAACGTGTTGCCACCACTGGCTCCAGCCCACTTTCCTCGGGCTGAGGCTTTGGAAAAGGGGTCCCTCCCCTGAAACCACAACCAAGGCAAAATTAAACAAATGACAATTGTGAGTTACACAAACTGACTTCTTCCCAACAACATCTCAGTGAAGACAAAAACCTCATGTGAACATATTCAGTACACGCACTCCAACTAAGTGGTGAATTCTACAGACGGAGATGAAGAAAAAATGTAATCTAAAGCCTCCAAGAAGCCAGCCTTAAGCAATACTGTTCAGTAGAAAAATAGCCAAAAAAGCCACATTTGTAATGTGGGGGTTTCTAATAACTATATTAAAATAAGTACAAAAAGGGAATTCCCTGGTGGTCCAATGGTTAAGAAAGCACCTTGCAAGCAGGGGATGCAAGTTGGATCCCTAGTCTGGGAACTAAGATCCCACGTGCCATGGAGCAATTATGCCCCCACACCACAACTAATGAGCCTATGTGCCACAACTAGAGAGTCCATGGGCCACGAGGAAGATCTCACATACTGCAACTAAGACCTGAGGCAGCCAAAAAATAAGTGCAAAGAAACAGGTACTTCCAGGGACTTCACATACATTATTTTCTAATTTAATCCTCACAACAAGTGTACAAACCACGAACTTTTATTCCCTCATTTTCCAGATGGTTACACTGAGGACCAGAGAGTTTGAAACTGCTTGGGATCTGACACTGGTAAATGGCACTAGGGGAACTTAAACCAGACAATTTAGTTGCAAACTCAATGTTCTTGGCACACTCCATTGTTACAGAAAAGTTATTTAGAAAAGCCAAGTGGGTGGGTCCCTTCCAAAGCAAGAACTTTTTTTTTTTTTCACCCTTTAATCTACTTCTAACTTATAAATTTAGATTCGGAAAAATCTAGGATTTTTTTTTCCCCCACTGTGGCAAACACGTCAAGCCAAGGCATTAAGTTCTGACCTAACCAAATACGTTTTTTGTCAGTGCTGTAAACTCTCTGCTGGTTTGGCCATGTCTGCAAATTACCTTCCTTCCTACTTTGTATCTGCTGCTGCCACCTAGCAAAGGCACAGAGAGGTTGAGTAACCAGCTCTGGGTCACAAAGCTCATGGTAGGTCATAATTAGAACCCCTTCTTGGGGTTCCCAGTCCATGCTGAATCGCAAGGAAACTCCTCTTGGATCTAAACAGCCTCCCAAAGTAAGAGATTCTCCTCAGAGAGACAAAGGATTAAAACAGACTGTCATCAGGCATGGCATTCATTTGTTGCCAGTCAGTCAGTTTAGTCGCTCAGTCGTGTCTGACTTTGTGACCCCATGGACTGCAGCACGGCAGGCTTCCCAGTCCATCACCAACTCCCAGAGCTTGTCCAAACTCATGTCCATCAAGTGGGTGATGCCATCCAACCATCTCATCCTCTGTCATCACCTTCTCCTCCTGCCTTCAATCTTTCTGAGCATCAGAGTCTTTTCCAATGAGTCCATTCTTTGCATCAGCTGGCCAAAGTATTGGAGTTTCAACTTCAGCATCAGTCCTCCTAATGAATATTCAGGACTGATTTCCTTTAAGGTGGTCTGGTTGGATCTCCTTGCGTTCCAAGCGACTCTCAAGAGTCTTCTCCAACATCGCAGTTCAAAAGCATCAATTCTTCAGCACTCAGCTTGCTTTCTTTCTTTATAAGAGTTCGATATCCAACTCTCACATCCATACATGACTACTGGAAAAACCATAGCTTTGACTAGATGGACCTTTGTTGGTAAAGTAATGTCTCTGCTTTCTAATATGCTGTCTAGATTGGTCATAGCTTTTCCTCGAAGGAGCAAGCATCTTTCAATTTCATGGCTGCAGTCACCATCTGCAGTGATTTTGGAGCCCCAAAAAATAAAGTCTGACACTGTTTCCATTGTTTCCCCATTTATTTGCCATGAAGTGATGGGACCGGATGCCATGATTTTAGTCTTTTTGAATATTGAGTATTAAGCCAACTTTTCTACTCTCCTATTTCACTTTCATCAAAAGGCTCTTTAATTCCTCTTTGCTTTCTGCCATAAGGGTGGTGACATCTACATATCTGAGGTTATTGATATTTCTCCCGGCAATCTTGGTTCCAGCTTGTGTATCATCCAGCCCAGCATTTTGCATGATGTACTCTGCATATAAGTTAAATAAGCAGAATGACAATATACAGTCTTGATGTACTCCTTTCCCAATATGGAACCAGTTTGTTGTTATATGTCCTATTCTACCTGTTGCTTCTTTACCTGCACACAGATTTCTCAGGAGGCAGATAAGGTGGTCTGGTACTCCCATCTCTTGAAGAATTTTCCACAGTTTGTTGTGATCCACGCAGTCAAAGGCTTTGGCGTAGTCAATAAACAAGAAGTAGATGTTTTTCTGGAACTCTCTTGCTTTTTTGATAATCTAGTGGATGTTGGAAATTTGATCTCTGGCTCCTCTGCCTTTTCTAAATCCAGTTTGAACATCTGGAAGTTCTCAGTTCATGTACTGCTGAAGCCTCACTTAGAGAATTTCGAACATTACTTTGCTAGCGGATGAGATGAGTGCAATTGTGCAGTAGTTTGAACATTCTTTGGCATTGCCTTTCTTTGGGATTGAAAAGAAACCTGACCTTTTCCAGTCCTGTGGCCACTGCTGAGCTTTCCAAATTTGCTGGCATATTGAGTGTAGCACTTTCACAGCATTATCTTTTAGGATTTGAAATAGCTCGACTGGAATTCCATCACCTCCACTAGCTTTGTTTGTAGTGATACTTCCTAATGCCCACTTAACTTTACATGCCAGGATGTCTGGCTCTAGGTGAGAGATCACATCGTGGTTACCTGGGTCATTAGATATTTTTTGTATAGTTCTTCTGTGTATTCGTGCCACCTCTTCTTAGTATCTTCTGCTTGTATTAGGTCCATACTATTTCTGTCCTTTATTGTGCCCATCTTTGCATGAAATGTTCCCTTGGTAGCTCTAATTTTCTTGAAGTGATCTCTAGTCTTTCCCATTCTGTTGTTTTCCTCTATTTCTTTGCACTGATCACTGAAGAAGGCTGTCTTATCTCTCCTTGCTAGTCTTTGGAACTCCGCATTCAGATGAGTATATCTTTCCTTTCCTCCTTTGCCTTTCACTTCTTCTTTTCTCAGCTATTTGTAAGACCTTCTCAGACAACCATTTTGCCTTTTTGCATTTCTCTTTCTTGGGAATGGTCTTGATCACTGCCTTGTGTACAATGTCAAGAACCTCCATCCATAGTTCTTCAGGCACTCTATCAGATCCAATCCCTTGAATCTCTTTGTCACTTCTACTGTATAATCATAAGGAATTTGATTTGGGTCATACCTGAATGGTCTAGTGGTGTTTCATACTTTCTTCAATTTAAGTTTGAATTTTGCAATAAGAAGTTCATGACCTGAGCCACAGTCAGCTCCTGGTCTAGTTTTTGATGACTGTATAGATCTTCTCCATCTTCAGCTGCAAAGAATACAATCAATCTGATTTCAGTATTGACCATCTGGTGATGTCCATCTGTAGAGTCATCTCTTGTGTTGTTGGAAAAGGGTGTTTGCTATGACCAGTGCGTTCTCTTGGCAAAGCTCTGTTAGCTTTTGCCCTGCCTCATTTTGTCCTCCAAGGCCAAACTTGCCTGTGACTCCAGGCACCTCTTGACTTCCTGTTCTTGCAATCCAGTCCCCTATGATGAAAAGGACATCTCTTTTTGGTGTTAACTCCAGCAGGTCTTGTAGGTCATCACAGAACCATTCAACTTCAGCTTCTTCAGCATTAGTGACTGGGGCATAGACTTGGATTACTGTGATATTGAATAGTTGGCCTTGGAAATGAACAGAGACCATTCTGTCATTTTGGAGATTGCACTCAGGTACTGCATTTTGGACTTTTTTGTTGACTATGTGGGCTCCTCCGTTTCTTCTAAGGGATTCTTGTCCACAGTAGTAGATATAAGAGTCATCTGAATTAAATTCGCCCATTCCAGTCCATTTTAGTTCACTGATTCTTAAAATGTCAATGTTCACTCTTGCCATCTCCTGTTTGACCACTTCCAATTTACCTTGATTCATGGACCTAACATTCCAGGTTCTTATGCAATGGTATTCATTTGTTGAGTACCTATTATATGCCCAGCACAGGCCTACACTGGGCTGGATGCTGGGGTTAAGAGGGAAAAGACAAGATGTCCACTCTCAAGAGAATTCATGTTGTCCCAGAGGCAGCAGACAGAGTGGACAACTGCAGTACCATATGATGAGAACCATATAAGGGAAACTGTGGGAACCCTGGGGCAAAGCACTTAACCCTGCCTTAGAGGGTTCCAGGGGATGGGGAGGGTAGTGGTCAAGAAAAACGCCCTGGAGGAAGTAATGACTGAACTGAATTTTGAAGAATGAGACACAAGGAGACACAAAGCAGGAGACACAAGATCAGAAAGAAATGAGGCTGGAGAGATAGGCAGGGTCAAATCATGAAAGGCCTTGAGTACATGAGTAAGGAATTTGGACATTTACTTCAAGACAATGAAAGATTGTGCCTCAGTTTCCATATCTAAAATGAGTAAAATAATCCCATCGACTTCATGGAGTTTTTGTGAGATGAAACCACAATTATTGTTGAAAGTTTTTAGAGAGACTGATATATGATAATGCTAATTAGTGTTAATATGATGCCTACCATTAATTCAATATCTATATAGTGTTAGATGGGCTTCCTGGGTGGTGCTAGTTGTAAAGAACTTGCCTGCCAATGTAGGAGACATAAGAGACACAGCTTTGATCCCTGGGTTGGGAACATCCCTTGGAGGAGGTCATGGCAACCCACTCCAGTGTTCTTGCCTGGAGAATCCAATGGACAGAGGAGCCTGGTGAGCTACGGTCCACTGGGTCGCAAGAGTCAGGCACAACTAAAGCAACTTAGCACACACGCACAAGCACACCTGTGCTAGGTAGGGTGCTAAGCACTTCATGGACAATATCATTGTTCTTCTAAACGTGTGTTACCACCTGAGACTGTGTCATGTAACTGTTGGAATGTACACGTACTGCCTGCTTCTCTCACTGATATAAAAGCTCCACAAAGGCAGGACCTGTGGCCCTGTTTGCTGCTAGATCTCCAGGGCCTACAGTGGAGACTGATGCATGAAGTAGGAGCTCAATAAATCATGGTTGGCTGAATAAATGATAATCCCATTTATAATAATCCAAAGAAGTGAACAGTATTTCCTTGCTTTTACAGATGAGGAAACTGAAATGTAGAAAGATCATTCTTTGAAGGATCAGGCTGCAATGTGGACAAAAGAGGCAAGATGAGAAGGCTGGAGGCAAGAAGACCTGTGAGAAGGCTATTTTAGGGATGCAGGGAAGAAAACTGAGATGGAGAGAAGTTACTAGATTGAAGTGATATTGAGAAAGTGGGTGAGTAGGCAGGTGAAAGGATGGATGGATGGATGGATGGGTAGATAGATGAATGGAATATGTGGGTGAAGAGATGGGTGAGTGAAAGGATAGTTGGCTTAACTGATGGATGGGTGGATGGATACATGGACAGATTGATTACAGGTGAGTGGATAGATCTTCAAAATGTCCTAATTGCCCTTGCATGAAGGATTTTATACCTAGAATAAAATTTTTACCAAAAGGAACCAGAATGTTTATCAAAATACTCAGGGAATATAACAATCCTCTCCAACATCCCTTCATACCAATTTTGCCCAAGACTCATGCGCTCAGTTATTCTTCCCTTTACACGTCCAAGACAAATAAGGCATAAATCAGCCCTTAAGCTGTCATTCCTTCAGGTGATTTCCAAATCCAGAGAGCTGAGGCATTAAATTATTCTGTAGCTAACTTGGTTAAGCAGTACCTGGGTCCAGATAGGATGATCTTACTGTCAGGGAGACAGAGTTGGCCTGACCTGCAGAAGCTCCTGATGATGCTGTTGCTATTTCACAGAGAGTATTAAAGCCAACTCAGAATGGCTTTGAAAGACGAATCCTGTCCAATCAAGTTCAAACAGATATCCAGTCATTAAAAATTCTTGGTTGGGTCATTCTCCCTTATTAAAGGCAACACGTAAACAGAAATCTGTTCTTCTCTTCAGCCCCTTCTTACCACCTTTTCCATGTGTGAATGTGTGTGTGTTTAATTTGGCTGCACCGGGTCTTAGTTGTCACATGCAGGTCTTTGATCTTCAGGATCTAACAGTTGCACTATGCAGAGTCTTTTAGTTTCCACATGCAAACTCTTAGTTGCAGCATGTGGGATCTAGTTTCCTGACCAGGGATTGAACCCTGGTCCCCTGCATTGGGAGTTCAGAATCTTTGCCACTGGACCACCAGGGAAGTCCCCCTTTCCCAGTGTCTCGAAAAAACACACACACATTCACTGCCAAATTCAGGGGTAGAGTATGTGAAATATATTAAGATAGTTTAAAGGAAAGCCCCATCTCAAAATAGTATCTCCCCAATCTTTCCTTGAAATTCCCCCACAAGCACTACACTCTTTCATGATAAGCATTACCTTCTTGTGACCTGATGATCTCATTTTAAATAATACTGAAGAATTCCACAGCCTGGACCAGCAGGAGTCAGTATGTCCCTATGACAACTTCTCCTAGGCTGTCGATTATTCATTATCCAGTGTATTAGTTTGCTGGGGCTGCTATTACAAAGTACCATAGACTAGGTGGATTGAAAGTGAAAGTTGCTCAGTCAGGTCCAACTCTTTCCGACATGGTCTGGAATTCTCCATGCCAGAATACTGGACTGGGTAGCTGTTCCCTTCTCCGTGGGACCTTCCCAACCCAGGGACTGAACACAGATCTCCTGCATTGCAGGTGGATTCTTTACCAGCTGAGCCACCAGGCAAGCCCAAGAATAGTGGAGTGGGTAGCCTATCCCTTCTCCAGCAGATCTTCTAACCCAGGAATCGAACCCGGGTTTCCTGCACTGTAGGCAGATTCTTTACCAGTTGAGCTACTAGGGAAGCCCGTACTGGGTGGCTTAACCAACAGAACGTTTTCTCACAGTTCTAGAGGCTGGAAGTGCAAATTCAAGGTCTTCTCTCTATACTATCTGTGTCCTGTGCATGTGTGTTCAGTCATCAGTCATGTCCAACTCTTTATCCCCCCCAGGCTCCTCTGTCCATGGAAGTTTCCAGGCAAGAATACTGGAATGGGTTGTCATTTCCTGCTCCAGAGGATCTTCCCGACCCAGGAATCAAACCCACATTTCCTGCATCTCCTGCATTGGCAGATGGATTCTTTACCCCTGTGCTATGTGGGAAGCCCATCTGTGTCCTACTCTCTTCTTAAAAATGGAGAGACATCAGTTACATTGGATGAGAGTCTATCTTAATGACCTAATTTAACCTCAGTTCAGTTCAGTTCAGTTGCTCAGTCGTGTCTGACTCTTTGCAACCCCATGAACCGCAGCACGCCAGGCCTCCCTGTCCATCACCAACTCCTGGAGCTTACTCAAACTCATATCCACTGTGTTGGTGATGCCATCCAGCCATCTCATTCTCTGCCGTCCCCTTCTCCTCCTGCCCTCAATCTTTCCCAGCATCAGGGTGTTTTCAAATGAGTCAGCTCTTCTCATGAGGTGGTCAAAGTACTGGAGTTTCAGCTTCAGTATCAGTCCTTCCAATGAACACCCAGGACTGATCTCCTTTAGGATGGACTGGTCGGATCTCCTTGCAATCCAAGGGACTCTCAAGAGTCTTCTCCAACACCACAATTCAAAAGCATCAATTCCTCTGTGCTCAGCTTTCTTTATAGTCCAACTCTCACATCCATACATGACTACTGGAAAAACCATAGCCTTGACTAGACGGACCATTGTTGGCAAAGTAATGTCTCTGCTTTTTAATATGCTGTCTAGGTTGGTCTTAACTTTCCTTCCAAGGAGCAAGTGTCTTTTAATTTCATGGCTGCAGTCACCATCTGCAGTGATTTAACCTCAATTATCTCTATAAGATGCTACTTCAAGTACAGTAACATTCTGAGGTACTGGGGGTTAGAACTGCAACGTATAGATTTGGGAGGAGACATAATTCAGCCCCTGACACCCAAAGAACGCACAATTGCACTCGTCTCACATACTAGCAAAGTAATGCTCAAAATTCTCCAAGCCAAGCTTCAACAGTACGTGAAGTGAGAACTTCCAGATATTCAAGCTGGATTTAGAAAAGGCAGAAGAACCAGAGATCAAATTGCCAACATCCACTGGATCATAGAAAAAGCAAGAGAGTTCCAGAAAAACATCTACTTCTGGTTTATTGACTACGCCAAAGCCTTTGACTATGTGTATCACAACAAACTTTGGAAAATTCTTAAAGAGGTGGGAATACCAGACCACCTAACCTTCCTCCTGAGAAATCTGTATGCAGATCAAGAAGCAACAGTTAGAACCAGACATGGAACAACAGAAAGCTTCCAAATTAGGAAAGGAGTATGTCAAGGCTGTATATTGTCACCCTGCTTATTTAACTTATATGCATCATGCGAAATGCTGGGCTGGATGAAGTACAAGCTGGAATCAACATTGCCAGAAGAAATATCAATAACCACAGATACGCAGATGATACCACCCTTAATGGCAGAAAGTGAAGAGGAATTAAAGAGCCTCTTGATGAAAGTGAAAGAGAAGAATGAAAGAGTTGGCTTAAAACTCAACATTCAGAAAACTAAGATCATGGCATGTGGTCCCATCACTTCATGGCAAATAGATGGGGAAACAGTGGAAACAGTGACAGAATTTATTTTCTTGGGCTCCAAAATCACTGCAGATGGTGACTGCAGCTATGCAATTAAAAGACGCTTGCTCCTTGGAAGAAAAGCTATGACCAACCTAGCCAGCATATTAGAAAGACGAGACATTATTTTACCAACAAAATCTGTCTAGTCAAAGCTATGGTTTTTCCAGTAGTCATATATGGATGTGAGAATTGGACTATAAAGAAAGCTGAGCACTGAAGAATTGATGCTTTTGAACTGTGGTGTTGGAGAAGACTCTTGAGAGTCCCTTGGACTGCAAGGAGGTCAAACCAGTCCATCCTAAAGGAAATCTGTCCTGAATATTCAATGGAAGGACTGATGCTAAAACTGAAACTCCATACTTTGGCCACCTGATGCCAAAGAACGGACTCATTTGAAAAGGCCCTGATGCTGGGAAAGATTGAAGGCAAGAGGAGAAGGGGACAACAGAGGATGAGATGGTTGGATGGCATCACCCACTTGACGGACATGAGTTTGAGTAAGCTCTGGGAGTTGGTGATGGACATGGAAGCCTGGTGTGGTGTAGTCCATGGGGTTGCAAAGATTCAGACACAACTAAGCAACTGAACTGAACTGAACTGAACACCCTGGAACACTGAGTGGTCCAGAGTTGCATCTTGTCCAACATCCACATCAAAGAAGTCTTGCTTCCAATGGGACTCGACAGTCCTTAAGTATATCCACTTGTACATGAATAATCATAGCAGCACTATGTAAATAGCCAAAATGTGGGACCAAAACAAGTGTCCATTAATGAGTATATAAACAAATGTGATAGAAGCATGTAATGGAATATAATTCAGTCATAAAAATATATACAGTACTGATATAGGCTATAACATAGATGAACCTCAAAATATTATACCAAGAGAAAGAGGCCAGCAAAAGACCACACAGTGTATTATTTCATTTATATGAATCTCCAGAATAGGCTACTCCATGGAGACACAAAGTGGATATGGAAGGTTGGAAAAGAAATTAGTAAACCTTGGTGTATGCTTGATGCGAGTGCACACAGAAAAAGGTCTACAAGAATATATTAAGATTATCAACAGCAAGTACCTTTAGGGAGTTGAATGGAAAGTAGTTAAGTTTTTTCACTATTTACCTTAATACCCTTTCCTAACTTTAGAATATTCTAAATATTTTTTTAAACAAAAGCTCTCAAAGCAAATTGGTAATATGTATTACCAATTTTAAAACTGTGCTTGAGACAAATTAATAGAGGACTGCTTGTGTATATGGATGTTTGCCTCATTATTTATAATATGGGAAATTTTCAAACTACCAACAACAGGGCACTGGTTAAAATAACTACACTCCATACATACACTGGAACACTATGGAGTCATTAAAACTCATATTTTCCAAAGCCATTTAATAAATAGAAACTGTCTATGATACATTCCTAAAGAGGGGAAAAAACTAATTTTAAAGATTATTGTGTGTAAGGTCCAAAATCTTGTTTAAATTATATGTGTATGCATATGCATTATATACAACCAATATATCCACATGCATAGAAGAAGGTCAGGACAAAATGTTAAAGACATTCCCTCTGAGTTACAAAATTATGGGTGATTTTTATTCATATTCCTTTCATCACCTCATAATTATTGTGTACCTACCAAGTGTCTTCTGTATTTCCTTTTTATGAATATGTTTTATGTCTGTAACTAGAAAAGAGCAATATATGTCCCTTTTAAAGGGATTTAAAAAAAGATCTCCAGAAATGAAACAGAATACCAGCTTCCTCCCACTCCCCTAAATCTGAACTGTTGTTTGCACTTAACCTGACCACCTGAGATCTGACCACCTCAGGAGCCTTAAAGGAAAAGGGACCAAGTAGGGACCTAAGCTTTGCTTCTGCTTAGGACCAGAACCATCATCCAGGCAATGCTTCACCATCATCTCTTGTGGCCATCTTCCAAATGTACAAAACCCACTTCTCTCCTTTCCTACCTAGTTCTCCTCTTTTCTACACATCTTTGAATCTTCCACACTAATATTCAGAGTCACATCCCTAGGTTGGACATCTATAGTTTATGCCAACCTGCATTCATTCACTTTCCTCCTAGCAGAGAATCCTCAATTTTCTCTGGGGAATACCTCCATGTATTCTCATCCACTGTGTCACAGGTGGGGCTTCATCTCTAGCCCAGGGTCAGAATATACAACCCAGACCCAATCCAATGAGCACATTCAATACTAAATTCCTTCGGGACTTCCCTGGTGGTCAGGTGGCTAAGACTTCACACTCCCAATGCAGGAGGGCCAGGTTCAATCTCTGGTCAGGGAACTAGATCCCACTTACCTCAACTAAGTGTTTGCATACTGCAGCTAAAGATCCTGCATGTGGCAATGAAGATTCCATGTGCCACAACTAAGACTCAGTGCAATCAAATAAATGAATAAATGTCAACTACTAAATGGTAGTTGTCAAAATGGCAATCACCAAATTTACCAAAATTCACATACCATCTCTGACTTTTTGCCATGTTACAATATTTTCATAAAAATGAATTTCATGCTTAAATAAATTTTGCTGCACCTTAAGCAATAATATGATATCTTAAGGTTGATTCATGAGATATAGACACAATATATTATGTAACATATATATATAATTACACATCACATATATGATAAATACATATCATATATCACACATTATATACATACTACATATCATGTCACAATATTTCTAATTTACATTACAGTAAGTGTGCTCAGTTGCTCAGTTTTGTCTGTCTGTTTGCAGCCCCATGGACTGTAGCCCTGCAGGCTCCTCTGTCCATGGAATTTTCCAGGCAAGAATACTGAAGCGAGTTGCCATTTCCTACTCCACGGGATCTTCCTGACCCAGGGATTGAATCCACATCTCTTGTGTCTCCTGCACTGGCAGGTGGATTCTTTACCACTGTGCCACTTGGGAAGCCCATTAAAGTAAGTACCTAACAATTAATTTATTTAATGTTTATGTACTTATCACTGAAAATCAACTCAAATACTACCAGTAGGTGACAATAAACCACGCGAAAGGATTGTGGGAGGTTCAGGGGACAGAAAAAAACTATTTCTTCTGGTTATTCAGAGAAAAAAGTGCTGGTTAGCAGCAAGTAAGGTAATTTAAAGATGAAATTAAAAGATGCTTGCTCGTTGGAAGAAAAGCTATGACCAACCTAGACATCATATTAAAAAGCAAAGACATTACTTTATCAACAAATGTCCATTCAGTCAAAGCTATGGTTTTTCCAGAAGTCATGTATGGATGTGAGAGTTGGACTATAAAGAAAGCTGAGCACTGAAGAATTGATGCTTTTGAACTGTGGTGTTGGAGAAGATTCTTGAGAGTCCCTTAGACTGCAAGGAGATCCAACCAGTCCATCCTAAAGGGAATCAGTCCTTAATATTCATTGGAAGGATTGATGCTGAAACTGAAACTCCAATACTTTGGCCACCTGATGCAAAGAATTGACTCACTGGAAAAGACCCTGATGCTGGGAAAGACTGAAGGCAGGAGGAGAAGGGGACTACAGAGGATGAGATGGTTGGATGCCATCACCCACTTGATGGACATGAGTTTGAGCAAGCTCTGGGAGTTGATGATGGACAAGGAAGCCTGGCGTACTGCAGTCTATGGGGCTGCAAAGAGTCAGACACGAATGAGCAACTGAACTGAACTGAACTGAAGGTAATTTAAGAAGACTAGTAGAGAAGTCTTACCTGTAGATGGACCTTACTTTAAAAGAGAACTCAAAAAAAAAAGAAAGAAAGAAAGAAATTTACCTGAGTAGAGAAATGAGAGGGCGATTATTTGAATGACAAATCTTTCCTTTTACAAAATGGCTTGCCACGGAGACGCTTTAGATTGAGAGCTCCCCTACTGAATAAGTGCCTAGCACAGTCATTAACTACTTGACAGAGCACCTGGGGGTAGCTGGGGAGGAAGGAAGGGGTGGAGAGGAATCTTAAAGCCGAGTCCTAGCCCATTTAAGACCAATTTGAGATGAAGATTTCAGAAAGTCTGAAAGTATAATTTAAGTGAATGGGCTAAGTTGGCTTCCTTGAATAACTCTTCCACTTAGACTAAGTTCCTCAAGAACACACTATTCGGCAACCATTAAAAAGTGTGTTTTAGGAGGACATTTAATGACATTGGAAACACTCAAAAGCAGGTGGCAAATCAGCATGTACAGCATGATTCCAATTTCAGATTTAAAAAAGAAATTCTATACACGCGTAAAAAAAGACTAGGAGTCTACACTAAAATGTTAACAGTAGCTATATTTAGATGGTGGGATACACGGATGATATATATTTTCTCCTTTATTCTTGTCTGAATTTACTTAAGTCTCTGATAATTTTTTTTTTTTCTGATAATTTTTTGAGCAGAGAAGGGTGGCTTTTCAAGAAGAATTCAATGACGGTGTATTATAAACTGTACTAATTTCTTATTGACTAAAAACATAAAATAGGAAAACTCTTAGCAGAAGGGCCGAATCTCATATTTCAAATACGATGATATAATGATAGATAACATTTGTAACCACTTATTATGTGTCAGGCACAGAGCTCAGAAACGTATATAATTATGTCATTGACAATGATTTCTTACAACCTCTCTATGAGATGGGTATTTTTATGCACACACCCCCCCCACACACAATTTTCCAAAACAAAGAAACTGGGGCAGAGAGCAAAGACATAAGCCATTCAAGGTCACTAGCTAGCAGGTGACAGAGAATCCAGGTCTCCTTATTTCTAATTCAGTTCTCTTTCTCCTCCACAGCGTTGGGTTTCTACAGATGCCCTAGTTTATGGGCTGAAAATATCCCATAATTACCCCATAAATAAGCCATCGAACTTATTTATTCCTTGCATTTAACTTATTATTTAGCATTTAAAGGACACATTACATTGAGCAAGAATCATCAATCTTTCACATAATGCTCTGGTTAATAACTTGGTAATTATAATCCACAGTCACAAAGCTGAACACACTTGTTGTTTCCATGGCACCAGATCACCTTTTAAAGAAGAGAACTCATCAATTATTTCCGGCCTGCTCACTTGGTGAATTTACACCCTCCCAGAACACCAGCACTTGCCCTGGTGGTTGGAGAGTTCAACAGTGATTGCAGAGGCCCGAAACCTAAGGATCTGAAAGCTGGGTATCCATAATCCCCTTTAATATGGTATCAGAATATCATTTAGCAATGAAGACCAGAGCAGCCAAAAAGAAATAAATAAACTTTTTAAAAATTAAAAAAAAAACAACAAAGAATATCATTTAGCCATTCTATTGAAAAGCATTCACTCTGTGTGTCCCAAGACTTAAGGTAACTGCTTTGTATACAGGAAAACAGTAGAACACATTGCTTATCAATCTTATCAGACTCAACATCTCTTTGTATCAGTCAGTTTCTGGTGCATAACAATCTTGAAATCTCAGTGACTCACAAGGAGAAGTGAAGTCGCTCAGTTGTGTCTGACTCTTTGTAACCCCATGGACAGTAGGCAACCAGGCTCCTCCTCCCATGGGATTTTCCAGGTAAGAATACTGGAGCAGGTTGCCATTCGAAAAGCCTTATTTTTATACTCATGAGTTTGTGGTTGGCTGTTGTTCTGTTGAGCTCACTGCGACACCATGATCTTGGCTCCAGGTGGTGTTTAGATCTGTTCCAAGTGTTTCCCCATTCTCCACAGAGCAGTCGACGCACATTTTTCTTATAGCAAGTGTCAAAAGAACAAGAAGATGAGTGAAACCATGATGATGCCTTTTGCGGACCAGGTTCAAACTGGCACATTTCCATTTCTCTCCAGGTATCATTGGCCAAAGAAAATTTCATTTCTAAGCCCCAAATCAATGAAGCACATAAATACTCTCCACTCACTCTACTGAGAAGTACTACAAAGTCACATGGCAAAATATGCTGATGTGCAATTCCATTATGGGAAAGAAGGAAGAAGTGGGAGCAATGATCCATTCTATCCACCCTTTTATAACAAACATATTGTAATGTGCTCTTTACATTATTGCACAATGAAATTCAGAGATAATATAACCTGCATACATGTATGTAATTTCCAAAAATCCATTTCATATGTAAATGCTGGAAGACATAGGTAGCCTGATGATGGCACATAAGCAAAGAGCCACTGTGTATATAACAGATAAAATGCAAGCTAACTCGGGGGTGTGATGCTGCCCCCTCAATTACCTTGAACAATGTTGCCATTGGTGATGTGATCTTTTTTGGAAATGGTACACAGAACAGATAACATTTTGAGCCAAATAAACTAAAACCATCCCTTGAAGCACACTGTAAGCTTCATTCCTAGAAAAATCAGAACCTGCTAAAACTACACAAAATATATGCTGTATATAAGACAAGCTCACACGATAATAAATGAGTTTTTTACCTACACGAAGGTCTGGCAGGGCACTAAAAGGTTAAGCAGGACACATAACAGATCTTCCCCACACAATGCTAAATGTCTAGCTTGCCTTGTCCCCTAAAGCAAATCACCCAGTGTCATGATTTTGTAACTTCCCATCACCATCATCACCAAAACTGTCCCCACAAATTTCTGAAAAGAGTCCTAAGGGGCAGTATTATCTCAGTGAGAACTGCTGGAGTTGCATTAGAGTGAAATATTTGATGTTCTACAGCTTGATTCTGAACCCAGGCTCTGCTGCCTACCTACTACCTCCTACCTACTGTGTGACTTTGGACAAGTTACAGGACTACTCTGAGTCTGCCTTACTCATAATGTTGCTTTAAGAATTAAATGAGAGCATGCAAATGGCAAAGCATTTACCACAAACCTCACACACACGAAGCACTCAGTAAAAGTCAGCATACATGTTATTTTCTTGGGCTCAGAAAACACTGTAGATGTTGACTGCAGCCATGAAATTAAAAGACACTTGCTCCTTGGAAGAAAAGTAATGACCAACCTAGACAACATATTAAAAGGTAGAGGCATTACTTTCCCAAAAAAGGTGCATCTAGTCAAAGCTATGGTTTTTCCAGTAGTCATGTATGAATGTGAGAGTTGAACTATAAAGAAAGCTTAGTGCCGAAGAATTGATGCTTTTGAACTATGGTGTTGGAGAAGACTCTTGAGGGTCCCTTGGACTGTAAGGAGATCCAACCAGTCTATCCTAAAGGGAATCAGTCTTGAATATTCATTGGAAGGACTGATGCTGAAGCTCAAACTCCAATACTTCGGCCACCTGATGTGAAGAACTGACTCATTTGAAAAGACCCTGATGCTGGGAAAGATTGAAAGAAGGAGGAGAAAGGGATGACAGAGGATGAGATGGTTGGATGGCATCACCAATTCAATGGACATGAGTTTGAGTAAACTCCGGGAGTCAGCAATGGACAGGGAAGCCTGGCATGCTGCAGTCCATGGGGTCACAAAGAGTAGGACATAACTGAGCGACTGAACTGAACTGAACTGAACTGACATGTTACATTATTCAACTAACTTATTCCCATTTTGCAGATGAGGAAACTGGGGCTCAACTGAGATGTCTTTGGAGGTCATTCCTCCTCCTCTCCCTGCTGTCTTTTAGTCTGAAGATGGACACTCACTGATGTTCTGCTGAGGGTCAGTTTCAGAAGGAAAGGTAAGACTAGAAAGGTTGTGGGATTGAAAGGTGAGTCCATGTGTGGAGGGGATCCAGATTCAAATTCTATGCTAGGATTGTAATTAGTGGTTTTACTCTGGGAAAAAAAAAAAAAAGCACTTACCAGACTTCCCTGATGGTCGAATGGTTAGAACTCCATGCTTTCACTGCTGTGGGCCTATGTTCAATCCCTGCTTAGGGAACTAAGATCTTGCAAGCTGAGCAGCGTGGCCAAATATGCCTATGCATATAAGCAGACAGA
The DNA here is from genome assembly GCF_023091745.1 of Budorcas taxicolor. Taxonomy (NCBI): domain Eukaryota; kingdom Metazoa; phylum Chordata; class Mammalia; order Artiodactyla; family Bovidae; genus Budorcas; species Budorcas taxicolor. The sequence continues at coordinate 56,866,731 of NC_068926.1, forward strand.
TAGATAAGATATGGAACGAAGAAAGCACTTCCCTTATAACCACATCAGTGTCACCACTTAGTACACTCAAGAGTGGTGGCAGGATAGAAGCACCCAACAATGGTCCAGAGAAGGATATGGTCTTCAGTAGTAACATCAGGAGAGGTTGCTGCTGCTGCTACTAAGTTGCTTCAGTCGTGTCCGACTCTGTGCGACCCCATAGACGGCAGCCCACCAGGCTCCCTCATCCCTGGGATTCTCCAGGCAAGAACACTGGAGTGGGTTGCCATTTCCTTCTCCAATGCATGAAAGTGAAAAGTGAAAGGGAAGTCGCTCAGTCATGTCCGACTCTTTGCGACCCTATGGATTGCAGCCCATCAGGCTCCTCTGCCCATGGGATTTTCCAGGCAAGAGGACTGGAGTGGGGTGCCATTGAGAGGCAGAATCAAAGACAGGCTCTGGATCCAGATGCCAGAGTGCAAATCCCAGCTCTCTCACTTAACCATTCAGGCATCCACGTGACCTTTTAAAAACACCCCCGTACCTTAGTTTCCTCATCTGTGTAAGGGGGAATATTAGTACATACGTCACTGGATTGTTGTGAAGACTAATGAGTTAACATATGTAAAGCACATAGAACAATGTCGGCATTTGATAAGCTCCTTATAATTGTGCGCTACTGCACAACCGGTATCCACGTATAGCTTTGGTGCAGTCACACGGAGCCTGACCCATGGTGGATGATTAAAAGTGGTAAAAAGAAGAGATGAGTGGGTGGACATGGGTTGGAAGTAACTGTGAACTTTGGAAGCATGTAATTTTCAGCATCCTATTTGGGCATCTGGAAAGCTGCAGTGGAGTATTTATGTTTATGGGCATGTTCTCAGCCACTAGACCGTATGGTCTTTCAAAAATGCAGAACAAAACTGAGGTGTGTCAAGTTGTGCTCACAGCAGTTAACAGTCTAAATGAACTAAAACCATCAGCGTCAATCTTATACAGACTTGCCCTAACAAGTAATTCGTGTTTTGTTTTGAACACATACTTATCAACATTCACAAAGGAGAACGAAGGAAGGAGGAGGCACTGGTGAGAAGAATGAGACAGCAGGACGAAGGAACGCAGACAGAAGCAGAATGCCTAGTACAGTCCTGAAGCAAAGCACGGCCTCGGTCATTGTTTGATTTTTTAGTACAGTCCTGAAGCAAAGCACGGCCTCGGTCATTATTTGATTTTCTTTTAATTTTACTTATTTATTTTTGGCTATGCTGCATCTTCACGGCTTTGTGTGGGCTTTCTCTAGTTGTGGCAACCAGGGGCTACTCTTCCTTGTGGTAGACGGACTTCTCATTGTGGTGGCTTCTCTTGTTGCGGAGCACACTCTAGGGTGTGTGGTCTTCAGTAGTTGCAGCTCTTGGGCCTTAGAGCCCAGGCTCAGTGGTTGTGGCACATGAGTTTAGCTGTTCTTCGGCATGTGGGATCTTCCTGGACCAGGGATCAAACCCGTGTCCTCTGCACTGGCAGGCTGATTCTTATCCACTACGCCACCAGGGAAGTCTGGTCATTATTTGTTGAATGAGTGGATAACTGAATGAAATGATGAATGGATGGATGCCTAATCTCCCCTTTTGTCCCGATTTCAAACCTCACACAAAGATAGAAGATTTCCAGAGATGAATGATCAACTCTATTCATTTTTTAAAGTCAACAGCTTCCTCAGGAAGAGATAATGCAAATACCATGCTTTCCTGTGTTAGACCAATCATAAGTATCTCCAGTTCTGGTGAAGCTCTGCCACTTACTACTTATGTGACCTGCAGTGACTCGATTTGATTCTCTGAGCATCATTTTTCTCACAGGTGGTCTCTAAGAATCCACACAATGCAGACATTGTATCATATTATGAATGGTTTATGTGCATGAATGTAGGCTCATATTCATAGATTATAACCAGGGCCCAATTCATTAGTTTTATTCGTGCCAACTCTCTTATCACACAGCATGTCATTGTATATTGATGACTCTTTACTTCTACACAGTATTCAAGCATTTATAAAGCACTGTGATGCCAAAGCCTTTGACTGTGTGGATCACAATAAACTGTGGAAAATTCTGAAAGAGATGGGAATACCAGACCACCTGACCTGCCTCTTGAGAAATCGATATGCAGGTCAAGAAGCAACAGTTAGAACTGGACATGGAAGAACTGGACATGGAACAACAGACTGATTCCAAATAGGAAAAGGAGTATGTCAAGGCTGTGTATTGTCACCCTGCTTATGTAACTTATATGCAGAGTACATCACGAGAAATGCTGGGCTGGAGGAAGCACAAGCTGGAATCAAAATTGCCAGGAGAAATATCAGTATCCTCAGATATGCAGACAACACCACCCTTATGGCAGAAAGTGAAGAGGACCTAAAAAGCCTCTTGATGAAAGTGAAAGTCGAGAGTGAAAAAGTTGGCTTAAAGCTCAACATTCAGAAAACGAAGATCATGGCATCTGGTCCCATCACTTCATGGGAAACAGATGGGGAAACAGTGTCAGACTTTATTTTGGGGGGCTCCAAAATCACTGCAGATGGTGATTGCAGCCATCAAATTAAAAGATGCTTACTCCTTGGAAGGAAAGTTATGACCAATCTAGACAGCATATTAAAAAGCAGAGACATTACTTTGCCAACAAAGGTCCATCTAGTCAAGACTATGGTTTTTCCAGTGGTCATGTATGCATGTGAGAGTTGGACTATAAAGAAAGCTGAGTGCTGAAGAATTGATGTTTTTGAACTATGGTGTTGGAGAAGACTCTTGAGAGTCCCTTGGACTGCAAGGAGATCCAACCAGTCCATCGTAAAGGAGATCAGAAAAAAAAACAGGAGATCAGTCCTGGGTGTTAATTGGAGGGACTAATGTTGAAGCTGAAACTTCAATATTTTGGCCACCTGATGAAAAGAGCTGACTCATTTGAAAAGACCTTGATGCTGGGAAAGATTGAGGGCAGGAGGAGAAGGGGATGACAGAGGATGAGATGGTTGAATGGCATCACTGATTCAATGGACATGGGTTTGGGTGGACTCTAGGAGTTGGTGATAGACAGGGAGGCCTGGCGTGCTGTGGTTCGTGCAGTCACAAAGAGTCGGACACGACTGAGACTGAACTGAACTGTGATGCCATGGCTACCATTTATTTAACATTTATGTGCTTTCACACAGGTCCTCACAACTCAGGGAATGAATATTTCTAACCCAGTATCAGTTATATATTTCCCCAGTGATGCTGAGTAACAAGCAAGCACAAAACCCCTAGAACATTTAGCAATAAACATGTGGGGTTCAGCCATCCCAGGCAAGGTTCATCTGATTTTGCTGCCTCCCTGACGAGCCTATGGGTAACTGCAAGTTATCTTCACAGATCTGCTGATTTTGGATGGACTCACTGACATATTCGATGTTGGTTGATTTAGGATAGCCTCTGCTGGGATGCCTGGGAAAACATGGGCCTCTCCTTCTCTAGCAGGCTTGCCTGGAAATTTTCGAATAGCAATAGTACAAACACTTTTGCAGACTTTTGCTTGCATCACCTCTAACACTCCTTTGGCCAAAGCAAATCACGAGGCCAGCACAGATCATTTAAAAGATGGGAGGGGAGGGCTTCCCTGGTGGTGTAGTGGTTAAGTCTCCATGCTTCCAATGTAGGGGACACGGGTTGGATCCCTGGTCCGGGAACTAAGATCCCATATGCCATGCAGTGTATTAAAAAAAAAAATTTTTTTTAAATAAATAAAAGATGGGAGATACACTCTAACTTTTTCATAAAGGAACTGCAAAGGTTGTGGGTACAGAAAGGGTGTTATCACTTGAACTGTATATCCTCAAAGTTCATTTATCAAAGTACTAACTTCAGAATGCGCTTTTCAGTCCTCCCAGAATGTGACGTTATTTGGAGATAGGATCTTTACAGAGCTAATGTTTTATGATAGGCCCTACTCCCATATGACTAATGTCCCTATAAGAAAGAGAAATTTAGGGACTTCCCTGGTGCCCAGCAGTTAAGACTCTGCCTTCCAATGCAGGGGACGCAGATCCAATTCCTGGTCAGAGAACTAAGATTCCCACATTCTGTGGAGCAACCAAGCCTACATGCCACAATGAAGACTCAGTGAAGCCAAAAAAGAAAAGAGAGAGAGAAAGAGAAATTTAAACACAGACAAACACACAGGGAAAGCAATCTGGAAAATGCCATCTAGAAGCCAGGAAGAGAGGCCTGGAACAGATGCTTCCTCACAGCCCTCGTGGGTACATGCTCAGTCGCTCAGTCATGTCCGACTCTCTGGACCCTTTGGACTGCAGCCCAGCAGGCTCCTCCATCCATGGAATTTTCCAGGCAAGAATACTGGGGTGAACTTGCTGTATGACTCAGGGAACTCAAACCAGGGCTCTGTGGGAACCTAAAGGGAGGGGTGAGATGAGGTGGGAGGGAGGTTCAAGAAGGAGGGGATATATGTATACCTATGTTCATATGTATACCCATGTTCATACCTATATTCATGTTAATGCATGGCAGAAATGAACACAATATTGTAAAGCAATTATGCTTCAGTTAAAAATAAATAAAAACAAATTAAAGAAAAAATACTGTAATGGGTTGCCATTTCCTCCTCCAGGGGAGCTTCCCAACCCAGGGACCGAACCCACATCTCCTGTGTCTCCTGCATTGCAGATGTATTCTTTACCTGCTGCACCACTGGGGAAGCCCCTCACAGCCCTCAGAAGGAACCAACTCTTCCAACACCTTGATCGTGGACTTCTGGCCTCTAGATGTAAGATTATAAATGTCTGTTGTTTAAGCCACCCGATCTGTGTTACTGTGTTAAAGCAGTCTTAGCAAACTAACACAAGAGGTAAAAAATCAGGGCATTAATGCAATCAACCCCCAATACCTTATTTAACAGTGGGGACACTGAGGCTCAGAGTCTGGTTAAGGTACCACCCAAGATGCACCAGAATTGTGAGTGGAACCTAGGTCTTCTTTGGCAGACCTAAATCCTTGCACCTGCCACAGAGACCCTTCAGTTCCCAATCCTTCGTCGTTTCCTAGGTGGTTTCCAACAGGGAGGCCCTGGCACATGCAGGACACCATTCATGCCCAACTAGGCAATGCTGTGCATGTTGCTTCAAAGCTTCTGTTTTACTGTCCTTAATGATCTAGTAATTGTGTTTATGGCTTTCCAATGAAGTGTGCAGAGCTCTGATAGCCATGACTGGTTTCTTGAGGGCCTTTATTTGATCTGAGACTGAACAGAGCTTCTGATAGATTTTTTTAAAAATGGTATGTGAGGGAAAGAGGAGAAAATCCTAGTCAAATATTTTTCAAAATGGTTTTTGACTGATCATTCTACATACCTGGGCCACCAATTATATCTGCATTGAACATAATACTCAATTATCTGAGATAACTCTGAAGCCATTGGAATTATTTCTTTGGACAGAATAAAATTAAAAGAAAAGGACTGGGTTATTAATGCATGTGTCAGTCAGGTTTCTCCAGACAAAAAGAACCTATAAGGTGGGATGGGATGGGAGGTAGGAAGGAGATTTAAGAGGGAGGGGACACGTGTAGGCCTATGGCTGATTCATGTTGAAGTATGGCTGCTGCTGCTGCTGCTGCTAAGTCACTTCAGTCATGTCCGACTCTGTGTGACCCCATCAACGGCAGCCCACCAGGCTCCCCCGTCCCTGGGATTCTCCAGGCAGGAACACTGGAGGGGGTTGCCATTTCCTTCTCCAATGCATGAAAGTGAAAAGTGAAAGTGAAGTCGCTCAGTCATGTCTGACTCTTTGCGACCCCATGGACTGCAGCCTACCAGGCTCCTCCATCCATGGGAGTTTCCACGCAAGAGTACTGGAGTGGGGTGCCATTGCCTTCTCCATGATGTATGGCAGAAACCACTAAAACATTGTAAAACAATTATCCTCCAGTTAAAAATAAATTTAAAAAGAAATAGCTTTAACAAAGAAAGAACCAAAAGGAGAGAGAAAGATAGATAGGTAGATAGATATCATATGATATTTATTATGGGTATTGGTTCACACAATTATGGGAGGCTGAGAAGTCTGCCATCTGCAAGCTAAAAACCCAGGAAAGCCAGTGGTGTAGATCAAAGGCCCTGGAGCCAGATAGCTGATGGTACAGATTACAGTTCAGGTCCAAAGGCCTTAGAACTAAGAGCACCAAGGGCAGGAGAAGGTCAATGTCTCAGTTCAAATAGTCGGAGTCAATTCAACCTTCATCCACCTTCATATTCTATTCAAGTCCTCAATGAATTGGATGAAGCTGCACCACATTGAGCCATTTTCTTTACTCAGTTCTCCAATTTGAAAGCTAATCTCTTTCAGAAGCATCCCCAAAGACACAATTGGAAATAATATTTAAGCAGCAATCCAGGCATCCCATGGCCCAGTCAAGTTGACACATAAAACTGATATTTATGGGATACCTACTATGCACCAAGCACTATTACAGGTCTTAGAATACAGACATGAGTGAGGTACAATCCACGCATACACAAGAAGCTTCACTGCCTCATTCAGTGTTCACTCATCAAATACTAATTATGAGCATCTACTGAGATGAACCAGACACACACAGTCGCTGCTCTCCCAGGGATCCACAGGCGAGCTGGTGAGACAGGCACTGGATAACTCGTGGCACAATTAAGCAATGACAGTTGTGATGAGTGTCACAAAGAAGCTGAAGTTGTTAATAACTGTGTAGCAGGAAGGCCTGACCTATTTATTTCGTTGAGGACACAGTTGGCAGACGGGAAGGATGGGTGAGGAAAGACTATCGTTAGGAAATGAGGTTTGAGCTGAGATCTTGAGATCTGAAGGATCAGTAGGGTTTATCCAGGCAAAGACAGTGAAAACTTCCTTCTGAGAAGAAGAGAAACTGCCCCGGCATCCACAACCTGGTGCTTAGATCAGCTTGGCCCCAGTGCTGCTCTGAGCTGATCTGCTGGCAATCCTGGCTAGGGGTTGGTGTCCTCCTGCTGAAGATAAACAACTGCACAGAACATCAATATCAGACAAGGCTACTCTGATACCACAAAGGAGCAAGACAACAGAACACAGACCAAACAGGAACACTGTCCAAACCACAAAAATGACCCAAATTCCCTACCCTAATATGAGAGGCTGCTGCTTCTTAACCAATTTTCCCGAAATTAGCTCAATCTAATCTTTTCTCCCTTTGGATAAAATTTATTAAGATGCCCAATGATAGAATTATTTCCACTTCCTGCCAGTATCCAGTCTAGAGTAAAGCCCTAGTTCTTTAAACCCTCCCTGAATCACCCAACCTAAGCCCAAATCCCATACTAATCCCATCCTTTTTAATACCTTCCTACTGAGATGCCCCATGGCTCCTAGTGTGCATTTCCCCCCTCAGTGCAGTGAATACTAATCCCAGCTCATTCCACTGCAAGTGTGTTCCTGGTGGTCTTTAGCTGAAGGGCACTGACATTTGATAAATGCTTTTACGGTGTCTGAGGAATCTAAACCACGCTCCAAAGTCACTTCTAAATGTAAAGAGATGAGGAAGATTATTATTTGGATGCTTAATTAATATTTATCATAGCAAATGTATTAGTTTTATGGTAAATTTAAGGTGGAATTGTTTTTATGTGCTGTATATATACTTTCACAGTACACTGAGAACCTTTTTAAAGTTAATGTGTCTAGTATATCTTTATTTAGATTTGAAGATTAGTTTATTATCTTACATCATTAGTTTATTATCTTAAATCGTGTATGTTCAGTTGCTCAGTCATGCCTGACTCTTTGCAACCCCATGGACTGTATGCAGCTAGCCAGGCTCCTCTGTCCATGAGAATTTACCAAGCAAGAATACTGGCGTGGGCTGTCATTTCTAGGGTCTCTTTCTGATCCAGGGATAGAATCAGGTCTCCTGCATTTGCAGGTGGATTCCTTACCTCTAGCATCACCTGGGAAGCCCACCTTAAATCATAATGAAGGCTTACAATTCTCACAGCTCTGCTTTTGACAATCTCTAGGCGTCACTTTTTTTCAAGTCCTAGCCTGTGTCACTAATGATCAGAAGGGCATCCACAATAAGCTTTGGCCTTTGGCACCTTGTCTTAACCTGACCAAACCAGAACTCTTCAATCACTTCTAAAAACCTGGCTGTCTGGAAATTTAGAAGAATTATCCAATCTTTTTAATGTGTTTAACCTTCGACTCAGAAATTCTACTCTAAAAAATTTATCCCATAAATTCACTAGCACAAAAATCCAAAGACATACAAAGACATACATCGCTTTGTTGGTAACAAAAACAACAAAAAGACAAAAAAAAAAAAAAAACCCTGAAAACAACCCACATTTCCATCAATACTCAGTTGGCTATTATGCACACCTCTACAGTGGAATACTATGTAGCCATTAATAATAACATTGTAAATATACATCAACTGGTTTGAAAAGATGCACAGAACATACTGTGGGGGAAAAGTTGTATAACAGTATAAGCCAAGATTAAAATACACACATTTTTAAATCATAGGTAAAAGTTGGTTACTTCTGGGGCCTGGGATTGAAGACTTATACCAACTACATGTTCAAAAGTCATATTGCATTGCTTTTACTTTTTAAAAAAATAAATTTTTTTCCTTATGTTTTTTTTTACCTCACCTCAGGTGGCTCATACAGTAAAGAGTCTGCCTGAAATTCGGTAGACCTGGGTTCGACCACTGGGTGGGGAAGATCCCCTGGAGAAGGAAATGGCAACCCAGTATTCTTGCATGGAAAATCCCATGGACAGAGGAGTCTGGTGGGCTACATTCCAAAGGACACAAAGAGTCAGACATGACTGAGCGACTCACACACACACACACACACACACACACACACACACACACAGCATGCAGTATCTTCCCCAACCAGCAGTTGAACCTGTGCCCCCTGCAGTGGAAGCACAGAGTCTTAACCACTGGACCACCAGGGAAGTCCTAAAAATATCTATTTTTTATTTGTCCTATTTGCTATATTCCTTTATCAGATTTACCAATCACCCAGTCCCCATCTAGGATCTCTTCATTTCTTGTTCCTAAACCTAGACATATGCTGAGCCAAACATTTCTACCTCTGAAACACTTCTCAAAGCTTCACCATGCCATTCCCTCTGGTGTGTCCTAAGTCTGACCAGGCAGTTCTCCCTGCCTTTTTCTTCCTCACTGTCCCATTGCATGCTCTCTGCTGCTCCAAGGGACTCCTTCTAGCATATATAACCATAACCTTCATTCCTCTGCCCCAAAACCTTTGGCTCTCCTGGACCAACAGAATAAGCCTCAAACTTTCACTGTGGACTACAAGACTCCACTTTAGCTCCACTTTGCCACTTCAGGCTTAGGTCAAGCATCCAAGGCATCCTTCACTCACATCCCAGTCACAGTGGCATTTATGGATCCCCTAAGTTTGAATCTGCACTGACATACCTTCAAATCTTTGCTCACATTGTTCCCTCCTTCCTCATGCCTCTTCTCTTACGTTTGACACTGTAAATGATTCTTCTTGCTTGTACTAAGAGATAGCCTAGCATGATTGGGAAAACGCACAGATTTTGAGCCAAACATCTGGGATGAAATCTCAGCTGTCATTTACTAGCTCTGTGACATTTACTTTACAACTCTGTACCTTGATTTCCTCATCTGTAAAATAGGGATAATAATACAGTCAGTCTCCTAAGCCCATATTCACAAAGCACAGGAAGCACTGAATATAGTAAATACTTGAAAGTGGTAATTATTTTGATTATTGGATTCTAAAGTAATGTTATTTCCTGTTGCTCTTGAGGCATGTGTTTTTTTGCTCTTAAATTAAATTCTCCCAGGAATTCACTGGAAGTCTAGCGATTAGGAATCTGTGCTTTCACTGTTGAGGGCCTGGGTTCAATTCCTGATTGAGCAACTAAGATCCCACAAGCTGTGCCACACCCAAAACTTAAAAAAAATTTTTTTTATTAAAAAATAAAAAACAAGGGCATCCCTGGTGGTCCAGTGGTTAAGAATCTGTCCTTGCAATGCAGGGGACACTGGTCCTATCCTTGGTCAGGGAACTAAGATCCCACATGCCTTGGGGCAACTAAGCCCGTGGGCCACAACTACTGAAGCCTGCATGCCCTAGAGCCCATGCTCTGCAACAAGAGAAGCCATGGCAATCAGAAGACGGTGCATCACCACTAGAGTAGCCCCAGAGCAGCATCAAAGGCCCAGTGCCATCAGGAAACAAATTTATCAATAAATAATTTTTTAAAAAACACACAAATTAAACGCTCCCCTCCTAAAGCTACTGAGCCCTTAGAGTTCTTACGATTGCTTTTTGTTTATAGCTTCTTTTGGCCTAAGTCTTTATACATAATTAGTTAAGAGCTTAAGATCAGAAACCAAATTTTCTGGATTCATGATCTCAACTGGATTCAAGACAAGCTTGGGCAAAGTAACCAAGTCTACAAGCCTCAGTTTCTCCATCTATAAAATGACTGAATAATATCCTTGCCTCTTAAGGTTGGATTTGAAGATTAAATGTGATAATCTCTGGAAAGTGCTTAACATGGTGCTAGCACATAGTAAGTACTCAATAAATGTTAGCTCTGATTATTTATCATCAGAGAGAGGGAGGGAGGGAGGCAGAATATACTCAAGATAGTTTTTAAAAGGTGGAATATAGGGACTTCCCTGGTGGTCCAGTGGCTAAGACTCTGTGCTCCCAGAGCAGGCACCCGGGTTTGAGCTCTGGTCAGGGAACTAGATCCCACATGCTGCAACTAAGAGTTCACGTTTTGCAACTAAAAGATTCCTCAAGCTGCAACAAAGACCCAGCACAGTCAAATAAATTACTTTTAAAAATATATTTAAAACGTGGAATTCAGGAACTTCCTTTGCTGTCCAGTGGTTAAGACTCTGGTGTTCCACTGCAGGGAGCAAGGGTTCGATCCCTGGTCAGGAAACTATGATCCTGCCTGAGTGTGGCACAGTCAAAAAATAAAAGAAAAGTAAAAAAAAAATACAAAAAAACAAACTTTTAAACGTGGAATTTATTTTAAGGACCCATACAGAAAAATAAAGCTACCTCAGGGTGCCTCAGTAATGAAGTAATATTGACATTTTGAGGTGGATTGTTTTTTGCTGTGGGGGCTGTTCTGTGCATAGTAGAATATTTAAACAGTGTACCTGGTTTCTCCCTGAGACACAACAGTTAAAAGAATGAAGAGGGGACACTGCCGTTGAGAAAAACAGGAAGCTTCGGAAACCGGTTAGAACCAGCTACACCCAAGATGGTGGAAGATTTTACTTCTGGTAGAGTTTGAGCCATATTATACGTTTATTGTAATACATTAGCATACTAAATGACACACCCACCAGAGCCGTGATAGGCACCATGACAGTTCCAAAGCTAACCATAAAACACCAAAATGTGGACAATGGCCCAATAACTGGAGATCCCTGCCCTTCTCCAAAACAGAATATTCTTCAGTCATTAGCATATGGAATTAGTAGTAGTGGGGGTAGTCACTCAGTCATGCTGGTCTCTTTTCAACCCCATGGACTGTAGCCTGCCAGGCTGCTCTGTCCTGGAATTCTACAGGCAAAAATACTGGAGTGGGTAGCCATTCCCTTCTTCAGAGGTTCTTCCCAACCCAGGGATCTCTCACATTGAGGAAAATTCTTTACTGTCTAAGTCACCAGGGAAGTCTCATAAAAACTAACCACTCCCACACCCCTGGGGCGCTCTCACCTCCTGAGAGAGTCCAAATTCTGCCTATGGAATGTAAGCATGTGGTGTGCATGCTGGCTAAATCCCTTCAGTCCTGTCGGACTCTTTGCAGTACTATGGACTGTAGCCCACCAGGCTCCTCTGTCCATGAGATTCTCCAGGCAAGAACTCCGGGGTGGGTTGCCATGCCCTCCTCCAGGGACCTTGCCAACCCAGGTATCAAACCCATGTCTCATTATGTTTCCTGCATTGGCAGGCAGGTTCTTTACAACTAGTGCCATATGGAATTGTATCTCTCTAAATAAACTTCCTTCCTCTTTACTTCAGCTAGCTGCTCTTGAATTCTTTTCTGCCTGAAGCCAAGGACTCTCAGTGGCTTATCCCAGGAACTCACTGGTGACTATTGTCTTGCTCCCACTTCCCCTGAAACATCCTCAGTAGATGCTCATAACACTCTTTCAACTAGCTCAGCTTTAATAATGATTAAAGTAATAATTAATAATGTAATAATCAAAAATGATCCCAAACATTGCCAAATATCCCCTGGTGAGGGGAATGCAAAAATCATTTCCCATTGAGAACCACCGGGCTACCTAAACAGGACCCAGAAATTTGTTAGCCCACCCTGCTCTGTCTTCTTGGTTTCTTTCTATCCTTTAAATTACTCTGCAAATTAGCTTTCTCTGCAAATTCCACCTTTCTGTTCCCCCATAACTTAAGCCTATCTGAGCTGTAGCTTGCATTGAAACAGGAGAGAAGTGGGCAAGACAAAATCTTTTAAAAAATGACAGAGCCCTTGTTGTTGTTGTTCAGTCGCTCAGTTGTGTTGGCCTCTTTGCAACCCCATGGACCACAGCACACTAGGCTTCTTGTCCTTCACCATCTCCCAGAGCTTGCTTAAACTCATGTCTATTGATTCAGTAATGCCATCCAACCATCTCATCCTCAGTCATCCCCTTATCCTCCTGCCTTCTGTCTCTCCTGGCATCAGGGTCTTTTCCAATGATTTGGCTCTTCGCAACAGGTGGCCAAAGTATTGGGGCTTCAGCTTTAGCATCAGTCCTTCCAATGACTATTCAAGACTGATTTCCTTTAGGACTGACTGGTTTGATCTCCTTGCAGTCCAAGGGTCTCTCTCAAGAGTATCCTCCAACACCACAGTTTGAAAGCATCAATTATTCAGCACTCGGTCTTCTTTATGGTCCAACTCTCACATCCATACATGACTACTAGAAAAACCACAGCTTCAACTAGACAAATCTTTGTCGGCAAAGTAATGTCTCTGCTTTTTAGTATGCTGTCTAGGTTGGTCATAGCTGTTCTTCCAAGGAGCAAGCATCTTTTAATTTCATGGCTGCAGTCACCGTCCGTAGCAACAGAGCCGTTGAGGAGATGACAAAGACTAGTTAGAACCTGTTAGGTCCAAGATGGTGGAAGACTCAACTTCCACCATCTTGTGCTCAGTTGTGTCTGACACTTTGTCACCCCATGGATCATAACCTGCCAGGCTCCTCTGTTCTTGAAATTTTCCAGGCAAGAATAATAGAAAGGGTTGCCATTTCCTTCTCCATGACAATTCAAGGCTGACCATAAAAGGCCAAGTGTGCGGTGCCCAATTCCTAGAAATCTCTGCCCCTTTCCCAAAATAGTTGGAATAATCCTCCCACTTGTTAGCCTATGAAATTATACAACCAATAAAAACTAACCACCCTGTATTTTGGGGCATCTCACATTCTGAGATGGCCTACACTCTGTGGAGTCATTCCAAGGCCAATCTCGCCTTTTGGGATGGACAGCATTCTGTCTATGGAATGTGTATCTCTCTAAATAAATCTACTTCTTACCTATCACTTGGTCTCTCACTGAATTTTTTCTGCAATAAGACACAAAGAACTTGAGCTTCATTAAGTCCTAAGACCAGATATGTGATCTCAATTAAAGGACTGTGGGTTCCGCACTTTCCTGGTGGTGCAGTGGATAAGAATCTGCCTGCCAATGTGGGGGACACAGGTTTGAACCCTAGTCTAGGAAGGTCCCACAGGCCTCAGAGCAACTAAGCTCCTGCTTTACAACTCCTGAGCCCATGTGCTGGTGCTGCCACTACTGAAGCCTATGATCTACCTAGAGCCCATGATCTACAACAAGAGAAGCCACGGCAATGAGAAGCCCTCACGTCACAATGAAGAGTAGCCCCTGCTCACCACAACTAGAGAAAGCCTGAGTGCAATGCAGACCCAATGCAGCCAAAAATAAATAAATTTTTTTAAAAAAAGACGGTAGGTTCAAGGACTTCCCTGGTGGTCTGGTGGCTAAGACTCTGTGTTTCCATTGCAGAGGGCACAGGTACAGTCCTTGTTTGGGGAACTAAGATCCCACATGCTGCATCAGTTCAGTTCAGTTCAGTTCAGTCGTGTCCAACTCTTTGCGACCCCATGAACTGCAGCACGCCAGGCCTCCCTGTCCATCACCAACTCCCGGAGTTCACTCAGACTCATGTCCATCGAGTCATTGATGGCATCCAGCCATCTCATCCTCTGTCGTCCAATTCTCCTCCTGCCCCCAATCCCTCCCAGCATCAGAGTCTTTTCCAATGAGTCAAACAAAAAAAACCTGGGTTCAAGTGCCAATTGGGGTTTTGGCTAGGTTCACATCCTGGTCCACAGGTTCAAGTCTTAATGTCTTAATCTGAGTTGTGCAGTTTCACCATGATACCAATCCTGGCCCATGCATGCCCGTGCCTTTAACCATACCTTCTATTTCTCCTTATGCAGATTCTCAAGAAATGAAGACTCTGACTGGCTAAACTATAGCCAAGTGTCAACCTCTAGTCCAATCAGCTGCAACCAGGTTAGAAAAAGCACCTGGAATCAATATGGGAGCCCCGGGTTCCACACTTTGCAGAGGGCCTAGGGTGTGGGGGAAGGGTGAGTGGCCACGTCAGGAATCCCCAGATCAGTTCCCATAGCATCTATCTTTTCCATTTTCCTCAGATAGTTTTCAAATATGGCTCCCACTGGCAAGGAGTCAGCTACCATCCAAAAACTTCTATCAAGCTCTTGCTTCTGGTCGGTTACACAGGCTTTTTAGCACTGTTTGGCAGCTTCCTATGTAGCAAAGTGGTAAAGAATCCACCTGCCAATGCAGGATACACAATGCAGTGTCTCAAAGAATCATGACATGACTGCATCAACTTAGCATGCACACATATATGTATATATACATATACATAGAGAGCGAGCTTCCCTGGTGGTCAGTGGGTAAGAATCAGCCAGCAATGCAAGACACAGGAGACATGGATTCGATCCCTGGGTCAAGGAAGATCCCCTGGAAAAGGAAATTGCAACCCACTCCAGTATTCTTGCCTAAAAACTCCCATGAACAAAGGAGCCTGTTGGGCTATCGTTCAAAGGGTCGAAAAGAATCAGACATGACTGAGCCACTAAACACACATATAGATATGTCAGTTAAAACATATATTGTATCCAGGGTGTTGTCAACACACACACATTTACCTTATTTGAATTCAATTATGAGAAAGAGAGAAAAATGTATCCTGCAGCTCTTAAAACACATTAGAATTTGCCCTCAGTGCCTCATAGACAGGAAGGTCACAAGCGAAACACAAAAAGAAACAAGATAAGTTCATTCTTGCCTTTTGCCCTGTAAAGACCCAGGGAACTTTAAGGTAATTTTTACCCTCACCGTTAATACTAGAGCCTATCCCTTCAGCCTCTCAGTCAAGATGTGACTCTACAGGCTTCTCCTATCAGTGGTTTTCAAACTTCAGGCATCCACAAATAGGTGGCCATAAAGACAATTTATGACCAGTGGGTCATGCCCTGCATGTTTTTTAACTAAACAGAACTAAACAGAAAATATCAGAGTGCAAAATTCACAGTATGATTATTATTTCATAAAACTTTGCTTAATTTTTATAGTGTGTGTGTATGTGTTTCTTACTCTATTCAAAAATGTTTGAAAGTCATTGTTTTCTAGTCTGTTCTGTCCAATACTGGTAGCCAGTAGGTGCATATGGCTACTGAGCACCCGAAATGTGGTTAGCCAGAATAGACATGTGCTGTCAATGTAAAATACACATGGAATTTCAGGCTAAATTAAAAAAAAAAAAAAAAGATCAAAGCCTGGTCACAATACTTAAACAAGTCTCAGTAATTAGTGATTTTTAAAAGTTTTTTAATATACTTCTTTATAGTATGTATTTGGCTGTGCTAGATTTTAATTGTGACAAGCGGGATCTTTAGTTGCAGCATGTGTGATCTAATTCCCTAACCAGAGATCGAACCTGGGCCCCCAGCATTGGGAGCTTGGAGCCTTAGCCACTGGACCATTACAGAAGTCCCCTTAATGATCTTAAGGGGACAAAAGAACACAAAAACAAGTAACTGTTATCAGGCAAGAGATGGAATAACAGCAAAGATAATATACCTCAATTGAAAGGACTCCTAGTTGTGTTTCAGTGGTAAAGATTAGCCTAAAGCACTCAACCACCAGATCAGCTGGGACTTAAGGGATGATAATGTCAACCTTTACTGACTCCTTTAGTGACTTCAATCAACTAAAACTTGGACTATGTGGACCACCCAAGCCCCTTCATGAACATACATGTGCCCTCAGCTTAAAACATCCCCAGTTTTGCTGTGCCAAGAGACACTGCTTTAGGAAAGATCCCCAGTGTTCTACTTACTTGCTGCAACAAATGATGAATCCTTCCTTCTCTCAATCTTTGGTTTGGTTGTATCTTTTGACTCTATACTTACCAAGAGGCAAACTCAGTTTGAGGGTAACAGAATCATTTTCACATAGTTTTTTTTTTTTTTTTTTACTATTCTAATATGGTTACTAGAAAAATTTTAATTACATATATGGTTGTCATTATATGCCTCCTGGACAGCACTGCTCTATATGTTTTGGTTGTTGTTATTTTTCAGTCACTCAGTTGTGTCTCTTTGCAACCCCATGAACTATAGTACACCAGGCTTCCCTGCCCTTCACCATCTCCCAGAGCTTTCTCAAACTTATGTCCATTGAGTCGGTGATGCCATTCAACCATGTCATCCTTGTCGTCCCCTTTTCCTCCTGCCTTCAGTCTTTCCCAGTAACAGCATTCTAATGAGTCAGCTCTTCCCATCAGGTGGCCAAAATACCGGAGCTTCAGTTTCAGCATCAGTCCTTCCAATGAATACTCAGGATTGATTTCTTTTAGTATTATTATGTATATACATATGTGTGCACATGATATATCTATAATCTGGCTTATAATACATCATGTTTACATAACATCTATCACCGTGTTATTACCAAACACTTAGATCTGTTCAATGTCAAATGAATTCCATCCTTTCAAAATCAGCTAAAACAGCTGCACCACTTGAAGCACCCACTTCCAAAGCAGAGAGTACCTGTTGACTCGCCCTGACTCATCTACCTGACTGACCTTAGTCCCATTTTGCAGAGCTCTGATAGAGAAGAGCAGACCTCTTGGTAATGTTTTTCTTTCTTTTTCTTAATTTTATTAGTTCGGAAAGGATTATAACCATCCTGCCTATGGGTAATCACTCTGAATGACCGCACACCCTGGATTGGTCAGGAAATGACTGGTCATCTATTGTACTTCCTATGCTCTTCCTATGGTCTCCAAAATCACTGCAGATGGTGACTGCAGCCATGAAATTAAAAGACGTTTGCTCCTTGGAAGAAAAGCTATGACCAACCTAGACAACATACTAAAAAGCAGAGACATTACTTTGCCAACAAAGGTCCCTCTAGTTAAAGCTATGGTTTTTCCAGTAGTCATGTATGGATGTGAGAGTTGGACTATAAAGAAAACTGAGTGACAAAGAATTGATGCTTTTGAATTGTGGTGTTGGAGAGGACTCTTGAGAGTCCCTTGGACAGCAAGGAGATCCAACCAGTTCATCCTAGAGGATATCAGTCCTGAATATTCATTGGAAGGACTGATGCTGAAACTCCAATACTTTGGCCACCTGATGCGAAGAACTGACTCACTGAAAAAGACCCTGATGCTGGGAAAGACTGAAGGCAGGAGGAGAAGGTGGTGACAGAGGATGAGATGGTTGAAAGGCATCACCAACTCAATGGACATGAATTTGAGCCAACTCCAGGAGTTGGCAATGGACAAGGAGGTCTTGCGGGCTGCAATCCATGGGGTCGCAAGGAGTTGGACAGGACTGAGCAACTGAACTGAACTGAACTGATGCTCTCTATAAATCTCTGTAGCATCAGTTTTGGAGAAGGCAATGGCAACCCACTCCAGTACTCTTGCCTGGAAACTCCCACGGATGGAGGAGCCTGGTGGGCTGCAGTCCATGGGGTCACTAAGAGTCAGGCACGACTAAATGACTTCACTTTCACTTTTCACTTTCATGGATTGGAAAAGGAAATGGCAACCCACTCCAGTATTCTTGCCTGGAGAATCCCAGGGACAGAGGAGCCTAGTGGGCTGCCATCTCTGGGGTAGCATAGAGTCAGACATGACTGAAGCGACTTAGCAGCAGCAGCAGCAGCAGCAGCAGTAGTTTTACCATACCTCATATTCTCCTTCCCTCTCCTAGCCCACAGAGGGTCTTGTTATCTGTCCATCACAAGCTTGATCTTTCTATTTTTCAAAAGTGTGTTATAATGATCCTCCCACCATACACACACACACCTCTGCCACTCTTGAATTGTTCTAGCCTCTATGGAGCCACTCATTTTCCTCAGGCTTGACTCCTTCTGCATCTAATACTTCAAATTATGTTGATCTTAGAAATTCTTCCTTCATGTTAATAACAGTGATAATAACAAGCTGTCTTTTATAGAGTACTTATCTTCGACATTATGCTAAGCACTTTCTCTCATGTAAACATCACAATAATTTTGTTGTGTTGCGAATACTTCTGTCACTTCAAAAATAAGGAAACTTTGCCTTTTGGGGTGACCTAAACTGTAAGATCCATGATGTCTTGTTCACTATATACCCAATATATACAACAAGTGCCTGGCACATACGTGTGAGTGTTTAATAAATGTCTACTGAATAAATAAGTGATTGAATAAATGGTGGCATACACCATCTTCTACTTTAACTTATAGTTGTGTCCATGTGGCAACCACTTTATTAAGTTAAACTATGAGTTCCTTGAGGGCAGGACATAGTTTTGCATTTCCTGTGCTTGTAAGCCCAATACCTTCCACAGAGTGGACACTGAGATGTGTCGAATAAACCAATAAAAAATGATTAAATGAATGTCACATTGCCACAACTTTCCCTTGCTAAATATCATTCAACGGCTCCCTATTACCCTTAGGCTAAGGCCCAAGCTATTCTTCAAAGCCTATGAGGACTCCCACACCACTTGAACCACTCATTATCTCTTAAGAGCTCCAGTTACAAGCTCCTCAAACTTCCTTCAGCTCCGAGATTTGAGTCAGGCAAAGGCCAGCGTCTGTACTTGCCCTGTCAGGGCCTTTCGCCTGGCCATTCTCACCTGCACCTGACCCCACCGCTACCGCCCTCACCTGGCCAGTTCCCTGCAGAGAGCTCTCACTGCACCCTGTGTTTTGGCTTTGTAGTACTTATTGCAAGGATAACTCAGAAATAATGTTTGTTTCTTTCATCTAGTGTTTATTTCCTGAAACCCCCCATGAAGTAAGGAGCATGTCTGTCCTGTACATCATAATGTATCTGTGTTTAACTCCAAGATAGGAAACCACTGGGCTACACATGTTTTTTGACCCACCCTCCCAATGTTTCATATATATACACAGGCTTCCCAGGTGGCGCAGTGGCAAAGAATCCGCCTGCCAATGCAGGAGACGCAGGAGACTTGTTGGATCCCTGGGTCAGGAAGATCCCCTGGAGTAGGAAATGGCAACTGGCTCCAGTATTCTTGCCTGGAAAATTCCATGGACAGAGGAGCCTGGTGGGCTACAGTCCAGAGGGTCACAAAGTCAGACACAACTGTGCACACACACACACATGTACACACATACCTATACATACATATATATATATATACGATTTGAATTCATTACAAACTTTTTAAAGTATTTCACAAAAAAATCTGGGGAAAAAAATCCAAAGATCCAGTGGTACTGCACATAAGGGTCAGACTAGGAGAGCAGTACTGCAGTAACAACCCCAGAGGACTGATTTCTCACTCACACCGCACGTCTGATGTGCGAGCTCCATCTGGAACATTGACAGTCATTTTGGCCAAAGGAAAAGGAGACCCACAAACCACACTCATCGCTCTCACCCTGAAGTGACACATACCTCTTCCACCCACATTTCATTGGCCAAAACCAGTCAACAGCATGGAGATACATAATCCCCCTGCAGGGAGGGCCTTGCCTCCCAAAGTGACAAGAGTCGCTTTGCTCTGCTGATGGACTCAGGGATATGGAGGGTAGATTTCCTATTTCCTTCATGCTTGCTTTCTCCACACTGTAAAGATATAAGCAACCCCGGTTTTTCTCTAAACTTTTATCTCTAAGAGATCTTAAGATGCCATGAAAAGGCATCTATAATCATCTGCAAAACAGTCTCCTGTTCCAATCTGCATCACTTCAACTAATTTCCTTTCACCAGGCTACTAGATTTCAGGCTATCTCTTCCTACCCACAAACAGCAGTGATTCCATGTGGACACTTGATCTGACATCACTCCATTTTTAGGCACGTTCCAGATTATCCCCCTTTTCTGAGTCCCATCTGCTGACTCTCTCATGTGTGTATGTGAGTAAACAGACACACACATATGCATTCATGAATGCATAAATTTCATCACTTCTTCCAATGAACATTTAATACAACGCTAGACACTTGGGGTGAAATGATGAGCAAGATAAGTATGAACACTAGCCTTCTGGTGCTCAGAATCCTAATGGGAAGACAGCAGCAATCACAGGAAATGGTTATGATGAGTTCTACTATAAAAGAAGTTCAAAGAGCTACAGGAAGCTTGAGCCCAGATCAGGAGAAATGACTTTCAACCTAAGACCTGAAGGTTGGTGGTAATTAGCAAGGCAACTTCCAGCAGAGGGGACAACCCTGAGGAGACTCAGAGTCCAAAGAGAGCACATGACTCATAAGGAACAAATAAGTTTACCTCAGCCAGGACATGGGTAGTAGAAGGCCTGATGGAAGCAGGTGGGGAGACAGTCATGAGGGATGCAAGCGCCAGACCTTATAAGGCCCTGGGTGCTCTGAGAGGCAGCTGGAATTCTGAGTGAAACAGGGAGCCAAGACAATGAAGGCTTTTAAGCAGGAGGGTGATGAGATCTGATTTACATTTACTCTACGAGGATATTCAGAACAGGCTGCGAGTCTTGGCACCACCCATCAGAATGGATTTAGAGGTTCCTGGAGGCACCCTGCTCTTCTTGGCATTTACCCATTGGCCTCTTGGAGATCTGAAGTGTCCTGGGGGAGAGGCTGGACTTCCTGGGGGACAAGGGACTCAGGACAGTGGCTTTTTATCACTTTATAGCATTAATTTACCACTGCATTAATTGTGTCCATAAATATCTAAAAATACACATATGAGAAAGATGAAGAAAACAGACGCCGGCCAAAGCTATCTTTTAGGATAACCGGATTAGCAGTCTAGTTCATAAGTATTTTAATATTTAAACAACCAGCATGGCCATCCTGAGGCATAACAGCTAAATACATGTGCTAATGTTGGCACAGAACAAATAAGCCGGGATAATATTTAGAAAGATTAACTGATGTTCTTTTCCTACACCACCAGTATGTCCTCCTATCCCATGGCCGTTCCCTGCTTAAGGGGTCAGACCATGGCTCGACCAGGAAAGCATTAAAAAGGCTTCTAAGTTTCAAAAGATTGAACCTTGAAGGGACTCATGCCAAAGGAAAACAAAGAAGCAGATCAGGGAGTTCTTGCCTTCAGAATGAGAAAACAGGAAGGAAAGCTGAAAGAGCTTGGGCATTGGGGTGTACCTGTCCCTCGCCCCCACGAGGGGGCGCTATCAACAAAACACTAGACTGGAATCTGAATGCTGGAAATCTGGGCTCTGAGCAGTTCACCCAAGAAGCCTGCAGAATCTGGCAAGAAGACCCAAGAGGGGAAATAGGATCCAGGCATGGTGAAGCAGTCTTCCAGACTTCCTCCCATAAAGGACTCCACGCCTCACTCTTACCCCACCCCCAACACTGATATTATTTAAGCCTCCAGGAACTTAAAAAAGAGGCTCCCAGAATTTAGCTATGAGAGATGTTTTGGGAACAATTGGGGGATTTTGAATATGTACTAGATTTTAGATGATATTATGAAATTACTGTGAATTTTCTTAACTGTCGTAATGGTATTGCAATTATGTAGCAGAAAGTCCTTTTACTTAGGAAAATCACACTGAACTATTAAGAGATTAAAATACCATAATTTCTGCAACTTATTTTCAAATAATTCAGTGGGGGAAACATACAGGTACATTGAGGAGAGAGAGAGAAAGCAAATCCAGAAAGTTGTTATACAGGTGTTCACTGTACTAGTGTTTCAACTCTCATAGGTTTTAATTTTTCAATAATATATAAACTTCTAGAAGAAAATTTTATAATAAAATTCATAATTGTATTATGAATGCCCAGAAGTCACAAGGAAAATATCGATCCAATAATATTAGTTTAAAATGTGTTAAGAAGCGTAAAGAATTGTTTGTGTTAAGTGTATTCATAAATTTGTAAAAAACTTATACACATGAAATAACAGTTGTTAAATTAGAATGGTGGGATTATCTATGGTGTTTTTCTGTTTCTCACTCTTCTGTGTTTTTAAAACATTAAAAATTAATTTTTGATGTTAGTTTAAAAAAACACTGAGAAGATGAGATCCTGAATTGACTGAGATGAAGTATCTACCACCCAACATAATGGGAGTTCAGAATATAAATTAAAAGGAATTCCCTGGTGGTCCAGTGGTTGGGACTCTGCATTCTCACTGCCAAGGGAGCTGGTTCATTTCTGGTCAGGGAACTAGGTAGGATCCCACAAGCCAGGGTGGTGCAGCCAAAAAAAAAAAAAAAAAAACACCACACCAGAGTCTAAATTAAATTATGGAAAAGTAAGAAAGGTACTGTTATTCTGGGGTTAGTAAACCAAGAGTTTACACAAATCAGGTGTCCCAGGTGCAAGCAACAGAAAACAGCTCTGGCTGCTTGAAGCATTCTGGGGCTTGAGGAGCTCACAGAACTACCTGGAAGGTTGGAGAGCCAGGCCTGGCCAATGGGCAGGCATAAGGCCTCTGCCAAATTCAATTGACAAGAAGAGTTCAGAGAGGACAAGAGTGCAGCAGCCAGTGAACCAAGGTGTGCGCAGCTCAGACCTCCGCCTCTGCTGGCCCTGGGCAATGGTGCTGCCTTTGGTACCACCACTGGCCTCCAGAAGCCTACTGCTGCTCGTGCCATCTCCAAAACACACCCTCCACAGCCCTGGCTTCTGTGTGTGGCTCCCTGGTAAAATCCTCATACACGTGCATCTAATTGGTCAAGTCTAGATCACAGGCTCACACCTGAGCTGCAAACACCCCGGGAAGGCAATTACTTTATCTTTGAAGCTCCTGAAGCTCCAGGAGGGCCCTACCTCTCCCTAAGACTCATATAATGGGAAAATTTCCAAAGATTGGATGAAGAGTCTAACACTGGGCACCAAAAAGTGGCAAATGCCACCATACCTGCTACAACCGCTGGACCAGGCACTGCATAAACAGAAAACAAGGCCGTGATGTGGCCTTTGTCCTCAAGGAGTGACTCTGAGAGTGGATATATTATATCTTAGTCTTCTTGTTAGCCATGATGTTTGAGAGAGTAAACAGTAAATGTTTGCTAAATAAATAAAAACAAGTGAACAATCTGCCTTGGACAAATCAAATGACCCTTTGCAGGTAGGAGACTGGACAAAATAATACTCCAGGACCTTCTAGCAAGAGGATTCTTAGAACTGATGATCTTGCCTGAGAATCACTGAGAACCACAGTGGTCTTATAGAGACTGTCTATGAACCAGAAGCTAGAGTAAAACTGCACTGATGCACACAACCTTAACAAAAGCCAAATATTAGATTTTGTAAATGGCTCCACCTAGAAAACCAGTTCAAATCGACTCAAAATCCAAACATCTAAAACAAATGAATGGGAATGAAATTTGTTCTGAGTCCCTTCTTACAGCTGAACTTTCTTATCTTTTAAGCCAAAAGCCCAATGTCATTAGTTTTGGTCATACACTGGCCTCTGGGGCCATGCTGGGCTATGTCACAGCATACATCAGCAATAATTTTTTAAATGTGTTCTCCCCAGCTGCCTACCTCTGAGCTTGAATCAATTTCCAGTCACAGTTAGCACATTTCATGCCAAAAGACTGCAATGGGAGTACTGATGTTTAGTGTGAAATTATTTGTTCTGCAGATCTTTAAACATAGGTAAGAATCATCTCTCCTTTCAGTGGTTTTAGTCTTGGTTTCCCCAGATGCAAAGTTGCCACGTTCTGTGCAGTGTCTGAACTTTTCATTAATCCATTCACTCAACAATTTGCATTCACTGCTTACTGTGGGTCAAGAAATGTGCTAGATGCTGGGGATATGACAGTGACCAGAGAAGATATGGTCCTTGAATTCATGTCCCTTAAATTCCACGTGGAGACCCATACATGAATATGCAATTACAAAATGGAAAAGGATTTGGAGGTGAAAAGTGCTATATACAAGAATATAGGAATAGGAAGTGAAACAGCACAGCCAAAAAAAGAAGAAAGTATATATTCATTTGTAAGTTTCCTACTAGAATGTAGGGGCAATGAATTCAAGCTAAATCCCTGTTGCTAAATCCAATGAACTCTTTTGACTTTTATTTTGACCTGACTTCACCACAGAATTTGATACTGTGTATACACTCTTTTCTCTCTTTTCTTCAACATTTGACTCCAAAATTTTTCTATAGAAGACAAAGTTGTAAGAATAGTACAATAAATGCCCACATCTTATTTACAGAAATAGCTGGCACTTGAAAATGGTAGCCATTTCTAATCAGACTCTCAGTGTCCTCATCTCTAAGGTAGAAATAATAATGGTAACCTCACAGAGGCTGGGTGAGGATTGGGATCATATATGAGCCAGTCCTTTGTAAACACTGTATCTATCCCCTGACTAACTCAAAACGTTCACAGATCAGTAGCAGTAGCCTCACTTGGAAGTTTGTTAGTAACATGCATCTTGGGCCCCACTCCAGGCTTCACCCACCTGCTGAATCAGAATCTGCATTCATAAGATTTCCAGGTGATTTGTACATGGAGTAAAGTTTGAGACGGACTGCTTAATCCCAAGAGAATTACAGACAGACACGTTCATGGAATATATCATTTGTTAACCTTCAGGTCGTGGTCCTGCTCATATAAGAAGTCCTTCCTGATCAAATGAGAAAACGTGAGGTTCACATAAATGGCTCAGCATCATGGGAACAGGGCTTTCAAAGCCTGACTCTTGATGCTCGCTGTCAATTTGACCACGGGCAAATTGCTTCACCTCTTCAAACCTCAATTTCCTCGTCTCTAACACGGTTGTTAGAGTACCAACCTCCCGACCGCTGTGATGACTGATGGAGATATTGCACATGAATGATCGAAGACAGAGCAGGGCATATGCTGAATACTCAGCTAATTATGCTTCTCTTTTTTTTTTTTTTTTTTAAAGTAAAGAAACACATTCAGATGGCCCCCCATTTGCCACGAATGTGTAAAACCTGGGCTTGTCTCTGGTTCTGCCTAGGAAAAGAATGGGAATTTCCTTGTTCTACATCTGGAACGAATTACCATTTCCTAGAGATCTGGATGGATGTGCTTTTTAAAGCTACCTTTTTTTTATTATTATTATTCCTACTATGTGTCAGACATGTTAAATCAAGTGAAACTGTGTGGTCTTCCCATTCCTCGTGGTGGTTCCAGGCCTGGAAAACAGAAGGTGGGCAGAAGCTCAAGCAGCTGAACAGAAGGAGGGGAAGGAGCTGGAAGGAGAAAGGACAGCCTGCTGGAGGCGCAGACAGGCATGCTCAGGTTCATCCTGCCAAAGTTTATTTCGATCTGGCTGGAGTTTCTCAAGCTTCAAGCTTAACAAACTCAAAATAATAACAATTCCCATAGCTCAGCGCCTTATCTAGAAAAAGATGCTTCTCAAATATCAAGGACCTCTCATACCTAAGATGATTATGGCTCTTCAAAGCAAAAGACGTGCCAGGTAACAGGCATCATCAAATTATAGACTGATGTTCCCTAAAACCCTTTTGAGATTCTGATGAACACAGTATTGTGTGCCCTCCAAAAAAATAATCATGCCATAGACACACAGTTGTGCATACAATTTTGGGGAAGGGGAGATTGCAGTCCTTGAAAGAAGCCTGAAGACCTTTCCATCTAAAACCCCTACCTTTAAGCCATATTTGCTGCTCTTTGTGCAGATATTTGTATATCAGCACACATGTGCAAACACAAGAGTATGCGCGTGCATGCGCGCGCACACACACACACACACACACACACACACACACACACACTGCTTTGTCGATCATTTCATTTTCCTATCGAGATCCAAAAGCTGAATAAATTAACATTTTCCTGGCAGCAAATTGGAGCCATGTTTTGTCTAGAGATTACACAGATTAAATCATCAAGTGCCATAATCCACTCCCCAATAAAGGTAGAAAGATGGAAAAGAAAATTTGGATATAGCCATCTAAGCCCCCAGCAGGAAATTATAAATTCACAAATCAGGAGCATCCTGCCCCACGGAAATGCCCGTGTGCTTCAGTCTCCCTCCTGGGAAAAGTGCTTCTCTCATCTAACTGACATTGTTCAGAGAAAAACACATGTTCCGTGGAATGAGACTTTAAAAAAAAAAAAAAAACAACTGCGCAGTCAGAATGACTAGAGCCGCTTGGGAACCACTGATGATTTCACTTTTCCTTATTACTGTTTAACTAAGTAAATACTCAAAACAGGCTTTGTAATCCAACAGTAAGCATTCTGGCCCCAAAGCTCAGCAAAAGAGAGTCCAATGGCCAAAAGCATGGGGCCTGAATGGAACGCGACTATTTGGGTTGAATATGTGCTCTACCTCTTTCTCTGAGCCTCAGTTCAATCACAAATATAAGGGACAGGGACTTCCCCGGCACTCCAGTGGTTAAGACTCTGTGCTTCTAATGCAGGGGGCAAGGGTTTGATCCCTGGTCAGGGAACTAAGATCCCGCAAGCCACATGGTGTGGCCAAAAAAAAAAATTTTTTTAATATAAGGGTAAATAGGAGCACCCAGGTTGTTTCCTGGGGTTGTTTATGTTTTTTAAAGACAAACTTCCCAATAGCTTTCAGGGAAGAGTTTTTGTTTTCTTTATAATTTCATTTTATATATTTTTGGCTGTTCTGGGTCTTCATACTCGGGCTTCTTATTGTGGTGGATTCTTTTGTTGCGGAGCCCAGGTTCCAGGGCTGACGGGCTTCAGCAGCTGCAGCCTGGGCTCCAGAGCACAGGCTCAGTAGTTGTGGTGCATGGGATTATTTGCTGCATGGCATGTGGGATCTTCCGGGATCAGGGAGTGACCTATGTCTCCTGCACTGGCAGGCGGATTCTTTACCACTGAGCTACCTGGGAAGACCCACCTGGGGTTGTTCTGAGTTAGATGAGGTGACTTGTGTGAAGACCTTAGCTTAGTACATGGTGAGTATGTGAAAGAACCAGCACCTCTAACAGGGATGTCTTAGAACTCCACAGCCACTAACGCTAGTGGGGTCAGAACAGAGTCCCCAGATTGCATCTACTCCTTCCCTTCAGGTGTTCCATCATAGGCCACAGCATCTCGGTCAGGCATTGCACCAAGCACTACAGGACTTGGCAAAAGTCCACAACTTTAACTTGAAAGTGAAAGTTAAGTCGTGTCCGACTCTTTTCAACCCCACGGACTGCAGCCTACCACACTTCTCCATCCATGGGATTTTCCAGCAAGAGTACTGGAATGGGTTGCCATTTCTTTCTCCAGAAGATCTTCCCGACCCAGGGATGGAACCTGGGTTTTTATTTTATTTGAAGTTTATTGTTTGCTTTTTTACTTCAGTAAAAAATGTGTCCATAATGTAAAATTTGCTACTTTGACCATGTTTAAGCTACAACTCAAAGGCATTAGTTACATTTACAATGTTATACAACAATCACTGGTATCAAGTTCCAAAATTTTCATCACTCCAATGGAAACTCTGTATACATTAAGCAGTAACTCTTTACTCTCCCCTCCTAGCCCCTGGTCACCTCTACTCTATTTTCTGTCTCTATGAATTTTCATATTCTAGGTATTTCATATAAGTGGAATCACATAACATTTGTCCTTCTGTGTCTAGCTTACTTCACTTACTTAGCATAATGTTGTAAAATTTCACCCATATTGTAGCATGTACCAGAATTTCATTCTTTTTATAGCTGAATAACATTCCATTGTATGTTGAGACCACATTTTACTTATCCATTCATCTTCCAGTGAACACTTGAGTTGCTCCCATCTTTTAGTTATTGTGAGCATTAGTGTACAAATATCTGCTGAGTCCCTGCTTTCAATTCTTTGGGATATACATCTAGTAACAGCATTGCTGGATCAAATGATAATACTATACTCAACTTTTTAAAGAGACACCAAGTTGTTTTCCACCGCACCATTTTACATTCCCAGCAGAAGTGCACAGGGGCTCCAATTTCTCCACATCCTCATCTCTTGTGTCATTTTTCTGTAGTTCATATGTTTATAATAATCCCTCAACTGTCTCACAAAACAGCAAACTTATTGTTCTAAAATAACTGAGAAGTGAATAATTCTGCTTTAGTATTTCTCACCTAGGGACAATATTTTCCACTTAAGGAACCTCTGACAATGTCTGGAAACATTGTTAGCTGTCATGATCGGGAACAGGGTGTTACTGGCATCTGGTGGGTGGAGTCCTGGGACGCTGTTAAAACATCCTAGATGGACAGGACAGCCCGCACAACAAAGAATTGTATCAACAGGACCAAGGTTGAGAAATGTTGTTCTAGTTTAACAGTTAGACTATAGGCCAGTCTTCAAACAAGAGGTTCAGGATTCCAGAGGATACATGGGGCCTGTCATAAAGGAAAATATCGGGGTCCAAGTGATCAAGGCTTCAGTACTCCCTCCTCACTTCTTCTAGGGCAACTTCTCATATAATTATTTTACATAATGGTCTTCCTGTGAGATTCCATTCAAAATTTTCACTTCTCTTTTCTATTTAAAATATATATTTTAAAAAACAGTTATTCTGGGACTTCCCTGATGGTCCAGTGGTTGGGACTTGGAGCTTTCACTGCTGTGGCCTCAGGTTTGATTCCTGGTTGAGGAACTAAACCTCTGGAAGCCACAAGACATGGTCAAAAATAATTAATTTTTTAAAAACACCCATTATTCCAATCAAGTTGCTTTTGTCTGCCAGTACTTTAGTGATACCACTGAGGACACAGGCTTTTTCCATTTCCCTGCTTTGCCACCCTTAACACTCTGGTTCCCATCCTCTGACTTATCTCCTCATGGCCTCAAGCTGATTGCTGCAGATCCAGTCATCACATCCTCACATAGCCATGTACAAAGTCAGGAAAGGGCAGGAGATGTTAGTTCAATCCCTGGCTCAGAAGACCCCCTGGAGAAGGAAATGGCAACCCACTTCAGCATTCTGCTTGGGAAATACCATGGACAGAGCAGCCTGGCAGGCTATAGTCCATGGGGTCACAAAAGAGTCGGACGCGACCTAACAACTAAAAACAACAACAACCCAAGAGGAAAATCTATCCCAGAATTCAGGCAAGAAATTTCCCTCTCTTCACCACATTTGTATCACCTACTCATGCCTAAAGCAATCATTGGCAATAAGAATAAATAAATTTACCCCCTAAGGCTGGGCTTAGGGGGAAGGTGAAAATGCAAACAATAGGAGCTGTTGGAGGTACTAATCCGTAGATTGTTTCATTGGTGTTTTAAACTAGTTTACCCATCGTTTGGTTTCAGATGCAAATAACAAAAACTTGATTTTTTTTTTAAAAAGGGATTATCCAGTTCATATAATTGAAAAATCCAGGGACAGACCTTGACTTTGTAAACACAGGGATGCTGCTGCTGCTGCTAAGTCGCTTCAGCCGTGTCCGACTCTGTGCGACCCCAGAGATGGCAGCCCACCAGGCTCCCCCGTCCCTGGGATTCTCCAGGCAAGAACACTGGAGTAGGTTGCCATTTCCTTCTCCAATGCATGAAAGTGAAAAGTGAAAGTGAAATCACTCAGTCGTGTCCGACTCTGTGCGACCCCACAGACGGCAGCCCACCAGGCTCCTCTGTCCATGGGATTTTCCAGACAAGAGTACTGGAGTGGGGTGCCATTGCATTCTCCGAAACACAGGGATATTGGTGGTCAAAAGCCATCACCAAAACTCAGCAGTGCTTTCTCCAGCTCTTAGTTCTGCTTCCTTCCGTGTTGGCTTCATTCTCAGGCTCTCTCCCCGCTGCTGGTGACAGCATGACCAAAACAAAGCCTCAGAACTGTGTCTGCATAAGCTGTGATTGGTCAGGCTTGAACCACTTGTTGATTGTTGAACAAACAAATCACTGTGGTTAGGGAAATGGAATAATCTGATTGGCTATCCTTGGATCACATGGCTCCCAGCAGCACTGGGGAAGGATGCACCACAAGCAGGAAGGGTAATGGATGCTGGGTTTGCAAAATCAATACACACGCATTCCATATACAGAGTGGATATGTATGTATTTTTGGCCTGTAGGTAATCCGGAATATTATAAAAATGCATCAATTCATTCCACAAACATCTACTGAATGCTGTGTACCAGACACAATGCACTGGAGAGGTAAATAAAACAAGGTCTCTTCCACAAAGAATCCAGCCCTCTACCATTAGGCCACTGTGTAACCCTGAATGAGTCCTCAACCTCTCCATTCTCCTATACATGTTGTGTAACAAGAAATGGCTGAAGTGCTTAATTTCCTTTCTTTTCTTTAATATTTATTTTTGTGACACACAGGATCTTTAGCTGTGGCATACAAGATCTTTAAGTTGCAACGTGTGGCATCTAGTTCCCTGACCAGGGATGGAACCCAGGCCCTTGCATTGGGAGCAGAGTCTTAACCACTGGACCACCATATAAGTCCTTGGAGTGCTTGACTTCTGAGTTGATTTCCAATTCTGTACTCAATTAATTCCATCAGTACCTCCCTGGAAACTGCATTGAAACTTTTTTTTTCCCTAGATGCTATCCATCAGGCCAGTTCCATTCTACTTGCATGGCTTGTTGCCACCACAGAGGAACAAATCAACTCAATCAACTATGACTGAGAGACTGACCTTAGGAATCCAGAGTTCACTAAGTCTTGCAGCCAGTGAGCCACCTTATGGGTGACTGAGGTGAGGAAGCCCAGTAGAGCAAGAAGGGTCTGGACAAGAGGGAGCAAGGAAGCCTAGCCCCAGGGAGGCAGCCCTGAGCCATAGATGGTGCTCTTTTCCCAGCTTCCAGACCCAGCCTGGATGAGCCACTTCCAGGCCACATCTATTAAGGGTGCTTGGCAAAAAATAGACTCATCGGTACCCTCCACAGATTGCAAACTAAAATTAGCAGTGGGAGTAAAGCTGACTCCTTCAGAGTGATTGCAGGGCTCTGGAGGTGTGGTCCTCTGCCCATTACTCATGATGCTGGCTTGCAGGCAAACAGTGTCAGGTGCTTGAAATGTTTAGTGACCCTTAGAAGACAGAATATTGTAGCTGAGCCCAAGTGAATATGCCTGCTCTAACAACCCTTTATTCTTTCTCCAAAGGGATAAGCATAGCAATAATCAAGAAGTAAGAGGCTGACAGCCCTCACATGAGGTGTTGTGCAGGTTGGGCACTGCACAACTTAAGGGGCGCCAGGTACACTGCCGGCTATGGAAGCCTGGGTGAGTGTTGCCCCCTAGAGTAATGCAGTGTTCAACCTGTGCAACCACACAAGTCAGTCCTTAATGCTGACACCAAAATCAGGGGGAAAAGGCTGGTGTGGCAGGAATACAGAGATTTTTAATCAGTCAACACATAATTTTTATATACTGAAGTGATATGTTAGATACATTGGGTTTGGGACTTCCCTGGCAGTCCAGTGGTTAGGATTCTGTGCTCTCACTGCAAGAGGCACAGGTTTGATCCCTGGTCAGCGAACCAAGATCCCACACAGTGAGGCAAAAAAACAAGAGACAGAGAGAGAGATGTAATAGGTTAAATGAAATATGTTAATTTCATCTGTTCCTCTTTATGTGGCTACTAGAAAACTTTAAATCACACATGTGGCTTGTCTTTGTCTTGGTACAGGGAACTGTGCTAATCTCTACCTTTCCTTATACCCAGTTTGCATATAACCAGGCAGAGATAAAGAAACCAACACAGGAAAGGTTAAACACAAGATTTAAATAACAGAACAAGAGATGTGCATGATGACCTGCCAGGTGAGGAGTACAGAGAGGAGTGCTAACAGCCTGAAGGAGAAATGATATTAATATGGAATAGTGTAATGAGGAAGGAAATTTCTTCTTGGCTGCAAAAGAGCTAAGTGCTGTCCGGTTTGCTGCCAAGAATGGGCTGTGAAATATGGAGTATGAACAAGGATCTAGACTCGGAATGACTTCAGTGCTGATGGCAGTGTGCTGTGTGTTTTGTGGAGAGTTCACTTTGAAATGCATTGTGTATGCATGAGTATGTGTATACTGGGGCTCAGGGAGGGTGCTAGATCTGATTCTCTTATTTTACTCACTCCCCTTGTGAACAAAGTTGTCAAGGGGATGTAGCCTATTACAGAAAGCCCAAACAAAACATACTTTCCAGAAAAGATCAAATGTTCTAACCCTTCCCCATTAGCACCTTGCTTTTTGCCACCGAGGTGAGCAAATATAAGTGTCACTGGAGGAGGGACAAGTTTTCACTCTATGAGCATTACTGACTGTTCACTGTGTATCAGACACTGTTGAAAGAGCAGTGAAGAAAGCAAAAAGCAAATGCTTTGTAGCTTTCAGGAAGAAGAAATAAATGCCTGCCACCAATTAGGCCTTAAAATAGCAGTTAGATAAACACCCTAAAAGTACAAAAAGGAAATAATTAAAATGTTGTGAAGACTAGATATTCAGGTAGCTACCCTTTCTCTTATTTGCCATTCTCCTTTATAGGAGTTGGGCTTCCCTGGTGGCTCACACGGTAAAGCATCTGCCTGCAATGCGGGAGACCCAGGTTCGATTCCTGGGTCAGGAAGATCCCCTGGAGAAGGAAATGGCAATCCAATCCAGCACTCTTGCCTGGGAAATCCCATGGATGGAGGAGCCTGATAAGAGTTGGATACTGAGAGACTTCACTTTCACTTTCACTTTTATAGGAGTTACAACCATTTAAAAAATAAGAGTTCACACCAAAGAACACACCAAAGAATTGGTGGCGGGCAGGTTTGTGGGGGGTGGGGGGGGTGCTGCTGTCCAAGGTACCAGTTGGCAACTCCATGAGCCTAGCCGGGATTTGAACGTAATTATTATTATGAGTTCCCCTATAACTTTTCAGAGGTAACATTTTGCCCTCGATGTGTAAATGAACATCACAATATACAATTATGTGTGTGTGTACCAAAAACAACTTTTCTTTCATGTGTTTCTTAATATTTTATTTTTCTGCTTTCTGATTCATTGATTTATGCTTTTATCTCAATTTCTGTTGCACTATCTGTTTTTTTAATTTTTATTTATTTTTTGGCTGCACTGGCATGGCATGTGGGATCTTAATTCCTCAACCAAGGACTGAACCCATGCCCCCTGCATTGGAAGGAAAGTGTCTTAACCACTGGACCACCAGGAAGTCCCTCTTTCATGTATTGTTACTTTAAATGTCCTGTCCCCATTGAAAGATAAGTGCCATTATAATGAAAAGAATTAGGAAGTTTTTCTATCAATTCAGTTCAAATGGTTGTAAAGTGCACTTCATCTTATACATTATATTCTTCCTTAGACCCAGCTGAAAATCTCTCCTGCTTAGATGTGGAAGTTGCAGATTCAACTGTCTACAAGGTCAGTTGTTGTTATTTAGTTGCTAAGTCATATCTGACTCTTTCAACTCTATGGACTACAGCCCATCAGGCTCCTCTGTCCATGGGTTTTCCCAGGCAAGAATACTGCAGTGGGTTGCCATTTCCTTCTCCAAGGGATCTTCCCAACCCAGAGATCCAACCCATGTCTCCTGCATTGTTAGGCAGATTCTTTACCATTGAGCCACCAGGGCAAAGTAAATAACTGAAATGGGGCATTTAAATAGTAACTGACACGGCTTCCAAGTTGGGGAGATAACTGGCATGGTGGAACTGGTTACCAGGAAAGTGTGTGCTATCTAAAGAGAGATGCCTCTGCTCAACGCCAGACATTGTGTCCATGTAAGACAACAAATTCAGTCTTACTAAGTTAGCTAGTTATTCAGATGTTCAAAAATCTCTCAATTAAAAAAAAAGTCTAGTTAATTCAATTTGCCATTCATTGTGTAAGCCAAAGAGAACACCTGTGGGTTGGATCTTACAGGCTTCCACTTTGCAGTCTGTTCAAGGCTGGTTCTTTTACTTGAAATCTCGTTTACACAAAAGATTGGAAGATATAAAAACAGGTATTTTCTTCCCCATTTCAAAGATGGAAAAATTGAGGTACAAAACATCTTAAGAGTAATTGACAGGAGCCAGCACCTCCAGGGCCCAGCCACCACCCGGAAGGAGTCGGCTCCATGTCCACTGCTAATTTTAGCCTACAACTGCAGAGAGCGCCTGGAGAAGGCTCTGGCAGCCCACTCCAGCACTCTTGCCTGGAAAAATCCCATGGATGCAGGAGCCTGGCAGGCTGCAGTCCACGGGGTCGCTGGGAGTCAGACACGACTGAGCGACTTCCCTTTCACTCTTCACTTTCATGCATTGGAGAAGGAAATGGCAACCCACTCCGGTGTTCTTGCCTGGAGAATCCCAGGGATGGGGGAGCCTGGTGGGCTGCCGTCTCTGGGGTCGCACAGAGTCGGATACAACTGAAGTGACTTAGCAGCAGCAGCAGCAGCAGCAGCAGCAGCAGAGTACCAGTGAGTGTTTTTGCCAAGTATTTTTGACCTTTGTGGGCCAGACGGTCTTTTTCGTAACTACTCAGCTCTGCCCTTTTAGTGTGAAAGCAATCATGGACAATGTGCAAATTTATGGGTGTGGCTGTGTTCCAATAAGACAATTCACCAAAGCAGGTCACAGGCTGAATTTGTTCTGTGGGCCGGGGTTTGCTGACCCCTGGTTCAGAATAAGAATACAACGATGTGGACTTCCCTAGTGGTTCAGTGGTTGGGACTCCATACTTCTAATGCAAGGGGCACAGGTTTGATCCCCTGCCTGCATGATTCCTTGGGAACTAGGATCCCACATGCTGTGCAGCACAGCCATAAAGAAAAAAAAGATGTGTAATAGGATAAAGCATACTATTCAGTTCAAGGAGTCGACTGCATAAACACTTAAACCCTTGGAATTTAAATCAAAATCCAGAGTAATCATGGGAGATGAGATACCAAAAACAAAATTGCTAAAGTGATTTTAGGCCACAAAAAGCCAAGATTCTATCCTACTGTGTTCAGTATGGACCATGCCTAGTTCAGTTCTGGATAAAGTAACGTGAACAGGAGCATGTTCAACCGAGATTAGTGATAAAAAGACTCAACCAGAAAAGGCTTTATGTTTCATCTGGTGGGTGTGCCTGCCACCCCACTCCACCCCACCCCTAAGGATCATGAAACGTCACATGAAGACTGAGAGAGAATGAGGGCCATGATTGATTAGTAACGTCTGTCAAGGGTATAAAGGAGAATACTGGTGAGTGTGCCACATAACTGCCATCTTTAAGACCATACCACATGGGGAAAGACAGGGAGTCAACAAATGGAATTTGCTATCCCAAATGAGTTGTATAACCCAAAATATAATTTTCTTCAAACTGGCAAAATAGTATTATACGTTATAAATATTAATCTTCTCTTCCTAATAATGAACATGACATATCCAAAATAGTTTTTATTTTAGCAGGCAGTAGGGGACCAGGCTAGGTCACCTCTGAATATTCTTCTCAGCCCTGCACAGGACTCTGATTTTTCAAGACACCTCATTGCACTATCCCAGCTGTGTTCTGGGTGGCTTAGTCTTCCCAACAGCTTTGCTTTGAAGATGTCATGAATATTTAAATACACTTTAGGCTAAACATTTTTCACGCTTCTCATTTCACCCACAGTCCAAAGGTGGGTTTTGTTTGGCAAGAAAGCTCATTTTTGAGATGTGTATATGTACATATATATGCATATAAACCCACTGGCATTGTTTCATATACACATACTCGGACCTCCAAGATGTGTGTATGTAAATTCCTCCTCTTAAATTTTGACACAGCTCCAAAGTCAAAGTCTGTAGGTCAAGGCCACTGACGTGTCTTCAGGCGTGAACCAGCAGGTGTGCTTAGTATGGATGGACTGATTATTCAGAAATGATTTGTGAGTGCTCCCACTGCAGTTATTCATTTGCTGTGACCTCAGAACCACAGCGACAGTGAGAAAGCCAATGTCCTCTTATTGGTGTTGATGAGGAAGAGGTTCAATGAGTCACAGAAGTCCCAGAGAGAGATGGGGACAGGTAGGGCATGAAGGATTGGTTAAATATACATAAAGTGTTTTTGTTTTTGTTGTTGTTTTAGGTTTTACATCCATCAGAGTGGAGAGAATAGGCAGAGGGAAAAAAAAACAAAACACACAACTGTAGAAGCTGAATGTAGATGAAAAAACAAAACACAACAGTGGATAAAGCAGAGGAACATAGAATACCAGCACCTAATCAGGAAGGAAGATGCCTTTAGAAACAAAAGTGAAGGCAGTGGGAATGACTGAAATTCAGCTAAAGAAGCTGTAAGTTCCCCAGATCTGTCTCCCTATTTCCTGTAGCAAAACTGCCAAGATCCCAACCTGGAAACAGACTGGAGATTTCTCCTCTAGAGAAGGTAAAACTAAAGGTCTCTGGGCTAAAGGACTCCAGAACTGGGTCCCACATTAAAAAAGAGAGAGAGAATGAAAACTTACAGAATAAAAAAAGAAATTGTTTTCATGAAAGAGCAAAAGTTAAACTCCATAGAAAGTTTAGAAAATAAAGTTAAGAAAATCACCCAAAACAGAAAGGAAAAAGACAAAGAAAAATAGGAAATAAATGAAAATTTAAAGACTGCTATAGGAAGTCTTGGAGAAGGAAATGGCAACCCATTCCAGTACTCTTGCCTGGAAAATCCCTTGGACGGAGGAGCCTGGTAGGCTACAGTCCATGCGGTCGCAAAGAGTCGGACACGACTAAGCGACTAACCCACCCACCCACATAGGAAGTCTACTGTCCAACAGGAATCCTTGAGTGCAAGAACAGAAAAAATGGAGGGGAGGAAAGCATCCATTACATAATTTATCCATCGCTCCACAAGCGAAAAGTCACCCCAGGGCTTCCCTGGTGGCTCAGTGGTAGAGCCATGTCCAGGAGAAATGGGTTCGATCCCTGGTTCAGAAAGACCCCACTGCCACAGAGCAACAAAACCTGTGCACAACTATTGAGCAAGATAAGCTACTGCCATAAGAAGCCCATGCACCACAAGAGAGTAGCCCCCACTCTATAAAACTAGAGAAAAACCCACGCAATAATGAAGACCTGGTGCAACCAATAAATATATATATAAACTATTTTTTTTAATCACCCCAACCACACAGAAAACTTATAACATTTATTCTCTTACCTTGTTTCTGAAGGACAGGATCTGGGAGCAGTTTAATGGTATAGTTCTGGCTCAGGGCCCTCCAAGAGGCTTCAACCAAGGTGCCAGCAAGGGTTGCTGTTTCATTGGAGGCTGGACTGGGGCTTAGAGGAGTTTCTCCAGAGTGACTCACATGGCTACTGGCAGAAGCCTCCGTTGCTAACTGGCTGTTGGCAGGAGGCCTCGTCATAAGGCTTCTGCACGTAGTAGCTGGCTTCCCTCAAAGCAAGTAATCCAGGAGAAAGAAAGAACATGGCCAAATGGAAGTCATAGCGCCTTTTATACCCCAATCTCAGCAGGGAGTTACTATCACTTCACTGTATGCCGTTGGTCACAGAGAGACCCTGGTCCAATAATGAGAACTGTACAAGGGTATGACTATCAGGAGGTGAGGATCATTGGGACCATCTTGGAGGCTGACTACCACATCCACAAAATATGTATGTGTGTGTATATTTATTTATGTGTGTGTGTATAATATATATATATAATCCTGAAATTCTGAAAATTAAAATATTTATTTATATTATATATTTAATATTATATACAATATTTTAATGTATTAATATATTAATGTATTAATATATATTAAATATATTTAAATATTTCAACTCTTAGAATTTGAGGATCTAAGTTTCCAGAATTGAAAAAGCCCACTAACCACTCAGCAGTATGGCCCACGCCACAGCCCACTGTCATGGGCTTTCAAAACACCAAGGATCCTATGAGCTTCCAGAGATGTTAAAAACTCAGATCACTGAAGAAGACACACAGATGACCCACAGGTACATGAAAAGGCAGTCAGAGAAATGAAAATCAAAGCCACGATGAGATGTTACTTCACACCTGTAAAATAGTTATCATCAAAAAGTCAAGAGTTAACAAGTGCTGGCCAGCATACGGAGAAAAGGAAACTCTGAGGCAGTGTTGGTGGGAATGTAAATTTGGACAGCTATTATGGAAAAAGTATGGAGCTTCCTCAAGAAGTTAAAAATAGAACTACCAGATGATCCAGCCATCCCACTCTTGGGTATATATCCAAAGAAGATGAAATCATCATCTCAAAGAAATATCTGCACCAACTTGTCACCAAAGAATTATTCACAATAGCCAAGACATGAGAAAAACCTGTGTTCACCGATAGAGGAATGGATAAAGAAAATGTGGTACAGGGCATTCTTTGGCAGTCCAGCAGTTAGGGCTCAGTGCTTTCACTGCTATGGAACCAGGTTCAATCCCTGGTCAGGAAACTAAGATCTCGCCGAAATAAGAAAACCACAAGCACACACACACAAAAGAAAATCCTATCATCTGCAACAATATCAGTGAACCCTGAGGGCATTATGCTAAGTGAAATAAACAAAATTAAAATGCTGCATATAACTTATACGTGGAAGCTAAAATAAAAAAAAGAAAGAACTCATAGAAACAGTAGGCTAGTGGTTGCCAAAGGCGGGGCATAGGAGCTGGAGGAAACGGGTGAAGGTGTTCAGCAGTACAAACTTCCAGCTATAAAATAAATAGAACCTGAGGATGTAATGGTCAGCATGGAGACCATAGTTAACAATACTGTACCGTGTGCTTGCAAGTCACGAAGACAGTAGATCTTAAAAGTTCATACCACACACACACAAACTGATGACTAATAAGTTGATGGATGTGTTTAACTAGCCTTACTGATAATCATAACACACACGTATCAAATTATGCTGTACACCTCAAACTTGTACACAATGTCATAAACCAAGTATATAGTGATGAATTAGCTGGAGAAAAAGGTCAGATCAAAAAATCAGTAGTCAGAGTGGCTTCAGACTTCTCAAAGACAACATTGGGAGCTAGAGAGCAATAAACAGTGCCTTCAAAATCTTAAAAAAAAATGATCTCCAAGCTAGAATTAAACCCTCCAAAATGGAGAAATACTGGAGAAGAAACAACCAAATTTTAGCAGGTGGGAAGTAAACTGAAAAAGAAAAAAAAAAAACTGAATTTTAAAACCTGACAATGAAGAACTTGAAAATAATGAATTAGCAACACAAAGAATTTCTAGAAATGGACGTCCAGGAAGGGAGGGGCTGTTAGAAATACCGTTAAGAGCTAAGTACTCAAGAGGCCTTTTCAGTTCTGGATATGTAAGGGACTAAATTCTGGGCATGAAAAATGTAGTTATACCAGCCAAAGCATCAACAGAAGTACAAGAATAGAAGTGTTTTGAATCACGCTTGGTAAGTTACTGCAAGATGCATTTTACCCAAATTGGGGAGGAAGCAGAGAAACAAGACAAGAGAAACAAGAAATGGGAGAGCCAAACACAGAGAGATACAGGGGATCTCCAGGATGGTGGTGAGGAGGGGAACCAGGCTGCAGGGCAACCAGTTCAGAGTGGAGGTCAGAGGCCCTCAGGCAGGAAGCTTCTCAGGGTGATGGAACGGATGGAATACCTGGTGCATCTCAATGTCTTATGGGGAATTGAGACACTCATTGAAGTCTTTGAGGTCAAATTTACAAGAATACATAGAAAACCAAGAAAACAAAATGAGGGGAAAACACAAGGTAATTATTAACTCCTGGGGGAAACATTGTCCAGGAAAGAAAAGGCAACCACAGTTTACAACATGACTCAGCTGCAATTATTTACAGCTCCCGTGTTTCTCCAGCCATAAAGATGTAAACACTGAATACTGACCTAATCAAAATTACTAAAGATCTATTTTGGGGGAGTACAGAATGGCTTCTACAGGAGGAATTTAATAGAGAATGCCTAGGATGGATATGTCCAGCATTAGTAACAAGGAGATAGAGAAGTTAAATACCAAAATAATCAGCTTAAGGAGGTGAGGTGGTTGATTCTGGGAGGGGAAATGAAGGAGAAAACAGAGGACTACTGTATTTTGTGGCCACTTCACAAAATCCTTTGACTTTCTAAACTGCATGTGCATTACTTTGATCTTAGATATTAACAAGCTGCTGTCAGAAATCAGGCAATAGTCTGCTGCTGCTGCTAAGTCGCTTCAGTCATGTCCGACTGTGCAACCCCATAGACGGCAGCCCACCAGGCTCCGCCGTCCCCAGGATTCTCCAGGCAAGAACATTGGAGTGGGTTGCCATTTCCTTCTCCAAAGCATCAAAATGAAAAGTGAAAGTGAAGTCACTGAGTCGTGTCCAACTCTCAGCCACCCCATGAACTGCAGCCCACCAGGCTCCTCCATCCATGGGATTTTCCAGGCAGGAGTACTGAAGTGGGGTGCCATTGCCTTCTCCTCAGGCAACAGTCACCTATCCATTTGTTCAATAAGCATTTAATGTGTGCCTACTGTATACCAGTCCCTGGGAATTTGGAGGAAAAACAAAGCTTCTTGATCCAGGCCCTTCCTTCCAGTCCATTA
This sequence comes from Budorcas taxicolor, assembly GCF_023091745.1. Lineage (NCBI taxonomy): Eukaryota > Metazoa > Chordata > Mammalia > Artiodactyla > Bovidae > Budorcas > Budorcas taxicolor. Next base: position 56,907,792 of record NC_068926.1, read on the forward strand.
GGTTTCTCAGCACAACCAGAGGGATAGTGGTTCAAACTATTCTCTGCTGCTGCTGCTAAGTCACTTCAGTTGTGTCTGACTCTGTGCGACCCCAGAGACGGCAGCCCGCCAGACTCCCCCGTCCCTGGGATTCTCCAGAGAGGCATTAATATGGTGAAGAGGAGAGGCCTGGACACCTGCTTGGTCTTGAATTTCAAGCCCTGTGGCTAGTGGTTTCTGTTGGCTTACTGTGGGCAAAGGAGCAGTGGTTTAGCCTCAAGTCACAATGGGACACAAGCAGGTAGGAAAGATGGCAACTAAGATAACAATGGTCTCCAAAAGGGGCAGTGAGCGATGCGGGATACATTCTCTAAAGTGCGAAGAGCAACCTAAAGGCTTGTTTCAACCTTGAGGGCCATTGTTCTGGCTGCTTGCTTTCCATGACCTCATTTAATCCTCACAGTGAAATTCGGAGGTGGCTTGCCAGGTGTGAAAATGGAAGGGGTTGACTCCAGTGATATCTCAGAATCCTCTGGACCTGGTCAGTCTGTTAGGGACAGGAGAAACCAACGGGGAAAGGAGACACATGAAGGGGGTGCAGAGGTGAACACGTTTTTACTCCTCTGAGCCTCCATTTCCTCATCTGGAAAACTGTTGTTGTTCAGTTGCTAAGTTGTGTCCAACTCTTGCATCCCCATGGACTGTGGCCTGCCAGACTCCTCTGTCCATGAGATTTCCCAGTCAAGAACCCTGGAATGGGGGCTTCTTTGGTGACTCAGTGGTAAAGAATCCACCTGCTAATGCAGGAGACAAGGGTTTGATCCCTGATCCAGGAAGATTTCACATGCTGCAGAGCAGCTAAGCCCAGGGGCCACAACTACTGAGCCCACATGCTGCAACTATGGAGCTTGTGCATGCCTAGAATCTGTGCTCCACAACAAGAGAAGCCGCCGCAGTGAGAAGCCTCTGCACCCTCACTAGAGATTGGCCCTGCTCACCGCAACTAGAGAAAGCCTGAGCAGCAACGAAGACCCAGCACAACCAAAAATAAATAAATTTTAAAAAAAAGAATACTGGAGTGGATTGCCATTTCCTTCTCCAGGGGATCAAACCTGTGTCTCCTGCACTGTAGGCAGATTCTTTACCACTAAGCCACCAGGGAAGCCCCCTTCCAGAAACTTGGGGAATCATTAAGACATATCTCTCATGCTTGTTGAGTGCATTAGATAAGACGATGTATGGAAAAGTTCTTAGCACTTGCCTGGGCACAGAGTAAGTGCTCGGTTAACATGAGCCCTTATTCCTTCCTAGTCCTCGTATGCTTACAGGGTTCTCCCACACTTGGAGTTCTGAAAGCTCCTACTTCTGGTAAGGGCAGTGCACCATGCTTGTGGGAAGAAGGGGGATCAAAGCAGAAGAAAAGGGAGTCAAACAGAATTACTGTCTAACAGGGATGTGTGCTGTTGCCCTTTATTGGTTTTACATACGAGTTAGTTTACGAATACTTTCAGGAGCATGTAAGTGTGAAATTGGAAAGCGTCACTGCAGGACTGCCACGAGCCACTGCACTGGCAATATAAAAGGGGAGGAGGGCGGGGGACATGGTGGGCCAAGGAGAGCGAGAAAAGGAGAGAGGCGGGGAAAAACAGAAGGTGAGCCCCAGAAGGTATGGAAGGACACAAAGATACAGGGCTGGGGACCAAACTGGCTTTGAAGTTCAAAGCACAGTCATGCAGGTTGATGGCTGAACACACACTTCTTTTGACTTTTTCAACATGCCCCCAACTCTCTCACCTCCATGCTTTCACTCCAGCTATTTCCTCCATGTGATTTCCCATTCCCCACCACAGACACTGCTAGAGACTGGCCGAGCTTTCAGGCCAAGCTCAAATTTTATTTTCTTTCAGGAGAAATTATAAAGTGTTCCATGGTTAATAAGAATACAGACTGGGTCAGCAAGACCTGCTTTGGAATTGAGTTTGGTTGAACTTGAGGCAAGTTTCTTCACCTCTAGAAACCTTAGCTTTCCGATTTGTGAAATGTAGATCTGTAGTCACAACCTCATAGGGCTACAATAAATAATAAATGATAATGTACACAAAGGCTAAACCTTCTGCTCAATCAATGTCAGCTGCTATTATTTTCTCAGTCACCCACATTCCAGTCCCACTTCCTCCACACCTATTACACTGAACCAGAATTACTGACAACCATGGAACCATGCTTTTATCTCTAAATCCTCAAAAAGAGCCTCGTCTACTACATAACGTAAGATAGATGTGGCATAAATATGTGAATTGAATGCAATGACTATCACAGTCTCTGATTGCGGACTATTTCAAGACAAACATCCCAAGCAACTGGGTACAGGTGATCAGATGACTGTGAGTAGGTTCCCAATCTTATCTGGGATGAGAGTGAGGCTCTTCAGGAAACCATTCTGTGGCAGAGACACGTCAGCTCCCATAATAATAACAAGAAACAACCAACAGGTACTGAGATCTTACTACATCCTAAACAAGCACTTACTACTTCTAAGTGCTTTACCCCAAATAAATCAGCTAATCCTCAAAACACCACCATGGAAAAGGGGCAGTTCTCACCACCATTTCACAGAGGAAGAAACTTAAAATGACCAGCCGTCCTGGTTTGCCAGGATCTGAGGGGGTCCCTGGGATTAAGATTTTCAGTGCAAAACCCAAAAAAGTCCCAGGCACGCTGGGGTGAGTGCCTAACACTGAAGCACACAGATGTTATGCAAATGTCCCAAGGTCAATGAGTGGCCAAACCAGGATGACAAACCCAGGACCCCCATCACCTCCACTGCAAACACAAAGGCAAAAATGAATCCACTGAGGCAACAAATTATCCAGGTCATAAAGTGGACCCTCCACTGGGCTTCCCAGCACAGAGTCTGACACGAGTATGTATTCAAATGACTGGCCCAACTGTGTTCTAGCCATGTACTGCCCAGAGCTAGCCATGTGACTCTCAGGCAAATTGTTATCATCCCTGGGCCTCAGATGCTTTCACCTTCAAGATGAAGGAAGGGGTCTGACTAACTCAGATGGCAAATAACAGGCTCCCTTTGCCCACAGTAGGTGAAAGTAAATGATTAGACTACTCTTTCCCACTCCACCCAAACGGAATCGTTCTCAACCCAACAGAGTGGGTATTCACAACCCATTTGTAGCTGATTTTTAGCATGATTTCCTAAGCCAACATCTTTATCTTCAACGTCTATTGACACTCAACCAATCAGTTTCCCAGGAGTCACTCTGGTCTCTTAGGATTCGGCTCTCAGGCGTCTGACACTTAAGGACAGCCTACAGATGGCCGTGGGATGACAATGGAAGGGACAGACTCTGTAGACTGGGCACTCCCTGTTCAGCCCTGTGTTATGGACACCACCATGGTACAGCACCATGGACAAGGGCAGGGACTCAGAAGAGGCCACCTGGCCTTGGCAGCGTGGCTCACGCACTATATACAAGCAATGTGACCTTGGGCAAGTTACCTAAGCTGATTCTCCATTTCCTCAACTACATAATAAGGATTATAAGACTACCTACCTCCTAGGATTATAAGGATTCAATTAGTTAATATATGTAAAATGCCTAGCACACAGTAAGCAGTAGATGTGTTAGTATTATTAGAATCCTCAAAATCAGCCTCCAAGGTGGATATTATTATTTAACAGATGAGGGAACTGAGGTTCAGAGGGATTACGTTGCCCAAGGTCACACGGCTAGTTAAGCAGCAAAGCTGGATTCAAAGGCTGATTTCTAAGCTTTGCTCTGCCACACTGCATCTCTGTAAACACTTGATGGTGAAATAAGTGATTCTTAACTGTCGGCAGGGCCTTGCCTGGATTCGCAGGGCTGCACGCCGCATTTCCTCCCAACCCCCAAGCACCTGCTTGTTCTCTCCTGGCTGGCTCTGGAATATCCACTGCTTTTACCCTGGCCCATCTACACCACTGGCAAAGGGCGCACTGATGCCAACAGATCTGAGCATCGGCCTACAGAAAACCAGAACCCAGACTGCTGAGTCTCCAGCTCCTGGGAAACAGGGGAGAGAAACTTTACCATTTTGATTATCGGACTTCCCCAATGTGTCAAGCAAATTCTGCCATTTTATAGATCTCTTGTCTTTCAGGGAATTGAGCAGACACAGATTAGAGAAAATGGGTTAAAGGGATTAAGCACCTAGGTACCTATGCTGTGTCTTATCTACCTCACTCCCCTGGGGAGCCTCCTAAACATATGTCTCTTTGTCTTAATAATCACACCTATTCACAAAAATATCAATTCCAGTTAGCACTAAAAAAGTTGCTATAGCTAATGTATTTCTGGCCATGCTATTAGGTCCAACAGGGTGAGCTGATGGTGCCGTATTTCTAGTTCATTCCATCTAGTGCTTTTTTTTTTGGCCATGCCATGCAGCTCACAGAATCTAAGTTCCCTGACCAGGGATCAAACCCATACCCCCTGCAATGAGGCAACGTCTTAGCCACTGGACTGCCAAGGAAGTCCCAACGCGCCTTGCTGGGAAAGTACTTACCCAAAGATGGGGCTTGGGGAGTCTCTAACACTAGTGAGAGACCAGAAATTGGTTCTGTTCCTGCTCCTGCCCAGGTTGCTGGTGGGTGCTGAGCTTGCAGCAAGTGATGTGGAACCCTGTGGCTCTCTTCCAGCCGGTGACTCCACAGGATGAGATGTGCAGAGTACAGCACCATGTCAGATATTTAGCTCTCTGCCCACATTTTAGAAGCAGGTCAATGGCTCCTAACCCTCCTCCTCACTTTATACACAGGAAAGGCAGGAAGAAAGTGGGTTGGAAAAACAGATCCGTGTTTCCCTCTGGAGCCTTGCTCTCACTGCTCATGAGATCAAGTCAGCTCCATCCAAATGGAAGACTCTTTGTGTTCTCAACGGTTCCTTCTCTTGCAGAACTGGCACACTCATGCCTTTTCAAAGGCAGGCAGCCTCCTGGCCAGTTTAGCTCTCGGGAGCTGCTCTCCTACCAAGGGAGAATGCCAGAGTCACCTGGCAAGGGGAAGGGTCTGACCAAGTGTTTTCACCTCTAAAACTTGCTCTGGATGTGTGTCCAAGAGGTGATAAAAGCAAACAGCCAGGGAAGCACTGAAGGAGAAAGGTGAGAATACTGAATCTGATTTTAACAGAAGAGGTCAGGAAAGGACAGCAAAAGGTAGCAGGTAGGAAAGCTGGCTTAGAATCCAAAAGATCTGGACTCAGCCCCTCAGTATGTGACCTTGGAGAAGTTACTGAACCATTTTTCTGTGACTAATAGAACCTGCTTCCTCCTCCGTAAACTGGTGATAACAATGATGTGCTCCCTCCAAGACTGTTACAAGGCTACAACGAGAGGATGCAGGTGAAGGGCACAGCGCCGGGAGCTGGAGCCATGCTTACTGACCAGTCTACCTCACTTTACCCATCATTTTACACTAACACTGCTCGACAGCTACCATTCACAGAGCACTTACCAGGCATGGTGCTGATCTCTGGGTTTCAAAGAATTAAGCCTTGGACTGATTTTCTATCAGTTCAACAGATTACTGCCACGATTAAGTGAGAAAACACCTCCTACGGAGGGTTTAGTCTAGTGCCTGATATATAGAGTACTCAACTAAAAGGCAGATACTAACATCAAGGGCAAGCCATATTTGCCTTGGTAACAAATAGGAGTGAGCTGGGTGACCTGCGTCTGAACCACACCCTCTGCCGCCAGCTCTCACATGCCGGGTCCACAGCCCCTAGCCGACACCAGAGACTTGGCTCTTCTGCGACTACGGAAGGGCCCATAGACCTGAAAAGCTTGAAGGCTAAGGTGATTAGAACAGAGGAAACTTGTCAGGAAAGGAGTTACCAGGGCAAGGAATGATAACTGAAGGTCTATGGAGCTCATGGACGCTGTCTCTTGGTCTTGATGCTGGTTACACCTATGTGCTCACACTGAGAAAACAACTTGTACAATTAAGATTTGTGCACTTTTCTATATGACTGTTGTGGCGGTTCAGTTACTAAGTCATGTCTGACTCTGCGTCCCGAAGGACTGCAGCACGTCAGATTTCTCTGTGCTCTGCTATCACTTGGAGTTTGCTCCAATTCATGTCCACTGAGTCGGTGATGCTATCTAATCATCTCTTCCTCTGCTGCCCTCTTCTCCTTTAACCTTCAATCTTTCCCAGCATCGGGGTCATTTCCAATGAGTTGTAGAAATAACAATAAACAACTCATTTCCAACGAGTAGTTACAATAACAATAAAGAATTATTCAGATTGTGACTGCCCTTCTTCATTATCCAAAGTGTGGAGCAGCCCTTCCCAATGGGTGTTACAAGCACAACTGGGCTGTGAGCACAAGACGTCATTGGCCCCTGGGGGCAGAAAGCGACCTCATCGCTTCACCCCACCCTGGGGAGCTGCAGAAACACCATGTTTTTTGGTGAGACTGGCAAGTACTGCTCTCGAGTTCTCAATGAATAGCATCCTCCTCATCAGACCAGTTTACCTTAAGGCCTTTCCTACCTTAGGTCAACTGTATTTACTCCGTTTTTAGTCAGGTTCTTCTATCCTTTCTGAGCAGAAGACAGCTTAGCTGGCTACACTTAAGGGTCAACAACCGTAGACTGGCTCTTTACAGACCTGGGAGTTCATCTTGGACATCACGCATATTTCACTCTTCACAGCAAGCTACTGTCTAGGAGGTCCCTCCCTCTTCTCCAACTTCCTTCCCCCATGACCACTGAAGGGAAAACCTAAAATAAATTTTAATCATTTAGGCAATCAATGGATGTCACACAGATTACGTGCTGGTTTTCTCTTTGAAAGTTTATTGTCATTTAAAGAAAAAAAATAAAACCCTCTACTTGTTACATTCACCTCTCAGAACATTTAATGTACCAGTTAATGATGTTATTGTATAAAAAAAAAAGCCCACCAACTGCTTGAAATGGCTGTATGTTATTATTCTTTTTTGTCATGTTCTGGTATTAAAGTGTTTTAAACTCTTTGGAAAAAATGGTGTAACATTAAGTACCGAGATTTCAAATTCCCAGATTAGAAACAAGATTTTTTTATCAGGAGGAATTTTAGTAAAAATTCAAGGGTAAAAGGAAGTGTTAATAGAAAATAAAAAACAAAAATATTGTAAAAAATAGGACCCCCCCCACCCCCAACCCAGTCAAGTTAGGTTTAAAAAAAAAAAAAAAATTGCAACCAAACCCATTCCATCCCACCCCCAACCCAGTCAAGTTAGGTTAAAAAAAAAAAAAAAATTGCAACCAAACCCATTCCATCCCACCCCCCCGTATTTCTCTTAGAAAAGTCACCCAATCCTAAACACAGGGTCTCACACACCAATACAAGTAGCTTGATTTGCAGATCAGCTTCTGGGATCTTCTACTGGCCCCAGTTAGAATTTCTTTAAAAAAAAAACTTAAAGTTAGGTAGTTAGTTAGACTTCTATAAATACTGGTATCCAAATCAAGGAAAATATCCTGGCTTTGGTATGGCTACAGAAATCTGGAAACTGTTCAAGACGACACTGGCTTAGAGAGGGAGGTGAGGGAGACACAGCTCCTAGGTGGAGGTAAAATAAATATTAGGGCACACCTGCAGCAAACACCGCGGGCACCGCGTGAGGCTGACGCCACGACAAAACACGTGTACAGGTTCTTGATCAGGATCACACACACACAGCTTCTTGAACAGAAACACACATACAGGTTCTTGATCAGATTAACAAATGTATAGGTTATTGATTGGAATTGTCTGGACCACACTTTATCCAAGTACCACTTTCAGGAAATAGTTTGAATCTGGGAATTTATCTGGTGCCCTGACGAGACAAAGGCCTTTTGGAAGAATAACCACCTGGGTTAAAGCCAGGCCCCTCTTATTCTAGGAAGCTCAGAATCTGTCTTTTCCTTGTCTTGGTTGACTTTGCCCATCATAAAAGCACCTCTATCTCCTAACAAGGAGGCTCTTCCCTCCCTGGTCACCAACCACAGGGGCAGAACTGCTGACTCTTCACCTCTGGAGTGACTCAATAAAAAGCAAATCTACCAGGATCAGGAATATAATTTACTGCGCCATGCCTCAAGTGGACCACACGGTCTCCCTCATTCTCACCACATCATGACTGTGAAGGGTTGTGAGGATACTGAGGAGAAGGTAGTGGTGTGGCAGAGTCCATGCTGAAGCGTGGCCTCAAACATCCTCCAATTTACAGAAGGGAAAAGGCTGAAGTGCCTGGTCTTCAAATCACTCATCTTTTCATGAAAGCACGAAGGAACCACCAGGCAAGGCCAGAAAACAAGGTGAGTTGCTGCTGCTTCAACGCTGGAAGTTGTTATCAACACAATTCTCACCACCCCCCAGAGAAACTATAGAGTAGTGGTAGGGAGACAATCATTAAAAACCAATTTTTAAACCATCTTTGATGGCAACACACACAAAATACATCTAAATGAATTTCCAGCACACTGTGCAAGGGGATAACAAAGAGCTCCCTGATATCATGGGAGGCGACACACCCCACAGGGAAAATTCAGCCAAGAGAGGGCCGCCCTTACAGCAAAGGCTGCCAAGAAAAAATAAAAGGTGAAGGCCCTGTTTAGTGCAGATCTGGTTCACTACTGTAAAAATCATCACCGTGGGAGGCTGGAAGGCAGAGAAACTCAGAACGCCCAGGCAACTTCTGATAAATGACGTCATTTATCCTATTTTCTAAATGAGACTCCAACACCAGAAGAAAATGAGAGAAAAACTGGATTATAAATTAAAACTCAAATGTACCTGTACAAGCCTTTACTCTGGGTCACTAAGGTTGGTCTCTGTTGACGCCAGGACTCGAGAAGGTAATCTACTTGTCCTCACAGCTCCACAACCTACTTTGGGACATGTGTATCAAGAGATAATACAAAGACAATCACTTGAGACCAAGGGAATTGCTTACAAAGGTTTCCTAGGACACATAACGTCTACTGATTGCTCAGAAATGCTAACACTTGACCCAAATATTTTAACATCTTAAGATGGCAACAAGAATATTAAAGCAAACAATCAGCCAGTAAGTCATCTGTCTAATTTGGAGAGTGAAGGAACGTGAGCAGGTCAGGCTGTTTCATCAGGATTCATTTAGGGAGAGCGTGGGTTTAATGGCGGTCATGGCCTTCTTTGTCTCCAACCTGGGCCAGAGCTCCTGGGAGCTGACAAGGTTTCATGGGTTTGGAATGGCCAAGGTGAAACACTGGCATCAGCAACAAGAGCGTGACCTGAGTTAGAGTGCACAGATCACTGATGGCTCCACCATCCATCTCACCTCCCCAGACAACCCAGACCATCAGCTGGCAGCAGGGACCACCTCATCTACTTGAGAGCAGGAGACAGCAGCGAACTACACACTAACATTTCTAAAATGAACACTTTGTGTTCCAGACTGAGCTAGAATAAATCTGTGTGAATAAACCACTTGTCTAAACAACATTTGAAATCAGTAACTTCAGCACTTTATGAATATGAAACATTCTCCCTGCCCCAGCCCTGTTTACTGCAGTGCACGTTGTCTCTCACGCAAATTTTTCTGTCTTTCAGCCAGTGGAATGGATGGAACACACCAGATGTAACACAAGACATTCATTTCTCCAAGAAGGCTTAGAGTCCGGAGAATGACTCTTCTGCTAGGACCTCTGCCCCAAGCTCCTGAGGAAGCAGTGAACTGTGCTTGACAAGGAAGGGACCTACGTGATCCACTGATTGGATTCAAAAGGTGAAAACGCATTGCAGAGGGTACCCCTTCCTGCTCCTCGCCATGGAAGAAAGACCTACAGATAATAGAGAGAGCTGCCTCTTCAAACTTAGAGGAGGCTTTAAAAGAGAAAAAACAAAAGACAAAGCATAAGCAAAAAAAAAAAAAAAAATCGGTAAAGCCAACTCCCAATGCTCCAGAGAGTACAACAGTCTCAGGGTGACGGACGACTAGAAGAAGTTGGCGCAGGGAAAGAATGATGCAAGGCGGGACGGGGCTGGCCACGAGAGTGCCTTGCAGAATCCACCACAGTGTTCTCCGTCTGCCAAGGCCAAGGAGCCATTCCCAAGTTAAAAATTTTCTATTAAGAAAACAAGACAAAACCAAAAACCATTCCAGAAAAGGGGTCGAGGGAAGAAGAATACTGGAGAACATCAAGCCGCTGACCTCCGGCGGATCACGAAGAGCCCACGCTGAAGCTGGCCCAAGTAAATCCTCATCTTGGTGCTGTCGCTTGTCTTCCTCACCCAGATCTGTGGGGAAGAAGGAAAAGGAACAGGATGAGAAGCCAGTACTGAGGGACACATGTTTCAGAGCACAGGGATGTCTGCATGAACTAGGTGCCAGCAGACAGCTGGCAACCTCTTCCTGTCAACCCAAGAGGCCTTCATAGACACCTCCTTGACCTCTGGCCTCCAGTGCAGACAGTAGGCATCCGCCTGTGAACTCATTTCTTCCAGTCATCTCTTTTACAACTTTGAGTACAAAAATGGAAAGCACAGTGATCCTGAGTTTCTTTTTCATTTCTGCCTCCATCTTAAGGACTCTTTCTGGTTTGGTTTGATTACAGCATTAGCAACATTAAGACACACATATTGATAAACAAACTTCCAATCAAATAGGAAAATATTTTCCTTGACCCAAGGGACTTTCATGGTACAGCCTTCCAGAACTCGTTTCCTGGCAATTAAGGCTATGGTCATAACAAGAAAGGATAGAAAAATTAACAACAACAAAAAATGCCTGTAAGTGAGTGAAAGTCCAATTAGGATGCTGAAAAGGCAAATTAGCTTAAGACAGTCCTTCCCTCCTGACCATACCATTCTCCCACAGATGCGATCAGACGTCTGGCACTGGACAGGGCAGGTATATTCTTCCACAGAACTGAGAAAGAACTCTTCCAGCAGGGGGACTGCCAGAGCTGCCAGGGGCACTCAATACACAGCATCCTGCAGCCAGGGAGGGGAAGGAGGGCTACCCCTCCATCATCCACCCCACCTGAGGGAGGAATTCCTGGGGGCCAGGCATTGTGATGACCAAGCTGAGCTCCTTCATTCTCAGAAAAACCCTCAGAAGTAAGTACTGGCATCATCCCCACGTTACAGAAGAGCAAGGCTGAGCCCACTTGTCTGATGGAAACCTTGGCACACGACATCAAGGCCCCTTGCTCTTCCTCACTAAACCACAGCGCCTGACTCTTGGTCTCACCTGTTCTCTCAACCATGTACCTAACATGCAATCAGATGGAGATAAAAGTGTAATGCAAGCCTTTTAAAGATCTGCATCTCACTATATATGCAAGTGCAAGTTCACAGCTCTCCTCTTTCCCCCATTGATTTTTCAGGCTTTAAAAAAGCTTATTCAAAAAAGTCGCTCAGTCACATCTGATTCCTTGCAACCCTACAGACTGTAGCCGGCCAGGCTCCTCAGTCCACGGAATTTTCCAGGTAAGAATACTGGAGTGGGTAGCCATTCCCTTCTCCAGGGGATCTTTCTGACCCAGGGATCAAACCCAGGTCTCCTGCATTGCAGATAGATTCTTTACCATCTGACCCACCGGGGGGTCAGAGGACACACACAGACTATTTTCAGTTTCATCTCAATTTCCTTACTGTGATTATTTAACAACACAAAGACTTTAGTCAAGTACCCTGGTTTAAACATAAAGACCTCACATGAAGCCAAACTTCTAAAGGACCTTGTAGAACCATTTTAAACTGAAAACTGACTCCAAGGAGGGCTAAACAAGTAGGCAGTCACCAACATGCTCAGACCCACGACCCACGCACCAAGTCTGCCCACGGTCAAGTTATGCAGTGGCCAAGTAGCTTCAGTGTTGCTTAGGATTTGACCTAAAAAAATGAGCTGAAATATTTCCAAGAATTGAGAAAAGTTTCCCCGTTGCCAGAGTTGCAAGGCTCCAATGCACTGAGGCTTCTTCCCTCCAGGAAACATGTCTCAGTCTCACTGTTCCCTTGTCAGATCTCGCAGATACTCTGTCAAAGGGTGACAATCTTCAAAAGAAAAAAAAACAAACCTAATTTGCATTTCTATTTTCCTGAAAGTCCTGAGGTCACAGCACAGGTTCTGAAGTTAGGTTCAGGTACCAGGAAGCCACATGTACCTTGTACAGTGGCCCATAAGGCCAGGCACATGTGCTCTGCTGTGAAACAGCAGGCTTCTGAGATGCCCTGTTCTGACTTGGCTTGAGATGACATACAGATCCCAAGCCTACAGAAAAATGACATTCATTTATTTGGTAATCTCTCCATAACTGCTAAGTAAACAATCATTCTGCAAACTAGTCACATTGGAGGGCATTTTCAATTCAGGAAGCTGGGAGAATAGAATAGGCTTAAGTTATTTTATAATCCAGCTTCATTAGATTTACTGTGCACTGGGCATGACTAAGTTGGAGGGTAGACACATAAAAATCAATTTCTTTACAGACATTTGTGGACTGATAAAAGATCAAGCCAAAACAGCTATTAAAGTTTTAAACTATTTTTTGACTACTAACAATACCCAGTTACACACTGCTGACAGCCTGCTAATGAAGGGCCAGCAGGAGAACTCACAGGCCAGTCCCATCGTCCTCGGCCTCATGACCCTGTGAGCTGACTTTCAATCAGCCCCCATCCTACAAGAGTAACTGGAGGACACCAGTCCCTGAAGATATAAGCCTAGCATCTCCTTGCTCAGAAGCACAACAGGACATGCAGGATTAGAGAGACAGCAGGCGAGGAGTGGCGTGTGGGTCAGAAGAGACCACCACCCATTTACTGAGCACTTACTGTGTGCCAGGTGCCTTGTTAGATCCTCAGAGCGAGAAACAAATCTGAGTACCCATGGGCACTCAAGAGAGAGAACAACAAAGACGAGCTGGCTCCACAGGCAAGTCCCATCCTCAGTGGATTGTTTCCTTAAAAAGTGGCATGATTTGAATGTGCAGACAGCAAGCTGACTTGCCTTGTGTTCCTTCCTGCAGTCTATCTCAGTGGTGCCCAACTCAACTACTCTGTAGGGAGTTCACAATCACAAGGAATATACAAACCCGCATATACCGTAGTCATGCAAAGTAAGAGATTTTCAAGAACAATATGTGCAATTTCTGCCTGAAAGTGCTATCTTTCAAATCTAACCCACATACAATATAATGATTCCACTGTACTTTCTTGGTGGTACTTGCACTGTAGGTTTGTCCCATTTTGCACTCCTAAAGGGTGAGGGAGTTAGCTCAGTCCTTACTTCGTTGGCTCCGACAGAGCTGATCACGCAGCTCAGTTTCTGGTTGTCCTTCGACTCCAGATAGATGGCTTGGCTCTTATGGTACCTGCCAGAAACAAGACATACACTTATTTTTTTAACCACTTTTTTGAGATATAATTGACATCTGAAATGTGGTACATATTTAATGTACACAAATCAGTGAGTTTGAGGACAAGTACATACCCATGAAATCATCACCACCCATCATAAACATCTGTCTCCTCCCACCCTTTTTATCATAACTATAGTTTTGTAGCTTTTTTCCTTCTTTTTTGGTAAGAATATTTAATATAAGGGTTCCCTTGTGGCTCAGCTGGTAAAGAATCCACCTGCAATGTGGGAGACCTGGGTTCAATCCCTGGGTTGGGAAGATCCCCTGGAGAAGGGAAAGGCTACTCACTCCAGTATTCTGAGTTGGAGAATTCCATGGACTGTATAGTCCATGGGGTTGCAAAGAGTCATACACGACTGAGCAACTTTCACTTCACTTTCACTTTACACTCTTAAAATTTTAAGTATGTAAGTACTGGCACAAATTTAAGAAAGTAATAAAGAAATGAAGAAAAGGAGGGAAGGAAAAAAATACCATCACAACAAAAAATATAATTAAAGGAGTCTTAATTTATATTTGAGGAACAGCCTGGATTTCAGGTTTAATTTCAATGCTTCCATCCTTGGATTAGACAACCTCCTAATCTTCTAAGTCTAAAATCTACATTCTTGGTCTCACTGCAGAGTGGAAAAGGGGGCCAAGGAAAGGGATGGAAAACCAACTCTGTATTTAGTTTTTTATTTAAGACTATGTGACCCAGTTCACTAGTGGAGCTGATGGAATTCCAGCTGAGCTATTTCAAATCCTGAAAGATGATGCTGTGAAAGTGCTGCACTGAATACGTCAGCAAATTTGGAAAACTCAGCAGTGGCCACAGGACTGGAAAGGGTCAGTTTTCATTCCAATCCCAAAGAAAGGCAATGCCAAAAAATATTCAAACTACCATACAATTGCACTCATCTTACACACTAGTAAAGTAATGCTCAAAATTCTCCAAGCCAGGCTTCAGCAGTACATGAACCATGAACTTCCAGATGTTCAAGCTGGTTTTAGAAAAGGCAGAGGAACCAGAGATCAAATTGCCCACAACCACTGGATCATCAAAAAAGAGAGTTCCAGAAAAACATCTATTTCTGCTTTATTGACTATGCCAAAACCTTTGACTGCGTGGATCACAATAAACTGTGGAAAATTCTGAAAGAGATGAGAATACCTGACCACCTGACCTGCCTCTTGAGAAACCTATATGCAGGTCAGGAAGCAACAGTTAGAAGTGGACATGGAACAACAGACTGGTTCCAAATAGGAAAAGGAGTACGTCAAGGCTGTACATTGTCACCCTGCTTATTTAACTTCTATGCAGAGTACATCATGAGAAATGCTGGGCTGGAAGAAGCACAAGCTGGAATCAAGATTTCTGGGAGAAATATCAATAACCTCAGATATGCAGACGACACCACCCTTATGGCAGAAAGTGAAGAGGAACTAAAAAAAGCCTCTTGATGAAAGTGAAAGAGGAGAGTGAAAAAGTTGGCTTAAAGCTCAACATTCAGAAAACGAAGATCATGGCATCTGGTTCCATCACTTCATGGCAAATAGATGGGGAAAAAGTGTAAACAGTGTCAGACTTTATTTTTGGGGGCTCCAAAATCACTGCAGATGGTGAGTGCAGCCATGAAATTAAAAGACGCTTACTCCTTGGAAGGAAAGTTATGACCAACCTAGATAGTATATTGAAAAGCAGAGACATTACTTTGCCAACAAAGGTCCATCTAGTCAAGGCTATGGTTTTTCCATCGTCATGTATGGATGTGAGAGTTGGACTGTGAAGAAAGCTGAGTGCTGAAGAATTGATGCTTTTGAACTGTGGTGTTGGAGAAGACTCTTGAGAGTCCCTTGGACTGCAAGGAGATCCAACCAGTCCATCATAAAGGAGATCAGCCCTGGGTGTCCATCAGAAGGACTGATGTTGAAGCTGAAACTCCAATACTTTGGCCACCTGATGCGAAGAGCTGACTTATTTGAATAAGACCCTGATGCTGCAAAGACTGAGGGTAGGAGGAGAAGGGGATGACAGAGGATGAGATGGTTGGATGGCATCACCAACTCGATGGACATGAGTTTGGGTAGGCTCCGGGAGTTGGTGATGGACAGGGAGGCCTGGAGTGCTGTGGTTCATGGGGTCGCAAAGAGTCGGACATGACTGAGCGACTGAACTGAACTGACCCAGTTCAAAAAGTAAATTATAATTTTTCAAGTAAAACCTATGTCCCTACTCTCTATCTCTACCCCCAAAACACTGAGGCAGAAGGGTGGACAAAATGAATAGATGGGCTTGAACACACTGTTCCATTATTTTCTATTTGTTCAGATAACAAATACAAAATAAGCAAATTTGGCCTGCCTTTCTCAACAAGACAATAGGTCAAATTCAGCCCTTATTCTGATTGCTCATTCAGCAAATACTCATTAGCCACTCACGGTATCACTGGCCACCCTAGAGAGTTGGGGCAGACAGCCAACAAGGCCATAGGGTCTCTGCTGTCAGGAGCTTTGAATATAGTGGCAGTGACTATTAAATACTCATACCTGCCAAGTCTAACTAGGTGAAGTTCTGAGCATTAGACTTGGACCAAAAGGTACCTAACTTTGCCCTGGTCAGTTGGGAGAACTGACCAGGAGATAAGACAAGACTCTCCCCCTTTCAGTCTCTGCATCTATTCTCTTGGCCTGTAGTGCAGGACCATCTTCACTTTCTTTTACAAGTTCAGGGACAAGGCCAAGGATGAAAGTGAGGAAACAAGGGCCAAAGCACAAATGAGTCACTAACAGCTGCCACAAGGGAAGGAGTAGCTGCTGTGTGACCGGAGCTGGAAACATCAGCAGAGGTGCTGCTGGCAACGCTGGCCTGGGCCAGTCCAGTACAGTCAAGAACGTAACCTTTGATTCATTCTGGCTGTGCAGAACTGACTTAACAGACCCACCAACTCATGTAGCTTCCACCAAAATGCATCTCCCAGCAAAGCATCGCCATCTTACCACGATTTCCGTTGGGGAAGAAGACAGACTCTGTTCTGCTGGTACAATGAAATAACCCAGTGCTAAGAAATCACAGTTAAGGATGCACTTAACACCTACAACGGCTTCCCTGTGGCTCAGCTGGTAAAGAATCTACCTGCAGTGTGGGAGACCTGGCTTCGATCCCTGGGTTGGGACGATCCCCTGGAGAAGGAAATGGCTACCCGCTCCAGTATTTTGGCCTGGAGAATTCCATGGACCTTACAGCCCATGGGGTTGTAAAGAGTTGGACACAACTGAGCGACTTTCACTTTCACTTCACGCCCAAATGGGCTTTTTTCAATCAAGGTTCTAAGCACTCTTTAACATGCTACTTAGAGCTAAAAACTTAAGTTTCCAAGTCAATTTATTTCCTGAGAACACTAGAAAAGAAACAGAATCACAGATCCAATTAGAACAGCAACACTGGTTAAGACTCAGCTTTAAAGTTGCTTTTGGCCAGGGATTAGTTGGTAAACTGGGTCAGGGGCCCTCCATAACACTAAATATGTTAACATTACAGTACATGAGGAAAGGGTGAACTGGTTCACGGCAAAACTCAAACTTGAGTTTCCCTTCCACATCTAAGCCAACCATCCTGTGTAATTGGTAACGTTGTGAGTAATGGTTAGAATAAAAACAGAAGAGGAGACTATTCACAGCTACTCTATGGGGATTATGAGTTATTAAAGAGATAAAAAACACAAAATAACATGCAACTAGCCTCAAGTCACCCTGATACTACTTTCTAAATACTTTAATAGAGAAAGGTCATAAGTAGGTGTGGTATAGAAGTATATAACTAGTGTGAAATGTGCTCAATATACTGCTAAGTCAAGGAAAAAACTACATCCATTATGTCCCTGGGTACATAATACAACATAACGTGTGTTACGTGTGTATCATATACACAGAAAAAAACCAGGTAAGCTTATATATTAAAATGTCTATTAAATATATATTAAAATTTCACCAAAATATAAAATAAAAACCTCAGAAAAGAATGATATTTCTTTTCACCAAATGGTTTTCCTCTTTTCTTGAATAAATAGGTACAAAAGTGTGAAAGCATTAGTCATCTAGTCATATTTGACTCTTTGCAACCACATGGACTGTAGCCCACCAGGCTCCTCTGTCCATGGAATTCTCCAGGCAAGAATACTAGAGTGGATTGCCATTTCCTTCTCCAGGGGATCTTCCCGACCCAGGTATCAAACCTGAGTCTCTTGCATTGCAGGTAGACTCTTCACTGTCTGAACCACCAGGGAAGCCTTATTACTTGTATTAAAAAGTATACTGTACTTACTTATGGGCTTCCCTGGTGGCTCAGAGGTTAAAGCATCTGCCTGGAATGCGGGAGACCCGGGTTCGATCCCTGGGTTGGGAAGATCCCCTGGAGAAGGAAATGGCAACACACTCCAGTACTCTTGCCTGGAGAATCCCACAGAGGGAGGAGCCTGGTAGGCTATAGCCCATGGGGTCAAAAAGAGTCGGACGCGACTGAGCGACTTCACTTTCACTTACTTATAAGCCGCGATACTGGAAAATACCAAAGTAACCAAAAAATGGTGAGAAGAAAACTTAATGTCACAAATCATGTCTTAATATCTGTTAAAGGCAATTCTGGGAGACAATCAGAACAGCTGTCCTGGGACGCACTGTATCTTCCTTCCAATACACTCAGCATCCAAATGCCAACATACCAGACTGGCTTTAAAGCAGATACTGGGAGTAAATGCAATCTGGTCCGGTAAGCCTGGGAAATGGTCTAAGGCTTACACGACTGGCCACCTCTCAACCCTGCCTGCTCTGGGGTCACTGAACGCCCACCACTGCTCACATGCTCCTGTGCCTACTGTGTGCTCCCCAGGAGAGCTGGCCACCACTGTTTCCCAAACTTGACTCCCAAGTCCTTCTGAAGCAGAGGCTCTGGGACCTCCAGCGGGTTCTCTCGCATCACAAAGTGGTCCTGGGGAACCATTATCCCTGAATATCAAATCTACTAATTACCCAAATTCTCTGGGAAAAAACAAGTCCTCAGAAATTAAAGTGTTCATACATAGTGGGTGATAGGAGGGGTAAGTTTTCAAGATAAAACCAGAAAGTATATGGCAACCTTACCATACAAATTTACTTGCTAATTCTAAATACTAATTAAAATAGCGGAAAATTCAAAGTATGTTCAAAGAATGTTAAAAAAAAAAAGCAACAAAAATTGAGTTAAATTAGTAAAAATGTATTCTTTTTTTAAAAAACCAATTAACCTCAGATATGCAGATGACACCACCCTTATGGCAGAAAGTGAAGAGGAACTTTTAAAAAGCTTCTTGATGAAAGTGAAAGTGGAGAGTGAAAAAGTTGGCTTAAAGCTCAACATTCAGAAAACAAAGATCATGGCATCCGGTCCCATCACTTCATGGGAAATAGATGGGGAAACAGTGGAAACGGTGTCAGACTTTATTTCTGGGGGCTCCAAAATCACTGCAGATGGTGACTGCAGCCATGAAATTAAAAGACACTTACTCCTTGGAAGAAAAGTTATGACCAACCTAGATAGCATATTCAAAAGCAGAGACATTACTTTGTCAACTAAGGTCCGTCTAGCCAAGGCTATGGTTTTTCCTGCGGTCATGTATGGATGTGAGAGTTGAACTGTGAAGAAGGCTGAGCACTGAAGAATTGATGCTTTTGAACTGTGGTGTTGGAGAAGACTCTCGAGAGTCCCTTGGACTGCAAGGAGATCCAACCAGTCCATTCTGAAGGAGATTAGTCCTGGGATTTCTTTGGAAGGAATGATGCTAAAGCTGAAACTCCAGTACTTTGGCCACCTCATGCGAAGAGCTGACTCATTGGAAAGGACTCTGATGCTGGGAGGAATTGGGGGCAGGAGGAGAAGGGGACGACAGAGGATGAGATGGCTGGATGGCATCACTGACTTGATGGACGTGAGTCTGAGTGAATTCCGGGAGTTGGTGATAGACAGGGAGGCCGGGCGTGCTGCGATTCATGGGGTCACACAGAGTCGGACATGACTGAGTGACTGAACTGAACTGGTTTGATAAGCTACAACTCATCTCTGCTGAAAAAATATTTTACATAGCCTCAGAGAACAAGCCCCGAACGTCAAACTGACTCTATTACTAATGGAAATTCTGACCTGGGAGAATTCCTACAATTAAGTCCTTAAAGTTTTGCCTCTACTATTAAACCCAGTGAACTAGAACCACCATTACTATTATTGAAGAAAGCAATTTCTTTAGAAGGTGGGTCAAAAAGTGGGGCAAAGAAGGGATAGAATTAATTTAATTTTGTATCCTCCTGGGAATCCTGATATTAATGCTTTAATTTCCCCAAAAAAACGAATGCCATGTTACAACTACAGGACTGCAAGGAGTCCCAGTTCCAGCTGTAAAGAGGCACTGCTGGGGAGGTGGGGGTGGGAGGCTCAAGAGGGAGGGGATATACGTACACTTATAGCTGATACAAGGTGCTATACAGCAGAAATCAACACAACACGGTAAAGCAATTATCCTCCAATTAAAAATAAAGAAAGAGTCACTGCTTTGAGTTATTAATAACAGCCAGGCCGGAAGGTTAAATCCACCCGTGCACGTGGGTCATTTCACTGGATTCACTTTAGCAGCCCCAGATTTAAAGTGAGGGGAGAAAATACAGTCCACTGGCACCATCAGTGAGTCACCTTAAAATCTCAGCTACTTTCACAGTGCTTTCTAAGGAGGGTCATTAGTACAAATCAAAACGTGAGGAAAACCTCCAGCAGGACATAAAATATCTTAAAAGCAGTATACCCAGAGGCAAGGGCAGATGCTCATCTTCCCAAGTGAAACGTAGCCTGATAAATAAGCGTTCAGGCCAAGATGGGCAGCCCAAATCACACTCCTTGTGCTGAAGTCATTTAAAACTCAATGAAATGTGTTTTGCCAGAAATACCGTTTCACAAAAATACTTCACGCCACCGGCAAGAGCAGAAAGCAGTTCAGCTGACCTCTCGGCTATAGGCCAGGACTACTGAGAAAGAAGCAAGAATGAGAGCCTCCAAACTGACAAGGACACGGAGCCAAACATCAGGAGCCTGGTCAGACGTGAGAGGCCAGTCCTGCACGGGGAGTGGATCAGCCAGGATTCTGGCAAACACTTGCCAGACCCAGCGGACAGGGAGGGGCCCTCTCTCAGCAGATCTGACGTGAACTCTGACCAGCAAGGCCACAGAAGAGGAACACAAAGAACGCAGAAAACAACAGTCATCATACTTAACCACAGAGGAAGCAGCCTGAAAGTCAGACACTTGAAAGATCTCTGCTGCCACTGGGAGAAAGACAGTGAAATGCCTTCCAAATGCTTAGGTGGCTGGACACATCCCACCTGACCATGGTCTACACAGTGAAACCCCCGTCACTGTGGATCCTTTCTTTAGAAAAACAAAGAATTTTATTTTACTGCCTTTTCATATCCCGTAAATCTGAGGACGAAGCCTTAGGAAAAGGAAGACAGAAAGCGACACAATGACAAAATGAGCATCATCTGAAATATCACAGGGCTTTAGGACTCACAGATTCGTAAAGAAGTTACTGATAAATCTCATCACTTTTGAAGATGGTTCTTATGTGTGGGCTTGATCTTTAAAGGTTATTTGGCTTTCATTATTAGAAACATTTTTCATCTTATTTTGCCCCTTGATGTGTTGAGTTGTCGGGGCCTGCCATCTAGTGGTGATGTGCTCTGACAAGCAACCCTAGAAAACAACACAACTGGCCTTTTAGAAGGACACCGAAGAATCAAATGACAGGAGCAGAAGTCACCAAGATCAGGCTAACAGACAGATCCAGCCTTCATCCTCTACTGGGTTATTAACTCACTGTAACCTCACGGGTGGAACTGATTTACTTCAGGCACCACTAGGTCTCTGAGCATTTTTACCAACTTCAGACATTTAACACTGGGGCTTTTTTTTTTTTAAAGAAACCTCAAAACATTCAAAATAATCATAACTAATTTTTGAATTTTGGTTTAAAGACTGAAACTCAAAACATTATATAACCATTATAAATGGCAATTACAGAGACCCTACAATAACCCAGAGAAACATTCTCCATACAAACAAGTAGAAAGGCAGCATGAAAACACGTCCACCATGACTTACCCTGACCAACAGTATGCCTACACGTGGTCAATGAATAAAAGGAAGAATTGAGAATTTAAAGAAAAGGTGGCAGGGTCCAGGTGACCTGACACCTAGCAGATGCCCAGTCACAGAGCAAACAGTAGGAAACCTTTACAAAAAGAGCAAATGCATGAATAAGGTTTTTCATATTGTTTTGCTATTTCCTTCCAATGACCTCAGTGGTGGCCTGAAGGTTTCAAACCATCTTCAATCTAAACTAGTAATGGTTCAGGCTACACCTCTCCCAGGCACTTTCCCTGGAACACTTGTGCTGCAGGATGTGGTGTGTAAAAGGGTGCACACATGCTCAGTCACTCACTCATGTCCTTCTCTCTGCGACGCCCCCCCAAGCTCCTCTGTCCAAGGATTACCCAGGCAAGAATACTAGAGTGGGACACCACTTCCTCCTCCAGGGGATCTTCCCAACCCAGGGACTGAACCCACATCTCCTGCACTGGCAGGCAGATTCTGTACCACTGAGCCACGAGGACAGCCTGTGTAAAAGGGTACCTTGGTCAGATAAACAGTACTGAGTAACATCTCATAAATTCAATGTACATTAGCGTATCAGAAGACCCAGAGTGCTACAATGACGAAACTCACTGATCTTAGTTATTAGTTAACACAGCCACGGCCCACACTCACCTGACCACGGAATCTTTTCTTCCACAGAACCCCTATTAATTTCAGCATGCAGAGGGCACAGTTAAGGGGAGACAGAGGGGGACATAAACCCTGACCCCAGGCTACAGGGGCACCACAAAAGATATAAGCCTGCAGGTTCTAGCATGGTGGCAGCAGCATGATCAGAAGAACATGTTTTGGGGAACACTGCCTTCAGAGATCTAACAAGCAGCATCAATCCAAAACTCCTGACACACTTCTTAACCTCCCTCCACCTTTAGTTAAGCAGCAGCCATGCTCTGAAATAATAACTAGAGACAGCCCTGGCCCTCTTTCCAAACGGTTCTTTCGAGATACTAATGAGTAACCTATGTTCACACAGAACTTACCATCTTTTATCGTAGTACAGTTTGCCGTCTTCTATCCGAGCTTCAAATCTCTGGGCTGGAGACTCTGCAGGGGTGGTGGGCAAGTGTTCAGGAGAGGATGGGGATGCTGGAGGAACCAAAGAGATATTCCCATGACTAAGCATGTCACAAGCATGCGAGTCCATTCACTAACATGCTTTAAGTGAAATGCTATTTAAAAGGGGGTAAGGGTCCTCGTGATCCTCAAGTTCTTACCGTTGTAATAAATGGAAATTCAACAAAATTCTTGTATATCACATCCTCAAAGCAATTCTGTGAGCAGGCAAGGCAAAGATTTACCTCCCCACAGAAGAGAAACTGAAACCTGAGGCTCAGGCAGGCTAAGGATGTGCCCAAGGTGACTGGGGGTAGGACTAAAACACCACTGACAATAAGAAGCTCCAGTGGGCAAGAACTGGAAAAATCTCCTTAAATTTATAAAAATTAAATGTCTAGAAATATTTATTAAGAGATAGAGCAGGTTATTGGGGTATGTATCGAGTCAAGCTAATAGCGCTGATAACTAAAATGGGATCAAATCATCTAAATTCACACCAGGCCTTCAGACACTCAGAACTTCTCTCCGGACCATAGTGGCTTTCAGGAGGGAATTATTTAGAGTGGCAAGAATCTTGTTTCCTTTCACAAGACTCACCTCATGGACGGATGTGTAAGTAATTGCCATGTTTAAAAACAACAACAAAAAAAATGCCTTGCCAGTTGAGAGTTCTATTTTGCAGCCTAGCAAAGACCGTTGAGTGCTGCTCTGAATGAAGCACCCTAAACACTGGGCCTGTCTCGTCTGTAAGTTGGGACTGGGAGTAGCCTGAAAGGCCCTTAGGAGAACCAGCCTGTGAAAAGCCACTGGATAAGCACGCGTCGTGCTGAACTCTACCAAGCGACTAACACTGAAATATCCTCTGATTTCATTTTCAGAAATGGATCTGTGCTGACATCTTAGGCCTAATGCATACAAAGGAAAGGAAAAAATCATGTCTTTTTTACAATAAATCCTAAGGAAAAAACAAAGGTACTTTTAACATAGCAGGGTTAAAAATAAAAATCAGGGGAGGATGAGCTTAAAGGTCCCCTTTGGTTTTCATGATGACTGCTCTTAGGTAAATGATGAATGTTTTATTTTTGAAAACCATGACAACTCCTTGTCAGGCATTCACATGCTTTTCCAACGATACAATAAAAGGCTGCCCAAACGCCTGTAACGTTGTGCACTTACCTGGTCTCTTGGGTGACTTCAGCTGTAGGAAGAACAACAAAAAAATCTTAGAGAAAATCATTTCAGATGCAACTTACGGTATCAAAGGTATCACAGTGATTTCACAAGTAACATGTGAACAAAATAAAGCCCGAGCTTTCAAATAAACATTAAAAAAATCACACTGTACCTTATTTAACGTTCTCAGATCCTCCATGATCTGCTCATCTGTTAACAAATAGTTGAGCTGGGGTGTTGAGAGTTAAAGGAATGTGTCTAAAAAGGACAGTTTCTAAGCAAACAGAATTCAACAAGATGGTGCCAGAGTTTGACAATCTACCAAGTGAGAGGAAGTTCCACCATGTTCCTACAGTTTGCCTCTCAGAACTTTCTGATCCTCCTACACAACGTGGTGGAGTCAGGTATGTAAAAGAATCCACATTCCCCCATCTTACAAATGTCGATGGTTAAGAAGGTGAAACTCCACAGGTAACTACAGTAACAGTGAGAGCCCAGGACACAGGAAAAAACTTCACCTGCCACTTGTGAAGTGCTTTGTCCCGAAGATCTGAGACTTCCACACACATACATAATCTTGCCTAGCAGCTTCAATTCTCGGTTGGGAAGATGAAGGGACCTGAAGTCATGCCCTGTCCTCCTGGCAGATAAACAGCCTCCTGCCCCTCCACCCACCACGTATCCCCTTTCCATTCTTATGATGAGAGGGGTTTCTTGATGTCGAACTAAACTCTTTTTTGTTTCAATTGAACAGCAGTTTGCAATCCACTGTTTGGGGGATATAGCTGACTGAAGTACAAGAGGCAGTTAATATTCTCATTTGCTAAGTGGAAAAATCAAGGGCACATGAAATTTCCAGCTGTCCCGAATCTCCAAGTGAGTGTAAAAGGAGCCCAGAGTCCCCTTCCAAATGACTGCTCTCTGCAACTCCCTCCCACTCAAAGCAGAAACGACTGAGAACTCCAATCATAAAATGGCCACCCTCTATCTCACGGACGAATATATGTGCTTTCCAACCTAATATGACAATTCCTGTAGGACAATGGCCATGTTCAGTCTATCAAAAGGAAAAGCAAAGGATTCAGTGGTCTAAAGGAAAAGGCGTGATGAAGGCTTGATGCGAGTGGATATCAGGAGCAGGTTTCCTCCTCTTGTCTGGGATGGGGACAGGATCATTCGGTCGCCTCCGCAACTTTCTGGTCATGATGGGCTTCACTTCCATGGAGTCTGTGGCAAGAATGGAACGGGTAAAGCTATCCAACTGCCACCTGAAGTCAGCAAGAATCCACAGTAGGACTATCAGCCCCAGAGCCACCCCATCAGGGTTGTTTTATGGGGGATGTCCAGTCCACGCATGACCTGAGTCAGACGCCGGATGACTTCGGAGGGGCCTGTGCTCAGGAGACTCTGAAGGCTGACCCAAGCACACACACCCCTCAGAAACGGCAGCCCCCTGCAGCTTCCCACTGCAGCTGCTGCGGCTCTGCTCCGACTCCCTGGAAACTAGGCGTTTTCCCTCTTCCGCCTCTCTCCAATCAAGAGGCCACAGAGCAGTAGGCGCTTAGGACTGGAAGGAATTTCTGGGTTGTCTCCATTAATTCCTGCCCTTCCCACAGACAGTGAGTGAACCAAAGCCCAGTGGTGTAATAGGCTCTTGAGAGGCCTCTAGCCTCAGTCTCAACATTTTTACATGAGATTTACAAACCTGAACTCTTATTATTTTATTTTACCACCTTTTCTAACTACTCGACTATCCAGACTGATATACCCTGAAGGCTCCTGGTAAAGGTCTAGTTTCCTCCTCCTTGACTTCTCTCGACTGGCTGTCACTGTGGCCACCTCCCCTCATACACAACCTCTCCCCAAGGTCCCTTCTTCTCTCCTGGTTTCCATCCTTGGCCTCCGTTTTGCTGGCCTGCTCCTTAGATGCAAGTGAGCTCTGAGGTCTTGTCAGTTCTCGCTCCAGCTCCACCCACCCTGCCGCACAGCACCCTACACCGCCACACATTCTTCTCCAGGTTCCGAGTGAACCACTTCTTCCCTGTGATTTACCCCCAAGACCATCTCCTCCACCACCCACCCTCCCTAGTCAGAGCCAACTGTCATCTGTGACTTTCTGCACCTACACATCAGATCCCTCAGATAATGGCAGGTCTGCCCTTTCACTGGACTTCTCAAAGGGCACTAGTGGTAAAGAATCCACCTGCCAATGCAGGAGACTTAAGTGATGTGGGTTCGATCCCTAGGTTGGGAAGATCCCCTGGAAGAGGGCGTGGCAACCCACTCCACTATTCTTGCTTGGTGAATCCCACGGACAGAGGAGCCTGGTGGGCTATTGTCCGTGGGGTCGCAAAGAGTCGGACACGACTAAAGCAACTTAGCACTCACACATGCTGCCTTTTCACTACCTCTCAACTCCATCCTCTCATCATACCCTCACCTCTGTCAAAGGGCTCTTCCTCAGACACAAATCACATCATTCACCACATCCCTCTTCTCAGGAAACATATCAATGCCTTGCTTTAGCTACAGAATAAAGGCCATGCCGGCTTCCCTGGTGGCTCAGACCCGGGCTCAATCCCTGGGTTGGAAAGATCCCCTGGAGAAGGAAATGGTAACCCACTCCAGTACTCTTGCCTGAAAAACTCCACGGACTGAGGAGCCTGGTAGGCTACAGTCCACAGGGTCACAAAGAGTCGGACATGACTGAGCAACTTCACTCACTTCTCCCTTCTGGTCTCCGTCCCTTCTCCCTGCACAGAGTCTCTGCGCGAGCTTTTCAACTCTTCTGTCACCCACAGGCACCGCCCTGTTTATGCATTCAGCCACTGCGGGCCGTCCCTTGCCCAGCCGCCTCTTTTCTGCCAGGAAACTCCTACACACAGCAACCTCCGAGAGCCAGCTCAACACTCCCCCTGCTGTTACGGCTTCTGAGAAGTCCTGCCTTCTTCCCAGCAACCAGAGCATCTGTACGAGCCCCTCCACCGAGCTTCCGGTCGCTCCCCCAGCAGACACACGAACTCCACCCCAAGGCCAAGCACACTTCCGGCACACAGCAAGGGCTGGCTGCACAGGATTTCCCACAGAACAACTAGATGAAGTCAAGTCTGAGGCTGAGGGCCAGTTCATTTGTGACTGTCACCTACATGAACAGCTGACAGGACAGCCTGACAGAATTCAACATGGCCTGTCCACCACGGCAACGCGCAAGGCCCCAGAGGATATAACGGGGGAGAGTGAGAGGCCGTCTCCCTAAAAGACCTCTCTTACCCTGTGCTGAGACGCCACCCTCCCAGTTTCTTACTGGTTGGGTGGGTGGGAATCCCCGTGGCAGTGTGTGACGTGTCAGGCAGGCTGAGTAAATAAATACTCTTGCATCTCAAGTTTCCTCCTCTATAAAATGTACATACCGGTAACACTTCCCTCACAGGGTGCTGTGAAGATTACATGATGACAGGTATAAAGCCCTCAACATGGTGCCTGGCGTAACCTGAGTTCAGTCAATGCCAGTTTTTATCATCGAGCTCTCAGCCAGGATAAAAACCATACAAAGATCTTTCTGAGAAGTCATGGCACAAACAGCTGCAATAGAAGTTACAAACTTGAAGTCAACTGCTGTCAACCATGAGGCTTTACAACATTTAGACCTAATCTGGAAGATGAAAGCACACCAGAGATAAGGCACCAAGACTCCAGCCAAGTGTGCCCTGCCCTCCAGGGGTAGGAGATACATGATGGAAACAAGCACGGAGCAGGAGAGCTGAGAAGATCTGGGAATAAGCTGGTCCATTCAAAGCCAAACAACTCAGGAAAAAATAACTGCACCCAATCACTCACAGATAAGAAAACATAATCGAATTCTCCTCTGCAATGGTAAAAATCAATCCATTTCACTGGCCTAGTCATGACATTAGCCTAATGAATTTACCCAAAAGACTACTTCAGCATAAGGAAGGTGCTCTGAGGAAATCTCTGAAATTAATTAGCATGTCCCCACCACTGGCTACGAGAGTGAGTGAGCAGGAAGTTGTCCTGGCCCAGGGTCCAGGTGGAGGATGTAATTCAAGGGGAAGGGCAACACAGTTAAGACTGTTTACTTAACTCACTTTGCCCCAGTCCCAGCAAGGTTTGCATGGTTGGCTTCCACAGACGATCTTTCATAGAAAGATGAGAGGTGCTGGCCACCTGGGTCTGAGCTGATCTGGAAATTATAGTTCTCACCAGAATCAACAGGCTGGGTTTACATCAGTCTCCTGGGTTTAACCAGGGGTCCCAAATGCTCTGACAAAAGACAAACTTCTGGGACTGAAACTCAGACTTCAAGAGGGTGGCCACCCTGGAGAAGACACTCGAGCAGGAAACAGCGTTGTCTCCGACAGAAAAGCCACAGCAGGGTCAACACTGTGGCAGGTGGGCAGTTACCCCCAATCCAGGGGCCAGACTGCAGGCCCGAGGCAAACCCCAGGCACCCCTTTCTACTGGCAACGTCACAAACCAAGGCTGCACGGTGACTATAAATCGGTGCCTGTGAGAGACGGGCGGGGGGATGAAAATCAAGGTCAGGTCTTTCGTAGCCAAACTGGGTAGGAACGAGGGGACTGATCCCCGTTAGGCCAGCAGCCCACAATACAGAGGTCGCACTTCAAGGGTGAACCCATCAGGCCCCCACAATGCTTGGATTCCACAATGGCAGCATCAGAAAAGAACGATGGGGGACGAGCCCGCCCCACCCCAAATCCAGGTTCCCTCTTCCATCCTCTCCCCCATGCCATTTGTTTGGAGCCTCTTCTGACTTCCAAGGGTCCCTGCTCACCGGCATCTGGTCTGTGTGGTGTGAACGCCCTCCTGCATCACTACAACCACACGTGTTTTGTAAAGTTTCCTTGCCACTAGAAACCAGCCTGACACATCTTTATCTTCATTTAGGACACTCCTCTGTCAGAACCACCTCACACTGAGGAAGGCACGGAACCACGTCAGTCCTGTAACTATGAGAACACGGGCTCCTTGGGGACACAGGCCTTCGGGGCAGCTCATTCTGTGACGCACCCAGTGCCACAGGAGTTTGGAGGGCTTCTGGAGTCAGCATCACGTGGTGGTTAACAGAACATGCCTGGAGTCGGAGAATCATCTCACTGGGACGCTTGGAGCAAAGGGCTCCATTCCCACGCGCCTGCCCTCCTAAGTCAAGTTGAAGGAGTCGCAGGGGCTGAATGAGGTTCCAGTTTCACCAGCCCTCAGTGCCTGCTCTGTGTGCCAGCCTCCCAAGGGGCACATCGCACCATCTCCACATCAGACCTCCACAGCGGGTTCTATCAGCTCCCTCCCAAACAACAAAACTCCACCACAGAAGCAAGTTCAAGGCAGGGCTGGGGTTCATCCACTCCTGTCAGCCTTCAGTGGCAGCTCTCATATTTTCATGTAACACCTAGCTCGAGGTAAGTACTCAGAGCTCCTATTTGATGTTATCATTACTCATGGCTCTCGCCATGAATCCAGTATCTTCTAAGGAACCTCACAGGCTTTACTGAGGTCATGAATATCTTCCACAGGGGCCTGCAGGTTGGTTGGAAGACGCCCCTGGTGAGGCACGCACTTAAAAAAGAAGATGAAGTGGTGGTTAGTGGGCTGTCAGCAGGCAGGAGAAAAGACGGCTGGCCTAAGGTAGGAAGGGGACACAGAAACAAAGAAAAAGCCCCCACACGTTTTCAAGCTCATGAAGGTCTCATTAATTATCACGGTTACTTATAACTTTGGTCTCAACTGCAGAGAAAACTCACACTTGGGTGATTCTATCTATAATCTCACTCCTCCAAGTGTGGTCTGACCAGCAGCATCATAGGCCCTGAAGAGGTGGTCAGAAATGCAGATCACTGGCTCCACCGCAGAACCCCTGAATCAGAATGTGCATTTTACCAAGACTACAGGTGACTCACATCCACACTCAAGGTGAGGGAATCGCGGCTCACATCCCAGTTTCTTTACGATAGTACGCCTTCCTGCCTGAACAACCCAGCTGTCCCGAGGTCTCCACCAGTGGTTCACACAGCCTAGAGAATGTCCCACCATTTCCCACAGAGGGCTGTAAAGGCTGAAGTCCTGCTCAGATAGAGCACTTCACCAGGAACGCCTGTTTTCCAACGGGTTATTTGGTTTGAGTTTCTCATCGGACCCACACTCCATTCTGTTTTTCAAGAGATCTTCATGTTGAACCAGAAAAGGAAATTTTAAGAAACATCTTTTCTGGGCAGAGCTAGGCAGCACTGATACTGGGCATCAATCCACAGAGGTAAAATCAGTCACTCAGCAAGAGGAAGGCAGCGGGCCTTTAAGCCAACACCATGGCAGCACCATCTGTGGAAACGCTCGTTACCCTTCTAGCTCCAGTGCCTTCCCTTCAGACAGTCCATCATTACCTTGGCAGCGCTTTCCATGCCAAGGGTACCAAACAGCTTGAGGAAGGACATCAGTACCTTTAATGCCCATGGCAGGCTGTAAGCACTCCTGTAGTCTATTTTACTGCGTCACAAATGATTTCCCTGCATTTATTTGTCTTTTCTACCCTGGCAGGCTCGGCCTCTTAAGTCACTGAGGATGTCTCCTGTCCCTGTTAAAATTCCGGCTGTAAAACAGCCTGGCTCAACAATGACTATTGCCTGTCAATATTTAGGATGCCAAATCACAGGTGAGGGGCTGACAGCCTTCCCCACAGATGGAAAGGGAGAGGCTGTAAACTGACAATGTTTCCCACTCGCCTAATGAAGGCTCCGAGCATCTGGTGGCTCTAGCAGGGATCGATGAGGCGTCAATGCCGCCGGAGCCACATTGGAGAAGAGGGTGTGCACGTCAGAATACAGCCACGCAGACTGGGACCGGACAAGGCGCCACTGTGCTCTCAGTTTAATCAAAAAAGCGCCTCAACAAGAACAAGACGGTGCTGTTCTGAAGATGCTGTTTTATATAGCATCCATTCTCACCAGGACATATTTCTGAGTTGCAGTCAGTGGTCTTCAAGGAATTCATTCCTTTTGCCAAGTCTTTCAAAAAGGAAGGTATCAGAAGAGAGATTTTTCAAGAGCCAGACCCCTACTTTAGACACAACCACTTATCACTGGTGTGTTGTGGGGACTGGCGCTAGAAGTCCACGTCAGGGGGAGGGCCAGGTTGGCTAACAGCACCAGAAACACCAAAGGGGAAATAAAGCTCTAAACTGTTACTTCTAGCTTCAAAGTCAGCCCTGAGGACTTACATAAAACAAGGTCTTTCTGGAGCATTCAACAAAAATGAGACATGCCAGAGCCCCAGGACCTTCTGAACATGATTATAAGAGTAAATCTGGGGCTGCGCAGAAGGCATGCCATTTACAAATCCAAGTGAAAAACTCACCACTGACATGCCTTCAGTAGTTGCTGATGGAAATTTTGCCAAGTTCCAAAACAGCTAGTTCAAGCCAATTCCCATCCTGTATCCTTCTCAGTCATTGGTCTACATATGGCAACAGAAAAAGCAGCCCATATTGCTTCTCCCTCAAACCTGCGGAGTTCTCATATGCAGACGACTGAATCCTAGAAGGCCAGGGAGCGACTGGCTCCAAGTCTAACGTAACTTTACTAGCTTCATGGGAGAACAACTCAGTTTAGCTACCCCTGCTGAAATGTTCACAGTAACACCTGGGGTGAAGCAACAGCACAGATGATATAGCCAAAGCCGCTGTTCTCACAGTCAGGTCAGAGTTAAGACAATGCTTTTTCCATAACAAAGGTAGACCTCCCCCCAACCAAAAAAAAAAAAAAAAAAAAGAGGGATTTCCACCAGCAGAGCGGAACTTGGGCAAGTAACTCGTGAAGATAAGCAAGACTGGAATGACAGCTGACCCAGGAATTTTGTTAAATAAAGCAGAAGCCCAATGCTGCAGTCACTGTTAAAGGTCTACCATTTAATTTACCCAACACCTGTTATGTACAGGGCCCTGTACTAGGCACTCATATTTCTAATCAGTTTTGTGGAATAAGGTATGATCAGCCTCATTTTATAGAGGGGAAAATAGGCTCAGAGAGGTTAAGTGGCTTGACTAAAGTCACACAGCCAATACAAAACAGAGCTATAACTATGACCTGCCATGTCAAAGACTGCCCCCCCACCCCTCTTTCAGCTCACTCTGCTCTGATGATGAGGAACTGACAGGAGTCAGCACTGGAGTGCCTTCCTCCCTCAAAGACCCCCTCAAATTTCCCTGGATCCTGTTCTGTGGTGC
Organism: Budorcas taxicolor; assembly: GCF_023091745.1. Lineage (NCBI taxonomy): Eukaryota > Metazoa > Chordata > Mammalia > Artiodactyla > Bovidae > Budorcas > Budorcas taxicolor. The sequence goes on from NC_068926.1 coordinate 56,939,903, forward strand.
TTTCGTACCTCCAGTCAGTTCCATCGTTAGCTTTTCATTTTCAATCATTTTCTTCTTTTCCTCTAGCTCAGCAATTAAGTTCTCTTTCAACTCAACCTTCTTGTCTTCAAATTCTTTCACTGCCGCCTTCTTTTCTTTGATGTAATTTCTTTCCACTTGTTCCGTCTAAGCAAAAGAGAAACATAGATTGTGGCTATATAACCCTGGGAGCCAGGGTCTGAACACAAAGCCTTGTTCTGTGCGTAAGCACCAAGAAAATACCTTTTCTAGAAATAAGAGAGACAGCAGCAGTCACACACCAACGAGCAGTAACAGGGTGTCTAGGAGCAAGCTTCCCAATGCATGCATGAAACTGAACCACATAACTTCCGGTTTTTATGTGAATCCCTCACTTGTAATCAGGTATTTTCCTCTCTTCCACATCTTATACTTTGTGGCTTGTATGTGGAAACAAAACCTAAGTTTCTCAAAAACAGTAAATAAACCCTTTTGAAGACACAACTTCGAAGGAAAATAGTATATTCCAGATGAAATACCTATATTCAAGATGAGTTATAAGATACCAAGACAGCCTGAGTTGCCCTATTTTTTGATGCGTACAGTAAGGTTAGATCCAGCAGTAAGATAAAGACCAACAAGAGGACAAGATCACTTATTAGGTGCCTGAACCCCGAGACACTCAAACAGTGAAATTATACTAAGTAAAAAAAAATGCATAAGCATCCATTTTCCAAATCTCATCATTTCCTGAAGTGAAGAACAAGGGGACTCCTGGTGGGTATGGCTGTGGGTCGTGTGACCCTCTGGGCCATGACTATGCGTGTTTGTGCTGACTTCAGTCTCCAATAACACAGCTGTGAGAAACCATGACCACTCCCCCACCCTCCCGCTTCGCCACACACACACTGGCCCCTTAGGAGCCAGCACATCACCCAAGATTTGGCCCTCATCACTGCCTGTAGCTCTGCACCTCACATGGAACCAGCACTCAGGCATCTGCTCAAAGATCTTAATCAGTCTTTCCCTCCCATCCAGAGTTTCAAAAGGATGAAACTGAGCTGATTCAGAGACCTGGCTGCTTTGAGGACCAATATAACCAACTATTAGGCCATTATAATTCAGTGCGTGCATGTGTGCTAATTTGCTTCAGCCAGGTCCGACTCTTTATGACCCCATGGACCACAGCCCAGCAGGCTTCTCTGTCCATGGGATTCTCCAGGCAAGAATACTAAAGTGGGTTGCCATGCCCTCCTCCAGGGGATCTTCCTGACCCAGGGATCAAATGTGCATCTCTTATATGTCTTCTGCACGGGCAAGTGAGTTTTTTTACCATGTACCCCCAAATGGCTGTAATGTGAGATGAGAGTCAACAAGAAAGCAGTGGGGGGTGAGTATCCATCTGTCAAGCCCCTGGGATAAGCACAGGCTGCCCGACCAACAAACAGAATTTCTGAGCTGAGACCAAATGTCCTTTAGTCAAACAGAACCCTAGTCGAGGCTTCCAGCGGGGATTCCCTATGTCTATGTGGTGATGAAGGAAAGGCCACTGGGTTGGGAGAGCAAGATCCCACCATGACAAAGATCCTGCAAGCCCAGAAGACCCGTGGTACTTACTTCCAGCTGGAGGAAGAGCTCTGAAAGAGAAAAAACATGCAATTAGATTCGCGAAGCTGTACCACCTTTCTAGAGAGTGACGTTAGGATTCATTTAGAAGCAGTAATTGCTTTCTGAGAGCACCATTACACAGAGCACATGTTTCCATCAGTAAAGTGTGGCTACGTGAAGAGGCAGGACTAGTTAAAATCTGGCCCTGAACAGAATCCGCTCTGGCAGCTCTGCCCAAGGGCAAAAGGGGGCAGCAGCAACCAAGCTACCCTGGCAAAGCAAAAGTAAAGTTAGCCCTTCTTTCACTGAGCACACACCCTCAACAGTCCTAAGGGACAGAAGAAACAACTCAGTTAGTCCAGAAGCAGAGGCAATGTGGATGTTTTTAAAGCCTCGTGCACAGGGCTCTCTGTGGTGAGGAAGGACATTCCCTGAGCAGACAGAGGGCAGAGGCCCCCAGGCCTCCTGGGGCTCTGGTCACAGGCCACCCAGCCTCTGGTCACACCCAGGCCTCCACCCACAACACCCTCCAGGCTCTAACCACGACTCCAAGCTCTAGATCTGCTGCAGCCTCCTCAGCAGGGCCTTTCCCGAGGCCCCGCCACCTGCCAAGGCCCTCTCAGAGCGTCCACTCACAGGATCACCAACTATTTAGCACCCACTGTGTGCCAGGAGAGTAGTGGCTGTTAACCCAGCAGCTCCCCCACCCCTAGACTACAAGGCCTCTGCGAACCCAGCAGCTAGAACAAAGTAAGTCCGTGGCTTCTCATCTTTTCTGGGTGACAGCAGAGCTGCTGCGAATGGTCCACAAAGACTGTTGGGGGAGTAACACCTCCAGGGGAAGCTGATCCCATCTGACAGGGTTTCCTGTGCAACCCCAACCAGTCCCACCGATTCATCCACCCACAGAGGAGCACATATGCACAGTCACACAAAACTGACAGCTTCAGTAACTTGGGATGAAGACTCCAACGTCAACCAACAATTGCTGAATGAGAAAATTAACTGAGGAAACAGACAAGCCAATCGCAATTTTCTAACCCTTAGAAGCTGCCATCCCGGCGGCACCAGGAAGCATGGCGCACATGAGCCCCAGTGCACCCAGCCCCACATACTCACTCCTATGATTGCTGCACTCGCACCATGTGAACGGGCCAGACGTGTGAGGTCTGCGCCATTCTGAGACATCACACCTGCACCAACGAGTTAAGCGACAATTAGCACTCAGAGCTGGTGGTGGATGTTTCAAAGCAGCCAGACACCAGACGCAACAAAAACAGGTGGATTAGCACTGCAGGAAATGTGCTTTTTAAAGCTCAAGATGCGACTGATTCAGGAGCTCTTCTACATTTTCACCTGGGGATGGGTGTGGGGGTAGGCGGTGCTGATGAAAACCCAGAAGATTGAGAGTAGAGTTAAGTAAAACTTCCTTGGTGGCAGTGAATAACAACGTGCCTGCCAAGGCAGGGGACACGGGTTCAGTCCCTGGTCCAGGAAGATTCCACATGCCATGGAGCAACTCAGCCCATGCGCCACAACTAGTGAGCCTGGGTGCTGCAACTACTGAAGCCCGTGCACCTTAGAGCCTGAGCTGAACTACAAGAGAAGCCCCCACAGTGAGAAGCCCGAGCACCACACTGAAGAGTAGCTCCGACTCACAGCAACTGCAGAAAGCCCGAGCAAGGCAACAAGACCCAGTGCAGCCAAAGAAAAGAGAGATAAAAATATAAATAAATTAAAAATTTTAAATGAGTAACCTAAAAAAAAAGAGAGAGAAATCAACACTCAACCTAGAGTCCTCACTTAAGAGAAGAGGCTCACATCAATTTTCTTTCCCTCCTTGCATCTCAAACCAATTCCATGAGACGTTAGTACTCCTCTCTCCAGATGGGGAAACGGAGGCTCCAAGGGTAAACAGTAGCTTAGAGGTTTAGGCCCTTAAGGGCTGGGAGGAAGCCCTCAACCTGGAACCTCGGCCTCTGACATGCTACCTCCTTTCCCTGCTAAAAAGGGACTCCAGGAAGAAGGCTCCAGGAAAAATGCCCTGAGGAGACACCTCAGGAATTTAGAATGAGGGGGTGGCAGTGGAGCGGGAGCGGAGCTGGGTCACCACGGAGGCTCTATCCCCCACTTTTCCTGCATCCCCCACACCCCGCAGCTCCTTTGCTGTGCCTTGGTGCACATGGACACCTGCTCACTGAAGGAAAGAAGGCCTCCATCCATAGAAAGCTGGAAAGTCAATGGCTCAGACAGCAAGAGAACGGCAACTCGAGGAGCGGGGTCCAGACCTCCTTTTGGAACCAGGCGCGAGTTTCACCTCTGCAGGAACAAGCACCATACTGGCCCAGAAAATGCTGGCCAAGGAGCTTCGAGAGTCACCACTTATAGAAGATTTCCCATAAGCACAGGGATGTGTGTTTACACGCTATTTCAACATTGATCACATCTTACTTTTCGTGTGACTCTGAGTCACGATGTTCCTTAACCTGGATATGTTTTTTAAGATCTTCTACCAAAGAAATAGTGAGTTTCCTAAAGTCAAGGACAAGGCATTTCATGGCTGTATGTCCTCAAAGAGCAGGGATGGAGCATAGGCTCAACACGTGTGTTGAAGGAATACAGTTCCTATGCACAACAGAACAAAACAAAGGCACACCACCTTTCCCTCTAAATGCTTCTGATACCATACTTGAGGGGAATGACATGAGGGCACCCTGTCTTCTTGGAAGAAAAGACCAGAAGCAGCAAACTTAAAAATGGAGTGAAGTGGCCAACAACCCTTTTCCACATCAGCTCCTCTGTCATCTGCTAAGCCAACTACACAGATGTATGAAAAACCGCACACGACCACTCTGGGGGCATCACGGAGGGAGCCTGACCACAAGGCACCTCCGAAAACAACCTTGACTACAGGCCACGCGCTGGCAAAGAAGAACAGTTCTACGGAAGTGCAGCTTTGGAGTCTCCCAAAACTCGCCCCACAATGGGATGTCTGAGACACATTTTGGAGAATGGCTCTTCTGGCCACAGTACGTCCAAATTGCTGAAAATCTGGATTAACTGGGTTTACTTCCAGTTTAGAGAGCCTCACCTGCATTTCGTATCCTCTCTTTGTACTGCTGATCTAACTTCTTCATCCTCTTCTGATATTCTTGTAATGTACCTGATAGAGATTCATAAAATAGTTACTGTGAAGGTAAAACTGCTCTACACTTTGGTTCCTAAAATTATTTTCTAGCACCGACAGTGAATGTTTCAAATAACATTAGAGGAAAACACACTGTGAATAGGCACCCACGAACAGAACCATCTCGGTTCCCGGGCAAGGAGCACAGCAGAAATCACCCCAACCGTGGTTTTAAGACTCTCAAGCAAGTGAGGAGTTGAAGAAAAGAGTGGCCACCCACCAGGGACCCTCATCATTCGATGCTGCAGCTTTGGTCCATGGGCCTCCCTCTACTGAAGAAACTCCTTCCCCCACAGTAAGGTCTAGGTCAAGGCCATCCAGTAGAACTTACTGTGCAACAGTGGAAACAGGCTATATGGAACCACTAGTCACATGGGGCAGTTGAACATGGGGCCACTAGTCACATACGGCAGTTGAACATGGGGCTAGTACCAGCAAAGAGCTGAATTATTAATTTTATCTAGTCAAATGTAGGCAGCCACACATGGCTAGTGACAGACACTCCAGCACAGAGCCTGATCAAGTGGCTCTTCCCGGAAACAGCTAATGAGGAGGGTCCCAATTCGTGTGAGAAGTTGCTTTCTGATGACTGCTTCAGTGGGATACGTTAATGGCACCTTTTTCACAATTCCTCACTCAACCCTGCCAAGCACACCTTACAGACCTGCTAGAGGGGGCCGTATTTCTTTCTCTGGCAACACCTCCTTTCCCACAGGAAGGAAAACTAAAACAGACACGCGATCGCAAGTCACAGGAGTGTTTCACTCTGCAGGGGAAATCAAGGTTTGCAACCACTGGCCCTGAGCTGTCACAGGGCACCCGGATGAGCTGGTTGCTCCACAATCTCACTTGCCTCCATTTTCTTCATTTCACAAAACAGAAGATAAATTAAGGAGGAGACAGTGATGTGCCCAAGGTCAAGTTTCTAGAAAGTCGTGAAGGTGGGATTCAAAAAATTAAGGAGGAGACAGTGATGTGCCCAAGGTCAAATTTCTAGAAAGTAGTGAAGGTGGGATTCAAACTCAATGACAGGACTTGAGAGCCTGTGCTCTTCCCCCGGTGCTAAACTGCCTCTAGCAGCAAACAGCCTTCAAGAAGGTGCACCCCACCTGTCATTTATGAAACAAAGAGAGGAAACAGGGGATGACCCACAGCTCATTAGCATCTAGTTTAGAAAGAACAGTACAATTATATTTATTCTTGGTAAAAGCATCTCTCCTAAAATCAGACAGCTTTTGCAATGGTGGTTTTCAGTACTTGCTCTGCAGGCCTTCATTGAGATTTCAAAAAAGTCTGAAAATGGCCACTTTAATGACAGCTAAGATCAACCAAACCAAATTTTAAATCACGCCCGCTGAGAAGTGAAATACACAGATTTCAAAGGTGTGTAATATTAGGAAGGATGTTTAGAAAAGGATGAAATCCCACACCAACCTTCCTGCAGTTGTTGCAACTGTCTCTTGAGAGAAGCCAGTTTATCCTGATACATCCTGTTTAAAAGAAAAGAAAAAAAAAGCCACACTCAGAGACAAAAACAACCAATACCCAAGTCCACAATAATCTGTACACAGAAACTGCCTGGGTTTTTATGGGAATGTCATTAATATCCTTTAGTGAGAGAGAAAATGAAAGCCTGCTGGTGTTTTAAAATATGCCCACAGCTAAAGGGATCAGAAAGAGATAAGGCTTCTGTGTTCTTGAAAGGCAGGTACTCCTGTGTTCTCTCATCTTTAGAGAATCAGTCTAAAATCCACATATGAAGACACACAAATTTTAATAAAAATAACAATAATAATGTGTTAAGCAAGAATATAAAGAAAAATTGAAAGTGTAATGCCATTTTCTTCAAGATTCAGAAGGGTAACATACACACAAAAACATAACAAGCATTAAACACGGCTCTTATATCAACTCTGAAATTAGACTATAAACTAAAAGGAGTAAGATTATGCCTCCAACCACATTTTTCTGTATAGACAGCACAGCTGTGTAAGCACTAAGTTAATAAACCCTCATGTTGTTTTTAAAAACACTACTCTTTTATGATCTGAGAAATAACAGCAATTCAGTGACAAAAGTAAAAATGCAGATTTGCAGCCCCAGAAGGGTAAGAACACAGCACACTGGAAGCAAAAGAATTTGGCATGTTACTTCTCCCCCCTCGCACTGAATGGATCATAGGCAACTGAGCATCCTGGTAAATCTGCTCAAACTGTGAATGCCACACATAAATTACATTTCAGCCATATTTTTGCTTCTACCTGAAAAACATACTCAATTTCACGAGAACAAAAAAGACTTGCAACCCCAAAGAACACCGTCCAACAGGTAACAGGAAGGATAGCCTTATGACTGCTCAAATAAGCAATGCAAATACAATCCATCTGTCTATAGGCTGAGGAAGAATAAGAATCTGAGAATGAAAGGGAAGCCCAGATTCTTTTAGGGAGAACGGTGATGTACTTTCAGTGCTTTAAATTTAATTAAAATTACTTTCACCATCATCAAATATTAGGGGGTATATTCACTTAAACATGCTAAGAATAGAAGAGGGAAGAGATAGGTAAACTGCACACAAAAAGTGGAACCCAGTGTTTTAAATTGTCCACCACAGAGTGTGACAGACGACGCCTTTGAATCCTTAGTCTGCCTTTAAAAGAGAGTATTAATAGATTCAAGAAGTAAACAATAAGAAAATTCAGATTAGGGAAGAAAACAGGTATGGAAAAATACATCTCAAATGGGTCCAGGTAAGTCAGTAACAAGCCTGGAGAGAGGCCAAGTGAAAGAAAAAAAAAAAAAGCCAGCAGCACAGTTTCACAGCTAAAGTTGTGAGAAAAATCACATCGATTATTAAAGCCGTTCTCCGTTCAACCCTGGACAGATTTAGCTGAGTTTCCCCTTTATATTCCAAAGCTTGAAAGGGTAACAGAAAGCGGAGGATGGTCACAAAACATTTGCATACGAAAACATTCCCTAAGGAAAAGAATGTAGATCATCTAGTTTGAAGGTAAAGAATTTGAGGGCTTCCCTGGAGAAGGAAACGGCAGCCCACTCCAGTGTTCTTGCCTGGAGAATCCCAGGGACAGGGGAGCCTGGTGGGCTGCCATCTACGGGGTCACACAGAGTCGGACACGACTGAAGCGACTCAGCAGCAGCCGATAGCTCAGTTGGTAAAGAATCTGTCTGCAGTTTAGGAGATTCCAGTTTGATTCCTAGGTCAGGAAGATCCCCTGGAGAAGGGATAGCCTATACATTCTAGTATTCTTGGGCTTCCCTGGTGGCTCAGCTGGTAAAGAATCTGCCTGCAATGCAGGAGACCTGGGTTTGATCTGTGGGTTGGGAAGATCCCCTGGACAAGGAAAAGACTACCCACTCCAGCATTCTGGCCTGGAGAATTCCATGGACTATTTAGTCTACGGGGTCACAAAGAGTCAAAAAGACGACTGAGCAACTTTCACTTCACCTCAAAGAATTTGAAAAGCCAAGGCTAGATTCTCAAAATACATTCCACAAATATTTATGAGATCTGTGTTATGCTCTCTTGAGTGTTGGATAAGAGGGAGTGCTTTCAGTTGCTCTGAGGTGTGGCTCCACTGAGGCTTGGGTGTGGGCGCAGGGTGAGCGGAAAGGGCACTGGAGCAGGAGTCAGGGGCCCGGCCTTGCTCTCCAAGCCTGGTCTCCCGAGCTCTCCAGCGTCTACATGCAGCCCTGCCTTGGTCAGTGCTCAGTGCGGTCACACCCACCTGAGAACCAAGGGACTGCGAAACACCATTTCCCCTCTCCAAGCAACGGTTTCACTTAGAAAAGGGGGTGGGGGGGAGGGACCAATGCGTCCCCCCTTCCCTCCTCCATGGTCTTCTTCCTCTGGGACAGCTTCCTCCAGGTTCTTTCTAGCCTAACCCTCAAAAGATTCTTATCACAGGAAGACTAGTTAAATGTGACAAATTTAAAGGGGGGAAATTGCACCCACATGCATGGTCTTTGGAAGCACTATGTGAAAACCATTGTTACACCAGGCCACCATTAAAGATGCCCTTGTCAATTCTGTATTCCAAAGAAAAAACGTAAAAAATCATACTCACTGTTCCTTCATTTCTACATAGTCTTCTTCATCATGCTTTGCCAGGTCAGTTTCACTAGCATCCTCAGTGTCTGAGCAAAATTAGGGAATAAGGGTTTGTTAAAATCATAATTCATAGAGTTGGTATCACTTGATATAGTGACACTTGACAGACTTCTGAAAAATGAATTTCTACTCAATGCAGACCTGCATGAAGCCATCAAAGAAACAAGAAACGCCATTTCCAACTTGTATACAGCCAGACTTATAAAAAGAGCTTGCCTTTATCTGAACTGCAGCCAGAGAACAGGGTGCATCAGACACAACTGGTCACAATCAAGGCTGTAACTGGCAGAAACAACAATGGCAGTTCAGGAAAAGAAGATGTGGGTGTAAGACTGGAAAACTACAAGCAGCAAGCTTTGCTCCTACTCCAAACAACCTAATACATGCATCCTCTTTTGGTATATGCCCAGTTTGAATCCCTATGAGATTTTACATCATATATTCCAGGGGGCGCAGTGGTAAAAAATCTGCCTGCCAATGCAGGAGACTCAAGAGATGGAGGTTCGATCCCTGGTCAGGAAGATCCCCTGGAGAATCCACTCCAGTATTGTTACCTGGGAAATCCCATGGACAGAGGAGTCTGGTGGACTACAGTCCATGGGGCTGTAAAGAATCAGACAGAACTGAGCAAGCACATATACAAAGGAGAATCCAAACCAACTAAAGGAACTCTAACTACAGAAATATTTTCAAAGGGAGAAGAAAGGGGACAAGGATATTAAACAGAAACTGTTTCAGAAGACTAAACAGTTTTTAGAGTAAGCAAATGGCTGGAGTGTCTACCTAATTTCAACAGTCCTATTTGAGAGGGAAACGAAAATCAATTTTTGCTTCACTACTCCCCCTTGTGGGCATTAAAAGCAATACAAGGGATTCACCTTCAAATTCTCTGGTTAAGCCTTGCCTTCAACCAGAATTGTAGCAAGTTCCTTCAACTTTGTAACTGCACACACAGCTGCCTTTTTAAAGCCTGCTGCAGATCCAATCCTCCATCCCACCTTTCCTCCCTCCTTCAATGAAGGAGCCTACCCTGAGTAGTACCTGTCTGCCAGTGAGATGATTAATAAAACATACTCCTGATTCCAGACAGCTGCTCTAGCTTTTGCTCCACCGTGCTATTTTGAGCCAGACCAGTCCACCCAAATGTTTCTCTTTATCTCTCTTCTTTCGTCTCTCTTGTCCTTTCAAAACTTCTTCACCTTTCTCCTCCTGCGGCCAGCTCCTTCCTCAGTTCCTCAAAAAGTGTTCCTCACACTTGCCAAACTTCAGTAATGATAATATAGACTGTGGAACTGAAAAAATAACACCTGAGCTGCTGCTGCTAAGTCGGTTCAGTCGTGTCCGACTCTGTGCAATCCCACAGAGCCCACCAGGCTCCGCCATGGGTTGCCATTTCCTTCTCCAATGCATGAAAGTGAAAAGTGAAAGTGAAGTCGCTCAGTCGTGTCCGACTCTTAGCGACCCCACGGACTGCAGCCTACCAGGCTCCTGCGTCCATGGGATTCTCCAGGCAAGAGTACTGGAGTGGGTTGCCATTGCCTTCTCCAACACCTGAGCATCATTAAGCAAATCCATACCTTCTGCTCCCTGAGCGTGTTTCCCCAATGGTAAACACTGAGTATTTTTATCAAGGACCAGTTCACATCCTTTAAGCCAGTGTGTGTGCTTAGTTGCTAAGTCCTCGCTGGCTCTTTTTGCGACCCCATGGACTGTAGTCCACCAGGCTCCTCTGTCCATGGGATTTCCCAGGCAAGCAAAATGGAGCGGTTGCCATTTCCTTCTTCAGGGGATTATCCCCACCCAGGGATCGAACCCGTGTCTCCTTCTGTATTGGCAGGGGGATTCTTTACAACTGAGCCACTAGGGAAGATCTGCTTTAGGCCTGAAGCTCATTTAATCCTGGCACCTACGCTAGGAAGCAGGTACTACTGCGAGCCCCACTGCTGTTAGAGAAACTGAGACTCACAAGCTTAAGTAAATTGCCTGATATCATTAAGCTGGGTTCATTGAGCCAAATTTAGATCTAATTCGATCTGGTCGATCTCAGGTCTCCTTTTAACCAACCTGTGAGCGGGGCTGACTTAAGCATTTCCCGGGGCGGCGGGGGGCGCGTGGGGACACTTTGGTAACTAGGAAGCTAAACTGGGCTTTTGCTCAGATCCTCTCAGGAACTAAAAGGCGAGGAGTGCTCAATAGACCCAATGAATGGCGGCTTTCACTCCAACCGGTGAAAAGCTGAAGTTCAAACAGAGACAGCTGAGAGGAGACGAGCAGAACCTTAAAGGGACCTACAAGCTCTGATAACAGCTCCTTAAGACCCTTCTCCGCATTAACTGTCGGCAACCAAGTCCTCAGAGGTTCCCCCTTCCCCAACACAGGTCGGGGGAACTTCCGGGAGCCGCGCTCCTCCGGGCGGCCCCTCCAGCCGACCCCCAAGGCCCAGAAGCTGCCCCCGCCCCGCCCCCAGACAGCCCCACCCCTTCCCGCAGCCGTCCCACCCCGGCCCGGGGCTGCCCAGCCGGCGGGAAAACGGACCTTCGTCCGACTCGCGGCCCCGGCAGCTGCGCTCGTCATCCTCGGCGCTCTCCAGTTCTTCGTCCTCCTCCGGGTAGTACTCCGGGGCCGGCGGCGCTCCAGCCGGGGCCGGAGCAGGCGCCAAAAGCCCCGCAGCACTCATGTCGCCTCCGCCCGAAGCTGAGCGTGCCCCCCGGGAACCACAGCCACCCGCCCTCCAGGCTCTACGTCCGCGTCGCAGCGCCTGAGGGAGCCGCCGACTCCCAGAGCCGGAGCGCCGGCGACCCCTTCCCCGTCTTCGCCAAGCCCCGCCCCGCGCGCCCGCTCTCGGCAACGGGGGCCTCGCGCCTGCGGCAACTTCCGGGTCGCGAGCTGCCTGACGACCGCCTGACTCCGCCATCCTAGAGGGAGTGGCGAGGCCGCCAGTCGCCCTCTTCGCCTTAACGCCATCTCCTTCATCGCCGTCTTTAAAATCCTCGACGGGTAGAGGGGAGGGGCACAGACAGGCTCTCGAGTTAGGCAAATTCTTGGGCAGGCCGGACCGCGGCTAGGACCCTAACGCTCAGAGGCACCTACGGAAACAGCCACCAGGCGGCGCCTGGAGCCAAAACCAGAGATGCTTTTTTAGGGACTTGGGAGGCAAAGGGTTCCCAGGGCTCTCCTACGTAGGTGGAGGTGGGTCTCTAACTTACACAGGTCAATGGCATGAACCATCCTGTTTATAGGTCGGGAAACCTAGACCTTTAGAGTTTGAGTGATCATCCGGAAGAAAAGGAGCCCAGCTCCTCGTCTGACTGCTTAGAGCTTTTGAAGAACTAAAATGAAAACGAAGATGCTAATATTCCATGCTGGAGCCAGCAAAACTGTATTTTCCCAGTCGGTGGGAGGACTTTCCGCTTGTGTAGGTTTGCTCAGTACGGTATTATCTCGATTTTACAGATAAAAGAGCTGTCAGTTTCCTTAAAAAAAAAAAAAAAAGGTAACGGCCAGCCTGCTTTGTTTAGATTGTCACCCCTAGGTCCTCTCCAGTACAGCTGCCTTATATTTCTCAGAATATAAATTTTTTAAAAGGTTGTTTTTCCCAATCCAGTAACTTGCTAACCAACTCTCAACTGAGCAAGTGGAACATGTGCCTGCAGAAAATTAATTAGACACAGGTAAGGAAGGTGCTAGCTGGTAACTTGGAAAAAAGAGAGTTTAATATCTGTATGAATTCATTTGTGTGATTACTCTGAGTAGAAGGGGACATGGTATTATAAGCTTTGCTTAATGAACAAATTAAGGATGTCCCTCATCCAGGTGTGTGTAGTAAGAAAAGGGGTAAAAGGGCCCAGAGATGTTTAACGGTTTGTCCAGAGTAACACTATTCTTCATGTTGCACCCAAATCACAGGGCTTCCTTGGTGGCTCAGTAGTAAAGAAACCATCTGCCAATGCAGGAGACTCGAGTTAGACCCTTGGGTCAGGAAGATTTCCTGGTGAAGGATATGGCAGTCCACTCCAATATTCTTGCCTAGGAAATCACATGGTCAGAGGAGCCTGGCAGGCTACAGTCCAGGGAGTCTCAAATCAGTCAGATACAACTGAGCAACTAAACAAGTCTCCATAAGAAATAATAATGTACAAGCAGTAAAGTTGAACACATGTAAAAGCCAGGATGGAACCCAGTATCAGATCCTTTGTGACCAAATTTATCTCTAAATTGGTCCCCATAGGGACTTCTCAAAAAGAAAAATTTATTTCTCATCCCACTTAACATTTCTTATTTTATGCTTTGTTGTAAATAAAATCTTGGCTCTACTTCTGACAGATTCTTCCTCCCAACAAAACTCAAAAATTTTCAGAATGGAATGCTGTAATGTCTTCCCAGAAGTTCAGAGATCTTCTGAAGCTCCTAAATAAGAGGCATTCACATGGCTAGCTATAGGTCCACCATCTATTTTAAAACTAAAACTTCAAAATTGTCTCTTGTCCAAAGGATGAAGTCATTTTCTTTTTTTATGCTGTTGGGTCCCGTCTAAATTATTTGCAATCAACTATATTGAGCAACTAGAGTTTCCATCAGTAGCAATAACACCAAACAAAGCACCAACATTTTAGAAATCAGAGTTCATTGATACAATGATTTTTTAAAAAAGAGTTGATATCATTGCTAATCGGTTTCCTTTCAAGACACTGGCATGTCTATGTTGCTTACTTTTGTCTACTTAATTGAAAATAGCATCTGTTAATGATCAGGCATTTCTTTTTTATGTAACTAGACAGAACTGAACACTTGCATAGTGTACTTACCCCATTTTTTCCTATCCATATTGCAATTAGTAGGATGAGCTCTTGGGCTTCTCTGGTGGCTTAGTTGGTAAAGAATCTGCCTGCAATGCAGGAAACCTGGGTTCAGTCCCTGGGTCAGAAAGATCCCCTGGAGAAGGGAATGGCTATCCACTCCAGTATTCTTGCCTGGAGAATCCCTTGGACAGAGGAGCTGGCGGGGGGTGGGGGGGGGGGGGTGCTACAGTCACGGGGGTTGCAAGGAGTCAGACACAACTGAGCAACTAACACTTTCACATTTTCAGGATGAGCTCTTAACTAATAAATACTTTATAAAGAAAGAGGACCTAGTCAAAAAAATTCTCTCATGACTTTAGTCTTAGCCAACATGTATAGTTGTCTAATATGATTTTGGACAGTCTTTCCCTAGGCCTCTAAAAATCAAGTTCCCTTAAACCCAAGTTTTACCACCTTGAAATCTCTGCATCCCTTCCCAAAAAGGCACTCAGTCATACGGCTCAGGTGCTATCTACAGTATGATCTTAGATCAGTATGATCTTAATTGGAATGAGCATTACTTTAAATAATGATTTTAAATCATACTGTGCCATCCTTCCCTGCTGGCACAGTGGTAAAGAATCCACCTGCCAATCCAGGAGACTCAAGAGATGCAGGTTTGATCCCTGGGTCGGGAAGATACCCTGGAGAAGGAAATGGCAACCCATTCCAGTATTCTTGCCTAGAGAATTCCGTGGACTGAGGACCATGGTGGGCTACAGAGGACCTCCATGGGGTTGCAAAGAGTCGGACATGACTGAGCGACTAACACAACACACAACAATGATTTTAAAATGTTAGGAAAAACCTGAATATTGTTTAGAAAATTTTTGTTAGGAGGAGTTTAAAAAGAGTTAATGATGGAGACTTTTTTAAGAGCAAAGTCCTGTATACATCTGACAAGGTTTAGGAACAAACTGTGTTCCTAAATTGAAACAATGTCTTCACAAAAGGCTGAATTGTCAAAGTCCATAAACTTGAAGGTTCAGGGGTGACGGTAGCAGTTTTAGGTTTCATTGACTTAATCAACATAGCCAGTTTCACAAAAATATAAAGAATGACTCTGAGTTAATAGGATGCACTTTCACCCCTGGCAAGTATCCTCTTGCCACTTGGGTCAAGATGGGTCTCTCTGGTTATCACGGGTTGCTTTGGGGTCAAAGTTCATTATACTTTGGCCATTAATTCCCACCAAATCATTAAAATCATTTCATGTTGCCCTGAAAAAGAGTAGGTTGAAGCCTTGCTAAAGCTAGCAAGGGTTCCCCTAGCATACAGTTCCTGTTCCTACTTGTCAAAATGATTATCATAACCCACAAACTAAGTCTTTCTTAAGCTTTGTCTTTGTACCTATCAAAATGTGCCCCGTCAGTGTTAACTGCCTAGTTGTGCAGAGTATGCATGTAGTATATAGACTGTCTTCCCCCAAGTAGCATCAAACTGACGTCTGTAGAACGCAATGCAAGGAAGGGCAACTCCCTAGACAAAGATATTAGAGTTTAAATTCAGGAAACAGTTACAAGTCCTTAGTGAGTAAATGCCATTATCAATTTATGACAGAATCACTTAGAAAGCTGTGCCAGGTATGACGGGGGAATGGGGATCCCAAAGACTCTTAACAAGGGCCTCAGCCTTTGGGAGTCTCCCAAGAAAACTCAGAAAGGAGTGCCATGAACCTTGACCCCAACGCAGCACAAACCAGGCAGACCCCACCCGAGGCGGGCCAGCGGGTATCTGAAGTTGCAGAGTCTTCCGCGTCTGAGGAAACCCCGCCCCTCCCTATCCCGCCCACATTCAACTCCGCCAATCCTCGGGAGCCATCGACCGCTCGGCTTCCCAGGCGCCTCCAATCAAGTACCTATATCCGGCCACGGGTCTGTGTCCCACGATCAGGGAAGGTCAGTAGAGAGCCTATCGGAGCCTGACTAGGGGCGTGACCGGGGGCAGGGGGCGGGCAGACGGGGACGATGGGGCGGAGCGCGCTCGGCGCAGTCGGGTGCGATTGGCCACCCCTGGCAGGAGCCGCACCTCGGACAGCAGCAGCGGCTGCCGCGGGAGGGTCCGTGAGGCGCCCGGTGGCGACGGCGGCATTGGGGTCCTGCGCGCGAGAGTGGGACCCAACGCGGAGACCGCGGGCGGACGCTCTGCGCTGCTGGACCGGACATTCAGTGACTGGCCCCAGGTATTCAGCGGGAAACAAGCGGCAGAAGAGCGACTCGGGAGCAAGTGTGAGAGAGGAAGCGGCGGCGGCGACGCGGGGCCCGGGGTGGTGACAGCAGGTCTGAGGTGAGAGCACCGGGGCTCGAGGAGTTGACAGAGTGAGTCGAGACGAGGGGACCCAGGGCGGAGTGGGGTCGGCGAGTACTCGAGGGAGAGGAGTTCCGGGAGTGGTTTTGACAGTCCGCTCTGTGGAGAGGAGACCCCTCAGAGGGGCCGGCCCCGCGGGCCTGAGAGGGAAACCCCGAGAGGGCTTGGGACAGCGGGTGTGACGGGAGGGGGCCCCCAGAGGAGCTGGGACATCGGGTGTAAGGAGGGAACCCTGAGGAGCTGGGATAGGGGATCTGAGGTGGGGGGGAACCCTGAGAGGAGTTGGGACGGTGGATCTGAGGGGGGCGAGACCCTGAAAGGAGCTGGGACAGTGGGTCTGAGGGAAGACCCCGAGAGCGGCTGGGAAAGGGGGTTTCAAAGGAGGAGACCCAGAAATGGACCAGGACAGAGGGTCTGAGCGGCAAAGGGGACTCTGAGAGGCTTGGGACAGCAGGTGTGTTGGGGGACACCAAGAGGAGCTGGGACAGCGGCTGTGACGGGGGACCCCTTGGGGGCTGAGGACCTGAGTCTGAGGGGGTCCCCAGGGGCTGCGGCGGAGGTGTGGCCCCGCCCCGCGTGGGCGAGAAAAAGGGGTCTGGGTCCGGGTCGCGGCGCTAGGCGAATCGCGACAGCCGGCCGCCGCTCCCCGGGTGCAGTCAGCTGAGCTTTCTTAGGACCGAGTGGGAGACAGGGGACCGCGGGAGCCCCCAGGACTCCGTGGGTGACTCTGAGGAACGGGGATTATGTAATGAACATCTTCAGGGAGAACACACGGACTGGAGGGTCTGGGTGAAGTGCGGGGATCCGGGAAAGGGCAGGGGCGAGGGGCTAGGGACCTCTGCTCCCTGGCCGCCTCGTTTCCCATCTGTTTCTCCGAGTTGGGCGTGGATACCTTGAAAGTGAGGGGCTTCCTGACTTCAGTAGCTTCCTCAGAGCGTGAAAAGTTGAAGCGGGCTGCTTTAACTCCCACAAACAAGTGGAAAGGGAAGGGCTCCTCTTGGAGATGCAGGTTTTTGATTCATTCGGTTGTTTAAATTTTGATAGACCCTGCTTCTTTTTTCACTTCGGCTCAGCGAGGAGCTCAGAAATTCTTTCAGGTTCGGCAGCATACCAGTATATCAGTGTTTACAAGGCAGACTTAAAGGAACGAATATAGTAAGTTTGACTGTTTATCTTTGATGTGTTGGAAAGATAGTTGGAAAGTCAAACTAAATTTTGAAAATAGATATTGGAGCCACTGAACTAACAGCACTTTCCAGTTAGAATTCTTGTCCTAAAAGCTACCAGGACTGAACTTTAGGCATAATTCCAGGACAAGCTAAGGAGAGAGAGAAGCCTATTTAAAACAGACACTATGCGCTGGTGGACGGAGAAGGCAATGGCACCCCACTCCAGTACTCTTGCCTGGAAAATCCCATGGACGGAGGAGCCTGGAAGGCTGCAGTCCATGGGGTCGCTGAGGGTCGGACACCACTGAGCAACTTCACTTTCACTTTTCACTTTCATGCATTGGAGAGGGCAATGGCACCCCACTCCAGTATTCTTGCCTGGAGAATCCCAGGGACGGGGTAGCCTGGTGGGCTGCTGTCTATGGGGTCGCACAGAGTTGGACACGACTGAAGTGACTTAGCCTAGCATGCGCTGGTGGAAAGCAAGTGTATGTCTACTAAAATGCTAAAACAAATAGTGGAAAGCCATAGAGGGTGGGAAATGGGGGCAGCCTCCTACCTTGACAGATGTGAAAATTAATGACCAGGCTAGTTGTTCAGAATACTTGGGATATGTTAATACTGTCCTGACTACCTTTCCAGTGTTCTCTTGAATGCACATGCTTTGTTATGATTGTTCCCAGGGGTTTTACATTTGAATTTTTTAACCTCTTTTCTTCTGTGTGTTGCTTCTCCTCACCGCTTATCTTGCGACAGGTTTCTTTTTCATAGAAGTAGACTTAGAAAATGATGGCTTGGGGGAGATACTGGGGAATGATCCCCTCCAATATTCTTGCCTGGAGAATCCCATGAACAGAAAAGCTATAATCCATAGAGTCCCAAAGAGTCCAACAGGACTGAAGTGACTTATCTCACACTTATCTCACACAATTACCCTATCATTTTGCAATTATTTAGATATCATCTTTATTTCAGGTTGAAAATAATGTCTTATTAGAAGCCTTTGCCTGTGTTCAGTAATGGGCAGCTAAGAAGAAGAAAGAAATACTGTATTATTTCTCAAAGACATAATGTAGAAGGCTTACAGATAACTGCATGTTTAAATCCAAGACAAAAATTACTGAAGATGTCTTATATTAGGGTGATAATAAGTAGAGGTAATGTATCATTTGAGGATTTTCATTTGATATTACCTGATACAGAACTGTTTTGTATCAGGTACAATGGTTTCAGAGAGTGTGGAGTTTGGTGTGGTTATGAAAATTCCACCAGAAAGAGAAAGGACTTTTCTTTCTGAGAAGTCCTCAGAAACAGAAGTTATGGTGATAAGAGGAACAAATACACAAATACAAATAGTAGATACACAAAAACAAATTTAAAATATGAGAGACTATGTTTAAGATGTAAAAAGTGTAACATTTTTACATTAAATTTATTTTTCCAGAACCCTAGGTATAAGTAAAAGGAGGGTTAGTTAACTCCAGAGGGTTATTTACAAGGGGCATGAGTGCTTAGTTGACTCTGACTCTTTGCGACCTCCTGGACTGTAGCCCACCATGGTCCTTTGTCCATGGTATTCTCCAGGCAGGAATGCTGGTGTGGGTTGCCATTTCCTTTTCTAAAGCATCTTCCTGACCCAGGGATCAAACTCATATCTTCTGCATTGGCAGGCAGATTCTTTACCACAGAACCACCTGGAAAGCCTAGGTTTATAAGGGGCATGTATTCATTATGTAATGCATGTAATGTATGAAATAGTCTGTAGAGGGATTGAGAATCTTAGTAACAATAATCCTGCAAAGTAATAGAAATGTTTGAGCAGATAAGCTCTTCCATCATCCTTGTTAGCTTGTTTCTGTCTGGTACAAATGGTGGTCTCTCAAGATGAAATTTTAGTTCCTTCTAAGAAAATAAAATATTCTGGTACTCCCCTGAGTGATTACTAAACCAGTCATTTAAACCATGTTATGCTATGGTATTGACCCAGAGACGATGAAAAGAGAACCCTTGTAATAGAATTTTTAATGATAGGCAGGGCCCATAATAACTTTTTACTCCTGGGGACATGGGGTGGAGGTAGGGGAGGTTGGTTAGAAGGGTAGCAATTTTGTGGGAATTTATTTTCATTTGTTTCACAAAATAAAACTACACTTTGAGAAGCTATTAATATGTAAATTAGTGAAACCTGTGCTCATTATACATGTTAATTTTTGATTGAAAAAAATATAATCAAAAGCAGAGATTAAGAAGGAGCCTCATCTTTCCATATGAATGGTTATAACCACCAGAGAATACATGCTGTTTTTAGTTTAGAGTTCTTAAATAATTCTTAGTTTAGCAGGATCCAAGTACTGCCTAGTAAATACAATAACCCATTTTATACTTTCTTTAGCACTTGAGTCATATACAGTCAAATCATTGTAATCTCAGAGTCTACCTTGATATCTAATTTGGCTTAATTTTTAAGCCAACCTGAAAAAAGGTCTCTTACTTGCCACTGTTCATACTTGTTGGTTTCAGTGATATGGGAAAATGAAAAGTAACTATTGGTACTTTGACTTTAGGGTCTTTTTAGAGTTTATTTTATAGACATTAAAATCATCTTTCCTTTATAATCTTTTCCTTCAGTCTGTTTTTTCCCTCCCCCTAAAAAGAAAGCAGATGGACAGAGGGAAAGCTTTCATCAAACAGTGTTTTGTGACTGTTCTAAAAGAAGACTTCTTTTCAGTCTTCAATGAGAGAGTCCCACTGTAGTTTTGAATTAGTAGTTTTGAGTTATGGGATATTGTACAATTGCATTTCTTCATGGAAAGTGTAGTTTGTGATTATTTAGCTTTAACATTCATTTAATTGGTTACTCTGTCATTTGTAAGGATATGTTAAAAATTTGTTACTATTTTCAAACTCGAACTCGTTGTAGTAAAAAAAAAAATTTACTTATGTCTAATGATGGATTAGATGCATTGAATTAACGGACCAAAATATGATGTAACTCACTTACCAGGCTATGGACAACAAATTAAAAATAACAAGTATTCAGAAATTTTATGATAGTAGGAATTAAATTGATTATCATTCCAGCTACATGTTTTTAAAGTTACCTAAATACTTTATAAATCAACCTAATGCATTTTTTTTCTCTCTGACCTTTGTTAGAAATGAGTATATTTAAAGTCTTTGTAAATTATTTCTATTTTACATCAGAATGGCATAGGGGTCAGTTTCATGATACGAAGATCAACTCCTAACCATTATCCCCTTTCTCACAGATACACATTTATCATCCCTAGAGTGAGAAGAGGGGTAATAAACATTTTACACCTAGCAAAACATACTCACAGGTGGCTCATGTCAGTTTAGCTCCTAACATTGGAACTGATACATTGTAGCCTAGTGTTTGGGAACCTTTCACCTAACCCCTGGCCTCAGTAAAAATGATGGATAGCAAAATCAACCCCATATTTGTTATGCTTACTATTTGGGTCACTTATCAAAGTACTCATTAGAAGATTTCAGTTTTACTTCCTCACACTATTTTTGACGGACAGAGGGATAACCTTTCATTTCCAAATCAAACTAGGACTCTGTGCAGTATTTATTTTTATATGTTTCATTTTCTGTCTAATGACACTGGCTTTTGTCCATAGCAATCAAGGCTTATGACAATTCAAATACATTTTATTTACCCATTACAATAGATGGCACTAATCAAGACAGAATGCTTTCTTAAATACACTAATAACCTAATTGGTCTTGGCAGTAGGCATACAAAACAGAATTGGAGTTCATGGCCAGTTTTTCATTCTATTGTGAATATTTGCCTTTACTTCTTGAAGATGTTCTGTGTAAATACACAAATATTTCCCCAAACCACATAAATAGTTTTTAACTCTTCTAGATCAAGATTTAATAGCAAGCACAGAGTATGAAGGGTGCTCACTAGATGTCAGTTGAATGAATGTGAGTGAATTAATGATAGGCAAATTATTAGATTATATTTATGTTCACATTTAGTTTCATATTTTCACTGAGGGCTTTTAGTGCATCAAAAGAGTGTTAAAAGAATGATTCTGTTGGAACCCAAGAACAAATGTTAGCATTATTTATCTGCCATGTAGGAAACAGCATGATACATTGAAAGGAGAAAGGGCCTGAGACTCAGACCCAGGCACCTATTTTGGCTTTATCACTATGCCAGCTGGCTTATGCTGGTTAAGTTACTTAAGTATTTAAAGCTCTCAGTTCTCTCATCTGTAAAACAAAAATATGGGCCTCACAAGATTCTTATAAGGAATAGTGAAGTGATGGTCGCTCAGTCGTGTCTGACTCTTTGCGACGCCATGGACTATTCAGTCCGTGGAATTCTCCAGGCCAGAATACTGGAGTAGGTTGCCTTTCCCTTCTCCAGGGGATCTTCCCAACCCAGGAATCGAACCCAGGTCTCACACATTGCAGGTGGATTCTTTACCAGCTGAGCCCTTATGGCTTATAAGGAATAAATGATGCAGTTTATGTAAAGCACCAAGTACAGTGATAAATGCATAGGAAGTGTTTAACAAGTGATAGCTGCTTATTATTTTAATCACTTGAAACCATTTTTCAGTGCTGTTTTTGCTCTATCCTCAGTATCTAATCACTTGCTGTATCCCGTGGCTCCTGGCTCCAAAAAGAATAATTAATAGGTCACACGTAGGGAAATTGAGACTCAGTATGAGTGACTTCCTGGAATTTCATTGCATCCACTAGCTTTATTAACAGCGTACTTCTTAAGGCCCACTTGACTTTGCACTCTAGAATGTCTGGCTCTGGGTGACTAACCACACCATTGTAGTAATCCACTTCATTAAGATCTTTTTTATACAGTTCTTCTGTGTTTTCTTTACATCTCTTCTTGATTTCTTCAGCGTCTACTAGGTCTTTGCCATTTTTATCCTTTATTGTATCCGTCTTTGGGCAGAATGCTCCCTTGATGTTTCCAGTTTTCCTGAAGAGCTCTCCAGTCTTTCCCCTTTTGTTGTTCTGTTGTTAAGCATTGTTCTTTGAAAAAGGTCTTCTTTTCTCTTCTAACTATTTTTTGGAACTCTGCATTTAAATGGATGTACCTTTCCCTGTCTCCCTTGCTTTTTGCTTCTCTTCATTCTTCCACTATTTGTAAAGCCTCCTCAGATAACCACTTTGCCCTCTTACTTTTCTTTTTCTTTGGGATGGTTTTGTTCACCTCCTTCTGTACAATATTACAGACCTCTGTCCCTAGTTCTTCAGGATCCCTGTTAACTAGATCTAGTCCTTTGAATCTATTCATTACCTCTACTGCAAATTCATACGGGAATTGATTTAAGTCATACCTGCTGGCCTATTATTTTTCCCTGTTTTCTTTAGTTTAAGCCTGAATTTTGCTTTGAGAAACTGATGATCTGAGCCACAGTCAGCTCCAGGTCTTGTTTTTGCTGACTGTATACAGCTTCTCCATCTTCAGCCTCAAAGAATGTAATCAATTTGATTCAAATCCTTAAAGGATGATGCCAGCAAGGTTTTGCATTCGTTATGTCAGCAGATCTGGAAGACCCAGCAGTGGCCACAGGACTGGAAAAAATCAATTCTCACCCCACTCCCTAAGAAGGGTAGTACCAAAGAATATACTAACCATTGGACGGTTGCACTCATCTCCCATGCTAGTAAGATCATGCTTAAAATCTTGCATGCTAGGCTTCAGCGTTATGTGAACAAAGAACTTCCACATGTCCAAGCTGGGTTTAGAAAAGGAAGAGGAACTAGAGATCAAATTGCCAACATTTTCTGGATTACAGAGAAAGCAAGGAAATTTCAGAAAAACATCTATTTCTGTGTCATAGACTGTGCTAAAGCCTTTGACTATGTGGATCATGACAATCTATGGAAAGCTGTTAGAGAGATGGGAATACCAGACTATCTTACCTATCTCCTGAGAAACCTGTATGCAGGTCAAGAAGCAACAGTTAGAACCTTATATGAGACAACTGATTGGTTCAAAATCAAGAAAGGAGTATGACAGGGCTGTCTGCTGTCATCCTGTTTGTTTAACCTATATGCTGAGCACATCACAAGAATTGCCGGGCTAGATGAGTGATAAACTGGAATCAAGTCAACAACCTCAGATATGCAGATGTTACCACCCTAATGGCAGTAAGTGCTGCTGCTGCTGCTAAGTCACTTCAGTCATGTCCGACTCTGTGCGACCCCATAGACGGCAGCCCACTAGGCTCCCCCATCCCTGGGATTCTCCAGGCTAGAACACTGGAGTGGGTTGCCATTTCCTTCTCCAATGCATGAAAGTGAAAAGTGAAAGTGAAGTCGCTCAGTGGTGTCCAACCCTCAGCGACCCCATGGACTTCAGCCTTCCAGGCTCCTCCATCCATGGGATTTTCCAGGCAAGAGTACTGGAGTGGGGTACCATTGCCTTCTCTGAATGGCAGTAAATGAAGAGGAACTAAAGAGCCTCTTGATGAAGGTGAAGGAGGAGAGTGAAAGAGCCAACTTAAGACTTAAAAATACTAAGATCTTGGCATCTAGCCCCATTACTGCATGGCAAATAGAAGGGAAAAAGGTGGAAGTAGTGACAGATTTCCTCTTCTTTGGCTCTAAAATCACTGCAGATGGTGGCTGCAGCCATGAAATCAGAAGACCATTGCTTCATGGCAGGAAAGTGATGACAAACCTAGACAGTGTGCTGAAAAGGAGAGACATTACTCTGCCAACAAAGGTCTGTATAATCAAGGCAGTGGTCTTCCCAGCGGTCATGTATTATTGTGAGAGCTGGACCACAAAGAAGGCAGAACACCAAAAAATTGATGCCTTCGAACTGTGGTGCTAGAAAAGACTCCTGAAAGTCCCTTGGACTACAGGGAGAACAAACCAGTCAATCTTAAGGGAGATCAACCCTAAATACTCACTAGAAGGACTGATGCTGAAGCTGAAGCTCCAGTATTTTGGTCATCTGATGTGAACAGATGACTCACTGGAAAAGTCCCTGATGCTGGGAAAGATTGAGGGCAGAAGGAGAAGAGGACGTCAGAGGATGAGATGGCTGGATGGCATCACCGATGCAATGAACATGAACTTGGGCAAACTCCTGGAGATGGTGAGGGACAGGGACGCCTGGTGTGCTGCAGTCCATGGGGTTACAAAGAGTCAGACACGACTGGGCGACGGCCATACCAACAGTGGCAAACTTGACCACTGTAACCTAGATCTGGTTTTTCAACTCAATACATGTTTTACTTTATATTTCTTAAAGGTCCAAGAAAAAGCTAATGAAAGCCCAAAATATGTGCTCAGAAAGGTCTACTGTGACAAGTTTCCAGTCCCTTCTTTTTTGTTCTTCCTGTATACACTATTGCTCTCTTATTCCCCCTAAAATACAGCTCTGATTTTGTCACTTCTGTGTTCAAAACTTTTAATACCCCGTGGCCTACTAAATTCAGTACAGATTTATCAACCTGTTTAGCGTTCCTGTAGCCCCATAATCCGTCTATATCTCTATCTGTATATAGCTATATCTCCTGTGCCCCAGAACAGCCTGCTTACAGCCAAGCACTTACTGATTCCACCTTCATGCCTTTGTTCCTGCTGTTTCTTTTCCCTGGAATGCCTTTTCTATTCCTCATATTTCAGAGTTCAGTTTGTGGGATCTTAGTTTCCCCAAGCAGTGATCAAACTCGGGTCCCCAGCAGTCAAAGTGCTGAGTCCTAACCACTGGGACTACCAGGGAATTCCCGCAGATCTAATTTTAATGCCATCTTTCCTGAGTCCTTCTCTGATCATCTTCTTGCTACTCTCTCCTCTAAATTCCTTAAGTGCTTACTTTGTACATTTTCTTATTTTTATCCTTATCTTTCATATTGCATTCTTCTCTATACTGGAGAGGACACCATTCTGACACACCAGATATTTTATTTATGTTTTTGTTTGTCTTATATCCCTCCACTAGAATTTAGACTCCATGAAAGCAGAGATTTTCTTATTCATTGCTTTCTCCCAACTCATGAAACAGTGCCTACCTAGCATGTAGTGGTGGTAGTGTAGCCACTAAGTTGTGTCTGACCCTTATAACCCCAAGAACTGCCTGCCAGGTTCCTTTGTCCATGGGATTTCCCAGACACGAATACTGGAGTGAGTTGATCTTTCCTTCTCCAGGGTATCTTCCCGACCCAGGGATCAAACCCCTGTCTCCTGCATTGCAGGAGTATTCTTTAGTGACTGAGGCACCAGGGAAACATGTAGTAGTTGCTCAATAAAGATTTATTGACTCACTAAATGGATGAATTTGGCTCTGGGAATTTCTCCCATTTGGTGTCTAAAAAGAAGGTTTTGTTATTTGAAACATAAAAAATAAAATCCTAAGGAAATGAAGCATAGCTGGGAAGAGTAGAGTTTATCCATATATTTTATTCTCTGGGCTTTACATTTTTTTGAGCAGCCCTGAATTTATTGTATTTTTGTTTTACTGAATACAAATAAAAGCCATTCCTACCATGACATCATACATCCAAGATAATTGTGTCCCAGTCTGGCTACAATCTAAGAAAACAACATTCCTTGTAATAAAATCTAATGGAAGCTTCTAACATGGCCCTGAGGCAGTAAAGACTTATAAGACCAAAATGATAACAAAATTCAGTACAGGGGCATTATCCCATTAAGAGCACTTCATTTATTTTTCTTAGCTGCTGATATTAACCCTGAAAATTGGTCAAATCAAGCTCCTGATGTTAATTTGGGGTTATCAGTTTTCTGCATGTACAAGTAATTGGGTTTGAAATGTGTTTTAAGCCTGAATTAAAAGAACTTAGTCACTGGTGACTCATGGTGAGAAGTTTTTCCTTTTCCCTGCTGGAACATACGCCATTGCTGCCAACCTGGCCTTTTTGAAACACTGCAAACATAAAGAATCTTGTTTTTCTGTACTAGGTTCTAGAAAAGTTCTTTAAGGTTTAAGGTGGCATGGCCTTAATTACAGTGCATTTTAGCTTTGTATAAAAAGCACTATGATTGACTCTCCAAATTTCCATACAAATTTCTTTTGTCTCTGCCTTTAGGGAAGTTTTCTCATTATATGTGAAATAGTCAAAAGTCTACCAGACAGTGTATGAATGACCACAGGGATTTTGTTTTGTTCACTACTATATTCCTAGTGCCTAAATAGAGCTTTCCACAGAGAAAGCAATTAATACATATTTGTTGAGTAAAGTCACAAATATTCTTTAATAACAGTGTGTCTTAGAAAAATCATGAACATCTACTAAAATAAATTTTCTCCAGCCGTTTTGAATTAGGTAATCATCAATTCACAATCAATCTAGTTCGGGAGGCTCTTGGTATTAGCCCAGGGTAGTTCTGCCCCAATAGTTCCCAGCATTGATTGTGCCAACCTGAAATCTCCTTTAGCGGTTCACTTACCAAAGGAAGGGTAAATCGGCAACACCCATAGGCACTTGCACCTGTGGGAACCAATGGGCGTCGTAACAGGAAATACTTGAGCTTGCAATACAGATAGTCATGAGCAGCGCCCAGGTCACGCCGCTTTTATCTGCAGTTCCTTATTCGGATTGTACAACGTTTCGTGGAGTTGGGTTTTTTTTTGCTTGTTTGTATATGTGTGTATATATATATATATATATAAGTTTAAAAGAGAACAACTTTAAATTTGAAAATTGAACTGTGAATGCTGACTGGCATCATCTTCATTATCAAGGAACTGGTGAGTTGTCTTTTCCTTTCTTTTCCTTCTAACGTTTCTTTTCCTTCTAATGTTGTGTACCCTGAAACCTCACTCCAGCGCACAGAGGGGATTAGACAGAGGGTGCGTAAATGTACAATAACTATAACTTAAGCTGATGTTATCAACAATAACAACCAGTTCTGATAGTTACATGATACCATAACGGTAGGCATTGGTAGGATTTTGTAGTTTTTACCTTAAGGTTCTTTTAGCTTGAGCTGGTTTTCCTCTGTTGTGGGGACAGGAGAAAAAGAATCAGGAAAAGTTTTCAGAAAATTCTTTCCAAAATGTCGAAATGTAAAGCTATATAAAATGCTGTTGACGTTAACTGTCTGACCAGGAAGTACTCTCTTAAAGCCTCATTTATAAAACTGTGTCTATAATAACTTCCTTTCTCGGGATGAAGGTGCTGATAGCATGATCTTGTTCTTACAACTTAAGTGGAATTCAGTTTTATCTTTCCTAAGTGAATAAGAGGCTGCCTTTTAAAGAAAGCCATCTCTGGGGCAATCTTACTGACTGCTGTAGCTAAGTAAAGAATTTTTAAAGTCTTTAGGATGTTGAATGGGGAATGTAGGACATGCATCTGAGAAGATCTACTTAGAGTAAGCTTGGTGTTTTGTTTTAAATGTAATGTTTTATTATAAATATAGTTTGTGCCTAACATAGCTAATAAACACTGTTGAGTTTCATGTGAATATTTATGGCCTTAACTCAAAAGTCCAGCTGAGAGTAATCAACCTAAAAATTCACTGGATTCATATGCTCTATTTATTTTAATTTGTAGTTTGATATTCTACAAATAACTATTAGTGGGGATTATTTTCAAAGTGTTTTATTTTTTCCTTTCTCCTGGATAAGTAAGGTAAATATTAAGCTGCGAATAAAACATCAAAATCTTGTCAGAAGAGTTTTTTAAACACAAATTTTAAATATACTGAAGGCCACTTTTATTAAATGGATGCAGTTTTTGGTAATGAATGATATTATTACTCTAAGACAACAGTTCAAAATTAGGTTACTTAAAACAGCACACTTGTTTATCCTGGAGAGCTTAAAAAATAACAAGCCACTTCCCATTTTTCTTCTTTCACAGAAAGGGATAAAAGGAGAGAAAGCAAAGCAGTTTGTTTTTTTTTTTAATGTAATATCACATTTAGAGACAAAAGTCAGAAGATTTGATCACATTTACTTTGTTTTGTAATTTTTTTTCTTTAGTAGTAAGGGTAGTTTACTTATTAAAGTATAAAAATAAAATATCTTAGGCATGAGGTAATAATTTATGGGACTCCTCCAGTCCAAGAGATGAAATTAGATGAAGTAGGCAAGTGGATACTTTTTTAATATCTCATACTTTGTATGTCATTCGTAATATTTTATAAACCGGGAAAGCTACCTTAACAGTTTTTCCCAAATTTACTAGACTCTTGGAACATGGTTTAAATGAAATGTGTATAACCCTGACTTCTAAACTCCTGATATTTTATGTAAAGTCTTTATCTGTAAAGTCTTATGATGGTACATAGGATTGTTGTTGCTGTTCTGTCGCTAAGTCGTTTCCAACTCTTTGTGACCCTGTCGACTGAAGGGCATGCCACGCTTCCCTGTCCACTGTCTCCCAGAGTTTGCTCACATCCATGTTCATTGATTCAGTGATGCCATCCAACCATCTCATCCTCTGCTGCCCTCTTCTCTTTTTATCTATAGTCTTTCCCAGCATCAGGGTCTTTTCCAATGAGTCAGATGCATAGGATACATTTTCATTCAAGAAGCATTGCAGTGGATATTACTGATTTGGGGACACTAGTCTTTCTAACATATAAAAAGGAAATCAAAACCTTCAAATAATCTTTGAAATATGATCATATTGCATTTTTTCTTCATATTTATGAATGTTAAAAATCTAAAAAAGCAAATTAGGTAAATTTCAGTATTCACTGATAAGGAGGACTTTTGTGATTGTCTGAGCATTCTTTTAGCAGCCCAAAAGTATCCCCTTTGGAAGCTGGATGGAGGTGGGGCAGAGGAAGTTGCTGGGGCTTCACAGTAGTGACCGATTATTGCAGATTTAATGGCTGCTTGCCCAGACACCACTCATTGGAGGGAAAAGTGGTAGTTACTAATTGCATCCTACTAATTTGTACATGTTTATTTAACCAGTTACAACTGCTTGCTGGTTTCACACACAGGTGACAAGTTTTAAACTTCTGAATTACTTGACATGTGCTTAATCTTCTTGAGTTTACCGCAGTCATATCTGTTATCTTCAATCAGCAGAGATCACACTGACTCTTTTGTGAAAGACCATGTGTTAGCAGAAAAAAAAAAGAGAGGGGTGAGGGGAAACAGAACTTGAAACTTTAACTGCTTTACCCTCTAGTGAAGAGTATTGCAGAGTTAAAACGTAAAGTTTTAGACAATCTATATAAAATTGTATTTAGACAATTTATATAAAAACTATTAAAAATAATCATCTCCTGTGAAGGAGTTTGCAGTTCTCAGTTGTTCTAGTTCAGCCTGAAATTGAGATTCTTAGTGTTGCAACATAAAAGGAAGCTTTGTGGAGGAAATATGACATCTCTGCCCAGATGCATAAGGAGGAGAGTTATTTTTAAAAATGTTTTCTTATGAATATATATATTGTACTGAGAAGTAGCTTTAAAAAGCTAGTTTCTATTTCAGGGTCATTGGTAGGAGTTACATAGGTTGCTCAGGTCACTGGAATTCTATTAAGAAAATATTTTTTTAAAGCATTTTGATGTCACCAATAAAGCCTAAGTTGTCTTGACCTGGCCTATCTAAGTGACATTTTTTTTAATGTGAATCAAATTAAGATGTTGAGATCCTGTTAATACCATGAAATAGTCGTGTAATATGTGTCCTCCTGCAAGAGGAGACAGTTCACTCCCATTTCATAGCAGTGTCTCACTCTCCTCCAGGAATAGTATAAGGAAAGATTAGAGATGAGTCCAGAAATCTCTCCATTTGTATCTTTGATGCTCCTCCCAAACCCTTTGACTCTGTGGATAGCACGCCACCCTTCCTTATCTCTCACTTTTGGTTTCACTCACATATATGTAGGATTGGCAGTGTATTCTAACGATTCACAAGAGCACGTCAGATGAACACGTCTGCCACTTACCAGGTCACTAGGTTTGTGACCTTGTATAATTCCCTGAACTCGCAAAGCCTCGGTTTCTTCACTGGTGAAATGGGCATAATCATAGTACCTCCCTTGCAAGATTGCTATGAGGATTAAATGAGGTGTGTATTAAGGCACAAGTTTGATTACACATAGTAAAGGAAGAGTTCAGTGAATGATAGCAGATAGGGTTATTTTTGCTGTTTGTTGCTATGCATATAGTGTTATGCATAGTTCTACCAGAAAATGATCTTGAGAGGAGGTATGAAACAGTGCATGCACCTGTGTACAGATAGCAGGGTCAGTGTTGCAGTAATAAAAGAACCCGAAAAAACTGTGGAGCATGCGAATGAAATCTGTAAATCTTCTTTATGCCATTTCCGTATTTACTACTCTCTAAGGAGAGTCGGACACGACTGAGCGACTGAACTGAACTGAAGGAGAGTGGAAGCAGGGAACAGTTGACTGTAGACTTAAATATTTAGTTAAAAAAAAAAAATGAACCTGCTAAATTTGGCTTTAGTAACGTTTTTCTCCTTGTTTTTCACTGCTGCGAATTTCTTCCTAATTTGATAGCACAACTCAGGAAAGCAACATGGCAAAGTGTTGATTTCTTAATTCATTTTCTCACGAGAGTTTGTTGGTTTTTTTCGGACTGGCTCATTACCAGATTAAAGTCAGGATTATGTTTTGAGATTTTGGATCAGCTGGGGGAAAAAAAAAAACACCAGGTTGGGTTTTCAAGGGATGTGTTAGTTTTTTTGGTTTTTGTTTTAGGCGGAGGGGGACTAGAACCAGACTGTAAAGAACATACACTTGAATGTAAAGAAGAATGTTTTTCTCTTTTCCCCATGTTATTCTCTGAGAGCTTATATCCTGTGACAGGTTAATTAACTTTGTATTGAAAAATGTATTGAAAACAAATGAATTTTTACCTAAACAGATTTTCATGGGGCTGTGTTAGCAAAACAGTTGTGAAATTAGGGAGCACCTTCAGTAAATTTACTAAACAAAACAATGGAACTACTTACAGAGAGAGTACTTGCAAAACCTTTAGGCCTTGTGGAAGTATTTCTAGTGTTTGAGATGTCCAGGTTTTAATCTGTGGTCCAACTCCTTTACCTTGTAGCCAGTCCCTTGATTAGTCTGTGCCTCGTCCTTGTTTTTCTGGTACCCCTCCCAATTTTACAGTCTCAAGGCCCATCACATTGCCACTAAGAAACACTCTGTGCACCTATCCCACTCATACCATTATCACCTCATTCCTGGATTACTACAGTTGCCTTCCTTCGCTTCCCTCTTTTTTCCAGCTCATCTTGATTAACCTTCTTTAAATGCTACTGCTTTTAGCACACCTCTCCCCTTACTGGAAAGCTTCAATGGTTCCCTGTTATCCACCACATGAAGTCTAACCTCTTCTGCCTGACTTTTGACGCCCTGGCTAATCTGTCCCATGCTACTCATCCATCTTCATTTCCTGTGTTCTTGGCCTGTTCTTTCTGCTGCTGAAGTCAGTCTGTCTCTCGAACGTTGTGCTGATTCAAGTGTTGAGCCTCTGTTACTATTTATGTCACTCAAAAAACCCTCCTCCCTTGTTTCTGCCTCATCAGATTTTACCTTTTCTTCAAGACCTTGTGTAAAATTTACTTCCTGTTTGAAACTTTTCCTATTCAGTTCTTACTGTTTTGCTGCAAACTCCCAGGTGATTTTTTAGAATTGAAGCATAGGTGATTTACAGTGTTGTATTGGTTTCAGGTGTATAGCAAATTGATTCCATCATACAAACATATATATCTGTTTCTTTAGATTTTTTTCCCTCACAGATTATTTTAAAATATTGAGTATAGTTCCCTGTGCCATATAGTAGGTCTTTGTTGGTTATTTACATTATAGGTAGTAGTGTGTATATTTTAATCCCAAACTCCTGATCTATCCCTCCCTGTCCCCTTTCCCCTTTGGTAACAGTACATTTGTTTTCTGTGTTTGTGGGTCTATTTCTGTTTTGTGTTTAAGTTCATTAGTATCATTCTTTTCTTTTTTAGGTTCCACATATAAGTGAAACCATATGATATTTGTCTTTCCCAAGTGATTTTTTAATTAGCAATGCAGTGAACGAAAATGTGCATATCATTTTACATTGTCCGTTGTCTTATCTTCACTAATGATGTCAGTATTTTGAGTACA
Organism: Budorcas taxicolor; assembly: GCF_023091745.1. Lineage (NCBI taxonomy): Eukaryota > Metazoa > Chordata > Mammalia > Artiodactyla > Bovidae > Budorcas > Budorcas taxicolor. Next base: position 56,972,221 of record NC_068926.1, read on the forward strand.
AGGACAATATCTTACAATTAAATCTTTAACAGTTCCTAGCATAATGCTGAGGTACCTAACTATGACTTGAAGGAAAAAAACAAAGTAGTGAATCTATTTCATCATACCAGTCTAAAGTCAAGTCAGCAATCCTAGTAATATTGAGGGGACTTGAATATTTTTTGAGCTTGGTGCAGATCTATCACTTCATTTATAGAAATAGGCAAGGCAAATGAAGACAGTTTTATAAACTGGTTATAGTTTGGCATATTTGCATTTCTTTATGAGAAACCATGTGTGTGTCTATCTGTATGATTTTATTTTCTTAAAATGATATAGCTAGCCATACATGGAGAGTTTTAGTTCTGATATTAACCTTCAGTGTTTTGCAGAATAGGTTAAATATGATCAATACATTTTATATAGCCAAGAAATTTTCTTACACAGCTATTTAAATGTATTGTAATTAAGTGCCTGCTATGTGTAAGGATAGGCTCTGTAAAGGTATACTGAAGTTAATTGCATATGATTCCTGCTCTTAGGAAACTATCAGAATTCTGTTATGGAAGACAAACTATATATTCAGAATCTGAAACATAAGAATACTTGTTGAATATCTTGCTTTCATTCTCAGTCTCCTGTTGTTTGAAATAGTAAATGCCTTCCTTTGTATTGATGCCAGAGAGCATTTAGGAGCTGCCAAATGAAAACTGTTTTCCCTTTTATATTTTTCCAATTTTTTTGAGACATAATTGACATTAACAGTGTATTAGTCTAAAGTATATACTGTAATGATTAGATATATGTATATATTATGAAGTGACTACCACTGTAAATTTAGTTAACATCAATCAAGGGATGTAATGTAACATGATAAATATAATCGACATTGCTATATGTTGTACATGGTAGTTTCTAAGAGTAAATCCCAAAGAGTTCTCATTATATGCACGCATACACACACACACACACAAAATCACTTTTCAGTTATAATTTTTTTTCCATTGGGAGAGAGATTTTAAGATTTACTCTTTTAGCAACTTTCAAGTATACAGTATACTGAAATGAGAACTTTCAAAATACAAAATGTTTTATATATGTAAAACTACAGGTATTTAGAAATGTCTTATCAATGCTTTGGATTTTGTGTTGATGCGTGGTTGTAAATACAGTCAACAGTAACACTCTTTATTCATTTGTTTATTCAGTAAATATTTACTGAGTATCTATTTGTGTCAGACCTTGTGCTAGTGCTCAATAGGATTATGTCTTTTCTTTGACTGATGAGCAAAAAGTTAAGCTATTTGGCTAATGCAGTACTAGAGTGCTCCATATCATGCTATTTAACACATAGGAAACATACTGAATCATCCCCTATCCTGATTACCTGAAATAGTGTGAGCAAAATATCTATTTTTCATTCCTGGTTATGCTTCAGACTTGTTAACTTAGACCAGTTATTTAAACCCATTACTCCACAGAATGGAAATAATAACAACAACTACTGATTATTGATTGCTTTCTAGGTACCAGATACTGCAATATGTGCCTTATATATCAAATATCTCAATGAATCCTATAACTCCTTTACTAAGTAGGTCTCTCTGTCACACACACATGCACACTCACACAGACACATACTTTATAGTACACTGATGGTCAGAGAAGTTAGGTATTTGCTCAAGGTCAGTGCAAGAATCTGGACTGAAACTCAGTTCTGTGCCTCTGGTCATAACCATCATTTTATGTTACCTTTCACCTTGAAAATTAGAATTAAATAAGTTTGTAACATTCTTACTACTAGTGCCCACAGGATAACTGCTACAAGTCCAGGATGCCATTCATATTTGACAATAAAAGCTGGTTAGGTAATGTTCCAGTGATAAAAGCTGAAGTTATGGACTATTCAGTACAGCTTACGATTTTAAAAAATCATTTTAAGTATACAGAATGACAATAAGGTTTTTCAGTTTATATGAAAGGCTTTATTTATATGAAAGTTTTTTCAGTTTATATGAAAGGCTTTATAGTTTACATTATTTCATGAGTCTCACAGCTTTGTGAGGCATTAATTATTCTCACTGTATAGATGAGGCTGTTGAGGCTTAGAGATGTTAAGTAATGTCCTTAAGATCACACAGCTGGTTAGTGGCAGAAATAACTTAAACCTAGATTTGATGACTCAAAGGTCAGACTTCTTTTCAATTATACCACAAATACAAATCAAGTTATTCAGGAGACCAAACTCACAACTATTTTTTCTTTTCTTTTTAGTTAAGCTAAAATTCACATAAAATTCATCATTTTAAAGTGTACAATTCAGGATTTTAGTATATTCACGATATTGTGCAACCATCACCACTGTCTAAATTCCAGAACATTTTCATCACCCCGAAAAGAAACACTGTACCTGTCAGCAGTTACTCTCAATTACCTCCATCCCCTGGCAACCACTAACTTACCTTCTGTCTCTGTGGGTTTACCAATTCTAGATATTTCATATGAATGGAATCATATAGTATATGGCCTTTTGGGTCTGGCTTCTCCAGCATAACGTTTTCAGGGGTCATCCATGTTGCATATATCAATTATTCCTTTTTATGGCTTAATTCTATTCCATTGTGTGGGCATTCCACATTTTGTTTATTCATTCTTCAATTGATGGACATTTGTTTCCACTTTTTGGCTTTATGAATAATGCTGCTGTGAACATTCATGTACAAATTTTTGTGTGAACTTTGTTTTCAATTCCCTTGGGTATAGGCCTAGGAGTAGAGTTGCTTATTTTTGTAAAATAATTCAAATTAAAGCATTTTAAGTCCTTTATTAAATACCAGCCCCACAAGACACACACACACACGTGCGCACACACACACACACACACACTCACACATCATTGTTTATTTAGCTTATTTGTTTCCCAGGACTTTTCTTCAGAAATAAGGCAGAGGCAAACTTTAGCTCAGATTCTGGAGTAGTCTCTCATTCTAAATGAATATAATCTGCACTGCCTACTACATTCAAGACACTATGGAGGACAAATAAGTAAATAAGATTCCTACTGCTGGTCATGTTCAATTAATGAAATTAAGAAATGTCCATGTCCTTTCAAATCAAGACAGAATGACTTCAGTGCTACAAAAAGTTGTCAAGTACTTTCTACACATGAAGAATGAAGAGATCATTTCTGTACCAGGGAGATGGGGCAATTTTGAGATAGAATTTGAGCTGAGTTTAAATACTTAATAACTTCTTCAGCAGGTGTGGTAGGATATAATTAATGTATCTTTTTTTATCCCAGTTCAGACATTGTGAATACAGTATAGAATACTTAGGGATAGTATTCTGTCCCTCAGATCAAAGGCCTTCGAATCACATACCAAGAGATTTGAATTTTAAATACTAGATGTTGGAGAGCCATTTACAGTGTTTGATTAGAGACTGGTACAATCAGAGCCTTTGAAAGACTATCCCACCAAGAGTTCCTAGAATGCCTTAATAGAAGAAAGAGATTGGGAATGAGAACTTGGACTGGGAATGAGGTTCTGGAATTAGGACAGCCTCCAGGAAAAGAAGATGATCAGTCTGTAAAGAGATTGATTGAGGGTATCCACAGCTTGGGGGAGAGAGCCGAAAGCATGTCAGATAAATAAGAGAAAGTGTAGAGAGAAGAGAAGAGGCCCAGTACAGATGCTGTGTTAAGAGGTAAGAGGAGGACGATTAAGCAGAGATGGTTGGAAAGAAACCACTGAGCAAAGTGCCATATGTACCAAGAAACAAGAGCCTTGTAGGGAGACACTGCATGAATGTCATGGAAGGATCCACCTGAGAAGGATCCTGTTGGGTTTGGAGATGAGATTAGGAGCTGGTGAGTTTGTTAGCCCCAGGGAGTCTTCCCGTCAGGGCAAGTTCTCGCCTCTCCCCTCAATAAACGATACCTTGAGCATATTGTAGGCCAAAAAGAGTGTATGAAAAGGAATGAACGATTTAAGAAAATGGAGAAATGTGAATTAATGAAATGAGAAGATAGTAGGCTACAAAATTATGAGGCCGTTTCTTGGGCATGGATGGGAAGAGATAGTTTAACCTGAAAAAGGAAGCCTGAAGGGTGAAGAGAAATTTTAAATTGAAATGGAGAAAAACTGAGGAAGCAAGTGTACATTGAATGGCCTCAGTGTAGAATTTTTACTATTAATGCTTATTAGTAGGAGTTATTTTTGGGGGGCTCCAAAATCACTGCAGATGGTGATTGCAGCCATGAAATTAAAAGATGCTTACTCCTTGGAAGAAAGATTATGACCAACCTACATAGCATATTGAAAAGCAGAGACATTAGTTTGCCAACAAAGGTCTGTCTAGTCAAGGCTATGGTTTTTCCAGTGGTCATGTATGGATGTGAGAGTTGGACTGTGAAGAAAGCTGAGCACTGAAGAATTGATGCTTTTGAACTGTGGTGTTGGAGAAGACTCTTGAGAGTCTCTTGGACTGCAAGGAGATCCAACCAGTCCATCCTAAAGGAGATCAGTCCTGAGTATTCATTGGAAGGACTGATGTTGAAGCTGAAACTCCAGTACTTTGACCACCTCATGCGAAGAGTTGACTCTTTGGAAAATACTCTGATGCTGGGAGGGATTGGGGGCAGGAGAAGAAGGGGACGACAGAGGATGAGATGACTAGATGGCATCACCGACTCGATGGGCATAAGTTAGGGTGAGCTCTAGGAGTTGGAGATGGACGGGGAGGCCTGGCGTGTTGCTGTTCGTGGGGTGGCAAAGAGTCGGACACAACTGAGCGACTGAACTGAACTGAAATTTAGAAAATACCTTAAATTATTATATAGAAAGATTGGATTCTGAATTTCTATCCTATATAAATGTTTTTTTGAGCATAGCTTTGCCTGTGTATTGAGCATGCCTTTGCCTGTGATTTTAAATAGATTTTTGTTCCTGAAGCATAGTTACATGATGTAATAGAATATATAGACTACGAGTTAGGCCTGTGGAGTCCATTTTTCTGATAATTATTCAAACTGTATATTTTAAGCACTAGTAATAGTTGGAACCCAAATAAGGTATTTTGTTTAAAGGTTATCATAATCCTTGGTTTGAATTCTTTTTATATAAATGTTTTATTTTCTCTGAAAGATACCTAAAACCAGTATTATTGTTATATTCCATAGACTAGAAATTTGTTACTTCCATTCTGTAGTGTAGCAGGTACTGTGGGAACATTTTAATCTGCATAATTATTTATTAATATTTAGTTAGATATAAATATTTATTTGAATATTTAATAAATAATGATTTAGTAAAGTAATGATTATTACATAACTAAATTTAGTGAATTTAGTTAAATAATAATGATGAATTTATATCACTCAGAAATTATAAATTCCCTGTAATGTTATAATATCAGTTCCTTATTACTCCTGAATTTCAGAGTTCCCAGCAAGAAGACTTGCTGGTAAATGTGTGGATATGGAAACTAGGATCTCTTTTATTCTCAACTTTTTCTTCTTTCCACACAACATGATGGGAAATCTTTGACCCAGTATAGCTTTTCTTATATAAGTTTTAACAGCTAAGTTATATATGCTTTTAATTTTAACAAATAGAAAGCACAGATAAGTAATTAGAAGAAAATAAGTTATCTTCTATACCCAAATATTTTTTACATATAACCTCTCAGACTTTTTTCAGTTATTTAAAAATAGTAATTTGGAGGATTATGCTGTATGTATTGTTTTAAGGCTGCTTTAAAAAACAAAGGCTTTAACAGTGTATCTCTATACCATATTAACAAATACTCATCTCTCTGTGTCTAAATATAGTTCTTCTACCTCATTTTCAAACCAGATGGCTATTCATGGTAGGTTATTTCTTTTTAGTTTTTATTCTTCAAATTGTTCTGGATAGTTCCTCAGTAATTTTATCTCCAGTACAACTCTAGGTTTTTTTCCAATCATAGGAAATTCTACAGCAGATAGATAAGAAATTACTTTTCAAAATATGATTTACTTTTTTTTTTCAGATAGGAAGAGTGAATAGCATTATCATACTATATGTCTCAACCAAGCCGACTGTTGTTTAAGAATGTTTCCCATTTTCTCCATCTAGAAACGTGAGCTAGTAGTGTTCTGACAGTTCTACCAGCCAACAAGGGCTTCAAGGGATATATACTTATCTCCCTAAACACATGGCTCTTTCCTTGGCCTTCATCTGTTCCAGAGGAACTCTAGCTCCCCTTCTTCCCTTAGACTGTCACCAGCCTTCCTTCCTGTCATAGTCCCTCCTATTCTGGCTGTTTTGTTTAAGTTTTACATTTAAACCTCTTGGTTATGGGTCCTTTAGGAGTATCATTAAGAGGGGAGATAATCTGGATTTATTCAAAAGAACCAATTACTATAGTTCTTTGATTAATGATTATATCTTGTCCATTATTGTAAAGGCTATATTTCAGCCTCCTCAATTTAATCTTTTCTCTTTGTATTATTTTAAATTTTTTTCATGGTCTGACCCTTTTAAAAAACAGAAGTCTTCATTCTCATCTTAAAATTTTACTTCAAGTTTATATCACGATAGTAAATCTGAATACAATTTAGAAGCTCCTTCCAAAAAGTAGATATGATTCAGTAGGCCTGGTTGCTTTTTTTTTATTATTAATAATTAATTTATTTGGCTGCTTTTGGTCTTAGTTGCAGCATGTAGGATCTAGCTTGCTGACCAGGGATCAAACCTAGGCCTTTTGCATTGGGAGTGTGGAGTCTTAGCCACTGGACCACTAGGGAAGTCCTTGGTTTTTAACACTGTATTTAATGACTAGGTGTTTGAGTAGACTAAACTTACAGAATTTAAGTGATGTTCAAGCCGGTTTTAGAAAAGGCAGAGGAACCAGAGATCAAATTGCCAACATCCACTGGATCATCAAAAAAGCAGGAGAGTTCCAGAAAAACATCTATTTCTGCTTTATTGACTATGCCAAAGCCTTTGACTGTGTGGATCACAATAAACTGTGGAAAATTCTGAAAGAGATGGGAATACCAGACCACCTGACCTGCCTCTTGAGAAACCTATGTGCAGGTCAGGAAGCAGCAGTTAGAACTGGACATGGAACAACAGACTGGTTCCAAATAGGAAAAGGAGTATGTGAAGGCTGTATATTGTCACCTTGCTTATTTAACTTATATGCAGAGTACATCATGAGAAACGCTGGGCTGGAGGAAGCACAAGCTGGAATCAAGATTGCTGGGAGAAACATCAATAACCTCAGATATGCAGATGACACCACCCTTATGGCAGAAAGTGAAGAGGACCTAAAAAGCTTCTTGATGAAAGTGAAAGAGGAGAGTGAAAAAGTTGGCTGAAAGCTCAACATTCAGATAACGAAGATCATGGCATCCGGTCCCATCACTTCATGGCACATAGATGGGAAACAGTGGAAACAGTGTCAGACTGTATTTTTTGGGGCTCCAAAATCACTGCAGATGGTGACTGCAGCCATGAAATTAAAAGACGCTTACTCCTTGGAAGAAAAGTTATGACCAACCTAGATAGCATATTCAAAAGCAGAGACATTACTTTGCCAACAAAGGTCCATCTAGTCAAGGCTATGGTTTTTCCAGTGGTCATGTATGGATGTGAGAGTTGGACTCTGAAGAAAGCTGAGCGCCGAAGAATTGATGCTTTTGAATTGTGGTGTTGGAGAAGACTCTTGAGAGTCCCTTGGACTGCAAGGAGATCCAACCAGTCCATTCTAAAGGAAATCAGCCCTGGGTGTTCTTTGGAAGGACTGATGCTGAAGCTGAAACTGCAATACTTTGGCCACCTACGTGGAGGGTTGACTCATTGAAAAAGACCCTGATGCTGGGAAGGATTGGGGGCAGGAGGAGAAGGGGACGACAGAGGATGAGATGGCTGGATGATATCACCGACTTGATGGGCATGAGTTTGGGTGAGCTCCAGGAGTTGGTGATGGTCGGGGAGGCCTGGCGTGCACCGATTCATGGGGTCGCAAAGAGTCGGACACGACTGAGTGACTGAACTGAACTGAAAACTGGATTTGTTCTTCTTAGAACAAATTGAAGTCTAACTATCCCTGACAAGGTGAAGGGGTACATGGGTATTAATAGCAGGAGAAAGTTAAGTAGAGGACATATGATTCATTGAATTAAAAACTGAAGTATAAATACAGCATGGGGCTCCAGACTAAAAAGGCATGACAGAAAGAGAACCAGTGTTAAGTATGGGACAGTAAATTATTGTTATCATCATAAAGGCCATAAAACTATCCATAATATTATTAAGATGTTATTGACTGATCATGACTTATTTTACAATTAAGAAGGAGCCTTATTAATAAATTTATTTTTTGACTAAGCTTTCTCCATCATTTCCAATATGCTTTAGGAGAATAGGAAAAGAGAAGACAGAGGGAAAAAAAGAGAGGGAGAGACATACGCAAGTGACGAAAACAAAACAAACAGGACTGTGGGAACGGAAAGTTCTAATTGCCACATATCTTTCGTGTTATTGAACATATTGAAAAGTGATAGTGCTGATAGCACATTTCTTAGATATTTCCATCATTGTCAAAATGTAAATAGGTATTGTTGATGTGAACACTGCTTCTCCCTTGTGAGGCAGGTAAGATGGATGGTTAGGTTAGAATGTGGTATTCCAGCTGTTCTGTACATTAACAGAGATTTACACCTGTACTTTTATATAATAACTGAACAGTTTGACTTTATAATTGCCTTACTGCAATCTAGTGAATTATATTTGCTTTTATACCTTCATTTACTTTGTTTTAAAAGAATCAAGAACTTGAATTTTTGTATTTTGGTAAGTCAGAAAGAAAATTTTGGAATGTACACAGGATAAAGTGCAACTAGTACATGAGAGACTCTGGGAGAAAATGAGTGACATCAATATAAACAATAAAAATAAACAGGATTAGAAGTCAGTTCATTGTCAACATTCTAAATTTTAAAAGTCCATGCAGGGCTTTTCTTTTTATGTAGTAGAACTTGGAACAGTTTAAATCCTGGGAATTTTTACAAGATTCTCTTTTAAAAGAAAACATTAAATCTCAAATTTTTCCATCTCCAAATTACTTTAAGCACTTCTTTTAAAACCAAATGTATTAATGGTTTAATTTGGTATCATTTTGGCTCTTGGTATTTTATAGTTTGCTAATGCACCTAATGTAGTCCCCTACACATATCAAACACTCACTAAGTGCTATTAATTATTTTACTGGGCATTCTAAGCCCCAGGTTTAATGTAAAGTGTCACATATGTGGAGTGCACAGAGACTCCTGAATTTCCATAACAAACTTTTGCTTTTAATTTACTCCATAGTGAACTGCTCTCTAGAATTTACTAATGGGATATTGAAAGAGACCATAGTGTACTTTTTTAAAACCTAGGAATTACCATTAAAATTTGATATGCAAACTTCAGATGACCTAGTAATTTCTAATTACAGTATCACATAAACAAAAAGTATTTTATGTTACATTTTAAATTTATTGATAGTATTCAAGTTTATAACTTTTGCTGTAATATCATCTAATTAAAGAGTCTATAGCATTTACTTTGTTGATTTCTGTAAGCTTCTGTGAAATAAAAGATACTAATCTTTATTTCAAATCTTGAGCTAAATGTGTTTCTTACTCATATAACAAGATCTTTTCAACATGGAGAAAATATTAACTTTAACCTAGCTTTATAAAAGGATAAAATCCAAAGTAATTTCATGTTGTGCTAATAAAACTTTTACTGATTATGTTTACATAGCACTGTCTGTCAACAAATTAAAACATAGTCTGTAGTTGTCAGCAGATTATTTCTCACGCTAGCTTTCTCACTGAAAACACAGTATTATAATCATCTTGAAGCTGCCTACTGTCTGAGATGAGGAAGCCACAATCCCTCTAAACTCTGAAATCCTATGATTTCAAGTTAATTTCAATAGAAGAAGGAAGTATTTGGCCACAGTAAAACAGGGAAAATGTTAAAACACATAACTGAAAGATTACAAGAGTTTTCTTAGCATGATTTAATGGATTCCCTTATTAAAAATCTTATTAAGATCATTATTATAGGCAGTTTTATACTTAAAACTGACCAAAAAAGGAAGTGTTTTTAAAACAGGCAAAAATGAAATCAAACCTCCCCCCACCACCACTTTTTTTTAACTTTTTGTAGCACCCATATCAACATTATCCTTCTAGGGTGACTTAATCTGGTTATTCACTCATTTTATGAGATTTAATTATTTAAATCATTAAAATTTCTAAGTTCCATTTCTAAAGCATATTGAATTATTGACATTAAAATAAAATTTTGACAGATCAGTTAACCACAATATGTGGACCTAAACTTTGTCTCGTATAGAAGACAGTAGAACAGAAAAAAAAATTATGAGGCAGTCTGAGAACTTCAAAAATTTGGCCTTATTTTTGATGACATTGAAGTTGATTGTTAAATTTTAGTTATACTGATGGTATAGTTACTATGTCTTTAAAAGTAGTTCTTTTAGAGAATCAGTTTGAAGTGTTTAGGGATGAAATGGTATATCTAGGTTAAGTTTCAAAATAATGCGGAGTGGACAGTGAGTTGATAATTTAAAGCTGGGCCCCAGATGGTTCATTATATCATTCTGTCAACTTTTCATTATATGTGACTTTTTCTATAATAAAAAAATAAAAAATAACTTTTAATACTCATCTGTGAGGCTTTATATATAAAACCGTTTAAAAAGTCTTTATTCCTTGTAAAATGAAAGAAAATATTACCTACAATAAATTGCACACCTCACTATTCTCTTCTCTTCCCATAATCCATATTCCTCTCTTTGCTGTTAGAAAAGAACTGTTAAAATTGTCACACAGTGGAAAAAGAAAGCAAGGGGTATAAAGTCATCTCATTCTACCCGAAGGAATTGTATTTAACCCCTTTGCTCTTCCCTTTCCAACCTGGCAAAAAGTTTTCTTTTTTGCAGGGCGAGGAGGGTGGGGTGGTTCAGCCATGTTATCATCACATTAGAAAGATGCCATTCAGTTGTATTGACGTTTTATCATAAACAAGTACTACATGTATATACACACAGAAACATGTGGAAAGTACTTATAGTTATTCTCTTTAATTCAGATTTATAATTAAGTCTCTCCAAAGATCAATACTTTATTTACTGAAGCTATAACTTGCTGTTAAAATAGTCATTTTTGAGGTCAAAAGATTAATAGCATGCAAAATTTTGTTAAATATAAAAATAATTATTTCAAATTTTTTAAAATTGGTAAGGAAATTTCAAAATAGAAACTAAAACAGCATGCTTCTATTGGAAGAATCTGCAGAAAAGACCAATTCAATAAATGTCTTTACTTCACAGCCTTGTGATGATTAATTACATAGATTTAAAGATAACAACGTTATAACCCATTCAGGTCAGCAATTACAAACACTTCCATGAATGCAGGACTTTGGGGAATTGAGTTTTCTTGGAAATTGGTAATGAAGAATTGAGAATTTTCATTCATTTCAAGCACTTGTCTTGGTTTCTCATCTTCTCTCTCTCTCCTTCTCCCTCCTGTACATCTCCCTCACTGCCATCAGAGTTAACTTTCTTAAAGATAAATCTGATCATCATTTACAGGCTTCAAAAACTAGTATCACCACATTGCTCATATGAAAGCACTGTTTGCCTTAGTGTCGAATCCACAATTCTAGCTTCACCCACTGCCTTCCTCAGTAGAGAACTGTAAACTCAAGTACAACAAACTCTGCTGGCCCCAGGAAATCCTGTGCTTTTCTTATACCACTGAGCTTTTGAATGCCCCATTCCCTCTGCTTGGAATGGTTTTTCTCCTCTTCCACATCTCATCTTATAAAACTGTGCTAAAAGATCACATCTTTGAAGTTTTCCCCCAGACCCCTTAGACAATGCTAGTTATTCCCTTCTCTGCTTTCATAAGCACTTTTCAGCATATCACTATTGCTTATACTGTATTCTAACCATTTGATGGTGTTTTCCACCTTTTCTGTTGTTTTATTCATTTAATCACTCTTTCATCAGGAGAATAGTTATTATATTCTGTTTTGACACTGGAGATAGAGTGGTAATTAAAACAGTCTCTGTCCTCTGCTAGTGGAGACACATGTTTTTTAAAAAAATTACAACGAAAATATTTATATAATTTCAATTGTGACATCAGTGAAGGTGGGTTCTCAATACCTCTATAGATTTCCCACCCTTCTTTCCCCCTACTTCCAGGCCATTGGCACTTAAGCTAATGCCTCACATATATGAGCAACTCAATAAATGTTTTAGAAAGTCAGCAATGAATATATAACTATACATGAACTACATGGAACTTTTAAATTAAGCTTCATTTTGAGATTTTATAGATTCACACACGGTTGTAAGAAATAATACAGAGATACCTCGTATACCCTTTTACTTAGTTTTCCCTAATAACATCTTAAAAAAGACCATAGTACAATAGCACAACTAAGATATTGATATTATTCAGATGTCTCCCAGTTTTATTGCCCCTCCTCTCTGTGAGAGAGTGTTTGTATGTGTGTATTTAGACCTATGCAATTACTTACATGTGTGGGGTGCATATCTATCACCACAGTTGAGATGAAAAATAATTTCATCACCACACCTGCTCACATCCCCTTCTACCCAGTCTCTATCCTTAACCTGTGGCAACCACTAATCTACTCTACATTTCTATAATTTTGTCATTTCAAGAAAGTTGTAAAATAGGATCATACAGTGTATAACTTTTGGGAGTTAGCCTTTTTTTTCTTTAAACTCATAATCTGGGGATTTTTCCAAGATATTTCATGTATCAATAGTTCATTCCTTTTTATTGCTAAGTAGTATCCCATGGTATGGATATACTACAGCTTCTTTAATCATTTATCCATTGAAGGACATCTGAGTTGTTTTCCAGTTTTCGGCTATTACAAATAATGGCTGCTGTGAACATTTGTGTATAGGTTTTTATGTGAACATAAATTTCCATTACTCTGGGATAAGTGCCCAGAAATATAATTGCTGGGTCATGTGGTAATTGCGTGTTTAGTGTTATAAGAAAGTGCCACACTGTTTCCCAGAGAGCTGTGCCATTTTATATATAGCAGAGCAGTATAGCAGAGGTCCAGTTTCTCCATATCCATACCAGCCTTTGGTTATGTCACTATTTTTTATTTTAGCCATGTTGATGCTACTGCTACTGCTAAGTTGCTTCAATTGTGTCCAACTCTGTGCGACCCCACAGACGGCAGCCCACCAGGCACTCCCATCCCTGGGATTCTCCAGGCAAGAATACTGGAGTGGGTTGCCATTTCCTCCTCCAATGCATGAAAGTAAAAAGTGAAAGTGAAATTGCTCAGTCGTGCCCGACTCTTAGCGACCCCATGGACTGCAGCCCACCAGGCTCCTCCGTCCATGGGATTTTCCAGGCAAGAGTACTGGAGTGGGGTGCCATTGCCTTCTCAGCCATGTTGATAGGTTTGTAGTAATAGCTCATTGTGGTTTTCATTTGCATTCCCTAATGGCTAATGAGGTTGAACATCTTTTCATGTACTTATTTGCTGTTTGTATATCTTCTTCAGTAAAATTACTATTTGTCTTTTTCTATTTTCTAATGAGGTGTTTTTTTTTTCGGGGGGGAGCTTATTTTTGTTTTTTTTTACTGTTGAGTTTTGAGAGTTCTTTATTTTTGACCTACTAGTCAGGTATGTGGTTTGCAAATATTTCTTCTCAGTCTATATCTTGTCTTTTCATACTTTTAAGAGTTTTGAAGAGCAGAGGTTTTAAGTTTTGATTTACTACAGTTTATCAATTCTTCCTTTTAGGGATGATGCTTTTGGTGTCAAGTCTAAGAACTCTTTGCTTTTGACTAGATCCTATTAGATTTTCCCTGGTGCTTTTTCCATAAACATTTTATGGTTTTATGTTTACATTTAAATTCATAATCTATTTGAGTTAGTTTTTGTATAAGGTATGAGGTTTAGGTCAAGGTTTATTTTTAGCCTATGGATCTTCAGTTTCTCTGGCACCGTTTGTTGAAAGGGTGTCCTTCCTCCATTGAACTACTTTGGCACTTTGTCAAAAATCAGTTGGATCTATTTGTGAGTCTGTTTTCTAGGTGTTCCATTCTGCTCAGTTGATCTTTGTGTCTCTCTCCACCAGTACCAAACTATCTTGGTTATTGTAGCTATATTCTAAGCAATATTACAATATTGGGTGATTGCTGATAGTTATTCTTTTTCAAGATTGTTTAGCTATTCTAGCTCTTTTCCATTTCCATATAAATTTATGAGTTTTACTATATCTGCAAAAAACCTTACTGAAATTTTGTATTAAAACTATTAATCAGCATGGAGAAAATTGGCAACTTTTTGAAATTGAGTTTTGTGATTCTTGAACATGGTATATCTCTTTATTTACTTAAATCTGTGATTTCTTTCATCAGCAGTTTGTAATTATCAGCATGCAGATTATATGTTCTTTTAATTTATACCTGAGTATTTAATATTCTGTGGAGTGATTATAAATGATACTGTTTTTAATGTTAGTATCTGCATGCATGTTTATTGTTAGTATGAAAAAATGATACTGATTTTTATGGGCTTCTCTCATATCTTTGTGATCTTGCTCAACTCACTTATTAGTTCTAGTTTTTAATAGATTCCTTGCGATTTTCTATGTAGACAATTATATCTCTGCAAGTAGGGACCATTTTATTTCTCAATCTTCATGTGTTTCTCTTGCCTGATTGTCCTGGCTGGAAATCTTCAGTACAGTGCTGAATTGAAGCGACAAGAGAGGACATCCTTGTCTTGTTCCTGACCTTATAGAAAAACCATCATCCTTCACCATTAAGTATGATATTTGCTTTCGTTTGTTTGTTTTTTGGTCAATGCTCTTTATCAAGTTGAAGTAGTTCACTGTTCCTAACTTGCGAAGAATTTTCATCATGAATGAGTGTTGGATTATGTCAGTTTTTTCCTGCATCGATTGATATGACTTTTCTCTTTAGCTTGTTGATAAGGTAGATTACATTCAAATACAGAACCACCCTTGCATACTTAAATAAATCTTTCTTGGTTATGGTGTATAATTCTTTTTATACATTGTTAGACTCAATTTGCTAATATTTTGTTAAGAATTTTTATGTATTACTTTTTTTTTAATTTACTGATCCTTTTTCAAAGAATCAGCTTTAAATAGCTTTACATTCCATTGATTTTGCTTATATCCCCCACCTTTTCAATTTCATAGATTTCTGCTCTTATTTTACTATATCCTCCCTTCTGCTTACTTTGGGTTTATGTTGATAATCATTTTCTAGATTCTTAAGTTCTTTACAAACTTGGATTATTGATTTGAGACCTTTCCTTTTTCCTAATATAAGCATTTAGTACTACAAATTCCCCTCTAAGCACTGCTTTAATTGCATCCCACATTTTGATGTCCCATGTTTTCGTTTTCATTCAGATCAGTGTATTATTTCCTTGAAACTAGTTTTTTAATTCATGCAGTGTTCAGAAATGTTTAATTTTTAATCTAAGGGTTTCCTTGTTCTGTTATTGATTTCTAGTTTGATTTCATTGTGGTCAGAAAACATAGTCTGCATGATTTTTAGTATTTGTTGAAGTTTGTTTTTTGACCCAGGATATGGTGAAGTTCTATAGGCACTTGAAAAGAATGTGTATTCTGCTGTTATTGGGTCAAGTATTTTATAAATGTCAATTAGATCATATTGGTTGATGGTGTTCTTCAACTTTTTTATATCTTTGCTTATTTTCTATTAGTTAATAATTCTACCAATTACTAAGAGTTGACTGTTAAAGTCCCCAAGTGTAACTGTAGGCCTGTTTCTCCTTTTAGCTCTCTCAGATTTTTTTGTGGGTTTTTTTGGTAGTTTTTTGTTTTTTTTTTTTTTAAAGCTGTTTGGTACGTGCACATTTAGGATTGCTATGTCTTCTTGGTAGATTGATCCATTTGTCATTCTGAAATGTCCCTCTTTGTCCTTAGTAATTTTATATTCTCAGTCTATTTTATCTGATAGTAACATAGCTACTCCCTCTTTTTTATGCAGATTAGCAAAATATATCTTTTTCCATGCTTTAATATTTTCATCCTACTTATGACATTATATTTGAATTGAGTTTCTTACAACCATCATATTGTTTATGTATTTTCATTCACTCTTTAGTCTTTTATGATGGCCACTTTAACAGCTTTCTTAGTTCCAGTTTCTGATTCAGCTTAGTATTGACATCAATTGATTGTTTTTTCTCATTCAAGTTGTGATTTTTGGTATGACAAAACAACAAAAAGTTTTTTACTTTTTTATTGTGTGCTAGAATAATGGATATTATGTTTGCAACCACTGATCCTCTTTAAATCTTCTATTTTTCCAGGCATTTGCCCTGTTTAGGTTTAGCATAGGTTATACACATTTTGTGGGTGGTAGCTTCAGTGACAATTTAGTTTTGAGTCTTCTTTTCAATGCAACTTTGGTCTACTTCATTCTTCTGGCCCCACTTGAGCTCCCTGCTGGATCCCTGCTGATGCCACCTGTAGGCATGGATGGCACTCCCCTGGAACCTCCTAACTTACCATCGTTATTAGGTAGGGTGTGTGAGATGCCGAATTCCAGGATGGAGAGCATTTCTCCTAGTTAATATTTCCACTCTGTCTCTGATGGTGCTCCTGGAGAACACCCTTCTGCAGCCACTTTCTGCTGCTGATGGAGGGCCAGGAGCTAAGAGTTCTGGGTGGCCTCTGCTACTGGGTAGAAGGCAGGAGACTCCGGGCTTGGTTCCCCTTCTGCTTTTAAGTGAAGGGCTGGGAGATGGCCAGGGGCCACCAGTTTTGGGTAGTTCTCTGCTGGATGAAAGGGGGGAGATGTCAGGCCTCCTTGGGTCACTGGGGTGAGTGGAGCAGCACACCTGCTACCACCTGCTGTGGGACAAGAATGGGTTGGCCTGCTTGGGTTTTGCTGTGGCTGAAGGGATGCAGACCTCTGCCATACACAGACTGAGATAAAAGGGAGTGAGACTCTGTCAAGATGTTCTTCAAATTCTGAGGTCACTCCCTCCTCCTTTCTACCTTTCTTAGTCCATTATGGTTATCTACTGAATTATTGACAGTCTGTATAGTTGTACTTGGAGGGAAGGAACAGGGAGAATTGAGCCATCTCATCCCAAACAAGAAACTTATGTGGATTTTTACAGAGAAATGTTATACAGCCAACACTAAAGCAACACTGAACGTAACCAGATTTCTGATAATGTATTTGTTGCTTCAGGATTTTACATGATTCCAAGTCATCATTATGAAAATCTTTTAACCAGAAGAACTTTATTAAAATAAACTCATACAAAGGAAAATTTAAAGCATGGGTTTGTTTTTTTTTTTTACAATCAGTGTAGAAAATGGTAAATTTACCAAATTCATTTTTTTATCCTGAGATAACCATGATTTCCCAGTTTTTGTTGTAACAAACTTGAGGTTCTGCTTAGCCTCTCAGTTCTTTCTCTTTAAGCTGAACTGGAGCAGGCTAACCAGTATGGTGGGTGTCAAGGAAATTTGAGGTGTTCCCCAGTCCCATCACAGACATGGACCCCCTGAATATAATTTTTAATATGTAGTATAGAGAAGGAGCTGTGGTTGAATTTGTGATGGTTAAGTGATGTAAATCTGTAAGTTATAATATGGTTATTTAGTATGTGTTTCTGTTTTATAAAAACAGAATTCCTTTTTTTCTTTTGTAATTTTGGGTTTTCTAGTCACATCAAATAGGACAAAAGAGACTCTAGATCACATTTAAATGATTTCAAAAATTTAATTTAAATAAAGAAACTGATTAGATGATCTAATTTTACCACCCACCCACACCATTGTGTAATAGACTATGCATGCCGTTCTCTTTATGGAAAATTATATCATTGGGCAATGGGGAATGACTAATTGACTTAATGACAGGACAACAGCATAGTTTTTTTCTCTGTGTATTGTAAGGAATGGATACAGGAAAAGAATTGTTTAATGAAGACACTCTATTTATTCTTATCTAATTGTAGGCTTATACTAAAAGAGAAGTATAAAGTATAAGGTGCTACTGAGATGTCAGTTAGCCTACAGATAGAGGAGAAATTTTTCTGTAATGATACTCGAAAAAGATGATTAATTTTAAAAAAAGATTTCTAAAAGACAGATATATTAATGACTTTTTTTAATGGACATGAGTATCTTAGAAAAGATAGCTTTGTTTATAACCACAAGTATTAGAAAATAAAGTCATATAATAACAAATGAAGGCTGGATAGTATTGGGGGTGGAGGCAGGCCGATGATAACAAGAAAAGCCATAAATAAAGATGATCTTTAGTTTTAAAAAAATAAACAATTAGTATAAACAGAGATTCTTCCTCATTTTCTCTCCTATTCATAGGTATCATAGGTGTTAAAAATAAATTTATTAATTTGTAATGTGATAATCATACTTTACCTTTATAGATTTCAAAATGCTTTTACTTACTAATCATAGATTATATTTTATAGCAATTTCTAAGGCATCTTTATGTACATTATTTTATTTTATCCATGAGACTATCATAAGGTCACATATTATTATTCTCATTTTAGGTAAACATCTGGCCCAAAGTCACAGGGTAGATGGGACAGAACCTAGCTTTTGGGTTCTGATTTTAGTGTGGTAGAATCATTTTCTGGGACCTCCTGCTGTCTGCCTCATACATCAACTCCCTGTCTATATCAATTCAATAATCAAAGGTAAAACAGTATAGACTTCCATCTAAAAGAAATGCAACTGACTTCCCTATTACATTTCTCTTCTCTAGTAATTACTCCTCTTAAAAAATACCAATCATATATACATATGTGTGTGTGTGTGTGTGTGTGTGTGTGTGTGTGTGTGTGTGTAGGAAGAAACTCCCCACAACATAAAATGAGACCACAGACCTGTGCATGCCGTATCTAGAGTAGGTAGTGCTTCTTGGTCTGTTGATTGTTTTTAGTAGGTGGCAGTTAGTTAGGCATAGATCCAAGAAACCCAACAGTCTCATTCTTCACACCAAAGGAAGCACCCAACATTTTCACAAGGTCTATGGTAGTTTCAGACTTAGGAACCTCCTAAACATAAATGAGAATTGTCAAACCAAAGGATCATTGTTCACCAAGATTGCCTTCTGTACCTTTTTACACATTTCTGGCTTTCTTCCTCTCTTTTCCCCTTCTTTATTTTCTTTTCCTTCTTTTTGTCCTCTCCTTTTCTCTGTTTGGCCTCTTTTCTTTCATGGTTTCTTTTCCGTGTCTTTTTCTTATCTGCCAACACATTTAAAATTTAATGGCCAACTGTCTTCTTTTGTAATCCAAAGGGGTTGCTGTGCAGTATACTTCCTCTTTGCAAGAGTTTCCTCTTTGTTGTACTATCAGCTGGAACCAGATATACACAGACATTATATCTTAACTATCTGGAGAGTGCCTCGGTTCAGTTCAGTCCTTCAGTCCTGTCCCACTCTTTGCGACCCCATGAATTGCAGCACGCCAGGCCTCCCTGTCCATCACCAACTCCCGGAGTTCACTCAAACGCACGTCCATCGAGTTGGAGATGCCATCCAGCCCTTTTATCCTCTGTTGTCCCCTTCTCCTCCTGTCCCCAATCCTTCCCAGCATCAGGGTCTTTTCCAGTGAGTCAGCTCTTCACGTGAGGTGGCCAAAGTACTGGAGTTTCAGCTTTAGCATCAGTCCTTCCAAAGAACACCCAGGGCTGATCTCCTTTAGAATGGACTGGTTGGATCTCGTTGCAGTCCAAGGGACTCTCAAGAGTCTTCTCCAACACCACAGTTCAAAAGCATCAATTCTTCGGCACTCAGCTTTCTTCATAGTCCAAGTCTCACATCCATACATGACCACTGGAAAAACCATAGCCTTGACTAGACGGACCTTAGTCGGCAAAGTAATGTCTCTGCTTTTGAATATGCTATCTAGGTTGGTCATAACTTTCCTTCCAAGGAGTAAGCGTCTTTTAATTTCATGGCTGCAGTCACCATCTGCAGTGATTTTGAAGCCCCCAAAATACAGTCTGACACTGTTTCCACTGTTTCCCCATCTATTTGCCATAAAGTGATGGGACCAGATACCATGATCTTCGTTTTCTGAATGTTGAGCTTTCAGCCAACTTTTTCACTCTCCTTTCACTTTCATCAAGAGGCTTGGGCCTTAGAAAGCATCACTACGAACAAAGCTAGTGGACGTGATGGAATTCTCGTTGAGCTATTTCAAATCCTGAAAGATGATGCTCTGAAAGTGCTGCACTCAATATGCCAGCAAATTTGGAAAACTCAGCAGTGGCCGCAGGACTGGAAAAGGTCAGTTTTCATTCCAATCCCAAAGAAAGGCAATGCCAAAGAATGCTCAAACTACCACACAATTGCACTCATCTCACACGCTAGTAAAGTAATGCTCAAAATTCTCCAAGCCAGGCTTCAGCAATACCTGAACCGTGAACTTCCAGATGTTCAAGCTGGTTTTAGAAAAGGCAGAGGAACCAGAGATCAAATTGCCAACATCCACTGGATCATGGAAAAAGGAAGAGAGCTCCAGAAAAACATCTATTTCTGCTTTATTGACTACGCCAAAGCCTTTGACTGTGTGGATCACAACAAACTGTGGAAAATTCTGAAAGAGATGGGAATACCAGACCACCTGACCTGCCTCTTGAGAAACCTATGTGCAGGTCAGGAAGCAACAGTTAGAACTGGACATGGAACAACAGACTGGTTCCAAATAGGAAAAGGAGTACGTCAAGGCTGTATATTGTCACCCTGCTTATTTAACTTATTTGCAGAGTACATCATGAAAAACATTGGACTGTGAGAAGCACAAGCTGGAATCAAGATTGCCGGGAGAGTGCCTAAGGCCTGAGTTATGATAATAGAGTTTCAGTCAAGGATTTGAATACTACCTGAAAAGAAAATACGCAAAGCTGCTTTGGCATAGTTTAAAAATTCATTCAGAAGTGGGGAATTTTTTTTTATACCACCAGCAAATAGATTTTTATTCAGTTCAGTTCAGTCACTCAGTAGTGTCCAGCTCTTTGGGACCCCCCTAGACTGCACCATGCCAGGCTTCCCTGTTTATCACCAACTCCCAGAGTTTACCCAAAATCATGTCCATTGAGTTGGTAAAGCCATCCAACTATCTCATCCTCTGTCATCCCCTTCTCCTCCCGCCTTCAATCTTTCCTAGCATCAGGGTCTTTTCAAATGAGTCCGTTCTTCACATCAGGTGGCCAAAATGTTGGAGCTTCAACATCAGTCTGTCCAGTGAATATTCAGGACTGATTTCCGTTAGGATGGACTGGTTGGATCTCCTTGCAGTGCAAGGGACTCTCAAGAGTCTTCTCCTACACCACAGTTCAAAACCATCAATTCTTTAGCGTTCAGCTTTCTTTATGGTCCAACTCCCATACATGACTACTGGAACAATCATAGCTTTGACTATATAAACCTTTGTTGGCAAAGTAACGTCTCTGCTTTTTAATATGCTATCTAGGTTGATCATAGCTTTTCTTCCAAAGAGCAAATTTCCAGGCTACAGTCACCATCAGCAGTGATTTTGGAGCCCAAGAAAATAAAGTTTTTCACTGTTTCCATGGTTTCCCCATCTGTTTACCGTGAAGTGATGAGACCAGATGCTGTGATCTTCATTTTTTCAATGTTGAGTTTTAAGCCAGCTTTTCACTCTCTTCTTTCACCTTCATCAAGAGGCTCTTTAATTCCTCTTCGCTTTCTGTCATTAGGGTAGTGTCATCTGCATACCTGAAGTATTGGTATTTCTCCTGGCAATCTTAATTCTAGCTTGTGCTTCATCTAGCCCAGCACGTCACGTGATGTACTCTGCATATAACTTGCTGTTTATGATTCTGGCAAATATTTAACATTGATCTTAGTACATTATCTCCTTTTCCCCTATTTTATTTTCCCTAAATATATTCTGAAATAAATGATAATTTTGATATTTTGCTGAGTTTTTAAAGGTGAGAATCAATTTGAATTGCTTTGGAATTCAAGTCTTTCAGGACACAGCATCCTAGGGTGTTCCTATGTTAATTCTGTAGAAAATGATCCTAATTTCAAGAACTGAATCACTATTCCTAGTAGAAAGGAGTTGCACACTATTTCCTTTAGGAAGCATCACAAACTCTGTTATCCAGTCTGTTGATTGTGTTTATTAGTTCTGAACTCTGTCATGCTCTCTTGCCTCCAGGCCAATGTATTAGTGCCCCCTGCCTTGAATATTTTTTGGGTGCTCTGAAACTGCCTTACTCTCTTTCCTCAAGAGAGTAGATTAGATAACCTTTGTATGTGCTACACTGTCCTGTTGGGCCTGCTTTCTCACTAAATATAAACTCCTTGAGGCTGCTGCTACTGCTGCTAAGTCGCTTCAGTCGTGTCCGACTCTGTGCGACCCCGTAGACGACAGCCCACCAGGCTCCCCCGTCCCTGGGATTCTCCAGGCAAGAACACTGGAGTGGGTTGCCATTTCCTTCTCCAATGCGTGAAAGTGAAAATTGAAAGTGAAGTTGCTCAGTCGTGTCTGACTCATACAGACCCCATGGACTGCAGCCTACCAGGTTTCTCCTTCCATGACAGAAATCTTAATACATTCACAGTTATGTCCTTATCTGGCATGAAGCCTGACACACAATAGGTATTAAGTATTTGCTGAATATATGAATACAATTTATAGGAAAAATAATGTTGCTTAATTTCATATTTCTTTAGAATAAAGCCATTATGGATCCCATATACCAAGATATATGTTACCTTGTTAACACTACATTTCTTCATACAAGTGGAAAGTTTCAATAGCTTGGTTATATTTTAAATTTGGGACTGTCAAAATCGATTCTTTAGTAAGAGATCTCCAGTTTCCTTTGAAGAAAAAAAAAAGTTGTAGCTCATCTACCCAGAGGAAATAATTAGTATAACATGTTACCCATTAATGTGAATTTCTGAAATAGCTGGGTTGTTTGTTTTTTTAATAGTAAGTGACAGAGTTTGCTGTTCCCAGTGTAGAGCTTTGAGCTTGAATGGGAAGTAGAGTCTGGTTCTCCATCCCCATGAAAGTGATGGGTAGATCATTAAATTAACTGATTCTTCTGTAGACTACAAGCTTCCTGGAAGTAGGGTGTGGGGCTGTCACATTTCTGTCTAGTACCCAGCACAAACTGGTCATTTTAGGAACTCAGTTAAATTTTATTGTGTAAATTCATGAAAGAAGGGAAACCTTACAGTGGCAATCTTAGTTTTTTATATGGCCAATTTCAAAAGTAGAACTTACTGTCTATTATAGTATGATTTCTGGAAATAAGCAAAAAGGCCCTATTGGAATTAGGAAAACCACAACTTTGGGATCGGTTTTATACAGTATCGTTACTCTTTCAGGCCTAGTGAGTCTAAAATTAATCCATAAAGAGCAAATCGACCTTTCAAATTTTATCTGCCAATAAAAATTGAAAAGGATAGTGTCTGTGGCCTCTATGTAGATCTTGATTCAGGAAGACATAAAATGGAAACTCTAAATGCCAATAATCCTGAGGCTTATTGTGAACATTATATTTTAAGATTTTTATTAAAGTTCGTCTTCTGCCAAAAAGGAAACTTGAGTTTGAGAACCAGTCTCTAAGGATTTGATATTGAATGAACTTAACTCTTTGTCTAGCACTGGTTGGCTTCATTATTTTTGACCCAAGAGAAAAATAGCTTAGACATAGCATTTATATGTATGTTTTGAGAATTTTCCTTCACTATTATTATTTCTTAATATATGTAAGTATGTTTCTTTCAAAGTGATATATTTTACATTATATAAAAAAGTGGTTCAAACTTGTTTAGACTTTGGCTTTCCTGCTATAATTAGAAAGTTAGCAAAATGAACTTTCACTAGTCCTGGTTCTTAACCTTTTCAGAACTTCAGCTTTTTCCTCTGGACAATGGGAATGAAAGTATCTATCTCTTAGGATTTTGGGGGAAT
The DNA here is from genome assembly GCF_023091745.1 of Budorcas taxicolor. NCBI lineage: Eukaryota > Metazoa > Chordata > Mammalia > Artiodactyla > Bovidae > Budorcas > Budorcas taxicolor. Next base: position 56,996,292 of record NC_068926.1, read on the forward strand.
TAATTGAAATAATATATATAAATCCTCCAGCACCACAAAATAAGCATTTCACAGATAGGTAAGTGATAAGGTGGAGTCAATAGTCATTTTTGTTATTAAAACCATATATAGGAATTGAATTAGGTATTTTGATTTGCTTATTTGTTTTTCATCATGTGAGAAGGCAATGGCACCCCACTCCAGTACTCTTGCCTGGAAAATCCCATGGACGGAGGAGCCTGGTGGGCTGCAGGCCATGGGGTCGCTAAGAGTCGGACACGACTGAGCGACTTCACTTTCACTTTTCAGTTTCATGCATTGGAGAAGGAAATGTCAACCCACTCCAGTGTTCTTGCCTGGAGAATCCCAGGGACGGGGAGCCTGGTGGGCTGCTGTCTATGGGGTCGCAAAGGCTCAGAAGTTAAAGTGTCTGCCTCCAATGCGGGAGACCCAGCTTCGATCCCTGGGTCGGGAAGATCCCCTGGAGAAGGAAATGGTTACCCACTCCAGTATTCCTGCCTGGAGAATCCCATGGATGGAGAAGCCTGGTAGGCTACAGTCCACGGGGTCGCAAAGAGTCGGACACGACTGAGCAACTTCACTACTCACTACTATGACTTCGTTAGTGTAAGAAAAAGGGGTCAATCATTATACATATTGATAGAAAAATTTTGAAGAATACACAGTAGTTTCTTAGGAATTACCTTTGAGGAGTGAGAATAGAGATACCAAGGGGAGAGAGAAACCTTTTCTTTTCTCTGCATCCTTTTTTGAGCTGATGTTGTTCAACATATTACTTTTTATTTTTTAAAAAAATATATGTTTTAGCAGCAATTGGTAGAGCGAAGATTGTAAATGAGAGTAAACTGCCGAATAAATATGCTGGTGAAATCTAAGAGTAAGTTACCTTTTTTCATAACAGCATCAGAAGAATTAAACCCATGATCATAAAAATGAAGATACAGAAGTGAATGATATAGAAATGTTGATGTTAAAATTACAATGAATTAATCCCAAATACCTGAAAAAATGCTAGGTACATTAACGATGCCATGCCATGAGGCTTATGGGTTCCTACTTCCCCAGCCAAGGGTTAACCCCAGACCCTCGTCAGTGAAAGCACAGAGTCCTAACCACTGGACTGCCAAGGAATTCCCTGTCATAGTTTTAATTCAGAGTACTTTCTTTTCTATAAATAATACAAACAATACATAAGAGTTGAAAGTGGAGTTCCTCTCTAGTAACACCATCACTGAAGTTTATTTACTGTTAACTACTTGATGTATATTTTCCTGGAATTTTTCCTTTGGGCATACATAAACCCACATAAAATTATATACATACATTTCTTAAAATGAGATTTCATTATATGTGTTGTTCTGCACCATGCTTTTTTTCACTCTGTGTATTTATATAAGATCAGTACATATATACTTAACTCTTTTTAATCTCTAACCTTTTGTACCATAGTTTATCTAATCAATGTTATTGATGAAAGTTAAAGCTTTTGCATTGCCTTGCTGTGTCAAACACTCCTATCCCATTGTGCATTTCAGTAGAACAAATGGCCCGAAGTAGAACTGCCAGATGACAAGGTATCTCTATTTTCAAATTTGATAGACAGTGCCAGATTGTCCGCCAATGAAAATTCTATTATTATACAACTGGCACACCCACCCATCCACCCACAGGGCCCAATATTACTTGTTCCAGCACTTGAATGTTTTGGCAGCAATTGGTAGAGCAGAGATTGTAAGTAGAATAAACTGCTGAATGTGCTGGTAAAATCTAAGAATAAGTTATTTTTTGCTGCTCTGGGGAAAGACCCTGATGCTGGGAAAGATTGAAGGCCAAAGGAGAAGAGGGCGTCAGAGGATGAGATGGCTGGATGGCATCACTGACTCAATGGACTTGAGTTTGGGCAAACTCCAGGAGATAGTGAAGGACAGGGAAGCCTGGTGTACTGCAGTCTGTGAGGCTGCGAAAAGTCAGACATGACTTAATGACTGAGCAACAACAATAATAAGGAAATCAGTATAATTTACGTTTCTTTGCTATTGTGGTTAAAAATCTCTTCGTATGTTCATTAGCCATTTATAGTTCTATAAATTGGTTATTCACCTTCTTTGGCCCATTCTGATACCTTACCTTTTTTTACTTTCTCTTTTTGAATTGCAAGTGCTCTTTATATATTTAGGATAATGACAATCTTTGTAGTATATGAGACAGATATTCCCCCGTTTGTTGTCTTTCTATCTTTTAATAGTGTTTTATGCCAAAGAAGCATTAATTTTTATGTAATCATATGTTTATCAAAATTATATGTTTATGCAGTTTAAAAAGTAAGAATTTTCTTCAGAGTTTATAATGATAAACAGTTGTCTCCTGCCTCACATTTCTACTCCCACTCCCAAATCCTGTTTGCCAGAAGTAACCACTTTAAAGTTTAGTAGAGGTTTTCTCTATTTTTTTTTCCTCTCTTTCTAAAGAACATATTTAGACTGCCATCTCAGTACTCATGTCTTAGATAAAAGATGAAAATTTAGCTTTTATACATGCCTACATATATACACATTTGACCTCCATCTTTCAGATATAGTTATAATTTTTGTTGGGTCAATAGATAATATTTCCATTATTCTGATTCTGTATATTATTTACAGCTATGATTTTTAGTGTACAATGATTAAATTTGCTTTCTCTGTATAACAGTTCATTTTCCCTAAATGATTGCTTCATTTTTCTTTTATTAATATGTGTTAACTAATCACCATATTCTATGCTAAAATTATAAATATCGTCTTGATATATCCATTTAGTATACTCAGATATGTTAATCTATTAGTTTCATCTTCTTGAAGACTTCCCTGTAGGATCTCTGTGTCCTGCTCTGATCTGGACTGGTTGTCTCCATAATACTACTGCACACTTACTCAGTTACTGTTCAGAAATTTCCCTTCAACATCATTCTGGAGGTTTATGTTTTTATTTAGCAAAATTAATGTCTTTAATTTTCTATATTTTGTATCATACTTAAACTCTGAGATTTTAAAAATATTTGTTCACATTGGTAATAGTTCAGTGTTATTTTTTTCTATATAAACATCCAAATTATTTTGGTGTAAAGAATGAAGTAGAAGTTTATTTTTTTTTTTACTTTGGATGAATACGTACTTATCTTTATATCATTTTAGTGAATAAATAATTCATCTTCCCACACTGATTGGAAATGCCAGCTATATCATATGTATTTGGTTGTTTTTGAGACCACCATTCTGCTTCATTGATCTTTTTGTCCTTTTCCAGTGCTAGATCTCAATATTTGATACTCTGTAGTTTTACAATTTGTTTCAGTACCTGATGGAAGAACTCCTTCTTTGTTACTCACTCCCACCTTCCCCCCACAGAGTTTCCCTGACTATTTCAGTTCAGTTCAGTTTCTCAGTCGTGTCCGACTCTTTGCGACCCCATGAACCGCAACACGACAGGCCTCCCTGTCTATCACCAACTCCCGGCTGCTGCTAAGTCACTTCAGTCGTGTCCAACTCTGTGCAACCCTATAGATGGCAGCCCACCAGGCTCCCCCGTCCCTGGGATTCTCCAGGCAAGAACACTGGAGTGGGTTGCCATTTCCTTCTCCAATGCATGAAAGTGAAAAGTGAAAGTGAAGTCACTCAGTCGTGTCCGATTCTTAGCGACCCCATGGACTGCGGCCCACTAGGCTCCCCTGTCCATGGGATTTTCCAGGCAAGAGTGCTGGAGTGGGGTGCCATTGCCTTCCCCGATCACCAACTCCCAGAGTTCACCCAAACTCATGTCCATCGAGTCGGTGGTACCATCCAACTATCTCATCCTCTGTCGTCCCCTTCTCCTCCTGCCCTCAATCTTTCCCAGCATCAGGGTCTTTTCAAATGAGTCAGCTCTTCGCATCAGGTGGCCAAAATATTGGAGTTTCAGCTTCAACATCAGTCCTTCCAGTGAACACCCAGGACTGATCTCCTTTAGGATGGACTGGTTGGATCTCCTTGCAGTGCAAGGGACTCTCAAGAGTCTTCTCCAACACCACAGTTCAAAAGCATCCATTCTTCGGTGCTCAGTTTTCTTTATATTCCAACTCTCATATCCATACATGACTACTGGAAAAACCATAGCCTTGACTAGACGGACCTTTGTTGGCAAAATAATGTCTCTGCTTTTTAATGTGCTGTCTAGTTTGGTCATAACTTTCCTTCCAAGGAGTAAGCGTCTTTTAATTTCATAGCTGCAGTCACCATCTGCAGTGATTTTGGAGCCCCGAAAAATAAAATCAGCCACTGTTTCCACTGTTTCCCCATCTATTTGCCGTGAAGTGATGGGACCGGATGCCATTAGATATTTATTCATCTAGATTAGAACTTGGCAAATTATAGCCCACAAACCAAATCTGTCATGTGACCAGTTTTTGTGTAACCTGCAAACCAAGAATAGTTTTTAAGTTTTTTAATGATCGGGAGAAAAAGATCAAAAGAAGAATAATATTTCTTGAAATTTATAAATTATATGATTCAAATCTCAATGTCCATAAGTTTTTATTAGAATGCACACTAATTTATTATCTATGGCTGCTCTCACACTACAAGGTAGAATTCACCATACAGGATAGAATTGAGTAGTTTTGGAGACAATGACCCACAAAACCTAAGAAGTTACAGATAGAAAATGTTCTCCAAGCCTTGTACTAGGTTAAGTTTTTAATAGTTAAAAAGGAAAATCTGTTGGAATTTCATGTAATATATAGATTCAAGAGAAATAGTATCTTTTCAGTATTGAAAAGGACAAAAGATATTTCATTTATTTAGATATTCTATTACATCTCTTAGCATTTTATAGTATTTTCCCATCTAGTTCCTGTATATTACTTCTACTGAATTTATTCCTGAACTTTTGGGGGTTGTTTTTATAAATGCAGTTGTTAAAGGGATCTTTTCTTATACTTGATTTTTTTTCTTCTTTATCTGTGTCTCTGTGTATATGCTTTGTTTTTTAAAAAAAAGTTTAAAAATACATACTTACAGAAATAATGAAGATGTATCATAAGAACCTCACTGATTGAAAATAAGATTTCTGCCTCAATCAGATAAGTGAAACAACAGATGTAGAAGTTGTTTACTTAAAATATAACTGATAGTAGGAAATTATTTTCCTGGAATTTTACATATTTTTTCTTGAAATATTTTAAAATCTAACTTATTGCGTTTGTACACATTTTAATTGAGTCAAAGGCAAAAGTATTAATTTTGTTGCTTAAAATTATTTTTAATTAAAGATACTTATATTTTAAATGATACAGCAATACACAGTATAGAAAGTAGATGTCCCCAATCAAATAAAATTTACCTATTACATATTACACTAAACTTTTCTCCACCAGATATAGTCACTAAACAGTTTGAAGCATATTCTTGTAAATTTTTCTTTTATCTGTAACATTGTTCATATTATTGATGTTATTTTTAACTGTAATCATATCATGCCTGTTACTGTTTACTCACAGTAAACAGATGTCTACATTAGTAGACATCTTTGCTATAGATCTGTCTCGGGTTCTGTTAGGTACACAGTCAAATGTAATTGTACCAGTTTCTTTTTGATGGACATTTGGGTTGTTTCCAAATGTTTTCTATTATAAACCATGATGTAATTATCATTATAAATAGCAGTATGATTCATTTTCAGTTCATCTACTCTGACTCTGAAGTATTACAGCTTAAGGACCCTATTTTTTCCTTGAACTTCATCAGCATGAAGGCCTCTTTACTTTAGAGCAGTTGCTAACAGAAAGTCCTTTTTTGTTTGTTTCCTGAATAATAAAAAAAGAGCTCTGCCTGCCAGTGTGGGAGACCCAGGTTTGATCCTTGGATCAAGAAGATCCCCAGGAAAAGGAAATGGCAGCTCACTCCAGTATTCTTGCCTGGGAAATCCCATGGACAGAGGAGCCTGCCGGGCTACAATTGGACACATACACGTCCATGGGGTTGTAAAGAGTCTGACAGGAATTAGTGATTAAACAACAACAACAATAAAACAGTCCTTATATCAATGAGCTTACAGTTCAGTGTGGTTGACCATCATGTATCAAATCGATGATAATTATTACAAATTATAAGTTGTAAAATGTTGGTCATGACTATGAGCTGATCTCTTATTGCCCTGGGCCTCCAACAGATTGGAGGGAGACAGGCTGATAATCAAGTATGTGAAACAAAGTGTATAGGAAATGGTAGCAAGATGCTGTTTACTGGTGGGCTTGTGCCAAAACAAATCTCTCATCTGCTAGGCAAATATACATATTTTAATAGGGGAAACAGAAAAAAAAAGAGGATGTACTATCACCTGATGCGAAGAGCTGACTCATTTGAAAAGACCCTGATGTTAGGAAAGATTGAAGGCAGGAGGAGAAGGGGATAACAGAAGATGAGATGGTTAGATGGCATCACCGACTCAATCGACATGAGTTTGGGTAAATTCCAGGAGTTGGTGATGGACAGGGAGGCCTGGCGTACTGTAGTTCACGGGATCGCAGAGTCAGACATGACTGAGTGACTGAATTGAACTGAACTGAATATCCTATTGAGTATCCCAGCATAATCAATATACTGTCATGTTTCATTATTCATGTGCTGCCAGCATCAGTTTCAAGAAGTGATGGTTTAAACTGCTGTAAACTTAACTTTCGAAACAAAAAAGTCATAAGCCTTTACAAGATCACTAAATTTCACTAGACCTGTGATGCTAGACATATTTGACTAGACATGTGATTAAAAGAGATTACAAATAGTTTCTCATTAAGTGGGAAAATGTTAAACTTTATTAATAATCTGAAAATATAAATTAGAGTAAGACTATTATAATTATTACAAATATCTTTTTATTTTTTAATTTATTTTTAATTAAAGAATAATTACAGAACTTTGTTGTTTTCTGTCAAACCTCAACATGAATCAGCCATAGGTATACATACAGCCCCTTCCTCTTCAACCTCCCTCCCATCTATCTCCCCATCTCACACCTCCAGGTTGATACAGAGCCCCTGTTTGAGTTTCCTGAGACATAGATCAAATTCCCATTGGCTATCTATTTTACATACGGTAATGTAAGTTTCCATGTTACTCTCTGTATACATCTCACCCTTTCCTCCCCTCTCCCCATGTTCATAAGTCTGTTATCTGTGTTTTTTCCTCCATTCAGTTCAGTTCAGTCACTCAGTCGTGTCCGACTCTTTGCCACGCCATGAACCGCAGCACGCCAGGCCTCCGTCTACCAACTCCCAGAGTTCACCCAAACCCATGTCCATCGAGTTGGTGGTGCCATCCAACTATCTCATCCTCTGTTATCCCCTTCTCCTCCTGGCCTCCACGCTAGGCCTCCCTGTCTATCACCAACTCCCGGAGTTCACCCAAACCCATGTCCATTGAGTCGGTGGTGCCATTCAACTATCTCATCCTCTGTTATCCCCTTCTCCTCCTGCCCTCAATCTTTCCCAGCATCAGGGTCTTTTCAAATGAGTCAGCTCTTCGCATCAGGTGGCCAAAATATTGGAGTTTCAGCTTTAGCATCATTCCTTCCAAAGAAATCCCAGGGCTGATCTCCTTGAATGGACTGGTTGGACCTCCTTGCAGTGCAAGGGACTCTCAAGAGTCTTCTCCAACACCACAGTTCAACAGCATCAACTCTTCGACGCTCAGCCTTCTTCAGAGTCCAACTCTCACATTCATGCATGACCACAAGAAAAACCATAGCCTTGACTAGACGGACCTTAGTCGGCAAAGTAATGTCTCTGCTTTTGAATATGCTATCTAGGTTGGTCATAACTTTTCTTCTGAGGAGTAAGCGTGTTAGTATACGCTGTTTATCTTTCTCTTTCTAACTTACTTCCCTCTGTATAATATGCTCTAGGTTCATCTATCTCATTAGAACTGACTCAAATGCATTCCTTTTTATGGCTGAGTAATATTCCATTATGTGTATGCACCACATCTTCTTTATCCATTGACCTGTCGATGGACATCTAGGTTGTTTCCATCTAGCTATTGTAAATAGTGCTGCAATGAACAATGGATACATGTCTTTTTCAAACAAATATCTTTTGACATATCAAGTCCACTTGTAGAAATGTATCCCAAGCAAATAATTATGGGTATGTCACCACCTTTCTTGAACTTTTCTGACATCACAAACAGAAACTCTATATCCATTAAGCATTAACTGTCCATTCCCCACTCTTTGCCCAGCCCCTGGTCAACCTCTCATCTTCTTCTGCCTCTATGAATTTTTCTAAGATATTTTATGCAAGTGAATCATATAATATCTGTCCTTTTGTGTCTGTCTTATTTCAATTAGCATATTTTCAAGGCCCATCCATGGTATATCATGTCCCAAAACGTCATTGCTTTTTTATGACTGTATAATGTTCCTTTGTAAGTTTAAACCATATTTTGTTCATCCTTTCACCTCTTGATGGACACAGGCTATTTCAACCTTTCTACTATGAATAATATTGCTGTTAACATTGGTGCACAAGTATCTGAGTCCCTGTTTTCAGTTTTACCTAGGAGTAGAATTGCTGTATCATTGCTAGCAATACATTGCTCTTAATGCTATGTTTAACTTTTTTAAGGAATGAACAAAGTGTTTTCCACAGCAGCTGCACTATTTTGTATTTCTACCACCAGTGTAAGAGGGTTCAAGTGTCTTCACATCTTTGCCAACACTTATTTGCCATTATAAAAAATGATGAGGACTTCTCTGGTGGTCCAGTGGTTGATACTCCACATTCCCAATGCAGGGAGCAGGGGTTCCATCCCTAATCAGGGGACTAAAATCCCACATGCCATGAGGTGTGGCCAAAATAAATAAATAAAATAAATTATAGCCATCCTTGGGTATGAAGTGGTATCTCATTCTGGTTTTGCTTTACATTTACCTAATGACTAATCAGAGAAGGCAGTGGCACCCCACGCCAGTACTCTTACCTGGAAACTCCCATGGACGGAGGAGCCTGGTAGGCTGCAGTCCATGGGGTCGTGAAGAGTCAGACACGACTGAGCGACTTCACGTTCACTTTTCACTTTCATGCATTGGACAAGGAAATGGCAACCCACTCCAGTGTTCTTGCCTGGAGAATCCCAGGGACGGGGGAGCCTGGTGGGCTGCCGTCTATGGGGTCGCACAGAGTCGGACACAACTGAAGTGACTTAGCAGCAGGAATGACTAATAGCGTTAAGCGTTTTTTCAAGTGATTTTTGGCCATTTGTGTGTCTTTGGACAAATATGTGTTCAAAACCTTTGCTCACTTTTAAATTGTGTTGTTTTTATGTTTATTGAGTATTTTATGTTTATTGAGTAGCAAGAATTCTTTCTATATTTTAGATACTAGCATTAGGCATAAATTGAGAGGAGATCTAAGAAATCAAATAACTAGAAACCGCCTTAGGTCTCATATATGCGATGTCCCACCCCATCCCTTTGTGATCTTTGCCAGTGCCCTTATTCACCTTTGTACCTCATAATAACCTTCTTTTCTCAGCATCCTAAAAAATATCCCAGCAGCAGTCAAACTGTCCTATTAGCAGTACCTACTAGCTTATGGTGAACTTGTAGAATTATCCAATCCAAAATTCACAGTCTCCTTTATTTAGTATTTTTTCATCAATTTTTGACATTTATACTTATTTAACTTTACTCCCCAAAACTTTTCTCTCTCATGTACGTATACATAATTCACTCTTTCCTAGGGCTGTCATAATTACCTCAAATAACTGTTCAATCTAGTCGATTTTTATATCTTCCTCTTTGCGGGGGAGAAGGATTTTTTTTTCTATGTTAAAGTATTTCAAACTTGTGGACTGTAATTAACATCTATGAACTTCTCTCTCAGAATTAATTAAAAAAAAAATACAGTGTTGGGGAATTTAAGTCTTCTTTGTACCCCTTCCCAGTTCCATTCCTTTCCAAGATCTGTCTCATCTTCTGAAGTTGGTGTGTTTCCCTCCCCTTCCTATTTGTACTCTTATTATATGTGCTTTTCTACAAGTAATATTTAGGCTGTGTTGAAATTTTCATCAATTTCAATATATCCTATGTGTATTTCTTCAATTTGGTTTTTCTTTCATTATGTTTTTGAGAGTTATATATGAAAGTTAAATCAAGTTCACTGATTTAAAATGCGGTATGGCAGTGACTTCCCTGGTGGTCCAATAACCTAGTCTGTGCTTCCAGTGCAAGGGGTATGGGTTCTGATCTCTGGTTAGGGAACTAAGATCCTGCATGATGTGTGGCACTGCCAAAAAACAAAATTAAAAAAAATTTTTTTAACTGTAGTATGGCATTTATTGACACATCAGATGATTATGCTATAATTATTTTTTCCCCTGTGGATAGATGTCTAAGTTCTCATTTTTTACCATTACAAACAATGCTTTAATGAATTCATGTGCCCATATGACAGTCAATTGGTATACTCATCCCCAGCTTCACTAGATAATGCTAAATTATGCTGATAAAATGGTTATAGTAATTTTTTCTTTTTACTTTATTTCTGAGCAAAAACATGGCATTGATTATGACTGCTGCTGCTAAGTCGCCTCAGTTGTGTCCAACTCTGTGCAATCCCATAGACGGCAGCCCACCAGGCTCCCCCGTCCCTGGGATTCTCCAGGCAAGAACACTGGAGTGGGTTGCCATTTCCTTCTCCAGTGCATGAAGGGGAAAAGTGAACGTGAAGTCGCTCAGTTATGTCTGACTCTTTGCGACCCCATGGACTGCAGCCTAGTAAGCATTATTATAATGGAAAAGATATACGTGTGTGTGTGTGTCTGTGGGCCCTCAGTCATGTCCAACTCCTTGTGACCCCATGGACCATAGCTCACCAGGCTCCTCTGTCCATGAGATTTCCCAGGCAAGAATACTGGAGCCAGTTGCCATTTCCTACTCCAGGGGATCTTCCGGACCCTGGGATTGAACCAGGATCTCCTGCATTGGCAGGCATATTCTTTACCACTGTACCACATGGGAAGCCCCAATAATGGAAAAGATACTAGATGAAAATTAGGATGGGGTTTCAGTTCCAGAACTAATTGGTTGCATAACTTATATTAAGTTATTCCATCTGAATATGTTTTATCCACCTCTAAAGTAAGGTGAAATTGAATGTAATCTCTGAAGTCTTTTCTAACCTTGATTTTCTGTGGTTTTAATGCTAATGATGTATTGTGTGTTGAGCAACAGAAGAGCCATACATTTTTTAATGAAATTTGATTTAATACAAGGCTAATGTCAGCAGCATCTGGTCCCATCACTTCATGGGAAATAGATGGGGAAACAGTGGAAACTGTCAGACTTTATTTTTTTGTGCTCCAAAATCACTGCAGATCGTGACTGCAGCCATGAAATTAAAACACGCTTGCTCCTTGGAAGGAAAGTTATGACCAACTTTAGCATAGATAGCATATTGAAAGGCAGAGACATTACTTTGCCAACAAAGGTCCATCTAGTCAAGGCTATGGTTTTTCCAGTGGTCATGTATGGATACGAGAGTTGGACTGTGAAGAAAGCTGAGCACCGAAGAATGGATGCTTTTGAACTGTGGTGTCGGAGAAGACTCTCGAGAGTCCCTTGGACTGCAAGCAGATCCAACCAGTCAATCCTAAAGGAAAGCAGTCCTGAATATTCATTGGAAGGAATGATACTAAAGCTGAAACTCCAGTACTTTGGCCACCTCATGCAAAGAGTTGACTCATTGGAAAAGACTCTGCTGCTGGGAGGAATTGGGGGCAGGAGGAGAAGGGGACGACAGACGATGAGATGGCTGGATGGCATCACTGACTCGATGGACGTGAGTCTGAGTGAACTCCGGGAGTTGGTGATGGACAGGGAGGCCTGGCGTGCTGTGATTCATGGGATCGCAAAGAGTCAGACCCAACTGAGCGACTGAACTGAATGTCAGCAGTCCCTAAAGTCTTTAAGTAATCAAAAAGTTCAGTTCACAGTAGTCTCAAGTCTCCACCTGCTGTGTCATTTGTATGTACTCTATCTTAATTCAAGATAGAGCTTTGAAAGTATTACTCAATTCAGTATTTTCTGATTTGCATAATTAGTTGTATCTCAACTGTGTTTTTTAAAGATATTTTAAAATGCAAAATGAAGTATTAGATTTGCATTATAGTTAATAAACTCTGTGAACTAACTTACATTTCTTATGAAACATTGACTTGTGGGTAAAAACAGATATTTAACTTGGAAGCAAACATTTGGAACCCAACACTTTTGCAAACGGATTTAACGTTAATTTCAGGAAATCCTAGACAAATATACAGTTCTAACTCAAGATATATGAATGGTGTGTTCTGTGATGGAAAATTAAAATGTCACTGTGAAAAGATTTGCATTTTGTGGTCTTGGAAGGGCCTAGGACTTCTTTCTTACGCTTTGTTTTCTCCACCAGCAGCACCATTCATTTTTCTACTTCTAGAGAAAGGAAGACAAGATTAAAGTCACTGTGTGGAGAAAATTTTTAGCAAATACTAAGCAGAAAAGCCAATAGAACTTCAAGAGCAATAATGGTAAATAACTACTCTGAGTCACCAAATTAAACAAACCGTTATTATTTACTCCAGTTCTTCAGAAGAAGTTGTCTTTGTTTTCCTTTAAAGTAAAATGTTGAGATTTCATTTCTTTAAATTTTTGGCCGCAGATTACTGGACAGTTCAGTTCAGTCACTCAGACATGTCCAACTTTGTAACCCTGTGTACTGCAGCACACCAGGCTTCCCTGTCCATCACCAGCTCAGACATGTCCGACTCTGCAACCCCATGTACTATAGCACACCAGGCTTCCCTGTCCATCTCCCATGTCCAGCTTCCCACAGCTTACCAAACTCACGTCCATCCAGTCGGTGATGCCATCCAACCATCTCATCCTCTATCGTCCCCTTCTCCTCCTGCCTTCAGTCTTTCCCAGCATCAGGATATTTTCCAGTGAGTCAGTTCTTCACGTCAGGTGGCCAAAGTATTGAAGCTTCAGATTTAGTGTTAGTCCTTCCAATGAATATTCAGAGTTGATTTACTTTAGGATTGACTGGTTGGATCTTCTTGCAGTCCAAGGGACTCTCAAGAGTCCACTCCAACACCACAGTTCAAAAGCATCAGTTCTTTGGCGCTCAGCTTTCTTTATAGTCCAACTCTCACATCCATACATGACTACAGGAAAAACCAAAGCTTTGACTAGACAGACCTTTGTCGGCAAAATGTCTCTGCTTTTTAGTATGCTGTCTAGGTTGGTCATAGCTTTTCTTCCAAGGAGCAAGCATCTTTTCATTTCATGGCTGCAGTCACCGTCTGCAGTGATTTTGGAGGCCAAGGAAATAAAGTCTGTCACTGTTTCCATGGTTTCCCCATCTATTTGCCATGAAGTGATGGGACCAGATGCCATGATCTCCATTTTTTGAATGTTGAGTTTTAAGCCAGTTTTTTCACTCTCCTCTTTGACTTTCATCAAGAGGCTCTTTAGTTCCTCTTCACTTTCTGCCATTAAGGGTGGTGTCATCTCCATGCTGCTGCTGCTGGTAAGTCACTTCAGTCGTGTCCAACTCTGTGCGACCCCATAGACGACAGCCCACCAGGCTCCCCTGTCCCTGGGATTCTCCAGGCAAGAACACTGGAGTGGGTTGCCAGTTCCTTCTCCAATGCATGAAAGTGAAAAGTGAAAGTGAAGTCGCTCAGTCCTTTCCAACTCTTCGCGACCCCATGGACTGCAGCCTACCAGGCTCTTCCGTCTGTGGGAGTTTCCAGGCAAGAGTACTGGAGTGGGGTGCCATTGCCTTCTCCAGTCATCTCCATAGCTGAGGTTATTGATATTTCTCCTGGCAATCTTGATTCCAGTTTGTGCTTCATCCAGCCCAGCATTTTGCATGATGTACTCTGCATGTAAGTTAAAAAAGCAGGGTGACAGTATACAGCCTTGATGTACTCCTTTCCCAATTTGGAACCAGTCCGTTGTTCCATGTCGGGTTCTAACTATTGCTTCCAGACCTGCATACAGATTTCTCAGGAATCAAATTGTATGTTAGCAGTTTGATCTCTGGTTCCTCTGCCTTTTCTAAATCCAGCTTGAACATCTGGAAATTCATGGTTCATGTACTGTTGGACCCTCACTTGAAGAATTTTGAACATTACTTTGCTAGTATGTGAAAGTTAGTCATTCAGTCATGTCCAACTTTTTGTGACCCCATGGACTGTAGCCCACCAGACTTCTCTGTTCATGCAATTCTCCAGGCAAGAATATTGGAGTGGATTGCCATTTCCTTCTCCAGGGCGAGAATTTTGAGCATTACTTTGCTAGCGTGTGAGATGAGTGCAGTTGTATGGTAGTTTGAACATTCTTTGGGATTGGAAAACTGACCTTTTCCAATCCTGTGGCCGTTGCTGAGTTTTCAAAATTTGCTGGCATATTGAGTGCAGCACTTTAACTGCATCATCTTTTAAGATTTGAAATACCTGGAATTCCATCACCTCCACTAGCTTTGTTCATAGTGATGCTTCCTAAGGCCCACTTAACTTCACACTCCAGGATGTCCAACTCTGGGTGAGTGATCATACCATTGTGGTTATTTGGGTCATGAAGATCTTTTTTGTATAGTTCTTCTGTGTATTCTTGCCACCTCTTCTTAATATCTTCTGCTTCTGTTAGGTCCATATCGTTTCTGTCCTTTATTGTGCCAGTCTTCACATGAAATTGTCCCTTGATATCTCTAATTTTCTTGAAGAGATGTCTAGTTTATTGGACATCTAGTAATCTCTAGATTACTGGACAATTTAATAATTTCTCTTGTGTAAAAAATTACCATTTAAGTATCTAATACAACCTTGTAAAGGTGTCACTATTGACAATAATCTTAGATATCCCGGTTAGGTGAGGTTAGGAGATGGTCTTTCTTTCTTTGTAATACAGCTGAAAACACCTTCCTCTGTAATGTCAGGCCTGACCTTTCTACTAGGATCCACCATTGCCCCTAGGTGGTTGGCTCCCTATTATATATGGGTTTTAAACTGTCATTTTTAGAAGATTTCTTTTTTTTTTTTTAACTCTATTAGTTAGCTGTTCAACATCTTTTCTGCATTTTCCCCCTCTTCAATAATAGGATTTTTTTTTTTTTTTTGGTCAAAACAAAAAAAACTCCAGTTTTTGATATAAGACTCAGCAGAATAGTCTTATCAGATAAGTGCTTTTTTGACTGATGGAATTCTCATCTGTTGTATTCCCCAAAATGTATTTCCCCCCTAGTCTTTCAGCATTCTCCTCGTGATTTTGTTGTGCTAGATCATGATACTACAGGCTCTGTTTTAGATCAGTGTTATTCAGTAGCCAAAATAATATGAGTGCAAATTTGTGACTAAAGCTGTTAGAGACAAAAAATTCATTGTAGAAGTGATACTCTTCTGTTCCCATTGATTCAATATGCAACTTAAGCCAATTAGTTTCCTTTAGCTTTACTTTCATTTCTTCATTTGTAAAATGAAGCTAACAAGCTATCTTTTGGATTTTGTAAATAATTGAATTATAAAACATTTGTAGCTTGTTATGTCCATTGAATTAGATATTAGTCATAAACCTATAATATTATAAATAAATGATTGTAAGAAGCTATTCTCTCACAACTGTCTATGTCCCTACCCCAAGAAAATTACCTTCCTTTATTGCAGCTGTTTAAGACATGACTGGTTAACAGCAGAAAGTAACACAATACTGTAAATCAACTATACTCCAACAAAAATTTTTAGAAAAAGAAAAAAAATTACTTAACTAGTTATAGGTTATAGAAACATGGGTAACTAATATATTCCAAAATTATGGCATTGTTGCTTATTTTAAAAATCACAATTGCTTATATGATTTAACTGTTTTTCTTCTATGAAGTTGTAACTAGTCTTAATAAATGTCAACCATAAGGTAGTAGATTTTCTTAAAAAACTTAATCCTTAATACTAAGGAATCACTTAGGTTTTACAGTTTTATTCAGTTAATCTGTTTTAATTTTCTATAATTTTTATCTATGGTTTTTTTAATAAAATAAGTAATGCATATGTGAAAAACTATTGTGATGATGAATGTTAATTTTTAAACCAGTAATTCAAGTGGATAAATATTGGATTTATTGTAGTCTTTAGGTTGTAAATGTTTTCCCAGCCTTATTCTTGAGCCTTTCTTGTCTGAACGCCTGAAGATTTTTTTTTCTTTAATCTTTGGAATTTAGTAACTTAATTAGGACATGTTTCAGTGTTTAATTATTCTGTGTTCCTTTTCCCTGGCATACTGTGGACTCTTTCAATCTGTATGTAGCTTTAAGTCTTATTCTTAGAAAGATTTTTTTTTTAATTATCTTAATTTTAAAATTTTATTATATTTTCATCCTCTTCCCAGTTACTGATTATGAGTATATTCATCACTGAAAGCTCTAATTCTCTCTGATTTTTAAAACTTTGTTCAGGGCTATCTGGTTAATTTTCTCAATTCTGTGCTACATGTCACTTACCACGCTCCTTCAGCATTGCACATTTTCGTCTGCTTCCCAGTGCAGGCTACATTTCAGTAGTGGTTTTATTTTATTCTCACATCTCTCTTGACTTCTGCCACCTCATTTTTCATTCCCTTTTTGGGTTGACTCTTATATCCCTCCCATGAGCCCTGGTTTTATATAGCAATTACTTCATTGAATACCTCCTTTTTTTTTTTTTAATTCAGCTTCCATCTGATCTATGACAGCATTTTTTATTAGTATTCATTTTTAAATGAGATGAGCTCTCCTTAGTCTTATGAGATTCCTATGAGGGGTGGCCCAGGACCATGTTTTATTATAGTGTAGTAAGAATTTTTCCTGCTTACTGGTGGAGATCCTTTTGGCAAGCTTATTTATGAGTTATTTTAGCCTTTATTTTAACTGAGACAAATATCATTAGAACAAACCTATTTCTGAGTCCTTTTAGTCCTTACTTTTACTGAAAGAACAGATTTGCAACTTTATTGTGTTAATTTTGAAGGAAAGACCAATACAGACCTTTTCTTGACATAATTCGTTAATTGTATTTGAAAAAGAAAAAAAATAGGGAATTCCCTAGTTGTCCAGTGGTTAGAACTCCGAGTTTCACTGCCAAGGGCCCAGGTTTGAGCCCTGGTTAGGGAACTAAGATCCTAGAAGCTTCATGGTATGCTCAAAAAACAAAAACAGCAAAATTGCATGAATATTCACAAAACATTTATAAGAACAAGTAGGAACTATAGACAATCTATGAATATCTACACTAATTCTGTAGGTATAGCCAGTAGCTATTATTTATAGATTTATTGAGGAAATAATATAGTTGCAAAATGTCTTATGAATGTGATTAGTTTTCCAACAGTCCTGAAACTGTAAAACTCAGAACATATTAACGTCATCTTCACTATGTGTCTTACATACTCTTGACTTTTTCTGTCCCATTCTTTAAATCCTTTCTCCATACTGTCACATAAGCAGAAAAGAGCTAGCAACATCATCAAGCACATGTGGTAAACCTATTTATATGACTAGTAACAATATAATAGAAGGATGATTATAGGCATTTAACCAATTATATCAGAGATCATATATTAAGTAGACAAACAATAGAAACCTTCCCAAGCAAAACTATGGATACTTTTCATATTTCCCTTTTAAACCATTTTAAAACTATGTAGTACCAAGAAAGGAATGAAAACGTTTCAAGGACTGAATTTGAGAGCTCAGTTAATTACACTCAAATATCATAAAGAAGTGGGTCATAGGTTTTTTCTACAGTGTCCACTTTTTCCCAGAGCCATCGTTGGGTAGCACTTTTGCCAATGGTTGGTATACCGGAAAAACGTGAGAAACTGGGAATCAGATGCCACTCATAAAAAAAAGTCAGAATAATCATAACATCTTCCTGTCTTACCAGGATGTTACAATAATTGAATGCAATTAGGTATGTGAAGGTGCTTCCCTGGTGGCTCAGATGGTTAAGAGTCTGCCTGAAATGCAGGAGACCCAGGTTTGATCCCTGGGTAGGGAAGATCCCCTGGAGAAGGGAATGGCAACCTACTCCAGCATTCTTGCCTGGAGAATTTCATGAGCAGAGGAGCCTGGAGGGCTACAGTTCACAGGGTCATAAAGAAACAGACATGACTGAGTGACTGACAAACAGGTATGTGAAAGAAAGCGTTTTATCCCAGTGTAAGCATTAATATTGTTATTTATTAAAATGAGAAAAGAAACCAAGCTTAATTCTAGCAGTCTCTTTCAAGCAGCTATTGAGAACAAGTAGTCTTTTAAGGGAAGACTACCTGAACTTCACTAACAATTCAGGGAGGAATTACTTTTAGCTAGCTGTGGGACTCTTCTGTCAAGTGCTTGAAAACATATCTAACAGGAAGAAGAAGGAAGGGGTGGGTATAATTGCTCTCCTAGACCCTGTGAAAACACACATACACATATACACTCTCACTGCTGTGTGATAACTAAATGCAACAGTTCCTGTTTCCTATTGTGGTTCTCTTTCATTCCTGCTTAAAACAAAGACAGCCTGGTCAAGAGTTAATTGAATGTGACTAGTCTGAGGAGAAGGTGCATTATAGAGATGGCATTGGTGACTATACCTCCAGCCTAGCGTCAGAGTTAGACTACTGGTTAGATTTTTAGATCTTAGCTTTTTGTTTCACAACTGATTTCAAAGAGAGAGTAGAGGCGACAAGTGATGGTGGGGAGGGAGAGTATAGTGGAAGGTTGACTTATAAAGTGGTCAAACAGTACTGAAACTTCAGTACTTCTTGCACAATTAGTCAAGATGCGTCAGCATTTCCTGAGGCAGTGATACAAGCTTTATAGTATAGTTATGAGAATCATTATTATTTATTTTCAATAATAATTACCAGTGTTTTTTGAACTGTCTAGAACTGTACTGTCCAACTGGTTGCTGCTTGCCACGTAGCTATTTAAATTACAGTTTAATTGAAATTTAACAGAATTACAAATTCAGTTCCCCAGTCACACTAGCCACATTTCAAGTGCTCAGTAGCCACATGTGGTACAGGCTGCTGTATTTGACACTCCAAATATAGACTGTTTCCATTATCATAAAACATTCTAACTGAAAGTGCTGATCTAGAACAAACTCCGACAGCAAAAGTGTAATGTTAAATAAAAGTACTTTACAAACAAATGACTGAAGTCCAAAGTATAGTATGTAAAAAAATGTCCTTTTTTTTTTCTTGATATAGCTATTTGATTGAAGTAGAGTTGACTTACAATGTTTCAGGTATGCAGCAAGGTGATTCAGTTATACACATACACATATATTATTTTTCAGATTATCTTCCATTGTAGATTATTACAAGATATTCACTACAGTTCCCTGTGCTATACGTAAACCTTCGTTGTTACATACCTATTTTTTAAATTAGAAATCTAGCATTCTGTTCATACTAAGTCAAATAAGTGGAATCAAAATGTCATAAATGTTTTAGCTAGGCAAAAATTCATAAGTATTCTAAAGTATATTTATTACATATACTATTTTTAAAGATGGAACTTAACCATTGTGGCTTGATTATTGTAGGCATAAATAATTTTTCTAAAATGAACTGTAGTGATCACTAAATACACCTGAAATGCAGGTTGTATTCACGTGACTTTGAAAAAATCAAATCCTTCAATCAATAGAGGTGATATTTATCAGAGGCTTGTTTTAACTTAATTTCTATTTACATTCATCTTTTAGAGAATGTGGCAGTCTTACAAACTTGTTAAGAAATATTCAGGGAATTCCTTATTTGTAAACATAAATTACAATTTTTCTAAACTGGATTATGAAGTAATACTCAAATATCATACCAAGAAGTCTAGGAAGAGGCAATCAGTAACCGAAGACCAAGTTGTGAAGGGCTCTTTGTGGTTAATATATTTTGTAGTTAACCTAGTCTAAACAGCCCATGTCTATTCTGAGACCTTTGAGGGTTCAGGTACTCAGTCTGAGAAATCTCACCAAATGTGAAGTATCTGAAGAATAAAAATAAAAGTGAATTCTCTTCAGTTGTCTGTAGTGGAATTTCCCTCTAAGTGAATGAAACGTAATACAGCAAGTTGAATCACTGAACTATTTTATTGCATTGTAACTCATAAAAGAATTCCGTTTGGAAAACACTGCTTGCCATTTCAACAACTTAGAGCTGTGGTCTATTCAATCACTTCATAACAAAGTAGTGTGGAGAATGACTTCGCTGAAACAGTGCCAAACCCTCTCCAGCAAAGTGGCGTTGGCATGAGGCAGCAAAAGGAAAAGGCAGGAGCAGGAATGTAAAGAAGAGGTAACTAGACTATTTATTAGCTGGCATTTAGTACATGAGAGCAATAAGGAAATAATTAAAAATAATATGTGGAGCTACATTCCAGAAAGTCACAATCTAATTGAAAGAAACCAATTCATATGAAATATTGTGAGATTTGCAAAATAACATTAACACAGGGAAAATGGTGCAAAAGTCCATGCAAAAGAAACTTTTCACAACATTGTTTTTATTATGATGGGATTGATTTTACTCAGTTTTTCATCAACTCTATTTTTCTTTTTTTTTTTTAATTTTTATTTTAACTTTATTTTACTTTACAATACTGTGTTGGTTTTGCCATATATTGACATGAGTCCACCACGGGTGTACATTTCATGAGTACTGTCTGACCAACATTACATCTGGAGATGCAATCGTGAACAAAGCAGACTGAAAAACCTGCCCTAAGAGGTTTACATTCTAGAAGTGGGAGAGAAATTAAGCATATAGTGTATTTGAAGGTGATAAAAGCAGCAAGATGGACACTGGGGGAGGTTATAATTTTAAGAAGGGTAGGTAGGGTTTATAATATATCTTTTATTAAAATCATGTTAGTCTGTTGGAGCCAAAGTTAAAACAGGACCAAGCCCTTCTCTCTAGTGAAGAAACTGGTGAGAGGAAGTCAATGAAGGGATGAGACTGGTGTCAGGCACTTTGTTTACCCCTTTCCTGGTCCTGGTTGTATCCTTTTGTTTGGGTAGATGTTTAGAAGTACATTTCGGGACTTCCCTGGTTAGGAATGGTTAAGAGTCTACTTACCAATGCCGGGGACATGGGTTCGATGCAGTTAAGCCCATGCACCACCACTACGGAAGCCCACATGTCCTCAAGCCCATGCTGTACAGCACTGCAACAAGAGATAGCCCCCACTTGTCGCAACTAGAGATAGCCCATGCACAGCAACAAAGACCCAGTGAAGCCTCCCAAAAAAAGTCTGCAAAAAAAAAGTAAATTTGGTGTTTTGATAGTGCTGATTGGCTCTTGTGATAAAATGGGATAGAGAGAGCGGTATTGAAGATATTTTCACTGATAGTAGAGCATGGTTCCCTTCACCTTGCCCTGAGATCTTGGCACACACTGTATGCAAGCATAAGGAACACCCCTACTGAGTAGTGTTCAGGAGAATGAGATTTTCACTTGTAGAAAAAATGTTTTGTCTATCCTCTTAAAATCTTGTGAAGTTATCATAGTTAAGAAAAATCTTCCTCTTTCATGTCTCTTTATCAAACCGAGCCTACCGAAGTGTTGATTAGTTTAGTTGTTCATTCACTGAGTGACTAATTTGTACAAAAAATACTTTCTTTTCCAAGTATAGCTGAGTATTTCTTTTTCACAGTTTAAAAAATCAGTGAGTGAGTAAGTGAAAGTTGCTCAGTTGTGTCCGACTCTTTGAGATCCCATGGACTACATTGTCCATGGAATTCTCCAGAATACTGGAGTGGGTAGCCTTTCCCTTCACTAGGGGACTTCCCAACCCAGGGATCAAACCCAGGTCTCCTGCATTGCAGGCAGATTCTTTACCAGCTAAGCCACCAGGGAAGCCCAAGAATACTGGAGTGGGTAGCCTATCCCTTCTTCAGCAGATCTTCCCAATCCAGGAATTGAACCGGGGTCTCCTGCATTGCAGTCGGATGCTTTACCAATTGAAGTATTAATTGTTCTTGTCTCTTCCTTTCCACTGACCCCTTCTCATTTTCTTTGAGGCAAGCACAATCTCTAATTCACCTACATAAACCAGTATTACTTTCTTGTTTTGCTCTAGTGTGCCTGTAAACCACCTAACCCCACCCCACCCCCCACACCCCGCCCCAGCCCACATTTCCTTCCCTTTTTGTCCACTCATCCCAGCCTTATTCTTGCAAACCGAAAAGATTTTCTCAAAGATCACAAGTAATTTCCATTTTACCCACATTAATCATCTTTTCTAAGTTCCTAACTTATCTACCTGATCTCTTTGGAACGGTCTCCCACCTTGTGTTATATCCCTGAAGTGAGATCAGTGAAAGCATATCATAGTATCTGACATAAGACAGTACTCAACAAATGTTGGTTGAATTTGAACTGCAAATGTCTTTACCATCTCTGGGTTCTTGTTCCAACTCATTGTCTTACATATTGTAGATACTTGGTACACTCTGGTTTGTATGAATGAATGCATGAACCTATCACTTCTTATCTGTCTCCTTTCATGGTCTGTCTTCCTCTTTCTGGCCCGAAGCTTATTGCTTAAGAACATATATATTAGTCATTGTGCTGAAGGCTTTGTATTAATTATGTCATTTATTTCTTAGAACCACCTGATAGGGTAGTTATTTTTCTTGTACAGATGAGGAAAATGATACTTAGAACTCTTCAGTGAATTAGCAGGCCCACATATTTAGCTAATACATGGTGGTGAAAGTAAAAGTTGCTCAGTCGTGTCTGACTCTTTGCGACCCCATGGACTATACAGTCCATGGAATTCTCCAGGCCAGAATACTGGAGTGGGTAGCCTTTCCGTTCTCCAGGGGATCTTCCCAACCCAGAGATAGAACCCAGGTCTCCTGCATTGCAGGTGGATTCCTTACCAGTAGAGCCACAAGGGAAGCCCAAGAATTTTGGAGTGGATAACCTATCCCTTCTCCAGAGGATCTTCCCAACCCAGGAATCGAACCAGGGTCTATTGCATTGCAGGTGGATTCTTTACCAACTGAGTTATCAGGGAAGCTTTTGCAACCCCATGGACTATGCAGTCCATGGAATTCTCTAGGTCAGAATACTGGAGTGGGTAGCCTTTTCCTTCTCCAGGGAATCTTCCCAACCCAGGGATCGAACCCAGGTCTCCTGCATTGCAGGCAGATTCTTTACCAGCTGAGCCACAAGGGAAGCCCAGTACATGGTGGAGCCACCAATTAAACTAACTGAGCTTTTCTGGCACTTAGATATTAGTTCTCTGCCCATTCTTCACACTCTTCTCTCCCATGTAGAGTTCTTGATTTCAATTGGCAATTCTATGCTAGTGACATCAAAATCAACACTTTAAGAGTTGACATTATGAAGAGAGATAAATTAAGAGTTTGGGATTAACAAATATGCATTACTGTATATAAAATAGACAAACAGTAAGGACCTACTGTATAGCACAGGGAATTATAGTCAGTGTCTTTAATAACCTATAATATAATCGAAAAGAATCTGAAAAATTATATATGTGTATGTGTGTGTATAAAACAATCACTTTTCTGTATACCTGAAACATTGTAAATTAACTGTACTTCAGTTTAAAAGAAATTGACATTGTATCCTGTTCCTCCAGCTGCTTGCTCTGAGTTATCTTGCTTTCATGTGTTGAACTCAACCTGTTTAAAGCAGACCTCATCAGAATTACCTCAGAATGTACTCCTTTTTAGTGATTTAGTTGTGACACTTTAATCATCCTAATCACTCAGACTTGAAACCACCTTTAATTTCTTTTCCACTTCCTTGTCTTACCTTACATCAGCTGATATAGTATTTTTCCCAAGGGATATACACATACATGCCTAATCCTTACACAAGTCTAACACAGGTAGAAAAGTCTATCTAATATGTGTTTTTGTTACTTCCCTATAGTTACTTACTTATTGTCCCCCATCATTTTAGAAACATACCATGAAAAAATGAATGAGAACTGTTGGAAATTTTATACTTATTTGAAACTGTCTATCTAGAATTGTACACACTGGATAAATAACAAATACTGCTAACTTACTAATTCTTTGTGCAGATGGGGAAGATTTCGTTTTTACTAGGTATTTATTCACTAGATACTTACTGACTAGGTCCTCATTTCACTTATTCACTAGGTGCTTATTTCACTAGGTACTCACATACACACAGGTTACTTATTCAGAAACTTCTAGCAGACATCCTCTCAGGTTCTCTTGGGCCAAACTGGAGCACATGCTCACCCCCAGATCAGTCACTAGCGATGATAATTAAAATATTACCACAACTAGCTTATACCTATTGTGGCTTATCCTGTATCACCATAGGGTAGCAAATCGTTCTGTTAGCAGAATAATGAGACGTGGTTGTTAGACAGGTAACCAACAGGCAGAGTCTGCCTTAGCATTATTTCTTCATTTTGGATTTATCCATTGCAAAGCACTGGCATCTTAGCAAGCCATCTTTCTGGGAGTAGATATTGTGATTATTGTCTTTAAGCATGGACTACAACATACAGAATATTTAGTATAAGAGACACTTTGGGGATTTAGAAAGACACCCCGTTCCTTTAAGAACATACTATTTATAGGAGAGGCTTCTCCAGGGGCTCAGCAGCAGTAAAGAATCTGCGCACAATGCAGGAGGTCCCCTGGAGGAAGAAATGGCAACCCACCCCAGTATTGTTGCCTGGGAAATTCCATGGACAGAGGAGCCTGGCGGGCTACAGTCTGTGGGGTCACAAAGAATAGGACATGACTGAGCATGCATTTATAGGAGTATCAGTTTATGTACAAAATAAGAACTGCCGTTTATGGACTGTGCAGTCCATGGAATTCTCCAGGCCAGAATGCTGAAGTGGTTAGCCTTTCCCTTCACCAGGGGATCTTCCCAACCTAGGAATTGAACCCAGGTCTCCCACATTGCAGGCAGATTCTTTACCAGCTGAGCCACCAGGGAAGCCCAAGAATACTGGAGTGGGTAGCCTATCCCTTCTTCAGCAGATCTTTCCCACCCAGGAAGCAAACCAGAATCTCCTGCATTGCAGGCGGATTCTTTACCAACTGAGCTATCAGGGAAGTTCCACTAGCAGTATTGCTGATGAATTTATTAAGTGGGTCTTGATGTGTGACAGTTAGCCTTCTCCTTGAAAAATCTCATGTAATCCTTATAACAGCCTATAAGTTATGGGTATTTTTAGTGTCCATACTAACTCATGAGA
Source organism: Budorcas taxicolor (assembly GCF_023091745.1). Taxonomy (NCBI): domain Eukaryota; kingdom Metazoa; phylum Chordata; class Mammalia; order Artiodactyla; family Bovidae; genus Budorcas; species Budorcas taxicolor. Next base: position 57,021,589 of record NC_068926.1, read on the forward strand.
AATTGAGGCTTAGAGAAGTTAAGTTACTTCACCACACTGTAAGTCAGGCAGAAGCTCGGTTAGGACACAGGTAATCTTGTATCTGAGCTAATATTCTTAGCTAGCATCTAAACTGCCTTCAGTAATTGGCAGTAGAGATGAGATAGCCAAAACCTGCACCATCATTTATTTTGAAACCTAGGGCTTGACCTATTTTTTCCTCTTACTAACCTTTTTGTTCTTCCTCCTGACTCCTCCAGCAGAATGTAGATATGATCCATTTATTGAGGATGGCACAGGTTACTTTAATTTCCTTCCTTGATCTGTGTGTGCAGAAAGTCATGCTATGTTTCATTTTCCCCACTTAAAGATGAGTGAAATTGCCCAAAGAAAGGCAATGCCAAAGAATGCTCAAACTACCACACAATTGCACTCACCTCACACACTAGTAAAGTAATGCTCAAAATTCTCCAAGGCAGGCTTCAACAATACATGAACTGTGAACTTCCAGTTGTTCAAGCTGGTTTGAGAAAAGGCAGAGGAACCAGAGATCAAATTGCCAACATCTGCTGGATCATGGAAAAAGCAAGAGAGTTCCAGAAAAATATCTATTTCTGCTTTATTGACTATGCCAAAGCCTTTGACTGTGTGGATCACAATAAACAGTGGAAAATCCTGAAAGAGATGGGAATACCAGACCACCTCACCTGCCTCTTGAGAAACCTATATGCAGGCCAGGAAGCAACAGTTAGAACTGGACATGGAACTGCAGACTGGTTCCAAATAGGAAAAGGAGTACGTCAAGGCTGTATATTGTCACCCTGCTTATTTAACTTATATGCAGAGTATATCATGAGAAACACTGGGCTGGAGGAAGAACAAGCTGGAATCAGGATTGCCAGGAGAAATATCAATAACCTCAGATATACAGATGACACCACCCTTATGGCAGAAAGTGAAGAGGAACTAAAAAGCCTCTTGATGAAAGTGAAAGAGGAGAGTGAAAAAGTTGGCTGAAAGCTTTCAGAAAACGAAGATCATGGCATCTGGTCCCATCACTTCATGGGAAATAGATGGGGAAACAGTGGAAACAGTGTCAGACTTTATTTTTTCGGGCTCCAAAATCACTGCAGATGGTGATTGCAGCCATGAAATTAAAAGACGCTTACTCCTTGGAAGGAAAGTTATGACCAACCTAGATAGCATATTGAAAAGCAGAGACATTACTTTGCCAACAAAGGTCCATCTAGTCAAAGCTATGGTTTTTCCAGTGGTCGTGTATGGATGTGAAAGTTGGATTGTGAAGAAAGCTGAGCGCCGAAGAATTGATGCTTTTGAACTGTGGTGTTGGAGAAGACTCTGGAGAGTCCCTTGGACTGCAAGGAGATCCAGCCAGTCCATTCTAAAGGAGATCAGTCCTGGGTGTTCATTGGAAGGACTGATGCTAAAGCTGAAACTCCAATGGTTTGGCCACCTCATGCAAAGAGTTGACTCATTGGAAAAGACTCTGATGCTGGGAGGGATTGGGGGCAGGAGGAGAAGGGGATGACTGAGGATGAGATGGCTGGATGGCATCACCGACTTGATGGACAAGAGTTTGGATGAACTCCGGGAGTTGGTGATGGACAGGGAGGCCTGGTGTGCTGCGATTCATGGGGTCGCAAAGAGTCAGACACGACTGAGCGACTGAACTTAACTGAAAGATGAGTAAATGGAGACAGAGGATGACAAAAAACATCTATGAGTAGAATATCTGAAAGCATACCAAAATTCTAAAAGAGACATTTTTAATTTTAATGTTGTTTTTAAGTCATGTGATTTCTGTGGAAGTTGAAGAGGGATGATCTGAGAAGAAAAAATATATATATCATAATAGGATCATCTCCAGCCTTTTTTATTTTTAATGCAGTCATTCTTGTCATGCTTTGAACTCTCACTTATCCTGACCACTACTTTAGATTTTAATACCTGGAAATTTCAATGAAAGGGAAAAAAAACTCCTTGCTCAATCACCATTCATGAATTCTTCTAGCTTTTGGGAGGAGTCTAGCTGCAGAGTACAAGGTTGCTTGTGGTAAGAAAGGTCTTTAAAATTTCCACACAAACACTGAAGCAAACTTATTATTGAGTTCCCTCCATGTACCTCTTAGGCACTCAGCTAAATGTGAGGACTTTTTTTTTTTAAGTTTCCATTAGCTATTTTGCTTTGATGTTTTCACTTCTTTGCCACTGTTATCAAGCCTTCTTGAGTGACATTTCCCAGCTACTTGTGGCATCATACTAACATTTATCAGGCACCAAGGAAACCAGGGCAGTTGTGAATGAGTACTAATGGAGAAGGCACAAAAAATATGAATCTAACTAAAACATGAATACTGAAAGAGAACTGGATTTGCTCATTTCTGGCTGTATGAGGGAGATTTAAAAAAAAAAAAAGAGGAAGGGAGGGTCTTAAGAAAGGAGAGATGAGCAGAGAATGAGGAAATAATTAGACCATGGACACACATAATTGTTGAGGAACAGAAAGAATAGCAGAATTCAGGAAGAAAAGGGTGCTTTACAAAACATCCTTAAATGTACTGAAGCTTTTTCAGTGTGTGTGTATTTAACATGGCGAGATGATTTAGAAAACTTGCTCTGAGTTCATCTTTATTCAGGAGCTAAAGCTACTGAGTTTTAGTTTTGTGAGCTTTCTTCACTCTGCTTAATGTTCACCTCTTTGGTACTCAACCCCTGCCCTCCACACACAACACACAGTTGCTCAGAATTATCTCTCTTGTTGATTGATATTCAGCTCACATTTATTTTCTCAGACTTTTGGAAGTTACCACTCAGACAGATGCAAATGTGGTATTATGCTTGCCAAAGTACTGAGCAATAAAGAGACTTCTTTTACACCTTCCATGTTTTGAGTTTTTGGTTTTGCTCTTTCAATCTTTGCTAAATAGTAAATGGGGAGATTGTTATTGTTGAGATAAACACAAGGGCATTTGCATTAATGAACTGGCAGTTTCTAGTCCTAAAGAGATTCTTTACAATTTCCTTATCAGCAAAGGAATTGCCTTGATTTCCTTTTGATGATGTTTCCCAGCTGATAGTCTAGAACTAGCACAGAAGCAATTCATACCCTCCTGAAATGGCTCTTGCCCAGTAATCCTGCTCAATTTGTACATGTTAGGCTTTAATTACAGGACACGGTTAAGAGGATGGATGGAGAGGAAAGCAAAAAATACCAACTGCCCCCGAATTGAGCTCTGTCAAATCAGCCTGACTCCTTCAACAGAGACTTAAAGGAATGCCTTTATATTATAACTGTTCTTTACCCCTAGTTGTCAGCCACAAAGAATAAAACACTTAAAAAAAAACAAGAAACAACTTTTAGTAACTTAAACTGAACACGAATAGAACTCTGTTAATAATTATGGTTCACAAAATTGTGGGAAACCTTAAGTACCATAGACCCATTAAAAGCATCTCAGAACACATTTGTGCCTTTTTTGATTTGTCATTATGAACTATTATCTTTTTCTAAAAAATGGGTACCGTGTGCTGATCTCAAGATAGCTATAAAAGGTTATATGAGTCTGTTAAGTGTGTTAAATTAAAAGAAGTTTACTTATGAAAGGAGGAAAAACAGTGCTGAAACAAATGAATGTTCTTCCAAGATTTGGAAAGATCATTGCTGCTGAACTTGGGTCCACATGCCCATTGTGCAGCAAAGTCAATCTTCTCACAACTGGTTTTGGTGAAGAAAAGTACAGTGTTTACTGCAGGATGTCAAGCAAGAAGGATGAGCAGCTCACACTCAAAAAGACCCAACTCCCTGCTGGATTTCTGGGAAGGGTTTTTTAAAGCAGCCTTAGAGGTGAGGGTTGCAGGGTGCCTGAGCAACTCCTGGACATCCTTCTGTTTTGTTGGTGGTGAAATAACAGGGTCATGTTTCAGGAATCTCAGTCATTAACCTTCTGGTTCAAACTAGTCTGGGGCCTGTGTGCCTGTGGTCAGCCTGTAGTCACTGTCCTCCGCTAGAGCAATTCAAAGGTATGCTGGAGACTGTTATCTATGTCCCTTCAGGAGGAACTAGAAGTCCTGTGACTCTGTTGTTCTTATCATTAACTACTTGTGTCTGTTATCTGGAACTCTGGGAAGGTCTCCAAGACTAAAGACATTTTTTTTCTGTGAACAAGAAACAGGTGACATGGAGGGGTTTTTTTTACCCGGAAAGGTCCCAGAGTGTCCTACTCAGTTTGATTTTCATGTTTATATATTTGGGGGATTCTAATTTTTGGTTTAACTTTTTTGATAGTTATCATTTCAGTTTAATCTTATATAGTCTTTAGCTACTTGATGTTTTTAAAAAATCTAAGATATCACTTAGAAACTTATGTATTGGCTAATGATTTCCTGAGAGATGCCAAGAACTTAAAAGGAGGGAAAATATTTTTGACTAGTAAAGTTGTCCAGATATGACTACCAAAATTAGTGTTCTCTTTCTAACTGTAATGCTTCCATGTATGCTGATTAAAATGAAATTATTTGGCTTATTGGGAGGTAGAGAATAATAGTTTTAAATATAATAAATGGATTTTTCCTTTTTGTATTTAATTAAGTTTAAGTAGTTAATTCTGGGTAAAGGCATTGCCTTGAAAAAAAATCTGGTTTATAAATGTGAACTTGAATTTATGGGGGGACAAGGATGAATTATTAGTAAAAGCTTTATGAAAAGCTCCATTCCCTTTGTAGCATTCAGCTGCCTAGCACATTTTTTTCCTTTCTAACGAACGTCAAAACACAGTTTTTAATTATAAAAATAGAGCCTTATTTACAATTTCATTTTGTGCCTTGCAATTCAAAGTGTAGTCCATAAACCACCAGTACTGCCTGGGAGTTTGTTAGAAATACAGAATCCCTGGCCCCAGACCTACTGTCATTCAGAATCTGCATTTTAACAGGATACCAGGTAATAGATACACAGCAGAGTTTGAGAATTCCTGGTCCAGAATTACTGGATGGTGACAGCCTTAAGAATAGTTAATTGCTAAACTTCCCTTTATTTTCAGTGACCTCAGTAAGCATCCAATTAATGTAGTGTTAATTGGGTTGTTTCAAAGCATATGTCTTCCCCAATGAATAATTTATGGTTCTAAAGAATTTGTGAGAGCGCCTTGGAATTTGAGAGACTTCGTAAGGAAGTGTTGAAATTTGGATTGACTCCCTATTTGTGAGAAATGGTGTGTATGTGTGTGTGTTAGTCACTCACTTGTGTTCGACTGTGTGTGTGTGTGTGTGTGTGTGTGTGTGTGTGAATCGCTCAGTCATGTTTGATTCTTTGAAACCCCATGGACTATAGCCTCACAGGATACTCTGTCCATGGAATTCTCCAGGCAAGAGTACTGGGCTTCCCTGGTGCCTCGGGCTATAAACAATCCACCTGCAGTGCGGGAGACCTGGATTCGATCCCCAGGTTAGGAAGATCCCCTGGAGGAGGGCATGGCAACCCACTCCAGTATTCTTGCCTGGAGAATTCCCATGGAGAATCCCTCAAGAGGAGCCTGGCAGGCTACAGTCCATGGAGTCTCAAAGAGTCAGACACAACTGAGTAATTAAGCACACAAGAATCCTGGAGTGGGTAGCCATTCCCTTCTCCAGGGGATCTTCCTGACACAGGGATCGAACCCTGGTCTCCCTTATTGCAGGCAGATTCTTTATCATCTGAGCCACCAGGGAAGCCCAAGAAGTACAGTAGTTTGGATTAAAGTAAAAAGCACCTTATATATAACCTGGCATTACCAACTGTGCCGTTCACATTCCTGAATATTATATTTTTGTTACACTTTAAACAGTGTGCTTTATCTGAGTAGACAGTAGTTATTTTTGAATTCTTAATAGAATTTTGCAGATAACTTTTTTCCGTGCGATTGATCCCAGTAAAAGAACATAATTTGGGTATCTGCTTTATTCTTTCAGCAAATACTTGTCAAATGCCTGTTATATAACAGGGAATAACAGAGGAGAAACAATAAAAATATAAACAAACATATAAAATAATTTCAGATAAGTTCAAGTGCTGTGATGTAAAGGAAAACATAGTGATAGTCAATGAGAAGAAGAAAAAGTACTTTAGATAAGGGTGTTCCGGGAGGGGCTCTCTGAAGTGGTAACATTTGAGCAGAGATCTTCATGTCCAGAAGGAACCAGCCCAGTCAAGCCGTAAGGTGTGAAAGAAGCCAGTGTGGCTGAGGTGTGGCAAAAAGGAGCAGAGAATGATGTGGAATACAGTCAGGCAATTAAGGAAAGGCAGATCACATAAAATTTAACCTTAGGACATTTGACTAATAGTTGTCATAATATGACCTCTCTTTCTTTAACCAATGACTGGTATCTGAGTTTTTTAAAACTCACTGTTTAAGCCCTTTACCTTCCATTATTCTAGTTCTTAGGGCAACTTTTCAGAGAAGGCAATGGCACTCCACTCCAGTACTCTTGCCTGGAAAATCCCATGGACTGAGGAGCCTGGTAGGCTGCAATCCGTGGAGTCGCTAAGAGTCGGGCACGACTGAGCGACTTCACTTTCACTTTTCATTTTCATGCATTGGAGAAGGAAATCGCTACCCACTCCAGTATTCTTGGCCTGGAGAATCCCAGGGACAGGGAGCCTGACGGGCTGCCGTCTATGGGGTCGCACAGAGTCGGACACGACTGAAGCGACTTAGCAGCAGTAGCAGCAGGGCAACTTTTTACCTTGTTCACTTCTGCTGTGCCTGTGGCCAATATACATCATTTTAAAAATTCTTCTTAATCATGAGAAAGAAGAAATCTTTCCAGGAGTAGGTAGCAAACTCAGGACTGGAGACATAAGAAAACATGCGTAGCTTTGTAGTGAAAGACATTGGAAGTAATAGAAACTGGCACAGGAAATAGTGCCTTTCCTACCCAAAGACAGCCTCTTAAATACGTAGTTGTCTATTTTCTAAAACAGTGAGGTGCTAGCTAAATAGGTCAATGGCTTTATTTCATTAGTCAGTTTTGCTTCCCATATCATAGTTGTTTAAAAATCCATAATCATATATAATAACTCAGTTTTCCCTATCTATATTAAATTTACTGTAGGTACTCAATAGCTAGATGCAGTAAGCTAAATGTGGTTTGAAATATTCATTCTTTTTAAACTTTTAGGTGTAAATAAATACTTGGGCATTTTCCAAAGTTTTAGAATGTATATATAGTAATGAAATATCACATATTTTAACCATGAAAACAGTATAAATGTCACCCATTCTACAGAAAAATAAACTGAGGTACAGAGGTTAAATGGCTGGCCTAAGATGCTGTATTGTCAAAGTAAAAATTAAGGTGCTGTTTAATTAAAGATAGATGATTACCAGTCTCCTCATTCTATTCCTTTTTATTTCTTTTTCAAATGCAAGGAAGTTATAATTCAGAAAATGTCCATGTATCTTTTACCTAGTTTCACCAGGTTTTAAGCTTTTGCCATGTTTTCTTTTATCATTTTCTCTTCCTCGTTCCCTTGAAGCATCTAAGACAAATATTCTCACTCAAACACACACGTATAAAATCTGGTCATTTGGCAGTATATCATACCAGGGCATTCTAGGAGATCTGAATCAATTAGAACCTGAAGATTATGTATTAGCTGTTGCCTACTCTAATCATATTATATCCATTCCTCCCATTTTTAATACTAGAACAATGATTCCTAACTCTGGAAGTGCAGTGTATTACTCAGAATGGGTGCAGGTGAGGTCTTTTGAAATTTTAAATCATTTAAAAAGAGGACATGACATTTTAAAAATATTTATATATTTGATTGCACCACTCAGGATCCTCGATATTAGTTGAGGCATGCGAGACCTTTAGATGAGGGATGTGAACTGGTAAATGTGGCATAGAATCTTATCCCTCCTATATTGTGCAAAGTGAAAGTCGCTCAGTCGTGTCTGACTCTTTGCGACTCCATGGACTGTCCATGCAATTCTCCAGGCCAGAATACTGGAGTGGGTAGCCTTTTGCTTCTCCAGGGGATCTTCCCAATACAGGGATAGAACCCAGGTCTCCCACACTGCAGGCTGATTCTTTACCAGCTGAGCCATCAGAGAGGCCCAATAATACTGGAATGGTTAGCCTATCCCTTCTCCAGTGAATCTTCCTCGCCGAGGAATTGAACCAAGGTCTCCTGCGTTGCAGGCGGATTTTTACCAACTGAGCTATCAGGGAAGCCAAAGATGGGCACAATAAAGGACAGAAATGGTATGGACCTAACAGAAGCAGAAGGTATTAAGATGAGATGGCAAGAATACACAGAAGGGCTATACAAAAAAGATCTTAATGACCCAGATAATCATGATGGTGTGACCACTAACCTAGAGCCAGATATCCTGGAGTCTGAAGCCAAGCGGGCCTAAGGAAGCATCACTACAAACAAAGCTAGTGGAGGTGATGGAATTCCAACTGAGCTATTTCAGGTCCTAAAAGATGATGCTGGTAAAGTGCTGGACTCAATATGCCAGCAAATTTGGAAAACTCAGCAGTGGCCACGGAACTGGAAAAGGTCAGTTTTCATTCCAATCCCAAAGACAGACAGTGCCAAAGAATGTTCAAATTATCGCACAATTACATTCATCTCACACACTAGCTCAAAATTCTCCAACTCAGGCTTCAACAGTACATGAACCATGAACTTCCAGTTGTTTAAGCTGAATTGAAAAAAGGCAGAGGAATCAACAATCAAATTGCCAACATCCGTTGGATCATAGAAAAAAGCAAGAGAGTTCCAGAAAAACATCTACAGCTTTTCTGACTACACCAAAGCCTTTGACTCTGTGGATCACAACAAATTGGAAAATTCTTCAAGAGATGGGAATACCAGACCTCCTTACCTGCCTCCTGAGAAATCTGTATGCAGCTCAAGAAGCAACAGTTAGAACCAGACATGGAACAACGGACTGGTTTCAAATTGGTAAAGGAGTACATCAAAACTGTATATTGTCACCCTGTTTATTTAATTTATATGAAGAGTATGTCATGAAAAATCCTGGTTTGGATGAAGCACAAGCTGGAATCAAGATTGTCAGGAGAAATATCAATAATCTCAGATACGCAAATGACATCACTCTTATGGCAGAAAGTGAAGAGGAACAAAAGAGCCTTTTGATGAAAGTCAAAGAGGAGAGTGAAAAAGCTGGCTTAAAACTCAACATTCAAAAAACAAAGATCATGGCATCCAGTCCCATCGCTTCATGGCACATAGATGGGAAGACCATGGAAACAGTAACACACTTTATTTTCTTGGGCTCCAAAATCACTGCAGATAGTGACTGCAGCTATGAAATTAAAAGATGTTTGCTCCTTGGAAGAAAAGTTATGACCAACCTAGACAGCATATTAAAAAGCAGAGACATTACTTTGCTGACAAAGGTCTGTCTAGTCAAAGCTATTGTTTTTCCTGTAGTCATGTATGGATGTGAGAGGTGGACTCTAAAGAAAGCTGAGCACCAAAGAATTGATGCTTTTGAACTGTGATGTTGGAGAAAACTCTTGAGAATCCCTTGGACTGCAAGGAGATCAAACCAGTCAATCCTAAAGAATTCAGTCCTGAATATTCATTGGAAGGACTGATGCTGAGGCTGAAGCTCCAATATTTTGCCCACCTGATGCGAAGAACTGACTCATTGGAAAAGACCCTGATGCTGGGAAAGATTGAAGGCAGGAGGAGAAGGGGATGACAGAGGATGAGATGGTTGGATGGCATCACCAACTTGATGGATATGAGTTTGAGTAAGCTGCGGAAGTTGGTGATGGACAGGGAAGCCTGGTGTGCTGCAATCCTTGGGGTTGCAAATAGTCAGACACGACTGAGCGACTGAACTGAATTGAGAGTCTTGGCCACAGGATCACCAGGGATGTCCTAAAATGGCATGGAATTTTTGTATTTGTCAAAATTGGTCTAAGATTTTCTTAAAAATTGACTGGACTAAAAATTGAAGGACTGAACAGATATATTCACATTATTGGCAATTCTTTTATATCCTAGAAAGCGTTTTCTTTCTACATCGTTGAAATAAATTTAAGGAATAATTTATTGAGAAGCCTTGTTTCAGTCAGGGATTCCTTGGTGGATCATCAGATCGAAAAGCATCTGTCTGCAGTTCCGGAGACCTGGGTTGAAACCCTGGACCGGAAAGATCCCCTGGAGAAGGAAATGGCAACCCACTCCAGTATTCTTGCCTGGAAAATTGCATAGATGGAGTACTGGTAGGCTACAGTCCATGGGGTCGCAAAAAGTTAGACAGAACTGAGTGTCTTCACTTTCTTTCTTCCTTCTTTCTTTCTTTCATCCTGTCTTTCATCCTTTCTTTCTTTACACCTAAAGAGCTAAATTTCTTTAGTGGTTCACTAGTTCACCTCTTCTCCGGTCCATGAGATTGGAAGCAAGGTTTATTTAGGAAGAGATTGAATTTGCTATAAGTATCATTTGCTTGTGTGGTTTGTCTCTCCTTCTACGTATTAAATACATAAAGGATAAAACTTTTCCTTTGGATATTAAATTCAGTTGCGTTTATACTTTTTCTACCATTAAAAATTAATGTAAAAATTTGAAGCTATCCCAGGTCAGTTGTTAAAAGACTGTTTACTTTTTAAAGGCATTTTAGTACTGCTATTTTTTTGCTTATATACTATCTATAATAGATGTAGGTTCATATATTTTTGAAAACAGCAGTTCCTGTGAGAGAGAATTGCTGAAACAGTGTAAGGCAACTTTCAACGGGATTAAACTGCTCTAACATGTATCCTGTCAGCATATATGGACGCTTGCCCTTCTGCCAGTGGCAAAGCAAAATTAAAAGTGACTAAGAATGCTGAGTTATTCTTTCAACATTAGAAATTAGGCAAGAGTTAAAGTTTTAAATACTTTCTTGTTTATTAAGGCATCTCTGAAAGTCCCAAGACAGGATTACCTCCTGTACAGAAGATTTTGGAATACTTAGGCTTCCCTTGTCTTGAATTGGCACGCTACTATTTGCTGAACAGAAATTCTCAATGATGACTTTTTTTTTTTTAAAGCACGAAGTGATAAGAAAGTTTTAGACAGAGGGGCTTGATCTTCTGGTTTGGTAAAGAAAGTAAAAAAGATTAAGTGGCTGCTGCTGCTTCACTTCAGTCGTGTCCGACTCTGTGTGACTCCATAGACAGCAGCCCACCAGGCTCCCCCGTCCCTGGGATTCTCCAGGCAAGAATACCGGAGTGGGTTGCTATTTCCTCCTCCAATGCATTCAGAAATATTGTTGGCTAGATGGAATCCTTTATAATTTATCAAGTCATTAATTTCTGAAATCTTTTATATAGCGATTTAATTGAAAACTACAATTGCACTCATCTCACATGCTAGTAAAATAATGCTCAAAATTCTCCAAGGCAGGCTTCAGCAATACATGAACTGTGAACTCCCTGATGTTCAAGCTGGTTTTAGAAAAGGCAGAGGAACCAGAGATCAAATTGCCAACATCCACTGGATCATGGAAAAAGCAAGAGAGTTCCAGAAAAAATCTATTTCTGCTTTATTGACTATGCCAAAGCCTTTGACTGTGTGGATCACAATAAACTGTGGAAAATTCTGAAAGAGATGGGAATACCAGACCACCTGACCTACCTCTTGAGAAATCTGTATGCAGGTCAGGAAGCAACAGTTAGAACTGGACATGGAACAATAGACTGGTTCCAAATAGGAAAAGGAGTATGTCAAGGCTGTATATTATCACCCTGCTTATTTAACTTATATGCAGAGTACATCATGAGAAACGCTGGACTGGAAGAAACACAAGCTGGAATCAAGATTTCTGGGAGAAATATCAATAACCTCAGATATGCAAATGACACCACCCTTATGGCAGAAAGTGAAGAGGAGCTAAAAAGCCTCTTGATGAAAGTGAAAGAGGAGAGTGAAAAAGTTGGCCTAAAGCTCAACATTCAGAAAACGAAGATCATGGCATCTGGTCCCATCACTTCATGGGAAATAGATGGAGAAACAGTGTCAGACTTTATTTTGGGGGGCTGCAAAATCACTGCAGTTGGTGACTGCAGCCATGAAATTTAAAGACGCTTACTCCTTGGAAGAAAAGTTATGACCAACATAGATAGTATATGCAAAAGCAGAGACATTACTTTGCCGACTAAGGTCCGTCTAGTCAAGGCTATGGTTTTTCCTGTGGTCATGTGTGGATGTGAGAGTTGGACTCTGAAGAAGGCTGAGCGCCGAAGAATTGATGCTTTTGAATTGTGGTGTTGGAGAACACTCTTGAGAGTCCCTTGGACTGCAAGGAGATCCAACCAGTCCATTCTGAGGGAGATCAACCCTGGGATTTCTTTGGAAGGAATGATGCTAAAGCTGAAGCTCCAGTACTTTGGCCACCTCATGCAAAGAGTTGACTCATTGGAGAAGACTTTGATGCTGGGAGGGATTGGGGGCAGGAGGAGAAGGGGATGACCGAGGATGAGATGGCTAGATGGCATCACGGACTCAATGGACGTGAGTCTGAGTGAACTCCAGGAGATCGTGGTGGACAGGGAGGCCTGGCATGCTGCGATTCATGGGGTCACAAAGAGTCGGACACGACTGAGCGACTGAACTGAACTGACTGAACTGAACTATACCATAGTGGTTGAGAAAATGAGCTTGAGGTTGAACAGTCTAGATTTAAATCCCAGCTCTACATTACACTAGCTCTGTGAAGTTGGGTCTCAGATTTTTATCTGTAAACTGATATCTATAATGGTAAGTCTTTCATGGTATTGTGTTAAAGTTTAAATGAGGTAATATATAATGCCTGGTACATAGTGAACTTTGAATAAATGTCAGTACGATTGTGACTGTTGATTACATTTAACTAGGCCCTACTAATGAAAGCAGCTTTTATTTCTTTCTTTCCTTAGTGCCTATAATAATCTAAAATAAATGCTTGTTGATTTTTTCTTTTATATTTGTTCTAAGCTCAGTTCATTTGTCAAAAGCAATAATGAATGAATATTCTGAAAGAAAAAGACTGAATAAAAGGTTGAAGTCCTGTAAACCAATATAAGTGAAATTTTTGCCTTGTTGATGGAAGGCAGGCCTAAGGAATGGATTCTAAATTGCTTAATGCAAAGATGCCATGTATTATAACTGTCCATGTGGAAAAAATACAGTATAATGGTATTAAATTTTTGTTTACTATGTAATATATTTTTTATTTCACTAAAAAAAATAATACATGCTAATTTCAACTGCCAGGGATGTTTCTCAATGTTTAAATGATGTATTACCAGATGCCAGTTTCTTTAAGACACCCATTAAAAATAGGCTCTTGAACAAGTAAGTTGGGAGTGCTGACAACTCTAAAATTATTGACATTTGTACCAGGTAGTTCAATAAAGTTATAAATTTTCAAAATGAAGGTCAGGATCATTTTGAAGTAAAGCAACCTGGAGAAACAGTAATTCAAAAACACTTGGAGGAGTGATGGTTATCGTTTAACAAAAAAAAATTTGCCATAATATCCTTAAAATCATAAATGACTTAGTGTATTTGGTATCTGAATTAGTATAATTCCACAACATATTTTGGTCAAATGCAGTGTACCAACAAGTTTGCTAGGCACTGGTGATAGAAATATGATCCCTTGTTCCTAGCAGTGTAGGGTCCAAATGGAGAAACATTTACCTAAGACAACCTAAATCTGTGTTTATACCATGTATGTAAATGTTCACAGTGCCCTTCTGTGCAAACATAAAGGAAAAAACCCACCTCAGCCTGGAGGAGAATCAGAGAAGTTTCTCTGATGAGGTACTGTATGAGCAGATTCTTGAAGAAATTCTAGATATCTCAGAAGAAAAGAGTTTGCCAACAGATGCTTCTTGATATCCCAGGGAAGCAGTCTGAGATAGCTGGGCATCCAGGGTGAGGCCCTGAAGTTACTAAGGACAGAGTTCAGGAGCAGACAAGGAGCAGATCACAGAGGATTTTATTTGCCATCTGATTACAAGGAGCTTGGATTTTATATCCTATACATGATGGGATTAAAGGGTTTTAAGCTGGAGAGTGGTGTGGTGAGATTTTACTTTCAGATTGATAATGCTGGCATTAGTGTTGGGAATGGATTCCATTCATAAACAGCTTTACAGAGATGTGTTGTTTTTTTTTTTAATCAAGTGGTATATAGAGAACTGATAGGGTTCATTCACTTTCTGACTTTCAAGTAAATCACTCAAGTATGAAGAAATTGTTGTAAATACTTGAACAGGAAAGTACTTGAAATCACTTCTATCTGTGGAATTTAAACATTTGAGGTTCTCATTCAGAGTAGTATTGTTGAAAGGTCAAATAAATGCAAAGGGTTTTAGGAAACCGATTTTAGGTCAAGATTTTACACTTAATCAAGTATGTGTGCTCTAATTACCATATTTATTTATGTTTTTTAAAGTTATTTGGTAGAAACTAATGGAGTAATTGTAAACTTTTTCTTGTAGTTCAAAAAATATTTCCCTACCAAATGCTTTGAATTATGAAGATATATTTTTGAATGGAAAAGGATTATCAAAGGATTAGTTTCTCTAGCTACCTGAAAAAAAAACTACATTTTGACTATTAGTTTAGTAAACTGTTTGAAATCTTGGTCCAAAAATTGATTAAGGAGGCGGTCTTAGCCTGCCCAGGGTGGTATAACAAAGGACCATAGACTGGGTGCTTTAAACAATAGAAATTTTATTTTCTCACAGTTATAGAGTGTGGGAAGTCCAGGAACAAGGTGCCAGTGTTAAGTTTTCTGGTGAGGTCTCTCTTCCTGTTCACCTTCTGGGGTTGTACTCATACAGCATTTCCTCCTTACGTGTGTGAGGTATGTGTTGTGCAGAGAGATCTTTCTTCTCTTCCTCTTCTCCTAAGGTCACCAATCCTAACAGATATTCCCCATCCTTATGATTTCATTTAATCTAAATTACTCCCCAAAGGCTCAATCTTCAAATATAGTCACAAAGAATATTCAGTTCAGTTCAGTTACTCAGTCACGTCCAAGTCTTTATGAACCCATGGACTGCAGCACGCCAGGCTTCCCTGTCCATCACCAACTCCTGGAGTTTGGTCAAACTCATGACCGTGGAGTCAGTGATGCCATCCAATCATCTCATCCTCATCCCTTCTTCTGCCTTCAGTCTTTCCTAGCATCAGGATCTTTTCCAATGAATCAGTTCTTCACATCAGGTGGCCAAAGTTTTGGAGTTTCAGCTTCAGCATCAGTCCTTCCAATGAATATTCAGGACTGATTTTCTCTAAGATTGACTGATTTGATCTTCTTGCAGTCCAAGGGTCTCTCAAGAGTCTTCTTCAACACCACAGTTCAAAAGCATCAATTCTTTGATGCTCAGCTTTCTTTATGGTCCAACTCTCACATCCATACTTGACTACTGGAAAAACCATAGCCTTGACTAGATGGACCTTTGTTGGCAAAGTAATGTCTCTGCTTTTTAATATGCTGTCTAGATTGGTCATAACTTTTCTTCTAAGGAGTAAGCATCTTTTAATTTCATGGCTGCAATCAACATCCACAGTGATTTTGGAGCCCCCCCAAAAATAAAGTCTATCACTGTTTCCACTGTTTCCCCAGCTGTGTGCCACGAAGTGATGGGACTGGATGCCATGATCTTAGTTTTCTGAATGTTGAGTTTTAAGCCAGCTTTTTCACTCTTCTTTTTGACTTTCATCAAGAGGCTCTTTAGTTCCTCTTCGCTTTCTGCCATAAGGGTGGTATCATCTGCATATCTAAGGTTATTGATATTTCTCCCTGGCAATCTTGGTCCCAGCTTGTGCTTCATCCAGCCTGCCATTTCACATGATGTACTCTTCATATAAACTAAATAAGCAGGGTGACAATATACAGCCTTGCTGCTGCTGCTAAGTCGCTTCAGTCATGTCCGACTCTTAGCAATCCCATGGACTGCAGCCTATCAGGCTCCTCCGTCCATGGGATTTTCCACGCAAGAGTACTGGAGTGGGGTGCCATTGCCTTCTCCATACAGCCTTGACGTACTCTTTTCCCAGTTTGGAACCAGTCTCTTTTTCCGTGTCCAGGTCTAACTGTTGTTTCTTGAGCTGCATACAGATTTCTCAGAAGGCAGGTAAAGTGGTCTGGTATTCCCATCTCTTGAAGAATTTTCCACAGTTTGTTGTGATCCATACAGTCAAAGACTTTGGTGTAGTCAGTAAAACAGAAGTAGATATTTTCCTGGAATTCTCTTGCTTTTTCTGTGATCCAACACATGTAGGTAATTTGATCTCTGGTTCCTCTGCCTTTTCTAAATCTAGCTTAAACATCTGGAAGTTCATGGTTCAAGTTCTATTGAAGTCTGGCTTGGAGAATTTTGAGCATTACTTTGCTAGTGTGTGAGATGAACGTAATTGTGTGATAGTTTGAACATTCTTTGGCATTGCCCTTCTTTGGGATTGGAATGAAAACTGACCTTTACCAATTCTGTGGCCACTGCTGAGTTTCAAAATATGAATTTTGAGGGGTATATAATTCGATGCATAGCAGATGCTAAGTAGGCCATTTTCCATAAAAGTAAATATAAATTTAAGTATATGTTCTAGGTCGCTTAAGTCATGTCCAACTCTTTGTGACCCTGTGGACTGTAGCTCACCAGGCTCCTCTGTCCATGGGAATTCTCCAGGCAAGATTAGTGGAGTGGGTTGCCATACCCTCATGCAGAGGATCTTCCCAACCCAGGGATTTGAACCTGTGTCTTCTGAGGCTCCTGAACTGCAGGCAAATCCTTTACCACTGAGCCACTGGGAAAGCCCCAAATTTAAGTATACACAATTTAATTTTGATGTTTTAGGATCCCTAAGTCTGGGTTTTTAAGGTCCCTAAAGCTTTCTGGGCAACAAAGTGGAGACAGGAGAGAAATTGTCCCAACAAACAAACGAGAAAAGAACGTGCTAATAGCTGTGGCATTTTAGAAAAATTGCATGCCAGATAATCCTTCATTAGCTCTAAGATGGTTTATTTTCAAAGCACTTATTGCTGCATGTTCTTTTATCTCCAGTGCCTGGCATTGTAATCCTGTAGCAGGGAGTCAAAAGTTGTCAGTACAGGACTCTTGCAGTACCTTCATCAATGGCAGGTAAAATTCACAGAGACTAAAAGGGTTTTTATCTTTAGCTTTTCTTTTATTTGAATTTGGAACAATTAAAGTGAAGATTACTGGGAATTTCAGTTATATTGAACTCAGGACACTTTCTGTGTGTATGTGTGTGTGTGTATTTGAGTACGATTTAAAAAGCAATCAACATGCCATAATCATACATATTTTTTCAAGTTTTGTTGATTTACAATGCTTTGCTAATTTCTACTGTACAGAAAAGTGATTCAGTTATACATATACATACATTTTTTTAAAATATTCTTTTCCATTATGGTTCATCATAGATACTGAGTCTAGCTGTTTATGCTATATAGTCAGTCAGTCAGTTCAGTGACGCGGTTGTGTCTGACTCTTTGCAAACCCATGGACTGCAGCACATCAGGCTTCCCTGTCCATCACCAGTTCCCACAGCTTATTCAAACTCATGTCCATCGAGTCAGTGATGCCATCCAACCGTCTCATCCTTATCCCTTCTCCTGCCTTCAGTCTTTCCCAGCATCAGGGTCTTTTCAAATGAGTCAGCTCTTCGCATCAGGTGGCCAAAGTATTGGAGTTTCAGTTTCAGCATCAGTCCTTCCAGTGAATATTCAGGACTTATTTCCTTTAGGATTGACTGGTTGGATCTCCTTGCAGTCCAGGGGACTCTCGAGAGTCTTCTCCAGCACCACAGTTCAAAAGCATCAGTTCTTTGGCGCTCAGCTTACCTTATAGTCTACCTCTCACATACATACATGAGTACTGGGAAAACCATATGTTTGACTAGGTGGACCTTTGTTGGCAAAGTAAATTACATCTCTGCTTTTTAATACACTGTCTAGATTGGTCATAGCTTTTCTTCCAAGGAGCAAGGGTCTTTTAATTTCATAGCTGCAGTCACTATCTGCAGTAATTTTGGAGCCCAAGAAAATAAAGCCTGTCACTGTTTCCATGATTTCCCTATCTATTTGCCATGAAGTGATGGGACTGGATGCCATGATCTTTGTTTTTTGAATGTTGGGTTTTAAGCCATCTTTTTCACTTTGATCAGGAGGCTTTTTAGTTCCTTTTCAAATTCTGCCATTATGTATGCTGTCCTCTGCATATCTGAGATTATTGATATTTCTCCCAGCAGTCTTGATTCCAGTTTGTGCTTCATCCAGCCCAGTATTTTGCATGATGTACTCTGCATATAAGTTAAATAAGCAGGGTAACAATATACAGCCTTGACGTGCTCCTTAGGACCTTGTTTATCTATTACACATGTCATACCTTACATCTGCTAGTCCCAACCTCTCACTCTATCCCTCCCCTAACTCTCTCCCCCTTAACAACCACAGATCTGTTCTCTATGTCCATGAATCTGTTTCTGTTTCTTAGATAGGTTCATTTGTTTCATATTTTAGAATGCACATATAAGTAATATCATACATAATCATAGACTTTTAGAGTTGAATGAAACTTAGAGATTATCTGAGTTAGCCCCAACACCAGGGAACTGAGGCTTTGAGAAATTAAATAACTTAATTAATTCTGGAAAGCCATTTGGGGACCAATATGGGATTAGGACCAAAGACTTCTGTCTTTCACTCAGAATTCTTTCCACTGAATCAGGATGCTTGCAATCCACACTGCAAGTTTCTGATCGTTAATTCAATTGAGACCATAATGACACCAATGCATTGCTGCTAAACTATTTAGAAACTACTTGAACCATGCTAGATCCATTCCAAATCTAAAATTCTGATTATAAAGAGAATGTAAAAAATATACAGGTTAACTTAACAATTACCAGTCATTTTGTTCATTTTATTGCTGTACTGCACGTATTTTCTTTTTTCAAAATACATTTCCAAGGACAGAAAAACGGGGAACTTTATATATATATATATACATATATATAATTGGCATGAAGCAAAAGCCAATTTATTTTAAAATTTAAATTTAATTTCTCTCTTTTTTTTTTTGGTCATGCCACATGGCTTATGGGATCTTAGTTCCTGACCAGGGACTGAACCAGGGCCATCAGCAATGAAGATGCAGAGTCCTAATCACTGAACTGCCAAAAATTTTATTTTGAATTTTATTTCTGATACTATTCTTTTGACTATTCATCTTAATTTGTTAAACTCAGAGAAGTCATTTTTACCTTTTGATTATATATAAAATGGAGTGAATGCATAATTATAGAAATACTGTATTTAGTACTTACATAATATCACTAAGGATTCAACTTTAAATATTTCTCCCAAATTTTATTCTCAGCCTTTCTGTCTGCAATTTTTGCCAAAGTTACCATCATTCCCTCTTGAGTTTCTTATCTACCTTACACAAATAATTCCACATCTGAATCTCTGACTCCATTGTTTCCCCTGAACTTCAGCCTGTATTTATTTTCTCCTGCTGTATATTTCTACCTGGATGCCCATCTGGCACTTAAACATCATTTTGGCAGGGATACACTTACCATCTTTCAACTATTAAACTTGTGCCTTCTGCTGAATTCCCTATTTTTGTTTATAGAACAGTTATCTTCTCTTTCACTTGATCTTAGAGCCTCAGAGCTAACTTTGACTTTTGTATCTTTTTCATGTTGTGTAGCCCATCAATTGCTGGTTCTACGGCCATGTTATTACTATCTTATTCTTGAATCCGAAGACATGGTACTTGCCTTCTGGTTTCAATTTTATTCCCAACGTTATAGAAGAAGATTATCATTCTTTCTTGCTTGGTAGCCCTAACTTGACCTTCCTGCTCTAGTGTCCTATTTCAGTCCATTCTTTTAAAGACATTTTTAGCTTACTTTTTCTATTACAATGGAGAAAATATAGGAAATACAGAAAGGAAAAAGAAAACAAAATGCCTATATTCCCAATACCCAAAGATAATCACTGTTAACATTTTGGTCTATATTCTTCCAATTTTTTTCTGTGATGTGTGCATAATGTTTTTAAATATACTATTTCAATTCTAACCTATATATTACTCCCAAACAACTAGAGTGTCATTCTTGAAGACTAATTTTAATATCAAATGATTTCATTATTTACAGTTAAAAAGCTTAAAATTCTTTGCATGGTATTCAGTCTTGACCTGGACAATCTATATCCTTTAGACTCTTCCAGGTTTGTTTCCAAAGGATCCTATCCTGAACCTGCAAAACAACCCCTTTAGTTACTTGCCAGTACATGCTACAAGCGGCAGTTATTTCCTGTTCATAACATAGCATTCCAAATGCTATTTCTACCATGAAGCCATCAATCACCTGCCCATCCCCAACCTCTACTCCTTAGAGTTAGAAGTTCTCTTTCCCTCTTTTGAACTTCTGTAGTACTTGGAACATGCACTTATTCTAGATAATTATTTTCTGGTGAACACATTTCAGGGTTATGTATTTTTTAACACATAGCATGATGTCTTTAAGCATAGCAGGTATCCGGTAAATGATGAATGAATAGTTAAACACTGCTTTGGGGTCATTATACCATTGATTAAACTCATAAGAAAACTAAGATTTTGTAGATGTAGAAAAAGCTTAAACATACAGGACTTAGAATAGAAGGAATTGAGTAATGAGACAGAGTTAAAAACTGAAATGCTCTAAATCCAAGTTTGTTTCTTATCCTCTGGGCTATGAATGAGTTCAGTTCAGTTCAGTCAATCAGTTGTGTCTGACTCTTTCAGACCCCATGAACTACAGCATACCAGGCTTCCCCATCCATCATCAACTTGCAGAGCTTGCTCAAACTTATGTCCATCGAGTCAGTGATGCCATCCAACCATCTCATCCTCTGTCATCCTGTTCTCCTCCTGCCTTCAGTCTTTCCCAGCATCAGGGTCTTTTCCAATGAGTCAGTTCTTTGCATCAGGTGGCCAAAGTATTGGAGTTTCAGCTTCACCATCAGTCCTTCCAGTGAATATTCAGGCCTGATTTCCTTTAGGATTGATTGGTTTGATCTCCTTGCAGCCAAGGGACGCTCAAGAGTCTTCTCCAACACCACAGTTCAAAAGCATCAATTCTTCGGTGCTCAGCTTTCTTCACAGTCCAACTCTCGCATCCATACATGACCACTGAAAAAACCATAATTGTAGATTGGAGGTTCCTAAAAGCCCTCCTTGAGTTTGTGGAGCAGGTTTTGCTAGAGTGGCTCATAGAACTCAGAGAAACATTTAGTTACATTTACCGGTTTATTATGTACTTAGTCCAATTCTTTGTGACCCCATGGACTGTCTCCCACCAACCTTCTCTGTCCATGGCGATTCTCCAGGCAAGAATACTGGAGTGGGTTGCCATGCCTTCCTCCAGGGGATCTTCCCAACCCACAGATCGAACCAGGGCTTCCTGCATTGCAGGTGGATTCTTTAGCAGCCAAACTCCCAGGGAAGTACAATCAATCTTTGGTCACTGGTAACTGAACTCTGTCTCCAGTCCTTCCCTTTTCCCTTGAGGTCTGGGATTAGGGCTGAAAATTCCAATTCCATCAGGTTTCGTTCTTCTGGCTATCAGCCCCTATACTAAGGGGTTTTCTAAGTCACCATATTAATATAAACTCAGATCCCTGGGTCAGGAAGATTCCCCTGGAGAAGGGAATGACAACCCACTCTGGTATTCTTGTCTGGAGAATTCCATGGACAGAGGAGCCTGGTGAGGGCTACAGTCCATGGGATCACAAAGAGTCAGACACAACTGAGCAGCTAATACATATACACCTAACACACACACACACACACACACACACACACACACACACACAGAGGCATGATTGGAAGGGACTTGTCATGGATGACAAAAGATAACTCCTTTCACTTTCCTAAGTTACCAAAATATTAAAATATTAACTGATTCTACTTTATCTTATTTTCCTTCATGATATTTCTTAGTACTTGACATAGCAATATTTATTTGTCTCTCTCCATTAGAATGTAAGTTTTATAAGAGTAGGAAAGAGCCTAAAGCTTTGTCAGTTCTGGGCAGATATTAAGCAATTCATAAACATTTTTGGGACGAATGAACATCTGAATAAAGAAACGACTAAAAATAATTTGAGAAAACATTAGCGGTCTGAGTATTTTTCTATAAGGAAGCTAAATATTAATCAGATTTAAAAAAACCTGTATTAGAGAGTAAATTGTGTATATTATAATCATTACAATTTTTATACCACACGTGTTTAAGTTGTGCAAAATGAAGGCTTCAAAAGATTGGTTAAATCCATTCGAATAGTTCAGAATTTATGTAAATGTAGACACTATTTTTATAGTGGTCTTAATTTTAAAAATGTACTGTTTTCCCAAAAATGAATGCATAATTTAAAGTTTCTCGCCACATATAAAACTATCAGGCAAAACAAAACCTTTTGGTATTAAGTTTAAGAAATCTAAAGGAACAATTCCTTTCCCATTTGTCTCTCAACCTAAACTCATTTTGTTTTTTTTTTCTTTTTTTAAGAGGGGGAGAAAGTAATATTTTTTTACTTTTTAAGCACACGTAGTGTTAAATGATGACTATGATTGTTTTCATATAATTTAATATCAGTTAACTCAGAAGTAGTCCACAGGGTATGATGATAAGTCGCAGATACTTCTGCATTATTTGCTCAAGTAGAAGTTAGATGATCACTAAAATCCCCTTCCAGTTCTCAAATTCTGTCACAATTGGCTGTGTGATCATTTGGCATAAAGAAAACACTTCATTTTCACAGTGAAAGTACCATAAAAATGGTTCGTTACCTCAGCATAACAGTTAAGTATTAGTGACAGACAGTGGTAAAAACTATTCAAAACCAGTTTTCTGTTATTTTCTTTAAAGATAGTTTTAAGTCTGTGTGGGAGGTTGTATTATAAGATCAGAGGATGAAAAATATCAGAGTAGTCCTGACTTTGAAAAAGTCCAATCACCAATTTCTACTTTTTTCTTCATTGCTGTAAAATGAAGATTTTACCTGCCTCTGTGTACTTTCTGGGAACAAAATAATGAATACAGTAATAGAAATTTACACAGGCAGATTTACTGTGAAACTTACATTTCAGAGCTCCTTATTTATACCGGCTCCTAAGGTCCTATACCTTATTCTTGTATGGAAAGTTTATAAAAAAATATTTCTTAAAGAGATCTCCAAATTTGTATCCATAATAACTGAATCCACCACTATTTATTCAAGTATATTTGGAGAAATAGTGACAGAGAAGTTCAATCTTATATTAAATTAAACTTTTCTTATCACCCTCCAAAATAGAAAACTTTTTGGTGTTTTGAAGTCTGATTTAGGCAGCTTGATTCAGAAAAAAAGTTTTCTGGAGTGAAAAGTTAGAAGGAATTTTAATTTGGGAAAACAGTACTGCATAAGTGTGCTTTAAATTTTTTTCATTGAAGGATAGATAACTTTACAGAATTTTGTGGTTTTCAGTCATACATCAACAAGAATAAGCCATAGGTACATCCATGTCCCCTCCCTCCCATCTCCCTCCACACCCCTCCCTTCAGCCTGTTAACAGAGCCCCTGTTTGAGTTCCTTGAGTCATACAGCAAATTCCCACTGGCTATCTGTTTTACATATGGTATTGTAAATTTCTATGTTACTTTCTCCATGTATCTCCCCTTTTCCGTACTCTCCTCCCCCACGCCCATAGATCTGTTCTCTACATCTGTTTCTCCATCGCTACCCTGAAAATATATTCATCAGTGCCATCTCTTTAGATTCCATATATATGTGTCAGTATACAATATTTATATTTCTCTTTCTGACTTACTTCACTCTGTATAACAGGCTCTAGGTTTGTCCACCTCTTTATGCATAAGTATGACTTGACACTGAACTTTTCTGAGATTGAGTTAAAAAAAATTGTGAAATGTTTGATCTTTAAAATTCTTTCCTATATGAAACATTCTTTTTATTTATTTTTAATTGAAGTATAGTTAATTTGCAATGTTTTGTTAATTTGTGCTGTACAGCAAAGTAATTCATTTATACATATATATATATAAATTCTTTTCCTGTCCTTTCCTATTATGGTTTATCACAGGATATTGAATATATTTCCCAGTGCTATATAGTAGGACTTTGTTGTTTTTCCATTCTATATATTGATACAGTAGTTTGCATCTGCTAATCCCAAACTCCCAATCAATCCCTCCCCTACTCACCATCCTGCTTGGCAACCACAAGTCTGTTCTCTGTGGCTGCGACTCTGTTTCTATTTCGTAGATAAGTTCATTTGTGTCATATTTTAGATTTCTGCATATATGTAGCATCCAATATGAAGCTTTCTTACTTCCTTTCTTAATGCTGAAATATTGTGGATTTTCAGTCTAGTTGGCTCCAGGTTTATTGTTGCAGAAGTGTGACTACAACATTGAAAAGCAACTAAGATCTTCTCTGAATCATCTTTCTTGAAAGTTTCTGGGAAAAGGGAAAACATGAAAAATATTTATATTTCTGCTCTCTATCAAGTGTATATTAAGTTAGAATGTCTGTGAAAAATAATTTATTTGATTATCACTGTTGGAGGATTTCCATTCCTCAGAATAAAGCGTGAGGAAAAGTATTTCAGTTCCACATCTCTGATGCAATCTTTTCCTCTAAGCTAGCTGGATTGTTCAGTTGGCCCAAGAGCTTGAGACCTGAAATTCTACATTCTTGGCACAGTTCTGAGTTCTCACTATAAATTTAATACCTGAGGTTGCAGGAGGTCAAGGAAGAGGGGGGAAAATAATTTCATGCATATCACTTCATCTTCAGTTAATTCTTACAATGTTATCCTCTTGGAAGGAAAAATGTTCTAGTTCAGCTTTTGAGGGAAGGATGAATTTAAAGATCATTTCCAGTGTTAAGACTGGAGTGGAAAAGGGAAGGAGAGTCAGCAGATTTTTATAGACTATCTGTTGTATAAAGATGCCACAGGGACCAGCAGTTCCACTCCTAGGAATATAATTAAGAGAAACCAAATATGTGTACACAAGTGATTATAACAGCAACATTCATAATAGCCCCAAAGTGGAAACAACCCAAATATCTATCAACTTATAAATGGATAAACAGTGTGGTATATCTATACAATGGAATTCTCATCAATAAAAAGAAATATTGAGTCATGCTACAACATGGGTGAATCTTAAAAACATTATGCTAGGGAAAGAATCCAGTCACAAAAAAACCACATATTATATGATTCTATTCAGATGAAATGTTGAAAACAGGGAAATCTATAAAGACAGATTAGTGGTTGCTAAGGAATGGAGAGGTTGGGTGGGAGAGGTTAATAGTTGAAGGAAATAAAACTTTTTTGTGGTGATGAAAATGTTCTAAAATTGTCCATGGTGATGCTCTCACACATTGGTGAATATACTAAGAGCCGTTGTTCACTTTAAATAGATGAATCATATGGTATGTGAATTCTATCTCATGAAAATGGGGGAATATAGTGATTAATCAAAACATAGATTTACACATGTATCCTCCTCTGAAGAAAGCACTTGTCATCCAGTTATACTACTTATACCAATATTTAAGTATTTAAAACTGAAAGTGAAAAGAGAAAACAGTCGACCTTAGAAGAGAGGTGACATTTAGCTAGACTGTGAGAATAGTTGGGATGTGGATATTCTAGGCAGAGGGATTAGCATAAGCAAAAACAAAGGTAAGATGAGGCAACTGTAGTAATTCATTTTTTCATGAGGTTTGAGGCCAGCTCTGAATGTTAGTTAGGTAAAGTTAATGTTTCTACTGTAGGCAGTATGGAAACATGGAAGTATTTTGAACAGAGCTGTGATACTATCTTAACTATGCTTCAGGAAGATGATTATAATAATAGTGTTTTAAAGATGAATTCCAGAAAAGATAGACTAGAGGCTAAAAGAGCAGAAACAAAGGAGAGAGATAACAAATGCTAATAGAAAGGGAAAGTGAAGAACAGATAAAAAGAAATATTGACACACACACTTGTGATTTAATTGAATGTTAAGGAAAATGAGAAGGGAAGAGTCAGAAAGTTGATGTGAGCCATTTAGTAAAGGGGCTTCCCTGGTGGTTCAGCGATAAAGAATCTGCCTGCAAGACAGGAGACACAGGTTCAATCCCTCAGTCAGAAAGATCCCCTGGAGAAGGAAATGGCAAGCCACTCCAGTATTCTTGCCTGGGAAATCCAATGGACAGAGGATCCTGGCAGACTACAGTCAATAGTGTTACGAAGAGTAGGACATGACTGAAGTGACTGAGCATGCATGTACATTTAGGGAAGAAGCCAAATAGATAGTTGAAAGAATGGGACTGGGGTTTAAAATGATGGCCAGAAGTTTCTACTGACAAAGTGTTACTTGAAACCATTAAGTGGACAGAAATTAGGATAGCAGCCTACATCACACAGAGGCCTTTGGGTAAATACCTGGAGGAATAACATTGATTTAGAGATCAGAGAGAAGAGGAGCTACAGAAGGAATAATGTGGAAAAACAGGAGAGGACAGTTTCAGGGAACCCAAGGGACATTTATACATAAAGAAGGAAGATGGTTAAATGGAGGAAAAAAACAGAACTTCTTAGGTGTAATGGATAGACTTTAGGAGTATGGTTTTCAGCCCTAATGCCGTGTGCAGTATTCTAGTGGGGGAGGGGGAATAATAAAACCAAGAAAGTTGAATTCCTAGAAGTCTTAAAGAGTTTATTTTAAAACATTTATAGATCTGTGTAACTGCAGATGGAGAGAGTACCGATTTTAAGGAAAATTATTGAAAAATGAATAAGTATTTAGAGAGAAGAAAAATACTCAGTGTGTGTGTCCATAGCATTAGAAAAATATTTTCTAAGAGAGAACACCTCCTGCATTTAAAACTAGTCAGGACATGAAGATATTAGTAAATGCCTTATTTTAAAACTACTTTCTCAGAAATTTCGCAACTAGTCTTCATATAACAAGGAATGTTTTAGTTCCTTGAAGCTATAGTCAGACTAGATTAGCAGGACATACATGCAGACATTGTAGTTTTTGACTGGGTGATGCTTAGGTAAAATGTGATGCTGAATTCAGGCAAGTTTTAGCTACCAGTTTATCTAAAGCATTCCACAGCCATAGAATCAGAGGGAATAACAAAATAATGAAAAATTAGTTTATAAGTATAGATGTAAGAGGAGATTAGGATATCCTCTGCAGGAGGAATGTGCAAATGGGAGTCAGTGCCTTTTTTTTATAGTATTTTTCCCTCTGTAGGGATTTCATCTCCAAAGCTAGTCAGGCATCCCCAAATTATTTCAGTATACATACATTTTAAATTATTATATTCTTTGACCCAATAGTTCTACTTCTAGAAATACATTCCAAAAAAACCCAAAATGTAAATGGACAATAAGACAAAGGTCTTCAAAACACAGTAACCTTTAGTATTTGAACAAAAGATTGAAAAGAGCCTTGATTTCAAATTGTGGAGAAACAGTTGTGAATGAATTGTGGCGTTTCCATAGATAAACATTGAACAGCTTTTAAATGATCTTTGTGAATAGTTTGCCATGTTTGGTAACATGGCAAAATGCTAATAATCTAGAGTTAGATAAAAGAGGTTGACTGGTGGAATCATGTGTATAATATGATCTCAGAGGTATAACAAAAAAAATATATGCACGAAGAAATAAATATGTTCATGAAGAAAACAATCCCAAATTGTTAATGAAGTTTTATCCTAGTAGGATTATGGATTTTTTTTTTCATAATGGTGCATATTTCCCACTCTACATTGGGCATGTACTTCTTTAATAGATAATAAAGAATTATCACTACCCCTCAAATCTGAGAGATGAGTTATAGGGAGACTAGGAAAGGGAAGATAGATGAGTCAATTTAAATCATCATGCCTATCAGAAAAGCAATTCAAAATATAAACCTTAGTGACAGAGAATCAGTAGCATCACTATATGCTGTCAGATTAGTCTTGTCTACTGGTAGCCTTTATTGAGTTCCTTAGACTCAGACAGACCAGTGGAAGCCATACTGTAGATTCTGAAATCTAAGGACTCATTTGTCTCCCTGGTGTTGTTTATGCCAGAGTAGCCTGGGTCTTTGTTGGGAAAATTTTACCTTTTACATTTGTCATCCACAAACTGATTGATTAAGATAAAATTTTAACTTTGTAATACTACATTTGTAACTACTTAAAACTGTCATGTTATCAGTTACTGCTTCTTGAATTTTACCCCATGATTACATATTTTATTCTTCTTTTTCCATAGGTGCACCATAAATACAAAAGACTGAAGTTACAAAAGAGAAAAAAAAAAGATCGCTGCTATAATGACTCTGAACAATACAGTATATTTTGTGCCATATATGAAAAGGTATTGTCTATAGATTTATAACTTAGCTTTCTCCTACAAAATGGGAGCAAATGGTATTTTCTGGTTTTTCTACAGTGAAATTTTATTATATTTATACAAAAAATTAAAAGGAATTAATAAAATTGGGATAAAATATTCTTTTATAAAAATGTTTTTGTTTCAAATTATTTCCTTATGAAAGTGAAAGTTGCTTAGTCATGTCCGACTCTGCAATCCCATGTACTATACAGCCCATGGAATTCTCCAGGCCAGTATACTGTCCAGAACAGCCAGAAGCAGTTCCCTTCTCCAGGGGATCTTCCCAACCCATTTTCATTATTTTCGATGATGGCATAAAATATGGATAATTACTTGGCTAAAGTTATTTTATTTTTATTATTGTTATTTACAGAAATATATATTGCTTTTTGTTGTATATTTATAGCTTTTGCTTCATAATTCAACTTTGAAATAATTTTTTTTTCATGTTAAAGTAACAGGCTTTGCAAAACATTTAGAAAGTACAAATAAGCAAAAAGAAGAAAATAAAAAATAACCTGAAATCCCAACTCCTACCTCAGCTAAAACACAAGGCTACAAAGAAATTCAAATTTGTAGGTGAAAGAAGCCTTGTTTCCCATCTTCACTGTTGCCTGTCTCTTGTACTGTACCTTATTTATTGTTGTTCTTGTTTAGTCAGTAAGTTGTGTCTGAGTCTTTTGCGACCTCTGTCTTTGGGACACCTGGCTCCTCTTTCCTTGGGATTTCCCAGGCAAGAATACTGGAGTGGGTTACCATTTCCTTCTGCAATGTATCTTCCCGACCCAGGGATTGAACCCATGTCCTGCATTGGCAGGCAGATTCTTTACCACTGAGCCATGTAGGAAGCCCACTCTACCTTAAACCCTGCCTCATTTACTAAAATAAATCAAAGCAAAACAAGTAGAAACTGCCTTGTAGAAGAATAACACTTGGTCAGAGAATTCCCATTTTATTCTTCCAGGAATGTATAAAGATGACTGTTTCCTTATGCTCTCACCATAAAATGTATCTTTTCTTTATTACTTTATCAATTTGGTGGGTAAAATGAGGTTTTTTGTTATTTTACTTTATACTTCTTTGATTACTATTGAAATTATATATGTTTCATATCATTAATAGACACTGCTTTTTTTCTTCTTTAATTTCCTATTTATGTCCTTTGAGTGTGTGGGTTAGTATGTGTATGTATTTATATGTTTACTTATCTGATGTTAAGAATAAATTAACTGGGACTTATTTTGCAAGAACAATCTCTACTTGCTGTTCAATTTTATTTATTTCAACTTTTTAAAGCAATAATTATTGACATACTGTAATCTGAACATATTAAGTCACAGTGTTTAAACGTGTGTGTGTGTATGTGCATCCATCATCATAATGAAGATAGTAAACATATTCATCACTCCCAAAAGCTTCTCATATCCTTTTTCAATCCCTTCCTCACACCTCTTCTCACCCTAGCCCTGTCCCTAGGCGACTACTGATGTGCTGTCACTCTAGGTTAGTTTGCATTTTCCAGAATTTTATGTAAATGAAATCATAAAATATATTCTCTATTTTTGTTCTGACTTCTTTCACTCAGCATAATTATTTTGAGAATTATCCATGTTGTAACATGTATCGATAGTTCATTTTATTTCTGAGGTGCATTCCATTGTCTGAAAGTCCCACAAATTTTTTATCCATTTATCTGTTGATGGATATTTGGGTTGTTTCCAGTTTTAACTATTAAAAATAAAACTGTTATTAACTTTTGTGTGCTGTGCTTCTTAAGGACATTTGCTTTCATTTTTCTTGGGTAAATACCTAGGAGTGGAATAGTTATGTCATATGGCAGATGTATGTTCAGTTTTTAAAAAACTGCCAAATAGTTTTTCAAAGTATTTCTACCACTTTTACATCCCACCAGCAGCATCTGAGAGATACAGTTACCTCAAATTCTTAACCATCACCTGGTATAGTCTGTCTTTTTAATGTCAATCTTTCTAATAGATTTGTAGTAATATCTTATTGTGGTCTTAATTTGTACCTCCCTAATCAATAATGATATTAAGCATCTTTTTTTTCCCCTTAGCTGCCATCCATTTATCTTTCTTGGTGAAGTGTGTGTTCTAGTCTTTTTCTCATTTTTATCTCCAAATATTTCCTTAGGTCCTTTCTCTCTCTCTCCTATTCTCAGACCCCTATAATGCAAATGTTGCTGTGTTTAATGTTGTCCCAGAGGTCTCATAGGCTGTCTTCATTTTTCATACTTTTTTCTGTGTTCTGCAGCAGTGATTTCCACCATTCTGTCCTCCAGGTCACTTATCCGTTCTTCTGCCTCAGTTATTCTGCTATTGATTCCTTCTAGTGTATTATTCATCTATTTGTTTGTTCTTTGGTTCTCATAGGTCTTTGGCAGACATTTCTTGCATCTTCTCCACTGTTATCCCAAGATCCTGGATCATCTTTATTATCATTATTCTGAATTCTTTTTCTGGAAGCTTGCCTATATCCACTTCATTTAGTTGTTTTTCTGGGGTTTTATCTTGTCCTTTCATCTGGGATATAACTTTCTGCTTTTTTCATCGTGATTAACTTTCTGTAATATGGTTTTTGTTTTAGCCGCTGTGGGACTGTGCTGCTTCTTGCTTCTTCTGTCTGCACCCTGATGGATGAGGCTAAGAGGCTGGTATAATCTTCCTAACGGCAAGAACTGGTGATGGGGAAAACTGGGTCTTGCTCAAGTTGGTAGGGCGTTTGCTCAGTAATGCTTTAATCCAATTATCTGCTGATGGTGAGGTTGCACTCCCTCCTGTTAACTGTTTGGTCTGAGACGACCCAGCCCGGGGGTCTAAGGACTCTGTGGTAGGATTAATAGCTAACTCCAAGAGGGTTTACACCAAGGGGGACCTTCCCAGCCTAATGCCGCCAGTGCCCCTGTCCTTGTGGTGAGCCCCTGTTGATCCACGCCTCCACAGGAGACTGTCTGACACTAGCATGTAGTTATGGTTCCATCACCTGTGGGGTCACTGCTCCTTTCCTCTGGGTCTTAATGTGTGCATAATTTTGTTTGTGCCCTCCAAGATGGGAGTCTGTGTTTTCCCCAGTGCTATGGAAGTCCTATAATCAAATCTTGCTGGCAAGATTTCCTGGGGATTCCCAGTCCCTTTGTTGAATCCTCATGCTGGGAAGCCTAAAGTGGGGTTCAGAATCTTCACAACAGTGGTATAACTTCTTTGGTATTATTGTTCTCTTTTGTGGGTCGCCTACCCAGCAGGTATGGGATTTGATTTTATTGTGATTGCACCCCTCTTCCTGTCTCGCTGCAGCTTCTTCTTTGTCTTTGGATGTGGGGTATCATTTTTTGGTGGGTTTCAGCATCCTCCTGTCAATGGTTGTTCAACAGTTAGTTGCAATTTTGGTATTCTCACAGGAGATGAGCGCATATCCTTCTGCTCTGCCATCTTGAACTGAAAGTCTCTCACCCTCTTTTTCTCATTTCTAAAATTGGGTTGTTCATGTTTTGAGGATTCTTTATATTTTCTGAATGCATATCCATCATGAGACATGTTTCTCAAAGACCTTCTTGTAGACTGTGGCTTCATTCTATTAACCAGGTCTTTCAAAAAGAATATGTTTTTAACCTAATTTAACCTTTTTTTCCTTTATGGATTGTGCTTTTATTTTTTAGACGTTTTTAAAGATTGATTTATTTAGTTAGTTACTGTTATTATTTTTTTGTCTGTGGTGAGTCTTCATTACTGCATGAAGGCTTTGATACTGGAAAAGACACTGATCCTGGGAAAAAAGTTGAAAATGTTAGTCACTCAGTCCTGTCTGACTCTTTGTGACCCCATGGACTGTATGAAGGCAAAAGGAGAAGGAGGTGGCAGAGGTTGAAATGGTTAAATAGCATCTCCAACTCAATGGATATGAATTTGAGCAAACTCCAGGAGATAGGAAAGGACAGGGAAGCGTGGCAGGCTGCAGTCCATGGAAGTTGCAACGAGTCAGACACTACTTAGTGACTGAACAACGACAGAAACCGTTTTATCCAAAATTTAGATTATATTGCAAACTAAAATTAAGCTAATTTGTTTTTTAAATGACTACTTATTACCTACTTCGAAATCAGTGCTCATTGTTTTTTTGCATTTGTCCAAGTAACCTTCCCAGTATAGAAACTTAAATACCACTGCTGATGCTCTAAGTACAGCAGATCACACCTAAATGAATATACTTCAAAAGCAAAATTATTGTTGCATAAAAAGGTAGCAGCTGAATTGTAATATATTTTAACACATGTTTTTTTCACCAAACTTTTCTCTCTGAATCTATATAGTATCAACCACCCCCTACCCCAGATTAGATATCAGTCTACAAACTCCAAAGCACATTGCATGTCTTACCTCTATTGTCAGTCATGTATCTGGGATAAATATGTAGTCTCTCCATAGGAAAAGCTTTCATCATGGAAGTCAAGGAAGATCCAGCTGGCATGCTGGCTAAGTGACATTTTCCAGTTGCCTATTGCAGTTGTCATCAACTAGAGAGAGTATCTTATGTAGCTAATGGTCAGGAAGGATATATACTTCGCCTTGCAGTCTTACAGACTGTTTGATTAGCCCATTAATGGGAGGATCAATTCAGAATAATCATGTTTATATTTCTTTAGTCCCGTTTTGGAAATTTTTTCTTTTGAGTTTTTTTCCCCTTATATAATTGATAATTTATCAGTTCGTTCTCTTCTCAAAATCTGTCACTGATATTTTGATTTTCTTATCTTTACTTCCCATTTGTTTCAGTTATCTAGGACAGAAGTCTCTCTGTTATATTTTATTTGTTTTTGGTTTTTTTAGCTTTATATTTTTATTGGAATATAGTTGATTAACAATGTTATG
Organism: Budorcas taxicolor; assembly: GCF_023091745.1. Lineage (NCBI taxonomy): Eukaryota > Metazoa > Chordata > Mammalia > Artiodactyla > Bovidae > Budorcas > Budorcas taxicolor. The sequence goes on from NC_068926.1 coordinate 57,054,957, forward strand.
ATAGTTTCAGGTGTACAGCAAAGTGAATCAGTTATACCTATACATGTATCTATCCTTTTTCAAATTCTTTTCCAGTTTAGATTGTTACATGATACTGAATTGAGTTCCCTGTGGTACATAGTAGGTCCTTGTTTATTATCCATTTTTAGGTATAGCAGTGTGTACATGTCAATTCCCAACTCCCGACTATCCCTTCCCTGCACCCTTCCCCTCTGGTAACCACAAGTTCCTTTTCTATGTCTGTGAGTCTGTTTGTTTTGTAAGTACGTTCATTTATATCATTTCTTTTTAGATTCCACTTACAACTGGTATCATATGATATTTCCCTTCATCTGTCTGTCTTACTTCACCCAGTATGACAATCTTTAGGTCCGTCCACGTTGTCTCAAATGGCATTATCTGTTTCTTTTTAATGGCTGAGTAATATTCCATTGTATATATGTACCACATCTTCTTCTTCCATTCCTCCCTCTATGCACATTTAAGTTACTTCCCTATGGTGGCTGTTGTAAACAGTGCTCCAATGAACGCTGAGGGGCATGTATCCTTTTGGACCATGTTTTTCTCTGGTTATATCCCCTGTGGGATTGCAGGGTCATCCGGTAGTTCTATTTTTTAGTTTTTCAAGGAGCCTGCATACTGTTCTCCATAGTAGCTGTACCAATTGACATTTCTACCCTCTCCAGCATTTATTGTTTGTGAATTTTTTGATGATAGCCCTTTGGACTGGTGTGAGGTGATATCTCATTGTAGTTTTGATTTGCATTTCAGATATAATTCTGATACCATACAATTCACCCATTTAAAGAGTACATTTCAGTAGTTTTTAGTATATGAACAATTTTACAACCATCACCACAATGAATTTCAGAACATTTCATTATACTAAAAAGAAAGCCTGTATCCTTTAGCTGTCAACCCAACTCTTTCACCTCCTAGCCCTAGGCAACCAAAAATCTACTTCCTGTCTCTCTAAATTTACTTGTGATGGATGTATTATATAAATGGAATCCTACAATACATAGTGTTTTGTGACTAGCTTCCTTCACTTAGTGTAATGTTGCATCTGTGTTGTGGTGTGTATCAGTACTGCATTCCTTTTCATCCCTGAATAATATTCCATGGTATTGAGATACCTTATTTTGTTTCACCAAGTGTACATTTGGTTTGTTGCTGAATAATGCTGCTATTAATATCCATCCAAATTTTTGTATGGACATGTGTTTTTATTTCCCTTTGGTATATACCAAGGAGTGAGAATTTCTGGATCAAGTGACAACTCTTATGTTAAGTTTTTGATGAGCTCCCAATCTTTTTCCCAAGATAACTGTACCATTTTACATTTCCACCAGCAGTTTTGGAAGGTCCAAATTTCCCCACATCCTTACCATTACTTATTATTTGACTTTTTGATAATAGCCATCCTAGTGGGTATGAAAATGGTGTCTCATGTGTTTTTAATTTTTATTTGTCTTATGACTAATGGTGTAGCGCATCTTTTTATGTTTTAATGGCAACTTGTATGTCTTTGGAGAAATATCTACTCAGATCCATTGCCCATTTTTCTTTTGGATTACCTGTCTTTTTATTAAAATTTGTAAGACCAAGATGCTTTTTAATATGAATTTGTAATTGCCACCAAACAAAATGTATAATTTAATGTCAAACCTTATTTTCCTACAGGTACTGAAATTTTACACCCTCCCCCCTCAAATATTTGTCAATGAGAGAGAAAGCTGATTGGGATTTCAAAAGCAAAGTGTTTGCACATATTGGTCATCATGCGGAAAGGCGTGCCACGAGACCCAGAGATTGCTGATCTGTTCTATAAAGATGACCCTGAGGAACTTTTTATTGGTTTACATGAAATTGGACATGGAAGTTTTGGAGCAGTTTATTTTGTAAGTGATTAAAAATTGTTTGGATCAAATTATGAAAGTTTAATTTCTATACATTCCAACTATTACTTGTGAAATGCACATGTTTTTAATGTTTATTCTACAAATTAAATGATGTCTACAGTCCAGGCAAATAGTCTTTTCTGAAAAGCCAGTCCTAGAATTCTACACATTATTTAAGTCAGTGGTATCTATATCAAATGACTCTGCTCTCAAAGTGAGGCAAAAACATTATAAGCTTGAATTTGAACTCCGTGCATTTCCCTTACATGCCATGTTCTTTTCTGCCTCGAGGCATTTATATATGCTATTCTTCCTATTAAGAATTCTACTTGTTATTTCCCCATTCCTGTCTAACTCTCATTTTTTCCTACAGATACCAGCTTAGGTGTTAAATCCACAAGAAAGCCATTTCTGTTCAACCCTCCATCACTGAATTAAGACTTCGTTTATGGTTTCATAGCCCCCTGTGCTTATACTTTGTTGCATTTGTCACAGTTATAATTGTATAATTATGTGTGAATTTTTTTGATTCATCTATGTCTCAGTAAATAATAAGCTCCATAAGGACAAGAGTTATATCTACTTATTGATTGCTATATCCCCAGTAACTAGTATAATGTCTGAGTAGTAGGATGTAAATGACATCAGTAAATGATAGATAGATGGGTGGATGGCCAAATGGGCAACCACTTAGATGGACTGACAGATTTTTAGTAGAAATCATGTTAACCCAGTATCTTAGGTTAAGGTGTACTTGGCCTAGCTCCATAGAGTCAGTTTGAATTCCAAGACTTTAGCTTCTGATGAGAAGAGTGAGAAATGATCAGCTAAGTGTTAACATACCTCATTCACCTAGTTCATTTCATAAAAAATGTACTTCTTTATTTCAATAACTGTAGAAGTTTGCATCATCAAATTAACACATACTTCCTTAAGAGGACTAGTTCATTAAAGCAAGTAATATTTAAGTATGACTTATTACCTATTTCTCTTCCAAACCTGTTATCACATTTTTTTTTCTTAAACAGTATTTGACTCTTTTTTAAGGGTCCTTTATGTCCTTCCATCTAGATAGGGCTTATCTTTAGTTGTCCTTCCAAATGCGATTATATTAATTGCATCTTGAGCTCATCCTTTTGTTTCTAGCCAAATCTTAAGCCTGAGTTTTCTCTGAATGCTCTCTCATTCCTTCATGTCTATACTCAGCACTACCACCACTCCTCTTCCCTCACCCCCATCTAATACTTGGCTCCCACTCAAGTACATTTTACCATTAAGTACTACCTTCCAGGGCTGAAGAGGATGCTAATTTTCTAGTTAATACACTCACGTTAACCTTTGAGGTTATAGTAGTATTTACAGGCCAATCAAAGTCCTGTCTTTCTCATTCACTGAGACACAGTTTTTAAAAAGGATTCTTAAAATTACAATTATATATACAGTGTACATGATACATACACACATATATTTTAATATATAATTTAAAGAATAATTAAAAGGTAAATCCCTTTGTAACCACCAGCCAGCCATGCTGAGAAATAAAATATTGCCAGCACCCAAAAGCCCCTTTTTGGTTAGAAGAATACACTATGCTGAATTTTGTTATGATGACTTCCTTGTCTTTATATATAACCCACTTACTTCTCCACCCCCTAATAATGTAATTTGGTTTTGCCTCATTTTGAACTTTTTAACTATGGAAGCATTCTGTATACATTTGGTTGTGACCTGTTTGTTTTGCTTAGAGATACTTTCTTCAGTCAGTCATCTTTCTTACTGTCCTTCTATTATTTTATGACTAATTCATTATCTCAGAATCTCTCTTGGTTAAAGAAAGAGAGTGGTTCCAATCTCTGTTTGACTCTTCAGATTTAAAAAGCAGCCAGACCCTTCTCAAAGTTCTCTTTTAGAATAAATGCAATAAACCAAGAATGCTTTGAAACTTACTAACAGGCTGTTTGTGTTAGGGGTTAAATGAGACCTACTTTGCTGTAGAAAACCCAGTACTTTTTGGACTAAGTCCTGTCTGATTAGCTAGAGTACACTAGTTCCCTCTTATCCACAGTTTCAGTTATCAGTGGTCACCCTCAGTCCAAAAATACTAAATGGAAAAATCCAGAAATAAGCAATTCTTGAATCTTAAATTGCTAAATGTTCTGAGTGACATGATGTATTTTAAAATGTGTTATTTGTTGATAATGATAGACTGGAGAAATCACAAAGATACCTGGATGGCTTTGATACTGAAATGTAATCATTAAATATATATTGCCTGTATACAAAAGTGTATAGTGCAGCCCCATATAAACCCATAAGGCACATAAAAAAATAGATTAAAGGGAAATTAACTGATACTTTACTATAAAACTTAAAAAGCTTTAACCTTTTATCTAACGTAGTCTCATAGGCAGAAAATGGATTTTCTCCTGTGCCAGTCCATGTTGCTCCTCCCTATTAATAGATTCTTCCTCTTGTCACTCATTCCATTATAACTGAGAAGACTATCATCTCTTACAACTGCTGTAACCTCCAAACTGATCTCTGTGCATCCATTCTGGTCTCTGTCCAGTCTTTCGGCCACACCACAGAGAGCCTGAGGGTTGTTGGGGAGCAGAAACATGTTAATATGGGCACATCACCTTTTCTCTATAAAGTCTTCAGGGATCTCCTCCTCTGTCCTTAGGTTAAGTTCAAATTCCTTACTGCATTCAGCCTCTAAGGTCCTTTATGAGGTGATCCCTCTATACCTGAACTGTTGTTGTTCAGTCACTAAGTCGTGTCCAACTCTTTTGTGACCCCATGGGCTGCGGCATGACAGACTCCTCTCTCCTCACTATCTCCGGGAGTTTGCGCAAATTAATGTTCATTGAGTCAGGATTGCTATCTACCTCTCATCCTCTGCCGCCCCCTTCTCTTCTTGCCTTCAGTCTTTCCCAGCATCAAAGTCTTTTCCAGTTAGTTGGGTCTTTCCATCAGGTGGCCAAAGTATTGGAGCTTCAGCTTCAGCATCAGTCCTTCCAATGAATATTGGAAGAGTTGATTTCCTTTAGGATTCACTGATTTGCTCTATTTGCTCTATATTCCCTCTTATTCTCATTGCTGTAGCTAATACATAAAAGTTTTCTGTTAATCATCCATCATAG